>NC_142136.1:5982500-7300000 GCF_024610735.1 Ursus americanus | reverse complement strand
GCAGATTCACCTCATAGTCAGTTCAAATAATCTTATTATTGAAATTACCAGAAAGATGTAATTATAGCGTTGTCATGTGGTCTGAACCCTGAGGCCAGTTTCATAGTGAGACTCCATTGAAATATGAAATCAGATATAAAACCCACCTTTTCAAGAGCAATTTCATTTTTCTATTGGCACAGAGACGATTTTTTTAGCTATTATATTATCTTACCTCAATTAGCAAAAGTGACCTTTTTATCATAATGAAGATTGCTAATATGAATATGTTATTAAATCAAGGGATACATGAATACCATAAATCCATATCATTTTTGTATATCTAATTGGAAAGATAATATGAGCATAGTTCAATAAAATATGTTTTAATATTTTAAAAATATTTTTCTTTTTCTTGGATCGTAACACTGCTGGAAGAACAATTAGTTTTATGCGAGACTGAGAGAGGACAGTATCATTAAGCTATTTCTATGATCACCTTGAGGTTGTGTGGGGCTTTCTCAGCATTGGGTCCCCATCTTTAGCATGGGTGTGATCTTAGCATATCCCCAGTTCCCTTGAAAAAGAGCCATGGGATCATACAGCTAACCCCAACCCCCAGGGAACATTACATTTTAAAAAATATCATCCTATAACAAAGTAATAAATAGCATCTAGGAAAAAATCGATTTGTTTAAACAGTGCTTGTCCAAATGCCTGATTTTCAAAGTCTAACACTTTTGTACTATCTAAAGCCACTTGAGCTGGCAGTTTGGCCTTTTTTGTGACATTTCATGTCTTGTGTCAATAGTAATTGATTTCAAATATATGCAGTAGGTCAAGGGGTAAGCAGGTGTGAGGAATCAGACACAGTGAAGGTCTTGCAACATGACAGTCCTCTGTTTTAAGTTAGGAAAGACACCTTCTCAGATTCAGGTCTGAATTACCACATCTTCCTTTGTTAGCTCAATCTTTCCTATTCACCTTACAGTGGCCTGGCTCATGACCAAGCCTGCTCAGACACTGCTCAGAGGTAAGGATCACTTCTGCGTTGCCCTTGGCTCTCCCTGTTTCAGAAGCATGCAGGACCTCGAGTTACAGGAGCAGAGGGCACCAAGGCCTTGTTCTTTCTTCTTTGCAGCCATACACCTGCCCTCAGTGTCAGGTGAGACAAGAGGAAGCATCTCTGTCCTTCTATGTCACTTGTAAATAACTGCCTGGCTTCAAAGAGATCTCAGTACATTCAAAAATGAAAAGGGGTTCTCCTTCTTACTTACTTACTTACATAGAGCTACATAAACACGTGTTGTGTTTCTGATTTACACAATAAACAGACTTACTATCAATCTTGATAATCCCTCAAGAAAGAACAATGTTGGAACGCTACTACAACCTTGCAAAACAATTTTTGTAATTGATTTTTTTTTTTTTCTCCAGGGGTGGGTGGATCCCTGTTCTGTTGGGTAAGGACCTGATTCAGTAGTGGCTTGCATTTACGGCCCACACAGGCCACAAATACCTATCTTTAAAAGTAGTATTCCATTTGTCCCTGTCAGCCCATCACCTACAAGAGATAGGCAGTAAGCAGGTGTGTCAGGGCCTCGCAGAATCATGCCTCCCTTCTTAGGCTAACCCAGGATTGGGGGCACAAGCTCATCGAGGAAACGGTTTCACCAAAATCAGCCAGACTACTTAAATAGTTATTTCTCTTTCTCCTTCCAATTTTCTTTCACTTGCCTTCAACCTTACCCCCATTCTAACTTCCTCTTTTTTCCTTAAGAGCATGGAATCAATTTAAATGTTTATGTAGTGTGACAACCCTGTTCCCATATTTGAACACCAATTCTGATTTCTCTTTACTGTGTACTATCTACCTATTAGGTGATAAATCATAAATATCTTCTAAGTCACTAGGTTTAGATGTGCTTAAGTTTTCATGCTCGATTTAGTTTATTGTAATAACTCCATAAATAAGTTATAATTACATCTGTTTTCCCCATAAATAAGTTATAATTACATCTGCTTTCCTAGTTAAAAAACATCAGAGAAAATAAACAACTTTCTAGAATCTTTGCATGGTAGAGTTTATATTTGGTTTGGCCAAAATGTATATGTGTTCTGTTTTATTTTGTTTTGCTTTTTACAGATAGCAACAGCTTTTTAAAAACTGTTAATCGTGCATTATTGATACACTAATTTCATGATAACAAAGATACACTTTTTAAAGAAAATACGTAAGTTCTAAGTGCCAGATATATTTTAGATGTTAGATATATGGTTATAAAATAAACATAGCTCTGCCTTCCTGGAATTTAAATCCTCCTGGTGGGTGACAAATAACAAACATGAGTAAAATTATGATAAGTCAGATCATATAAGTGCTATGAAAAAAATGAAGGAAAGGAAACGGGTACTAAGCGCTGGTGTGTGTGATGTGTTATTGAGGAGATCAAGTGGTAAGTGAGCAAAGAACAGAAAACAGTGAAGGAAGAGCCAATTTGGAAAGTCCGTTTCCTACTGAGCACTGAGCCAGCACACATGTCCTGAGTGGAGCCAGGCTCAGTGTGTTCACAGACAGCATGAGAGTAGATGGAAAATTGTGCTCCAGGGAGCGAATGGAAGGAGATGGGGTCAGGAGGCTACGGGAGGCCATCAGAATGTCTTTTGCTTTCATGCTGAATGAGCCCAGAAGCCACTAGAAAGGCTATGAGCAGAAGAGTGATATCCTTTCCATTTTGAAAGAATAACTCGAGGAAGATTGCTGCATATTGGGAACTAAGAGTGAAATCAGGGGAAAGGAACAGGATGCTATTTCAATAACGCAGGCAAGAATGATGGTTTCCTGGACCAAAGCATGACCGAAGGACCAGCGAAGCATAGATGACATTAAGATACTAAGGGGACAGATATGGGAAAGATCGTCTATGTGAATTTTTAAATCACCCAGGATTATGGCAAGAATAATAATGAAGAATGAGACAGTAAACTGGGTAATGAATTGTGATGGGATGAAGGAAATGAGGCCAGAGGACCATAGAAAAATGGAACAGGAGAAGTAGCAACCAGTCCAATGGCATGAGCTCACGTTGGGAGTTCCTGGAGAACATGTAGCCATTTGTTGTGGGTCCTTCCTTCTTATTTTCAGCTCTGTGGCAGGAAGTTGACAGATTTCCGCAGTCTGCATATCTCCATGACCAAATTTTACAAGGGCTTTTTCTGTTCAGATGACTAGTTCATAGAACTTGATTTTCCTTTTGCCTTAACTTGATTTTCCATTCCTTTTCTTTCTCCTTGGCAAAATTTCTACCTCATATCCTTTCTATTTCCTGCCATTTCACTCTCTGATTTATACCAGAGAGATATATGTCTCTCCTAATAATGCTTTTTTTGTAGTATTTACTTTCTTCTGGGCTTCTTTCTTCCCAATGTATTATACTTACTTTCATTGCAGTCAACATGCTGCTTCTCTCTTACACAAGCTCTGTTTTCTGTGAATAGACTTGCCTTCAGTTTCTTAATTATTTATTCAGGTAATAATAAGTCAGCGGATGCCAATGGGTAGTAGTTGCTGCTGGTGGATTAAGAAGTGAATATGTGAATTTAGTTACCTTGGCCCTTTTCCCCCAGACCCTGTTCTCCTTCAAAGTCTACAATCACTCTACTGTGTTACAAAGCCTGTCAAGTTGTATCTTTTCAAGTTATTCCAGGTGTCCTAAACATCCTCCTTTCCTTATATTTTCTTTATCTTGCCTTTTCTCAATACTCCTCAAAAGGATTTATCATAAACATCTACATTTTCATTTAAAATAAAACTTAAGAATCTAAGTCAACTGGATCATTTACTCTGTGGAAAAATACCATAAATCTTGTTTTATGAGGAAAGTAAATTACTGAAAGTGAAAGGTAATCAGGTGAATCTTAACATCTAACTTGCTTTGTGATTTGGGGCAAGTTTCTTCACATTTCTAGGACTTGTTTTCTGCATGTATAAAATGTGGTGACGTTGGCAGAACACGTCTCATGCTCCCAGGGTAAGCCTAAAGGTGGAGGGCTGCCAATCACCTGTCTAACAGCAAAAGGTGAGAACATACTGAGTTCACCTCACTACCTACTAGCTCTGCCTCGAAAAACAGAGAGAAGCTTAACTGAGTGGATAGCCTTGGCCAGTGTGGGGATATGAACACCATGCCTCACACTTCCATCTTCCCCTGTTCAGGTAGAGACCAGGCCCTGCCGCCTGAACTTTCATCCACTCTCTGTTCCACCCTCCAAATCCTACACTTGCTGCAAGGTGGGATTTCCTCTAGGCTTGAGCCTTTCCTAGCCTCCTGATGCCCGGAGATCCACTCTATTGACTCAGCTCTCCCCATGGATAGGTTTCCAACTTCTAGATTCAGGGTGTGAGTAGAACGAGCGTCTCTTGGCCCCAGGTTCGAGTCAAATCCATCACTTTTCTCGATACCACAGAGGCCTTATACTGAAGTTGAGTTTTAGCTCCATGGCTGGTCATTAGGAAGGCTGATATTTTTGAAACTACTTAGTCTGGGTTATTTCTGTGTACAATGGTGGGATAAAGACAGACAGATCAATCAGTTCCTGAGGCACTGCACTGTTCCCATCAGGAGATGTCTCTGCCTTAGACCAGGGAGGGTTTCCTTTGTGTGGCTTGGAAGTTTGCATTATAGACCCAATCAAGGATCACTAGCTTTCCTGCCAAATTTCTGTTTTGTTTTGTTTATAAATAAACTTTAAAAAGTTTTAGAGCAGTTTTAACTTTACAAAAAACTCATGAAGATAGCACCATATGCCCTCCACCCAATTTCCCCTGTTAACATCTTACATTAGGATGGCTCATTTGCTAACAATTAGTGAACTCATATTAATACCTTTTTATTGACTAACATCCATACATCACTCAGACTTTCCTAGTTGCTACCTAAGGTAATTTTTATGTTCAAGGATACCAAGTTCTATCTATTAGTCATGTTTCCTCGGGTGCCTTGGGCTCTAAGAGTTTCTCAGACTTTCCTTGTGTTTTGGTGACCCTGACAGTTTTGAGAAGTACTAGTCAGATGTTTTATAAAATGGCCCTTAGTTGGGTTTAGTCAAATGTTACTCATTATTAAAATGGGGTTATGCGTTTTGGGCACAAAGACCATGCAGAGGTAAACTGCTGTTCTCATCACATCAATATCAAGGGCATGTACTATTAACCTGGCATAACACTATAGGTGTTGATCTTGGTCACCTGGCTGATCGGTTTCTCCACTATCCAAGTCACTTTTCGCCCCTCTTTTCATATTTACTCTTAGAAAGAAAGTCTGTAGGTGCAGGGCGTGCTTAAGGAGGGAGGTGTTATGCTTCACGTCCTTCAGAGTGAAGTGTCTACATACATTATTTGAGATCCTACTGCAAAGATCTGTCTTTTCTCCCCCATTTATTCACATATCCAGTTACTGATATCATTATGTCCTTTTGCATATTTACTGTATACTTTGGGATATAATTAAATGTTATAATCAAAAACTTCATATATTGCTCTAAAATATTCTACTTTTATCTCATTGTTACTTTGTGTTACTTTGACATATTTCATACTCATTGTTTTGTTTGTTTGTTTGTTTTAATTATCTTTTTTTAGTTAATTGTAGCTTTTTTTACCTGTAATTCCTGACCCAGCTCTAGAACTATCCATTTCACCAAGCAGCCTGGGTACCTGTTACTTGAGATGATATTAGAAAGCAAGAGCTGCAAGGTAGGTGTGTTCATTTCTATTCAATTGCTATTGTTTTAGGTACTAAATGAAAGCAAAATGCAATCTTTTCTGTTGGTCTTATTCTTAATTGATCTCATAGGTAGATTTTGGTGAAAGTAACAGTAACAATGTTTCAGGTGGTTAAAGCTTATGAATAAAGGAAATTAATGACAGGAATGTTGTAAGGATTAGGAAGGGGAATAAGTTACAGCACTACCCTGAAGCAGTACAGTGTTATTTGAAAATAGATCTTGATTACTTATGAAGGTATATTGAAAACTCAGGAGCAACCACACGCACAAAAAATTTGAGAACATATAATTCACATTTTTTTAAAGATTTTATTTATTTGTTAGAGACTGTGCACAAGTGGGGGAAGGGCAGAGGAATAGGGAGAAGCAGACTCTTCCTGAGCAGAGAGCCAGACATGGGTCTTTGGGATCATGACCTGAAGGCAACCACATAATCAACTGAGCCACCCAGCTGCCCTTATAATTCACACGTTAAGAAAGGGTACAACTGAAATAGTTTAAACCACTCAATTAAAATCTGAGAAGACATAGAATGAGAGGAAGAAAACAAACCCAAATAATTCCAGCAAATAGAAGACAGTTATAAACATGGTAGATATTAACTCGACTACATGCATAATTACTTTACATGTAAATATTCTAGCTAAAATAATTGAGAGACAGAAGTGGTCAGAATGGATTTTAAAAAGGCCCAATTATACGTTGTCCACAAGAAACTCTCTTTAAATATAAAGACATAGGTACACAGATGGGTTAGATGTAGAGATGGAGGAAGATAAACAAAGCTAATACAGAATGTAATGTGATATTTTGTTTGGAATCATGGAAAAGGAAAATGGCATTAGGTAAAAACTAAGGAAGTCTGAATAAAGTATAAAGATTGTTTAATAATAAGGCAGCAAGGTTGGGTCATTAATTTTAACAAAAGTATCACACTAATGAAAGATGTTAATAATAAGGGAGACAGCTTATAGTGTACATGGGAATTTTCTCTACTATTTTGGCAACTTTTCCATATTCTAACCTAATTGAAAATAAAATGTTTATTAAATATACTGCCAGAAAGTCACCTTGTTAAATAATGATCACTAACAATTAGGACCACATAAGTTCAGGTAGAACTGTATCTCTGATAATCAGATCTTTATTATAAATATATTGTGTTGTATTCTCAGCAGGCTTTTATTTTTTTACTATAAATGTATAAATATCTCATTACTTAAAAATATATCCTTATTTAAAAACATTTAATAACTAAAATTCACATACAATTTATTTAAAAAGCTAATTTTAATATTGAAAGCTAATTTTGACCTATATGAAGAATTAAGATACCTCTGACCCCAAAGCACATATATATCTTGGTCTTAATGATTAGCACAAAGCATTAAGTTCGAATGTGAGAATAACCAGAAACTTGCCAGCTTATTTTATGTTTATGTGATGCAAATTTTTAATATTTAGGAGATTAAAAACCAAAAATGTTATTGGAAAAGACAAGAGAAAAGAAATAAAAAATAACCCACATGTGTTGGAAAAAGTTCGCACTCACTCATAACGACCAAAATGCAAATTAACACAATATTGAAAGGCCATATCTCACTTATTAGTGTAGCAAAAGTGGAAAAGTATCACAATACACTCTTGTCGGTGAGGCTGTGGGGAAAGAAGCAATTTCATATATTGCCTGTGGGCACATTTCTGTAGGAAACTTTGCTAATACTAACAAACTACAAATAAGCTTATATTTTTACCCATCAATTCCACTTCTAAGAATTGACCCTGACGGTATACATTTAATAATACAAAAATACACACGCACAAGTTTACTCATTAAAATGTTGTTCTTAATCACAATATACTGGAAATAACCTAGATACGAACGCATAGGAGATTAGTTGAAAAATTTTGGTACATCCACACTGTGGGATACCGTGCGTCTGTAAAAAAGAATGAGAAAGATATTAATGAATTGTTATGGGGTGATTTCCAGAATATATTGTTCAATGAGGCAAAGCAAAATGCAGAGTATCTATAATACTCTGCCTTTCATTTAAGAAAGAAATGGGGTTTAAGAAAATATGCATGTATCTGAAAAATAAATATAGGAAGGACCAGAAAATAAAATGATTGGTTACATGCGGTGTAGGGAATGGGGGATGGGAAAGTGTGGAAACTAGAGGGAATAAACGCTAAAATAGGAGAATGAGAGCTTGACATTTCACTTCTCAATTTCTCCTTAAGAAACAGCATATTTGCATAATCCCCAAATTGTGTTCCACCAAATATGCATTAACTAAAAAAAAAGGAGAGAGAGAAAGGAGAAAACAGCAAATTACTATGAAGAAACCCAGCAGACAGTACTTTTTCAAGTGATAGAAATGGGAAAGCGAAAATGCTCCAAAATTTTAAGCTGACCTTCAAGTCCTCCCCCCAGTCTATGGTAGCTGGTTGTTTGCTAAGCTACTGCAGACAGCCGGGAGAATGTGTTTAGCAGCTAGAGGGATCTGGGTGGGAATCCCAGGCATCCCAGTAAGGAGCTCTGTGACACCAAGCACATCCCATCAGCCCCACCAGCCTCCTTTTAACCATCGTAAGCCCGAAGCAGCATGTGACTAATCTCAAAAGGTCCTTCACCAACATGAAATAATATAAGAGCTCTTATTTTCCTGTGTAAACTTGACAGCATTACAAGTGCTTAGTACGCGTCACTGTGGCCAGTACTGCCCCGAGCTAGGTACTTTCACTGGTACCTACATTTAACAGGTGAAGATCCTGAAGGTCAGAGAATTTAAATAATTTGCCCAAGGTTAAAGGGCTGGAGACAAACTGATATGGCAACCAATGCATTTTGATTCCAGAGCTTGTCCTCTTAATTATCACTGAAAGGAGAACACAATATGTGTCCCCGAAGTGTGTCCAGTTTGAAGCAGTATAGATTAATGATTAAGAACCTGGGCTCTGGGGCCCCTGGGTGGCTCAGGGGTTAAGCATCTGTCTTCAGCTCCGGTCATGATCCTAAGGTCCTGGGATCGATTTCCCCATCAGGCTCCTTGTGCGGTGGGGAGTCTGCCTCTCCCTCTGCCTGCTGCTCCCCCTGCTTGTGCTCTCTCTCTCTCTCTGACAAATATATAAAATCTTAAAAAAAAAAAAAAAAAAAAAAAAAAAAAGAAAATGAACCTGGGCTCTGGAGACAGAATGGTCGGGTTTGCATCCGAGGTCTGTAACTCATTCGTTGCGTGATCACAGGCAAGTTACATAACCTCTCTGGGCTTAGTTTCTTCATTGGAAAGAGCACCGAATTAAAAGGGCTGCTATAATTAAAAGAGTTTAGTTACTATATATCAAGAACCACTTAGAACGTGCCTCCCTGATGCTGTTACCTAAGTATTAAGTACTAACATATGTATTCTGACTTTTGGTGTTATTTTTACATTCATTCACATATGTCTTCATTTATACTTCTGTTGAGCGATGAGGAGATGAAATGAATCCAATGACACAATGTACATTTAATAATTGCCAGAGATAATTGTCAGTGTTATTGGCCAAATGTTGCTGATTCTCAGCCTTCTGAATGCATTTGGGAACTTACTTGCAGGCCCCCGCTGGGGGAGCTCATGACTAACTTTGGCCAATGAGCTGTCGGTAAAGCCTCGGTTTGCAGTATTTAGTTGCCAGTGAAACATCTTTCTTTCTGTGGTCTACTAACCAACTGCTTGGTTTTCCCCGAGATCCTGAGTGACTACAATGGGGATAGCCTCCTGCTGACTTACAAGAGAAAAAGGGATTTTGTGGGAACTAAACCTTCTTTAAACAAACAAACAAACAAACAACAGTGACATTTCAGGGTCATTCCAGCATTCTAACCAACCTCTCTCTGGGCTGAATCATTGCCTGACCGAATTGTTAAAACTTGGCAAAACCTAGCCTAACCCGAATGATGTATTTAAAACAGGGAAAAAATAAACCTCACCATAAGAAGGCAACATTGCTAAAAGTTGTTTCAGTATACATGAGGGTAGCTACAATCCGCACATTCTGCTTTAAACCATCATATTCGTTTACATCGCAATTGCCCATTTGAAAAACATAAATGTGTAGTTGGCCAGAGTTTTGGGACAAATATGTAAACTAAGCTTTCGCACGGTTTTCATTGAATTTCAAGAACTATAAACACGGCAGAGTAGTGCAAGGATTGAGAGAACAAGGAAGCCGAGGTATGTAAACATAACTTCGAAAATATACCTGAACCCTGACAATCAGCTTGTATGTCTCGGAGCTGGAAGCCTGTGTGCTGGTTGATCTTGTCCTCCTTCTCTACTTTATGTCTGCATGAAGTCACTGACACCGGGAAGTCAACACGCAAGTGGCAAACTGTATAAATAATTGAAAGTATATATTTCTATTTTCAACGACAGCATATTGTTTGAGTTGAGAATGGATACTATGCAAGTCCAGAGGCTTACCGGGTAACTTCCCTTTTACCGAACACACACAGACACACACACTAATCTTTGGTTCATATGATTATAGAGGAATATAAAAAAATGTTTTTGTTCCATTAATTAATCACATCTTATAACCATTTTCTTTTTTGTTAATACCTGGCTTTAGAATGTAATGAATATTTATTTTTAAAATACCTTTAAGTTACACTACACTCACTCCAAAATTGCTTTCCATTAGAAGGCTCTGTATGCTGTAATGGGTCAGCCAATAATACTTTTAATGACTATGGTGAAATACTACCCTTGGTTAATTGGGGCTATGGCCACAGCTGTAAGAAATTATATGCAAACACTTATGTGTGTCCTATCAGGTCAGTTACATGAAACAAAATGAAAGTTACTTTACCACAGGCCTATAAAAGCCATATAAAAACCATATACCAGTAGGGGATTAGAGGTCTGTAAATGAGGAATCCAACTTCATCCAATGTGGAATATAAATCTTATTTACTTTTTTTGGAATATCATATGAGCCTTGGGAGTCCTTTCTGATTCGAACTAAATCTTTCTTAGTACGACTTCCAGAAATTCTACCTGAGTGATTCTGGAACTCCCCTGGTCAATAAAAGACAATAGAACCATACTTCAGGTCAGAAAACTCCAATCCTGTTTCTAGAGCTACCATTACTTAGTTGAATGGCCACGATTTTATTAAAACCTCTCAGGACTTGTTTCTTTGTCTACAAAATGAGGGTTTGGATAAGAGAGTTGCAAAGAGCACATCAAGCTCTGATGCTGGGAAACCTCATTCCACGTTCTCCAGTTTGATGTATAAATAGCTCGACTCTGGCCAACGGAGGTTTTCCTTCACGATCAGCCTAGTCTTTCTGCCAGAAATACGTTTGATTCAATGTCCTCTTGATCAGATAGGAAAGCCTATCCCAGGAAGACGATCTTCTTAGGAACAGACTCACAGAGATCTAATCAGTAAGACTGAGATGCTATGGCTCACCCAGAAACACTGTCCCAGGGCACGATTCAGAAGGGGCTGAACAGGACCTGAGCTATGCAAAGAAGCAAATTGCAGTGTGACTACAATTATTCTCTTAGTCATATGCTCCCTAAGGAGAAGGAATCAGAAGCTGAAAGCACACAGTAAATCCTTTATTTTTTGTTGTGCCTTTCCCTAGTTAATTTTAATTATGTCTTAGAATGTATATACTTCTCAATTTATAGTGTACTTTTAGTTATCCTCAATTAATCAATGTATTCTTCTTTCCAGTTGCACATTTATCATGTCTAATATCTGCGCTCCGGTTCCTGCCAACACCAGAATTTTGTTCTTCATTAATTCTTATTCAAACTCAAAGAGCGTGTTCTAATTGTTCTTCTTCCTTTCTAGCTGTCTTCCATGTCCTTGATATTCACAATGCTGAAAAGCAACACACATCATGCTATTTTCCAGATTAAAGTAGTATTTTTTTCACTTACGATTTACATAAACTACTTGTGGAGTGACTTCCCCATTACCTATCCGTCTACATTTTTCACGCTATACTTATGGTGGTGCCATACTGAATTATGTGGTTATCCCTCCTTCCTATCAACACACTTGGCTGTAACTTGTCTGAGCCTTGGGCCACGCTGTCACTTCTGCCCCCGGTGCCCGCTCTTCCCTGTGCAGAGGTATCATTCGAGACTCAGCTATGAATGTCATCCTCTTTGCCAAGAACCTTTTCCTGTTTATCTGAGATTTTCTGTATTCATTCTTTTACAGCCAATGTTATACCAACACATATGTCTATCATAGCACTTTTATTTTTATAGCACATATGTTTATTACGCCTAATCTATATGTCCTCAGACATAAGAAACTTTAAAGGAAAGTTTTTGTAGTCCTAGCACCCAGCAAAATACCTGACGCATGCCAGGGTCTCAAAATTGTTGAATGAATTTCAAAAATATATTACCTTCAGGAAACCATAAGTGAAATAGTTAATTCAGATTGAGGATATATGGGGACATAAATCAAATTCTCCTGTCCAGAATGGGTAAATTAGGAAAGTGTCATTACACTGAGTCGTACCTGATCACACATTTCTTTCTGAAAACGCTCCCTGTTCCATTTGTTATAGATGAGGTGCCCTGACCTGCCTTTATCAGGGAAGGTATTGTAGAAAAGGTAAGACCCCTGCAGTTTGCACTGGGAAGGGTCTGTGAGCTGCAGTGGAAATTATATTAAAATTTTAGATTTATCAGTGCTATTTTTTTGGTCCTTGGTTAAGTAACAGCTGTACTAAGTTTTAGCTTCTTTGTCTAACCTCTAATCATACCCAAACAGTAATGTCATAAAAATTTAAAAAGGTAATATTAACAGTTTGCCAGTTCTTAATTACTAAAAATGAGTAAAGACTGCTTTTATAAATAAGTATAACAAGTTAGAATGTAGTATGTACCCTAAATAATGCTTAGGTAGAATACAAGAGAGAGAAGAGTTTTGTTTTGTTTTTTAATTTTTAAATTTAAAATCAGTTAATTAACGTATAGTGTAGTACTAGTTTCCATGGATAGAATTTGCTGATTCATCAGTTGCATGTAACACCCAGTGCTCATTCCATCACGTACCCTCCTTAACGCCCATCATGCATTTACCCCATCCCCCCACCCGCCCCTCCAACAACCCTAAGTTCGTTTCCTAGAGTAAAGAGTCTCTTACGGTTTGTCTCCCTCTCTGATTTCGTCTAATTTAATTTTTCCTTCCCTTCCCTTGTGTTCATCTATTTACTTTCTTAAATTCCACATATGAATGAAATCATATGGTATTTGTCTTTCTCTGACTGACTTATTTCGATTAGCATAATACCCTCTAGTTGCATCTACATCTTTGCACATGGCAAAATTTCCTTCTTTTTGATGGCTGAGTGAGAGATGTTGAAATAAAAATATGCACACCTTTGGCTTATCATTCATTCATTCTTCTACCTATTCTCTTTTCTTCCTCCTACTTTCTTTCCATTTATTCCACAAAGGGCTGACCTCTCCAGGGAACATGCTTGTACTTACCTTTATTGTTATGTATCAATCCATGTGAAAATTTGCCTGAATAATATGTGAAAGGGTCAATAAGATAATAAACTTACTTAAAAATCAAGGAAGTCACAGATCTAGTTTATATGTGAGGTACATCTTTCATAGCCTTTGAAATTTAATAGATAGTCAACAATTATTTGTTGAGGCAAATTGTCTTAAATCGCTCCAAGGGTTAAAAAATCTCTGTGAATGTGTCCCTATATACAAATTAATTTGCAGCACATAATCGCATGTTATGGTACATCATGTTGCCTCAGGATCTATAGGGATTGGTTTTCTATAATTCTTTGATTACATATTTCCAATGAGACTTTTATGCACGCCGTGAAGGGATTAGTTTTTACACTGCACACCAAAACCAAATAGTAGTCTATTCCTGCAATTATACATATAGAAAAATAATCATTATTTTGAGAGAATTAAGGACTAATTAACCTTACATTCCCCAAAGGGCACTGATTTGGAAATTCTTTTTAATTAGAATCCGTGAATTCTAATAGGCTCAATTTTCTTACACAAGAAATCAAATTCATGGATGATAAGAGAATGTGAAATACGCCAAGTCACCTATCACCTTGTTGCATATTTATATTTCTAAGAGAGCACATTTTTATGTTCAGAGATACATTTAATCATGACCAACTGCATTTAAAACTATCTGAGAGGTAAAATTATTTGATCACAATAGAAAATTAGATCCTCAAAATCTGGTTTGGACTGTTATAAATTCACTCTGTGACCCTGACGGCGTCACCTCCAACCTTCCTGTGTGTGTTCCTTCATCAACGAAATAGAACACAAAGACACACTGCCATCAGGGCCGTCGTCAGAATACATTAACATTTGGAACGTGCTTTTAGATCTCCCTTTTAAGATGTTTTCAGTGTGCAAAAATGTCATTATCATGGTGACATGCCGTATTCAGTCCTATAAACACTGCATCCTAATTTTGTGTTACACTTTCCCATGAAGCCCAGATAGATGACTTTTCAATAATTTCTTAGTACAAAGTTTCATTTGTCTCTTCTTTAGTCCCTTAGATGTATCATCTTATTTATCTGATAATGCACATTTCTGTTTAGTTCAGGGGTCGTCCCAGCCTCGACACTGGGGACAGTTGGGGCTGGGTAATTCTTTGCTATGGGGGCAGTACTCTGCATTGTGGTGTTTAATGCCATTTCAGTCCTCTCCTCCAGATGCCAGCAGGACCCCCCCCCCAATCATGACAATGAAAATGTCTCCAGGCATTTCTGTATGTCACTTGGGGCATTTGAGAACACCTTCTTCAGTTGTATTTACATAGTCAATGTTTACGGAATGATTTGTATTGCAAATCTCAAATTGATAAACATAATAATGAAAAAAATTTTTTTTGTTTTTAAATTCAAAATCGGAAACAAAATATTTTAAAAACATGTTTCTTTTTTTTTTTTTAAAGATTTTATTTATTTATTCGACAGGATAGAGACAGTCAGCGAGAAAGGGAACACAAGCAGGGGGAGTGGGAGAGGAAGAAGCAGGCTCATAGCGGAGGAGCCTGATGTGGGGCTCGATCCCATAACGCCGGGATCACGCCCTGAGCCGAAGGCAGATGCTTAACTGCTGTGCACCCAGGCACCCCTAAAAAATGTGTTTCTATATACATAATTTACGTTCATAACTAGATCATTTTCTCATGATTCAGCACATTTAAAATAAAACAGAATAAAAAACCGCTTTTCTGTGTCACTCGCAATTACTTTTTTTTAGAAGAGCAAACTCCTAGACCTTGGCAAGCAGTGTCTCAAAGTATGTCAGAGTAGGCCTAACAACTACTTTTTTTTAAAGATTATCAGTTTTTGAAGATTATCAGAATAGAATATTCACTGTTTTACTTGCAATAATTCCATCATAATTTTATAATAAAAAAGATTCCGAAGAAGCATCACACTTAAAGTCACAATACAGCGTCCAATCATAAATCATGAGCACACCCCAACACAGCACACACTCCTTACATCATTCACGAGCAGTTCTAACTCTGTACAGCACAAACTATCATTGTTTCTGGAAACTCCAGCCACAATACCATCTTTCCCTATAGCCAAATATGTTCTCATTAAGGCAGAACTTCCAGTACTAATAGCCAGATATTTACATATTCCCACCATTCTTTCTTTGAGGATGATTCTGTGGCAGGAAGTAGCATTCTATGACTAAATTCTCCAGGCTCCCTGTTACTGTTGCAAAACTCCCCGGGCTCCTTCTCGCCACCGCATTCTCCTTCCTAGTGATTGCCTCCCCTGATATCCTACTACTGTCCCTTCTACTGATGCAAATCCCACAAATCCTTAAGACTGGGTAAAGTCTGTGGCTGGCCTTGAGGGACGCTCTACCGGCTGCTCCAGTCCTCATTTACCTTCTCTGCCAGCCAAAGGAATTTATAGAGTATCTCCCATAATTGGGACCCAGTTATATTCTTTTTTTTTTTCTATGTAGATCTCTAACTAGATTTTAAGTGCCTTGATGGCAGACAACCTACTCAGAATATTGTACCTCAGCAACTCTCATAAGAATGTCAACATAAGAATTCCCTCAAGGTATGTTCCGTGGAGTTCGGTAGGAATCGAAAGCTACTCTGAAGGAAATAAATATATGACAAAGTGCTGAATTGTGCAGTTCTACTTAATTTTGTGTTAGAATTCAGGGAAGTGAGGACGCAGCAAGGACTGAGTAATGAAAAAGAGCTTCACGGAGAAAGACGTGGAGTTGTATTCTCAAAGAAAGTTTCACATTCAGGTAGTTGAAGGGAAGAACACATTCTGCGTTGCCATGTAGAAGAAAAAGACAGTTTAGTGTTGCTGAGTGGAAGTTTCCAGAAAAATCCAGAAAAAAGCACTCTTGAAGGTGCAACTCTCAGCAGACTTGCTGTGATCAGTTTGAGTGGGCTGATTTCAAGAACAGCAAGAAAGGGATGTAGGGATATAAAAGGCATGAAACTACCAAGGAAGGGGTTCACCAGGAGAAGATTCCAGAAACACTAGGAAAAAATCTTATCCTGAAATTAAGAATCATCGTTGAACCCATGGTTTCCTTGCTTTAACTGCATTGGCTGCTGTGGAAACTCAAGTTCATAGGAGAGACTGTTGAAATCCTCCTTTATCAAGTTTGGTTTCAGGATCCTAAGGCTGAGTGTTGATCCCATCCCACCCCCATTAAAAGTCAATTTACCTAGTAGTAGCTCTCTTCCTGATTGGATGTGTTGCTATGGCTGAACTTTAGCTAACACTCACTGGGACGTCCTTGATGTTCTCTTGTTGTTCTGCTAGGGTGCTATCCATACCTCCCGGGAGCTAAGTATTTTATTAAATATCTAGAATATTGCCCTTCCATGCAGCCAGTGCCCTATCAAAATATGGCTCAGCCTCTTTCCCAGCTGACATCACCACTCCTAATAATCAATTAATAAAATAAACATGTCTACCGCATGTAATTTTAGTGATACATAGAAAAAAACTGTGAAAATAGTCTCCCTTAGATGCATTATTCACATACACAAAGTGCTGATTCATAATCCACACATCATAATGCAAATTGATTCTGTTCACCTTTAGAATAAAATACCTGCTTCCATATCTGGAGAGTAACTGCTCTTGGTTCCAAGGCATTGGTATTTTGTCAGTTCCAATGATGTCATTTAATAGAGCGATTTTTGTCATTAGCTCCTTCTGATTTCTCCCTGAGCATAATATCTGTGTGAACCTAGTGGCTAGCTTTACAGAATTCTAGGTAATACACTGCCTTGGACTTCTTGAGAGGAAAAGAGTTAATTTGAAGAAGCCTGGATGATTCTGGTCCTTCTTCCCTACACTTAGTGAAAAAATAACCATCTTGGTTCTGTAAATACTGTTTTGAATTTGTGGCCAAAGAATATAAAAACAATTGTGTTAACACAAAGGACAGTGTGTTTTAATAATGAGACCAGTGCACCAATGACATCAGCGTGCAGTCTGATGAAGTTTAATAACAGACCATGCTGTAAGGGCCAGGCACAAACGTATCACAGATTTGATAGAATCTATTTTTCTCATGCTTATGGTACCTTTGTGCACAGTTTTCTTGTTTTGTTGCTTAGGAGAAATCATTATATTTATATATCACTTGTCAATGCACATATAGATTCATATTTCATTTTGCCCTGGAATTTATCCTTTCTATGTTTATGATGTTTTGTGCCATTTTGGTCCTCGTGCTGCAATTTTCATCATTACTTTTATGCATCACTGATCTATTTTTAAGCCACTCATCCAATTCTTATGAGTTAGAAATACAATATAACATAATAGTAAAAAAAGATATCAAATTTAACAACTAACAATACACAAATCACACAAAAATCCCACTCATATGCACCAGAAATATAATGCGACATAATAGTTAAAAAATATATCAGATTTAATAAATAATAGCACAAAAATCACATGAAAATCGACGTCTTAAGACAAATGGTGTACTGTTCAAATGGGCTTTGATATAAAACAAATCAATACTGCAGTATTTGTAGTCAATATTCTACCTTACGGCACTGATTATTAAGAATATAACCAGAAGAGTCCGTGCACAACCTTGTTTTGCAGACTTCCCACGTTAAGTAAGAAGAGTACCATCATGTTTTACATACTTTAGGAAACACAGCCCTGGGAGAGAGGATGAGAGAAGAATGGAAACTGGTCACCTCTGCAACGGTGCTGAGGAAGGAGCTGAGCAAGGAGAGAAGTGGGTGTTTGTTGTTTGCTTATTCGATGTGTGCTTGTCTGCTTTTTATAGGAAAATTAAGATAATGAGAGTTAAGAAAAAATGCCAGATTGTTTGAAAGATGGCCGCAAAAATTCTCATTGCTGTACCTTTCCCACTCACTCTGTGGCTCTGCCGCTTCTCTCTATCAGGAGGCAGCATCCATTTTCCCAACGCCTGTCTGGTCTGGCCTGTGATTTGCTTTAACCAATAAAATGTGATGGAGGCCATGCGGTGCAAAGGCAGAGCCAGGCTTCGGAAGGCTCTGTAGCGTCAGTCTGTATGCTCTCTGAGCCCCATGCTGCCAAGTGAGGAAGAACCATCTAGCCTGTGCAGAAAGACACCACATAAAGCCAGGATGTGCCAACCAGCTGAGTCCCCCTGTGACAGCCAGATGCTTGGTGAGCCACAAGATGACCGCGGGCAAGACTTGATTTGGTGTGTTCTGTGTGATGCAGAGGAAATGGGATCCCAAGCCTGAGCCTTAGCCAGCCTTTGGGTTTCCACTTGGCATTCTTGGAACACCGTGCCGCCATAGCAGGAATGAGAAGTTGAAACCACAAGGCGCTACCCCAGCTGAAACCACGGAAACAGTCTCTAGTGACACCTCAGAGGATTGCAGTCACTGAATGATACCAGGCAAGACCAGCAGAATCCCCCTTATGAGCCTGGACCAAATTACCTGTTCCTTTAAGTTATGAGCAAATATAATCCTTGTAGTTCAAGTCACATACATTATGAGTAAATACAATATTGTAGTTCTAAGACATGTGAGACAAGGATAGACGTTTTTTTGGAGGAGCTGAGTTATCATTGCTGCCCTGGGAGTGATCCGAAGTCCAGTTGAGTCTAAGGAACTCTACTCCTATCATTCCCCCTTGCCTAAGCCTGCTGGTTCAAGACATTCGTCAGGCCCTTTATTGCTAGTGCTGGAGGAGACAGAGGGACCTGCATTCCCCAGCAGGTGATCACACAGGGCTGGCTGGTTCTCTGGGGAAGAGAGGTTTTGTCCTCCTCTAGCAAGAGAATTGGGGCTGGGGGAGAAGGTAGACAAACTGTGAAGGTTGCCGGGTGTATCAGGTCATATTCTGTCGAACATTATAGGAGAGAGGCTACTGAGAAGCTAAGTGGGAAGGGACAGGTGAGTCGAATGCTTTTACCATGGAGGAAGAGAGCCAGAGAGAAGATGTTAAATATGTCTCCTTCAAAAATATAGTAAGAGTTTTCCTGGAATTCTTATAATTTTATGAAGATGCCTCTCCTGCGATTTTAGACAATTACACTCAGTTATATTTGATATTCACTAACTGTTTTCAATATTAATGTATGTGTTAATGTAATCTCCTATAGAGAAGTGGATGAAATATTTTTTAAAATGCCCTGCTTTTCTGTGAGAGTACCCTGAATATATTTCACTGGTAATTTCACAGGAGATGCTGGATGAGTTGAGCTATCCAGGACTCCCGGAACTGATACCCCAGTCTTGGAGCTGTATAATTCTTCTTTACCATATTTCTGTTCAATAGGATATAAAGACATTTCATTTCCCCATCCCCTGAAACAGAATTGAGAGCACACCAAGAGTTTCTTCAGCAACCTCTGGGGTTGGTTTTTATTAATAGCAGGCAAAGAAATATGTAGAAACATTATTTGTGACAAATGATAACAATTATGTCCACTTATCTCCATTGAGATTTACAATATATATTCAGTTCTGACCGCCTGCATCTTTTGGTTGTATATGAAATCCCCTACATCTACGTTTTATTCCAAAATTGTGAGCCTCATCATCTCAGGCGCTCTTACCTTGGCTATGAGAGCGCCAGAACTCCTTTCCGAGGAGGGACATTACTCCGGGGACAGCACCCTGATGTCAAGTTCACCTGAGACACCCACGCAGCAAAGTTAAAGACCTCACCTTGTGGAAGTTTGTTGAGTATATTTCTAATGATGGGACTTTCTCATGACCTTCGAAGACAAACAAACAAGAAAACTCCAGCTGATCATGTGACATGTAATTCAATAAGCAGGAGGAAAGGAAAAAAATTATAAGGGACATGTGTAAATATTAAGCTTATATGCATGTGCTATATTTTCTCCAGATTCATTTTAGTCTTATAATGACAGAGTTATCATATATAAGGAAATCTACCTAATAATAGATATTACGCACTAAGGACCTCTCTGCCGAGAATGTAGCATACATTATGCATTTAATTCCCTATATAAATACGCAAGGTAAAGATTGCTGCCTATTGGGGTGCCTGGGTGCCTCATTTGGTTAAGCATCTGATTCTTGATTTTGACTCAGGTTAGGTTATGGTCTCAGGGTCGTCAGATGGAGCCCCGCATCGGACTCAGTGCTCAGTGCTCTGCACAGAGTCTGCTTGAGTTTCTCTTCTTCTCCTTCTGCCCCTCCCCCTGCTCATGCTCTCTCTTTCTGTCTCTCTCTTTAAAAATAAACAAATAAATAATATCTTTACGATTGCATCCTACCAACAAGAATGCCAAGTATGCAGACTGACGTTAGTTGCCCAGCCCCCCTCCCTTCCTCTCTCTCTCCTTCTCATCCTTCCCCTTCCCTTCCTTCCTTTAAAAACTACGTCTCGTGTCTAGGAAAACGGCATGCATACTGGAACACTTTAGATGCTCCAACACTTTCTACCAAGAGTCCCTCAGGGTAGAAATAAATCCATCTGGGCAAATCAAAGGGATTTTTTTTTTTCCTGGATTGACACTAAGTTTGGGAATGGAAAATACATTGATGACCTACTTACAATGTTCAGTTTGTCCTTGCCTTTGTTTTACTAATCGAAAACGAAAGGGGATGTGGCTATGACAGTGGGGACGGAGAGGCCCACTGGCGACATGGGCATCATGATGCTACTGAATCCCCATGGAAAGGAATTGTCATTGGTAAGTTGCAGCGGGAGGAGGTGGAAAGAGCAGGAGTGGAGTGAACGAGACAAGTCAGGAAGAACCAAACAAGTGGAAAATATTAAACATGGATGTGAAAGTTTCAGGTTGCAGGATTAAATTATTTTTATTTCCATTACCTTGAGGAGGGAAGGTTTTCTAAGGATATTGTTCCTCTATCAGAAACCTCAGAGCGACATCTGCATCGCAGAGATAAAATTATACAGAAGAAATGTGTGTCTAGGGAGCACTGAACTATTTCATTTGGGACTGGTTGAGCTTGAAATGGATTTCAGAAAATGTGGTCCCATTCCTTACTTTGTAATTAGAAATAATTTATACACAGCTATTAAAAATACACAAAAAATCACATCTCTTAATTGCTATCTACTTTACCCGATATACATAAAATATTACGACTGAATTCTGCATTCCTGACTTACCCTTCAGTATCCATCCGATATATATCATGAGTAAAATGAGGTGATTACTCAAATACACCCTGGAGAATATTTGCCGCAACATCTTTATGTTTTGGGTTTTCTGTGTTTTGCTATCGTGGCTCACACCTGAGATGAAAACAGAAGGCAATTACGGTCTTGATATTACTTGTGAATGTTGTGAACAGTTTAGATCAAAGTTTGACATTCTGAGCTCTACTCTCTCGAGGGAAAAAGTTTTCCCAGTTGAGAAGCTTCAAAAGTAAACCTCCACATCTGTCTTTTGGGGACAAATCTGGAGCCTTCATAAGATTATGTTTAGATACCTTAGCGCTTGAATGGAGATAATGAATAAATTGTTTAAATAACGGCCTCGAGCAAGGATTATAATCCAATACCTGTGTGTGTGTGCTGTGTTTAGAAAACATCAAAAAAAAAAAAAGATATGTACTGTAGGAATGCCTTCTTTTACCAATAGATATGTATTCCTAATAAGGGTGTGGGTTTTGTGCACGCGTTAACAGTTCTTTTTCCCGATGACGTGATTATTATAAAACTTGTTCCCTTTATTGCTTGTTGATCTTTACTTTCCAGAGTTCACTGGTAATACTGCATCCCATTCGCATATTGCTTTTAGATATTACTGGAGCTATTTTGCAGATTGGGAAAGTAAAACAGCATAGGAAATGACTGACCCATCATATAACAGGTGTGGAAAGATCAATGTGAAATTAAATCAATAGTTTGACCTCAGTTACTTACAGATACTATGGCTCAAGGTTATATTTGTTAAAAATGTGCTTAAACTAATACTTCATCTTTCTCCAAGTGTTGGGAGAGCAATTAATAGAGAAGGGATGGGAGGGCCATTTATATTCCAGGGATTTCAGGAACATAAGGATTAAAGAGTCTAGATAGTGGTGAAAAAAAATCCTATTACAAATTAATTAATAAATGCATTTTTGGAGATTTGATTGAAAATCTTCCTGATATTCTCACCGTGCTTCTTGAGCTGTTCAGTTTCAGATACTCATGTTATGTATTGTCTATTTAGCGTAAAAGGTAATAACAGAATATTATCTTTTTTCCATATTTAGTTCAGTCTTCTTTTTTTTTTTTTTCTAAGATTTTATTTATTTATTCGACAGAGATAGAGACAGCCAGCGAGAAAGGGAACACAAGCAGGGGGAGTGGGAGAGGAAGAAGCAGGCTCATAGCGGAAGAGCCTGATGTGGGGCTCGATCCCAGAACGCCGGGATCACGCCCTGAGCCGAAGGCAGACGCCTAACGACTGAGCCACCCAGGCGCCCCTTAGTTCAGTCTTCTAATCCTCACAATTGTCCTATGAAGTAGGTGATCTTAGCCACATTTTGTAGTCAAGGAACCTGAAGGACAGATCTCAGATCTCATAGCTAGTAAATGAGACCAAGATTTCTATCTGAGCAAGTTGACATCTAAGCTTATTGATTTAACCACTAAATTATGTCTTTTATAGATTAAGCCGTAAGAAATTGCCAAGACTCAACGATGCTCACATATAAAAACAGGCGTTCCCTCTGGTGCAAACGAGTATTATCGCCATGGCTTTACAACGATAAATGTAGTTTCTGTTCAAACACCTGCACATAATGGCATTGAAACCAAAAGCGTAAAAGATCGGGTATAGTTTATTTCATTTATCATTAGGTCAATTATAGTGAGTTATAGGTCATAAGATGAATAGATTCAAGCTGTAATTCAGACTTAACCCTTTTATATCATGTTGCATTTCCTGTCGGTGGCATATACTCAGTTTCCTGTGTGCCCTTTTCCCTCCTTGCTCTCCGTGCAAGCAAAATAAAGATCACGTTCCCCTGGATTCACATTTAAACATAATATGAATCCTTGAAGTTTCAGACTTAGAACTTAAAACTAGGAAGTCTCTTATTCCAAGACTACAGAGTTGTTTTTTATTCAAACTTCTATTCACAATATCACCTTAAATGCTTTGCCAATGCTTTTTGAGTAGAACTAGAAAATTTTCAGAAATCATCAAAACACCTTTTAGAAAAGGTTGGAATCAGTCATTAGCCATTAATATAAATACATTGTGGATTCAGATTTTATATATTTTTGTTAAAGTAGTCTAATATGAAATAGGTTTCAAATCCCTGAAAAGTAAGTGATCAACATATTTTTAATAATAACATGAAACAATGTAATTTATGTGTTATATTAAATTTTGTCAACTCATGTCATAATACAGTACAAAAATTTCAACATTCACTTAATTTTTTGCTGTATCTAATTTATACCTTCTTACACTAGCTTCCAAACAAAGAAATACCAACATCAAATTAAATAATATTTTGAGGTCAATATTACTTTAAAAATCTATAGCTTGGTTATTTCTTGATTGCATGACAATAAATATCGATAATGTTGTATTTAAATAAAGAATGCTATATAGCTCTTTTGACTTCCCATCATAAACGATAGAACAACAGACAAGTGGTGAACTGATTAATTCCCTGACACAGGTGAATTGAAGCAGGAAGGTTAAGCAGTAAGCACTGGTGTGGGGTACAAAATATCACTGTGCAATTTTAATATGTGCATTCGAGAAGGAATAGCTGTCATTTTAATGGTACAATTCAAGGACATTATGCATGGTTTACACCATATTGTAAAAATCATATCCTTTAGGTATGATCTCCATCATTTAGTATTACCCGAGAAACAAACTTCTAGTGACTGAACTAGTAATGAAAGGGAGAGTTTATATTGTTCAGATCATGGCAATAGAAAATAATGAAAAGCTTGAAGAATGGTGATTACTCATAGTGGAGAAGATAAGGCTAAGAAAATATTTAATACAATATGGTCTGCAATTGGAAAAAAAAATATTTTAAAGAGATTTGTCAAACTGATACTTTTTAATTGAAGTTTTCTTTGCATTCACCATCATACATGCAGAGAGATTCAACCCTGTCTCCTACTTTTAAGATATACATGGTCCTCAAAGTCCACAATCCTAACCATAAACTTTGTAATTGAAAGGAGCAAAAGATGGTTGAATGGTATTCAGTTAGAACTGTTCTTTTAGTTTTCTGAATAGCAAATCTGGTTTTCTATTTGTTACATGAAATTTAGCCACTGATAGAATAAAGACAAAAGCAATAAGGGCCTGGTAAAAAGTAGCCAATACGATAAGGTCTTTTAATGAGAACTGTTGCTGTCTTTTTAAATTCTATAACGTCCAAAGTTCCTTCGCCAATTTAATAATTGTCAATTACCAATTAATGTTAATTATTAGTGAATATAATTTTAGCTATTTTTAATTCATGTTGAGAAAAAAGTTAATGTACATCTAAAAAATAAATGGTATTTTCTTTGAAAAAGCATGACTTTTAAACTTCTCCAACAAAAATACAATATAGACATGGTTAAAATATATAAAAAATAGAGTGCCAATGCATTGCAACCTACAGATTGTCACAAATAGACAACATGCATTTAATACTAAAATTTCAAAAGGCTACCAATGGTTTTATTATAAACAGAAAGAGAAAGAAATCAGAAGAAAGGTAGAAAACCCTTATGCCCAGGTGGTGATTTTGTCCATGTATTTCTTTACATAAATATAAATATACAATTATATATGCATACATATATATAAATAGATCTACAGATATAAATTTGCATTTTGTTGACATAAATTTAGTCAAACGGAAGGTGAAGGTGAGCACCTGATATATATGCTTTAATTAAAATTATTTTTTAGGCACAAAGATTTAAGATTTGTTGTAGGGTTGTATTTACTACCGTCTCCATAAGCAGCAATCATTCTTTTGAGTTAATAAATTATTCCTGAGGTCCCAAACACAGAAGGCTTGTTTGGTTGAATCCATCTCTTCAGAAACTGGAGCCTCTAGGTCAAAACCAGGGGCTTATGGCGAACGAGGGAAAAGGGGTGCTGCTGTCTACCTCGTCCAGGTGCCCCAGCAGCTCCCGGCTTACGCACCACCTCAAGGCTCAGAGAAGGGAGCGTGTCTTAAAACACATACAGGAACTTCAAATCTTTCTTTTGTTGCCTCATACGTTTTCTGAACCCTCCTTCTAAATAAAATCACGGTACCAAGTCAAAGGTCTTATGTAAAAACTGATCACAACCTTGGACTCTCCTCCTGGAATTGCATTCACTGGAGCCCCATTATCTTCACCTCCCACCAAGCAAGGCTGAACATAGCTGAGCTGACACTCAATTCCCACTTTCCTTATCTTGCTCATTTCCTTTGATTTCATATGATGGCTTCTTGTCCTCAGTCCATTCTCTGCTATCCATTAGACAAGCATTTTAGAATACGGTGTTTAGCAAGCCCATCTTATTACCACAAGGTCAAATTTGGTTTTCCTGGACACGCATGGTAGAAAGACACACATGTTAGTGGCACAAATATGCAAAAAGAAGAGAGCATATTTCATGGAATAATTACTATTATTATAATATGAAGTTACTTCGTAAAAGGAAGTCCCTTTTGCTGTTCTGTTTTTATGAAACCATTTTCTCCTTCAATGACAGCTCCTTCTTTCTTACCAAATAATGGTATTATGCTGACCTTATTAATAAGAAATCTTACTTTCCTCTCACATAGCAGATGGACCTGCTGTACAGCAAGCCTTTGCTTGGAAGAAGTTATTGTCCAAAGCTATTCTATTCTTGGTGACTTGCTTGCGGACATTCTAAATGACAGCATCCTTTATTAACACGGTGAATATCATTCGTGTTGTATATAACTCAGGCTTCTCGTACGTGTGTGGGAGTGCCAAAGCCATCTGCAAACAGAAGTTCCTGGTAATACATCTTTAATAGCCGAAGAAAGCCATCCAGCTGACCCATGGCATCTATTTAATGTGTTAGGTGCCATTTCCCTGGTCACAGTGGGATCTGTCAGAAAGCTGTAAGGCAAGTGGTTCTGCCTGTCAGGTTATAACAGTTTGAAGAAAATGAACTTCTCAGAAATTGAGCGCAACTAGTGATCACTTCTGATTTATTCTTTGCTGTGGCAGGCCATGGCTATGCACGATTGCTTTCTTCATCTATACCATTTCATCTAGAGGCTTGGGCAAAGGAAAGAAATGGTCCAAGTTCTGTATCACAACTGCTTCTAGTGAAGTACTCTCATAATTATGTTATAAAGAGAAACACACACAGACACACACACGGAGGTATTTCCCTTCAGATGTTAAAACTGGATGTTGGAAGGCTGTATTAATCATTTTACTTAAATGGTCAATGTCATATTGATTCCCTGGGCCAGGATGACCAGGATGGAGTTATTCACTAACAAGGTTGCCACTCAACTATATAGCAAACTAAATGAAATATTGATTGCCATTAAAAAATCAGGTTCATATAGTTTGGAGTAGATACAATAATCTAGTGATTTTCTTGAAACTTAACACTACAGTTGAAAGATGTCCTTTCTATCAAGTTAGTGTTGTATTGACTCCTGGTATCTAGTTTCCTTATTTCTAGTAACCATTTTTAAAATCTGATAAAACATATTTTGAGAAAAAATCATGTAGCAGATGGAAAAAAGGTGGGAAATATCATTTAAATGAAAATAAGTAAGACATGTTTTATCCAGAATTTCCAAGAAATGTAGTTCTGGGTATGTCAACTTTCCATATACTAAAATCTAGAACTCTGAGCTACTTGTCCTTTAATGATACTTATTTTGTTACATATGTCTCCAAAATGTATTGTGCATTGCCTCTTCTTTCATCCACGTGTGCTAAATTCTATATGGATACCAGTTACAGCTCCACTTGAACTGTAATTTGAGGGACTTCTGCGGAGAGCAAGGATGTTCGCTTCTATAGTTAATACAATAGGGTCATTGTGCTCTTCAGTTTATGCTCTTCCTCTCTTATGACATTCTAATTTCAACAGAGACTGTCAATGTGTATAAAAGTTAGTGTTCACTGATGTTAAGTCTTTTCAGGCTTTTCATCTCCCTCTGGAGCTTCTGCCTATTCCCTTTTCTTATGTTTGTTTACTACTCTTCATGTATTGTCTTCCATGAATTTCCAACTGGCTGAAAGTTAATTTTGATAGGCATCACTAGCCAGAATGTCTCCCTCCTTGACCCAGTGAGTAAGTATCACCAAATTCTCAAATAGCTTCACACCTACAGGGATTCTTGGTTCTTTTGATCATCATTCCCATTTGGAAAATTTCCTTTTATTAGAATTGAGCTATGCCAGGTATTTGAATGTAATAGCTGTACACCTCACTTGAAAAATAAAACATTGTGGTAGAACCACATTGATAAATACCAGCTGCTTGAAAAATATGATGACCTTTGTCTTCTTTGATGAGGAGAAAAACAAGAAGAAAATGTCCGTCTCTAGAACATTGGTTCAAGGCACCTACAGCATGGCAGCCTGCAAAAACATCAGGTTGGATAATCAGAACGCTTGACACTTGGCTCTTGCACAAATGTCCATCTCCCTCCTGGATTTCCCCTGGGAGTGGAGCACAATTTTGGCTACAGCACAATTGGCTGTCCCTCCCTGGATGTCCTTCAAACAGATGATATACTTGTGGGACTGCGTTTCATTCTGCACAATCCCTAGAACAGAAATACCACACAAACGGAGCAAGGAACGGTTAATGATATGAAGGGGGGAGCGAGTATGGTCAAAGGCTTAAACACATTTTTGCCGAGACACATAATATCGATTAGTCTCTTTTCCTTTAACTAGTGGGTTCTTCCTGAAGTATATCAGTAAGAGTCACAGGAATTATGTATAATAGTCAAATAGAATACATAATGAATATATATACTAATATAGACTAATATACCTTATAGCATCATCTGTTTTCTATTTTATATGGAATTTAGATATATGTTTTATATCTAATTATCTATTTCCAAATAAGTGGTTGCAAATCCACTCTTGAATATTACCCATTCCTTTTCCAACATGAATCATTGATCATCCAGTATTATCCCAGTACTCCTCAAGTGCTTCGAATAGTACAAAGGACAGAAATCAAGTGGAGGAGGTAGACCATAAGAAAAAATATTATGGGAGATATTGGAACTAGGAAAATGTATCAATGTTATAAAGGTACCTGAAATGATGTTGCAATCTCAGCAGAGTTAACATAGCAGGGAAAAAAATGTTTCTAAAGGATTTTTTCTTTTTTGCAAGAATACATTTCAGGGAAGGCTGAGGTCCTTTTGAAATGTGAAGTATAGATTGACTTTATATGGTGAGAAGTGCTTCATTTGTTCTCATATTAAATGCAATGAATAAAAAAAATTGAACAAAATGGGTACTTTTTTCATAGTCTTCCTTTAAAAACTTAATAACTGATTTCACAACTATGACTACATGATACATAGAATGGGAAGAAGAAAGAAACAAATGAATACACTACTGATAGTTTGGCGGTTAGGCAGTGTCAACAATGGTAGCGACATTCTGCAGAGCATAAGGCATAGAAGAAACCCAGCTGCTGACAACATTGAGGAAAAGAAACTTGTAGCATCCTTAACCTCTCTGAGTTTGATTCCTCTTTCTCTTCCCTTTTTACTGTAAGAGGTCAAGCCTGGAGATCTTTTCAGCTCAAAGTCCTCCCAAAGAAGGTCTTTTTTTTTTTCAATATGAAAACAAATGAAATTCCCCACACTAGGAAAGGCTATGAAAGTGCCAAATAAGGCTCTTTAGCCAAAGAAAAAGGCCCATAATAAATGACTTTCTAATACTCAGAAACGATTGAAAGCATCACATAAACCGACTAGTTTAATGTAGAGGCTCGGTGCTGGGGTCTAACAAGAAAATGGGATTGTATTTTATATGCTGCCTGGTCTGCTTAGTTAGAGAATCAGTAATATATTCTAGTAAAACTTTTATTAAAATTTAAAATATAGGTGTAGGTTACATTCTTTATTATTTTAAAACCATAGTTTATAGTCTTTCCACAGTAGCAGTAATACTTACGGAATTATTTTAATTAACATTATAAAAATATCAATATTTTATTCAACCTGAAAAAAATCCGTTTTCATTATATTTTCTCACAAAGATAAAGTGATAAAATGGTAAGTTTTAGGCACACAATTCTGTATTTTTATTTTAAATTATCAACATGTCAGATATATCTGCATAGGTTTGAAAAGAGCATAATATGTGTGCCTATGAATTTATATCCAAGCTCCTATTTAGTTGCTTAAAATTCTGGTCACACATTAGACATCTTGATGTGGATGTCATCGTCTGAAAAAATATCTTATAGAAGAAATAAAGAATCTCAACAGTCTCAAACTTTTTCCCTATCCGTATTATCAGTACCCTATCAACCTCAGATTCATTAGAGTTTTGGGGAAATTTAAGGTCAGTCCTCCCAATATCCACCGATATCCCAAAGTTTGACGATAGATCCTATTCAAATGAGGATCACACAAGCAGAAACACCACACAGCAGTGATCTTCATGCCAGATCACTACCAAAGTTCATGCTTCTTTGACAATACCGGACTCCTCTATCTATTAAAGTGGTTTTGCTCAACATTTTGCAAACTAGCCAGGTTCAAGACTTAACTTATTTTAAAGTCTACCTGATGCTATAAAAGGTGAAATCTATTCACGTAAGTTTCCTGTCTGTATCTTGTTGTAGAAATCCGTAATAACAGATAGCTTAAGTTAAAAAAAAGGGGGGGAGCTTTTTGGAACCTCAAAAGACCCCACATAGTCAAAGTAATCCTGAGAAAGAAGAACAAAGAAGGAGGCATCACAGCCCCTGATTTCAAGGCTTACTACAAAGTTGTCATTACCCAAACAGTATGGTACTAGCATAAAAATGGAAAAAATTGACCAATGTAACAGAATTGAGAGCCCAGAATAAACCCAAGCATATGTAGTCAACTATACTTGACAAAGGAGTCAAGAATATTCAATGGAGAAACGAGAAATTTCTTTTCTTTTCTTTTTTTTTTTTTTTTAGTAGATGGTGCTGGCTGGGATAATTGGGTATTAGATGTAAAAGAAGGAAACTGGACCCCTATCTTACACCATTCACAGAATTAACTCAAAATGGGTTTAAAGACTTAAATGTAAGACCTGAGACCACAAAAATCCCACAAGAAAACAGAAGTAAGTCTCCTTGGCATGGGCTTTGGTCATGACTTTTTGGACATGATACCCGAACATAAGAAACAAAATAAAAAATAAGCAGATGAGACTACATCAAACTAAAAAGCATTCACATAGCAAAGGAAACCATCCATAAAGTGAAAAGACAACCTATGGAATGGGAAAAAACATTTGCAAGCTATTTGTCTAGTAAGGGTCAATATCCAAAACATATAAGGTACTAATAAAACTCAATGGCAAAATACCAAATAACCCAATTAAAAAATGGGCAGAGGACCCGAATAGACATTTCTCCAAAGAAGACACACAAAAAGCTGACAGACACGTGAAAAGATGCTCAACATCACTATTCATCAGGGAAATGTAAATTAAAACCACAATGAGATATAACCTCTTGTCTGTTAAAAGGACCATTATCAAAAAGACAAGAGATAACAAACGCTGGCATGGTTGTGGAAAAAGGGAACCTGTGCGCTGTTGGTGGGAATGTAAATTGCCATAGCTGCTATGAAGAACAGGATGGAAGATCTTCAAAAAATTAAAAATAGAACTACCATATGATCCAGAAATTCCACTTCTGGGAACATATCCAAAGAAAATGAAAACACCAACTTGAAAAGGTATCTGCACTCCCATATTCAAAGCAGCATTATTTACAATAGCCAAGACATGAAAACAACCTAAGTGTCTATTGATGGGGGAAGGGATAAAGAAATTGTGGGATACATACAACGGAATATTATCCAGCCATAAAAATGCAGAAACCCTACCATTTTCAACAACATGGGGACTTGAAAGCATTATGTTAAATGAAACAACTCAGAAGGAGAAAGACACACACTGTCTAATTTTACTTACATGTAGACTATAAAAACAAACAAAAAATGAAAATAAAACAAATCCATAGACAAAGAGACCAGACATATGGTTACCAGGGACAGTGGCTAGGGAGATGGAGAACTGGAGGAAGGTAGTCAAAGGTACAAATTTCCGCTTAAACATGAATAAACCCTAGGGACGTGATACATAACGTGTAGACACTGATTTAGGGTGTATTTGAAAGTTGTTAAGAAAGTAAATCTTAAAAGAGTTCTCATCACAAGGAGAATCTTTTTCCTTCCTTTTCTTTTCTCCTTTTCTTTCTATTTTATCTCTATGAGACAATGGATGTTACCTGAAACTATCTTGATCATTTCACAATATATGTCAATCAAGCTATCAAGCTGTACACCCCTCCAGTGTATACAGTGGTATGTATCAGTTGCTTCTCAATAAACCTGGAAAGGAAAGGCTTTGGTAAAAAACATTATAAATCAAATTTAAATTCTCTGATTAGAAAAAAAAATACAGCATTGCAGGACATAAGCGTGATTATCCTACATAAAACAAATTAGTCTAGTTAGACAGTTGTTTTCATCTCTTGATCACACTATGCCAAAGGATGCAATGAAAAATTTAGATAAATTTTGCCCAAACTTAGGGGCACAAATAAAAAATAAAATAAAAGCAAAAGGTACTGTTTTGGTCCCCCTTTCATATTTGACTGAACAAGGGAAAGAAGAAATAAATCAAAATTTTGTGACTTTCTCGAGAAAGTTAAGTGTCTCCTCCTCTGTGTTCAGATAAGGCAAATACTTGTGTCTGTTATACCCCTTGTCACCTGATTCTAACTACAGTGTATAGCTGAATCAATCACAAGACTTTGTATTTTCTCGAGTCTTTCATCACATGATAGTCATATTCTCTTACAAACCACGAATGTGTGGTGGGGTGACATTGGCCTGAGATCACTTCAATTTTAGGTGCTTATAAAAATACACTAAATATAAGAAAAAAATCTTGTTAAATTATATATTATTTATCACTGCCTTATAAAGTGTGTTTATAAACTACGCCAGCTTTACTAAACTAATGCACTAAGTATTTTAATTAGATTTTGTGGTTTTTTGTCCCTAGCATTTTCTTTAAAAAAACTTAAAAAAATAACATATACCATAAGCATCCTAAAGGATTATTAAATAAAATGTGTTACAATAACAGAACCATATTAACTATATATTTTGAAGATTTAGCCACATGATCTTATTTCCATTCAAGTTTTGTTTATGCGAATTCCTCCCCCCCCCTTTCCTCTTCAAGATATGTGAGATTTTAGTTCTTCCCTGTTTATGTTACCAGGAAGAGTTTTAGTTCTTATAAATTAAAAGCAACATTCCATGCTATTTGCTTTGATGTCTCCCCTTTGTTTTTCATTATCCCCCGTCCAACAGGTGACATTTTAACATTCATGACTTTAATGCTATGAAACAGACTAGAAGATGTTTGGAAAAGAGTCAGATTTGGAGGTTTTACCTTCTATTTAAATATCTTATTTCATAAAATAGAGCCTTCTCTTTCTTCTTTTTCCCAAATAATTGCCATCATTAGCTTCTGCACTACTGGGAGGTCACTCTCTGACCATTCCATAATTTATCCAATTAACTGACATATTGAGTCAGGATCTCCTGTAGGGGTGACATTTTTTGATGGGTTTTCTAAACTGCCATTTAGCTCCATTACATAAATATCATTGATATTAGCATTTTTCTAGCACATTGCTCTTGGAAGCCTGTCTGCCTGAATCGCACCTAGGAGATGAGTCTCAACTTGCCAACCTTGTGAAATTGAAGATTTGACCATTGAGACATTTGAATGGGACTCATATTATGACAAGGAAACACATAAAGCCAGAAATTGTTTTCAAAGGATCAGCAAGGTGAAGGCTCATTCTTATCTCTCAATCTTCTTAGACAGAATATTTAAGGTTTTATGACCCATCTTTTGCTATTACATGTGTTTTTGTTATTCATAAGCAGAAATCAGCAAGATGTTCATTACAAACTGAGTCAGGAGGCAAGTTTGCCAAGTGATCCTGGCGTTCTGGGATCCAGCCCCACATCAGTCTCCTCTGCTGGGAGCCTGCTTCTTCCTCTCCCACTCCCCCTGCTTGTGTTCCCTCTCTCGCTGCCTGTCTCTCTCTCTCTCTGTGTCAAGAGGCAAGTTTGCCAAAATGTCTTCTTCTTTTTTTTTTTCCTCTTCCCACCTGGACTGAGTTTTAAGGAAGCCTGTGGAGAATTATGGTTTAAAATTGAGGTTGTGTCTAAATAGGTGATTTCAGCTAAAATCCTAGGCAACACCTATCTACTGTGAATCTTTCATAACCAAAGCCTTTGACTGATGCCATTTTCCCTACAAACATTGGAGGAAAGCCCTTTTTCCCACTTGCACACAAGATGCATATATGTGTGTGTGTGTGTGTGTGTGTGTATGTGTGTGTATATACATGTTTTTCATATATATAACTATATGTTATATAGTTTTATAATTGAAATTAAGGGGGAAATATTGCAACAAAATATTAAAATCTGTGTGAATTATGGAGTCATGCAAATGATGTTTGGTTTAAAAAATAGTATGTTAGGGGCGCCTGGGTGGCTCAGTCGTTAAGCATCTGCCTTCAGCTCATGGCATGATCCCCGCATTCTGGGATCGAGCCCCACATCAGGCTTCTCTGCTGGGAACCTGCTTCTTCCTCTCCCCCTCCCCCTGCTTGTGTTCCCTCTCTCCCTGGCTGTCTCTCTCCCTGTCAAATAAATAAATAAAATCTTAAAAAAAATAATATGTTAATATTTCCAATTACTCATGGATTGACTAGAAAAAACAATGAACTCTGCAGAGTTGAGTGTAGTGTTCTTTTAAGTATTTTTTAAAAGGCTTTCTAAAAAAAGACGAAAAATAAGGAATATATGTACTTCCTTAAGTACATATGATTTATTTTTATTTAATTTTTATTTATTTATTTTTGTCCTTTTTTTTCCTCCTTGACATTTCCTTTGAAAAAAGCTGTTTAAACTGATACATATTACAAACATCGTAAAGTGCGCTAAGTGAAATACGTCAAATAATGTAGGAAAAATTAAACTTATGTTGACAAACTAATACCATTCTATAAGGAAACAAGTGGCAAAAATTACTATGTTTAAGTAACCATATGGTAAGAATATGTATTTCTTCCGTTATAAGTGTATTCCAGTCGTGGAATTTAGAAAAAGATACTAGGAGGAAAATGCCTATATAGCTAATGCTTGCTGGGAAGTAAGCTCCCAAGAGTGGTCTGGTTCAGGGCCAGAATTATTCAGTGTCTTCTGAAAGAGAAAAATCTTTGCAGAACACACATGTGCTCTACATGAGATAATATGAATGGTTTTAGCAATTGCTCAAAAATATCAGATAAATCTGAATGAAATGACATTTATAAAAGTGCAGTTTTTTAAAGTACGTACACATAAAACACGATCCATGTACATAGTAAAGAATTCATGCACATAATGAAAAATTAGGAATGCTCTGCCATAACTTCCATTTGAAAATTTGTGCTTACAGAATTAATTGCTATTTCTCCAGCTGAAACCAATGCATTCTAGATAGAAATTTGAAAACAAAATGTATTTTTTTTCGTTTGCTATTTCAACAACAGGGTTAGACACTACGCAAATGATATAATTCACAAAACAAAACAGAAATTTAAAATAATTAAGTATATGCTTTTCTATAGTTAAAAAAAGTGGAGTATAGACATATTTTTAAATTAAGTTATTTGGAATAAGAGTTCCTATTTCTGTTCCAGATGAAGATACAAATTAATTTCTCAAGATTTTTAAAAATTTTATTTATTTATTTGAGAGAGAGAGAGCATGCACACGTGCATAAGCGGAGGGAGGGGCAGGGGGAGAGGAGTTGAGTGGGTAGCCCAAACTGGGGCTCAATCCTAGGACCCCGAGATCTTAACCTGAGCCAAAGTCAGATACTTACCCAACTGGGCCACCCAGGTGCCCCAATTCGTTTGCTATTTAGTAAAATGTTAGATTCCATGTTGGAGGAGATCATCTCTCTTGGTTTCTTACGTATCATGACGGTGTGAGCTATATGGTCTAGCAGTTCTGTCTTCAAAGACTAACAATTCTAAAGTTCCTGCAGTATTAGATTCCATGGAGTAGTTTGAACAATCTCCTTGTAACAATTTTGCTCACATTATTAATTTGTTCAGCAAGTTTTATGTATAAATATTGACAAGGTGAAAATTTCTAAAGTCTTACAATGTCACAATTATTGATGTCCAACCTAATGGGTACAGGAATTTTATTTCAATCTCCTTATTCACAAGAAAGGAAATGAGTAAGTGGTTAAGTTTAAGACCCTTCAAGTCAAAAACCAAGTAAGTAGAAGCCCATGAAGAGAGTTGTCAATAATTTTCCAGGGATGTGGTTCTTTTCTCCATCTTTAGGCACTGTTTTTACTGTAAGGGACCAGCTAGCATAATTGTTTTGAGGGCTTCTGGAGGTTCTTGTGTCTCTGAGCATGAACAGAGACCTGATGTGTATCTTTTTTTTTTCTTTCTTAATATTGTCCTTATAGTATAGGGCACTTGGTTGAAAACATTCATGTGAAAATTACTTCACATTGTACCTTTCTTTATAGTAAAGGTTAAACATCAAACTTTCTGTTGTTGTTTACTATGGAATTAAAATAACTGGTTTAGACCCGCAAGATCAAAATGAGTTTTATATAGTACATAGCAAAAGCGCACCAAAAAAGATAACTAAATATGTACATAGTAAATTAAACCTTAGCGTTATTTAAAAATATTTTACATACTATTTTTTAAAAATCAGAGCTAGATTAGAACTATATTATAATGGGTTGCTGCAGCTTTTTAAAGAAATAGAACATGCAAACATTTCAGTATTTTCAAAGGAAATCATGGTACCAAATAAAGAGTGAAATTGTATACATATTTTATTAATGTCTTACAGTTTCAGACCTCTCCTGTTAAACGGAACAAAATGAATAGGTGTCCCCACTTCACACACATCCATGATAAATCTTTCAAGCTTTATTTAAAACAAAACAAAACAAAACAAAACAAAACAAAACAAAACAAAACAAAACAAACTCTCCTAAGAATGAAGAAGTCTGCCAGCTTCATCAATGTTGAAGTGCTAGGCTCAGCTTGGAGGAAACACTGCAGGTGGCTGAAGTGAGACTCAAAATTGCCATGTTCCTGAAGCTTACATTTTTTTTATATTCCCTCAAAGTTTCCAATCATGGCAAATGCTTCCCAGCTTTGTGATATAATTGTTGTTTTTTTTTTTTTTTAAGATTTATTTATTTATTTTAGAGAGATGAACAGCAGGGAAGAGGGGCTGAGGGAAAGGAGAGAGTGTCCCAAGCAGACCCTGACAGGGGGCTCAATCTCCTCCTGACCCGTAGATCACAACTGGAGCTGAAACCAAGAATTAGTCATTTGACTGAGCCACCCAGGTGCCCCTGTAATTAGTTGTTTTAATTTGGGGGTTTTTAAAAACCAAATAGGCTCTTCCTACTGTACTAATAAGAAAAAGTGTTAACAGTTGTTATTTTGCTTTTATATATCTATGAAAAAATAACAGCACAAATAAGAACTTCTATTGGATGGGGTCCTACCTTAAATGGGATGGACTTCTACCTTAATTGGGAAATACAATAACATAATTAATAGTGCCTTCCTGTTAAGCAGATGAAAGTATTTTGAACATCAATATAATTTTAGTTGAAGCATTCATGATAATTTCTAGTTTGGTAAAAATACACTGGAAAAATTGCAGCTTTTTAAAAAAATATTTGAGAGAGAGAGCATGAGAGAGAGAAAGAGAGAAAGCACAAGCAGGGGAAGGGGGAAAGGGAGAGGGAGAAGCAGACTTCCCATTGAGCAGGGAGCCTGATGTGGGACCCAATCCCAGGACCCTGAGCCAAAGGCAGATGCTTAACCAGCTGAGCCATACAGGTTCCCCAAATTGCAGCTTTATAATGAATAAAGAGTCCCTGCAAAGTATTTAATATTCTCCATGAAATCACTAGGTTAATTAGTCTATTCTCTTTAACATCCAGAATCTTTGGCCTTTCCATCTATAATTTAGAATTAGCTTGTGCTATCCATAAAACAATTTTGTGGGATTTTTAAATTAGTTTTGCATTGAATCTATAGATCAAGTTAGGAAGAACCTACATATTGACAATATTGAGTCTTCTTATCCATGAACATGGAATATCTCTCCATTTATTTACTTTTTAATTTTTTTTAAATTTCAGTTATCAGAATTTTATAGTTTTCCTTGTATGGATCTTGCATATATCTTGTTAGATTTATTCTTAATTATTTTTCTCCAGTGCTAAAGTAAATGGCATTGTTTTAATTTCAAAATCCACTTGTTCAGTGTTGGTATATAGGAAAGCAACTGACTTTTGTATATTAACTTTATATCCTGCAAACTTGTTATAATCACTTATTAGCAAACCAGGAGCTTTTGGTGTGTGCTCTAGGATTTTCTAAGGAGACAATCATGTTAACTTCAAACAAAGCCAGTTTTATTTCTTCTTTCCAAATATGTATATATATTATTATACATATTATTTTCTTTTCTTGTCCTTTGCATTAATTGGAATTTCCAGTAAGATATTGAAAAGCAGTAGTGGGAGGGGGCAGCCTTGCCATGTACCTGATCTTAGTGGGAAAGTTTCAAGTTTCTCATTAAGTATGGTGTTAGCTATAGATTTTCTCAAATATTCTTTATCAAAATGAGGAAGTTTCACTTTATTCCTAGTTTACTGAGAATTTTTTTTTTTATCATGAATGGGTGTTGGATTGTTTTGAATGCATTTTTCATCTATTGATATGATCATGTGATTTTTTCTTCTTTATTCTCTTGATGTGCCTTCCTTGATGTGATGGATTGCCTTCATGGATTTTTGAATGTTGAATCAGCTTTAGTGTAAACGTGGGATGTATCATACTTGGTTGTGATGTATAATTCTTTTTATAGATTGTTGATTTCTATTTGTTAATATTCTGTTGAGGATTTTTGCATCTATGTTCATGAGAGATATTGATCTGTAGTTTCTCTTCTACACCAATTCTCCTTTGTGTAATCTATATGTCACTGAATCTAGCTACCGATATAAAAAAATGTGGAATTATAGAAATATAGACTCCATTTGTCCTTTTTCTCCCTCATTTTATACACCTAAGCTGTCAATTTTACTTTGTGAATGTGCATCGAGTCTATCCATTTCTTTCTATTGTCAATACACAGACACTTTATACCGAACTATTATCTCTCAACTGGAGAGAAAAATAGCTTTTTTCCAAGACTCACTCATGCCTATTTTCCCTTTTTGATTTTTGTTTGTGGTTTGTTTGTACCGTTTTTGATTCTCCATAATGCCTTCAAAGTCATCCTTAAACAATATCAATTGGAGCAATTCAAGCCTTGCTAAAAATGCCTCTGTGGTTTATCTCGAGACATTAGCCTTCAGTTCAAATGTCCCTTCCTCAAATATGCTACCTCTGTCAAAGGACAATTCAGATTCCTTTATTATATGCTTTCAAAGAATTATGTGTTTTTCTTTAAAATACTCATCCCAGTTGAAAGTTTATATTTACTTGTGCAGTCGTTTCAGTAATGTAGTGGTCTGCTTATAGAGTATATGTTTCAGGAGGGCAAGGGTTATCTTATATCAAAGCCCCAAAACTGAACTCAACACATACTTAGACATCTATAAATCCCTGCTGGAGAAAGTTGAGGACTGATAAAGTGATTATTGGAACGGTCGGTTAGGCAGCCATTTTGTAGATCGGACAAGAACATTTTATGGTGCTGTTGGACACATAGATCAGAGTGTAGATGCTAGGATTGAGAAGCAGAATGGACAGAGACTGGTTTCAAAGCAACAACAACAACAACCAAAAAATGACATAGATTACAAGTGAAAAAAGGTTATTAAATAAAAACCTGATGCTAATTTTAAAGTAGAAGAGACCTAAGCAAAGTCTTGGTGAGAGGTAAAAGACAAGTGTAGAAAGGTATAAGTCAAGTGTGTGAATATACTAGAAAGAGAGCGAATGCATTTTGGACCAGAGGACAGGGTACTTAAAGCTTGGAGAGGGAACATTATTTGTCTAATATGAAGAAAACTAAGAATTATGAAGTATTTGGTGTAGTTATTGAAAAATTTTCCACACTACCATTGGAGAGATGTCTTCCGCTGTCCCAGTGAATTCCATTTACTGAGGAAATAAAATTCTGGAAATTTTGCTTTGGAGAAAAAATGGAGTTCCCTTGTTTAGATATTCCACTAGTGCATTACAATTTTAATTTTTCAAGCATGAACTTTATAGATAAAAAACATGATGACATGAGTATTTATGCAAAAATAGGAATGCTTTTGCTACCAAGCACTATATATTATAACTGGAGTCAGATTTACTATTAAAGCTAAAAGGATCTGGGCAGTAAGCAAACCAGTTTTCTCATGTTATAGATTTTAAAATAATGCATATAGCTAGTTAAGAACAGAGCTAGAACAATAACCTGATTCAGTATTTGACCAAATGTCCTCTCAAAATGATTCCTAAAATTTTACCTTTCTTGTATAATCCTACTGTTCTTAAAATAGCACATCTCTGTTTTCTTTTTAAATGTGTGGTACTTTTTCTTGGCTCTCATCTGCATAGACTGCTGTTTATACATTGTACACATCTTTTATTTTCAAATGAAGTTACGTAGATAATGTAATGCTATGCAGGGTTTTTTTTTTTTCTTTTTTTTAAAATGAGGGTATCATATAGATAGACCAGATAATAGAATCTTCCAAGTTAGAGATGGAAAAGACCTGCCAGGTCACCTAATCTCCTCAACAATGCAGCGTTTTCCCTCTTAGATTATCTTTTTGAATATTTGACCAGTCTAATTTTAAAGTGATTCTGGTAATGGCATCACACGTATTCTCAGCTGGTGTTTTCTACAGCCTCCTAAATTCTCAGTTACAAAACGTTGCCTGAGATGTTTTAGCTCTAATTTCCTTTATAATTAAGGTTCTTGTTCTCTCAACTGTTGTTTCAGTTAATCCATCCAGTCACTGAAACTTTCCTGCACTCTTATCTCTCGTGTTACTGACGGTCTCTCTTCAGCCACCTTTGAATCTCCGCATGACACTGCAGTACCTACAAGCATTTAAGCCTTAAAGTTTTTTGGGAAAAAGTTTAAGAGAAGTAATTAAAGCAAAATAATTACTCTAGATTGAAAGAATAAAAGTATTATAAACTGTCTGAAATTTTGACACTGACTATAGCACAGCTGATAAATTAGCCTATTTGTATTTTAGTAAGTGATAGAATAAAAACATGTGAAATATACCTGAGAAATTACAGGCCAGGCCCAAACATTGGCAAACTGACAAATCCGGAGTCTCCGCCAACTTCCAAATTACTGTTTTTAAAGAAGAACCTAATGATTTATTGTATCTGTTGTTATTATATCATATCTGCCCGTTAATTTTTATGCTCTGGTTCAGCATTGCATATTTGACTGATAATTTTGTGTTTCTGTGGTTGAAGTTTCTTATAATTGAGGAGAGGATGGAAAAGGAGGAGAGGAGAAAAGGAAGTGATGTTTAGCTATTTTGCTGCAATAACATGAGGGATTTATTGAAATCCAACTCCTTGTCTGCTTTTGCCTGATATTTGATACAATTTTGTTTTTGTGGCAATGGATTCAGCTGAAAGACTGGAACAAGGTCTATACATTCACAGACAAGAAATGATATGATAAAACCTGAACCACCATTGGTGCAAAAGCAGATTTGGTTTCAAGTCTTCACTATGAAATGTATGTGCTAGTTCTGGGTGGGTCCTCTGCTTCTAGCAACCATGTGCTGAGGCCAAGGGACTCTCTACATTTGATTGTCCTTTAAATTAGGAGTAGCCAGGCATTGTGAGCTGTTTCTAACCACGGTCATTCTTCAAGGAATAAGTATTGAGGAGATATAATGTGTCACACACAAAGAAAGAAAAGAGAAATTGAAAAATCTTTCTGTGCATTATGAATGGAGGCAGCAAGCCATCCTACAAAGAACATGATGATCCACTCTTGCATGAGAAGCAGAGTTAGATATTGTTATTTTATCATCTCATTGTTCATTTCAATTTAGTTGATACTTTACAATACACTTAAGAGAATAGTAGGATTGTATATATGCATAATTTATAAATATACTGACTTATCAGTTTAAAAAATCAGTGGGATCTAATAAAGAGAAAATCATTTAGATATTTTCCATCAATGACCCTTCAAATCTATTCTTCCCTGCCTCTGGATGTTAATGCCCCTACCTGTTGGGAGAGGCAATGCTCTATGGTCATGTAGAAGTCTGTATTTTCTTGCTGGGTGGCCAAGGATGTAAGTGTCTGAGCACTCTTTATCTGGTGCATTACCCAAGGTCATATTTGCAGAGAGCAGACTTGAAGGATAACATAATGTCTCTCTCTAGACCAGGAGCAGGCCTGCTTACTGCTTGTTATAAAACAGCAGCTCCCCAAACTCATTGATCCCCCCAGCACAGCAACCTTCCGTCTGTTCTGGCCACCACCTGGGATCATGCTCATGTTGTTCCCTGTGCCATGAGTAATACAGTCCTGTCTGTGACCCAGGAGTCTCGTGTCTTCTGCCAACATTCTCCAACCAGTAACAGATGAATTTAGCCGTTTGTAAGTAAGGCAAAATCAAATCAGAAATTCTGGTAGTTTTTTACAATCCACAGGGCATGTTGAAAGAGACATAGCTTTTGGGGAGGAAGGGAGGGGGGCATAGTGAGCTTGGCTCAGGATTAAGACACCCTATAATTTGGTAGCTAATGTTTTACCCAAACACTGGATGAAGGGGACCAGGAGTAAGAGCGCTTCAGTATTCTACCTCTAAATGGTGCTGAATGGGGAGAGGGAGAATCAGAATAGGGCATCAATGCTTATTTCTCACTTCCATCCAAGGACAAGGGACACTTTCATATCAGTAGGTCGGCAACCATAGAACACCCCTCTGAAAGGCAATATGCCCTTGGCTCCTCAGCCAAATAACCCACAAAGCTAAAATAAAGAGTCAGCAATGTGGGCTTGTTTTTGAATATATAGCTTTGAGTTAACCAAAGCATCAGAATTTTGTTCAGGTGAGCCCTAGCAGGTGGTTTCACCAAAATGAAAATAAAGGTAAAATCTTCACTGATGGGAATGGAGATGCTCTGCCCATTCATGCCTCCAGTGCCTCCTGACCCTTCTATCCAACCTCAGCTGCTATAAGGAAAAAATGTAATTATTAGTGGGATCAAGGTCTTCCTGTCTCCAATGTGGACCAAAGACCATGTGCATCCTTCTGAACAGCCTAAGAGAAATTATGGGAAGGGCAGGGCCCAGCATTTATTCCCTGTTGGATTCTATCATATCTAGTCTGATAAGGGAGCAGGCACAAGTGTGTGCTGACACACCAAGGACTTCATGGCAGAATGACAGAGTCATTGTGAGCTCATAAAATAGGGGACCGCTGAGCTTGGATATTCACTGAACACTAGGCAACACATGGGGGAGTAACCAGTCAAACCCAACCCTGGAATGAAGGCTGAGAGACATTAAAAAATGCCAGTTGCCCAACCTGCTGGGTCCATCATGCCAACTCAGCTTCCTTGCTCAACCTGGGCTGAGAAGCATGTAGTCCCCTGGCAGTTACTGCTGTGAGGCATACGTCAACTTCCTTGGCCTTCTCGTGGAGAAAAACACCCACAATCAATTGGTATTTGGACCAGACTCACAGTGGGGAAGGAAGCTGAAGAGTCCTTGGATATCCTTCTGATGATGCATAGATCTGTCTCATCTTCAGGAAGCTGACAAGCCCAAATTGAGGGACATTTTACCAAATAACCAACACACATGCGCCAAAAGTGTCAAGGACAGGAAAGACAAAGCAAGACTGAATAGCTGTCACAGACATGAGGAGACTCAGGATATATGACAACTAAATATAATACAAGCTCTCAGACTGGATCCTGGAACACAAAAAATAGTGGAAAACACTAGTGAAATATGACTCAGAGTTTTGCTTTAGCTAATGATGCAATACCAAGAATAATTCTTACTTCCGATGCGTGCTCCGCAATGACGTAAGTTGTTAATTTAAGAGAAATTTGGATGAAGAATACATGGAATCCGATTTTGCATCTCTTTAAGTCTAATATCATATCAAGATAGTAATGAAATAGCAGAATTTTAGAAGTGCCAAATAATTTTAAAATCTCAACCCAAAATTACAGCAAACTTTTATTTTTTTTTAAAGATTTCATTTATTTGAGAGAAAGTGTGAGAGAGAGAGAGGGCAAGCCAGGGGAGAGGCAGAGGGAGAGGAAGGGAGGGAGCCTGACATGGGACTTGATCCCAGGACCCTGGGATCATGACCTGGGCCCAAGGCAGACGCTTAACCAACTGAGCCACCCAGGCGTCCCTATAGCAAACTTGTAAAAACTAACAAGAATAACCACAACTTAGAACCAAGGGGAGATGTTAAACAGCACACCAGATTCTACTAGGCTGGAAAATAGCCACAAAGGACTAAGAGAATGGAGCCATGAGAAGTAAACTGACACAAAGGAGAAAAGAGAAGGTCAGACATAAGGATGCAAAGAGAAAGGAGAAAGGCTAGCAGGGAATTATTTACAGCCCCAGAAGCAGGGAGGATAATATGTGGAGTAGACCCAATCTTTGGAGAATTAGTGGATAAGGATTGTGAAAGACAAATGAAAAGTACCAGTTCACAAATTCAAAAAGACCTATGAACCCAATTAAAATTTTAAAACAGGGAAATTCTTATTGAGTCACAAATAGGAAAACTGCAAGGAGCGGGGCGGGGGGGGGGGGGAACAGAGAGGGAGAAGACTGAAAGCAGCTGAAGCAAAGAGAGGTGACGTTCAAAGAACCACGTGACTTGCAGCTAAGGGCACGACAAAAAGAGTGGAAATGGGAGACCATGGATGGAAGAGATGAACGAATGGACGGCCAACTCATAGCTCTGCACCCAGCAAAGCACCTTGGAAGAAGGAAGGAAACTTGGCTGGGACAAAGGAGAAATGAGAGAATTGAGCTCTGGTCGATCCACACCAACAGGGGAACTGCGGTGTTTTCCTCAAGTAGAAGGAAAACCATATGAGATTAAATTGTAGAGGTGTAGGTAAAAGCAAAGTTAACCGAAAATGAAAATTACGTTTGTGAATGTAACTGAACATGAACTGCTAACAATAATAATGACGCTTCATGAGTTTTGATATCTTGTAAAGAGTAAAATATGGAGCAACGATAAAAATGTGTAGAGCTAAGGATAAATACAACCAGTGTGGTAAGTTCCCACAGTTTCTGTGATGAGGGTGAAAGTAAAAATTTGCTTTAGCTTCTGATAAGCGTAGGACACATATTTTTGTCTCTAGCAATAAAATAGTAGGTGCGTGTGTGCGTGTGTGTGTGTGTACAGAGAGAAAAAAGAAAGTGATGATGAATAAATAGTCATCAAGTAGAAAACTGGCAAAATAAGTTCATATATAGAAGTTTTACGCTGAAGACATATGGATGAAATGCTATAATTTTGGGGTGAATCATTCAGACTGAATACAATGAAACAAAAGCATGTGTTGTTGACAAGAGACATATAAGAACATAAACATGTAGAAATGTTGAAAATAAAACGATGAGAAAACCGATAGCAGGGAAAAAGTAATAAAGAAAAGCAGAGGAAGTCATGTTAACATCAGAAAAATTAATATGTGAATAATTACTAGAGATAGAGAGACGTTTGACATTTTAAAAAACTAATTCACCAGGAAAATATTAGAATTCTCAGCTTATATGCATCTAAAAAAATGACATCTGAATATATAAAGTAAAATGGACCACTCTAAAATAAACAATCGTATTGAGTGATTTTGACCCATCTCTAATTGAACACCCTAGGAAAAACAATCAAAGATTTATTAAAGGTACAGGACTGCCCCCGTCTGATATGGTAACCCTCAGCCACATGTGGCTATTTCAATGTAAATGAATTAAATTTAAACTTTAGTTTCTAAATGATGCTAGCCACATTTTAAACTCCCATGAACCTATATACTAGGGATTGCCATAGTACAGTTTAGAATACATAGATTTTACGTGATCACAAATACACTTTGGGACAGTGCTGAAAAAATATATTGAATAAGATTTTCAAAAAGCTGGACACAATGATTACATAATGAATACTACCCCAAACAACCTAAGAATACACATTGTTTTCAAGCATACACTTTCCATTTTCAAAAATTAGCTGTAGGATGTCCGCAAAGCACATCTGATCAAATTCACAGTTAAATATTGAAGAATAAGGGCACTGGGTGCTCAGTCAATTGAACCTCTGACTCTTGATTTGGGCTCAGGTCATGTTCTCAGAGTTGTGGGACCGAGCCTTGTGTTGGACTCCTTGTCTCAGAGGGGACTCTGCTGGAGATTCTCTCTCTCCCTCTCCGAACTTCACCCCCACGTGCACGTGCTCTCTCTCTCTCTCTCTCTGTCTAAAATAAATAAATAAATCTTAAAAAAATAAATATTGGAGAATATTACCGACCACAGCAAAACCCCAGAAATAAATAACAACAACAAAGAGCTTCATCTTCTTGGAAAGTAATTGCGTGTGTTTATACTTAAAAAAAAAAAAAAAAGTCAAAATACAAATTAGAAAACACTTTGAACTGAATAGTCATGTAAATGCCATGATCCAACTGGTAGGATGAAACCCAGTCGAGCTTGGGGGTATAACTGGGTGTCATTGCACGTATTAAGAAAGGAAGACAAAAACGAATAGACTGATTCTCCATTTAAAGAAGTTACCAAAAGAAAACCCCAAACAGAAAAACAATGATAATGTGAGTTTAAATCTACGAAACAGAAAGCAATTACATAGTTGAAAATATCAAGAGATTAAAGCATGTTCTTTGGAAAGATGAATACCACTAATAAATTCCTGGGGAAGATAATAAAGAAATTGAGAGAAAGCACAGAAGAACTTAAGTGACAAATAAAATGTGGGACAGCTCCACAAAAATTGCCAACAGCAAAAGGACAGAAAGAATATATAAGCACAACTAGATGGCAAAAAATAAGTGGGTAAGTAAATAAGTAAATAGATAAATAAATTAGATAAACTGGATATGTATTTGAAAAATATATAACTCGCAAAAATCATGTAAGTAGGAAACAGAAAATCTAAGTAGTTACATGATTACTTAAGGAAATAAAACCATAATTAATACTAACTTTTCATATTCAAATAGTTTCACTGAGAAACTTTACTGAATGTATGAAGGAAGAAATAACCAAGCAGTATTCAGTTTCTTTCAGAAACCAAAAAATGAGGGATGAATCCTAATTTTTAAAAAGGTCAGAATAACCATTATTCCAAATCTTAATAAGAACATCAGGTTTAAAGAAAACTAAAGGCCAAACTCATTCTTGAATACAATTGAAAACAAGGAGAGAAAATATCAACAAATTAATTCCAGAAATATATAACTAGAATAATACATCATGGCAAGGTTGTTTTGCTTTGTTTTGTTTTCTAAGAATTCTAGGGTAGTGTATTCAAATATTCTATCAACTGAAGTTTTCTCATGATTAAAGTAAAGAAGAAGTGCCATATGGTCATATTAAAATATGAAAAATAAGGTAAAATATCACCATATATATTTGGTGGGATATTCTAACAAACGAGAAATGCTGAAGCTTCTGAGTTCCATAAAAAGTGTCTAAAGACGATAAAGCAAACATAATGCTTAATAATAAAATACTGAATGTATTCCTTTTCAGGTAATTGATATGACACTATAACATTGTTCCCAATTTTGTCTGCTTAGTGCAGTAAGGTGAGTAAAAAAGTAGAAATTATGAGGATTGGAAAAGAAATCACAAAAACCATAATTATTTATGGATGATATAATTTTGTACCTAAAATATTAAAAAGCAACTACAGAAAATTATTATAATTAATAAGTGATTTTAACAAGGTTGTTCGAAATATCATTAATATCTGAAATGCTCTTGCATTTCTAAATGGCGACGCTGAGAGAAAATGCAAAATTTTCAGGAGATATCATTTATACCATCAACAAAAATGCAAATGCCTAGGAATAGACCTAATGAAAGATGTGCAATATTTCTATTCAGAAAAAGTTATTAATCACCACTGACAGCAATTACTGTAACCTAAATAAGTGAAAGAATATAACATGTACATGGAATAAAGATGACTTTTTGAAGACATCAATTCTGCTTAATATAGTATATAAATTAAACAAAATCCCAGTTGGGACTTTGATAAGCCATGACAAGCTACTTCGAAATGCATATGAATTTCAAAGGAAGAAGAATAGCAAGAAACTCTTGAAGACTAAAGTGGAGGAAATTTCTTTGCTGAATATGAAGATTTATTACGACGCCGTGATAAACAAGGGAGTGTAAGTATGAAGATAGGCAATTGAACCAACAGAACAAAATGAAGATTCAGACATACCCTGACATATTGATTAATGACACATATGCAGTACAAAGAGGTACCACGAAAGAACAAACTTTTCAGTGTGTGGCACTGAGGAAGAATTGACTACTCATATGGACAATTAAACAAGAAATTATCTCTCGCTGATGCTATCTGAAAATATCTAGTCTAGTGGGTTGCAGTTCTAACCCACATGGGATAACAAGTTTAGCATGTCAAGGCAAATGAAATTTGTTAAACAGGATAGGATAAAACAAAGCACTAATCTAAAAGAAAACATAGCTAAACTTTGTTTCTTTACAATTAAGATTAAGAATTTTATTCATTGAAAGACACCATTAGAAAAATGAAAATTCAAATCACAAGGGGAAAGAAGATATTTCAGAACATAAAGCTGATGAGCAGCCTATATTCAGCATACGAAAAAAACACCTGAATGCCAATGAGAAGACAGACAACCCAATAAAAATTGTACAAGCAATGTCAACAGGCATTTCACAAAAGAGGAAATCCAGTTGGTCAATATGAATACAAAAAGGTGTTCAACCGAAATAGTCATTAGGGGAATTCAAATGAAAACCACATGAAATACTGCCACGCCCCTTCCAGAATGTATAAGCTTATACAGCCTGACAACATTCAATGAGAATGAAGCGAAATTGGAATTCTCATTCACATACACTGTTGGTGAGAATTACAATTGGTGCGATCATTTTAGAACACTGTTTGACATTACCCTCTAAGTAGAAAAAAAGCTTATCCTGTGATCTAATAATTATACTCCCAGTGTATACCTAAATAGAAATGTATGCATATGTGAATAAAAGTTACACATGAAGGAAACATTATTTGAAATAGAAAAAAAAAAAGGTGGGGGAGTTAATACAAAATCTAGCAAAGTGGAGTAGATAATTAAATATTGGTATAGTCATAAAATGTGAAACTGGACATGAAATGTTGTATGCTCACTAGCCACAAATGGAAACATGAATCAATCTCACAAACGTAATGCTGAACAAAATTAGTCTGGATTGAAGAATAGGTACTATGTTGTATTATACTATATTGTTCCATTTATATAAAGTACAAAACCAAGACTAAAGCATTTGGAGATACATTCTTCAGTGGTAAAATAAAAAAGACAAGCAAAGACGTGCATACCATCAAGGGCAGGATAGTGATAACCTTCAGGAACATGGAGGGTGTGGTGACTTGGAAAGGTATAGGTTTGGGGATTCTAAGGTCTTGAGAATATTCTGTTTCTTGACCTGGAAAATGATGACACAGATATTCACTTAACAATCCATCACACTGTACCTTTCTTTTATGGACTTTTACAGAAATGAGAAAGAATGGAGTATTAATGACTTAAGAGATCATTTTATTCTGTGGAGGGCTCATAAAATTTTACCTCCATTTATCCATGAAATCTACAAGATTCCAGGGATGTGATTTTGGAAGGGAAAGGATGGAGTGCCCAGTCGTCAGTTTTGGTATAAGGTAAATACAGTGATGGATTCTGGAAGAATGACCATTCTCTACTAAAGTAAAATAAGAGGGCATAAGGCATTGGTTATGGCAATTAGGCCGCCTGGCTCAGCTATTCTAGCTCAACAGCATGGTCTGGGAAATAGGGCTACAGATACGGTTAAGAACCCATCACCAATTCCTGACATGAAACCTTTGTTTGCACGGGAGCTAAGCAGGTAGCCCTGGCCTGCGTGTTCAAGGTTCTGGAGAGGGAGCATTTACCAGAACCCCCATGTGGCAGATGTTGAATCAGTGGTCCTGCTACCCATTCCGTCTTTTCTGCCTCCTCCTCTACCAACCGAACTCTCTTGGACTTAGTTAATCTTATGGGTCCCTAGACTGGTTGGGTATATTTTTTTAATCAGGAAATAGACAAGAACCACCTGCTCAAAAAGGCATGTACAGCTTAAGCAATTAATTGTCAGGTTAAGAAGATAGGAGCACATTTGTACTTCGTGTGGGGAATCTTTTTCCTCAGCTACATCTGATTCTGTTATGCAGCAATCAGATTCAGAGTACCCCCATCTCTGGGGCTTTGGGGTACTATCCTGGTTCCTGACCTACCTTTGCTTTCAGGCAGTGGTTTTCCAGCTCCCTGCATTGACAAGGCTACCCGTATTTGCTTCTCTAATATCAACCTCAGGGCTCAACATGCCCAACTCCTTCAACAGGACAGGAAGCATGCTTGTCTCACACATCCATTTCAAGCTTGCATTCTGGTTCTGCCAATTGCTTCACAAGACAAGCTTTGCCAAGTGATTGCTAACCCAGCCCAAAAACCAATAGGGGAGTGTCCTCTGTATAGTACGTACTCAGTATCTGCATCTGTATTTATAGATATAAATACAGACATAAAATAAATGGCCCAAATAATAAATCTGTATATGTCTTGATTTATTATAAATCAATAAACCCAGTGTACATGTACAAATGTATGAATCATATTTCTTAATACTCAAGATTGAAAGTCCTTATATGAATTTCTTTATCAAGGATCATACACGGGAGTAATAGGGCTTGTACCTTCAAGAGCAATATGAACAGATCACCACAACGATATGTAAAGGTCACAGTAATTTAATTTGGGTAAATAGAACAATTAAAAAGTGCTGATGCTCTGTAATCATCAATGGCACAAATTCCTTGTCTGTGCCCCTACTGAGCCCTAAATCCAGGAGCTCACAAAAACCTATACAGATCCCCATAGGTCCTTCCAGAATCTTGTACGAATCAAGGTCACGCACTGTCTTTACTCAGGAGGAATGGGAAGCTGGGGACACACGTGCACACACACGAAGCTCAGTTGAAGCTCAGATAAATTACTTTCAAGGGTCCCCAGGTGCTCCCAAGAGAAGGCTTCCTGAAAATACTCCTAGAAATCCACGCTACCAGCTCAGTTTAGCACTTCAAAAAATGGAACACCTTTAAACACTTTTTCCCCTTGCCTGTTCATGAGAGTTTCACTGAAAACATCAAACGTGAAGCTGATGTGCCGAGGAGGAAACACAGCTCTCTTCTTATTCATGAAAGTAATTCATTGAACAGTGTAGAATTGAAAGAATATGTACAAACTCCTTAGCAACTGAGAGAGACGTAAAAAGCTGGTCTTATATATTTTTTGTCTCTTTGAATTCTTCTACCAGATTTCAACTTCTCATAAGGTAAACAAGTATAATTATTTCAAACAAATTCCATCCCCATTATAATTCTAACTCTACTTGGAAAAAGGCAAGATGAAGATTTTTTTTCAAACTCCAAGATATTCTGAGTGAATAGAAATTAACTATGAAGCAATTTAAATATTGTGTGTTTATTTATGTGTAGCCTGCCTTATTCCAACAACTGCTTACACACATTCATGTGGTTCGTGATTAAGAGGAAACTGAACACATTTGGGCATGAAAAAATAAAGTTATGATAGCAAGTTGAAGCCAGGGAAAAATTAAACATAAAGTGTTAGATGTGGGCTTGGGAGATGTGGGCTGGAATCTTGGCTCTTGCTTTCTATAGATCAAAGCCAAAAGAAAAACATAAATACATGATTCATCGTGTCCAATGGGGGGGGAGGGGAAACAAACAGGTTGCTTTGGAGAAGAAAATCCATTGCTGATAATTTTTTTAATGCAAGAATTTCCCCTATGGCCTTGCTTCGTGGGGAGAAAATATCGATGTGGACTTGAGTGTAGCTGTGGTTACGTGTATACATGTAATGTAGTAAATGCCCATAAAAATGTTTGTTGTAGAGCAGTATGAGTGGGAATGTAACATGGGGCAGCAGATGTGAAAATGGTGTGGCAAGTCCTCAAAACAGTAGACACAAAATTACCATATGAACCAGCAATTGCACATCTGTGGATATATCCTATGAAGTTTGAGCAGGGACTCGAAAAGTTATTTGGACTCTCGTTCATCGTAGCATGAGGCACGATAGCCAAAATGTGGAAGCAGCTCAAGTATCCAACAGTAGATGAATGGATAAGCAAATGCGAAATATGCATACAATGAAATACTATTCAACCTTCAAAAGGAAAAAAATGGACACATGTTGCAACATGGAGAAACCTTGAGGACATTATGCTAAGTGAAATAAACCAGACACCAAAGGACAAATACTGTCTAACTGCACTTACATAAAGTACATAGACCAGTCAGTTCTAGAGACAGAAAGTAGAATGGTGGTTGCCAGAGGCTGGGGAGAGGGGAATGGGAGCTGGTATTTCATGCTTACAGCTGGGTATGATGAAAAAGTTCGGGAGGTAATGGTGATGACTGCACAACATTGTGAATGTTCTTAACGCCACCAAACCATTCATTTAACAATGGTTAAAATGATAAATCTTAGGTTTTGTATATTTTACCACAATGAGAGAAACATATCTGAGTTTCGTGTGGTTTTTCTTATAACATCTCTAGATTTAAACTAAGAGCATATCGTTCAAAATGCCATTCACTAGAAGCATTTCTATAAGGGCCACATAATGTGATCTAGTTAGGTAGTTGTTAGATGGTCTGACTTAATAAAATGGTACTATTTAGAGATAGTAGGGTAATGGTTTTCAGGATTGTGCATGAATGTGTGTGTGTGTGTGTTCATTGTCTTTTGAAGTTGTATGCTAGATAATGGGTCTCAGAGCTGTGTTGTGTGCTGTCTCTTGGCCAGTTCCAGAGGCACCTCAGAATAATCCCACGGTTTCCAAAAATATGGTTTGAATGCTGCTACTCTGGAAGAACTGAATGATCAGTTTATCTTTCTGGGTATCATAGTTACATTATCTGAAGACCGTTAGCATCAAGTACACCAGTATTTAGAACTGAGACATGTGCTGTGTGGGAGCCCAAGTTCACTCTTTAGTGAGTTAGCAAAAATGACATTCTTGGACTGTCATGCACCAATAGTCAAACAAAACTGACTATAAAGTTTTGGGTATTGGTTTTCTAGCTGAATTACAAAGCCCAAACCCCTTTAACTTGATAAAAGAGCTTTTCATGGAGACAAGGGTCTACGCAAGGTACTGGCTTGTTCATAACCTATACATCCCCTTGACTGCAACAGGGAGAGCTGTTTCTCTCTCCAAACAACTCAAAACTTGGATGAATTAATATACATGGTGATGTCTTCAAAATGGCGGCAACATCTATTAAGTAAGAATCTAAGTAACTGTTTGTTCTATCAAAACAAAACAAAACGAAAAAACCCCTTTCAATATATCAGGTCCCATGTTCCCAAAATAGAGGAAAACCAGGGTCACATTTCCAAGGGCTAATCCATAACGTAACCACTTCCTTCTACACGTGTTTTGCTAAATCCCATGTGCTGTAAGAATTGTCCAGGATATTAAGTAAAACAATCTCTTCCTGCTAGAGCACACACTCATCACTCATCATAAAACCTAAGGTTCTGTGGTTTGGGAGCACATTTCTCCTGACCCTTTTTTCTTGGGATCCAGTGGCATCTGCCATATAGTTGGCCCGGATTTCCTGATAAGTATATTGCATGATTCTAGTCAATGTTTAAAATAAAACTCCTGTTTCTTAGCCATTTCTCCTCTGTTTCCAAATTAGATTTTTGGTAGCTCCTTGGTAGATGATCCCTGGGAACAACTCCCAACCTATCCCTCAAGTACATGTGCATGATTCACATAACCAGTAGTTGTAGTTGACAGTGTATCCAAATTGTCCATTTATACCTAGAGTCTATTTGTGGTACCTGCCCTGAGAGGCAAATGCTTTTGGTCTAGTAAACATGACTTACTTGTTAGAAGTCCTAGTGCCCTCCACTTGGTTCCAGACTTCTGGAAGCATATATAAGTGAGATGGAGGAGTTTTCTCTGAAGGATGGGAACCAGTCAAGGATCTCCGAGCTTGGGAATATATCATATTCTTTCTTACAATTCGTGGTAAACTGGCGAGATATTGAGACCGCCACAGTGTATGTGTTTTCTTTATGAAATCTTACCATCATATGAGCTGCCTTCCGTAAGGCAAAAGCCTTCCATTTATGAATGCCTTGCCTCAGATACATAACTATGGTGTTACTCTCCTACCTATTTATCCAGGGTGTGGTGTTTTATTTGTGCAACTTAGAATACAGCTCTGGAATGAGAAGTATGCCTTGATGCTGGGTAATAGTATTATTTCACATAAATAGCGTCAATACTGATTAGTCACACTGACCTAGCACCAATATCAATATTTTTGTTGGTGTAAATGAACTTGATGCATCAAATTGTCTGAACGTGCCACTCCCTACTCACCAAAGCTTTGTTACAATCATCACTCCAAGGTAAACCTGGCTTCCCATATTACCACTGTTCCCCAGGATGCAAACTGGTTGGCTAAAATATTCTGCCAAACTTTTTACAGCCAAAAATATATACTTTTAATCACCACATGAGCTGCTAGAGTTCCCCCCCCCCCATTGATAAAATTCTAGTATTGGAGTCACAGGTCTGTGAAGAGGTGAGAAAAGAGAAACCTTCTCTAAGTTTCTAAGTTGCCAAGTGAGTTTGTCTCCAGATGTCTACTGTCCTTGTTTGAGTTCTTGAAACATTAGGCAATAACTAGCCAGCACTCTTGATCTTTGAAGTCCCAAGGGAGATGATGCCGACCAACTTTTCTGTCTGGACTGTGAACACCTCCAAGAGTAAGTTACACCCAGTGTGAGTCCTTTAATGAGTGAGTCAAGCTCCCTGGTCGATACTACCCATGTTCTCACATGTGGCATTGTTCTTCCATTCTTCCTAGTGTTTTTCCAAGATGTGGTTATGAAGATGTGGAACAGAATAATGTCTGTGTCATTGTTCTTTTTTTGGCACAAGGAGCTAAATTAGTGGGAGATTAAGGTCAGAAAGAAGAAGGAGCTTTTCTGAACCAGCCCAATCTCTTCTTGTCCCTTCAGCATTTGGGTAACTGGGGGCAACATTTGGTCAGCTAGACTTACATGTATCTTGGTGTGAATTTATCTCAATGCACAAAGATAAACTTGTGTTTTCCCATACCCATTCAGTGTCCCAGGGCTGCCTCCTATCATCTCTCCTTACTTGAAGGATCTGACCACTTCTCATTCTTCCTTACCATAGTGGACTGTAGTTACCAATATTTTATCCATAGGACGGGTGGCAAATGCAGCTTTGCTACATGGTTCTTCTACTTCCACTGAAATTCTTATTTCCCTAGTTATGTAATCACCATGATCCATTATTGCCCGATATGTGGACTCTGATGCCGTCACCGTTTTTCCCTTTTGTTTCACTCATCGGAAGCTCAGATGGAGACCTTAAACTTTCTTGGGAGAATTATAGATTATTTTAGGCAGATGTCCTTAGGTCTCCAGAAGCAAATTAGAAATATAATAGTCATTGCTGGGATGGAAAAGAAATTTCAGGATATATGAAAGAAATCCAACATAGCAGCTTATTTAAGAACAACTAGACATGTGAGTGCACCTGTGATACATGAGTCTAAATTCATCAAATTCTACCCATTTAACATGCATAATTTTACCGTATATCAATTACATGTCAATAAGCTATTTAAAAAACATGAACAATTAGAGAGCCGATCCCACCCACCCTCAACTCCACCTTTGGAAGATTGACCTTGATTTTAAATTCTGATTGCCTTTGCATTAACTCAAAAGGGGCTGTTATAAGCCATGCAACTGTTTTATCCCTGGTTTGCTTAGGGATAATAAGACAACTAGAAATGCCTCACACTGAGATGAAATCTTGCCCAAATCTTAACAGCAACAGAGAAGTATGGTTTTTGGTTAGAAGCAATGGTAGCTAGAGTTCTATACGTTTTGTTAACTTGTCATCAACTTCTTAATCCTGACTGCATGATCCTGCACACAGGGATGGTCATGTTTAGTCCTCATTGGGAATAAATAACAATGAGCTTATTCAGATTTCTTAGCAATTCTGCTCCTTCTGCTGTTGAAGAATGGCATTTTCTAATGAGAGGTACCATCTTGTTCTCCTTGCCTCATCCCTTTTAAGGCAATCATATTTTGTGTAGGGAAGCACCGAACCTTTGTGACAAGATTGTTTATGGACACACCTCGTTACCTCTGTGGTGTGTGTCAGGGCATTGGCTTGCAAATCACATCGTAGGTTTTGTGTCTATAAAATACCAACAAGATTGCATTTAGTGCATTAGATTTTATTAGATATGCCCAGGCACATGGCTTAATACCCTAACCCACATCTTTGAAGGTCAGGCAAGTCTGTAACTGTTGTCCCTATTTCCAAGGGCCGTATAAATAAAGATCTTTTCGTCCCATCTTGTGATATCTCACCTAATAGCAAGACTGTGCATATTCTTCCCATTGCACACTCTGTCTCCTACTTACATTGTTATGGCTAGTAGGTCACTTTATAAGTAAGCCTGGGTCCCTGGCATCTCTCGTATGTTTCCAGATTTTGAACCCAGGGTTATTTGGCTTATACAATGGGATTGGTATCATACCAGGTCAAGGGAATATTAGTCTCTTTGACATAAGGCTTTTGTCTCCTACCAATGCCTACGTCTGGCGTCACTGGCATTGCTGCTGCAACCCTTGCCTTGCCAACTATCCTATGATTGACATAGGAACCAAAGTTACTCTTTGGATTCCAGGAAAAAGATTAGTAGCTGTGTCTCAGATGTTAGAGCTTTTCAATTTAACACAGGATTTTTGTTATGTGTTGGGTTGTGTACCTCAAAATCCATATGTTGAGGTCCCCACCTCCAGTACTTCACAGAGTGAATTTATTTGGAAATAGGGTCAGTTGCAATGTGATCAGGTAAGATGAAGTCATACTGAAGTAGGATAGGTCCCTAATCCTATGTGACCAGTGCCCCTATAAAAAGAGGAAATTTAGACGTAGATGTACACATGGGAAGAATGCCAGGTGAAGATGAAATCAAAGTTGGGGTGATACATCTACAAGCTAAGGAACACACCCTCAGAAGGAACAAACCCTTCCAACATCTTGATCTTGGATTTCCAGCCTCCAGAACCGAGAGACAATACATTTTGTTGTCTAAGCAACTCAGCGTGTGGTAGTTTGTCAGGGCAACCCCAGCAGCTAACACAGTCTCCATGTGGGCGTCATCTTGGCTATCTGAGGCCCAAACGGCTTGTGTGTCTATGGCCTACTGCATTCTGATGAAGAGATGTAAGAGTCTGAATCTAACTCTGTGTTATTTATATTCCTTCTTTTATTAAGTTATTCTAGTCTCCCGGAAACTTATCCTTGAATGACCTATTACCGTTCGTTAATATTTGCCTTAGGTAGAAAAATGCATGTTTCAAAGTAAAATTGAAGGGACAATATTTGGGCTTCTCTGATAAATGTTTACCTACTTTTATAAAAAACAACAATGGTATAGATATTAAATCTTCTTGGAGAAGATTTATGAAACCTACAGAGTGTTGTTTATTGCTGAAGTAATATGAAACACTTACATATTTAACAATCAGATTTTTCCAGGCTTTTTACCCATGATGGATTTATATTTTTATGTTCTTGAAATGTTATAAATTTCTTCATGGGAAAAAATATAAAATTTAGGTTAATTCTGCTAATATGTATACTCCTTAAATCGCCTGACTTTTTTTCTGGCTGGCAGCATTCTCCACTTTGGAAAGTATTCTGTAATGTGAAGTTACACAATTTTTCTGTAGTCCAAAAAGTAGTTAGTCAGCATAGGACCATGATATGTCTGTTGATTTATTTTCATACATGATGACTATGGCTAAATGACATAAGGAAGTTAATTGAAATGAATTAAAATCACAGAATCAACCAATTTAATATTAGTAGGAAAGGTGCAACAAAGAACTATTGATGGAATATTCCACTAATTAAAAGAAAAAATATGTGTGTATATATGTATATATACATACACATAATATACACATATATATATGTATGTAAGTATATGTATAAATACACACATACATAATGATTTATTTTGAAATATTTCAAATTACTCAGTATCTATATGCTTTTTTTTTCTTTATCAGTTTTTCTGTTGCTCATATATATTCATGAAAAACTAGAGCTGGAATGGAATATTTTTAAATACAGAATTCTCTAAGTTAAATTTTATTAGGTGAATTGGGTTTGAAATGGGCAAGTAAGTATACTCTGATTGATGATTTGCAAATAAAGCAGAGATTATTTCTCAAAGCTCTGCCTTTTTCTAGCTCATTGATCATTCTAAGACCTAATGATATGCCAGTGTGTTCCACGGAACTTGGTGGTGTAGAGAGCACCTCAGGACCCACCCCCGGGGCAAGAGATGAATTAAGTCCATGAGGTTCCTTCTTTCTATATTCTAAACAGATTAGCTCTATTTCTGTGTTTTTAATAATATATTTTTGCATCTTGTAAGATTATAGTAAGCAGTGATAAATCCCTCTTAATTAAGAAAAATTATGAAAACACAGGACTTCTCCAAAGAGTATCATTTAGATACCAAAAATTTGTTTTAAAACTATTTTAGCTTTCTTCTTAAGAATCTCACTACCGTAACCAATGTGAACTCACACACACACACACACACACACACACACACACACACACACACAAGCTTTTAACTTTTCATAGTTACACTGTGGAGTTCCACATGGTTTAATTGCAGATGTGACATGCTCTGGAGATATTTCTAATGGTTTGTGTGACTAAATACTTTACACTGGAATTTTTTTTCCAGAAAAAGATATGTTTAATTCATTTATCAAAACAGTTCAATTAGGTTTTTTTCCCACACAGATTTTTTTGTTGTTAGAATTTTGTTTACATTTCCTAGAAAAAAATAATATTTTGTGTAAAACTGATATACACCCAACATAAGGAATTTAAGTAATGTGAAACATAGTAGAAGATAAAAGAAGAAAAATATCTCTCCAATCTCTCCGCAAGAAATATAGAGATGAACTTTAGGTACACAACATTCTAAAAGTTTTTGTATAAATATACACTGATGAAAATATATAAATATAGACAGTAAAGTAGACAGAACAATAGTTCAAAGTATATTTTAAATGTTATCATAGCACATATGATATTTTAAAATAATAAATTACGTGTTTATGTTAATTTTACTTAAAATCGTTATAATTATAAAACTGAAAAAAGTGGACAAAATTACTGAACATAAAATTTCTCACAATATATTATTTTTGAAAATAAGATAATTTTTAAAGAATTTAAATATTTAGGTCATTATGTGTTTTTTTAAAGATTTTATTTATTTATTTATTTATTTATTTGAGAAAGAGGGAGAGAACCAGCGGGGAGGCAGGGCAGAGGGAGAGGGAGAAGCAGACTCCCCACTGAGCAGGGAGCCTGACTAGGGACTGGATCCCAGGACATCGGGATCATGACTTGAGCCGAAGGCAGACGTTTAACTGACTGAGCCACCCAGGCACCCCTAAGGTCATTATGTTTTTGTTTATTGTCACATCTCAATATTAACGTCTCTGCCACGGAAAACAAGAGCATTAATACATTGGCACTTCCTCCTCATGGTTCAATTCTGTAATTATATTAGGTCTTACATTCTTAAGCTCTGTAACATTGTTATTCAATCCTGCAACTATACTTCCCACAGTTATTTAGTATTGCTTTTATATTTAAATTGATTCATACTGAACAGAACTCATTTTACCATGGTTTCTGAATTGTTTGAGCTCTTTCTATTGAACAGTTCTTTGACCAGATCTAAAGACAATAACTATTCTTCCCTTCCAGGTGCTATGAATTTTACTTGTGTTGCTTCAACTTTGCCTATTTGTGCATCTAATTGTTACCAAGTGTTTTTCTTCCAATAGTACTTCCTGTTATTTTCTCTATCCCCTATATAAATAGGGTTCAAAATATGGCCCCCACACCAGCAGCATCAGCAGCACCTGGGAACTTGTTTGAAATGCAAGTAAGTTTGCAGCCTTCCTCAGACTTACTGAATCAGATACACTGGGAGTGGAGCCCAGCATTCTGTATATGACAATACCAGCAGGTGATTCTGAAGAACATTCACATTTGAGAACCACTCCTCCACGTCATTAATTCAGTAGTTAGGTAAATCCAGAGTTGTTTTCCAGTATTTCCATTCTTGGCTTACTACCTCCATTCTGCAGCACCTCTCGTATCTCCTGTATGTTTTCTTGTTTCACTGGATTCATGTTCTTAGATAACTCTATGTTGCTTAACTTATATTCTTATTTTTACTATTACAGTGTGCTATGTTAACACCGTTGATTTGATTTTTGTTTTGGCTTGTTTTGTTCCGTCTTGGATGGAGATGCTTGGGACCCTCGGTTTGCTTTGATCTTCAGTGGGAAATGTGATTCCCATCGCATGACAGACAAGCTTGTTGTTTTTCTCTCTGACCTTCATCAGGAGAGTGCAGTATTTGGTGTGTCATCCGGGTATTGTAGCCTGAAGAATAGTGAATCCCAGGAGTAGACGTTCTCTCTCGTATAACATTTATTCATCTCCTTGATGGGGGTTCATAGCACCCATGCCTTTGAGGGGCGGTGGAGTGAATAACCCATCCTTTTGAGTTTTAGATCATCTCCCTATTTCAGGATGAAATGGCCTCATTTTTGCAGAAAATATCAGCCTGATTTTTCAGTGTCTTTGCTTTTGTATTTCTCCCAGTAGCTGTTTCCACAAATTAGAAGGAGGAAACCGGAAACCATGAACATCCCCACTGGGGGATTATATGCATACACATTAATGACGTTAGATAGTTGGCATGCAAATATTACAACAGTGTCTCCACCACGTCATACCTATCATGCTCACATACGTGTGTGCCTGTCATCAGATCATCTATGTAAGAGGTTCCCAAGCAATTTCTGGGAGTCCCTGACACTTCCCCAGACTCCTCATGAATGGACATGGGAAGATGTGTGGTAGAGATGCCTCCAGTGCTTCCTCTGGAAAAGTTCTGCCTTTACCCATCTGCTCGATGGATATGTGCCACTCTGTCTAATTTGGCCAAGGACAGCCACCTTTATTCCTGGACCAAGCCATGGCATAGAGGCGGTTGTTTTCTTTTGTTTTTGTTACATGTGTGTCAACACTGCCAAAGACACTGAATTGGCTAATTCAGAAGATGAGTTCAGGGCAACACATGGTGATCACTACAGAAGTTTATAGTCTTCTTGACTGTTGTCCCCCTTCTGTTGGCCTTTGTATTGACGTGGCAGGAGTGAAGCAGAGAACCTCCATCCCCCTTTCCTGCCCACAATCAGCACCCAAAAATAATCAAAAGAGCTCATTATGCCTTTTACCCTGACCTACATCAGTCATCACAAGAAGCCCAGGGCTCTTGATGACTATCTTCCCTCATTTAAGTCACTTCATGACCATGCACACACCGTCCCTCTCCCCAGCTGGAGACAGTAGCCAGAAAAGGAGGATGATCCAGAGAGGAGATGGGAAATCTGGCACAGGTGGCAGGGCTGGCCTTGGAGAGGACGTGACTACTTCTTTCTGTGACAGGTTCATGGGTATGGGCAGATGTGGTGGGAGTGGGAACTCGAGTAAAATCTTTTCTGGTAGCTTCTGGCTTTTCCCATGAAATAAGTTGTCCAATGAGAATGAAGGAGGGACATTGGGGATTATAGCAAAGAAAAGGAAATTTTAAGGATAAAAAAGAAAATAAGGACTGAAACAGTCATCTGTATAATTAAGAGAATGAAGGACTATAGAAATAGGGCACGACTGTCCAAGATTCTCTGCATAAAATATCTGATTCTCTGTATAAAATCCTCCTGTGGCTTCTCATGTCAGAGTGAAAAGTCCCCATCACCTCCGAGTGCATCTCCTACTGCTTTAGTGCTCATGTACCCTGCTCCAGATAGACTTGGCTCTGTAGGTCTTTTGACATGCCAGAAAGGCTCCCGCCCCAGGGCCTTTGCACCTGCCTTTCTTGCCATCTGTAAGCTTTTCTTCCCAGATCCCCCACCTAGTTCCCAGCCTCTCTCCCTTGATGTTTTGCCCTAATATGCCATCTTGGTGAGGCCTCCCCTTGTTCCTCACTCTAAAGTTAAAACTTCACTCAGCAGCCTCCTTCCCTCCTCTGTCTTATTCTCCCCCATTACATTGTTCAAATCCTAAGCTAAAATAAAATAAACTTTTGTGTTTTCCTTATATCTCCCAATGGAAAAGATGTTCTTTGTCTGTATTTATGAGTGGTTACAACTATGCCTGCCCATAGTTGCAATAAATAAGCTTTTGCTGAACAAATGAATGGGGTGAATTTTAAGAAGATGTGGAATTATTTTGCATCATCCATTTCCGATTTTGATGAACAGGAAACATTCATTACATACCAAAAATACATAGGTACTGACCTTGTCTTGGTGTATGCACTTAACTTGTAACTCAATAACACAGGTGCATGGAGTCTTTGAAGCTGTTTATACCCACGGAATGGAGTTAAAACAATTTTACCTAAGCTATATGAAGATGTATGTTAGCAGCCTAATCTATTTGGATGACTTTCTAACTTCTAATATCTCATTTTGAAACTGAAAATGCAGGCCTATTGGTCCACTTCTAAACAGTTAGTTTAGTCTATTTGCATATTTACTATGTTGAAAAGCATCTTAAATTTATTAGCTTGGGAGCACCTTATAAGCATGTATTATTCATTTTTGTATACCCAATGGTTGCTTACTTTGTGACACATAATATGCATTCTATAAAATCTTACTATTTCCTTTCTATCTGATTTTACAAGATACATTTATATATAGATTGGCAGATTATTATAAACAATTTTCCCTTGTTTGGCCTTATCGTAACCACAAAACAGCATGCTTCCCTTTTCATATAGTTGAAGTTTGAAGATAGACAGCCTAGGAAGGAAAACATAGCTTTTTGCCTACATTGACAATGAAGTCCGTAAAATTTATAATTCAAGACTAGTTCTATTTTGTAATTTGAATAATCAGTTTGGGGTACTCCTTGATGAAACTAATTGGATAGCTTCCAAGTTCTGCTATACACTACATAAAAGTTGGTTGTATTTTACATTCAGAATGAAGTATAAAATGATAGGAAAAAGGTGCATGCATAAAGAAAAGAATTCGTCTGAAATACTTCAGGGAAATGATGTGTGATTATCTCACAGCCCTCTTCAAATTGCATTTTGAATCAGAGTGATCAATTCACAAATCACAATGGATTGGTCTATCATCCGCGATCTTGGGATCATACTTTCCTCTACACAAGCAACTTACAAAATAGTCATCTACTTAAAGAACTGTGTCTATTTTATTGGAAGGATATTTAAGAACATAATCACTGAAAGCAGAAATGTTTCGTTTTCTGGGTAACAGTATAATATGGCTGGGATTCCGGCCATTGGATCAAAATATGCTTAAAATTTATCTGATGTGTCCAAATTTCATAGTTTTTTTTTTCATAATTACTCATAATGTAAATAGAGTCCTTATATCTGATTAAAGTCTTTCCTTTATGGTGAAATCTCTGTTATTTTATTTTGAAGAATAACATAAGCAGCCGTGTTGTTTCATTCTTCTACTAACCTAGGAAAACCCACTAGGTACTGCTTCCTATAAGCTTTAGCAGACAGTCTAAGTCTGTGGTCAATCGTATTACAGCACTATTGTGTTCAAAGAGCAAACAGGTATGCTCTCCACTTGCAAGGAAATGAACAAAGTAGCTCTAGTGTGGCACTAGGATGCTAACTATGTACGTGTTGGCTTAAATAAATATGTCCACTTTCATTTTTAAGATATTTTTCTGGCAATTGTGGACAATGCTGCTATGAACATTGGGGTGCATATGGCCCTTCTTTTCACTATATCTGTATCTTTGGGGTAAATACACAGTCCACAACAGCCAAACGGTGGAAGGAGCCAAGATGCCCTTCAACAGACAAATGGATAAAGAAGATGTGTTCCATATATACAATGGAATATTACTCAGACATCAGAAAGAATGATTACCCAACATTTGCAGCAACATGGATGGAACTGGAAGAGGTTATGCTAAGTGAAATAAGTCAAGCAGGGAAAGACAATTATCATATGGTTTCATTTATTTGTGGAACGTAAGGAATAGTAGGGAAATCGTTAGGAGGAGGAAGGGAAAAATGAAGGGGGGGGGAACAGAGGGGGAAATGAACCATGAGAGACTATGGACTCTGGGAAACAATCTGAGGGTTTTAGAGGGGTGGGGGTTAGGGGTTGGGTTAGCCCAGTGAAGGGTATTAAGGAGGGCACGTATTGCATGGAGCACTGGGTGTTACATGCAAACAATGAATCATGGAACACTACACCAAAAACTTGATGTACTGTATGGTCACTAACATATCATCATCATCATCATCATCATCATCGTCATCATCATCATCATCATCATCATAAAGATATTTTTCTGGCAGCTAAAAATACTGGTGGGTGGCCTTTGGTTTTAGGATTATCTATTACCACCAAAACTTAATCTAGCCTACCCTGCATGGTGCCAACTTATGTTTTGTTCTGTATCTAGTGATTCCAAAACCTGCATATGTTTTTAGTCTTATCATACAATTATTTGTAACTGATCTTTTAAACTTTTGATGGCTTATTTTCCCAAGTGTGTTTGCATTCACTGAAACTTGACGTGGGATTTTAGGATATATTAGGACCAATCTATTTAGGTTTTGCTCTTACTCTTAGAGCACAGTTGATTCCTATGTAGAGTCTGCCTCCCTCCTAGGCCCCAACGGGGGCTTCAGCTGAAAACCTGAAATATTAACCCAGACACCTTCCCCTAGGCTGGCATTGAACTCCAAGAGGGACTAACTATTGAAACCCTTTTCTGATCTTTAGCTTCATAGCTGTTGGTTTCTGCTAGGTTTCTGCAAAGTTGCAGCTTAAGGGTAAACCAGTAACTTGGGGAGAATTCACATGCAGATTTTTAGGTCGCTTATGTCATGTTTCCTGCTCTTCAGTTCAAGATATTTTCGAGACCTGAACTACTTCTGTCTCTTTGCCGGGCAAGACTCTACCTCTCACTTAGGTTTCCTTTCTTCATGTCCTCATTTGGAAAACTCCCCTGGAAAAAGTCAGCTGAGCGGGCCACTCATGGAAGCAACGTCTGTTTTCATTGCTCCCCCATGCATCGTAGGATAAAAGTCTTTCCTGAGCACTTTGACATTGACGTTTTGAAACACGACAACGTTCTTTCCCCATCCAAGCCTTAGTAAACAGAAACTAGGTATTGGGCTCGACAGACGATAGTTATGAATGCTCTGTCCTCTCATTCTTTTTTCAGCACATGCCGATTTTTATATTGTAGATTCCTCTTGTTCTTCTGTGACTGGCTTATTTCACTTAGCATAATATCCTCAAGGTTCACCCATATTGTCACATATTGCAGAAGTCCTTCTCTTCAAAGGCTGGGTATAGTCCATTGTACGTCTGAACCACATTTTCCATGCACATTTATCAGCTCATTCAATAGTGAGGTTGTTTCTACATCTTGGCTATTGTGATGGTGCAGTGAACAAGGGGATGTTTGTATCTCCTCAAGATCCCGATTTTAATTCTTGTGGATAAACATCTAGACTTTGGGTTGCTAGGTCCTATGGTAGTTCAGTTTTTACTACTTTGAGGAACCTCCGTAGTGTTTCCCACAGCGGCTGCTTTATTTTGCATTCCCACCAACAGTCAATGCATGAAATGTTGATGACAACTAAAATTTGGAGAATGGGGTGGATTCTACTTATTATCTCTTGGCAACTTTCTGTATAGAAATATACCTCCACGCGTTTATTTGGGTACATTTCCCAGATGTTCTCATAACTATGAGTATCACGACTAGTCTGGCCATTGCGGATGAAAGCAAGTTTTATGCTTTTGTGAGATAGAGTCAACACTTCTCAATACCTGTCTACTGGCTGCAATGTAAGTCACATGTCACAAACGCCACTGGCCTTCTCCAATCATGAGATGATCCTGGGAATGGAAATATGTACAACGGGAGCAACAAAGTCAGAGAAGCTGTGGTTCCTCCCACTGTGCAAGTCTTCGGCCCCTCCAGATGGCTCTCTGAGCTCTGTTAGTGTGATAGAGAAGTCAACTTCTATCCTGTTTAAACCAGTGACGATTCTTATGTTTCTCAGCCACAGCTAATCCTAAATAATGCATTCTTTAATTTGGATGATATATGATGATTTATTTTAAATTGGCACTGTGCAGTTATTGTATTTATGAAGACACAGATTTAGAGCAAATGGGAAAAAAATCAAAGTTTATAATCATAATTTTATTTCTGATTCTTTCTCTTAAAGCTATTGGTATTTATGTTTGTGATCCCAGAAGCCCATAAGAGGTCTTTAATAATGTCAGGATTTTGAATAATGAAAAAAGTGATGCCAAAATTCTTAAGGCAATGCCAAAATCCAACTGATACGTTCATATTAAAAAATGTAACACAGGAGCACATCAAAGTTGCATGTCAATGGCAATTGCAGGCACCTTTGTAAAGATGTTAAAATACAGTATTATTGGTATACTGGGAAGTTGAGCTCATTAAAACATAAAGCAGATAAATTAAGAGAAAACTTCCCTTTAATTTTAATTCATTGTTTCAGTATGTGTTTTCCTCCTATTCTAAACTCTTTAATCACAGTATCTTCTAATCCACTTTAAACGATGGGGCTTTAAACAATTTGCATTATCCCAAACAGCTGAGACACCTTGGCGAATTGGCAAAGCAACAGATGACTTTGTCACACAGCAAATTGATTTGAGGACCCTTCATTTGCATAGTTAAAATAATGTTCTCCCATTTCAGTAAAAAGCAACAAGTCCTGGTACAAAAGACACCAAGCATACCCAATTCGGTCCTCACTAATCATTCAGTTTTAGGTGAAATCTCTTTGCTTCCTACAATCACTTGTATATATATTTTTAGTTTGTTTTAAAAAAAAGAAAAGTTATGTAAATTTCCGATGATATTTTGGGGCCGAATTGAGATACATACTTTTCGGATGACTCATGTTGCAGTGCAGCAAGCATCTGCTCAGATTACCAGGAGGGCATTAAATAAAAAGTGAGCATGTGTGCATCTTTAAGACATTAGACATGACCAGCTGTTTCATATTCTCAGAGCCCTTTCAATAATAAAAGGCTCCCCTGAAGCTTCCAGGTGAGTGGGTTTGGAGAGGTAGAGAGGCTGGGAGGTTGGTCTTGCAGGCAAGGAGATATAATAGCATTGCTCAGCAGTCTTGCATTTTCTAGGGCGAGTTGGTGACTGCTCCCCCAGCAGGAGGGAATGCCTTAAGACAAAATCCATGTCTAGAAAGACAAAACAATCTACAGACCCTGTTCAAACACCTCTTTAGAATATAAAATATTTAGGTGTTCACTGTAAATGCAATTCTAAATATAGAAAAATCACACTCCTCTCATCTGTTCAGGCTATAAGTCATCTTGAATAAGCATAGCAGGAATCCTGTTATGCTGCAAAAGAAAGCTTTTATACTTTTCTCCTTTCTTAGCTGATAATTGGAATAATTAATTAAACTCCTTTAATATGATACCCTTCCCAACATCACTTGCTAAAGCATACTCTAAAAAGGTCACTAATTCATTCAACTTCAAAGTATAAAAGACCGGGGCATCTGGGTGGCTCAGTGGGTTAAGTGGCCAACTCTTGATTTCGGCTCAGGTCACCGTCTCAGGGTCGTGAGCGGGAAGTCCGCTTCATGATTTCTCTTTCCCTCTGCCCCTCCCTCTGCTCTCTCTCTCTCTCTCTAAACTAACTACATAAATATTTAAATAAATAAATAAAGTACAAAAGACCAATACTATACAGTAAGTATTTTAAACAGAAACTTATACCAAGTACCCTCTAGTGTAGTTGACCCAATCAGGGTATTCCTAAATGAAGATGAGCTCTGATTCTCTGGAAATGACTCTGCTACAAACAGCTGTGAATGGCAGCCCTAATCTATATCCACTGCTCTGTGGCATGCCCGGTGGGCTAAGCTATCTGATCCAGAGGCAGACACTTGTTGCCAGTGATAACAATCACTTTCTCATCCTCAGCTACCTGAAATCTGGAATGGAGAGACACAAAGCCCGAGTCACGTATGCTGAGCCTCACCAAAGGCAGAATTCTCAAGGCAAAATCCACAAACTCCTATTGCCGATGTTCTAGTGTTTTCCTGGCTTCTTCCCCAGCTCCCTGGCTTCAATGTTAAGTTCTTATTTTAATTTTATGAGCTACTACAGTGCCTCCCCCGCCCCCTAAAATAATGAGTCAATTTCTATTGCTTGCAACCAAGAAAACATTACTAATATTATAAACTAGTCCATACTATCACCATTATTTTCTGCCACTACCTCTATATTTCTAGTGCCTAGCTTGTTATGGACATCAATATTTTACAAACTGCTTTTATTTTACAAAATACTTTTATTTCAAATCGGTATCATATTAGCTGGCAGAACATATTGACTAGATAAACTTTTTGATTGCTTTAAATTTACTCCTTTTAAATTTTGAGAAAACCCTTTCTTTAAATAGGAAGAACGGAAAGACATTTGGAATTGATGGGATAGGAATTATAAGAGGAAAGTTGGCAAGAAAAAGGTACATCGGATGGGGTCCTATAAGGTATTTAAACCCAGAGACATTGGAAAGTCTTCAAAGCATTTGAAGCTGGAGTTAAACATTATCGGATTTATATTTACCAGTGGGGAATGGATAGGAGATGAGCAATGGAGAAATTGAAACAGAGTAGGGATTTGTTGCCGTTGCCAAGATGGGAAACGACAGTAGCCAAGATGGTTGGGTATTGGCAGTAGGAATGGGGAAACGTAATCAGTTCTGAGAGAAATGTTCAGGAATTTCAAGGACCTGTGGTTTGATTATCTGTCAGTCAAAGGGACATGATGAGGATGTGAGATGAGGATTGCCCTACAGGTTTCTTCCTTGTGTGGGTACAAAATATCACCATCAGAAATGAGGAAAAAATAGTAATTTGGGGAAGGTTGGAGGTGTTCAGTGACAAATTCAACTTCAGACATTTTCAGTTTGACGGACTTGTGATACCCATGGGTGAAGATGATCAGTAGGTTGCTGGAAGATTAGGACTAAGAATTGGGTTAAAGAGGGGCGCCTGGGTAGCTCAGTTGTTAAGCGTCTGCCTTCGGCTCAGGGCATGATCCCAGCGTTCCGGGATCGAGTCCCACATCGGGCTCCTCCGCTGGGAGCCTGCTTCTTCCTCTCCCTTTCCCCTTCTGTGTTCCCTCTCTCACTGGCTGTCTCTCTGTCACATAAATAAATAAAATCTTAAAAAAAAAAAAAAGAATTGGGTTAAAGATACCAATGGACAAGTGGTCCATGTAGAGATGATGGTTGAAGGCTTGACAGTTGGTGCAACTACCGATGGAGAAAATGCAGAAACGGGGAGGAGTTGACCGTCAACATCGGTGAATGTGATATTTAAGAAATACAAAGAAGAAGGTGATTGTATTTGTCTGCTCTGGCTGCAGTAACAAAATACCATAGACAGGGTGGCTTAAATGACAGAGATGGAATTTCTCACGGCTCTGGAGATCAGGTATTGGCAGGTTCTCCCGCTCTCTCTCCTTAAGAGGACATCGGTCCTGTTGGATTAGGGCCCCACCCTTAAGACTTCATTAACCTTACTTAACCCTCTAAAGGCTCTATCCAAACCCAGATGCATTGGGGGTGGGGCTTCAACATATGAATGGGAAGTCAACAATTCAGTCTATAATAACAATCCAGAGAAAGGTGACTGTGGATGGGCATTTGAAGGGAGAGGAAGTCCAGGGTAATAGAGAGTGAAGACTAAAGCTTAACAGAATCAAGTTCAGGGTAGGAAAAACTAGAGAGTTCGGTGAGGAGAGCTCAGGAAATAGAAACATTCAATTTAGAAAATTCTTTTTTAAAGTTTGTCTCTGGAAGGGAGAGAAAGTTAGCATTCACTGCTGAAAGTGAATGCAATGTTGACCAAATCATCTGCTGGGTTTTGTGAGGAAAAAGTGGCCTATACCTAAGTGGGGAGATGAGGTAGGAGACCAAGTAATCTGCTTACAGTGAGAGGTTCCCGGGAGGAGGACTGATGAGCATCGTAGGTAATTAGTGGACACTGTGAAAGAATTGATGCATAGGTTGGGGAGGTTTTAGTGAACGTTGTGAGACAATTGATGGGTAGGTCGGGGAGGTTTGAGGCTTCACATGTGGCGGCTGCTCATGACTCTATACTGACCATTCTCTACTTCATTATGTGATATTCTCCAGGGATGTGCAGAAGCCTGGCTTCGGTGGAGAGAGAGCCATGATTTTTTTTTTTTTTTTCTTTTCAAACTCTGGATTTTTCTTTTGAGTGTGTGTGAGAGAATAAAAATTAAGAAAATGAGTTTTAAAAGTTGACAAAGGTGTTGTCAAAGTCCATGGACCATGAAATCTAAATTGGTTGGGGAAGAGGCGGATTTTATTTGCGTGATGACATTTACATAAAGCTCATACAGCACCGAGCAATTTTAAGAACTTTACAAAAATCAACTCATTTAAGGAATGACTAGGGCAGAGTATGAGAAATGGTGTCAAACGGAGGGCCCAAGGCAATCAAAGAACTAATTATTAGGACCAACTAAGAGAAAGTATTAAACAGTTTTGATGAGTTGCCTTTTATTTTATTCTTCCGTGAGGCTCTTGGAAACACCATGCCAACCTACAAACAAAGGTGAAGGTGACATTAAAAGGTCTTTTGTGGGGGGCGCCTGGGGGGCTCAGTCAGTTAAGCCGCTGCCTTGGGTTCAGGTCATGATCCCAGGGTCCTGGGATGGAGCCCCGCCTCGGGCTCCCTGCTCATCAGGGCGTGGGCTTCTCCTTCTCCCTCTGCCCCTTCCCCTGCTCATGCTCTCTCTCTCTCCTTCTCTCTGTCTTAAATAAATAAAATCTTTTTTTTTTTTTAAGGTCTTTTGTGACTCAAGGATTATGTGTTTAGATCTAAGAGCTAATTATGTGTTTAGATCTAAGAGTTATGTTACATAACTCAGAATTCCTATCATTAAAGAAAGGTCTTCGTATTCGACAGCTTATTAAGTCCATGAAACTTGGTTCTATTTCTCAATGTGTTGAGGAAATCTCAAACAGACACTTTGGGAGGTATGTTAAGCTTGATGGGATTTGGAGCCTTCCCTCTAGGCTATCCGCGCGCCCTGTGAGCATAAACAGGAAGGTCTGCTCTTGACTCCTGCTAATCTCTGTTACATTTTGTACCACTTCCCAGGCCATGGGATTTTTCTTTTTTTAAATTATTTTTATTTTTATTTTTTTAGCCAGGGAGAAAAAGAGAACACTAGGCCAGCCCACATGAATGTGATGGTGTTTCTTCCGGTGCTTACTAGTTTTTTGTTGTTTGTTCAATTTTTTTTTCTTTTTTTTTTATTCTCGTCTTTATCCATCATCCCTTGGGCCATCTCCATTTTGAGTTGATTGAAGTGTAACCCCGAGTTTTATATTACAGCCAATTCTAAACTTTATCTAAAGTGTGAGTTCTTTACCAACAGTTTTGTCTCTGTTTGGCCTTTGCCTTGCTATCGTCATGTGGCTTGATTCCAATAGTGTGCCTCATATTTGATTTAGAAATTTGTCTTGCTTCTTTTTTCTTCCATGTGGGGGCAGAAGAAAAACATCTTTTTATAAGAACTTCACTGAAGATAATTTGACCCCCAAAGCAATGATGATTTAGGGTCCTGAGATGTTTCTTGTTCACCTGCCGTATGCAAATGCAGAATATTGCCACATTCAGAATCTAATAACTGTTTTATTCCAAGTTTATTTTTTTTTTAATATTCTGTCTGTTCCCAGAAACTTGTGACTTTTTTCTGACCTAGGGTGATTTATTTTTCAGAGTCTAACTATTTAGTTTTTAATATGGCATTATTGAAGTACCTATGGTCATGAAATATTGGCAAACTCAATTTTACCGGTGATGTTCACAAAAACAAAATATCTGCATGATCATATCCAGAGTTCTACCACTCATGCTCACAGGGAGAGGCTGTGTAAAATATATCATTACATTGACTACAAACGGCAACACACTTGAATTTAGTTATTAAATTATTTGTTACATAGCTCGCAAATATTCAAAATACTCCAGACTAGCATAAGAATAGTCTTTAAATACCTATAATGAGGGGTGCCTGGGTGGCACAGCGGTTGAGCGTCTGCCTTTGGCTCAGGGCGTGATCCCGGCGTTATGGGATCGAGCCCCACATCGGGCTCTTCTGCTATGAGCCTGCTTCTTCCTCTCCCACTCCCCCTGCTTGTGTTCCCTCTCTCGCTGGCTGTCTCTATCTCTGTCGAATAAATAAATAAAATCTTAAAAAAAAAAATACCTATAATGGAGATAGGGAGAATTTTTATTTCAAAGTACTTCTGAAAGGTTTCCTAATGTTAAAACAACTTGCAAAGTTTTTTTTTTTTTTTGGCCCAAAATTGAAGAGCCATTATTCTAAGGAATCACTCGGACAGAATTGTAGAGAGGAAGTGGAAAACCATATCCCGCGAATGCACTCACTACCTGTACTCAGGTGAGAAATAACCCTTGCAGACTGGGTGTGAAATCCAGGAGCGGAGGGCTTCGTGCAGGAGGCATTGTTTTTGTATTGTGCCTATCTTGAAGCCAAACTCAAACCCGTGTTGTGTCCACCAAACAGATACTACCCATAATGTTTTTGTGAAGACTGGGAGATAGCGATTTTTTTAGTTTGTTTTTTCACTTGTTTTCATATCCCAGAGTAGAACTATGACCAAACTTTCTATTAGAATGGATCTCATGTCATCCCTCAAAGTTTCATTCCCTCTTATGTCATCTCTGCATCATCTTGGTCGATATGTAGACTCTAAAAGCCCCTTTTGCTGCGAGCAATGAAACACTTTACTTTCTGTTTTCATTTCCACTCTGCTGAACAAACCCAGGTCTGCAATATGTCCCTGCTGGGGCTCATCCCTTCCCACCTACCCTCATGCACACAGAGTTTTACACTGGTTCTCTCAGAGGCTGGTTGGCTTCACTCAGGATCTCTACACATCTACAGTTTTACTTTCTGTTTCATGAATTTGGTGTAATTCTAAACCAACAGAAGTAATTTTAAAAAAAAAAGCTTTAAACATATTAGAAAAAGGATATGTTTAAGGGACATGTCATTATTTTACACAATTCAAAGAATTTTTTGTGGATGTGGTGAAGAAATCGAAAGGCGTGGTATTGTAAAAATGGTTCTAAATCAGGGTCTTTGGGATGGGACCAGAAGAAGGTCGGTGTTGGAGTAGGTGTTGGTAGCTCTAAGGAGAGTGCTTTTTCCATTTTCCCAAATTTCCTAACCTCCAGCAGGCCAGAATACTGTGCTACTTTCCCTCTGCTTCAGTGTGTTCACAGCACAATGAAAGTAGTAGGAAGAGTAACATAGCATAAGGGGGAGAAGATGAAAAGCCTTAGTATTTGTTTTGTTTCAGGGCAGGAATACCAACATATGGACCCAACTAATGAAAACTGCCCTTGTTTACTTCACATGGAACACCTGAGAAGCAGTGGACAATGTAGAAAAAAAATACAGACATAAAATCACTTGCTTCTGTCAGCTGCCTCTAGTTTCTCACTCTATGGGACTAGATCAAGCAGGCAGACACCTAGATTCCAGTTCCTTTGGGTATTACGGTTCACACTTAGAACATGCTCGGTGTTAGATGTTAAGACTACTTGCCTTTCCACGGCTCCCTTTTTCTTTGCTGTTACCTAACACTGTATCCCTAAGCGAGCAATAATATGCGGTCTTGGAATTTCTATTCCCATACTTATTCTGCTCCTAAGTGCGATCTGTTTTTTATTAGTAATTTAGAGTTAATGTACTTTGCAGAAACTCTCCCTGTTCTGAGGTTATTCACACCTGCCATGAAATTCTGAAATAGCCAAAGAGAGGCACTAATTTTATCCAAACGTAAAACTCCTAGACTACAATATTCTACTACTAATGGTGTTCAAAAGTTCTTTTTCTTCCTTCCTTCCTTCCAACCTTCCTTCCTACTTGTATTGAAAAATCAAGGATTTTGTTTTGGTTAAGTACACTGCCTAGGATATTTATACATTCTTAAATAAAATTTTATCAATCAATTGATTCTTGACTGGATGAAGATGTGGCCTCTCTCAATAGATCAATATCTGCATGTATATATCTATATTTATATATCTATATCTGTATGTTAAACAGAGATGTTCATCAGAAAATAATTGCAAGGAAGGAGTGCCTCTAGTAAAATTACTTGCTACGGAAATTTCAAGAAGAAACATATTTGCTAAAATTGAAATTCTAGAACATCTCTCTTGATACTAATTATCAATAGATCCATGTTTAACCTAAACCCAAGATGCTAGATTGAATTGACCCTTTTCTTTACATATAGTGACTGAAGTTGAATGCTAATACTTTGGAAAAAAGTGATCTCACATTCTTTTTTTTTTTTAAAAGATTTTATTTATTTATTCGACAGAGATAGAGACAGCCAGCGAGAGAGGGAACACAAGCAGGGGGAGTGGGAGAGGAAGAAGCAGGCTCATAGCGGAGGAGCCTGATGTGGGGCTCGATCCCATAATGCCGGAATCACGCCCTGAGCCGAAGGCAGACGCTTAACTGCTGTGCCACCCAGGCACCCCTGATCTCACATTCTTGGAAGCAAATTTGAAAGACAGAACTAAGACAGCAACGTTTGCTGTGTTTATTATATATATTCATATATTGTTATTAGTATATGATATATGTAAATGCATGTTATACATTTTGCATTTACATATAATAGATTTTGTATTTATAATATTTATATATATTGTTGGCAAAACGAACAAAACTTTTTTGAAGGCAGCCATAGTCTAGGGTTGTTCTGAAATTGATATCAAGCTTAGGCATGAACACATACAATGCAGGATTGGTAAATACTGGAAATTTTTGAGTTGTTTCACCTAGTTACATAGAGAAAGCTTTGAAGGGAAAAGATACCAAAAACAAAAATAAATTAAAAATATAAATAAATAAATGTATCACTTGACTAATTTATTAACATGTAAAATGTATAAGACAGTCACCTTGCTGTCCTTCTGAGGACTGATATTGTCACCATCACCTTCTGCTATGGGCAATTTCCATGGTGGCTAGGAAATAATTTTTTCTTAAATAATGCACAGATTCAAATAAGCTAAAGGGGGTGGGGAAGTACAGCAGAACAGTATAGTCTTATGAATGGATCCTACTAAAAAGTGCATCGATTTGGTTTCTCTTAAGCAGTTTACCAAAGCTATCAGCCTAGTGCCATGTTAGAGAGGTGACCTGTTAGTGACAGAGACAACTAGACCTGGATTCTACATCCAGGCCCATCAATTAATATATGTGTGTCCTGGGGCAAATTAAGCTACCCGTCCGGGTCTCAGGTTTTTAATCTCTCAATTTGGTAAAGTAAGAGGTAACTTTTAGAAGGATTTTATAAAAATTTTATAAGATTGTGGATGTAGAGTACAAAATAGGAGTGACCACGTAGCTTTTATTTAAAGAACACAGTTTTAGAACACATGTATATGCAAAAGAGAACATAAAATCTTTTGGAAAAATGGGGCTTGTTCAATATTGCCTCATTTTATCTTCTATCTTAACAATTTCCCCTCATATCCATTGAAATTATGGCTTAATTAATAAACAGTACAGTCTTAAGAAAAAGCTCTGACAGTTTTTGTAATAAAAAAAAAAAGTGTATGGTGTAAGCTTACGGTTGGTCTTTTCCACGCTAGGAGATCTTAAACTGGGCCAAATAGGTGAGGTACATTGTCTTTGCCTTGGTAATTAATCCAGCAATAAGGCTATGGAAGACACCTCACTAGCTCCAAGAAGAATGGGATGGGTCATTTCTGACTCTGTGAGCCTATTACTCCCTAATTTCTGGCCCTTGAAAAATACAAACAGGGGTGCCCGGGTGGGTCAGTGGATTAAGCTTCTGACTTTTGATCTCAGCTCAGGTTTTGATCTCAGGGTTGAATTCAAGCCCTGCATTGGGCTCCATGCCCAAAAATCAAACAAATACATAAATACAGTGATAGATACATAGATAATAGAAACGAATAATTGAAATAATTGAAATCACTGAAAGAATATTTGGACAGGATTTTTATCAAGAAGCTGTATTGGTTATTTATTTTTTTATTTATGGCCATAAACTTAGACATACACACCGATATATTAATACAAATTAAAGCTTGATATAGTAGAAATGCCTGTAAGACAAGAGATATTCTAATTTCTCTTTCCGACTCTTATTTATTTGTTGTGAGACTTAAGTGAATCCCTTTAACCACTGTGTAGCTTATTCAAGAAGTTGAATTTTTTTCACATGTTTGTTAATGTGGAAATTGCCTTCATTCCTACCTAAAAGTGATAGAAGATACATGAAAACTATGTAAAGTGATCTGATGTTTACATTAGAAAACATACATAAACCCATTAGCCTTCCCAAATGGAAGAAAAAAGCAGCACATTTATATACATTCAATAGATTATACTGAAGATTTACTTTATAGGCAAAAATATCTGAATGAAGACACCCCATCAAACTAAATATTCATAAGTCATAAGTTCACATATCAAAGATAAGGATTTTTATCATTGAAAATTATCAAACCTGTTGTCTCAGACCTTAAGCTGTCCTGTTTCATTTGGTTGGGAATCTGTCTACCGAGTAATGCAATAAAAATTCTGCCGCTTCATAAGAAACAAAGACTCTTAAGGAGTGTAGTATAAATTTAGAAGTAAATTATGAGAGCGTTAATATAGGCCTTGCTTCTGGAGACTGTACAATTTTTAGAGCATTCTTCTTCACTTTTTCGTTCTCCAAACATGAAAAAAATTCTTCACGGACTAAAAATTCAAGATGGTGTGGAGTATTTTCTCATTAAATATTTGCTTGAAGTTTGGAAAATGTGTGTTGCAGGTGTCATATGCTTGGTTATCAGGGAAGTGCTATAATTACTGAGTGGTCTAATAATTTAAAAGGCCATGTGCTCTATTTTAATGAATGCAGTGTTATCTGCAGTAAGGGCTCGCAATTTGGTCCAGAAACAGAGAAATCATGGTACGCACTGGTGGAGAGACAATGCCAGTTAGTAAAAGTAAATGTTATTTAACAATGACAAATGTGAAATTTGACAACAAATTCAATCCTTTGAATTGTGTACTTTAATAAACCAAAATTTATGGAAAACATCGGAATAGTATATTGCAATGTTCAGACATTAATCATAAGATACAGTCTGAAAGATAATCATTTTTACCAAATTGGGTGCCCCATCCTGAAATTTATAAAGAAAGCTATTACTGACAACCCTTTAGGAACAAAACTTACGGGGGCAGCATTTCAAGTGATCCTTCCATTTTATCAAAATATTATTCCATAACAGCCCTAAATATGTTCCTTTTGCTTACTTCCTCACCCTGGCCAATCTGGTGCAACCCTAGTTTTGCAAAGAGTTTTGTGCTTCTGCACAATCCCTGGTAAGTTCCTTTATTTTGTATTTTGCTTTCGTCTCACTTTTTAGCCCAGCCTTCCTTCAGTTTTAGCCCACACCTCACCCTCTGTGCGATCTGGAAATATTATTAGATGAGTAACAATTACGTTTCTGCTGAAAGACTCAGGATTATCTGAAATATTATTTGATGATGCATCATCCTACAGGATGTAATACTAAAACTGTCACATACTATATCACACTAGCCCCGACTATCAGATAACACCTGCATGGGCCCCTCCATCAAGTTCTGATTACTGTCAACAAGAGGTTAGCAATTGAGAAAGAGTGAAATTTACAGAATAATGGCATCTGACATGTCTCCACAGCTGGCAAAGACATGCAACAGATGAAAAGGTAGCACGTAATATAACTTTCATTTCTCAGCAAAGGCACACACTCTAGTGTGGGACATTTCAGCAACTGCTTATGACTTCTGGTAGATTCCCCTTTTTCTCCAAAAATGCAATTAAATGCAGGAAGGCTGTGCTATAATTTATATGAATATTTATGTCCATTCAATGAACACTTCCCAGCTATTCACACTAGATTGAAATTTTCCTTCGGACAAAAAGCCATTGGTTGCACATGGTCTGAGCTTCCATGTGTAGGGACAAAAATCTCTTTACCAAAACCCTTCCTTTCCAACTCCCAACTTCCTCTGTCTCCTGTTTGCCCTTCTTGCAAGAGCTGTTTCTGCTTAAATAAGAGCTAAACAAAACAAAACCTTTTGTTTTGCCCCCACATGGTTAATTTCTGCTTATTGGATGCCTGCTGGTTCCCAGTCGTACTTCTGTTAAGAAGCATGGACCCTCCCTTTTACTACGTACTTGAATACCTCCCTGGTGCCAGAGCATGGGGTAGGATGGAGGAGTTTAACCTTACTTTATATAAGACCTCCCACTCCTTTCTTTCCTTTTTCCATAGAAGAAAATAAATCAGAATGCACGGATGCTAGGTATAAGAAATGCCCTTAACCTTATTTCCAGAGAACGTCTTGTGGCTGTGTGTGTTTAAGATTCACATAGAACTTTAAGGCAAACTCTTTATATCTGTAGTGACTTCATGACTGGCCAACTATTGTTTGGAGGATAGATCTGTGACCAGCATTTTACTTTTGTAATTACCTCCAAATTTGAAATGTTGGTGGTTTAAAAGTTTTAGGGGAAAATTAACTAGAATACATTGGCTAAAATAAGACTAACTTATCAAGGACTTTAAAGTAACTATGTTGTAGTTACTTTACAGGGACTCATGTTCTCTGTGTCAAACGTTTGGAAGTAGAACTTTCAGTCAACTATTACCTGGAACTTTATTATTTACAACACACAGTAGTCAAACAAGAATGTTTGGATACCCAACTTTGATTCCCAGCTCAGCCAAGTTTGATATATTTTGAAATGCATAATGAACATAAAAATATTTACTAACTGTAGTCTACAATTGAGGAAGAAAAATGGAGATTTTGCCAAAGTGCTCTGGAAAATGAGTTGCAAATTTAATATTCTGGCAGGCTTTGTACCTACTGGAATTTTCTGCACCGGGTAGGTGTGCAATAAGTGTTGGCAGGCTGCATTCATAAAGTAAGACAATAGTTTCAATATTTTAACATGGTTTGTATCAAAGCCTTAAATGTAAAATTTAATGTTAGGAAGCACTGGTTAAGGTTCTAAATGTGCTATTAATATAGGTCATTTTTTTTGCAAGTGATTTTATGCTCTTAAAAAAAAAGAAAGAAAAGCCAGACCTCTCCCTCAAAGAAGTGCTCCGAACACTCAGAGCGTTACTGAGAGCGTTTATGACAAAGGCTTTGATCTCCGTGTACATCCAGTAAATACAAAACATTCGTATGTTTTAAGGATGTACATACCTGCACATATTATGACTTTAACAAATGTTTCAAACTGTATTTTGAAAGTTATTGATTTGGTAAAGCTCCAAACACATTTCTCCTAGTAAATTTCTAACACCAACCCTATGAGTTTGCGAAGTTTGGTGATTCCGCCTGTTACAAGGGGTTGTGCATGCAAAATTTGACTGTTTCACAGACATATTGTTTTGTGTTTCAGATGATGAAAGTACAATGCAAATAGCTATAAAAATGAATGAGAGCACCTGGCAACTTTGAAATACACACCTCGTTATAGACTAGCTTTGCATATGAAGGCTGAAATTAGGTTGGATATACAATAGGAAATGTATTATACGATTTAAAATCTTTGAGGGTTTTTTTGTTTTGTTTTTTGAGGTCCAGTCTGGCTAAGGATTTTTCACAGGTGTGGGACGAAGCTTGAGGACATATTCTAGAACATCATTTTAGTTCGTTCATTTACATACTTACCAGTAATGTTTTAATAACAAAATGCCCTTTACTATTTTTTTAACTTAAATTTTAATTAACAAGCAGTGCAATATTGGTTTCAGGAGTGGAATTCAGTGATTCATCACTTAGCTACAACACCCAGTGCTCATCTAAGTGCCCTCCTTAATACCCATCACCCATCTAGCCCATCCCCCACCCACCTACCTCCATCAACCCTCAGTTTGTTCTCTATTATTGAAAGTCTTTTATGGTTTGTTTCACTCTCACCTCTTTTTCTTTTCCCCTTTCCCATATGTTCATCTGTTTTGGTTCTTGAATTCCACATATGAGTGGATCATATGCTATTTGTCTTTCTCTCACTGACTTATTTCACTTAGCATGATACGCTCTAGCAAATGGCAAGGTTTCATTCCTTGGGATGTCTGCGTACTATTCTGTTGTGTATGTAGACCACATCTTCTTTATCCATTCATCAGTTGATGGATATTTGGGCTCTCTCCATAGTTTGGCTATTGTTGATAATGCTGCTGTAAACATCGGGGTGCATGTACCCCTTCAAATCTGTATTTTTTATCCTTTGGGTAAATACCTAGTAGTGCAATTGCTGGATCATAGGGTAGCTCTATTTTTAACTTTAGAAGAACCTCCGGACTGTTCTCCCGAGTGGCTGCACCAGTTGTGTCTTGTGAGAAAGTGGTCCAATTTCGTCCCTTTGCATGTTGCTATCCAGTTTTCCCAACACCGTTTGTTGAAGAAACTGTCTTTTTTTCCATTGGATATTCTTTCCTGCTTTGTTGAGGATTAGTTGACCATATAGTTGTGGGGCCATTTCTGGGTTCCCTATTCTATTCTATGTGTCTGTTTTTGTGCCAGTACCATACTGTCTTGATGACTACAGCTTTGTAATCTAGCTTGAAATCTGAAATTGTGATGCCTCCAGTTTTGCTTTTCTTTTTCAGGATTGCTTTGGCTATCTGGGGTCTTTTGTGGTTCCATACAAATTTTAGGATTGTTTGTTCTAGCTCTGTGAAAAATGCTGGTAGCATTTTGATAGGGATTGCATTAAATGTGTAGATTGCTTTGGGTAGTCCAGACATTTTAACAATGTTTGTTCTTCCAATCTATGAACACAAGATGCTTTTCAATTTCTTTGTGTCCTCTTCAATTCCTTTCATAAGTGTTCTATAGTTTTCAGAGTACAGATCTTTAACCTCTTTAGTTAGGTTTATTCCCAGGTATACTTCTTGATTTTGGTGCAATTGCATGTGGGATTGATTCTGTGATTTCTTTTTCTGCTGCTTCATTATTGGTATACAGAAATGCAACATATTTCTGCACATTGATTTTATATCCTGCAACTTTGCTGAATTCATGTATTAGTTCAAACAATTTTTCAGTGGAGTCTTTGGGGTTTTCTACATAGAGTATCATGTCATCTGCAAATAGTGAAAGTTTGACTTATTCCTTGCCAATTTGGATGCCTTTTATTTATTTTTGTTGTCTGGTTGCTCAGTCTTCCAGTACTATGTTAAATAGTAATGGTGAGAGAGTGGACATCCTTGTCATGTTCCTGACCATAGAGGAAAGGCTCTCAGTTTTTCCCCATTGAGGATATTAGCTGTGTGTCTTTCATATATGGCCTTTATGACATTGAGGTATGTTCCATCTATCCCTATTTTGTTGGGGGTATTTATCAAGTGTGGATGCTGTATTTTGTCAAATGCTTTTTCAGAATCTATTGACTGGATCATATGGTTCTTATCCTTTCTTTTATTAATGTGGTGTATCACATTGATTGATTTGTCAATATTGAACCACCCCTGCAGCCCAGGAATAAATCTCACTTGATCGTGGTGAATAATTATTTTAACGTACTGCTGCATTCCATTTGCTAGTATTTTATTGAAAATTTTTGCATCCATGTTCATCAGGGATATTGACCTGTAATTTTCCTTTGTATTGGAGTCTTTGTCTGGTTTTAGAATCAAGGTAATGCTGGCTTCATAGAATGAGTTTGGAAGTTTTCCTCCCATTTCTATTTTTTGGAACAGATTGAGAAGAGTAAGTATTAACTCTTCTTTAAATGACTGGTAGAATTCCCTTGGGAAGCCATCTGGTCCATGACTTTTGTTGGGAGATTTTTGATTACTGATTCAATTTCTTTGCTTGTTATGGGTCCATTCAAATTTTCTATTTCTTCCTGTTTCCGTTTTGGTAGTTTGTAAGTTTCTAGGAATTTGTTCATTTCTTCCAGATTGCCCAGTTTGTTGTCATAAAATTTTTCATAGTATTCTCTTATAATTGTATTTCTGTGGTGTTGGCTGTGATCTCTCCTCTTTCGTTGATGATTTTATCTACTTGGGTCCTTTTTCTTTTCTTTTTGATAAGTCTGGCTAGAGGGTTATCATTTTTATTAATTCTTTAAGAGAACCAGCTCTTAGTTTTGTTAATCTATTCTATTGTTTGTGCTTGTTTGTGTCTATATCATTCATTTCTGCTCTAATCTTCATCATTTCCCTTCCTTTCCTGGCTTTAGGCTTTATTTGCTGTTCCTTTTCTAGCTCCTTTAGGTGTAAGGTTAGGTTCTCTATTTGAGGTTTTTTTTTGCTTCTTGAGGTAGGCCTGTATTGCAATATATTTTCCTCTTAGGACTCCCTTTGCTGCAACCTAAAGGTTTTGGACTGTCATGTTTTCATTTTCATTTGCTTCCATTTTTTTATTTCTATGTTAGTTTCCTGGTGAACCCATCCATGCTTTAGTAGGATGTTCTTCAACCTCCATTATTTGAGTTCTTTCCAAATCTTTCTTGTGATTGATTCTGTTTCATAGCATTATGGTCTGAGAAATGCATGGTATGATCTCGATCTTTTTGTACTTGTTGAGAGCTGATTTGTGACCCCGTATGTGATCTATTCTGGAGAATGTTCCGTGTGCACTGGAAAAGAATGTGTATTCTGCTGCTTTAGGATGAAATGTTCTGAATAAGTCTGATAAGTCCATCTGGTCCAGTGTGTTATTCAAAGCCATTGTTTCCTTGTTGATTTTCTGCTTAGATGATCTTACTGTTGCTATAAGTGGGGTGTTAAAGTCTCTTACTATTATCGTATTATTATCAATGACTTTCTTTATGTTTATTATTTTTTAAAGATTTTATTTATTTCTTTGAGAGAGAGAGAACGAAAGAGAGAGAGAGAGAACATGAGGGGTGGAGGGTCAGAGGGAGAAGCAGACTCTCCTCCAAGCAGGGAGCCTGATCTGCAACTTGATCCCAGGACTCCAGGATCATGACCTGATCCGAAGGCAATCCCTTAACCAACTAAGACTTCCAGGTGCCCCTCTTTATGTTTATTATTAATCAATTTAAATATTTGGCTGCTCCCAAATTGGGGGCATAAATATTTACAAGTGTTAGATGTTCTTAATGGATAGACCCCTTCGTTATGATATAATGCCCTTTTCATCTCTTTTTACGGTCTTTGTCTTAAAATCTAGTTTGTATTGCTACTCTGGCTTTCTTTTGACATCCATTGGCATGATAGATGGTTCTCCATTTCTTACTTTCAGTGCAGGCATCTTTAGGTCTAAAATGAGTCTCTTGTAGGCAGCATAAATGGATCTTGTGTTTTTTGTTTTGTTTTGTTTGTTTGTTTTTGTTTTGTTTTGTTTTTTATCCATTCTGACACCCTATGTGTTTTGAGTATAGCATTTAGTCCATTTATATTCAGAGTGATTATTGAAAGATATGAATTTAGTGCCATTGTGTTATCTGTAGAGTTGGTGCTTCTGGTGATATCCTCTGGTCCTTTCTAGTCTTTGTTGCTTTTGATCTTTTTTTCTCCACTCAAAGAGTTCCCCTTAAAATTTCTTGCAGGGCTGGTTTAGTGGTCACAACCTCTTTTAGTTTTTGTTTGGGAAACTATCTCTTCTATCCTGAATGACAGCCTTGCTGGATAAAGAATTCTTGGCTGCATATTTTTCCCATTCAGCACATTGATTATATCCCCCCACATTTTTCTGGCTTGCTAAGTTTTTGTGGGCAGATTTGCTGCAGACTAATCTGTCTTCTCTTATAGGTTAAGGACGTTTTTCCCCTTGTTGTTTTCGGGGTTCTTTCCTTGTCTGTGTATTTTGTGAATTTGACTATGATATGCCTTGGCAATGGTCTGCTTTGGTTGAATTTAACGGGACTTCTCTCTGTTTCTTGGATTTTTATGTCTCTGTCCTCTGGTCTCCTGGGGGAGGAGCCTGCTGCACTGATTCTCAGGCTGAGTAATTTCAGTGGAAATGCTTCTCCAAAGGCACCTGGTGGTGGGGGGAGACTTGATATAAGGGGCTCCAGCCTCCACTAGGTGGTGCTGTTTTGCTCACTCATGGCTTTCAGCATGGATTGGCGGGATGAAAATGGCTGCAACAGGCTCTCTACGCCCGGAGGTGAAAGTTTGTAGCCCCACCCCCCCACTCTTTAGAGAGCCCTCCCAGAAGAGCAATCAACCACCCCTCTTGTGTCCCTGGTTTCCATCTGAACCCTGCATTCACCCTGCCTGTGTCTGAGCTTTTTTTAATCTTACATGTGCAACTGAGTTTCAAAAACTCCACATTTTAGGGATTCCCATGGCACCGAATCACATTGATCTTCCAGGGGAGGGTTTTGCCACTCCTTTGCAGTTTGCCAGCCAGTCCCAGGAAAGAGGTCCCACAACACGGAGCAGGTCACAGTTTATGGCAAAACAGAGCAGAAAGCCGACACCAAGACCTGCCGCTCTCAGCTGGCTTCCCACTGCTATGCCTGGGAACAGTGCAGCACATTGACACCACTCAGTCTTCTTGCACCCCAGGGGGGTTCTCAGACCATGCTGTCACATCTGGGGTTCCACCCCACTTTGCTACCAGAGCATCTTTAAGTCAAGCACATCCCCCATGGAAGTGGACTTCTAAAAGTTCAGATTTTGTGCTCTGCCTTGGTTAGCAAGGCTCCCTGCCACAGTACCCACAGTTATATCTCCCCCAATTCCACACCCCACACCTCCTACCTTCCAAAAGGCGGTTGCTTTTCTACTTGGAGATTTTCAGGTTTTGTTCTCTCAGACCTCCTATTGATTTCTTGGAATGCTTTGATAACTATCTGTGTTGTAGAGACCAAAAAAGCTCAGTGTCCCCCTACTCCTCTGTCATCCTAACTCCTCCTCAACCTTTACTATTTAGAACAGAGAAATAAAACACTGTAATACAATATACTAACAATTGAACATTTGTCTATAATAAAGTGTATTGCATTAATTCAAGCTGTAAACTTTAGGGACCATAGGTGATTATTTCCAAATTGTGATAGATGGAGACTTTGGCTTTCACTGAGGATTTCAGCAGTCTCCAGGAGGCTGAGCACAAAAAGAACACGCTCATGGGGGCTCTGTGCAAAATTTTGCTTGAAAATTTATTTTAATTAAAAAGAGATTTAACAACCAATGTTTTAAACCAAAATTCTTTTTTTTTTTAGAGTTGAAAAATACAGCTCTTTATAGTAAGGCACAACAATCTGATGGTTGTTTAATTGTGTTTGTTTATTTGGCATTTTATGTTTTCATTACCATAGATATAGCTCGTATGGTTTTGAACATTTAAATAGATTTAGAATGGATGTTGAATAATGTTAGCATTCATATACATACACTGGGAAGCATCGATCTGTGAAATTATGCAACACTAACTTATTTGTCATTAAGAACCTGAATGAAATGATTGCTAGGCTGTGTTTTTGTTAGGTTATTTTATTCACTTCTTCAACCAGCAAGCTTTTGCAGAGGCTTCCTCTTTGGCAGGTGCTTAGAGATTAACTGAAAATTGGGAAAACCGACAGGTAAATATATAACAATTATAGAACATTCTAAGGATCCTAATAGAGGTGTCTACCAAAAGGGGAAGAAAACAAAGAGAAACTATGCCTATGGGCAGGGGCAGGTTGGGTGGGAGGAAGTACATTAAAAGCTTTGATTAGAAACAGGTGTTAGAGCAGAGTCTTGGGTGAGGAACTCTCCCCAGGGAAACACGGGTTAGAAATGTGAAGAGGACTGGGAATGGCTCCAGGAGTCAAGGCCCAGGACATGGGCTACAACACCAGGGGCCAGGAAATCTAGAATGACCTACCTATAATTTTTGTAGCAAAAAAAGTCACAGATTACTGACTGGACCTTGGAGTATATGCTTGCTTCCTGTTGCACCATGATAGCATGTAATGCACTATAGGAATACATTTTATATTGGTGCATATAAGAAGTTGTATATATTTTTTAATAATTCGAGAAATCGTGTCTGCTCATGAAAAGATCTGCCAGATCCAACATGATGAAGGCATCGGTAAGCAGTGGATACTGGCCCTATTGCAGAAGAGGCTGACGCTACTGAACAGAGGGGTCCAGGTCACAGGGCACAGGCGGTCTGACCAGAGAAATCAGGCAGGGATGAACTGCATGGTAGAAACGAAGAACCGGAGAGGCCATACACATGGAAGAGCCACAGTTTTATTCAGACAAGCCAAGAAAACAGAAAAGATTACTATGGCAGGGTCGGGTTTTTACATGTCAGGTAACACTCTTAAGCTAACATTATTATGAGTCGGTATAGGAACCACAGCAGGACACTAATCCAGAGACATGGCATCTCACGGAATTAAGTTGAATTACCGAGCATTTCCTTCCTAGAGCCCTGCTTGTCCTTTTGTCTACCTCTCCTTAATCTCTTCCTGCTCACATATATTTGTTTTCCCTTTCTTGGATTATTTCTGCTCAACTTGTCACAGCTCCCACTTCAAGTCCTGGTATTTCCCCTGCCTCATCTGGTGCTTTTGTCTCTTGCATTACGTACTTGTTTAAATATCTATCTGCTGGTTTTTATTATCACCCCTTCTCAACCTGATTCTCTGCCTCAGCAGTTTCAGACTTGCTATGTCTCAGGATCACGGGAAACAAGAAAATGAACAAATTAGAGAAGATACAGATGGGACCTACCATCCAGGATGTGCTTGGATTATGACAGGGACAACCGACTCAGGTCTTGCTTGATGTTAATTGCAGGATGCTTCTATTTCGATGAGTTTGAACAGGGCTTGATGCTGCCTTTCATGTTGTAGAGTTGTGCCATTATTACTTTCAGCTAAAGCTTTTGTTCACTACTTACAAATTTGAATTTTTAGTCAAACTGTTTTGTAATAAATCTAAATGTAAGTTAAAGGACACTTTCATATATCACACTTAAATGAGTTTCCTGCATTATCAACCTCATGACATTTTCCTTGCTAAGTTTGGACTTGCTAGGAACCATCACCACTTCCTTCCTCCTTTTTTCAAGCTTTGGAATGGAAGTATCTGTCCCATACCTGTCCCACCATTGTATTTTAGAAACAAAAGTTTCCAAGGCTTTTGAGTTTCAAAAACTATGAGTTTCACAAGCTCATATTTGGAGAGGACTTTTGCCTCAGGGTTACTTATGGCTTGAGTCTAACCCATATCTGATTTAGATGACATTTAGATGAGACTTGGAGCTGTAGAGCTGATGCTTTGGGGATGTTGGGATGGAGCGGGCATATTTTGCATGGAAGAAGACCATGAAGTTAGAAGGGTTGGGGTGGGTTACTATGCACTGAATTGTGTCCCCTCAAAATTCATGTTGATGTCCTAACCCGCAGTGTGACTTTATGTGAAGACAGGGTGTAGGAGGTGACAAAATTTAAATGAGGTTATATAGACGAGGCCTTAATCCAACAGGATGGTGGCCTTATTACCGAAGGAAGTGACACCTGAGCTCTCTCTCTCTTCATGTGAGGCTATAGTGAGGTGACCATTTATAACCCAGGAAAAGAACTCTCATGAGGAACCCAACTGACCAGAGCCTTGCTTTTGGACTCTAAGCCTCCAGAATTGTGAGATGCAAATTTCTGGTGACTAAGCCCCTTAGTCTATGGTGTTTTGTTACGGCAACTCTGAGCAGTTTAATACAACCATCAACACTTCTATGCACTTTATACCCTTAACTTCTCAGAACTTTTTGAAATCCATGCTTTTTAATATTTTGCACTATAATTATGATCAGTATGTGCAATGTTTCCCTTCTTGAAAAACTGTGCGTCCTTCAATGGTAATTCAAGTATATTTACTATAAAGACACTGACAAGATATGTATTAGTCAGTCAATAAACTACTTATTAGTTCCTTTAGTCACTGGACACATACTATGCACCTTCTACATGTCAGCCGCTGAGATAGACATTTTATCTTGGTCCTCACAACAACCCATCTAGGAATTTGGTAGTGAGAAAAGACATATAGCTATTCAAACATAAAAAGTGATGGTATAATGAGAAAGTAAATTTTTATTCCCCCCTTTTCTATTTATGAAGACAGGGGAAGGAAGAAGAAAAGAGAAAGCTAACATTTCTCAGTTCTATCCAGGACTCCTGACAGCTCGGTACGAAATCCATGGATCTTTATTCATGTAAAGTCAAGCCTAAATGGAATGTCAAATTGTTCTGCATAATAAAATTCAGGGAATGCAGTTCCTTGGAAAATTTTAAAGGGAAATAACCTAGGACAATAAAAAGCTGAGAGATTTTGAGGGGATTTGAGAAAGGAGGGGTGAGATTCAAATAACAGTAAATAGGACTCTGGAATCTGCAAAGAAATGTGGCAAGTGAGGAATTCATAGAGGTGTTAAGTGAAAAACCTGCAATAAAAGGGTGTATGATGAACGATTTTGGTGTGTGTGTGTGTGTGTGTGTGTGTGTGTGTGTGTGTGTGTGTTGTTTTCATGTTAACTCTGAAATCACCTCAAAGGCTACGTGAGTGGTTTTTACAGAAACCGAAGAATACAAACTGTTCCCTTTTGTAGATTAGCACGAAGAAGAAAATTGACAGCAAGCCTGTCCTTTACCTCGTCCCACACAACATTTTCATGGAAATGTAGGTGAGAGAGTTTATTGGAATCTGGACACGGAGGCTGGAGGCAGCCATTGGATGTGGAACCCTAAGGACTGTATGTTCCCTAGCGCTCCTCTTACAAAGTACCACAGTCTGGCTATCTCAACAATAGAGATTTACTTTGGAGACTGGGAGTCCAAGATCAAGATGTTAGCAGGGTTGCTTTCTTCTGGTGGTGGTGAGGGGTTCTCTCCCAGGCCTCTTTCCTTAGTCTGTAGCTGGCTATCTTCTCCCATGCCTTCACACCATCTTCCCTCTGTGTCTATGTGTCATTTCTTCTTTTAAAAGGACACCAATCATATTGGATTAGGGCCCATCCCATTATCCATCTAAGGATCATATCTCCATTTATGGTCACATGTTTAGGTACCGGGGATTAGGACCAACTATGAATGGTGTGGGGGGGGGGGCACATTCAGCCCATAAGAGGGATTTACAGAAATTTTGAGATTGGTATTGCTCTCTGTGTAGGAGGTAAATAGGAACATTGAAGCAATGTTTTTAATCTCAAAAGATAAAGCAGCTCGGGAGATACCTAAGTTTCATAACTAATTTAAAGATCTATAAAATGGGATTCAGGGATAGTAAATAACTAACCTAGATTCACAGCTTTCCTGTGGCAAACCCGAGATTCAAACCCAGGGGATTGTGAAGATCATACCTTTTCAATCCATCATTCTGCCTCAGCCATACAGAAAATACATCTGATGTACTCATTTCTAGTATATTAAGGGAACATTAAAAATTATTAAAACTAATATAACCTCCAGTTTCTTAGCTAAACTTTTTGAGTCAGGAACAAATTATAATAAGAAACAATTTTGTCATGATGAGCTTATAGCAATTTTTAGTAAATAAGCAAGGAGTTTATCAAAAAAAGTAAGGAAAGAAGCATTCTGTGAGTAGATATGTGTCTTGAATTCTTAACCATTGATAAAAGGATAGCATTTTGAATATACGCCTTAAGACAGATTTCAAAATTTACCAAAAAAATCATATTATTTTCATTTTCATCTTTAGCACTGAGATTTATTATTCTTCAATAATATTCTTCAATGCCATAATGAAACTTAGCCATGATAATATTCAGAAAGCTGGGATATTTTCAAGTCAAAAATTACATCCCTATTTATTAGCACTAAAAAGTTCTGTTAGCTAAACTACAAATAGCAGGAAACCCAAATATGAGCTATGGATGAAAGTTATAATCTATAAAGAGACAGATACATTTAAATAAAGTAATATCAAGAACTTTTATTTCAGGGAATGGAAATCTTGAACAATGATTCTTATGCTGGGATGACAGCTGCCAGTTCTGTAGACTCTAAAAGGAGGAAAAAGATTTTCTGGAGTTAATTATGTTGAGAAATAAATGGATAAGGGTAAAGGGATTTCTTTTCTTTTTTCAAGATTTTATTTATTTATTTGACAGAGAGAGGGAGAGCACACAAGCAGGGAGAGCAGGAGAGGGAGAAGCAGACTCCCTGTTCAGCAGGGAGCCCGATGCAGGATCCATCCCAGGACCCTAGGATCATGACCTAAGCCAAAGGCAGACGCTTAACCGACTGAGCCACCCAGGAGCCCGAGTGATTTCTTTTCTGTAAAACTTACCAGAAGCCAAATAAACTAACATTTTTTAAATTTCCAAAAGTATAATACAGTATAGAGCATGTCAGGAATGTATGTGATTATGGCATTCATACTTGAGGGTCACCCTGCAGGGAAAGCATTCTTCAGAATACTCTTTTGGAAACATTGTTTCAAATACATCATTAGAATATTTTCAGACTCAATTTACTTCAACAGGCATTAAATAGGGGCCTCTTATATTCAAAATATTAGTGTTTGAAGGTGTAGCTTGCAGATTTAGGTATTATGCTTATAAATATAAAGAAGATAGATTAATGTTAGGGGGTTACTTATTAAGGGATTTATTTATTCCTTTATGTAACATTTATCAAGCAGAAATTGTGAGCAATTAAACATCATATATCTTCTATATTAATAGCACAGTACCCTGAAAATCATTTTTCTCAGTGACTGCCCTCGATCAAGGAAGAATTTATTATATAGAGTTAAACCTATTCTTTGTATAGTTTTAACATTAAATGTACACTATTCTACTATGTTTATTTTGTTATGATTGCTGTAATCGAACACTCTGATGGAAATGTTTACTGTTTACTAACTTATAACTGCATGTACTCATAAAAAGTAAAATTATGTGATGTGCAAAGTATCTGTTTATACAGAATATTAAGTAAAAATAATTTATATATGGGTTATTATCTCTCTTAATTAACTCAAATATTTAATAACATAGGGCACTAAATTTTCTAAATACTCTGGAGAAAACATAGCTTACTCTAGAAGATTCATTTTAGAGTCATCAAATAAAATTCCAGTAGGTAATTCTCTCCGAGAAATGGTCTCAGGCCAGGTAACATTTTAATAACAAATTGTGCAGAGTATTTAGCTAATGACCCATCAACTATATTCCATTGGTTTGCATCATTTGAAAATCAGAAGTAGTCATGCACATTTAAGGATGTCATTTGCATCTTGAAATTGATGTAATAAAGTAGTTATACTAATTAGGGCTCTGTTCTAAGTCAGCAATTGGGAAGGGAACTGACACAGGAATACACATGTGGTGTGGACAAAGGCACCAAGCAGAGCAAACAGCAGTGGACCCTACACTGCTCTTATGTGAGTAGGAGTTATTATTCAGGAAAGAAAAGAAACAGGTGGGTTCCACCATGACTGAAGATGATTCCAGTAATCCCAGTGACATTGTGGGAAGGATCAAGGGTTTGGGGTCCAAACAGCCTGGGCCCTTGTTCTGTGCTTACCAACCACTAGTTTTATGGGCTTAGTCAAGTCATTTAATTAGTCTAAACATGAACGTCCCCATCTGAAAAAGGAGGACTTCATGTCTACTTCGCCAGGTGATAAAGACAAGCAAGGTCTCGTGTAGGTCCGGGGCCCAGGGCAAAATCTCACACTTGGCGAGTACTAAGGAGATGAACTGCTTTTGTTCAAAACAAAAGACTCAGACATTTCCTGGAAGAAGTTTTTAAGTTGTTAGATTATCTTTTCACCTCTTAATCAGAGTGGAAACACCATAAAACTTATATGGTAGAAAATTTCTATATACATCCTGTTTGAAATGTTACCATATATAAACTAGAACACGTAAACTATTGGGCAATGTCTCCATATTATAATGATTCTCAGAGGCTCTCTGGCCGTTCGTTGTCCTGTTTCTAGGTAGCAGAACAAAACATGATGTAAAGGAAAAGATTCTGCTCTCTATATTACACGAAAGCCTGTGCGCATAAGTGTAAGATACAGGGTATAAATATGTTCTATTGGTTAATGGCAGAACCAGAGAAGCTCTAACCAAGATTCTCATCAAATAGCTTTATCAATTTAGCGCCCTCTTTGTAAAGCAGGAAAGAGAGAACTAAGAGTCAATTAGAGCCTACTCAAGCTATCCCAAATGATCTGTCAGTCTGGGATCACCTCCTCATTTCTGTGCATTTTTCATGCCTTGGAAGCAACTTGTGAAAATCTTCTCTGACTGACAGCTATGAACTGTCAAAGGTAGTAATGAGTATCTTATCATTCAGCTGCCAACGGACCCCATGTAAAGGAGTGATTGAAAACACCGTCTTGCATCAACTAACTAATGGCACATTTTGTTTTAAAACGGTCTTTAGCTAAAAGGATCTGAAGTATTCTTAAGCTAGTAAGATGCGAGGAGGTGAGTCTATTCTTCTTCATGTCATGCTGATACCTGATACACAATTTTAGCGCTAAGCATCATTGGAAATTCCTGCCTTTCTAAACACGCTGAAATTCAGAGTGCACACAGGCAAATCAGTTTGGAAATATATCGATTACTCAGAGCAGTTTCAAGTAAAATATACAAGTTTGTCCATATCTATAGAACATCAGGAGGAAAATGCATTTGATATCTGAATTATTGGAATAAAGAACTTAATTGTCTACTTTGAGCATGTAGACACAGTTTCAGAGGCTCATTTCAGCATATATGCTGAAATTATATATATATATTCAGTATATATATATATTCAGTATATATACTATATACTATATAATATATATTCAGTATATATACTATATATTCAGTATATATACTATATACTATATACTATATACTCAGTATATATATATACTATATATTCAGTGTATATATATATATACTATATACTATATACTCAGTATATATATATACTATATACTATATAATATATATTCAGTATATATATATGTACTATATATATATATAGTATACACACGCACACACACACACATGCACATGCTATTGTCTGAATCAGTTTTCAACAATCCTATTGAGAAAAAAACTGCTGGCATTGATCCACTCTAATATATATTTGAACGAAGCTCATAAGAAATAAGGATTTGGGTCATATTCCTGTGGGAGATCCAGAGCGAGCAGCAGAATGCCAGCATACTTGTACTTGGCAGAATGGATAAAAACGTGCGTAAATTTACAACAAAACTATTTTCAGTTTGCACTGTAATATTTTCTCAGATTATTTACTTTTATTGCACTATTTATTAGCCTTACAATAAGGTTCTGTGGCCACGGCGAAGTAATGGACAATGTCTAAGGAAACGGATAATGAGGATAAAGGTAACACACAGGTGCAGTCATGCAATTGAACCATTTATTAAGTTTATTAGCTTTTTTATTGCACATGCCCATACAAAAGCTACATTGAAATGAGGGGAAAGTTCTGGTGCAAGCGAAAAGCAAAGAAATTTAGTGTTAAGGATGCACTTTTATTTTTGAATTGCCGCAATGGAGAGTCTATGTAGACATAAAATATAGAATCTTATTCCTTCAAAATGAAAGACAGAACCTGGAAATTGAATGAAATTACAAGTGTATTCCTGAATTGGGCTCAATTGAGCTCGAGCAAATTTCATTTAAAAATAAATACTATTACATATTTACATTGGATATTTGGGATATGTGACAAGAAGACATGGTTTATTTATTTATTTTACTAAGTTAAAACAAAGTGTCAGGAATAATATTCCAAACTGAGCTGCCTGCCTAAATCAGGGTTCTGCAACGTACCACAAACGCCAAAGTGACAGAAAGGATGATTTTGAATGGCAGGGCCAGCGTGGCCTTGGGCAAAAAATTGAAAACTGGTAGATATCTTTGTCCCCTCCAAGCAGCCCAATTAGTGCCACTTTTCTCCCTTCAAGCCGCTGTCTGACCTCCACCCCAGGCCCTTATTCTGGATTCCAGGCAAGCCTCTGTAAAACATTAGAAGTTTCTTAACTACTTAAAGTCTAACTCAAACCTTTTGTTAGTCTGAAAGTGCCCAAATGTCAGGCCTTTCTCTCCTACAGGCATCTCTCTGACTACCCATTGCAAATCCTAACCTGAATATTGAACCTTTTGCATGAGTCAGAATAAATGAAGCCTCGATACCACATATCTAAAAATGAACCCATTCTTGGTCCAGAATAAAAATGTGCATTGTCATATGATACCACCTTAAATATTGTGGTCCTATCAGAGCACGATGGATCAAATCACAACTCAACTCTCCCCTCCCGGAGGAACTATACGGTTGACTTGTAACCTACATAGTCCTTCTGTACGATTTCATCACTTTATATTCTGAGATGTTCAATGAGAGAATTTACATTGATCTTCACTGCTGATCAATCTACGGCAATGAATTCTGGTATGCAATAGGTCCACCGTATAATTTACAACTAGTTTGAGTTCTTGATTTTGTTTTCATGTGATATTTTTTAGTTTCTCGTCTACTTTTTCTACAATAATCTGTTGCCTATCAACATTGTTCTGTGCGTATATAATACACACAAAATCATCTTGACATAAACTGCATTTATGTGAAGGAACTTTCGCTTGTTTTGTAGCTTATCCTGCATCTTGGAGACCTAACTCACCCATGTTTTCAGTTTAACCAATTATCTCCTCCCTAATTCTTAATCTCCAAGATTGGAACTCTCACAAATTTCAGCCACAAAGCTTAAACACCTACTAAGTATTCCCATGTGTCCGGTAAAGAAGCTCTCTCCCCTGGTATTATTTCTCTTACTTCTACTGTTCTCCTATGGAATGTTATTAATATTTTCTTTGCTTTCTTAATTGTGAGTAGATGAAGGGTGTGAAAATAAACATTTGGTTGTTACAGAACCAGAGTCAATGGCTGGCTGAGTTAGGGATCCTGGCTTTTTTTTTTTTTTAACATATATATATATATATATATATATATATATATATATATATATATTAAGATTTTATTTTATTTATTTGAGAGAGAGTGAGAAAGCACAAGCAGGGAGCATGGCAGAGGGAGAGAGAGAGCTGAGCAGGGAGCCTGATGTGGGACTTGATCCCAGGACCCTGGGATCACGACCTGAGCCAAAGGCAGATACTTAACCCACTAAGCCACTCAGGTGCCCCGGGATTCTGGCTTTTGGAGTGAGATGCATCTTTTGCTGTTTGTGCAAAGGGACCAACTTCCATTTATATTCTCAGACATTTAAAAAAAAAGTTTCATGACAAACATAGTGACTCATTAATTGATATGTGAAATGAGCACCCTGGACAGCCCAGAAAGATCCACACAGAATTGTTAAAATAAATCCCATTGTTAATTACTACAGAGTTTTCAGTTAGACTTAGTAGGCATCTACCCTACTGGGTCATTCAAAATCCATCCTTCTTTATAGATTTAGCTGGTTAGAACAGTTACCGTGAAATATGCATTGTTTTGGTACCTCCTATCTTACTTATACTAGTAAGGAAATCGATGGTTGAAAAATTACATGAAAATATTTTAATACCACATTGTTGAATTTGAAATATCTTATACCATTTAATTCTTTCCTAATTTCTTAAAAAATGCATTGTAAATGCTTGACAAATACAAACAAGCATAAAGAAATTGCATTAATTTAACCCATTATTCTAGATTCACAAATGACTTATTGTTTTCAGGGCATTGCATATCTTCTTGTTTATATAAAGATAGTGATCTGTTGATTGATATTAGAGATTCCTTGCAAAATTGGAAAAATAGTACCTGCTACTTTATCATTTATTTTAGTTTATCTATATACTTTAGACATTTAGCATATAATTTAACAGTTATCCACAGGACTTCCAATGGCTACACAACATTTGAGATCATAGGTCTGTTGCCCATGAGCTAAACCAGCCTGTCTCCTGTTTTATTAAGTCCTGTAAGTTAAGCAACACTCTTAGAGATGAATGTTTGCAATTGATATGATCATAATGAACACTGACTTTGAACCGTAAGTAAGTAAAATGTTATCCCACACAAAAAACAATTCCATTATTTTCATCAACAAAACTGTGATAGAACTCTAAAGTGCTCCTCACCAAAATTCTCATTCCTAGTTATTCAATCAAATACTAACCTAGGTACAGTTGTAAAGGGTTTATGCAGTGAAATTAAGGATTCTAATCAGCTGAACTGAAGCCATTATCTTGGATTATCCTGATGGATCCAATGTCATCACATAAACCCTTAAGAGCAAAAGGATCTGTCAGAAAAATGCATTGAAAAGCAAATGGGAGAGAGAGGCAGAAGAGAAGGTCCATGAGATTTCTAGATATGAGAAGGACTCAATTCTCTATTCTGGATCTGAAGGTGGAAGAAGGGGTCCATGAGCCAAAGAATGCCACTAAGGTCTCTAAAAGCTGGGAAGGACCCCCGTCCCACCTGGCAAGGCAATGGAGACCTCAGTCGTACAATCACAGGGAATTAAGTCTCTCAACAGGCTGACTGACCTAGAAGCAAATTCTCCACTAGAGTTTCCAGAGAGGGATATAGCCTCGCCGACACCTTGATGTCTTGATGTTGGCCTTTTAAAACCCAGAGTAGAGAACCAGCTGAGTCACACTCTACCTGGACGTCTTATCCTCAAGACCGGAAGGAAATAAAGAGATGTTTTAAGACATTTATGGTAACATGTGAAGGCATCAAAGGAAAACTAATGCAAACCCTGTAATATATTATTCTATTTTGAATTCAATTGAATATTTGTGAAAAAATATTTTCCTTTTTGTTACACCTACAGAAGAGGTGCTTATATTTTCCCCTTGGCACACAAAACCTAAAATATTCACCATCTGGTTCCCTGTAGAAAAAGTTTGCCAACTCTTGCTCTAGATTATGTATTTTCAATAATATAAGCTATGGCTCTCTTAATGTTGAGATGTTCAATTTTCCATGCCGTATTCTAGTTCATTACACTTGATTTCTCTCCACACAGACACACAAAAAGTCCCATGAAGACAAACTATGGTGATTCCTCAAGGACACTTTGACTCAAAAAATAATCTGCTACTTTGGGGTCTTTGTTGCTATTTGTGTGAAATATTTTGGCTCAACACAGCTACTAAGATGTGACATGTTATCAGGCTAATTTTAGCTTCATGGATGATGAGGGTCTATGGGTAACCAGTCGGGTTAACACCAATAACACCATTCCTAGTTAGACAAAAGTCTTAGGGCAGCACATCCTTTACCTGCTGTAGACTTCTAGGTGGCAAAGAGCAATCATGTTATTTTGAATATGTATGTTTATCTTAGATAAGCATTTATTATGCCTGGAAAAAGATAAGATGCACTAATTCCAATGACGTATAACTGAATCTTTTAATTAATTCAGACTTATAAGAAAGTAGAAAAATGAAAATCAAATCAATAAAAGACAAATAACTAAAAACACAAAAGAAACAGCAAGAGAAAGAAACGTTCCAAAAAAATATATTGAATTTTAATACATTTAGCCAATCAGAAAAATATCAACGGAAGATACAACTTTAAAAATCTAATTCTTAGAATTATGTATTGCTATTTTTTCAAGAATTAATATACGTTCTGGAAAGTAAAGATGAGAGGATTGTTGTTAGATTCAGACGTCTTGAGGGGAAGTCCTGGCTCTGTAACACATTAGTTTTGTGATTACAGAGAAGTTATATAACCTCTTTTGGTGTTAGTTTCCTTGCTTGAAAAAAAAAATAAGTATAGAATATTCCCTAGTTCTTAAGGTATTTCAGATAATTACTTCCTTTTCCACATGCGATGTATTTAGCCTATCCCTGATGCAGAACGGAGGTTTTTTTTTTTTTAATTTTAATACCGCTGTCATCACAATCAAAACTGCAATCAAACGACCACCATGACACAACCAACTTTTCAGCCCCGTCCCCTTGTCAAAACAGTTTTCTATAGAGTTTAAGAGTGCATACTCAGAGTCCCAACTGTTCAAATCCCAGCTCTGCCGCCTACCAATCATCACCTTATTTATTTTTCCCTCCATTTAATTGGCTATACAATTGAAAATAGGAGCAACATTGTAGGGTCATTGATAGGATTCAAGGGGTTGATAAAAAGTACTTAGAACAATGTCTGAAACAAAAATAAGTGTTCACTTTCACTCATTTAAATGCCTTCTCGGCATGAGTCAAATTTCCGATTTGCAATTTCTACGTATGTGTGTCTGTATAAATCTTACGAACATCATTATCATTTGGCATATGTCCCTGTTCAATATGATTGCTAATAATCAAAAACTGTCTTGTGGCAGTGTTAAGATGTCTGGCTTAAAAGCAAACTAGACACCGATGGCATAAAATTCCTAAAAACTGTTAAAAAGATATGGACAGCCTTCTACCCATGTAAAACTATGTGAGTCATGCAGTCACACTGCTCAAATTAAGTTCCAAGTATGAGGGGGTTTTGACAGCCGAGATGTAATATTTTAGGAACCTTTCTGTTGCTCTACACACTGTCCAGATAACTGTCTGGCCTCCTACTCTCCCGTCCATCTCACCATTCTATTACCTTAGAATTGCCTTAGAAAAGGTTGCATACAGAAGCTTTAGGGAAAGGAGCAGACCCGTGAATTTACGGAATAGTCTGCATGCCTGGAACCCGACCAGCAGACTGTTGCCTTAATTATGGCATACAACAGAGCCAACATTTTAAAGCTGTGAAAGATGGAGATTTTTTCACACTTATTTATTTATTTTTACCCTGTCGCCTTAATCTGTGCAAATAAGTCATTTAAACTACCGATGCTATAACTAGCATTACCGTTAGTGCGGTTCTCCGTATGATCGTTTCATTCGCTAGTATAAACCTGGATTAGGCAAAATAATGTTAGTTTATTTAGAAGTTTTTAAAACTTTGCCCACCTTTGTATTTAATTCCTGAGCATAGGGCTATGAAAGATAGATATATTGGGGGGAAAATAAGAAAATTCAAGGCACATGTTTCTTGCCAAATATACTCCAACTTCACTTTGCCTAAATTGTTGCCTATGGTTCACAGGCAAATTTGATTAACTTCACTTTTGACACCCATCAGTAAATACATTTGCAATAAAAAGCAAACTTGGGGGCAAATTTTGTCAGGATTGAAACCATTATGACCATTTATGGACTTAAGAGAGATATTAAAATATTGCTGAAACAGTAAATCCAAATGGACTTAATGAAGCATAAGAAGGGATAAATATATATGTTTCCACATTGACTTTCAGCCCCTCCATACCAGAGTCCTTTCCCATCACTGAAATATCTCAAATAGATTCCGGAACTTTTCCAGTCACCCTCAACCTTATAATCATCCTAATTTCAGGCATTAAAGATCCTGTTCAGTCTAAAGTGGAATCGTCCATTATTCGTCCCCTGTCCCCTTGCGACAGGAACCGGGAGAAGAGAAGGGACTTGGGGGGCTCCTGGATCCTGGCTCCGGTCCTCCCTGCATCCTGTGCTGTTGGCCCCCTGCCCTAGGGCAGGTGTGGGAGTGGAGATAAGCTGGAGATCAGGTGACAGCTGGAGTCACACTGGGTCAGATATCCCAATTACAGTCTTTCTGATAGGCTTTTTGAGCTCCCCCCTCTGAGGACACCCCATTGCCCATTCCCAAGTGCTAACCGTTTGCAACTGCTCCCCATCCTGCTCTGGTTGGCCTGGCAGGTGCACTGTCAGGGTCATACAGCATGGTGGGCATACCTCTCCATAAACGTCCTTATAGGAGAACTCAAGCTTGGCTGCCTTCTGCGTCAGCATCAAAGCCACGAGGGAACTCAGGGCCTCAGAGCTGCTTGGGGCTGGGAGTTCAGCCTGCTCACAGCGCATCTCTATTTTTCCTCAAGAGCATCTATGTCCAGCTTACAGAAGATGCTCCCTTGAGTTGAGTGCAGACAACAGTCCTTGTGCCTGATCCTCCAGGGGAACCATTTTTTTGTGTGTGTTCAAGTCGTTCCTGGGATGCTTCCTTCACTTGCTTTGAAGCAGAAGGGGACCTCCTGCCCCAAACTGTAGAAAAAAGGTTTAAAGAAACTCAGGGCTCTGCCGACTGGTCACGCAAATGTTTCTCACCACATACCCTCCAAGATGGCTGCCAGTTTCCTTCCCACACAGGCTGGAGTAGGGGAGAGGCTCTCAGCAGCAGGGTCAGTTTCTCCCCACCAGTGAACAATTTTGGATAGATGGTTTCATCACTTTCAGAGATGTCTGAGCAGTCTTCAGGATGTGCAAGCACCAAGACTCATTCTTCATTCTTCTCTGCAGATTTGAGATAAGAAAAGTCCCACATAACATTCTGTTATTATCGTCTACAGTGTTTATTCTTACTGTGATTGCTTCAGATTTTAAATAAAAATATCACATCATAAATAGAGGATAAATCTTAAAAAAACAAAAACAACAACAAAAAAAAAACTTTTGGAAATTCAGGAGTTCCGGAATTCCATAGGCAATAAAAAGGAGAAGTTTACTCAAGTAGAGTCTCTGAAAGAAATATCCACATAATTATCCTGCCATAAACTCAGAATATGGATAATTTCAGAATCTCTTTTCTGGGTATTGTCTATCTCTTTTACCATATTATAAGGTCCATGAGGGCAGATTCCTTTTTCACTGTTGAATCACTAGGATCTAAAATAGTGTTTAGAAATGAATGGTTGACAATTGAACAATTGAAGGACTCAATGAACAAAATGTCTACTTGTAAGGGAACAGCCACATAATTAACTGAAGCATATTTTTAAATACATTTTCTCAATCTTTTAATTTTTAAAATGTTTTCAGTAAGGACCCCAGAAAATAAAGGAAAGATAGAAATATGTTAAAAGTTTCTATGATACTGTCATTGTTCAGTGCAATGGTAAAGTATTGATTTAATTTTGTCATTATAATATATAGTTTGCAGGTTACGATTTTCTGTTATAACCACTAAAAGAATAGAACGAGTGTATAACTCTCAAACTAGTGGAGGAAAAAGAAAGGATAAGAAAATTGAATGCAAAAAACAAATTAAAAAACAACTAGAAGAAGACAGATAACATAGGAAATAAAGTGGAATAAATAAATTCAAATATGTCAGCAATCTTGATCAACACAGAGATGCTAATTTCTATATTTAAAAAAAGACCGATTATATACTTGAATTACAAAAAAGAAATTAGCTCTATCAGGTAGACATGAAAATCTAACACAAAATAACACACAAGATTCCAAATAAAAGAAAAATAAGTACCAGGCGAAGACCTCCAAGAGAAAACTGGTATATAAATGTCAATAGGAATGAACTATGTGTTTAAAATGCATTATTAGACATAAGGTGGGGTGTTACTTCACACTATTTTAACAGCATGCAAATTATCAGGAAGATGTGGCAAATCTAAAAATGGAAGTACTTACTAATAGAAGTTCAAAATGTGAAAGAGTTAAGCTGACAGAACTACGTAGATATATTGATGAATCTATATACAAGAAGACTAACATTCCTCTCTTAAGCAAAAGAACAAATTCAAATGTATAGATGAGTCAAATACCACAATCACCTTAAGATCGATATATATGGATTATATGGAGACAGAGATACACGCAATATCAACACGTATACATACCTATTATTACATCCAGTAACTGAAGGATAGACCATTTACTTTTTTTCACAAGAACAATGTGTAAAATTTGCCCATTACTAGGTCCCAACAATAGACCCCACAACTTTTAAAGAACTGGCATTCTACAGGCTATGCCAATTGAGGTAAACATCAACAATAAATGCTTAAAAAATACTTTTGAAAATTAAAAATTCATAGGCCCCTATAGAAGATAACAAATGGAAATGAATGACCTCCAGTTCTGCTCACCGAATAGACGTCTTTAAGAGTGAGCCACTAAAGAAGTTATAGAACTATTTATACAGTACGCCTTTACTTATTCTCTTTCAAATTTTTTTTTTAAATATAGCACATGGTAAAACTGTAAATAAAGCCAGAGAGTAATGAATACAGAACGTGTGGCAGAAGGAAGGTGATGAGGAAGAGGGATGCAGGCACTTCAAAGCTCTTTGCAATATTTCGTAACGCTCCATTTCTTAAGTAAGGTGCTGGTGATAATAGGGGTTCACCACATTAATCCTTTAATCCCCACATACGTTCTGTTAAATCATACCCAATGCCATTTACGTAGGTCAAATACGGTGGACTAGTGGCCATTTTGCTTTGCTCAACCCAATCTATTACACGTGTTCTTTTGATTAAGTGATACCGACCACATGCTAGAATATAAAGAAAAGACAGTTTGTGAAATGGGATGTTCACACTTTCTGCAGTCGTGTGATGATCTCAAGGATAATAGCCTGGGTAGAACGGTGAATCAATTTTTCATGGGAATAGGGATATTCTATTTATTCCACTGCTTTTTATTTTTTATTTCCTTATATGTTTAAAATATAAATTTAGAAAAGACATTTTGTCCAGCTGGAAAAAAAATACTTGATGAGAGTATGGAAGATTCACTTTCAGGGTCACTTTCAGCCACGTGGTGATAATGACTGTCAGCCACTTTCATAGGCTGGTGATAGCAGACAGCTCTGATTTAAGCACAGACAGATCCAGACACTTAGAAATTTTATGTTTGTCTTGCAGAGGCCTCAGTCCACCTGTTCTTTTTAAATCCAATGACAACATCAAATTTGTCTGCTAAAGTGCTCACAGAAGTACCATCTGGTCTTAAAGTTTCCAAATTGTACCAAAGACAGTTTTAAAGTGTTGCTGGGTATAAAAGCCTTTTAACTAGGGAAATCATGGGTGTTGAACTCGATCTAGGTCACCTACTTGGACAAAACTGAATACGCTCATGACTCCTAATGTCATTTGCAATCTATGTTATCTCTGTATGTAGCAAGACAAATATTCATAGGGAGCTTGGGCTGTCTTTTAGTATAATTAGTGAGACTGTATTACCTTGTTTTTCTTCCCTTTGGGTACAAATAACGCACATTAATTTCACACAAATAGCTTAGGTGATTTCTTTTCCTTGGTTTAAGACACTGGCTCTTACTAGAACACTACTCCTGTTTATGTTCCTACAAAACACATGACTGATTACTAGGGTCTGTTCCTCTTGTCCTTTGGCCAAATGCTTGACATAATTTGGCCAAATAGTCTTTTCTCTGACACCTTCTGGTCTCCTTCCTATTCTTTCTATTTATGTCTCATTCCTCTGTCACCTCCCTCTTCTCTCTTCTTCACTTATTCCTCAATTGATTTGACACCCTAGGACCCATCAAGAATGCATTATCCTTCTTTAAAAATCTCCTGAAATTTTTCATCAATGGATTTTAACACCCTTTCCAGAGGGCTGGAAGCCTGGGTCAGATCCATACAATCCAAATAAATGAACAGCTCTAAAAACATATCAGAAAGTCAGTTCTTCGTCTATTTTTCAGCCTTGGCAGAGTATTTGGTAAAGAATAGTCTATTTGGTTAGAAGTCAAACTTATGGAGGTGCCTGGGTGACTCAGTAGGTTAAGCCTGGACTCTTGGTTTTGGCTCAGGTCATGATCTCAGGGTTGTGGGATCCAGCCCTGGGTCAGGCTCCACTGCACTGGGCATGGAGTCTGCTTAAGATTCTCTCCCTCTGCACTCCCCGTCCCCAAGTGCACGCGCTCTCAAAGAAGAAGAAGAAGAAGAAGAAGAAGAAGAAGAAGAAGAAGAAGAAGAAGAAGAAGAAGAAGAAGAAAGAGGAGGAGGAGGAGGAGGAGAAGTCATCAAAATTATGGAAAGAAAACTTCACACAGGCTAATTATTAGTGAGAGAGGATCAAATACGAAAAGACACAGAAACCAGAGAACTGAGTTAGGGTTCCAACTACCACTCGGGCCATCTACTCAGAATGTGCAAGAGGAATGGGGCAAATCCGCGAGTGGGGCAGCAGGGTGCTGATACCGCGCACCGCAGCGGCTGCTACATTCCACCCAGCCCCTTCCACCAACCGCAGATCATTCGTCATTAAAGCAGGATGGTAGAAACTGCTCACAGTCAGATGCCTTGCTCAAGGATACAGGCAATTTATTGAAGACCACTCTCATTCACGAGACTCACAACATACACGTTCTTATTCCTACCCAACACCCAAAGACACAAACACATGCGCACTGCTTCTGGTTGGAATGAAGAAGGCATGTAGGGGAAATGAAGCAGAGCAATACCGCCAGCGTCGCAGGAACAAGGAGACGCACGAACCCCTGAAAACGTTGTAGTGAAGAGCGTGCATGTCCCTCTTCCACAACGTGCCATTCTTTTGCAAAAATCGGGATCCTGCATTAGAGCCTTGGTGTAGAAGTATAATATTTGTAATCCTCCCTTAAGGTCTCCGTGCTTGGTATCCCTAACTGAGGGAAGTAACATAGGCATATATTTTTTTAACTGAGTCCAGTAGAACGTGTGTGCGGCTCCTCACCCATAAGTCTACAAAGTATTCCATTTCAGACAGGAGTCTTATTAACGTGTGCTTCTTAGCACCTCTGACAACTTCATAAATAACAACTAGAAGTCGAAAAAAATCACCCCAGACCGTAAGAATTGACTAGCAGTTGGAAATGGAAAACAAGTTCCACGGTTTCTAACAAACTCAAGTTTTTCAGTTCACCGTCACAGCAAGCCTCAAATCTAAGGCACAGTTTTGAAATGAGCATTTATTTTTTATTTGAATATTTTCTTTGTTTTAATTCAAGTGTAATTTAGACACATTATATTAGTTTCAGGTGTCCAACATCATATTTCCACATTCGTAGGTATCGCAAAATGATCGCCACATTAAGTCTATTTACCATCTGTCACCATACAGACTTACAACTTTTTCTCATTGTGATAAGAACTTTTAAGATTGACTTTCTTAGTACCTTTCAAATTTCCAGTATAGTATTGCAGTCCCCATGCTGTACATTACAGCCCCGTGACTTATTTATTTTATAACTAGAAGTTTGTATCTCCCAATTACCTAAAACCATTTCGCCCACCCGCCCCCAGCTCCCCTCTCCTCCGGCAACTACCAATCTGTTCTCTGCATCTAAACAAAGGAATAGTATTTCTTTAAATGTCATTCTTCATTAGCTGGAACAGAAATAGCTCATTCCCCAAATTGTTTATTTACAGCTAGAGTTCTCCATTTTTTTGTCTGTAGAATTAACTCAGTCTTCATTACTCTAAAGGTCAGAACCGTGGTGGTAAGTTCTGTGCCCCTACAAGCTTTTTATCCTGATATGCTTGAGTGTGTTTAATTATATTCTTGAAAAACAGCTAAGGTGTTTATTGAGACATTTTAGATTGGTGATCCTTTTAAGTTCTTGTTTCAGGTTTCCTATTTTGATAACTGTCTCTATTTAAAAAATGTGGTCTGTCTCTGAAAACTTTGTAAAATCCTAGAGATGATAAGAAATGTAGTCTAGGTGGTCAATGTGCCCTCCTTTCTCTCACGTTGAGGGTCTGGATACAAAGCTCCTTGCTACAGCCTGGCTGAGGACCAACAACAAGGACCACAGGCCAGCTGGAGAGAGAGCATATGGGGACTTTCCAGAATGCCTGTTATTTCTATCATTTCTCTCCCAAGGAGACAGTGCCTCAGAACAACCCTGCTGAAATCAGCATACGCACACTGGGGACCAAAGATTCTCCGACCCACAGAGAAAAAAAACTCAGCCTCAGAGTGCAAGGATGAGAAGTGAGGGACGCTTTATTTCTCTTCTTTCTCAGGAGATTATAATGAACTAGTATTCCTCAGTTCTGAACTTTTATTCATTCATTTTACTTCCTCAGGAAATTATCAGAGGGCCTGATATTCCTTGCAAGCCTTTCCGATTCAGATATATAGATAGATAGATAGATAGATAGATAGATAGATAGATAGATAGATGATAGATAGATAGATAGTTAGATATAGATAGATATAGTAAGTAAACCAAATAAGTAGCGAACATACTCACTAGTGCATAGAGACGTGCATTTTTGTGATATACTCATAAGCGTTTCTTATAACCACTATGTTCCCAGTAGAGTGATTGATCATAGAACGACAGTGATTTTCTGCTACTCAGTTGACAGCAGGAACGATAATCATATGGTTTCCTAGATCATAAGTGGAGTAAGACTCAACTCTCTTAAGATCTTAGGAATAAAAAGATCATAGCAATTAGTTTTGATTCTTGTGACTTACTTTTGATTCCAGACCATCAGAACACTGTTTTCTCTTAGAGTGTATCCTGTCTTGGAATTCGTACCATTGGTTTTTACTCATGTTATGCTCTGTTCATCAAAATCTAATCTGAATGTTCTTGACATTTACACATATTCTTCAAAGACAATGGTGACTCATGAGTGTTTGAGTTTGCCAGTTCTTCTTGCTGCTTTCCAAAAGAGTCCAATTCAACAATAATACTGGTAACATTTTTTTTCTCAAAGCTTCCCCTATTCTCAATAATCTAAAATCCAATTACCTAGATGTCAATTAATTTTGTGAATTTGCTTAGAATTTTTTGCATGTGTTTTTTTTTTAAAGTGGGGCCATAGGAGACATAAAAGGAAAGATAAAGGGTCAAAATGCAACAACAGGTAATGTTGTGGAGGGTGCGATACAAATAAGACTAACCATAGATGGGAGGAAGAAACAATGTTTCTTGTAAGAAAGATGATGACAGGATATCTTAGAAGTAAACATGTGGCAGGGAGTGGGCAGTTGAATCAATTTATACCTTATAGCCTCCTTCTTCTCAGAGAAAGTAGAGGCTATCCAGAATGGAAAAGGGAACCAGGGCCTCAAACTTTCTCTCATCTTCCAGACTTAATTTGTATTTGATTCCATCGGCCTCCCTACCCAGCCAGGAAACTATGTTCAGTAATCAGTGTGTCCTCCTGGGTGACTGTCCTCATTCCCAGTTTCCACTCCAGTGGCTAACTTCTCTCTCTTTTTTTTTTTTAAGATTTTATTTATTTATTTGACAGAGATAGAGACAGCCAGCGAGACAGGGAACACAAGCAGAGGGAGTGGGAGAGGAAGAAGCAGGCTCGTAGCGGAGGAGCCTGATGTGGGGCTCAATCCCAGAACGCCGGGATCACGCCCTGACCCGAAGGCAGAGGCTTAACCACTGTGCCACCCAGGCGCCCCCCACCAGTGGCTAACTTCTTATGCATGAATAGAAAGCAGGGAGCATTGCTGATTTTGTCCACCCCAAATATCACTTTAAGGACTTGCACAGGTGTGCAAACACAGGCCATCCGCTGCTGTATGCAATTTCTTTTGTTCATTTAATTGTTCACCAGGCAAGAAATTCAGTGGCTTCAAAATTGTCTCCAAACGTTGAACCTCCATAGTTGATTTCCATAACTGAATATAAATTCTCTAGTTTGGTGTTCAGAATTCACTAAAATGCATCTGTTTTTATCTGCTTATCATACCTACTTATGTAGGAAATTATTGTTCTTAAGCTCCTGCAGTGAGTTTCCCCACCCAACCTGGCTCTGCTGCTCTTCTCAGAGTAAGTGGTGTGGTAATGGAATAGAAGCTTACCTGGGGACAGCCTGCAGAGAGCCCTGAATCTTTTCTTTTTTTTTTTTTTTTTTTTTTTAGCTTGAATTAAGTGACTTCTCTGAGCTTCGATTTCCTCCACTATCAAAAAGATACAATAGTAGGGATAATAATGTCCTTACTAAATAATATACCCTGACATATAGTACATACCCTGCAAGTAAAAACTAAGACTGTTGTTTGCTAATCCAACTAGATTCTCTCTCTTAGGGATAGGAACAGAAAATACTCATCAAGGGAGAGAGTTTGCAGCAAGCTAAAGTTTAAAAGATACATAAATTGACTTCAAAGAGAGAAGAAAGGAAGAAGTAGAAAATATAAGTTAGGAAAATATGGATATAAGATATATAGTAAACAGAAAGGGGAAAAAAATGGAGTGACACAGTAAGAGAGAGATCTAGGACAGAACGTGAATATTCTGAGCTCACCAGGATTGATAGGCGTACTGTTCCAGTTCTCCTGAAGTTTAGCTGGAAAATTTGTTTGTAGGGACCTGTAATTCAATGAGATCCATTTCCCCATTCTTACTTGTATGAGTTCCCTGTTAATAAAAGAACTCAGATAAAATGTTTGTCTTACCTGCACATATTTCTCTTATATTTCAAGCTGTGTTGTTCAATGTTCCCCCAATACGCCTCCAAGACTGCCAATGTAATTGGAAATACTGAGCATACAAAACAGTGATGCCTGGTAGCCACCATTATTTCCTTCGGGAGTGCTCAATGGAGATGATGATACCTTGTGAACAGGGATGAATGCAGAGGAGAGAAAGATGTTCATGAGTAGCTGGCCAGAGATGTTAGTGCATGTCAACTCTCCTGGGGCATCAAAAACTCAGCTGGGAAATTTGCAGAAGGCTGAATTAACAAGCTATAGAAATGATCCCTGAAAGTACAGGTTTTAGGCTGAATTATACAGATAAATTATAGCATGCCATGGCACATGGACCACTCACTTTATCATTCACAAATAAAATACTCTTACTGAAAGTCTAAAAGCTTCCCCTTCTATAGCGTTAGTGAAAAATCCTGAACAAGAATGTGATTGTAGGTACAGTTCATTTTTTTTGAGTCAAGCCCTATGCCAGCGGACTTGATGTAGATGTCTACCTTTAATTCAGTAAGTTATTTCAGGGTGAGATTAGGGGAATTCATCCAAAATATGGATGTTTAGGGCAATTGAGACCAAAAACTTGAGAATTATCCCAAGTCTTAGAATGTGGCATGGATAGTTAGACAAGGGGAAATATGTCTATTATAAATCACTTAGTTATATGATAAGTACAATCTTAGGGGGAGATAAAGATGCAATGGGACAAAAAAAAAAAGATGCAATAGGACAAAAAGAGGGCCTCTTAAAAAACAAATCAGTAAAGATCTGGGCCAAAGTTAAGGGCCTGGGGGTCATTCAGCATATAGACAGCAAATAAAAACATAGAAGGGCTTGAAATTAATGAGGAAGACTTTAAATTGTTTTTGTTTTTTAAAAGGAGAAACGCGATTTTTTTATGTGGATGGGATGATAATGTTAAGAGAACGATTTCAAGGATATGAGATAGATAAGGAAAGGGACAAATTATATACAAAAGACCACCGAGAAGGTAAGAAGGAGTTAGATCTGGACACAGTCAAGCAGCTCGTCTTAGAAAAGAAAAAGAGCCCATTTTCCATCCTTGTTATCACAAGAAAAAAAGGAGAAAAGTACTATGAGTGCAGGTATAGCTATGTGAAATTATCTATATGAAATATATATATAATGAGTACCTCTCTTTTCTTTGGTGAAGCAGATGGTATTTTTCTTTTCTTTTCTTTTAAGATTTATTTATTTGTTTTAGAGAGGGAGAGAGAAAGCAAGCAAGGGGGGAAGGGGCAGAGCGACAGAATAGCCAAGCTGACTCCTACTGGGTACAGAGTCCTATGCAGGACTCAATATCAGGACCCATGAGATCTGAGCCAAAACCAAGAGTCAAAGGTTTAACCAGCTGAACCACCCAGGCACCCCCAGCAGCTGGTATTTTTCAAAGATGGCCATGCCAATATATCACCTAGCACATGGTCTTCTTTGGAAGAGATGTTAACAGTTCTCCACTGAGACATGAGTTCTCTGTTCTTCCCTGAAAATTGAACCGGGGTTATGATAATGGGGGCAGGTAGTTCTGAGATAGGAAGAAGACTGTGCCTTAGGTGGAAATAGCTAGACTCTTACCATCTTGCTCGGTTACTGACTCAAACATTCCCTGAAATGAGTGTGACGTGTCTGAAAACTTGAGAAAAGCCTTGAAGAAGCAAACAGCCGAAGGTTACCAGTTGGCCACACTCCTTATGGTCTTTTGGGCAACCAGTCTTTTCTGGAAGGGGGGATATGAGTAGTGTGCTTACGTGGCTATCACACTCCTTTCCTTGGGCCACTCTGATCCACTTCTCCATACAGGTTGGGGAGCAACTTCTTCAAGGCCAGGACTTTCTTCCTGCTGGTGGTTGAGACTTGGAGAAGAAAGGCAAATAGACAAACTACAGCCCCCATTGCTTCATTTGCTCTTAGGGATAGAATGCTACTCATTGTTTCTCTCCGGCACTCTCTATTCTAAATCTCCCTTGCCCCGGCTATTACCCCTGTTAATTTGGTGACTACTTGGTGGGATGGCCAGGCCCTCATTCATGATAGATCTGAGCCTGACCACTAGAGAAAGTCTCCAGAGTGCCACATATATTCTCATCTATCTACATTGTATAATAGCAACCAAACCCTCTCCTGACGACCAGGGTCAATTACCACTGACAAGATTGTAACTCTCATACTTGCCAACCGGTCCTATGAACATCAGGTACCCAAAGTTCCCAGGTAACAGCTGTGGGCATACTTCAATGGGAACTGTGCTTGGTTAATCAGCCACTTTGTTACAATATCACCTTCTGTAATCTAGGGACTAGGATCTCTAACCTTGCTGAGATAAAGTAAGTCAAAGTCCCCTAGTAGGTTAATGATAATGATTGTAAGTAAGGTCACTTCTGCTTCATCTCTTGGTTCTCAGACTCATGCTTAATTCTTAGTTGGAATATATAGACATAAAGAATACTTGGACTTAATGTATCTTGGAGAATGGTGACCCTGTCTCATAGGATATTACCTCTGGTGGGTGCTTCAGCTGTACCATCAGTGGGTCATTCCAATGCTCCATCACACTGGCAGGTTCTGGATGGTGTATGGTCAATGTGTCCAGTGAATCCAATGATCATGATCTGTCTCCATCACCCCTGTCACACTGTAAAATGCTTTCCTTCATTGGAAGTTAAGTCATATGTGGTTTCATGCCTATAGATCATGCATTCCACAGTCTTCTAGATAGTGGTCCTAGCTAAGGTCTTATACAGGAAAGGCAATTTCATATACAGAGAAGAGAGAGAGAAGGAAAGAATTTTTAGCTATAGGTTAGGATATAGAATATTCTTTTGCATGTGGGAATGATATAGAAATGGTGTTCTTGGGGCATGAAAAGATATATGTTTTTATATATGGGGAAAATATACAATGCCACTGGGCTATGACAGGGTCTGTACCTTCCAAGATCAAAGAGAGATTTAGTGGGTCTGTAGCTGAGGAAAATGGTGGTTGTTGAGACTAGGAATATAGACTAAGCCAAACTGCATGGTGATCCATGTGTCAAACTAAGAAAGATGGCTTTGAATTATTACCGTGTCTCCCAAATGAAATAATTAGCAACTCTAGGGTGTTTTTTTCATATAGCTTTGCATCCTGTAACAGTTAACAATTTGTAACTTAGTTATTCTTGCATGAATAAATGTATTAGGGAATGTTTTCACACTCAATAATAGTACTACCGAATTTCATGCATGCTCAAGTGAGAGGGGATAAAGGGCCCTCTTTATTATACAGAGAGCATGCTATTTTCACTTTGTTATGATAATGCAGTTTTAAAAATGAATGTGAGAGTAACTAAAACAAAAAATTTTGTAGTAAGAGAAAAAATTATTTGTAAAACCGTATATGCTATATTATCATTCACCGTGGACTGGACCGATCAGTAAGGAAATAACGAAACAAGCTTTCCCAGAGAAGCAGCAAATAGTTCACTGAATAATGACTTCATGTCTCCTCTTTGGAAAATTTTATTCAATTAGCAAATATAGAGTATAAAGAGGACATATCTTATGAACTCTCTATATTATTATTATTTATTATTTATTATTGCTTTGTTGAAAAAAGTTATGTGAAAGAACTAATCAAAAAGTAAATAATAGGCTAAAAATAAAAAAAGCGCAGGTGCCCAACAGTGTGAAATTGGAAATGTGAGGTTCAACAGGCCTAAAGCGGTCAAACCACGTTTGAAAACGTGCAGCCAAGATAAATAATACGAATAGATTTTGTGACCGATAGAGCATAATTTGATTTGAATTTGATCTAACCTCAGGATTAAAGTTTAGGAATGAAGGAGAGATTTGAACTGCTCTATTCCATCCACATGGACGAGAAGACAGTAAGACAAGATGGCAGATGATGTAGTTTCTAACTAAAAATGCATCCCTTCCTCCTTTGCGCCTGCTTGATTGAACTGTTGGGCAATTGTGTATTTTCTGAGTTTCTCAGTCCGTTCAGTCCGCTGTCACAAAATATCACAAATTGGGTAGCTTGCAAACAACAGAAGTGTATTTCCCACAGCTCTGGAGACTGGAAGCCCAAGATGAAGTTCAAAGGACCAGGTGGGGACCTTCGTCCATGTCACAAATTCTCCCTGTGTCCTCACATGGAGGCAGCGGTGAGGGAATTCCGTAAGGTCCCTTTCGTGAGTATTAATCCCATTCATGAGGGCTCCACCCACGTGACCTAATCACCTCCCAAGGACCCTCTTCCTAATCCCATCACCTTCGGGGGTTAGAATTTCAACATATGAATTTTGGGGTGACACAAACATTCAAACCATAGTTTTGAGTCTCTTTAGAATCAAGGAGAAAATACTGGTAAATCTGCACCATTCATGCCTCTCTCTTGCCAGTAATTAGTTTAGGTGGGCATACGACCCAATTCTGGTCAGTGGGCTAGTAGGGAAACCAGCAGGATCTTCTGAAAAAGGACCCCACACTTTTAATACAAGGAACACATAGGAAAATGGAAAGACTCCTCTTCTGACAAAGCCTGAACGATGGAGCCCCCGTAACGTGGTAAAGTGAACTGGTTGAGATGGCCTTTCTGATCTGTTGACGAGGGTGCAGGGGAAAGAATTTGTGTGCTCGGTGACGTCATTGAGACTGAAATAACCAACCCTGGAATCGCCTCAGTCCAGGTTTCTTGTCATGTAAGATTATAAAGCTCATAATAAAAGTAAGACCCTTACAGTCAGGTTTTCTAGGTTTGGGGGCCCAAAGTGTCTACATATGACAGAGTTGATAGAGGTTGAGTGATGAGGGTATTTAGGAAGTGACAACCTTCAATCTGGGACTGAAAGAACTGGCAAAACACACAAGGAAAAAAAATGTGTGGTTCTGAGAGAAAGAGGCTTGCATAACAAAGAATTAGCAAGGAAGTAAATAACCTTGATTTCTCACACTGCCACAGAAGCATTCTGGCACTGAGAGATGAGCTGTGGAAATGCGTATTGAGCACAGATGTTATCTTCTTGCTTCCTTCACAACCTGAGCATACACTATGTAAAATAATCATGTTGTCATTTCAGATGCAATTTTAACACATTCTTTCCTGAATAGCATATGTGCACATATGAATACATCCTTAAAACAATATTTCATCACTTAAAAAGTAATATTCTTTTTTTTTATTAAACATTTGCACCTTAGAGTTGATTGCTTTTCTTAAAAAAAATTTCCAAGAAAGCAAATGTTGAATAATTTCAGCTGGGACCATTCTCAGCGTTCAGTTAGGGTACAGATAGTCAAACTAAGTTTAGAATGAACTCTAGTATTTTTTCTTTTTTTTGGAAATAAATAAATAAAGTAATTAAGTAAGGAGAGAATGTAATTAATCAGAAAGGTAGAAAGATTTTCAGGTTAGACCAGCACTGCAAAGACAATTTTGTTCTCCTGCCTACCCCTTTCCCTTGCTAAGAATCTCTTTTTTCTACTTCTCCAGATGTCTTAGAGCCTCTCAGGATTCCTAGGGCCATCTCCTTCTTGTTTGTATTAAGAAATTTTCTGGGTTATCTCATCCACCCCCAGTTTCAGACTTCTCCTGGGTCCTAGAGACTTCTGAACTTTTATGCCCACCCCTGATGTTTCCCCCTTACAAAAACCATGTACCTTCAAATCCTTCCTGGAAGGGATACCTGGCTGGCTCAGTAGGTAGAGTGTGGGACCGTTGATCTCAGGGTTGTGAGTTTAAGCTCCACATCTGGTGTAGAGACCACTTAAAAAAAATTCCTTCCTGGAAAATGTTATTTGTCATAAAACACTTCAAAATCATAATATGCAGAATTAATTTTACTCCCCTAAAACCTAGTCTTCAAATTATAATGTTTATTTAAATGAATAGTAGCGCCAAGTAGTCATACCACAAATTCAGAGCCTTCCCCTCCATCACCTCCCACATCAAATCAGTTCAACAACATACCAATGTCTAATTTAACTATTTCCTCCTCTCCCTCACACCTCACTTGAAGCTCTTAGCTGGTCTCACCTAGATTACTACAAAATCTATTAACTAGTCTCCCTTCCATTGCATTCCTCCAAACTCAGTCTTTCTATCTTTGCACTCTTTCTAAAACACGATTTTGATTAAAAATCAAAACAAAACAAAACAAACAAACAAATAAAACCAATGTCTCCTGTTTCATCCGAGATAAAACCCAAATCTTCATTGTCAGGAAATTCATATTCTCTGGCCCCCCCCCAAGCTCCTCACACCACAGTCTTATATTTTGCCATTTCACCCAACTTGAAGAAAGTTCTATGCCAGCCGATTAGAATATAAGTATAATTGCCATTTTCTCATGATGTATCAAGGCATGCTACACTCTCTGAAGTTCCTCAGAGTCATCTTTCCCTGTCTTCCCTCTGGTCCTTTGTCCACACTGGCCTGTTACTCAGTGACCTTAGCACATCCCACCCTCATGAGACAAGTCATGCATTTCAACATCAACACTAAGGAGAGTCGTAATCTCCTCCACATATCCGGTCCTCCATCTCCCCAGCAGTCTGAGGGAAATCCAAACTTTGTGTTCCCAGAGTACTTCACTTAAAGCCCTGACAACAATTAATCATACTTAAAAAAGAAATGTCTTTGCTCCTTAACGAGTTACATGTTTGGCATATGCTCTGTACTCAATTTTTAATGAATGGCATGCGTACATTCAGGCATTTTAATAACACACTTTGGACTCAGGGTATTTGGTGTAACTAAGACTATTTTAGGAGATGTTGAGTGCCTCTATGTCATAGGATGTGAATAAGACAGTGAAGAGATAAAGACAGTGGTTATTGTCTCTTAGTGGATGTGACTGATAGAAATTTCTTTAGGACAATCCATCCTGAAAGTTTAGCATGCTGGAGTATATTAGTCACGTTTCTAAAATGATTTTCTATTTTAATTTCTAGGATATTAACCATATCATTGCAAGTTAAGACAAACAAATATTATCATCATTACTATTCAATGGGTGAAGAAATCAAGATTCAGAGAGTTAAAACATTTTGCACAAAGCCACACGGGTAGTGAATAGTAAACTCAGGCTTTAAAACAGATGCTTCACTATGGTGTGCACACACACACACACACACACACCACATACACACACACTGGAATATCAGGCAGCCATAAAAAAGGACAAAATCATGCCATTTGCAACAATATGGATGGACCTAGAGGGTACTATGCTAAATGAAATAAGTCAGACTGAGAAAAACAAATGCCATATGATTTCACTCATGTGTGGAATCTAAAAACAAAAACAAACACACACACACAAAAAACCACAAATGAAAAAAACAAACAAACAAGCAGAATCAAACCTATAAGCACAGAAAACAAACTGGTGGTTGCCAGAGGGGAAGGGGTAGGGGTTAGGGAAAATGGGTGCAGGGGAGTGGGAGGTACAGGCTTCCGCGTTCGGAATGATCATGGTACAGGAACAGGCACAGCATAAGGAATATAGAAAAGAAAAAAATATATGCATCAATTCTGTCACTTTCTCCTAAACTAAATTCAATTTCATAATCCCTAATATACTGCATTTTGTGGACACATCAAAAATGCACCGTTCTTTATATGTATGGAAAGGAGAAACCAGAGTCACCCTTAGTTAAGTTCTGCAAAGATAATGAGATGCTTCGGTGAAAGAGTACATTGGTGTTAGAGAACCATACCCCTTAACTCATCACTCAGGACCCAGAGACTGAGAAACTGTGACCCGGCCACAAGTAGGCTAATCAATTCCAAATAATTTACAAAAGTGTATGACCTGTACCAATCTTTATATGACCTGAATTTCAAGTAGAATTTAGTCCGTCCAACTCACTAAACCGCCCTCTTAACATCTGCTGAGAAGAACAGGAAAGAATTCTTTAAACCTTTCCCTAGAAACTGATCTTTGAAGCCTTGGGGAGGTTGATCTCAAGGGAGGCATTTGCCTTCTTGCTGGGATTATAGGTCTCTTATGTTTAATGGATGTCATTTCAGGAGCCATCAGGTCAATTAATCTCATCATCAAGGATCATCTTACAGGCTCATAAATATCATTAAAATCACAGTGGCGAACTGATGGCTTACTCTGTGTATGGACAAATGATGGATACTTAGTCACAGTTTGAAACAACAGAACACCTGGTACTTGCCCACATAGTGGGTTTAATTTTGTTTCGGGGATTACAGAAAAAAAAACAAACAAATAATAGGATAAGAATAAACAACAGTGTTTCTTTAAAGTTCACATGGTAATTTCCATTATTTTTTGTTGAAGACTGTTGACTGGAAGAAATGAAGTGGTGACAGGGGAGGGGCAGAGAAAAAACGATGGGGACAACAGAGGGATGGGCTGGAAAGAAAACGGCCCTGACTGTGTCCGGGTAGGAGCGGCTACAGGGCAGCCAAGGAGCATGAAGCAGTTTGAGGGAAAGACAGCACACAGACCAGCTTCTAATATTTACTCAGACAAGAGGACAAAGAGATACCCACATTATACTATGGATCTAAATACTTAAAACTGATAAATGAAGCCAACACATTAAAAAAATTTATGCTCTATCCTCCGTCCTTAAAAAATACACCTTTATAACAGTAAAACAGAAACACACATAAAGCTAAGCTGTGGGAATTTTATTATTTTTACTCATATCTGGGTGTTCTGTTTATGGGATTACAGTGTTTGGATGAAAAAGAAAATAGAAATATGCATATAATAAATTATTAAATATTTATGCAATATGTTTTATTTTCTGCCTGTACTTTAGCAATGTCACTAATTACATTGCTACCAAGATGTTGACTTAATTAGATAGAAATAAAATGAAGGATTAAAAAGGAAAATGTGATTATATTCAAAATGCTCATGATAATAATATATTTTCATAAAAATCACAATTAAAGTGATGTAAAGATAAAGTAAAATAAGTATAATTTTCAAAGTTTTATTCTAAAATATTTAATATTGTCTACATAAGACAAGTAATTTGTAGTCAATGGACATGAAAATTACATTGCAGTGAATTAAAGCTACATTTAAACATTATTTTTGTAACTTAATTCTATTTTAGTAAATAATTTAAAAATAAAAGTACATCGTTCTAGCGCTCAGTGGTTATTTAGTTGCCAAAGTTGTCAAAGAATTGGTAGCAATTTAATTGTGATATTATATGAATTTCATAATATCACCAATTGTTCAGGCTCTGGGTACAGCTGTTGTGAATAATGAACTAAGGCACGGATCCCTATGGCTCCCCCACTCAGAACAAGAGAAGCAAGAAAATGGTCGCTCGGTACTACTAGGAACAGACTAACTACTAGCATCATGCCATCTGAAAGAAAGAATGCAATTGTCTTTCTCTTACATAAACACTTCTGCTGATCAAATAATCCACATCCTCCCAAGCATTGGCCATCTCTCCTGTTGGCTCCAAGAGCATAGGGCAGAACACTGAGACATTTTCCTGAGGTCTGAACGGGTTTGCAGGCAGCACCTGAACGCCGCCTCTGCTGATAGACGTGCGTGCGCTACCGGTACCCAGACGTTGGTAATGTACGAGGCTCTCCTACAGCCCCGTTTCTCAAATATGAATGGACCAAAACTCCCTAGGGATCTAGCAAAATGAAGATTGTGCTTCCAGAGAATTGAAGGAAGGTTGGAGGAGATCCCGAATTTCTAACCAGCTTTCGGGGTCTGTCAATGCTGCTGGGCCAAGCACTCAACTTGAAGAAGAAGGGTGTAAAGTGGATGCGTGGGGACACCTAAGCTGAGGATAAGACTTGCGTCATAAGATGGGCACGATCGTCAAAGGTTTCTATTTTCCATCTTTCTAATTTAATCAACTCAATTCTCAAATGCACACTCGCCAAAATAGTTTAAGGAAAAACAAGTAAGCAAACACTTGCTTAGCTCTTTTTAAGTGATTTACATTTAATCTTCACAGAATGAACGAGGTAGCTAGCCACAGTGTTCCATTTTCCCTGACTTTCAGCTTGCGCGTTGTGTGACAGAGAGGTTAAGAGTTTTGCTCAAAATAACGTACCAGTGGAGCCCAGGAAGTCCGGCTCTGGAATTCGAGCCTTTCGGCACCGTGCTGTAAGTCTTTCTCACATGAGAAGGAATGATATATACCCCTCGAGATCAGAACTTCCCAGGAAAGAAGCTATCGTAGTGAGTGAAAATAGCAATAAAATTGATTCCATACATACAGTAAGATTTTCTACTTTCAAATCCAACGTTTACGTTAGCAACTGGAACTAGTTGGGTGAAAAAGATTAGAACCTAACATTCTCTGTATTTTCTTTATGACTATCTGAACTACAATTTCATGGTCAATTAAAGGGTTCCACAAATATTTGAACTATTCCTTAGAAGGTAAAACGTTAATTTTTATATAGTTCATCATCAGTATGTATTGTGACGGTTTATTTCAATGGAATTGGAGAAATAGATTGCTAAGTTTTTAAAAAATATTTTAAGCTTTATACAACTTTAAATGCATTAAAATATAAGGAAACATATATTTATATTTGTATATATATACACATGCATACATATGTATGATGCATATATATTAGTGTATATATACATATATATATAGTATGTGACTATACACATATGTATTTATATATATGGAAATATATACAATATGTGACTAAAACCAACTAAATTTATTTCAGGTTTTATTTTTATTTTATTTTATTTTTGGTTTTGTGTTCTATTTAGTTGTATATAAAGTGGTCACTGAGAATAATGTTTTCAACAAAACACAATAACAAAAGAATGCATATTTACTTGTAAGTCTTAGACACCCAAATCTGTGCCAGATGCAAATAGATTATTAGGTTAGTAAACCTCACAATGATAGATCAGTGGTCTTCCTTCTTTAGGGTTAGACCATAGTTACATGAATTGTATGCTGTTAATTTAGTTTTCATTTCAGAGGACATAAAACTTACTGATAAGTTATAATCATAAGTACAATATAGTCAATGCAAACAATTTTTGACTAGTTTAACAGCCTTAGTCTACATGATTTTCATGTATTTAATAAAAACAGGGTCGTGGGCCACATAGGTGGCTCAGTCGGTTAAGCGTCCAACTCTTCATTTTGGCTCAGGTCATGATCTCAGGGTCATGAGATCAAGCCCTGTGTTGGGCTCCATGCTGGGTGTGGAGCTTGATTAAGCTTCTCTCTCTCTACCTCCCTTGGCACCCCGCCCTCACTCATGCTCTCTCTCTCTAAAAGAAAACACACACACACACACACACACACACAACCACCAAAACAACAAATGAGTGTTGTATGCAGTGTTAATAAACAATGAAACTTCTTTGCCATTAATAATTTTTTTTAAAACAAATCAGCATTTTAAGTATTTAGGATAAGAATCAGACAAACTATTTACTAGCCTGTTGCCTGTTTTTGTAAATAAAGTTTTATTGAAAACAACTTTGCTCATTTCTTTCTGAATTGTCCGTGACTGCTTATGTGCTACAATTGCAGAAACGACTTCATGAAAAAGAGGCTGTGTAATTTCTAAAACCAAAATTATTTACTCTCTGGTCCTTTAGAGAAAAAGATTGCTGGCCCCAAATAATTTCTTTTTCAATTATAATATAATTTTCCAAATGTATCAAAGCTGCTTTGACGACACACTCATACATAGATGCAGGCATACACACATGTACACCCAACACGCATAAGAAAATGACATATTAATCTCACCTGCGTGTAACAGACCAGGACATCCGATTCCACACGCAATTGAAATCAACAAGGCAACACTCAATGCAACAAATTTTTACTGAGGACATAATATGTACCAAACACTGCCAGTGGTAGGATATACTTTAGAAAGGAAGAAAAGGAGAGAGGTAGGCCAAACTAGCAAGTGCCTGTCACCAGGAAATGAATCCCCAGGAAGAAATATGTGATAACCGGGTATCCGGCTGGGTGCTAGATTAAGAGAGGTCCTTAATCCTGAAAGAGAGCAGGTGTGGCTGCTGTTGGAGAATGAGTGGCAGAAGATGTATATAGAGGCTGTATATTATAGATTATACTTTATATGCATTATATATGCTAAGTAGGCTCTTAGTCATAGAAATACATATTTATTTAATTTGGTTGTAAATCCCAGTGCCTTAATCTCTCCCCTTTAGTGAAAGACTGGGGAAAAGAGTATATTCCAGAAACTTGACCTACTTAGAAGATGAGAACTAATGTTCAGAACGTTTAAAAGAATTAAGCATTATAAAAGAAACATTCAATTAACACCTGATTAATTCTTAACAAAAATTAACATTAACCAATTAAATGACTGAGAACTGATTTGTGATTCTGTGGTATTGATAGGCTAATTAACCATTGTTAGAATTTTGAAAGAGATGACATTTATAAGAAGTTGCAATTAAACTATAAATTCTTTTTCAAACTTAAAAAGTAACCTCCAAAAAATTAAGAAAGTAATGCAATTCTGGACAGTATATCAAGTCATGGCAGAATAAAGTGAAAAGCTGGTGTACTTGATGTCAAAACATTACAAGCCCTTTATGGAAAAAGATGTCATTAGAACTTTACTATATTTAGGAGTAATGGTTCAAGAAATGTTCTATTAAGAATGTAGTGACAGGGAACACAATTCATATGAGGAAATATACGCATGTCTGTTCTGCAGCCAGTGTCTGATAGTTACGAGACTCTGGGGATCTTAATATGTGTTCATCCATTGCTAATGGTGATCTTTTCAGGTAGAAAGAAGGGAGGGATCTCAAGAAACTCCCTCCAAGTAAAGGCAATTGGAGAACTGGAAAGAGAAGCAGACAGAATTCATTTGTCTAAGACAATAAATCATATGGATTGATGATATACATATGATCCGTGAGTCTTAAAAAAATAAAAACAATTAGAAAGTATTCTGTTCACGACCACCTTCAAAATTGCTGGCCAAAGGACAAAATTCATCAGCTAATGAGGCAACCGGGCTGAATTCAGTTAGAAAGCTTGGAAGGCAACATATCTAGACAGACACAAGCTGCACGCATTCGCACACACACACTTCAGATGGTCCATTATATGGAGAAGTTCAGAACTCTGAAGTCTCTAAAATTATAACTATTGTTCTCCTATATAGCTGCCTTGTCAATATTTCCACTTGTCTGCCAAACAAACATTTCAAGCTGAGTGAGAATAAAACATAATAGAGCCACTCAGTATTCCTCTCCTCATCTCATAACTTGTATATAATACACTGCAGTTTTAGCTAGTTCTACCTTCAAAGTATATGCTTTTTCTTAACACTGCTCTCCATCTCTCTTGTTAAAGCTTTAGTGAAAGCCATTATCACCTTTTACCTAGACTACTCCAGAACCCTGCTAACTTTTTGTCCCTGCAACCGGCCTAACGCAGTTGACTGTTTCAACCAGAGGGACTCTTACGGCATAAATCAGATGTGTTCCTTCCTCCCCTGCTTATAAATAACCCTCTAGTGGCCTCCAGATACAGTAAAATAAAATTTCAATCATCTACTGACACTTATAAGGTCCTATATGTGACGATAGGTGATAACAATTTATATGTTGCTTATAAATAAGAGCAATCCTATTATGAAAGATTCTTCTGGTTGCAACCCAAAGATATCAGCCTTGAAGAAACTTGGAAACATTCTTTTTTTCTTTTTTTTTTTTTTTTGTAGATTATCGAAGCCTGAAAGAGTAGAGGGAGGCAGCTCTACCCAGGGAACCAAATATGATCAAGACTTTCTTAGACTCTCATTGTGATTCCTCAGCTTTCCTTTAAAAATGTGAATTCTTTATAAGTATATTTTATGTATAAAGTACAATTTGAAAACTATTGAGTAAAGTTACGCATTATAATTTGAAAAACGACATGGTACTGAAGAACTGAGTCAAACAACAAATCTCTCCTTCCACTCTCCTTCCTAACTCATATGCCCCAGGGGCAACTATTGCGAGTGCCTTACCTAATTTGCAGGCAGGTTTTTTATGTGTTTATAAATAGTAGACTTATATTATTATTGCTTGAATTGTCGCTGTTATGATTTTGATACCAGACGGAATTGCACAAATGATCTTTTGTACGTTAGTCTGTGAAAAGACAGTAGAAAAAAAGGTAAAATGCTGTGATCCCAGAAATGTGTGAATCACGCCTAACAATTTGTTTATCAAATTAATATTTATTAAGGGCTAATTATGCACAAGTTCTATTTTTAGCTTTGTATATAGAAGTGAATATAATTTGAATTCACGAATTATCAGGGTTATTCTTCAATGAGAAAACATAATTATTAATATTCAATAGGGATTACATTATGTATAATGTAATGTAATGATGTAACATAGTAACACAGCAATAACGAGTGAAAAACAACTTTATCATAAAAATAGAAAATAAAAAATATGGATTCTCTTAAAAATCCCTTCCCCTACACTATATCCTTAAATTAAATGTTATACTCAATTATACGTATATTTATGTCATAACACAAGGGTTGTTTCTTGAAATCGCTTTTGCTTTTTTTTATAATATAAAAGTTTACTACTAAAAAACTGTGGAATTAAAAAATATATAGGATAAATAAAAATCAACTCTAATAGCATAAGAGCTTCCAAATTCGGTAACTGTTGACATCTTTTCTGTTGCCTTTTCCTAATCACTATAGCTCCTATTTATTTTTTCTGTTCACTTGAAAGTAAGTTGTACATGATACTGCATCAGCCCGAAATACTTCAGTGTATACTTCCTAAAAAGTGTACTTAACATCATAAGTCATTAGGGAGTTGCCAGTTACAACAACAATGTGATACCACTACACACCTATTTCAGTGGCCAAAATTCAAAAGACTGAAAATACCAATTGCTGATGAGAGTATGGAGCAAGAATTCTCATTATCACTTATGGGGTGAAAATGGAACAGCCACTCTGAAAGACAGTGTAGTAGTTTCTTACAAAACTAAATATACTCTTGCCATAGGATCCAGCAACCACACTCCTTGGTATTTACCCAAATGAGTTAAATTTCTGTCCACACAAAAATTGCACGTGTATATTTATAGAAGTTTTATTCATAATTGGAAAACTGGGAAACAACCAAGATGTCCTTTAGTAGGTGAATGGAAAAATAAGCTGTGGTACCTCTAGACAATGGACAATTATTCAGGGTTATAAAGACAGGAGCTATCAAGCCATGAAAAGCCATGGAAGAATCTTAAATACATATTATTAAATGAAAAAAATCAATCTAAAAAGACTACATGTTTTATGATTTCAACATTCTGGAAAAGGCAATACTATGAAGATGGCAAAAGTATCAGTGGTTACCAAGGATTGGTGGGAGGGAGGGATGAATAGGTGAAACAGAGAGGATTTTAGGGACTCAAACTGTAACACTGTATAACACTGCATATCACTGTAATGGTAGATACATCTTATTATACCTTTGTCCAAACCCACAGAATGTACAACACCAAGAATGTACTCTAATGTAAACAATGGACTTGTGGCGATAATGATGTATCGTTGTAGGTTCATTGATTATAACAAACACACCATTTTGACATAGGATGTTGATAATGGGGGAGGGTATGCAGGTATAGAGACAAAGGTACATGGGAATTGTAGATTTTTCCCTCAATTCTGCTGTGAACCTAAAGCTTCTAAAAAATAGTCTACTTTTTGAGGCAGATAAGCTTCTACATAACCAGAGGGCAACTATTAAAATTAGGACAATAATGCTGATAAAATATTGTCATCTAATCTGTAGATCTTAGTCACATTTTGCCTATGGTCCTTTATTCATCCAGGATCCAATCTGGAATTGTATGTTGCATTTAATTATCATGTGGTATTAGTCTCTTTAGTTTTCTTCCATTGGAAAGAGTCCTGTAGTTTTCCAACGTCTTACATGACCTTGAGGTCGCTCAGCCCCATCTCAACACACATCCACAATGGCTTCCCAAGGCTAAGGGGGAGAAGAAAGGAGGAAGGAAGAGAAGGAAAAAGAAGAAAACTTTTAAATTATTTTATGTGTCTTATATTCTCAAAATAGCCTTATAGGTGGGAAAAAGGATATACTCTATCTTCATTGATGATATAAAGATAAGGCTTAGAAAAATTAACTGAGAAGCTGAAGCCAAATTACAAATTTTAAAATTAATCTTTACAGTATTGCAAGACAATTGTTGATAAAAGAAAAGCTAAGTTTAAGTTATATTTGGGAAGTTTCAAGGACAAGTTTTGAAATGATCAAAGCAAATACACTTTCTGGAAATAAAACAAACAGAAACTAGTTCCAATTTAATTCATGATACACACCCATTCTGACGGCTTTCCGTCCATCTATCTATCCATTTGCATGTTTGCATATATATATACACACACATATATACCAAATGTATATGTAACACACACACACACACACACACATATATATATATATATATATACATATATATATACACACACACATATGTAAGTAACTGAATATACAGACAAGGATGAATGCAATAGGACACTAAGAGATAAGTAAAATATGGATGGTCTTTCACTAAGAGCTTATACACTACTCATGTGAGATCGAGCACAACATTTTATGACCTGGATATTTTTCTTTTCTTTTCTTTTCTTTTCTTTTCTTTTCTTTTCTTTTCTTTTCTTTTCTTTTCTTTCCTTTCCTTTCCTTTCCTTTCCTTTCCTTTCCTTTCTTTTCTTTTCTTTTCTTTTCTTTTCTTTTCTTTTCTTTTTTTTTCTTGTGAGAGGAAAATACTCCAGAAGCACTTTAAAAAATGGAGGAGGGAGAGAAAAATGGAGGTGTGAATACCATAGCAATTCATCAGGAAATCTTGTTTGTAGAAAATACTGAGATATGCAGTTGTCATTGGACATGATCTTTTCCTGCACTGTCTTGGCTTTTATGAAATGAGCTTCTAAAGCAGTATTGGATATGTTTATAGAAAAATGCTACCTAAAGATTTGTTGTCTCAAATATGGCCCTAGAAAGTACATGGAAACAGGTGAAAGGGAAATTGCTCTCAAAGAAGGAATAGCTGAGATTGTCTCAACCTCATTAGTGCTGAACGTTTAATAGAAGAGATCATATTTGCATGGTCTGCACTCAAGTTCAGAGAAAAGAAAAGGTTTCCTAATGTCCTGGGCTGAGATCCTTGTGACACATTTTATTCAGTCCTTCAGATGGTGTTTCCTCGAGCACAATCCAAATACTGAGAAATGATTTGTTTTATTTAAATACATGTTGCTTTTGAAAGAAATACATGTTTGACCTTTATAAAACATTTCCACCAATTTATTTTCTTACTGTTCATCAAGAGATTTATAAGACGGTATGGATACTACTGATCTATAGTACATAAATTAAGTTTTATTGAATATAAGTAACCAAGATACGTGCATGCTCCTATAAAACAGAACTTCCTTGGAGCGCCTGGGTGGCTCAGTCATTAAACGTCTGCCTTTGGCTCAGGGCATGATCCTGGCGATCTGGGATCGAGCCCCACATCAGGCTCCTCGACTGGGAGCCTGCTTCTCCCTCTCCCACTCCCCCTGCTTGTGTTCCCTCTCTCACTGGCTGTCTCTCTCTCTGTCAAATAAGTAAATAAAATCTTTAAAAAACCCAAAAAACTCTCTCTTAAAAAAAAAAGAAAGAAACAGAACTTCCTTATATTTGCAGTGTTCCTCGAACTTTTGTGTATATGAATCTTACGGGGATCTTATTAAAATGCAGATTTAACTTTAGTAGATCTGGGGTGGAGCCTAAGTTTCTGTATTTCTAATAAACTCCCAGGTGTTACAACTGGTGCAGGACCTTAAACCACATTTTGAGTAGGAAAGAGAGAACAGGTAGAAATACAATACTGCTGTTTTGGTTTTCATTTACTTAAAAATGAAAAAATACCTACCATATTGGATTCCTACATACACTAGAAACATATCTTCAAATGCCCTCTGTGTTTTCTTTTCTGTCTTTGTGGATTGGTTTTTACTGCTGTCATATCTGTAAAGTTTTCCTTTCTGCTTTTTATTATATTAAACATATAGCCTGGCTTGAACAGTATATAGTAAGCAGGAGATTAGACTGTGTTTTTCTCATGGAAACCCACTTTGCAGCTGATAAAACTCGTAACCACAGACATTAAAAATCAACGTTTTCTTTGAGTATTTTTTTTCTGCACAAGAATATGGTTTCCTTGCATTCTTTAACTATAGATAGCTGCAGTCATCGTGAAAGGTGTGGCAGCTAGTATCAAGAATGAGGTGGCAAATACACAAGTACCATAGGAGGGAAGGTATATTCCCTCCAAGTATCTATTCTTAAAGATAAGTCAGTAACGTTTCCTCTAATATTAGAGTTGTGAGTGGACCAGTATGCTTTGGAAACAACAAAGAAAATGAAGGCCAGTGTACATGCATGAGAATTGTTGATACATTTAAATAAAGATAATCTGACCCAGAGATGAGCTCATTATGCTGTACAACATATAGAAGTCCCCATCAATTCTACTCTCACTGTTTTTAAGAGCACTGCCAATATTCACTATTTTTTAGGATATGTGATTAAAACATTAGATTATTAGGGAGTAGGGCCATTTATATTAAGGATCTTCTGAGGAAAAATTTGTCCATGAAATTTTATCTATATTCTGCCATTAACTGTCTAAGGAGAGAAAATTTTGAATCAGACATCCCAGGATCCGGAGTTACCATGTGCTGTCTATCCCCCAACCATGGTTAAAACAGACCTATGTTCTGATTTATGAAGTTTCTTTTCCTAATGTACTTGAACACATTCAAATCTTACAGAAGTACCTTGGCTTCCAGGGAGATAGGAGAGCAGAAAATCTTGGCTAAGACCCCAGGGAAATTCTGCGTAGAGTACGTGGAGCCTGGCCGTAATTACTCAGCAGGACAACCAACCAGAGAAAAGGAACAAGGGAGAGGCAATGAGATGCAGCAGAGATTGCTCTACACCAATCAAGTCTTGAGGGAGGAGGATTAAAAATTTAAGAAGACAGGAGGGAAGAGGAGGGGTCTAAGCCTTATGAACCTTATGTTGTTTTCTGACCAGCCTCTGTCAAACTCCCTAAAATAAATTCACAGAAAAACAGTAAGAAAATTTACACAAGATAGAAATAGATGAAAACTACCAAAATACTATATAAAACCCAGCAAACTCCCAAAACACCACATCGGGAACTACATTAAAGAGCATAAATGTTGAAGCCATTTGCTGTTCAAACCAAGAACAAGCCTGGGGCACTCGCTATCATTTCTATAATGTATCCTTTTTGGACGGTGTAGCTAATGTGAAATTGAAAAAAAATGAAAACAGAGGAATAAATATCAGGAATGAAAAAGACAATCATCTTTATTTACAAGTGATAGGAGTCTATATCTAGGAAGGGTAAGGAAATCTTAAACCGAATTCATAATCTTAGCCTAGTAATTGTACTGTTAGAAATTGAACCTACAGAAATGACAAGCAGATATACAAAATTGCATAATGTATTGCTAAGAAGATCAAGCTGTAAACTCAACTGTGTGAGACAATCCTGCTCTATTAGTAATAAAAATAATTCACAGCAAATTCTATACACTTGTATGTGTGTTTGTGAAAAAGATACATTTGCAAAAGAATGAAATATAAATGAAACCACGACACACCTAACTTTAATATTACCACAGTGGGGTGGATATAGAGAGGCAATTATAAGGAGAGCTCATTAATTTTTTATTAATAATATTATTTGTAAACATTCATATTGCCATGTGTTATAAATATGATAATATGCATTGATATTATCAATTAATAATTGTGAATGTTAATCATAATTATACCACTAATATTAATTATACATCTTTAATAGGGGTGAGAACATTGAACATGGGATTTACTCTCAACAATTCTTGGCTGTACAATACACTATGGTTTGCCATAGGCACGATGCTATACAGCAGATCTTTAGAACTTATTCATCTTGCATGATTGAAACTTTAAACCTATAGTTATTATGTTTTTTCTTATGATGAACATATTATTTTTCTTAAAAAGGAGACAAAAAAAATCTTGAAAGAGTTAAAGGTTGGTGTGAATGTATAAAAATAAAGGGATTATAATACTTTCGATTGGCGTAATGGGATTCACTGTATTTTCCCAGATATTATTTCATTAACATTTAATTGAATTGTATCATCCTTTCATGCAATTTGAAATAAGAAAAGCAGTAATTCTAAAGCTAGCTGTGCTGAAGTGTTGCCATTGCTGGGAAAAGTGAATAGAATGTAGGGGATACAGTCTAGCAAACCTAACAGACTTCAATGTTTGCATTGGGCTAGCTGTATGCAAAGGCATTCCATCAGTTTTCACTTCATCATCATGGAAATAAATAAATGACCTTAGGAGCAAGAGTTTACTTTCAGAAAGTGGCTTCCTCTGAAACTCATAGCTATTATACATTACTAAGTTTTATCTAGTGCATTATGACATTTTTATTTTGCTTTAGACATCAGCATACGCTGCAGTAAAAAAAAAAATCAGGTCAATATCATACAAGTTTACACTTTGCACAGTGATATTGAGGACCCTAGGTCAAATATAAAAATACTAAAGATAAAGCTTAGCAGAAAAAAAAAAATGAAGACATAAGGTTTGAATGTATTTATACTTAAATTTCTTCTCTGAGTTCCCAAGAGAGAAAAATTAGTATTAGAAAATAAATAGACCCTTGGAAGGATAATCTCAGCCATCAACTGATTTTATAAGGTATACAAAGTAATTGCAAAGTAATTTTCATGCTAACATTAACATGACTAGAATATAAGTAGGTTTAAAAATTCAACTCAATTTCAAGCATCCCTTCTCAATTTGTTGTTAAGTCAAACAGAAATCATATCAAAATTGCACCCTTTTCTCAACATACTTATTATTTATTAAAGCGTATGCTGAGATTTGCCCAAAAGATGAGACAAAGCAAGTCATTCAAAAGCTTGTAGATTTGTGAGAGAAATCTGCCATTCAGATCGACTTCCAAACTAGAGAGCATTTAGGCAATACAAGGAACAGAAATGGATGTTTTTTCATAGAAATAATTTCCTCAGGCTATAAAATTGCAAATTGCTTTGAACTGCCTTTTATATTCAGTAGGGATAATCAAAATAATATTGCCTGAACTGTGTTGTCATCCCCAAAGCATGCTCTTTAATAATAATACTTTTGTGCTTTATAGAATTTTTAATCCCAAGTATTTGTGATGGTTAAACATTCATCCGTCTTGAAATTGGCAAAATACACAGGTGACAGATAGCACTTTTAGTTTAAAAAATAAATCCTAACAAACAAAAACGAAGCAAGTGAGGGTTTTTTATGTTGATTTGATGGCTCAAGAAACCCTTTTTTTCACCCAAACTTGTAACTCTAGTTTCTGAGAGGGTTACCACCCAGCCTTTACAGGTGGTTCTATAATTCAAGGGCTGATGTAATGGTCCAAGATTCAAGTAATGGCAGAGTGGAAGGTGGAGAATGGCAGTACAGTTTAAGAAACGAAACATACAAATCTTCACAACCTGTTCCTACCTAACTTCTTACCATGCTTTCTTACTGGGGCAGGCTTATTTAGAGCACTGGCAAAATTATCTCCATGAATTCTTGTGGCCTTCCCCCTCTAATCCTCACAACTTCTAGCAGATTATTGAACCTCTTCCTGGGGTTTTACTCAAATTGATTAAGAGACAATTTAATAAAATCCATGTTAGTGATTTAGTTACAACTCAAGATCAATTTATCTTAGCGCTGGACCCTCTATGACATTGAGGTCCATTTCCAAGTCTCCAAGAGGTACATCCCATTTGGGAATTGGGTTTCTTTCTTGTTTCCTTGTGGCAGAAATACAAATTGATAGCCTTAACTCTGAGCTATTCTAGCTTTCTCTTAGAAGCCCTGATTGTAATTGTAGCCTAAGACAAATGTTCAAATACATTTTCAAAATTTCCCTGATGACGCATCTTGTAAGATGGGATTTCTACACAATTTGCCTAAAAAAATGTTCAAGGTAAGAGGCATATACCATGTCCACTAGTCATAAAAACTGAAATTATAAATATATAAATTCTCCCCCCAAATATCTTTAGATTCTTTGTGATCTTAATCAAAATCTCAAAAGGAAATTTATTTTTGATGAACTCAACAAAAGAGTTCTAAAATTTGTGCAGACTCCAAGACAATCTTGAAAAAGAACAAAATAAGAGGACTTACTCTGCTAGATGCCACAATTTATTGTAAAGCTATTGTAATTAGGGAAACATGGTATCAACCCAATAATTAATCAATTAGTTAGATGATAGAACATAATTAGGGGCGCCTGGGTGGCACAGCGGTTAAGCGTCTGCCTTCGGCTCAGGGCGTGATCCCTGCGTTGTGGGATCGAGCCCCACATCAGGCTCCTCCGCTATGAGCCTGCTTCTTCCTCTCCCACTCCCTCTGCTTGTGTTCCCTCTCTCGCTGGCTGTCTCTATCTCTGTCGAATAAATAAATAAAATCTTTAAAAAAAAAAAAAAGAACATAATTAAAAGCCCCAAAGCAGACATCTTCTATAGAATTTGATTTGGGATGAGGTTGGCATTGAAGATCAATGGGAAAAGGAAGGTGATTTCAATAAATGACTCAGTATGCCTATGTTTAGAAAAGGTATCTTGGCTTACTTCTCATCATATCTAAAAATAAATTGGAGACATTAATGTGAAAAGCAAAACAATAACATTTCTGGTAAGTCATTTAGGAAAATATCTACACGATCTCAAATTAGGGAAAGTTGTGTTCAACAGGATACAAATTAATGATATATTTTATTACATTTAAATTAAGAACTTCTGTTCATGTAAAGACATCACCTTTGTTACTGATTTTAAAAATACACAAAATGGAAAGTCTTTGTAATACATATACAGAATAAGAGGTCTTTATGATATAAATAATCAACGAAGGATCTAAAAACAAAAAGAGTAACAAACAAACAAGAAAAAAAAAATCCTACAAATTGATAAGAAAATGTCTGACAGCCAATAGAAAAATGAGGATAAGACAATATCAGGAATTTCACAACAGATTAATTTAAAATGGCTGCTAAACATAGGAAACAATAATTTATTTACTGCTTTAGTTGTCACGGAAACATAAATTAAAACCACAGAGAGATACAATCACTGACCCACCAGAATGGTTTAAAATCATCTATTAAACCTTATCTATGAAAGCTGGAGGTATGTACAACCATGACCCAGTAACACTACTAAATAGTATTTACCTGAGAAATACATGCTCATAGGTACCAGATATATGTATAAAAACCACCAGAGCAGCATCATTCACAGTAGCCAAAGAAAAGAAATACTCCACTTATCAATGGATGAACTGATAAATAATGTATATTCAGGTAATGGAATAAAATACAGTAATTAAAATAGCCAAATGTATCCTAGATAAATCTCATGAGCTTGTTCTCAATGAGTAACACTGAGAAGTCAGAAAAGAGTACATGCTTTGGGATTACCTTTATTTAGATTTATTTATTTATTTGAGAGCGAGAACAGGAGCCCTGCCTGGGTTGGGGTGGGGGGTGGTAAAGGGAGAGGGAGGAGCAGACTCCCTACTGAGCTGGGAGCCAATGGGCTTGATCTCAGGACCTGGAGATCATGACCTGAGCCAAAGGCAGCTGCTTACCAACAGAGCCACCCAGGTGCCCCTAGGATTACTTTTAAAAATTGTTAAAAAATGGTAAAACTAAACTACTGCTTTTATGTTACAAAGCAGACAGTGATGACCCTACCAATTTCGAATAAAAGGTCGTTGGCTATCGGTTGGGAAGATGCCTGAAAGAGACTCAGGAATACTGGCAAAGTCCTATTTCCTGAACTGCATAGTGGAAAACAATTTGTTTTCATACAGCTCCGAAGCCTTAAAGTTAACATTATAAATAATATTTACAGCAACTTAAAAGAAAATAAGTTTCTGATTTTGAAATAATTATATTTACTAAACATAAGAGTAAAATTCCATTGGCGATGCACTTTTAATGAGAACTATTTTGTATTCTAATAACTAATACGCCCATCTTTTCATATTAGTTACTGCTAGACTAAGATCTATTGCAGTGGAAATTAACAGCAAATAAAAGAAAGGGTCATTTATAAGAGGAGTCCACTAGGAAATGCAGAGCTTACAAAAAAGGCTTATTAATGATTTGTATTAAGTGCATTATTTACAGTAACATCCTCAACAAAATTAGGATATTCTGCATCTAATAAATAAATGAAAATCATGAGGAAATTGTAGAGAAGCAATTGGTAAGTTCTAGCAAGTAGAAGAGACGCATTCAAGTTAACAAAATAACATCAGTTAGTAATTTTAGCAAATGTTAGACATTCATCTTTTTTTCTGAGTAAATTTCAGAAAACATAAACACTAATGTACAGCCTCTCCAATATGTCTGAACTTAGAATTTTCCAGCATAGGCTAAAATACTCTGTTTCAAATACAACACTTTCAGGGAAAAAGTGTTAGAGAAAAACAGAAAACCCTAACAAGAGTGTATGATGGCTGCTTAAAAAAAAAAAAAATCACCAGTATTTCAGTATTTCTAGTTGCCCTATATTTGGTTGTTTTTACACCTCACTGCAGTGCATCATACGATATTTCAGCATGAGTGTTCAGTGTCTTTTTCTTTTTTCAAGTGGGAAAAGAGTGTTTTTGAATGAAGAGGTTGGTGGGGGGGGGTGAAATCTTTGTATTGCCTCAACTGTAGGAAAATCTCAGGCTAATCAATTCCAGGAAAGAGTATATTTGGAAGTCGCTGATCTATAAATTGATTCCCTTAAAACGGCCTCATTTATGGAAAATACGTGGGTACTTTCAGAATATGCATGTCTTATTTTGCAGGCCACTGTTCTCGGCCACCTCATTTACTTTCATAGCATCAAGTAGCACTGTGTTAGATCATTGCAAATTTATTCATTGATAAAATACTTGCTAAACTTCTACCATGTGCCAGGCACTGTGTTAGCAATCGGGAAGCAAAAATACACCAAGTCCTACTCAAAAGAGTTCCTAATATAGATCTTTACATTTTAACTCAGACATTATTTCTGATCCCTGGCATTCATTTTCATTGCCTTCGTATAACTGAAATGTCTGTATTTCCCACTCTTAAATGATATCTTAATCTGTTATAAGTATCTTGGCTGCATGTTTCCTCAGCATTTTGAAGGTATGGTAACATTATTTTTAACCTCTATTCAGTTAATACAAAACCTGCAGATAGTTTGTCTTTCTTTCACAGGGAGTTGCTATGATTCTCTCTGGATTGCTTTTATGTTTTTCCCTGTATTGTTTTCTGTAGTTTCACTATAAAGGTATGAATTGTTGATTTCTTAAATTATTACTTTATTTTTCCTGAAACCCATTTCATCTGTTACAGCAAGTAATACATGTTTTCAGTTTTGGGAAGCGTTCATCCAGTATATTTGGGTCTCATCCTTTTGTCGCCACTCTCCCCATGAGTGCATAGGAACATCCTGTTTTATCTTCCCTGAGCTCTTTTATTTTTTAAGGTTTATTTATTTATTTATTTTAGAGAGAGAGAGCATGAGTGGGGGGAGGGGCAGAGGGAGAGGGTGAGGGAAAGGCAGAGAAGCAGGCTCCCCGATGAGCACAGAGCCTGAAGTGGGGCTCGATGTCATGACCCTGAGATCTGGACCTGAACTGAAACCAAGAGTCCGAGGCTTAACCAACCAAGCCACCCAGGCGCCCCTCTTCTCCGAGCTCTCAACTGCTCTCTCGGATTTGTATCTTGTATCCCTCCTTTGTGTGTATTCTCTGTGCTACTTTGGAGGTGATTTCCTCAGATCCATATTTCATTTTGTTAATTTTCTCCCTGCAGATCCATAAATGCATTCTCATCATTGAAATAAAACATTTATGATGTGATAGAATATGTTTTGAAGCAGATCATACTTTATCTTTTCAACCTCCTATTTTGGGGGCACCTTGGCGGTTCAGTCAGTTAAGCATCGGCTCTTAATTTTGGTTCAGGCCATAATCTCAGGGTCATGGGATCAAGCCCCACATCGGGCTCCATGCTCCACAAGGAGTTCACTTGAGGTTCTTTCCCTCTGCCCCACCCCCCTACTCACACTTATTCTCTCTCTCTCTCTCTCCCTCTCTCAAATAAATAAATAAATCTTGAAAACAATAAATAAAAACAAAACCTCCTATTTTTTAGAGTTTTCGTATGAATCCGTAATCTAGATACAAATTTCAAATTTCCAAGATACATAATTATTATTTAATGTCAATTGACTCTCGTATTTATGCTTTCATTTTCAGAAGATAAGGAAGAAGTGTATTGCTATTAGATATGTGTTTAATAACAACTTGGCAGTTTGAAATTCACATAAAGTACAATATATTTTTTTATCACATATCTAGTCTGCATGAAATCCGATGCTACAGGTAAAAGAAAATAATTAAACTGAATAAAAGAGAAACATTAAAATTATTTAGAGCTCTGACTTTTAAATTACAAGTCTCCCGCAGGGTGTAAACAGGCAGATTTCTGATTTTCAAATGCATGAGTAGTGAAGTAAAAAATGATAATAGAGAGGGGCTCTTTCAACAAACTCCTGCAGGATAAAACATTTCTGGAACCAACTTGTATACATTTGAATTTTATACTTTGCTTATTTAAACACATTTCTCATTTTTTACAAAATCCCCAATTTCAATTACATTATTGAGAAAACAATATGCACAATTTTATCCCTGTGCTTGATATGTAGTATAGATGCACTTAATTATATTTTGTTTAATTAAGACATAATATAAGGACAGAGTTTATGGAATATGTCTCATTTCTAAATAAAGACACATATGGAAATTTGAAGGTAGTAAAGACCTCAATAAAAAATATTTATTTATTAAATAGGTATTACCAACTTATGTGTGAAATACTGAAACACAATGTTTGGTAACATTTGGATGTGGTCCCTGTTTTCATGGAGTTTTTTGGTTTTTGTTTTACTTTTTATTTGTTTTTAAATTTAAATTCAAGTCCGTTAATATACAGCGCAGAACTGGTTTCAGGAGTGTAACCCAGTGATTCATCACCAACATACGACACCCAGTGCTCATCCCAATAAGTGCCCTCCTTAATCCCCATTTCTCATTTAGCCCATTCCCCCACCTACCTACCCCCTAGCAACCCTCAATTTGTTATGGTTTGCCTCCCTCTCTGTTATCTTATTTTTCCTTCTCTTCCCTTACATTCATCTGTTTTGTTTCTTAAATTCCACCTATGAGTAAAATCATATACTTGCTTTCTCTGGCCGGCTTGTATCACTTAGCATAATACACTCTAGTTCCGTCCACATTGTTGCAAATGGCAAGATTTCATTCTTTTTGAATGCCAAGTAATATTCCATGGTGCATATATACCACATCATCTTTATCCATTCGTTAGTTGGTGGAAATTTGGGTTCTTCCCAGAACTTATCAGAGGAACAGAGTAGCAAATGACCATATTATTATTATTATTATTACTATTTTATTTATTTATTTATTTATTTATTTATTTATTTATTTATTACTGTGACAGTTGCTAATAAAGGGAGGTTGAGGATCAGGGGTCGGTTTGTAGGGCTTCAGGAGGTTAGAAAGAGATTCTTCAGGAGCACAGAGTTGAGAAAGACAGGGTAGGTGTGAGGCATACAGAGCAACAAGGGGGAGCTTCTCAGGGAAAAGAACTGCTGATTCAATCCCTATGGCAGAAAGCAGGCAGGAGAGCTCAAGGCAGTGAACGCAGTTTGCACCCAGAGCACAGTGATAATGGGCATGAGAATTGAGGCTGAAGAGGGGGAAAGCGGGAGGCCATATCTTTGGTGCTACTGGAACATTCATCCAACACCTAATTCAACGACTCTTCAGATGGAGTTTGGAATTGAATTTGATATAGGAAACATTTTAAAAGGGGTACCTATTTAAAATAAAACATTTTTCATTAACTTGAGATTTCAAAATTAATCAGAGAATTTCTCTATACTTGTGTATTCTATCAACAATTGGAAGTATTTGTAGAGAAAATGATTTCAATGTCTTAAAGATCCTCAAAAGTCTCAAAACTCAGTAGCATTTTAATGGCAATGATCATGGTTCTATAACAATGGATCTTCACCAGCAAGTGTCCCAGGTGGGTATCCCTAATTGGCTGCCTACACCACCCTTCTTTTGATGTATACAGGCGTTCTTCCCATGAACCCACTGGATGCTCATTCCTGAAAGTCATACATTGGGCTTATTACTGTCATGGCATGTTGTGGAAAGACGTCTACACTGAAGACTCTGATGGGCACAGAGCACACAGTATTTAAACTAAACAGATACTTTTCTCTGTTTAGTTCATCAAGTACCAAAGCATTAAGGAGAAGGAGAAAATTCTCTCTTGCCCCCAAACAACTTGCAGGGGGAGCCCTGGGAGGAGGAGATAATGGGAAAACTCAAGATTCTCACTTTGTGAAAACCAAGTCTTTTTCTTGCAATTCTTTGATTTGAATAACAATAAAGTCTCTTGACCACGGCCATCCCAGTAGTCTCTCTCAGGCACTTTCCCCACATATTCTTTCTCTTCATAGACAAGGCCCTTCTTCTAGTGTCCCTGGTTTCCAGGACCTCATATTTATTTCTCTTCATGCTTTCCTTCATTACCTCTTAATATAAATCCAAGAACACATGCACATGTACCCACACAAACACACACACATTATTTTCCCTTGTCTGTTATCAATATATCTTGAAGAAACATTTTATTTAATGTCTAAATCACTTAGCAAACTACAAACTAGTGTCCTTTACCTCAAGTCAGTGAGAGCTCAGGTTTCAAATAATTCATGGACGTGAAGAAATCATTATGTTTAGTCTAGGGAAAATGCCTTTCTTCTTTTAACTGCTAGAATCCCTCTAATAGATTAAAACAACAAAGGATGGGGTAGCAGGGATGAGGAGATAAAATGTAGTCAAGTGCCCATATTGAAACTAGTTGAATATTCACATTCAACTCATTTTCCATGATCTATTTATTATTGGGAATTTATGACTGGATAATAATGATGCTTGTAATTTGATGGAACAGATATTTCTTGGCAGAAAAGCAAGTGATTTATCTGGAAAGTAAACAGCTGTGCAGAAAATAATTTTTTTTGGTAAATTAATGAGGAAAAAACCTATCTGAAATATTTCGGCTTCTAATTTAGAGCTGTATTAGTCAGTGTTTCACCAAGAAGGCAGAACTGCTATGAGTATTTATAAAAAAAAAAAGGGGGGGGGGCGGGCTTCTTGGATTTAGACTTTACTCAAAGTGAAAGCAGTTGGGGTGATAATGTCTGGAAAGAAGAGCTGAAGGGTCAGACAAGTCAATAACCAATTTTTGCAAAGCACTGTGATATGTTGGGTAGACATGTAGGAACTTATGGGAAAATCTGGAAAGCCAGGGGTGTCCAGCAATTTCAGTGGAGCCATGCGGGGGAACTGGTGCAGATACGTGTGTAAAATTGTTCACCCTTTACCTGGTAGTGGCACTGGTGTTGCTGTCACTCAGCACAGGGAGCAGACTGAAAGAGCTGCACGTGCAGGAAGTGAAAGCAAGGAAAAGCTGAGAGTCAACACTTCTGTGTCCCAGCAAAGAAACCTTCAGGGGGTAATGACTGCTGATTCACTTATGCCCTCCAAATGTTGCACGGACCTCCATTTCTAAAGAGAATGTGCTGACAATCATCCTGCCTGTATCAGATTCTCCATTAACTTTTATCACAGAACATTGGAAAATTAAAATGAATTCCAAAAATACTCACCCTTCCCCCCCCATTTTAAGTGGCAACCCAATTTCCTTATGATAACCATTGCTCAGCAGCCCATCCAATATGAAAACTCTTTTCTTTGCCTGTCATTTTGGGTGTGCAAGAAGCCCAAAGTGTCCAAGTGGCAGTTGAAGCTTCTAATTTAATGGAATCATTACTGAGTTCTGTAGAAGGAGTATTCCTCCTTTGCAAACTAAGACCTCTCTACTGACAGAACCCAACTTTTCATGAAAAGGAAACAAAATTTTTCTAATAAATCAACAGGGATAGTAGTGAAAGGAATTACTCCCAATTTAATCCTTGATTACAAGACTCTTAAAACCTGGGAGAATTTTGGAGGACATTACCCTAGGTCCATAAAGTATTGTCATGCAAATGGCACAAATTGTCAAGTTGTCAAAAGTCCATCCCTTTACTCTATCAGGACAGTTGCTTCATGGTATCATGAAACATAGTAAGACCACTGAATTTTATGTGCCCAAGTCCATTCAACAGGCTTTATTTGCAGTAAAATTAGTTACCTGGTCAGAAACAATGTTATGCTCAATATCATGACAATGAACAATTCAGCTGTAAGCCTATGGATGGTGATTTTGGCAGGTGCATTACAGACAGGGAAGGCAAATCCATATCCAGAGCAAGTGTCTATTCCAGTGAGAACAGTTTTGCCCTTTTCATGGTAACAATAGTGTAATATCATCAGTCGGACCAATGCAATCAACCTGGTTGTCTTATTTCCTCAGGGAATGATGCCATCTCATGAGCTATTTCCCAGACATTTTTATCACCAATTTTCCAATTGCATTTCTTCCAGGTTCTTGACTATCCATCCAAATCATTAGCCTCTGTCCACATATCAGTGTAGATCTGTATTTTGCCCTTTTTTCATTTTAAGCAAAACAAATAAGGTATACTGCTCAAAATTATGCCAACTGGGAGTATTGTCTTACCACTGTTCTTCACTGCCCATATGCTGAAACTATCCTTTCTGGGTGGTACCAGCATATCTTGTAGAACGATTTATATATGAGGCTTGAATTCCTCTTTCTCAAAAAACTCTTCATTGAGACACCATACCACAAACATGTTGTTCATATATCTGACATGTGCCTTCAGAGCCCACTCCAATCATAGTCTTCATTCACTAATACAATTTGATAATGGAGCACTGCTGTGTGCACCTAACTTTACGGCTTAGCAAGTGAATTCTATCAGAATTTTGCCCCTGACACATGAAATTAAAAACAGTTTTCCAACATATTTCCTGGAGCCTCCATGACCAATGTTTCCTTCTACACTCCTCAGTATGGATTTCTTTACTGGTTTCATTTAATTTGCTTCATTGACAAGTAATCTCAAATTTTGAGTTGAAATTTAGGTTTGTCAGTGATAGATTTGCTCATGACAAAAATGTTATGGTCTTCATTACATTGCTTATAATAACTTCTTTTCATGGTCACTGTCTAAACCAAGTGGAAGAATGGCTTCAATTTTCTTTCTAGGAGATAGGTCAAGTTATTAACCTGACCATTGTTTCCAGAGGGTGAAAGTCAGCCAACATCTGTCTTATACTTGTCTAGTCGCTCAGATCTCTAGAGAATGAGAATATGAAAAATAAGATTCTTGTGTTACAGGTGATATTCTTCAGAAAAGTTTATCATAATCTTTCAACTAAGAATTTTATTTTATTTTCTAAAGTAGTATGATTTTAAAGTTTCATACTCAAGCTATTACTAATGATTAGTAGAAGTTCAGTGACTGTGTTAAGATTGAGTAAGTATTTTTTCAATATAGGCCTAGATAAGGTAATAAGGGGAAAAAAGAAGGAAAGAAAGAAAGAAAGAAAGAAAGAAAGAAAGAAAGAAAGAAAGAGAAAGAAGAAGGAAGGGAGGGAGGGAGGAAGGGAGAAAAGGAGGAAGGGAGGAAAGAAGGAAAGGAGGAAAGGAGGAAGGGAGGGAGGAAGGGAGGGAGGAAGGAAAGGAGGGAGGAAGGAAGGAAGGGAGGAAGGGAGGAAGGGAGGGAGGGAGGAAGGGAGGGAAAGGAAGGAAGGAAGAAAGGAACAAAGAGTTGGCCCTTTGTTTACATTAATTTAGCCAAGAATTACAGTGATTTTTACATATTCTTGACCATATATTTCACAAAGCCTGGACAAGCTTTTTAAAATCGTTAATTACTGATGGATTTAAACTTTGCTGTTTTCCTTCCTATAAAAATACTAAAACTAACATCATGGTTACATATAAAAGGTTACATATGGTTATATAAACACATGAAAGTATAATAGGTATGATATATTTATTTATGTGTGTATATATGTATATATATACATACATATACATAATTTAACATCAACATTTTAGTCAAACATTTCCTATTTAAGAAACACACTTTATAATACATGATGTTATTGTAAAATATATTTTTGAACATGTCTAAAATAGTTAAAGTTTCAGTTTTATGAATATTCTTGAAACAGACGTGCAATTTAGATTTTGGCAGATGATTTTTCAGAGCATTTTTCTAAATTAGAGGCAGCCAGATGTCATTTATTCATTTTATTAGGAGAATGAAACCAATAGGTAATCTAAAACCTGGCTTCAATCTTTAAAGTATTTAAACTCTTTTTTCATCAAATAGGAAAACTGGTTCAGTGAATTTTTCCATTTTTCATTTCCTTTCTAAATGTAGATAGTAATGAATTCTGAGATAGTAAAATGATAGGTGATTGAAAAGGGGCTAAAACAAAGATTAAAACATTGAGTGATCTGTTAGCTGAGTATTTACGTACAGAGCACTCAATATCAAAGATGGAATTAACATAAAACATCCCACTGTCTCCATATAAGAGTTTGCAAAATGTTTCACTGAAAGAATCGAACTGATTTCTGAGGGGTTTATTCTGAAGAGTGAGTTTGCTAACAAGTCAAATTCATGCAGTCTGTTTCTCCCTCTAGTTTCTCTGCAGTTTAATCTACAAACAAAATCATTCTGGACCATGTGAAATTTTAAACATATTTTTTTACATAAGATTTGGGACATACTTACACTAAATCATTACTTGTTGTTTATTTGAAAGTAAATTGAATTAAATACCTTGTTTTGTTTTGTGCAATCTGACCTACATAAACCCACGTCATATTCCTCTTTTCAGACTATCAGAGGTGTTGCTGAGAGTAAAGACCTACAGGCTTGTCTTGTCCAGTAGTTCAACTACTCATGCCTAGATTCCCTAACTAGATTGTTAAAATTTACTGGGATCCTTTCTTGGAAATTCTTGAAGGAGCCATAGCCGAATCAACACAGCATTTAAACACAACATTTAAAATACAGCAATTTTAGAACTGTTCTTAACAGACAAAGGTGCTTTTATTTGTACATGTGAAATTTTTTTTATGCCAAGTTGTAAATATTTCCAATGTCTATCCATTTCATTCAGCTTTCAACGAAGCAGAACAGAGAGTTAAAGAAGCCGTTTATGATCATTATGATAACAGGAGCAAAGCTAAATGTTCCACATGGAGACTGACCCCCTAATCTTACGGATTGGTATCGCCTGCTAACCAATTCAGCTAGCTACATGGACTAGTTTATTAACCGTTGAAGTATGAATGTTTAGGAAATTCAATAAATTTTGATCAGAAGTGAAGAGGTGGAGGTCATTCTGTTTACCTAATGACAGGCTTTTTTTTCTATAAAACATTAGATTATTAATTATGTGCAATAGAATAAATCATGTTTATTTTATTGTCCTAGCCCAAGTCTTTTTTATTTTTATTTTTTTTAGCCATTGTGTGGTTTTCTCTCAGAATCACTCTGGAAAGTGATCATATTCTATTCCTAGTGACTTTGATGGTTTTCTTCTGCATTTATCACTTAAAATGCTTCCTAAATATAGAAAAGATAACTTCTACAGTATAATTATCTGGGATGTCTTATATAAATGGTCTTAAAATAGGTCTCCACTATGACAGTCTTCTAATGCTCTCTTTTCAACTTTTCATAGAACACGCTATATGGAAATTTTCTTTTTATAATTAATTATGGCTTCATGACAAAAACCATAGGGAAGCTAAAAACAAGAGTATCTGATGAATTCTCTGAATCATGAAGAATCAGGTTTTTCTTTGTTAAAATAACATTTGTTTTAGTAAATAGACTGTTTCCTAGAATATCTTTTATTTATGTCTTGTTTTCAAATTTTTCCTGAGTAACATTTTGAAGATTGAGAAGTCACTGCTTCTAATTTTTAATTATGTTTATTCAATAGCCACTTGCTTATTTACCATTGCATAATAGTATAGGGTACATGATCTAAATAGTTCCTTATATTAAATTCCATGGGTTAGAAATGGAATAAACATAGCATGAAGGGCTTCTCTTATTTATATTATGAAGATATATTTAAGTAGCAAAGAGCACACTGGATTTAAAGTCTGACAATACTGTGTTTAATTCACAGATTTCTCCTGATTTGGTGAGATTTATCTAACCTTCCTGGGATTCAGTGTTCTCACCCATAAAATGGCAATAATAGACAATTCAAATATTTAATATAAAGTAATTTCAAATATTAAGTGGAGTCACAGATACCCAATACATAGTAGCAATGATTACATCTGAGCCTCAAGTCCCTTGGGGGGACATTTGAATGGACACCTTTCTAACATAACAGAACATAGACCAAAATGAATCAAACGGGAATCATTTTATAACACTGAAAATGCAGCAATCATTTATGGAACTATAACTGAAAGCCCTATAATACACCAGGTTTCAGGTTTTTGTGTGTGTGTGTGTTTGTGTGTGTGTGTGTGTGTGTGTGTGTGTGTGTATGAACCTGTGCTTAGAAGTTTGGGGAAATACCTTATGTATTTATAGTTCTATAGTTATATATATCCTATAGCAGAATGACCTGCTATCATGAATTGAGAGTCCTCTTCCAACCAAATCAATTCAATCAAGATGTTAACTAGTTAACATCTTAATTTCTAACAACCTAGTTTGGATTAATATCAAGTTAATATATATGTATACCAACTTTCTCTTTCTAAAAAAATTTACCATTATTGGTCATTCCTAGAACTTCAGCCAACTTTCTCTTTCCACCATCTATTTAGGAAACAAGTTTTTCCAGAGATTCAAGATATTCAAGAGGATGATTTCAGTGTCTCTCCTATTTTAGAGTAAAGGCAAATCATTCTAAAATCCCGCTCTTTGTTTGTTTGTTTAGAGATGGAGAGAGGGGGGTAGGGGCAGCAGGAGAGGGAGAGAGAGAATATTAAGCAGGTTCAACACCCAGCACGGGCCCCCCTGAGGGGCTTGATCTCACAACCCTGAAATCATGACCCAAGCATAAATGAAGAGTCGGTGTTTAACTGAGCCACTGAAGCACTCCTAAAATCTCATGTTTTGGATTACAATAAATCAAGCAACACAGACATGAATTCAAGGAGTTATAAATGAAATTGCACTTATGTCCTGGATGTATTTCCTATTTTTAGTAATTTAGACATTTAATTCAAGTGCATCTAATTTCCTGTCGGTAGAGACTGAGTATTAACGTGCTCTGAAACAACTACTTCCATCACTTCATTGTGGCTTTGGTTGGTATTTCCTTAATGATGAATGCTAATGCTAATGAACATCTTTTTGTATGCTTATTGGCCATTTCTGTATCTTCATTTGGAGAAATGCCTATTCAAATCCTTTGACTAGTTTTTCATGTGGGTCATTTGTCTTTTAGTTATTGAATTATAAGTGTTCTTTATATTTTCTGGATACTACACTATTATTAATTATATATTTGCAACTATTTTCTCCCATTCTGTGGCTTGTCTTTTCACTTTCTTGATAGTGTTCTTTGTTGAACAAAATATCTTAATTTTGATGAAGTCCAATTCACCTCTTTTCTTCTTTGATTTCATGTGCTTTTGGTATCATACCTTAAAAAAAAAATTCCTACTTCAAGGTCACTCAGATTTTTATCTATTTATCTTACTCAGAGTCTTATAGTTTCAGCTCTTACATTTAGGTCTGATCTTTTCCGAATTATTATTATTTCTTTGCATATAGTGTGAGCTAAGGCTCTAAATTCAGCCTTTTCCATGTGGATATCTAAAAACAAGTCACTATTTTGTCTACTGTTAGTGTGGCAACTTCAGCTCTTTTGACTACTCCCTTCATGAAACCAATTTGTTTTGTGTTTTGTCTTGTTTTGGTTTCTGCGTGAAACCTATTAGCATCTTTGAATCTAAAGTAAGTCTTTTGTAGACAGTATAGTTGAATCATAGTTTTATATTTGTTTTATCGCTCCTTGTCTTTTAATTGGAGTGTGATCTATTTATATGTAGTTTATTTATAAGTAAGGACTTAGTTATACAGTTTTGTTATTAGCTTTCTATACATCCTGTGTCTCATGTTCCTCATTTCCTTCATTACCATTTTCTTTTGTATGAAATATATATTTTCTAGTGTACTATTCCAATTCCTTTGAAATTTCTTTTACTATATTTTGTATTGGTTTCTCTGGGAATTGATATCTTAGTTAACATCTAGTCACCATCTTAATTTATAACGATCTAGTTTGGACTAATATCAAGTTAATATATCGTATATCAACTTAATATCATATCTATCTATCTATCTATCTATCTATCTATCTATCTATCTATCTACCTATCGCCTCTCTCATCATTATGATGTTATTCCCACAGATTACATCTTTACATATTATGGGTGTGTCAACCTAGATTTGTAATTACTACTTTAAATAAGTAATATTTTAGATAAGTAGTCTTTTAAATAGGATAGGGAAAAAAGGTGTCACAAACAAAAAAATATATTTATATTGTCTTTTATATTTACCCTTCCCAGTGTTCTTTATCTTTTTGTGTGGAATTGAGTGACTGTTCAGAAATATTTCATTTTAGAGTGAAAGACTCCCTGTAGTCCGTGTGCTGTAGTGCAAGTATGGCGTGCATGAACTTTCTCAGTTTTGTCTGCATGTCTTTTTCATTGTTGAAGAATAGTTTATAGGATAAATAATTCTTGATTAAAGAAAAATGATTTCTCTTTTCAGAACTTTGAATATGTCGTCTTATTTCCTCCTGGTCTCCATATTTTCTGATGAGAAGTTAGTTGTTAATCTTGTTGAGGCTCCCTTGTAAATGATGAATGACTCCTGCCTTGCTGCTTTCAGCATTCTTTGTATTTGGATTTGAGAGGTGTTTTGTTTTGTTTTTATGTTTCCATATGTGGATATGTTTAATTTTATCCTGCATGCAGTTTATTTAGATTATTGGATTTGTAGAGGAACATTTTTCGTCAACTTCGGAATTATGTAGTTAAGTATTATTCCTCTTTTCTTTCACTTTTTTCTTCTTTCTTTCTGGGACTCCCATTATGCATATGTTGGTAATCTTGATGATGTTCCACAAGACTGTAAGCCTCTGTTCATTTGTGTTCATTTATTTTTTTTTATTCTGTTCCTCAGACTGGATAATATCAATTGACCCATCTTCAGGGTTGCTGATTGTGTTTCTTTTGTCTGTTCTTATCTGCTCTTGGGATTTTCTAGTGGATATTTTTGTTTCATTTATTGTACTTTCACCTCCAAAATTTCTATTTTTTTAAAATGGTATCTACTTTTTATTGATATTCTGTTCGATGAAATATCATTCTCATAATTTCTTTCAGCTTTTTGGAAATAGTTTTCTCTAGCTCGTCCAAATATTTTAAATAGTTGATTTGAAGTCTTTCTCTAAAAAAATTCAATGCCTGGGCTTTTTCTGGCACAGTTCCTATTGACTTATTTTTCCTATCTAAGGGCCATATTTTCTTGTTTGTTTTTGTTTTGAACATTTTTGTTTAAATTAGCCTTTTTTCAATACTGTAATATAGCAACCTTGGAAATCAGATTCTCTCTCCTCCCCAAGATTTATTGTTCTTGATGATTATTTCAGATGTTGCTGTTTGTTTAGTTAGTGATTTTTCTGAGCTAACTGTAAAGTCTGTGTAAAGTCTATTCTTTGTCATTGTGGCCCCTGAAGTTCCTCTTCCATTAGCTTAGAAGTTAGCCACACATTGGACAGGGAGTTCCTAAAATACCTAGAACAACAACAACAACAACAACAACAACAATCTTCTAGTCTTTGCCTACAGTTCTGCATATATATTGAAGCATGGTTCCAACACTCACCCAGGCAGTTGACAACTCTCTTTGTCTTTACTTCTTTAGGAGGAAGTTTTCCCTAACCATGTTCAAAACCCTGAACATCTTTGTGGTCTTTTAGATCCTCAGAAATGTGTGTGTGTGTGTGTGTGTGTGTGTGTGTGTGTGTGTGTGTCTTTTGGTTAGTATGCTGTTTGTTACAACTATTGTCTATTGTCTCAGGAAGCAGCAACCTAATAAATTAGCTTGTAAATATTTTTTGACAGATTTCCCCAGGAAACAGTTTAGCACTCAGCCAGTCTTGAGTTAGGTGAAATAGACGGTCAGAGACAATTTGAGCCTGTCTTCCATGTAACCACTTGACAGGTCAGAATAAGACAGGTCACAGGTTCTTTGTGAATGAGGTCTATCTTCTCCCTCTGGTATAGTCTTCACACTGCTCTTTTCATAGTTACTGCTGAGCTAGGGGACACGGAATGGGACTTTTGTAAGTTAAAATGCCACAAAGTTCATCATTTTCACTGAGGATAAGTCACCCTTTCCCCCAGTAAGCTCTCACAGAGATGCTGCAAGATGATTCATTTCCAGAGTTCTGAAAAAGTTGATTCAGATAATTTTTACCCTTTTTTTGTTCCTTCTATGGAGGGGTGTCCTCTGTCACTCCAGTTCTATTCTTTCCATCCGTTATTATCTTTTTCTTTATTTCCTTCCTGGTTGGGTTTTAAAATCCATGAGCCATTATTTTCTTGCCATTCCTAATTAAACACAAAATTATCTCATCCTTGTAATGGTATAAGCACCTATCTTTCAAAAGCCCAGTGTTAGATGAACTTACTTCTCTGATTTCTACTAATCAACATCTGAGAAATGTAATGGTGATGAAGAAAGTCCCAATACAGTGGATGTCTTCCCCTCATTCTGTAAAAACAATCCCACCTCTTCCTGCTACTTAGATCAATTACCCATGCGATGATTGTGACTCTGCTTCTCTTCTGTTTCTCCATAGACACAGGGACAAATGGCTGTTACCAAGGGATACATGTGCCCACTTCTCTTGGATTCATTTTTTTTTTTTTATTCTTCTACCTACTGGCAGGCATTTTCCTTTGTTTTTGTTTCTTTGTCTGTGACATAAGGATGGGGACTTCTCTAGAAGGAGTACACTAGTTAAAATTAAAACTTGAAATATAACACATGGAAGCCGAAAATTAATCATGCTACCTCAAGTGGTGAAGGCAACCTTGGACTATAATAAATATGAAAAGTACTTTGTCATATGTGTTAGGAAGGTATTATTGCAAGGAACTGAATCTATTCAATCTTTTACAAGAGAAAAAGGATTAATTGGAAGGTTGTGTGAGAACTTTGAAAAGGTGAAGGAGAGAAAGAGCAGGTCAGCTTAGAAAAAAATTGGATCCAGGAATTGATGAGTCTGGATGTCAGTTTATTGCTGCGTTGTTTTCCCTTATAGGGCTGGCCTTCTCTCCTTTACCATGTTCATGTTGTCCCAACTCTAAATTTACGTTACCTCCAGTGTAACTATTAACAAAAGCCACTGTGGTATCTGTAGCTTAATTGAAAATTCCAACAAGCAAGAAGCCTACTTGCCCAATGTGAGACCCTCTCTAAACCCAAGACATTCATATACTCTGTCATTCATTTGATTAGTCACTCATTCCCGCACTACTTTTGTTTGTTTGTTTGTTTACCTACTACACGCCAACTCCTGCTTTAGGTAATAGGAAGAAGCAGTGACAATATCAATGAAGCTCCAGGTGCCATGAAATCTGTATTATGCAAGTCTGGGGATTGAGTCCAGAATGGCATGGACTTGTACACTTCAAGTTTTGAAACCTAATTTTATGAGGGGTATTATGACTGCATAGGACTGTCAAGTGTCAGAATGGGGTCTGTGTGGTGTTGTCAGGAACCCTAAAAAGTGAATCATATACCCCATTAGTACTCCAGAGTCAAAGACGTTATAGTACACATAAGTTACATTTTGTTTTGTTTGTTTGTTGTTACTGTTATTGTTTCTGGCCCTTGGGTATTTTATATATATATATATATATCAGTTAGTTAACATACAGTGTTATATTAGTTTCAGGTGTACATACACTGATTCAACAATTCTGTACATTACTCAGTGCTCATCATAATAAGTGAATGATAAGTGTACTCTTAAACTTCACCTATTTCACCCATCCCCCACATACCTCCTCTATGGTAAACATCAGTGTGTTCTTTATAGTTAAGAAACTGTTTTTTGGTTTTTCTCTTTTTTATTTTGTTCATTTGTTTTGTTTAAATTCCACATATGAGTGAAATTCTATGGTATTTGCCTTTCTCTACCTGGCTTATTCACTTAGCATCATAGTATCTAGATCTAGCCATGTCATTGCAAATGGTAAGATTTCATTTCTTTTTTTTTATAGCTGAGTAATACATACATACATGTGTGTGTGTGTGTGTGTGTGTGTGTGTGTGTGTGTGTGTGTGTTTATATCTATATATACAACCTCTACTTTATTTTTCATCTACCAATGGACACTTGGGCTGCTTCCATAGTTTAGTTATTGTAAATAATGGTGCAGTAAACATAGGTGCATATATCTTTTTGAATTAGTGTTTTTAAATTCTCTGGGTAAGTACCCAGTATTGTGATTACTAGATCATATGGTAACTCCATTATTAATTTTTTGAGGAATCTCCGTATTGTTTTCCACAGTGGCTACACCAGGTTTCATTTCCACCAATAGTGCATGAAGATTCCTTTTATTCCACATCCTCTCCAACACTTTTTTCTTGTGTTGTTGATTTTAGCCATTCTGACAGGTGTGAGGTAATACCTCATTGTAGTTTTGATTTGCATTTCTCTGGTGATGAGTGATGATGAGCATCTTTTCGTGTGTCTTTCGGCCATCTGGATGACTTCTTTGAAGAAATGTCTATTCATGTCTTCTGCCCACTTTTAATTGAATTATTTGTTTTTTGGGTGTTGAGGTGTATCAGTTCTTTATATATTTTGGATACTAACCCTTTTTCAGATATATCATTTGCAAATAGCTTCTTCCATCAGTAGGTTTTCTTTTAGTTTTGTTGATTATTTCCTTTGCTGTGCAAAAGTTTTCTATTTTGATGTAGTCCTGATAGTTTATTTTTGTGTTTATTTCCTTTGTCTTAAGAGACATATCTAGAAAAATGTTGCTATGGCTGATGTCAGAGAAAGTAGTACCTGTGCTCTCTTCCAAGATTTTCAACTTTTGTTTTGTTTTGTTTTTGTTTTTGTGGGAGAGGATTTTAAAAATTTAGATATATTAACTCATTAACAAGTAATTCTTTGTTTAGTGTTAATTGCTTGCCTCTTCAACTTTTTTGAAATTATCATATTTTGGGCCAAGATAAAAGGCTAGGTCATGGGAGTTTCATCTGTCTTTAAGAATAGCAGTTTTGGGGGAGCCTGGGTGGCTCAGTTGGTTACGTGACTGCCTTCAGCTCAAGTCATGTTCCTGGAGTCCCAGGATAGAGTCCGGCATTGGGCTCCCAGCTCAGCAGGGAGTCTGCTTCTCCCTCTGACCCTCTCCCTTCTCATGCTCTTTCTCACTCTCTCTCTCTCTCAGATGAATAAATAAAATATTTTAAAAAGTTAAAAAAAAAAAGAATAGCAGTTTTGTTCTATTTGTCATTATGGTCATTGAAGGTCTTGGGGAAAGCACACAGTGATAGTTACTTGAAGAAGTTGGTGAAGCGGTGATTGCTGACCAACTGATGGAGTCATGTTATTCTTTCTTTAAGCTACACATAAAGAACATTCACGTCTTTTCTCAGGTGAGCAAGGTTTGACATGGTGACTTGGAGACCTATGCCTCCATCCTTTCAGCTATTTCCACATTGATCAGAGATGTCATTTTGCTGGATAATCAGCAAAAGAAATTAATGTAGCTTTTTGTCTGGATGGCTTTACCTACTTGAAAAGATTAGAAAATAGATAATAATGTATCTGATGGATTTTATATTTAAAACATTTTTTCTCTTAAATACTAATACTCAATTTTGTCTTCTATTTAACATCAGTGTGCATTATCATCTGTTCCTGATTTTAATAGCATTTTTGTTCTGACTTTACACTTCACATATTTCTAAAATTTCCAATTTCCAGTTTCAAATTGCTTTATATTTTTCAAGTGTTTAAGATTTTTTTCACATTCAAAAACCAAACTATCATGATTTCCAATTAGATGTGTAATTTATATATAATGTATATATGCTGTGTACAATATATTTAAATATTTATACCCATTTTACATAGTGTATTACTTGCATATACAAAATGTACATGTAATCTGTGTATTGTGTGTGTGTGTGTGTACTTGTGTGTATAAGCAGGTCTTGAAATATCTACACACTCTGTGTTCTATATATTTTGGGTGATATTCATCCCAAGCAGGAATATGGGACTTAACACAGGCCAATTAGAGCATTACATGCTTTTAGCCTCTAGTTCCAGATTTGGCACATGTTCCAGGTTGGCACAATTAAAATAAACTTCATTGAATTCTCCGTCAAATAAATACTCATTTTCTACTCAGCTTACGGCCGTTAAGATATAGCCATTTTGAGCCCACAAAGAGCCTGAGAATGCAGTTAACAAGAGTGAGAGCAGCCCCATTTAATGATGTCTGTGGAACTAGAATCCAGATACACCCTGGTCTTTTCAGTTGCATGAGCTAATAAAAGAAGCCTGTGTGAGTTGAGTTTTCTGCCATTTGCTTCTGAAACATCCTGAAGTGCTTAAAACCACCACACCTTTGACAGTATCTAAACAAAAGTTAATGATATGTTTGTTAATGTCCCTCAGATCTGATTTGTATATTCTATCTACCCAGTTGTCTTTCTCAAAAGGATACTATCTATTCTGTGGCTACTAAAATATCTGAGGTTTGTTTTTTGTTTGTTCGTTTTCCTTTTCTTTTCAGTGATTCAAGTTGGGCTTCATTTTAACAAGTTATTCATGGGATTGATTAGATGACCATTCATGCTGTGGAAGTCTCTATGAATTCAAATACTATTGATTAAAAGGGATATAATTATTTTATATACTGACAAAAAATTAGGCCATTTTCAATGTAAAACCCACTGATTTCAGATGCATTTCAGGTTCCAGAATGTTAAAAATGAAAGAGACATTCAATGCTCTTCTTATCCTTTGAAAATCCATCTGTAATTTTTTTCTAACTGATCATGCACAGATTTTATTAAGAGTTTTGAGAAATATAAACTGAGAGTCTTTGTGAGAAACAGCAGGACAAACTTTTGCCAATTGTTTGCACAATGGTATACATTCTGGCTAGACTGAGGTGAAGTATATGATTCCAGAGGATTGAAAATAAATTAATGTTTCTCTTGCTGGTTATTTTCCTTACAGGAGTTGAAGTCATACACGAGCTGAATTAATAATCCAAGACAATCTAAACACTGATTTGATATCAAGACTTGAGCCTCATAACCTGATCTAATTTGATAATCTAATAAATTAGCTGGAAATGAGTATAGGGCTTCTTTTCCTAAGTGAACCAAAAACAAAAACAATAACAAAACAGCAAAAAAGAAAGCTGTAGGCCTTCTCTATCTTCACTCCTTCTAAGCGCGTGAGCGCACACACACACACACACACACACACACACACACACCCCGACACATGGTTTTGGATCTCTGGATTCCAAAGAAGTAAAGAGTTACATCTATTAATTACAACAAAAATAAGTGCGATGACGAGAAGAAGAGGTTTTTCTTCATAAGGCAGAATGGTCTAGATTACTGCTCCAGCCCTTACCAGATCAGAGTTTGTCCTTAATCCAGTTGACAAATGAAACAGGAAGAGAGGGAAAAGAAAGGGGAGAGGTGAGAGAGGGAGACAGAGACAAAGAGAGAGAACCGTACCTTCTACCTTTGGTGGCTGGTCCAGACACCTTCTTGTGAACCTGTGGCTGGAAGGTAAAAGAAACCATATCTATTAGTATTAACTTCAAAACTAGGAGGAAGTCAGGATATTGAGCATTCTGAAGAGCAACCCTCCATAACTAATTCTCTCTTCTTTGGACTGGAGGGAAGGGCTTAATGTAAAGACAAAAAGAAAAAAAGAAAAGAAAAAAAAAAGCCCAAAATATCCACCTTCCTCCTTCTGGAAGAAAACAAAATGTACAGATTATCAATGTGTACCTAATGTTTAACAGACTTTAGGAACAAATAACTATGAAACAGTTGATACATACATTACTATATTTGGGGTGAAAAACTCATTTTAAAGAGTTATGTAGCTGATTGATTCTTTCAGCATTAAGTGGAAGCTCAAATGTTCATCTTCAAATGCAGGACTTTCCATAAATACTGTTGGATTCTATTGAATCATCAGTGTCCAGATTTTATTCTTAATAAAATCAGGGAATAGTCTTCAGTTAGTCCTTGGATTGTGGTCAAAATCAGAATACTTAGAGCTTATAAATGAAAACACATGACAAATAATTGTTTGAAAATATGAGAAATTGTCAAAGGACTTTCTGTAAGTTTTCTCCTTTATTTACATTATGTGAATTATTTCAACACCTTCTGTTTACTACCATACATTGTGTAATGATGATAAACTAATCTGAAGAGGGACTTTAATTCATACTTACATATATATATATTTGTATATATGTATATATATATCTATATACACACACAAATATTGTATTTGTGTGTATGTCTTTATATTTATGTAAATAGCATCAAGTGAGAAGATAGATAGATATCATTATATAAAGTCTATACTTACAGTAGATCTTTAGACAAGGAAACTCCTTGATTACTGTTGAAGCTATGTCTGTGAGTTACATTTGACTCTTCCTAATTGTTCTTCAGAAAAGACCATTAGTGATCAGTTCAACTTTCTGAGAGAGGAAGATCCTTCTTCGTCTACTGTGACTATTTATTGGGAAAGCCTCATCAAACATAACTGACAATATGCTTCTATTTTAACTTACTGTCACTATGGATTTAAACATAATGACTCAAGCTTATGACATACTTCGCGTGACTTTTCAATGTTTCCAGTGTGTCTGTATCTCTCTTTGCATTGAATAGATCTTATACTGGTAGTTGAAACTCCATCAATATAACGTTATACCAGACAAAGTGAATATATTGAAAGAGATCTGGGGTGCTTGTGTTATCTATTTGACATCAATCACTCACATTTTTAGAATTGTTCAAAAAACACTGCAAATATTGTGATCCTTACATACAGGATGTTTAAGATAATGGTTGTAATTGGTTAATATTATTAAACATGTGAGCATATAATTGACATCTTGTTTGGCATGAAACATTTCCTTGCCTTCCTCCATTTTATTATGAGTTTTTTCCTTAGATTCAGGAAAGATTAGAGAATACTACAAAGCACTCATAAACCCTCTACCCAGATTCAATATTTGTTAATATTTTATCTTCTTTCTGTCTCTTTCTTTCTTTCTCTTCTTCACTGCCAAAGACTTAGAGTGCTGTTAGAAATCGCCTGTTGGGGGGCGCCTGGGTGGCACAGCGGTTAAGCGTCTGCCTTTGGCTCAGGGCGTGATCCCGGCGTTATGGGATCGAGCCCCACATCAGGCTCCTCCACTATGAGCCTGCTTCTTCCTCTCCCACTCCCCCTGCTTGTGTTCCCTCTCTCGCTGGCTGTCTCTATCTCTGTTGAATAAATAAATAAAATCTTTAAAAAAAAAAAAGAAGAAATTGCCTAGTCAGGCAGTAGGCACTCCCTGGGGTACAGAAGACTGAGTGTGAGTGGATAGAAAAATACACCAGCTTCACTATCCCTTGGAAAGAAATTCAAAGTCGTATTTAACCTGGTTTCTCAGTACTTCCCCAGTGGGAATGTGCCTTTGTTGCCTGCAGAAATAAGTTTATAATTAACATAAATTTTATTGGCCTTCCTCCATTTCTTCTTTCTCTTATTTGTGCTAGCTGGTATCACCTTCTATACAAACTCAAGTTTTGTTTCAATGTCTGCTTTTGGAGAGGCTTCAAATTTTGACGAATGGTTGCTTCATTGTGCCATTTAACCTAATTCTTATCCCTTTTAGTTTTTACAAACAGGAAGTCAGTTCCCAAGTCTTGCTTAAAATCATGATGAATATTTTGGTTTAAAAAAATGTGAATTTCATACAGTACCAAATCAGGAGACCCATAATATCAGTTTTCCCAATATCTATTATGCAAAATTTGACCCCTTGGTTACTAAACAAAATTCTGTAAGAAAATTAAATAGCTATATGCCTACGTATCAAAGAGATAAATGCGAAACAGGCACTTGGTAGCTCGTCATCATGAAGTGATAATTATTTGTTTACATGAAAGTTTTCTAAGGGAGGTGTATTGGGTATCAGAGCTGCACACCCAACAAGATTTACTGAATCAAAGAGTGTCTACTTAAGGTTGCTTTTAGCTGGGAGCCAAAAGGTAATTTTTATTGTTACTGTTGGAAACTATGAAAGAGAAAAATAGAAAGTAAAAATCTGAAAAGAATTAGTAAGTGTCTAGACTGTTGTGTTGGTAATATAATTTTAGTGAAGATTTAGTAATAATAGTGAAAACAGAACTTTTGAAGTTATATATATATATATATATATATATATATATATATATATGGTGGTTATATATATATATGTGTGTGTGTGTGTGTGTGTGTGTGTGTGTGTATGTCAAACATCATACTGTTTATATACAATGATTTTTTTCTTATTTTCATTTTTTTCCAGGGCTTATGGGAGGATTGCCTTCTCCAGGCTCCCTTGTGGACCTATGGGACTAAATGGCTGTCCTGACAACTGTCACTTCCTGGGTCGGTCCTTCAGGCCTCCACCTACGGCCCCACATGCTCTCCGTCCTTCCTGTTGGCTTCATGTACAGAATCCAGGGGGATACTCAAAAGTGCAGAAGTCTGTGCAGTTACTAGATTGGAGGAATTCCAATCCCTGCCAGAGCTCCACCCCAGTTCACCCTTGACCCTTATTGGAGTTCAAAGCAAATTACAAGCAAATCATTTGTCAAGCCACTGAGATTTTGAGATTATTGTTATAGCAGTTAGCATTTCCTGGCCAATCTGATGGGGGAGATATGGAGAAGAAAAATGGGTGACAGAGGTGATTTTATGGAAGATAACTTTCCAGTTGGAAGAGGGACTTAAACAAAAACAAATATCCACCCATCTTAAGAAAAACACTTGGCTCTACAGATTCTAACACAAAATTTGACTTATTGAACCATTTGTATCAGAGCAAGGTTGCATTCTAAAGTGAATAATGAACAACGAGATTGACATTTATACCCACAAATGCTATTTCACACTTGGAGACTTTTGCGAATGACTTTTCAGTAGTCAATGCCTGGATGCCACTCCGAAGCATAGAACATACCATTTGTCCATCGGGTAGTATCATTGATCAGTGTTACTGAACTGTCAATGTATCTGTGTCATCATAATAAATCATTTTCCTGGAAATTGTTACGATTAGACTTATAAGAAATAAATCAATTTTACTCTGAAATATCCAATTAAAAGAGGTTTCAGAGGCACCAAATCATCTCTACAGGCACAGATATTGATGTCTATCTCGATGTATCTATTTCTATCTATACACTTCAGCCTCGCTGTATGTTGAATGTTGGTACACTGCTTCCAAAATAAATATCTTGTCACTTGTGACTGATTTTTATGTTATAGGGTACAAAGAAGATCATTAATCTGAATCGGGTTAACTGAGCCATGAAATAAGGCTGGCATTAGGTTTTAAAAGAGTGTACTCAGAATACCCTCAGAGACTCACTGTTTAAAATCTGAAAAACTTTAAATCATTTAAGAACTTAAAAATAACTGTAATTAATAGTTTATAACTAAACATACTGGCTTGCAGTTTTATATCTCTAGTACTTTTTTATTCTCAGTATTATTGAGCTGTTTCCACAATCTGAATGTGATTATAAATGTTCTTTGTCTTCACCTATTAGCTTTCATATGCTGTCTCCAAACATTCAAAATTAGATCTACCTATCTAAGATGACATGACTTATTAAGTAACTCTCAAGATAGTGTCATTGCTAGAGTTAGAATACTTAAATATTACCCATGATATTTTTTTAAAAATTTATTAGAAAGAATACTGCATTCACAAGAATATATTCAATAAATAATTATTATTACCTATACTGTTCCTTTATAATTTGTTACATTTGTGCCAGGTACTTAGGGTTTTAATGCAGATTACTTAGGAAAGTTTTGATTGCATGGCAAGTATTGTATACTTTGTACTAAAAGATCTTGAAGTAATTTCTATTGCTGCAGGATGTACAATGTTACATGTGATTTAAAAGGGTTCGTTAGTTATTCCCAGGAGATGACTGGTCATGTTTTATAAGTTCCCCTAAATAACAGCACCAGCAATGGGGAAAGTCCTTTGGATGGAATCCAACTGGAAGTAGCTATAGAGTACGGCATAGAGATGTATGTTTGTCTCTTCGTTGTTATGGTTAATCCCAGAACGGTGCAAGTGATCCAAGAGGCATGGGAAGGTGCGCCAGAGCAGTGAAAGTGGAGAAAGGGTCCCTTCACTTCACACGACACATGCAGAGAGATGAGCCCAGGTCCCTAGAAGCCTAGGTCCCATGAGCCTAGACGTAAACAAGAATTTGGTGCTATCAGAGAAGTCCTTCCCAAGACATTAGGGAGGCATTCCACAAAGTTCAGAGTCAAGGGACAATTCATGAAGCCCGCCTACATCTGACCCAGCACTCCAGGAGGGCCCACCAGCTCCTGCTGTTCTGACCTCGATTTGCAGCTTCCTGTCACCAGTGGCCCAGACTGGAGCCAGACTGAGCATGTGGCCTGTGGGAGATGGTAGGATAAAGGAGCAGGAGGGGGGGATAAGCCGGAGCCAGCAGCCTTCCATGAGGTGAGCCACTCCCTTTATGCTGCAATCAGGGGGTGAAATCTGTAACACCAAAGCAGCCTCGGCTGGGAGAAGCTAATGACAGGGGGTGGGGAAGAATGTCTCATCTAGTATAATTATATTTTCTCAGAAAAGGAATCAATGGCAAGTAGATACAAACAACTAGCTTCATTATTAAAAGTCTGTCTTTGGCTCAGATACAATCATTTTCTTGAAGTAGCAGAGAAGATTGTCATTTCCTGTAAAACAGCCTTGCAGATGGGTTAAAAACAACAACAACAACAACAACCAAAAAAAACCAATCAGTCTGAAAAAGTTCACATGTCCTTCCCACATTTATCAATGTCATCCAGCAGCATTTCTTAGGTTTTTCCCACACTCATCAATGCCATAATGATACTACAATGAACTCAAGTAGCCTTCAGATTTGAGTACTGTTTCAACAACTCATATTTTATTTTGTTTTTAATGATGCCAGTTCGTTTCTTTTCCAGTGTCTTTTATTCTACATATAGCAGCATTACTTCTTCTTTTTTTTTTTTTTAATTTTATAGACCAGGACCAATTATTGCCCTCTAATAAAGTTTGATTCTCAGAAAAATCTCAATTTTATAGAAGGATAAAAAGAGGATGATCTTCCTGTTTATTATTTCCTATTTACTGAAAATTCCAGCTGAATGCAGAGTTGGAAAGTCTTGTTTATGTAAGGCTGTGTTTCACCTGCACTAACCTTCTGTGTGATCTTAGACAAGCCAGTTAATCCAAAGACCTTTGGTTTTAAAACTGTGAGATTTAAAATAGAGACTCTTGGGGCACCTGGGTGGCACAGCGGTTAAGCGGCTGCCTTCAGCTCAGGGCGTGATCCCGGCGTTGCGGGATCGAGCCCCACGTCAGGCTCCTCCACTGGGAGCCTGCTTCTTCCTCTCCACTCCCCCTGCTTGTGTTCCCTCTCTCGCTGGTTGTCTCTATCTCTGTCAAATAAATAAATTAAAAAAAATCTTTAAAAAAAAAAAAATAGAGACTCTTGAATTTTCTTGCCTTTGCAAAATTCCAGGATAAGGTGACCTAACCTAATTTATTAAATACGCAGGTACACCGAAAGAAAAATAATCACTTGACGCTAATGTTCAGTTCTTCTCATCAGATAATTGGCCATCCTTATAAATTCTCAATAACAAGAGGGTTAGCAAGGAGTTATGCTTGAATAAATTAAACTCACATTTTTAAAAAAAGGATTTAAATGTTACACTGGATTAGTTTTTTGGATTCACCTAATTTTGGGAAGTTTTAACAGTCTTTTTTATAATATAGTATTGGCATATTATTGCAAATGGAATCACAAATGATAACATTTACTAGCATTGGCTATTTGCTAGTTATATAAAGTGTCCTAGCCATTATTATAAGCTTTTACATATTTGTTAGCTTTGAACTTAATTGGTGGGGAGGGAGACATCAAGAAGACAGGTTTTAAGTCAAAATATTGAAACAAGCATACCCAAAATATATTTATGCATTTCAAAGTCAACAAGCATTCTAAAAATTCTTGTGATGGTGGAGATATTTTGCCAGGAACGTAAGGTAAGTTTTCTGGGATTTTGAATTGGACACTCTCTTGATGTCTTGGGACTTTTTTCATTCATTTCCTCAATGTATACTTCTATATCTTAATAATTTACTGTTGTTGATTTTATTTTCCCATTTGCATTCTGACCCCAATATTGCATTTAGGTCAGTACTCTTTGTTTCTATTGGGTGTATGTGAGGATGCCTTTTGTCATGGCAGAGTAATGGTCCCCACCTACACTGACAGCTCCCTCCCTCTCCCTTCCAATATTCTTTTCCGAACTCAACAGCCACTCTGATCAGTTTTCACTAGTGCAAACTAAGAGGAAGTTTTGAGGGATAAAAAATTAAATATGTTCCTTCATTCAAGTTTTAAAATTTTTTAATAGAAAAGAAAGAAAAAGGAAAAACATCCTCATAAAATGTGCATGGCATAACAATTCATGTACCCATAATACTGTTATGCTTTCCCAGCTACTTGAACTCAGACCTGGCCATGTCATGTGTTTGGGCTTTCTTGCCCATTTCACCATTGCACATTCAGTGTGGGATTGACAAATAATATTTGTTTTCCATAAGTCTCTGGATTGAGAGGCATGTATGAAAAGACACATCCAGACATGGTGTAGATCAAGAGAACCTGGATTCTGTGCCTGCAGTTGTGATTGGGTGAGGCTCTGATGATGAGCTCCAGTGACAAGCACAGACATGTGGAGGGGAAGTGAATAGTTATAGACAGGGGGGGACTGTGGCAGATTGATTACATTGATGGTGGAAGATCCCGCTGGGTTGTACGATCAGAAGTTTAGGAACAGATACTTATTCACAGATGTAATAAGCCAAATATGTCGAATATTCATGTACTTACCCGAGATTTGGGGATTCATATATTGTGTCCAACACCTGAGAGCCCAATGCGTTAACTAAAGCCTTATCTGCATGGGTTCCTAAAGACAGTGAGTTTGAAAAACCAGAACTTTCCTGGTTCACTAAAGAGGTGGGTAGGATATAAAGGCTCAGAAAATGGGATATGGGAGTGAATAAATTTTGTGGAACCAGCCCAGCCACTCTGTAACCACAATGTCCTCCATGATGGCTGCCTTTCTAAGGCTGGAGATAGAGGTAGGAGCAGCACTGTGAAATGTGGCTCCCTGATTTTAGTAGCCAAAGCGTAACAAAAGTCAAGTGGCTCAACTATGTCACTGTCTCTTGACAGTGAGAGACAAAGTGAATACCATTACTGTGAAAAGTAACAGAGACCGAGGGATTTAAAAAAAAAATGTTGCAAACCTTAGCAATGACATGTGGTGGCTAACTGAGCCTTGGCTGTACGAATGAACCCACAAGCTACCTACTAAAGTAACACTTCCCTATTCAAGCAGAAAATTCCCAGGTCTGGTTGTGAGAAGCCCAAGTGGAGAAACCACTACAGGAATTCATGGCTTCTTATCTAAGTCCCAGAAAATGTCCCTTTACAAACCTGGAGTTTCTGGACAGAAGGAGAGCCTAAGTCCTTTTGAGAAAAAAAAAAAAAAAAAAAAAAAAAAAAAAAAAATCCTGCAACAGAGTCATACCTGTATACTCTGAATCTTCCTCTAAGCAATTTTTGAGGTTCCTGTGGCCATTTATGGAGGTGTCAGTATTCCAGCAGGGAAAGAGACTCTCTGGAGATTATTATATGTTGAATTTGAACTGACATTAATACCTAAAGACAAAGTCTTCATCATTAGAGGCAGCGTGGTCACTCTGTGCCTATAGAGGGAGTCTTGGCCTGCTTTCATTCTATAGTTATGTGCTTAGCCTCAGTACATGTAAAGGAGATAAATATTCCCAATTATGGACAGATTACCTATATGGTTGACAGACCATGGACTGAAGTAGCAATAATGGCCCCTTAATCCCTCACTAAGATAATAACCAAAAGCAATATTGCATTCCTGAGGACTTTCAAAGACTTGCAAGATTGAAGGGTAGGGATTCCTATTGCACTCCCCTTCAACTATCTTATTTGGTCAATGCAAAAGACAGATAGATCTCTTACACTGCCTTTGGATTTTGGTAAACTTACTCGGTCTTGATCAATCACAGCTGTTATTTTGACGTGGTATCTTTATTCAGCCTACTAGAACTTGGTGTGCATTTCTTGACCTGACAAATCTGTTTGCACCAAAATTCACATAGAGAGAAGCAATTTGCTTCCATCTTATAGGACGGCAGTACATTTTCAGTATTTTATTGCAGTGCTATTTCAATTCTTTTGCCCTCTATCATAATGCAAGCTTGAGAAAATTTGTTTTCATTCTGCACCAAACATTACAACAGTCCACTGATGATGTTATGCTTATTGGACTACCAAAAAAGAGATAGCAAGCAACTTCATCCCTTATTTGATATCATATATACCTGAAGGAAGATTTTAACTAGAGTTATCCGTATAAACTCATGATACATATCCTCTGAATAGGTTTAAAACAATATCCAGTGTCACTGAACATACTTAGGGCCCAATCTTCACCTGGTGTGGTCACCACTTTCATACAACTAATTACTCCCAAATGGGCACACACTAAGCAACTCCTGATAACATACAATAGCAGGTGTCATAATACTTGTGTTGTATTATTGCTACAAAATGCAACATGATCTAGTCTCAAGGAAACAGAGTCAAAATCTGAGTGCAGATTGCAAATATGATTGTTTTAAAAGGAAACTAAATCTAGAATCTTCAAAATTTCATTATCATGGGGAGAAAGACCGTTGGAGACTATGGAGAGTAGGGAAAACTAATGGCATAACCCTTGCAAAAAGCGTGTCAAAATGGACTTAATCTGGAATAGAAAAACAAACCAACAAAAAAGTATAAAAGACATTCACAACAATAGGGGAATTGGGAGTTATTCAGCATATTTTAGATTATGTTACTGAATTGGTATAAATATTCTTAAACATGGTAATGATATTGTATTTATAAAAACAATGTTTTATGTTTAGGATATCCATGGAAAAAATGTTAGAGATATATTATGCCTGCTTTTAAATGCCCATACTTTTTTGACTCAGGAGGAAAAAAAATGTAGGACTAGTTTGAGGAACATATCTGAGAACTACTGTAGTTGAACAATGTACACCACATCATTGTATTGAGAGACTTGAAGGGAATATATTCCTTCTAACATTTGAGGCAAGATTCTTATTTTGCACAGTTGTCCCCTGCTTATCTGCAGTTTCGTTTTCAGAGATTTTAGTTACCTGGGGTCAACCACAGTCCCGAAGCAGATGATCTTCCTTATGATGTATCACTAGAGGTCAATAGTAGCCTAACATTATGTCACAATGCCTGTGTCATTAACCTCACTTCATCCCATTTTATCATCTCACATCATCACAAAAAAAAGGGTGAATATAGGACAATAAACTATTTTGAGAGAGAGAGACCACATGCATATAATTTGGATTACAGTAAATTGTTATAATTGTTCTAGTTGACCATTATTGTTGGCAGTCTCTTACTGTGTCTAACTTGTATATTTATCATGGGTATGTGTGTATAGGAAAAAACATAGGATATATAGATTTCGATACTCTCCATGCGTTCAGGCATCCAGTGAGGGTCTTGAAATGTATCGCTTGTGGATGAGGGAGGTGCTATATTGTGATGTTAAGAATTCAGGTATTTCACAATATAGGAGAAATGTTCTAAACATATATTTCCATTTACTCTGCTGTGAATTTCTAATATAAAATATTGTTCATATTTTAAAATTTGAACTGGACTTCAAAAAGGTTTTATTTCATTAAACTAATTTTGCTGCTATTCCTAATTAACATAGCAAATCAAATGATGTTGCTCTTTTTATTACCATGGTCCTGCATTTTAAGTTAAAATGGTCTGGCCCCTTCAAGTTACTTGTAACTAAAATTCACAACCTGGATGAAAATATAAGTTTTGGAATATTGACTTCCTGACTATAAGTCAAATTTATACTTACACAAAATTAGATTAAGAAAGTATATAAGCTTAGAGACATAACAGAATCGATGAGCTGATTTAACAGAGTAATCCAGCTAAATTATTAATATGTCAAAATAACAGATTAATTACAAATGATATAGCATCCAATGAATAGTACCGAAGTGAGAGTAGTGAAATATATGAGATACATGTTACATATATTATCAAAAAATAATATTTTATATAATTTTGCTAAGAATATGAATATTATTGGCTATTTATTTTCCACATCGCTGAAGGGAATTTTAAACATAGGTTTATTATTATTCAGTTGAAACGTGTATTTTTCTCTCTTCAGAGTGTTTCCTTTTTGATCCAATTTCATTTCCTTTATAAATTAATGGCTGTTCACTGGATAATCAGATGCCTTCAGCAGTAATAGTTAAGTTTCATGTTTTCAGCAGATGCAAAGATTGTTAATTTCTTCTAAGAATAACTAAATTGAATTCCATTGTGTCCTTAATGTTGTTATATAATCACCCAATGGATTTACTTGCAAGTAGAAAAATCTTGCTTGTTTAAGCTTAAGCCATAAAACATTTATTAATGTAATTTTTATTAAGATTTTTCATTTTTCTTTCAAGGAATTCATCTTTCAATGCTTGCTTTCTCTAAAACAGTTACCTATAATGCTATGAGATAGTATTTCAAGCTATGAAATCTTGGAGTATTTTAGAAATGCAATACACTAGGCTTTTGAAAGAGTGTCTTCAAAGTTACAATGAATAATGCCACACAGCCTCATTTCTAGTTACCCAAACAGTCTATAATCTGTGGAGGTCATAATAAGGATAAAGATATTTACCCATCTGGTGATAGAATCATGTCCATATAGTCAAAGAGTTGGTCATTACAATTGAAATGGTTGATCCTGATCACTGAGAGAGCAAAATGTATTATCTGCTCCAAGATAAATCCTTAAAACCTAAAACTCAAACTGTGTAAGTTACCCTTCCTCTACTACATTGCAGTTTTATCCTACCCATTCATGGTGAAATGGTATTACTTCAAGTGAATGTTACACCAGAGATCTCTAAGGATCCTAGTAAGTATTGGAGGGTTTACTCGAATCAACCAAAATAAACTCAAACATATGCCAAGAACAGAAACATTAGTATTAAACCAAATTACATTGACTATTTGATGTAAATTTTCAGAAAATAACATTATGAGTAGATGAATGAAGCAAGGAGAGCCATATCTGGAAGAAACATTAAAGAGAGATGATTTAAGAGTTTTAATTTTTTTCCCCATAAGCTACATGTTAGATTCAACGTTGTAATCTGAAATATCTATTGCCTTGATTTTCTTACCATTTGATTTTTCTTTCTTGTTAAACACATATAATGTTATTTAGCTTTGGATCCTTCGGTGCACCCTCTTTTTCCGTTTCCAAAATGTTGTTTTGGTGGAAGTCAGCCCAATTTCACAGATTTTTGCATGCTGACCAGAATGCAGATGTGTCTCTGCAATTTTGTTATTTTCTCAAATACTTTCACTTACTCTGCAAACATTTGGAAAATTAAGAATTGGAGTTTCTATTGAGTGTGACACAGTTTTAGTCAGTTTTGCTGAATGTGATAATTAAATACCAGTTGCCTGAGCATAATATAAGTAAACTACATACTATTTTAATGAGTATATACAATAAAGTATGAACTAATTATGCACTAATAAACATGTATGCATTAACAAATATCTCCATAATTAAGATAGTAACCCACCTTACAGGAGTGATATGAGATTCCAGTGTATAAATGGAGAGCATTTTGTAAATTGCGAAGCTTTGTCATTTTAGCTTTTACCAATAGCAATTATAATTGATAGTTAGAATCATGATATGGATACTCTGATTCATTATCTTTGAATTATTGAAAAATTCTATTCTTTAAAAATTTATTTAAAAAAATTATTTTTAAAAAATTATTTAAAAATTCTACTTCTAACCTGTACGTGAAACCTTATTATATACAAAATTATTATTTTAGTCACAATCAATTTTATTTACTACCTCTTTTTAAATAATAGATGTCACAAATAAGATGAGGTTTCTGTAAATCATGGCCTAAAGAGGAAAGACAGGTGTTTTGGTTTGTTTTGTTTTGTCTGGCAATTAAATCCATCTTTATCTTCGAATGCTCATAATACTTGCTTTCACCATTCAGTCTGAATAATGGAGTTCTACAGTTTTTTCTAACACTACTATATAATAATGTGTTCTAAGTATGGTGGGTGATACATGCCAATTTGTTAAATTCACTTTACACACTACCTCAATACTAATTATGTTTGAAGATAAGCATGGTAATTTATTGGAAAAATTGAAACACTAAACTCTGCAATATTTAAGTTACAATGTGCTCTGGCATTGCTTACAATTCAAAGAAAATAATTTAGTGACATAATTAGCAAATGATTATGTTACCCTCAATAATAATATTTCTTTAAACATTTATTTAATAGGTATTTATTTTCTAACTTTTTGAAAGTAATTTCTTCTTATTAATGTAAAATTCAGAAATAAGGTTAAATGCAAGAAAATAAATATCACTGTTAGCCAATGTTAATATTTGTAATCCTGTAATTTTAGTTCTTTTCTTTTTATGTGGAAGCCACATATAATCCTCAAATAGGTATTTCAGTATATATCTCCATCTATCTCTCTGTCTACTTATCTTTTTATACTTTTGTATTTATCAGTTTAACATTTTATTATAACATTAAAGTATATTAACAAAGATTATATCATGGTATGGATATAACAAAAGTTTAAAGTGAACTTGTATTAACATCAAAAATTATTTCAGTTTTTCACAAAAATGTATAAAATCAATATGTCAAATTTGTCTCTAAATATTTGTTTCTCTATTTAATGATTTACGATAAATACATGTTTAGGATCAAGTTTACCAAGTCAAATTTTACATAATGTGTTAATAAATTTTAAAGAAATACCAAGTATCTTCCTAGAAAACTTGTAGTACTTATGTCAATAACATCAGGGCATGAATGTACCTACATGACTGCACCTTTAACAAACTTGTAAACAATATATCATGTTTTAAATTTGTAGACAAGGATTAGTCTACAAAATTTGGGGTTTTTTTGAGGAGTTTGAGGTTGCCTAGGATATGGCAAAATGGATAACTGTTTCACCAATAGTTGTAAGGAAACAGTGTTCCCTATTCTTAGAGTATATGGCTTATATGTACGTTATTTCAATATCATCAGTTATGTTCCTCAAATACATCTTTTTTGTTTACTTGATTTATCAAAGACAGAGTAGCATGTAAAAATCCCCACGATAAATATGTTTTTTCAATTTCCTCTTATACAAATTGTATTTAATATATATTTAATGCTACATATATTTGTGTTTAGTATTTATTCTTTGCCCATTGTATACTTTATGAAATTTTCCTCTATATTTCATTTAATGCTTTTTCTCTTGAATTCTTATTTTCTAATATTAATATAGGCAAACTTATCCCCCTCCCTCCTTTTTTTTTTTTGGTCTGGCATAGCCCAGGCCTTTATTATTTTTTTTAAATGCCTTTTGTATTCAGTGTGTCTGATGTATGTTGCATTCACTTATTTTAAAAACAGAAGTTTTATTAAAGTAGCTACAAGAAATAATAGATAAAAAGCCGAAATCATAAGCTTGCAGCTCAAATAAATGGACCCATGCAACTACCAGTCAGAACATTAGAATATTTCTAACCTACAAGAAACACAGCCCCAATATGAAATCCCTTGCTTCTTATGGAGAAGAACAACCCATTTGTCATAAGCGATAGAGATGGTTTTATCTCAGTCACCTTATTTTTAAATTTTGTCAATTTTATCTATCTTTTTCTCTGACCTGTATTATATTTACTTTTGTTTTCTCAAGTGAAAGAAATCACCCTATTTTATTATATGTTTTAAAAATGTTTTTATATTTCTCAAAATGTTACCTTAAAGCACATTTCCAAACAGAATCAAATTTAAGTTATATATAATAACTTTTGACTTTTTCCTAAAATAAGGTAAGGAATTTACCATGCATTCACATTCCTCATTCTCCCACTTCCTGACATTAAGAATATAGAGATTATTCCCCTAGGACTGCTAAGGATGAGGACACTGTAATATGGTACAATATCCTCAAGGAAACACCATTATAGTGGAGACAGATATGAGCACAAGGTTGCTGTTTCTTCTATTATCCTTAAAAATAAGTCAAGCCAAAGGAAAATTCATAACAACATAACTCACTAACAGACAACTAATACCAAGGCTCCCGATAGCTGTTATAATTGATCCACACCCAGCAACTGTTGGGTGTAGAGTCCCTGGATTTCATCTGAGTGATCTATTTGGGGGAAAAAAAAGACTGTAGTCCAGAAAGTGCATAAAAAATCAATAAATGTAAGGTTTGCAAGAAAGGGGTATAGAATATTTTAGGTAACAGTTTTCCAGAAACTATGCAAGAGATCATGATAAAGAAAAAAGCATATTAAAGTCAACATTTCAGAATATTTTCTAGTATAGATGGATTTCTTTCATTGGGGTAATATTGAAATACAGTTTCACTTGGCCAAGTTTCTGATAGATGTTGAGTAGCAGTGACATTTTAGTCGCTGAAAAGTTCTCAAACCATCACTTTTACTGGGTTATCATGTTAGTGTGGGAAATAATTCTTCAATTCAGAGTTGAGCATGGGAAGGAGATGGCATTAGGAAAATTGAAAATTCCATGGAAACATCTGTTATGAATGAAAAGTTACTTCCCCTGTAGTTGACCGTGAACTAAATCTATTTTGATAAATAGGTACACGTTAATAAGTATTTTTTAAAGATTTATTTATTTTAGAGAGGGAAGGAGTGAGAAAGAGAGAGAGCACATGCATGGATCTGGGAGGGGCAGAGGGAGAGGGACAGAGAGTCTTAAGCAGACTCGACCCTGAGTGTGAAGCAGAATGTGGGGCTGGATCTCATGAACCTGAGATCACGACCTAAACCAAAACCAAGAGCCAGTTGCTTAACCGACTGCACCACGCAGCTACCCCTAGATAATCCAAACACATTAGCATTTACTATAGACATATTTATGCCTGCTTTCATATATATATATATATATATATATATATATATATATATATATACACACACACACACAATTAAAATAGTATTTTAGAAAAAAATTAGGTTCACAGAAAAATTGTGAAGATAGTACAATTTCCATATACCCCACACTGATTCTTCTAGGAATATAAAATATTAATATGGCTTATTTATTTCAATTAACAAATCAAAAAAGATATGTTTTTATTGAGTAAAATAAAGACCATTCTTTATTCAGATTTGATTAGTTTTTACCTGATGTCCTATTTTTCTGTTCCAGGAGCTGATACAGAATACCACGGTATATTTAATTGTAGTGTTTTCTGGGCGGTTATAGTTTCTTAGCCTTTTTTTCCCCCCTTTCTTTTTCCTTTATGATCATGAGAGTTCTCAGGACTACTGAACTTTATTTTGTAGACTGCCTCTCAATTGGGATGCATCTGATTTTTATTTAATGGTGAGATTGAGATTACGTGGTCTTGGAGACCAAGGGGTAAAGTCTCATTCTTTACACATCCTATCAGTGATTTTTACTCTCAAATGACTTAACACTGTAGACGTTAAAATTAACCATTTGGCTGAAGCAGTGTTTATCAGGGCTTTCCACTGTAGCTACTGCCCCCCACCTTCCATACTGTATTCTTTGGAAGGAAGTCACTATGTACAGTCCACATTTAAACTACGTGGAGTTAAGCATGTGACACTTGATCTTGGGGTCCTGATTTAGAGCTCCACTTAGGATGCAGAGATGACTTAAAAATATAAAATAAAATTTTAAACACTGTGGAATTATGTTGCACTTCCTCGAGGATGGAGTATCTACATAAAATTTGTGGAGCTCTTCCTCACAGGAGGCTTGTCTATTCTCCCTCATTGATTTATTTATCTCATCATTCATTCATAGGAGCATGTACTCATGGATGTTTATTTATACTTTGTGTTAAAGCCAGTGCTACTGGATTTTGCTGCTCAAATTGTTACAACTTTGGCCTTAGGGTGTTCTTTGATTAGGCTCCTGTGTCGTGTTGATATACTTCATCAATATGTATGATCTTTTGCTTGTTTGTTGTATGTATTTCTCTACTTTCTGGTACTACAAGATGTTCCGGACTCATCTTATGTATTTTCTAACCCTGTCCTAAAATCAGCTATTTCTCCAAGGATCCTGGGTCCTGTCATTGGAGAATTATATTAGAATCCAAAATCTTTGGAACTAGGTGGGTTCATTACTATGGTGATTTGGTAGCTTCTGGATCTCTCAACTTACAGAACAAGGAAAACTATATGTATATATTAACGCATATTAGGTAATGCATATGTAATATCTCAGTATCTGTATGTAATAATCTGTATCTATATTAAACTAAACAGTTCATGCTGATGTCTCCAATTCTAATCCATTACCACATGGATCCTTATAGCCTCCTTCTCTTGCCAGTCTGTAAATACCTACTGAACAGCGAGAAACCTGGCTCTGACCATCTGCCATTCATTTATTTAATTGTTCAACTCTAGTGTACATGTAGAGCTTATTTTTTTTATTAATCTAAAAATATACTGAAAACAAGTTTTGGTAAATTTTGTCCAAGAATATTCATGAGACTTCCAGCTTCAATTTCAAGAGACAAAGAATTTAGAAGTCATCACTTTGGTTTTGCACAACAAAAGCTGGAAAATGTGAAAACCAGTGACTTCTTGAACTCATGGAAGAACTGAAGCCACAGGGCAAAGTGCCACTTGAAATCTGGAGAGATGGCACAACAGGAGAGACACAGCTAGGATATGCTCACCTGAAGCAGAAGCCGCTGAAGTCTCAACCTGGAACATTAAATGGTAATTGTGAAGAATTGCCAGGGATTCAGTGTGAACTACCATGAGAGTGAGAACTTCCTGAGGGCAGAAGTCTTGGCAGGAGCATACTTTCTTGGTCTTCAACTTCCAGAACTCTACTAGGTTCCCATGGTGAAAATCCAAAAAGATCTCATCTTAGGTCTGAGAAGGGGAGGGGAAGATTAATCCTTGTGAAATGTGCTAAAAGCTTTCTCCATAATGAATAACTTCTCTCTAGAGGAAAGGACCTTCACAGAGCCTTAGCCCAACTGTGGGAAGTGAATCCAGCCTCAGAAAGGATGAGAAAAAAATTTGTATTAGGAATGGTGACAGGAACCAGAATTACAAAGGAACAATAGAGCTATTGGAAATCAAACCTAGATCAATGGAATAGAATAGAAAATACAGAAAGTAGATCCCAGCTTATAGGAGAATTAGCATATGAGGATGTTGATGTTTCAGTTTATTTTTTAAAATTAAGACTTATTTATTTATTTGAGAGAGAGAGAGAGAGGGCAAATGCACAGAAATGGGGGGACGGGCAGAGGGAGAGAGAGAATCTCAAGCAGACTCCCCTCTGAGTGTGGAGCCCATTGCAGGATGCTGAGATCATGACCTGAGTGGGTCACTTTACTGACTGAGCCACCCAGTTGCCCTGATGTTTTATTTTAATAAGGAAAACGATGGATGATTTAATGCATGGAGATAGCACAACTTAATAATTGCTATTATTTAAGAAAAATAAAAAAAATTGGAGACATATCTAATCAAAGAAGGAGAGTGATTCAATAAATCGAATAGTTAAGGGCTAAAAAATAAAACCATAGTTACCATGTAAAGAAATCATGGAGACATTAATAAGACAAGGAGAAAGTTTCTTAATCGAGGCTTATATCAAGATGCTATAGGAGAATGGCATGGGAGCCTATATAAAAATAAAGCTTTGCATAAGAAAACACCCTCAAAGGAAATCGATAGACAGCCAATAGATTTGGAAAAATAAATTTAGTATAGAATTCAGCCAGAGGTAAAATTTCATGATGAACAAATGTTTTAAAAGGAGAAAGTAAGCCACCAAATAATAAAGTTGAAAGAGGTTATGTAAAGGTAGTTCACAGAAGAGAAAATCGAAATGTTTCACCAACCAAATAAAAAGATACTCTAACTCAGTTGGGCTCATATAAATGAGTAATAGATTGACAATGTGATACCATTATACTCATAGAGTTGTTTGTAGTGAACCTGAAGAAAATAAATTAGATAAATACAGGGTCACCTATGAAAGACATCATATGCTATGTTAATTAACTTCAACTGAATTCTACAGCCTGTATGGAAATAGTGGAGTATTTAAAAAATGAGTAAAAGGTAGAAAAACTAGAGTTTGCAAAGCAATTAGAAGATTGGTGTTAAAAGTCTTAAAGATCATTTGAAAATTATTTTTGATGGTGTTAACCCAGATGAGAAAGAGAAGAGGAGAAACATATTTTGAGGCATGAGAATAATAATCAATTCCCATTCAGTAGCTAGTTTATGATGGTCACTGAGAAAGTGCATTTATTTCTCAGAGATGCATAGGTTAACGAGAAAGCTCAGAGTCATCCATATACGCAGGTGGTAGTTAAGAATGGAAGTGAATAATTACTCAGGAAGAGTGGAGCAAGATAATGAAAGGGCCCAACTCTGTCACATCCAGATTGAAGTGTTAGGCATTGAACGGGGAACCCATGTACCAAGGCTCCACATATTGGGTATTGTGTTCCTATGGCTGATGTTAGAGAACTATTTTGGGGTGATTCCTGGATATAAAACAGTAGTAATGCCAGAATCTAGCGAGCTAAAAAGCTGGAAAAAACCCTCATGCTATAGATTAGAATGTAATTCACTATGCTTGCGTGCCCATTCAAATTAGCATATTTACTTGGTTCCAAAAGATGGATGTGCATATATCCTCACTTTTGTTGGTTGGTTTGTTTATATCTAATTTGTGATATTTAGGTTAAAGTTGTTGACTGCTCAAAAAAAGCAAAATACTACTTCAGGTGGAATAGATCTGAATGGAATTTTCTCTATAACTGAGTGAGTAGAGTGACATAGGATTAGTAAAACTACTTTGCTGCATGGTCTTCCCTAAAGCTTTGCTTAAAGGCATCCTTCTATTCCTCACCAGTGTAGGTCTAGTGCACAGTTATAGGGTGGTTGCACGCAGAGTTCCTGTATCTGCCTGTATGCCGGCATAAACAGGTAGGACTCCATTTTTCACCTTAAAAATTCTCCTGAGTTGAAGAACAAATTACATGGTCATGCTACTGAAATAATTCAGTTGTATTGCAGTTCATTTTGCACTGTGACTTCGTACTTCCTCTACCTCATTTCAAGAATTACATTGGCTCTGAGAATACAAAAATAAAGAAGGTGAAACTTTACACACATCTCCATGCTCAGGATCTAGCTGGGACTTGTCTGATTTTGTCAGTTCTCTAAAATTGAAAGGTCAACATAAACTTAGCCTGTAAATTACTATTAGTCAACACCCAGTTGAAACCTCATTTTCTCTATAAGGCCCTTCCCGACTCTAGACATCCATGGTTAATAATTTCTCCCAGCACAATGCCAAGCAACTCTATTTATAGCTCTTATTTATCTTCTCATATGATAATTATATGTTCTAATGATAGAGTTTCTTACTCGACAATTCTTTGTTTTCTTAGGAGTATGGATTCTTTCTTAACACTTAAAAATGATGAATGAACTAATTACTAATACAAATATACAAATGAATGATAGAAAGGTGTAGTTCATTTAGAATGTTAATATAAAATGTTTGGACAAAAAATTTTTTTGGACTCTGAAAAAGAAAGAAAGTCTTCCTGAAAAGGAAAAACTTGAAGGTAACATAGAGGCGAAATATTATTTTGTTATTTTAAGCAAACTGAAAAGACATTGCTCATGACACAGATGATCTGAAGATCGGATTAATCCTTTTAGATAATAGCTTTATTTAGGATATTCAGGGTGCCCTCTATATTCCACTCCTTAATATTATAGAAATAGTATCAGTGAAAGAATAAGCATATAGTCTTCTAAGGTGATTACTTTAATGAACAAAATATATTCTATGCTGAAGTCCCAATGTGATTATTTAATAAATTATTTTTATTGTTATTATAAGTGATCATTGTAGTTATGAAAAAAGACTGAGTAAGCTTATATTTTATTATGGATTCAGAAGCAGGAAGAAGGTAAAGATTGTAGGTATAGGAAGTATTAGTTTTAACATCTCTGTGCAATTATCCTTACTAAAATTATAACCCTCTTTAGATGCCACCTCACATGGCCTCATGCAAGCATACAATAAATTGTTATTCAGTGACTCAATGAATGAATTATTGAAATAAGTAATCCAAGCTTTCTAGCTCATTTTATGAACTAGCACACCAGAGGGCTCTCCAGACATGTTTTAATCAGCAGGGTTCTTTGATGCAATTTAGTTGTATTATAATTAGATAAATCATGTAAAAACATAAAATAAGAAAAAGGTAATCCCTATTACAAAGGTAATTATCTCAGAAAAAATTCATAATAGATCTACCTCATTTTATGTTTCAGATTTTATCTGAAGAAATATATCTATTTATTTAGAACATCCAGAATTATTATCTGCTTAGAGTGAATTCATCTACCACTTAAAATCACCTCCATCTTTCCCAAATCTATTTTGGCACCTATATTTTTAACCCACAACTTTGGGTTAAAAAAAATCCATTTTTCTGGTGGGTAGTTCTTTGAGATTACTAGAAAAATTATTTTTTTGTTGGTCAAAGATTTCAGCTGAAGAACCTGGTATCTTGTCTATAAACCCTCGTTGTTATCACTTGTCTTTTTCTTTTTTTTCTTTCTTTCTTTTTTTTTTTTTTTTGCTCAAATTCAGAAAAAAAAATGGACAGCGTTTTGTTCTCTTGGGATATGCATTTAAATTCAATTTAAAATTAAGGTTTTTTAAAATTGGAAGTTTAGATTTATATTTGAATAAAATTACAAACATTTCGTTTCATGTATTTCACTATTTAGGCATTAAAAGGCAGTTGTAAGAGGTGCATTTTTCTTTTAAATTAAATGGCTTGTAGGAAGAAATGTCTTGTCCAGGACCCCACTGGCAATTACTTGACCTTGCCCTGATTATAATACTTTATCTACTTTGAGAAGGGATGCTGGCTCTAAAAGAGGAGGTTCAGTGTTTTCATTCATGTAAGTGTTGACACATGTATTCAGATTTCTATTTTTAACTTTGTAAGCCATTTTGTAGTTCAGAAATAACATAGCTCTGAGCCATTTTTGCTTGTTTGCATTCAATGTTTCTCATACTGAGGGTCAGGAACTCTAGCCATGGGGTCATTGAGGATCTCTAAAGGGGTTCAAAGAGACTGTTGATAAAGAATTAAGCATAGGTAATTAGTACTGCCATTTCCTTTCAAGGAACCATATGTCAAAATTATCCCTACTTACCATGTCAACCCCCTTATGGGTGTTACCATTCCTTGTAACCTCCTTTCACTCACAAACTACTGAACTTTTCTAACAATGATCACCAACCCGATACACACACACAAACACACACATACACATACATACAGATACACACATAAGTGTGTAAACATATATACATATATGTATACACACACATATCAATCTCATCAAATACAACTTTGGAAACTCCTCAAATTTACAGTTAGATTGCATTATTTGGGTTTCAAAAATGACAGAGCTCTCACCAATTATGTTCCAACTAAATTTTATTTATCTTAAAACACTATAATTCTTAAGATGAACTGTATATATCTTGATACAGAATTGTTTTTGGTAATCAGTTTTCTAACACTTCTATTTCTTAATAACATGACAATAAATCTTTAAACAAATTATCATTTTCATTACTTAGGAAAAATCCACTTTCATTTAAAAGAAAATGAAATAAGACAATAGACAAGAATATTTTAAAATTCAAATCAAATTAAATTAACATCAAGGAAAACATGAGAACTAATAGACTCAGTAAAGACATGGAAGACAGGTTTTTTTTTCACAGTCATGGAACACAATAAAAATCATTTCTCCAAATTTTAACTAGTAAAATAAGCAGAATAATCACCAAACGCTGCCAATAGAGCTCAAAAGCAAGATCGTAAAATCGAGATGAGATAAATATAGCATAAATTTACAGCAATATAACTTCACTGACATGCCAAATAGACATTTGAACAACAGACAGACCATTTAACAATGTGACGATAGAGTATATTTGCATTTATATTCAGATCAAGGGAAATATATTAAACACTTAGAATTATAAGAAAAGGAAAAGCACTGGTAATTAGTTCCACTTCGGCCAGTAACAGGATCAGTAGAAATTGTTAACACTTCTTTTTCAATAGAATGCTGCATTTTAATACCTAATTACTTCTATTTGGCTATGCTAACATACAATGTATAATAATGTGTAAGTTATTGTCCAAGAAAAAACAATAGTCCTTGAGTCAACTCTCCAAATCCATTTACTTTTTATAGACATCCAGTAACGGATTGACTTTCTAGATTAAATATATAGAAAACTCTATATCCATTAGATTAAAACCATTTTAAAAAGCATGTGTCTTAAATTATAACAATTGATATTTTCTTGATGGATGATATTGGCAAATCCCAGTGAAATTTAAATCTTATGGAAAAATAAGAAAAATACTGAAATAAGTTTTGTGATGAAAATAGTTGGCTATACAGTTGGAATAAAAGGAAACATAAATATTCATCTGCTTTGGAAACAGCAGATGAATGCAATCAAAAGGAACCTTGGAATACCTCAAAAGGAGATAATATTATCTGGAACAGGGGCGCCTGGGTGGCCCGGTCGGTTAAGTATCTGCCTTCAGCCCAGCTCATGATCCCAGAGTCCTGGAATCGAGTCCCACATCGGGCTCCTTGCTCAGCGGGAAGCCTGCTTCTCTCTCTGCCTGCAGCTCCCCTTGCTTGTGCTCTCTCTCTCTCTGACAAATAAATGAGTAAAATCTTTAAAATATATATATTATCTAGAACAAGAAACCTCAAGAGTGAAAGACAATTGGTCATTATATTTGGAAAGGACAATCTTACCTCTTTCAAGAGATTGTGTAAAGGAGCTTAGCTTGAAAATTAGCTTTTAAAATACTTAGAGGAGTTTTTGTGTTAAATTTCTACTGCTTTGATGAGAATATGTGAAAAAATCTCTGGGTAACTACAGGGTTTGGCTACCTTCTGTGCCCCAGCTTTCCTTCTTTCCACACACATTACCTAATCCTCCCAACTCCACAGTTCAGCTCACATAAATCTGTGGGTTCTCTCCATGAAAGTATGCAGCTCTTCCCACATGTTTTTTTTTTTAAATTTTTGGTTTGATTGTCAGTTGTTCTCCTTGATGATACTTCATGATACCTAGATCTTACGTTTCTGAAGTGTCTTTTAAAATTCTGTCAGAACATACTAAAAAGCAACTACTTGCTGTTCTCTAGAAATTTACTTTGTTATGTTCCATATACATGTCAAGCCAATGTTGTTAATAGAGGCATATCTATACTGTAGTCATGTATGTAAGCTGTAACATATTTAGTGATTTAAGCTTTATATCCCTCTATTCTCTGCATATGCCTAAGAAAGTGTATCTCATTAGCCGATAATTTTATGGAAATCACTATTTTTATACTGAATTCATATCCATAAATAGTGGAGTACTGTATTTTTTTAGCTACTCCATAATAACGTTGAGCTTTTTATCACTACTTTATTATTATACTTTTAGCTATGAGCACAAGAAATTGACATTTTCAATTTGTGACATGCTATTATCAGTTCTAGGTGAGAACCTTTTTTTTTTAATTTTATTTTACTGATTATTTTTCATCTCTCATCCTCAATCATATTCTTGGCCTCTCTGTAGCATACATTTTACTGTATATAATTAATTTCCCTCTAACACATCTATATATTTGTTGAGTTATATGATTTATTTGTTAATAGGTTTATATTCTATATATTTGAGTTTTAAATGTACTTAAAATATTTTGCTATATCTCGTGTTGTTGTTGTTGTTTTTAAGATTTTATTTATTTGACAAAGAGAGCAAGCGAGAGAGCACAAGGGGGGAGCAGGAGGCAGAGGGAGAGGGTGAAGCAGGGTCCCTGCTGAGCAGGGAGCCCAACGTGGGACTCCATCACAGGACCCTGAGATCATGACCTGAGCCAAAGACAGACACATAAACAACTGAGCTACCCAGGTGCCCCTCTTGTGTCAGTTTTATGTGTTTGAGATCTATTTGGATTTATGTTGATACAATTATATTACTTTTGTTACTATATCGTATTCCGTTTTGTGCTTATACCGCCTTTATTAATACGTTGCTCTTACGCCATCTAGATTGTCATGTTCTTCTTTGCCAGCAATATGTGGCAATCAGTGCTGTCCCTTCTAAGTCCTGTGGACCTCTGGAAGATACTCCTCCAGGTACAGCTTTCCCCCATGATCCAAAAGTAGAGGGTTCCTATGAAACCTTTCCCCACACCCAAAGGCCTAAAGTGAAGAAGCGATCGCCATTTTGAAAAAGTGAAAGTCCTCTTTGGATTTCTTTCAGTTATTGAAAATAGGTACTAATGTAGATCTTTTGTAAAAGCTAAGTGGGAAGGAGCAAACTTTGAGAGTGGGAGAAACCTGTATTTACTGAGAAGGAGCACTGCTGGGTGGGGCCCATACATGACTCAGTAAGTACTGCAAATGTGCTCTCCAAACGGTGCCCTAAGTACTCCCAGCAGTTGTACAGAGGGTTGTCATTGCTTCATATTCTGATAACACTTGTTATGTTCCCTCTTTCTAACTTTTGTCAACATTATAGGCTTAACTTGGTATGTCAGTTTAATTTGCATTTTCCATATTATTCGTGCAGTTAACTGTCTCTTTACATATCCTTAGCCACTACTTTTTCTACATGACATCTTTAGTTTGATATATTCATCTATACCTTTCATAGTTCATATTTTAAAAATTAGGAAATATTTGTCCAAACATAGTTTCCAAAACTATTTGATATTTTCTTCTACTAGGATCTTAGTTTAGACATTAATTCTTTTGAAATGGTTTTCTCTATGGTGTGAGATAGGATCCACATTTTTTTTCACAAACAGGTGAGCCAATTTTCCCACATCATTTTCTCAATAAGCTCTTCATGTGCCCACTGATTCCTGAAACCACTTTTGCCATAAACCGCATCACACTATGCGGATGAGAGCTCCAGGACTTTCCATTCTTTTGGATTCAACTCTGCACTTTCACCAATCCTTCGGTATCTTAACTACTTAATGTTTCATTTTGAGCTAATTTTAGAATTAAAAAGGAGTTGCAAAAATGGTAAAAACTGCTTACTTATATGTGTCTCTTGACTTCTCGTCAAATTAACATCTCACAGCATGATAATCAAGAACAGGAGATTAACCCTGGAAAAATATAATTACCTGGATAAAAACCTCACTCGTTTGTCCTGCTTTCCCTCCAATGTGCTTTTTTGTAGGTCTGTTTTATTTAGAATTTATTTATTTATTTTAGGATTTATATATTTATTTGAGATAAAGAAAGAATGAGGGAGAGAGCGGGGGTAGGCGGAAGGAAGAGAGGGAGAGGCAGAAATCTCCAGCCTACTCCCAGCTAAGTGCATAGTCCATTCCTGGGCCAGATCCCACCAGCCTGAGATCATGACCTGAGCCAAAATCAAGAGTTGGTCACTCAACCAACTGAGCCGCTCAGGCGCCCCTATGTGTCTTATTTTTTAATGATTTGCATTCTATTTCAAAATTACTTTATCTGTTCATGCATATTTATACTTTTACAGTAAATTTAAAGTTACTTTGTTATAATCGCATCCCAGTTGAATTGATTGGAATTGCAACAATATCAGATAAACTTGGGGAAATTTGACATTTTTATGATAATGACTTGTTTTATGCATAAAAGCAGGTTCTTCTTAATTATTATCATTTATTTTTTTCCTACAATAGATTTTTTTGTTTTTCTCCATAAATGTTCTATTTATTTGTTGTTGGATTTAGTCCTATATAATTTGTTTCTTTTTTCTTACTAGAAATTCTATTTTACATTCCTTTTTATGTTTTTATCAAAATTATGTAAACATAAGAGTTTAAACTTTAATTTGTTTACAAAGTATCTTAATAGACAACAAATAGCTTCCCTTCTCAGGTCGCTTCCAATGACTTTGGTCAAGTCTTTGGTCTTCACTTCCAAATTTCTACATAACACACTTAACAATCCTCTTTATCATTCCTCAAGTTCAAGCTCAGTTGTTTCCTAACATGATGACTCAGCTTGCTTTCTTCCAGGACTACAGCACCCTTACATATGAAACTACTAATTACTTGATCACTGTTCACACCATTATGTCTGGTTTTCACAGTTAATCTACAGAGTAACTCAGGATTACTTAACCCTCCTGCTATTTTTTGTCTGTTTTCAATGGAGAACTTTTTGTTCTTTCAGATAGTTTTCTTTGTGTTTATTAGTAATTCAGGCCAATTCTCCTCTCAAGACAATCATTCACATTAAGTAAGAGATCTCTTTATCTACTAGAAGGAATGTCTCCAGTGGCAGTGTGACATACTCAGATCTGAGGAGACTGTCCTCCTCACTGACATACAGCTCCCATCCTGCCACCCCATTTCTCCCATTCGTGGGATTGTGCCACATGGCCCTGATTTTGCTGTCTTTTTTGAAATGCTCCCTTATCAGAATGAAGCATTTGTTCAGTAGATTTATGAGAGAGATTATAAGGTAAATATTTTGAGTTTTTGTAGGTCTGGACATATCTTTATTCTACCAATGTATTTGATTGATTGGCTGGATCTATAATTTTTTGGCTGGGAGTTATTTTCCTTCAGAATTTTTGTACTTGGCTTCTTTTTCTTCTAGCATTCAGAGATGCTGTTGAAAATCCAAAGCCATTTTGATAACCTGAGTCTTTCATGTAAATTCCCTTTTTTTCCTGTGGAAATTCTGTGGAAATGTCATTGGAGCAGGGGCCTGGATAATATGTTCTAGAGAGGATACGAGAGGTGGCTATATTCATCCCCTAAGGCTGCTTTAACTCATTACCTCAAACTTGGTAACCTAAAACAACACAACTTTATTATCTTACATAACAGGAAAAGAAAAGTCTGAAATGAATCTTAAAGGGCTAGAATCTAGGTGTTAACAGGGTTGGTCCCACCTGGAGGCTCTAGGGGACAATCCATTCCTTGTCTATTGCAGTTCCTGGTGGCTGCCAGCATTCTCTGGTTTGCAGCCACGTCACGCCAACCCCACTTCCATAGGCCCATGGCCGCCTCCTTTTCTGTGTCAGTCGCCCTAAACCACTCATTTAAAAGGACCTTGTGATTGCCTTGATTACGCTGGGACCGCATGGATGATCCAGGATGATGTTGGTACTTTAAAATCATTGATGGTATCTCCAAGGTCCTTTTTACCATGTAACCTATCAAATTCAGAGTTTCTGGGGAACCAGATGCTGACATAGTTGGAGGACAGTTATTCAGCCTAGCATACTGGCCAATCAGAAAACAGAGATAAATAAAGCAGACTTTTTCAGATGCATTGAATTCAGCTAGAATTTAACATGCCCCAGAAGGGTAGAACAGGGAACTAGAGCAAGAGGTTGGGGTTGACTTTGTGCATGGTGTTGAAATTTATTTAGAAGTTCATGAAAGGTGAATGAATGTTTTCTTTAAATTCAACAACAAAAGAATTATCTTTTTGGAAAAGGTGGGCAATGGCTAGTTTATGTCCCATGTATCCCTCTTAACATATATTATCATTAAAAATGAAGGACTCAAGGTTTTAAGGGAACAAACAATATTCATGATGATAATAACAATGAAAGCTGACATTTCTTGTTCCTTTCTCTATGAGAAACTCTGTGGGGACTGTTTTTCATAATTCTTTCATTCCGTTTTCTTGACAGTATCATTATTATCATCTCCACCCACCAGGTGATGGGTTACACAACTGGCCCAAGCTTATGCTTAGGTCCAAAGTCAGGGTTGGAATTCAGACTTCATTTCTTCTGAAGCCAGTTCTTTTCCTCATGGCTCCTTCCATTTGCTCTAGGGAATGTCTCAGAAATAAGGTGAGGATGAAAGTGTTGGTTCTACCAGATTTGAATCAAAAATACAATGCCGTTAACACAGAACGAAAGGCTTTTTAAAAAGAGTAAAACATAATTAAAATATACTAATTATAAATTTCACAATACCCGAGTTCTCCGTAAGCGTGTTTAATTGACAAAGGTCAAATATTACCACTCAGAGTGATTTCATCTTCAAATATTGAGAATTTTTGTGTGACCTCGGTCATTGTTTCCTAATTAGTGAAACTCCATATTTAAATTCCAGAGACTAGAATAACTTCTGTACTTTACAATTTCGAAAGGCTCTGCCAAAATGCATTTTGGCTGTGAAATGCAGCTTTGTTTTATTTCCCTTGGTGCAGGTAAGGAAAACACAAAAGCAATCCTCTTTACTCTATGATTATATGCTTCCCAATAGAAAATACATTAGGTTTTAATTATTCTTCTTCAACTATTCAAAGCAAGTTAATTAATTTGTGGAATTTAAAATTATAAATTCTAGAACAATACAAAGGCCTATAGCTTTGGTTGAGCTAAGAACAATGATGGGGTGGCTCCTAAGTTTAATTTTCTGTTTTATGATAAAGCAATCCTCACTTAGAGGGGAGGATAGTCTTTGCAGGACTGTTCAAATAAGTTCATCTGCTTTTGGTTTGGGGCCCCTTTTTTCTTTGCATTACTAATTCTCTCTTGTATGTAGTTCTGTATCCAAATGGCTGGATCAGATCACTGCATACTTGACAGAGACTCCTTCCTGAGCATAAAGCAGTGTGTTTCATGGTCTTTCTCCATGCACGTGAAGGATGGAGTGATTTCTCCCTCCACTCCCCCAGTCTGGTGTTACCCAGACTTGTGCCTTTATTTTCCTCTTATCATCACTCTACACATTTTTCTTGAGAGACTCCACCTTTTCCATGGCTTCAACTGTCACTTAAATCCTTTTTTTTAAATTTTAATGTTTTTTTTTATTATATTATGTTAGTCACCATACAATACATCCCTGGTTTCCGATGTAAAGTTCGATGATTCATTAGTTGCGTATAACAGCCAGTGCACCATGCAATACGTGCCCTCCTTACCACCCATCACCAGTCTATCCCATTCCCCGACCCCCCTCCCCTCTGAAGCCCTGTTTGTTTCCCAGAGTCCATAGTCTCTCATGCTTCATTCCCCCTTCTGATTACCCCCCTTTCTTTATTCTTAATCAATGCCTCCTTGCTGAGATTCGGGGCAATAGACCTGACTTCCTCTTGGGCATCATTACTAGGTGGTCCCTTTAGTATTTTAAATTCAACATCTTCACAAGCCAACAAGCCACTCTCTGCTCTTCACGCCAAACCTATGCATTCTCCTCTGTTCCCTTTCTCAGTAAATTGTCTCTCCACTTACCTGGGTCTCTAAGCCTCTTAGTGTTGGCCTAGAGGCCCATCTTTCTCAGGGATTCTCAATGTGGCTGCTCTTTAGAGTCACTTAGAGAGCTCTTAAATAATACTATAACCACACTCCCCAGCAGAGACTGACTTACTATTTCTGGGTGAGGCTAGGGTTTTCATGTTTCTTAAAGTTGATCAGGTAATTAATTGAAGTCAGGGTTAAGAGCCATTGCTCCCTCTCATCCAACTTTCATCAGTTGGACCTATCTATAGGTCCCAGGTTCACAGCTTTGACTGGGCCAGGCAGTTGTCTGGGACACCTGGAAAGTACTCACCTCTGAATCCCGCCTTTTTCCCACCCAAGGCTAAGAACTACCCCATTGACACTACCATGGATATTTGATCTCTGACAATTGTATTTTAACCCACATATGTTGCCTTGGTTCAGACACTTAGACATTCTCATACAGTTCCTGCAAGCAGGTCTCTCCAATCCTATATCCTCCCTGTTGCCAAAGAGATCTTCCTAAATCATCAGTCTGACTGTGGTCCTCCTTGTCCTAAAACCACCCAGAGAATCATTTGGCTTCTGTGACATCCCAGCAAGGTGTTTCTTATAAACCAATTTTACCAAAAAGAAAACTGATGCTCATAGATTTTTAATAACTTGCTCCTGATGGTAGAAGCAGAGAGCAGTAGGGCTGGTGTTTGAGCACAGGTGTAAATGACTCCAAATCCCACATTTCTTCTATAGTTGATATTGCTAATTAAACGCAATATCCCCACAAAGAAAATTTAAGTCTCTTGTGGCAAGAGCGTTTTCAATAAAATGGGTAGCTGGTAATAATAGAAAACAGAGTAACAATAATAATAACAGCAAAACACCAACCACCACAAAAGGCTTAATTGCATGCTTCTGTATAATTTAGATAAGTAATAAAACTATTAAGCATAAACTACTAACAAATGGCTTATACCACCTGGAGTAATTTTATTCAGCAGCATTCATCGTCGTCAGTTTAAGTGTTTCAACCAGACCAATTTTGCAAACAGTTCTTAGTGCTGTTGAACTGAAAGTGTTCAAAAAAAATATCTAGTCAATAAGATTAAGCGTCTCACACTCGAAGTGCACAAAAAAAGCAAACAAAGAAGTCAAACATCTGTGTCTCCAGATGACGAGAATTTAGAACCCTCCTCCTGTCTGGATTGCATAATGTTTAGAGTCTCAAATGACTTCAATATTGCTCTAAAGATTGTTATCATTATGCAGTAGTCTAATATAATGCTTCTGAATACAGAGCTTGAAAAGACTTTCTGAAGGAAACAGGGGTTATAAGGCCCTGTGTTGTAGGTCATAAAATTAAGATAAAGAATAATCTATCGCTGTCTATCTATCATCTATTTATCGCTCACCACGAAACCCCATACGGCATTTTTCATCCATTTAAAAACAACAAAAAAGAGAGAGAAAGAAGACGAAGAAAGAGAGAGAGATGTGATTCTTTATAACCCCAAATATGGCCACAGCAGCACCATAATATGCTTTCTTCCTGTGATCTCTTGAGCTGTGAACACTCAGAATCCATGTGGTGAACTTCTTCTGGGATTCACCACCACAGACCAGACACAGCTCTTGTGCCATTTAAAGGGGCTGGTTGTCCTGACTTGACCCCAGCCCTCTGGCCACAGTGGATTTCTCTAATAGTGTGCACCTGACACAAGCTAGGCCAGGGAAGGCTCTTCTCTTGGATGTGTTCAGGTGGATTTAAGAAAGAGCATTCATTTTTCTATGTGGCAAAGCCTTACATTGTGAGTCTTGGGAATCATCATTGTCAAGTTCCTCCACCTCCTCCCCGCCCCCCCCACTGAAGTACAGGAAGCCAGTCTACTATGAGAGAGAAGTTAGAGGTGCCCAGAAAAATCTGGCAGCTTTCTGATCTTTATTTTTTATTTTGTCTGACATACAACTGAATGCCTTTCTTCATTGATTTTGGTTGTTCAACACTCCTTGGATTTAATGAGGCAATATCCCCTATTTATCTATGTTAGTTTGACCCATATCTGTGTGAGAGAGATTTGTTCACTCACCCTGTTTAGTGGTTGCCTTGACTGTTGTGTATGGTTAGACTCTCTGGCCTAAAATCAAATTGTATGTACAGTAGATACAAACAGAAGTAAGAAGCCAAGTGTTTCCTGGCAAAATAATGGATTTGTGGTGATTTTCAAAACACTGAAAAGCCAGATAATAGCCTTGCAATCAAATGTCAGCTATAAGCATAGACTAACTGCACATGGGTCCTGGGACATGCTCTTAAAATCAAGAGAGCTCACATTTTCCTAGGAGAGGATGGAGTCATATGGCACAATGCATAATTTATGGAGAATGATAACTAAGAAACTAAAATGAAATTAGGTTTAAAATTAATAGATGGCTGGTGATCTATAAGAAAACTTGCCAAATTTTATCGACTTTCATATTTTTCTTTTACTTTTCTATTCTTCCTCTCTCAAAATTATAAAGGGGACAGCGTGCCCTGTTAGTTTTCTCTATGATCCCAGAGTCCTTTCCAACTTACCTCTTCTGTACCTCTCACCTAAATGCCACCACCTTCGTCACAGACTTGGCTTGTCCATTGAGCTTCACCGAACCCAGACCTGCTGTTCTCCCTACAAAGTGCCACGTCCCCAAGTCATCCTTCTTCCCTCTCAGTCAAAATGCTCATTACTTGAGACCCATTATATTTTTTATTAAACACACACATGCACACACATCCAAAGACAATGGCTTTTTAACCCAAATTAAAGGACCAATAATAAGGTCAGAAGTGCTGGTTGATTTAGCCTATCTACCATCCTCTTTCCCTCCTCAAATTCAAATAATATGACATGGACATTTTAAAAGAATGGCAAAATATAGCTTCATTAATGTATCCAAATCTTTTACCTTCACTTAATCAAAACAGTACTTAGTAGGGAGCATGTGAGAATGTAGTCTAGCCATGCCAAGGATTGGAAGATAAAAACTATCAATATTTCTTCTCCAAAATAATTCACAATTGTACAGGATCAAGAAGCAGAAAAGTCCTTCATGTAAGTCTTTTGAACATTTAGTGTGCTGTGTGCATGAAATTGTCCATGCAAGCATTTACCCAACAATACAAAAATGGTAAGCCCTTTAACAATAGATTAAGGAAGTTTGAGTGTGCTTCTATCTCCTGTGATAAATAGACTTTTAGGAGAGTTAACAGGTGCTAATTTTTGTAGATGTTATTTTTTCAGAGCAGTTTCTATTTATAGAAAAATTGAACCAACATCAGGGATTATCCATATGCCCCCTGACCTGAAGTCTGCACAGCTTCCCCCACTATACAGCATCTCCCAGCACAATGGCACATATGTTACAATTGATGAACCCACAGTGACACATCATTATCACCCAAGAGTACTTTACATTAGGCTTCACACTTGCTGGTGTACATTTTATGGGTTTCGACAAATGTATAGTGATATGAACCCACGGTGACAGTACCCACAACATCGTTTCACTGCCACCTCTGTGCCCTCCATTCATCCCTCCCCGCTGTCTAACCCCTGGAAACCAGTGACTTTTATTATTTCCATTTTTTTAACTTTTTCCAGAATGTCATAGAGTTGGAATCATGCAGAATGCAGGCTTTGCAGATTGGCTTTCTTTCATTAAGTGTTATGCATTTAAGGTTCTTCCCGTGTTTTGTCATGGCTTGATAGCTCATTTCTTTTTAGTGCTGAATAACTTTTCATCATGTGGCTGGACCACAGTTCATCTGTTCACCTATGGAAAGATCCTTAGTGGCTTCTAGTTTCGGTATCTATGAATGAAGCTGCCATATATATATACATGTATATATATATGTGCAGTTTTCTGTGGGAACACAAACTTTCAACTCATTTGGGTACCAGGGAGTGTGATTTCTGGATGGTATAGTAAGAGTATGTTGAGTTTTGTAAGAAATGGCCAAACGTCTCCCAATGTGCCGGCACCATTTTGCATTCCACCAGCCGTAAGCGAGAGTTCCTGTTGCTCCTTACGCTCTCCGGCATCTGGTATTTCGAGTGGTTGGAATTTGCCCATTCTGATAGGTATGAAGTAACTGATGCTGTTTTGCAGTAAATGATAAACATTTCATTTAACAACCGTTTATCGAATGACTATCATGTGCAACATGGCGGTGAAAAGTGTTAAATAAACACAAAATTCCATCTCTACTAATAAAAGCCTTGATTCCAGAACAGATGCTATATGGACAGAAAAAAATCCATTTGCAAGATGTTTTTGCTGTTGTTAAGGAACTTTTCTCTGAGTTGGAGAATTTATTTATGTGTTTGTTCATTTTGTTTATCTAGAGGACGCACGTCCGGGTGTGGGTGGATGTTTATACGTTAAGAATGATTTTATATGTTAAGAATGGGGAGATATTGAAGACCAAACTCCTTACTGGTAAATTATTATTTTTTGCTTTTCTCTTGGATGCTTCCGCCTCACATGAAGAAAGCAAATATACCAAAACTAACAGGCAGCCTAGCGACCCCAGCATCAAACCATAAAGCACAATACACCTCAGCTCAACATTACTTCTGTAATTAAACTGAAATAAATATCACTGCACCCTAATATAATTCAATTGAGTGTGATATTCACTTGTTGTTTGGGGTTTGCACAAGTCTGGAAAAGACACTATGTTTCCGCTAGGATTTCTTTATCTGGAGCTTCACTAAATGGGAACCTTTGAAAGAAAAAGTAGAAAATGCCTGCTTTCTGTCTTTATCATGTGCTACAATTTATGACAAAACACCCTCACCAAAAAAAAAAAAAAAATAGGTTACTCTGGATTCACCTTCATTTTGGACTATCAGACGCTATCTCAGCTCAGCACTGACTCTGTCCTTATGGCACAACGATGCTGCATCCAGCACCAGCGCGTCCAAAGAGTAGGGCAAAGGGCTTTGTTACTCATGGATGTTGTCAGTGCGCTGCCTCCGTCCTTGTCCTTCAGACTCCTTTGCCCTTCCTGCACCACCTGTCACCTCAGGCTCCTGGTATCTTTGCTGGGGTTCAGCTCTCTGACTCTGGAACCATTCTGCCTTTGTGCATGGCAAGGGCTGCTGAGGATTTTACATGGTCCCCAGGACTCCCCTTTACAGTGACTGACAACAGTAGGGGGAAGCTTCTCCAACTTCTTCATGTGCCCCAGCAGACCCTGCCCTGCAACACTAATGAGCAGGACTGAGCTAGATGACTCTCTGTGGCACATTTTCTTGACAAACTTTTTTGGCCTCCTCCCTTTTAAATTCCCATTTCCTCTCTCCCTTATCAGTTTTTCTTGGAATACTTCTGATTAAATCTTTCACATGGAAATCTTTCTCTCAGCGTGTGTTTCTGGGAAAGCCAACTTAAAATGGTTGCCCATAGGTTGGATCCTATGGCTGCATGTGAATTACACCTCTAACTGGTACAAATTAAGTAATAAAATTAACATTAATTCTTGTTATATTCCATTTATTAGCTCTAAATTATCATTCAAATCTTTCAATCTAATAACATTGCGTAGTCATATGTAGACCACTTGAAAATACCTTCGTTCTGGTCTTTCTGCTATCAGCCTTAAAGAGGTAAATAAAACATCTTTATTTGTACTTTGGATTTTTTTTGACTTATATACTTTAAAAATCTAACTGACTTCAATGCTGGTCTTATTTATTTATTCTAGAGGAACTTTAGAGCTAAGCAATCTCTAGGAGGATAGATATATAACCGTCAATATATATAATTTGAAAATTCAATCTGTCCAAACATACGATCAAAAATTGGTCATAAACTAGTAGTTCGTGCAATAAAAGTGAATAACTTGTGTGGAAAGGAATATTGCACATTGTAGTGGAGAAAACTAGCAAATACACTTTAATCATGTGCTCGAGGTTAATTAGTTCATAAATCATGTTGATATTATGGGTACTCTGATAAAATGTAGTGAAAAAAGCATTTTACCTTTGTGATTTTCTTTTAAAAACCTTATCTCCAGTATCATCATAGTAACAACAATTACCAGTTTCCTCCCAGAAAAAAGAAAAAAACCAAAAACAAATTGAGACACATTCTACAGACTACCTGATTAGTACCTTTGAGAACTTCAAGGTCACCAAAAACAAGACTAAGAAACTGTCTGTCACAGACCAGAGAAGCCCAAGGAGACATAATAACAGAATGTCATGTGGGATCCTGCAACAAAAATAGACATTAGTGGGAAAACTGGGGAGATCTGAAAATTAGCATTCAGTGTTATCGTTATCAGTGTTAATTTCTCAGTTTTGACAAATGTATCATTGTAATGGAAGATGATAACATTAGGAGAAATTGCTCACTTGTATCTGGGAATTCCATGAACTATATTTACAACTTTCTGTAAATCTAAAATGGCTCCAAGATAAGAAGCTATTTTAAAAATATGAGTAATGAATGCCACAGCTACACTATAAAAGGTCATTGCCATATTCTCCAATTGATCTTAACAAGAATAAAAATATAGGTTTATTTTAATGGGAATGTGAGCTGGAGAAAGGGGAAGATGTAGAGAAGGGTTGTGATAAATCCTAAATGAATAAGCAGCAGCCAGACTCTCGCCAGTTTGCCTAAATAAATGATGGTAGGAGACACAGCATGAGATGTTAGAAGGAAATTAAAATGGATGGCTACCAATTGTGAGGAATTGCGTATATTTGTTTCTGGAAAAAATTATGTTTAACTTTATGCTATAAGCAAGGTTAGAAATAAAACCCAAAGATAACCTAGAATTTACATTGAATTTCAACAGCATAAATATTTTAGTATCAGTGTGTTCCAAATATTGAATTTGTTATTTATCTGAAATTCAAATTTAACTGGGCATTCTTTATTTTATCTGGCAAACCTACATAGAGGGGACCCTCAGGGCTGGTGGCAGACTGCCTCTCTCAATACAATCATAACTAAAAGTAGTTTACCTTCTACTAGGAGAGAGAGCTATGTACTTAGTAACTTGAAAGCTTGATACAATGTCAAAGATTTCAACGTCGGAATTTAAAATACTGGGAAACCTTTCAGTGAGAACCTTTAATTAGAACCAAGGGAATTAAAAAGACCTTAATGGAATAAATGGTATTTGCACTGGGTTTCTAAAGGAAAGTAGAAGGAATGAAAATCGAGAGATAGGCATCTCAGGACATATCAACGATGTGGAAACATTACATAAATTCACACAAAATGTTTACTGATTATGAAGTAGGTAAAATTTTCTATTCTTGGGACTGGGAAAATTGCTTCTAGGAAAACAAAAAAAGAGAAGGAAAAGAAGAAAAAGAAGAAGGAAAAGAAGGAGAAAGCCCTATCTTCTAATGCTTAAATTCAAATAGGGTGAAGAGAACAAAAGAAACCCAAGAATTGATAAGTATAAAAAATGCAAAGTGTTTTACAAAGCATAAGAAAGGTAAGGAAGTTTCAGAACGATGGTTGACATAAAATGATCGCAGGTAAGGTAACATTCAAGCAGGCATTTGAAGGAAAAGGAGAGAAGTCATGGAGCTTTATCTAGAGAAGAAGGTCCAGACAGAGAAGAAAGCACAAGCAAGCGCTTGGGGGCAGGAGACCTGTGGGATGGATAGAGAGGTTGGTAGGGCTGGAGCAAGGTAAGTGAGGGGGAAGCAGGCAGGAGACAAGAAGAGTTAATGCATCAATCAGGTAAGTCCTTTCAATCCATCGCCTGGACCTCAGCTTTGTCTTTGAGAGGGAAAGTTCTGGGAGTTCACTGAACAGAGAAGTGGCATGATGCGATTCGGTTCGTAAAGAAATACTCATCACTCATAGAGTGATGAAAATGGAAGCTGAATAGCCAATGAGGAAACAACCCTGATATCTTCACTGTTGACAGCCAATAAGGATGCTGTTGTGATGTTTCCATGACAGTAGCCAACGAGAAATCTTCTGCCATGTTTCCACTGGGATCTCCCCATGAGGATGCAGTCCTGTTGTTTCCATGGAGAAGCAAGGGCTCAGATTGCGTGATTTAGGACCACCCAGCATTTGCTCATGGATCAGAAGTGAAAGGAGAAAACTAAAGAGATGACTTCAAAGCATGGAGTCATAAAATGGCAAGAGATGTGGGACATAATACATGATACCATGAAGGGAGTGAGTGACAGACCAGAGTGAGACAAAGGAGTGAAGGTTGTTACTGAATAATGGATGACTTTTACACAGTTGGGCTGAGAAGATTGGGGCTAGATTCTATAGGTCGTAGGGAATCACAGCAGATTCTCAACAGAGAGATGTCATGCTTATATATGACAGAATACATAAAAAATAATAAGATAAGTAACATAAGATAATGATATGATATAAATTGCCTCATCTTTTTTGGACTTAGTAGAAAAATTTGATTAAATCATGCTACTTTCTTCATGATATAATGATCTATACGTAGAACCCCTTGCTAATGTTATTTATCCATATGCACCACCCCCAGCCCACTTCCTCCCACCCCAAAACTCTCAGAAAAATTACCACATCCTTTTCTAAAACTTGGAGATGTCAAGATGACAGCATCCTTTCTCTCTCTTTCCCTGCCCCTCCCGTCTTCCTTTCTGTTGAGTATTCCATAGTATGACGTATAAAGGGGAATGTGTTCTTATACACTGGTTTGAGAATATTAAAATGTATGATTTTTGTGGAAGATAAAATGACATGATTTGCCAGAAAATAAAAATACACAGAAACTTTGGGGCGCTTGGGTGGCTCAGTTGGTTAAGCATGGCACTCTTGGTTTCAGGTTAGATCATGATCTCAGGGTCCTGAGATTGAGCCCCACTAAGGGCTCTGTGCTCAGGGGGAGTCTGCTTGAGATTTTTGCCCTTTTCCTCTGCCCCTCCCCTCTCTCTAAAATAAATAAATAAATAAATAAATAAATAAATAAATAAATAAATAAACAAACTCTTTTTTTTAAGTGCACATATACTTTGAATCAGAAAACTTAGTTTATAAGTGCATCTTATAGAAATAGGCTCAATTTTATATGAGTATATAAAAGAATGATTATTGCAGTATTATTTTTGATAACCAATAAAGTGAAACATGGAGGTGGTAGAAACTGGAGAGTGTTACTGATTTTAGTACAGGTTTAAATAAATGAGCTGAATCATTAACTACGTAGTGAGAGACTTGAATGGTTGCCCCAATACAATGATAAAAAATGTTAGTTGAGGGGCGCCTGAGTGGCTCAGTCGTTAAGCGTCTGCCTTCGGCTCAGGGTGTGATCCCGGCGTTCTGGGTTCGAGCCCCGCATCAGGCTCCTCCGCTGGAAGCCTGTTTCTTCCTCTCCCACTCCCCCTGTTTGTGTTCCCTCTCTCTCTGGCTGTCTCTATCTCTGTCAAATAAATAAATAATATCTTTTAAAAAAAAATGTTAGTTGAGAAGATAAGATCATTTTTTGTTAAAATAAAAAAAGAAAATATGCAAATACATGTTTGCCTGTGACATTTTTTCTTTATACAACTTTGTTTCTGTAATAGAGCGGTATGCTCAATTAGAAACAAAGAGATAATGCAATTAGGATAAGAGTGGATAATAGCAAAAACAAATAGTCAAAGTACTCTGATAATGAAAATAGGTATTTAACTGTGATCAAATTTATAAATTACTCATTACAAATACAACAAGCTAAAAATATTTTTGTCATGTTCAAAGAACTAAATGTGATTTTTTTCAATGTAAGGATTTAATCCCTTTGTGTATCAGAAGAAAGGAAAATGGCTGATACATTGAAAGAATCTTTCCTGTAATCTTTGCTTGTAGCAAACATTTTTAGGCATTGTGTTCACTAGTGATATTAGCTCTAGATAATAAATTATTACGGTTAAAGCAAATGCAGACGATTTTGCCAAAGGCAAAATACAATGTTTTCAACAAGAGTTATAGTTCCACACGGGCCATTGTGGTGAAACTTCATGGTATTACAAGAGCTGTTTTTAAAGTAATAACAAATATTAAGCACTTACAAAATGCTTACCCTTAATTGGAATGAGTTTTGCCTGAAGATAGAATATAATTTATGTAATGTTATTTTGCTTGTCACAATTAAATAAATACATAGCCTAAATATGTGATGATTAGAAATCACTTTGCTTCATAAGGTACATGATTTTGCAGGGGTTTCTTAAATATATATAACTGTCATTCTTGTCTCTTCTTAGAGAATTTGTATTTGGAGTATTTATAATGTTGACTGATAGTAAATAAATAAATAAATACGTACATAAGCAAATCTGTTAAAACAACATTGCCTTTTAAAAATCCAGTATGGGTTTCCATTTAAAATGTCTGTATCATCGAAGACCCTGTCTGTCATGCTACATAAAGCCAAAGAACAAATGTTCTGTCTCTTTTAGCAGTCTTTCCCTTTATTTTTACTGTTTTTTTCTGCCCCACATTTAATTTACTTTTGAGAGACGAGAAGAGAGTTTGCTTGTTTTCAGAGCCCCGTATTGGCGCTGGTTAATATCCTTTTATGTTGTAGTTACCATTTTTTGTTTACTCGTATGGGAAAAATAATCTCAGGGAAGCAGTAAGCTTGCCTTTCTCATAGTCAAAGTCTGCGGTATTTAAAGCTGTCCATGAGGGGCGCCTGGGTGGCACAGCGGTTAAGCGTCTGCCTTCGGCTCAGGGCGTGATCCCAGCATTTCGGGATCGAGCCCCACATCAGGCTCCTCCGCTATGAGCCTGCTTCTTCCTCTCCCACTCCCCCTGCTTGTGTTCCCTCTCTCGCTGGCTGTCTCTATCTCTGTCGAATAAATAAATAAAATAAAACTGTCCATGTAATACCAACCAAATTTGAACACAGAATAAAGAGGAATTGTACATATTTTTATAAAACAAGGCTTAAATACAAAACATGTAAATTATTTTAAAAAACAGTATGACGCTGGGAAGTATAATTCTATGGGCCTCTTGTTCTCCAAGAAGGGACTGGATAAGCTACTAGGAGGGCTTTTCAGTAAGGAATCAGCCTATGGTGACCTTCGTTCTGATCTGACATACTAGCTAAACGGATCCGTGCAATACATTCTCCTACTCATCTGTCTTAGCTATTGCTTCCAGACTAAAGAATTCAGTAAGAAATTAATTAGTAAGCAGAGAGCAGCTTTGTGTGTTATACTTAGTTTATACTAATCTTAAAATATATCCAGCTCCTTCCAAATTTACTGCTCTGCGTTAGTGGCAAATCACTAAATACTGTTATAAATCTTATAATGTCAATATATTTAAGAAAATGCTGTTTATGTATCTCATGTCTCCTGGAGGCAGCATCAATAATTATTCATGTATCAGATGGAGAGAAAGAGTAACGGGACTTTAAAATATTAATAGAAATACAGGAATAATCAAGAAAAAAGGAGGAAAATAAAAGTCACGTATCTGAACGCAGGGTTAGGCTGTGTCTACAGGCATGGTCTTTGCTGGTATCAACATAGGCTTAGATTTCAAATAGGAATGGGCCCTTGAAAACATTGAGACTGCATATCGGAGACTACTTCCCAACAATATTTTTTAAAAGGAAATACATCAGCTTAAAAATTAATACAATTGGATTTTAAAGTTCATAAATGTAATCAGGATTTGTTGAGATTCTTTATTTTTATTTATTAGTTTGAATATTAGGGGGGAAAAGAGCCTTAATGTATTTTGAATTCCAGCATGTCTTTTCATGAACTAAAAGTTAAACTGTAGATCTTTTCAATTTCTTTTTCCTTATTTTAGAACAGGCTGAACGGAAACAACTTTTGTCTTCTTTCGCGAAACCCCACAAAATTAATTCTCTGGCCTTGAGATTAGAGTGGCATCATTACAACCTTAAACCAATCAGGATTGTAGAAGGAGAAATTCTCCTCTCAATTTTTCACATTGTCTATTCAAATTTTTGATAGGTACTATAATAATATCTCATTAAGTAGCTTGATCACTGATTTACGATTTTCATTTACACACCATAGTGCATATTGCCTTATGTACTGAGAACATGGAAGTCTCCCGTCCTCGAGGAAGTCCTAATCAGAAGAGGAACATAAATCATCAGTCATGTTGTAGGCAACAGGCTGGAGTTAAGATGCAATATTTCTTGAAATGCTAGAGCATTCAGTGGCACTCTACTTGGCACTGTGATGTTAATCAACTCAAAATGTTTGCAGGTCTATGTTTTTCTCAGAGTGATATATAAATAGTAGTCCTTTTAATATTTCATTTGTAAATGAGGAAATGAAGACATAGACATACAACATAAATATATTTATAAATAAATATATAAATATCGTATAAATATATAAATATAAAAATAAACATAAAATATAAAAATATGTTGTATATTGTTTAAATACATGCTACTCACTTGTCCCCAAGTAGCACAGTTTCTAAATGACAGCAATGCAACCAAAGCTAAAGTCCTTCAAACACTAAAGTAACACTTTTATGTTTTAGGAAACACATAAAAATTGCAGAATCTCCTGCATTTTGAATGGCTTACTCTAGTCAATTGTATTGATTTCACTAAAGTAAAGAAGGAAAAATGTATTGTTTTAATCCCTTGAATCCTTCAAGTTTCTGTTTCTATTCTAGGTATTTTTCTCATATTTCTCTCCAGTGTAATTTTAAAAAATATTTTTTCGGGGCCAAGTGGTTATTATTTTGGAATCCGTGCCTCTATTTATGTTGGCAGATAAAGCAGAGGACACACGGACTTTTTCACTGAGTGACTTTGAGAGACTATGGTGCTTATTTCTACAGATGTAAAAACAGAAGGAATTGAATGAAGAACTATTCCGATTCTTCGTTAGTATGTCACAGTCAGCCTGTCCCTGGTGTAGATGGTGTGTGTTAAGAACTTGATATTTTCAAAATCTTCCCAGAAATGGTCTTTAGTCATTGACCATTATGATCTGAAGGCATCTCACACAGAGAAGACATGATCTTCAATGTGGCGAGTCAGAGAGAATGTGGAGATCTTTTATTAAATTTCAGACAAGTTGTGTGTGTGGGTGTGGGTGTGTTTAGTGTATAAGTGAAAACAGATGTCTGGTGAATACCTTTAGCAAGAAAGGGGGCCAGATAGATAGATAAAATAGATAGATAAGTCTTTTTCTTTCCTTTTTTGAAAATAAAATCACCTCAGATTTTTATTAAAAAAGAAAAAAAATACATGTTTCAAAACAGACGAAAGATAGGTCCAGTGAAGCACAAAGCACAGCTTTTCTTGGGCTGAGAGAGATAGGTATTTAAGAATATAAATTCAGGGGGAAGATGTATCTTTTCTATTTTGCCAGCACAATGGGAAAAGAAAAGAATCCTGATGGTGACATCATTTTATTTTCCTGTGACTCTTCCCTTGGCAAGCCCCGCCTCTCAGTACCTAGCCATCCGGGTGACTGAGCAGGCTGCTGGCATGAAGGTGACCTAGGTTCTGGAGGAATTTCAAGGCTCTGTTTCATGGGCAACTGGAGACTAGGAAGATTGCCGTGTTAACGTAATTGATATTCAAGAGAGTAGGTATATTCATGGCTTTTAGAAGGGTATTACTTGCTGTTAGACTGGGGGAGAATTCAACCTGAGAGCAGAATGTTGTCATCAGGAAGTACAGGCAGCCTTGATCGAAATAAGATCCAAAACAACCCAGATTGCTAAAGCCAATGCATATGTTCTTGTCGTATATTTTTTTGTAGAATATATTTTATGTTTCAACACTCTCAGCAAACATCGCGTGCAAGCCGCATACATTGATTCTGATTTTCCTTGCTGATTATATCTCCTCTTGGTAGTAAGTCAGACACTCAGGGAGATACTTGTTTTTCACATGAGGCTATAGCGTACTGAAATGACTACGACTATCAAGTCACATCCGGAACAAATCAATGGTAAATAGAGGCTTTGGGAGTAAAGGTGAAATGTGGAAAACATCAGACTGTGCTCCTTTCTAATCCTATATTTTCACTCCATCCTTCTCTGTGCCTGGCATGGTGTCCTGCTCAAGATTAAGGTTAAAGATATATATTTTGAACTGACTGAATAGGTATTCAATAAATTCATATAGAATGAAGGAATGAATGAATACATGAATAACTCTTTCCTTCTGTGTGGATCCAACCCTGGAAGTGAATATTTTGCTGCATAAGAAACGAAAGAAGATAGACACAAGGAACATTCTGTTGGAAAGATTTTATAAGGGCTAAGATGGCTTCATAGGTAAGAGGTATGAAATAGAACAATTTCCTTTCATGTCATTCACCCTTTATTCCACGCCATGGAAGTCTGATTAACAAAATAAGAAATTACCAATGTATCTGTTGTTATGTTGATAAACAAGATTATCAAAGTATGTCCTGAGAAATATTCTAATAAATATTCTTACCAATGACTTCTAAGAAATAGTTGATTGTTTGTCAAAAAACAGTATTACCGTATGACATGAGAAAAATAAAAAAATAAAAATAATTTTCAAAATGACTTTTAGAAATTAGAACTATTCCCCTGAAGAATTAATTGAAGACAGTACTGGAAAAAAAAATGGAAATGTGTTTGAGAATTGAAAAAAGTATGTCCCCATTGACAATCTATAGAGAAAATGGTTAGCAAGAAATATAAGGACCCTAGGTCATACAATTTTATGAGTCACTAAAATACTCCATCTATGGAAATCAAACAAAAATAATAGCAGATGATAGCAAAATGGAATATGGGATGAGAGTATCCATATTCTCTGTTTGGGTAGGGAATTTTCTGTCCTTGTTAGAAGAGATTGCAGAGGGCATTGAGGGTGGGGAAACTCGGAGGCCATGCCCTCGCCTCATTCCCTTCTCCAACCTTTAACTATGTCATCTTGGCTTTGCTGAAAGTTTCTATGCCTCAGTTTTCCCTTATGGACAATAGAAGTACATTAGCACTTATAATACATGGTTATAATATAGGTTTATTATTTATTCCCAGTAATAGAAATGTTTAGCACTGTGACTATGTTCGATGAGTAATTAAATGTCTATATTTTTACCATTTTGAAAAAACATAAGAAGATATTGATTAGGGAAACAAATGTTTTTTGAGAACACAGCAAATAGGATTAGACAAGTTAAATTAAGCTTTGAATTTATATTGAGGAATTGCAAAAATGTAACTCTGAAGCCAATAATTATGGTGATTATTTTTTCAAGAGTATAATATATGACTAAGATAATAGTGTTTTCTCTCTGTATCTACTCTAGAACAAACAATAAATAATCTTAAATATGAATCAGGGCAAATAGGTATTGAACACAAAGACTATTTTGATGACAGGTTGGTAGACATTATATAAACTTCATACTAAATTTTTAGAATATTTGTAATTATGGAAGTTAGATTTCTACATTTCTAAGAAAAAACATAGCAATAGCAGGTTAACAATAATATCTAACACTTAATCAGCAATGACTATATACCATAGATTCTTCTAAGCCCCTTACTTATATTGTCTGAAAGACAAGGGATGATCCAAAAGTTCTCTCTCTTGGGCTCATAACTCAGTTCACAGATTGTAATTCTCAGTGCTCTTCAGACAGTTCTGCAGTTCAAGGGAAATTGAAGAGAATTAAACATGGCTTACAGGAAAAGCACAGATATGTTTTCAGGTATGCACTCATAACAAGACAATGCAAGGAAATTCAAGACTGGGTAAAAATTACCAGTCTCAATTAACCAGCGAGACTGTGGATTATATGGCTGGAGAACCCAACTGGCTCCTTTCAAGTGAAATCCTGTGGTAATTTGCACAGTTTGCTTCAAAGAGGAATTCATTGAACATGGAGCAGTACGGTTCGGAGCTAAAGTAATAGTTACCATATTGCTTAATTCTATAGCTTGGACTCTTCTTGAAGCTCACATCCTCTTTATTAGAGGAGTAGTAAAAAGTTTGGAGCAAATACATATCTTATGAGGGGTTTTTTTTCCCCCTAAACTCTGGATTTGGGGAGTGTCCAATTTTTAAAACAATTAAGAAGGAGATTTAGGATGCATAAAGTACCTTTATATTGGGATCTAATTGCCCTTTCTCTTATAACTGTGATAGCGGGTGCTCTGGCTTCAAGCTGTTTATCTCCTTTTGCAATAAAACTTAAAGATACAAGGTTCCTAAAACTGAGAAAATCTCTGGGATTGAAAGTCAAATTCCTCTTTAAGTCTTCCCTGGCAAGCATATTTTATGTTGTTGTTCTTGTTTTTGTTGACCAAAATGATGAATATCAGATGAATTATTCCTTTTCTGCAAAGCAAAAATGTTTTTTATACTTATTATGACATTTAGAATGGAGTAAGAAAAAGCTGGGTTTCATGTGGAAGGCAACAGGTCATCTTTGCCTCCGTATTTTGGGGTACAGATTGATCATTAAATACTTTTTAGTACCTCTTGACTACGGGCATTTTATATCCTGGACTAAGAAACCTCACCATGAATCAAAGAAAGGAGGGGAGGGGTGAGAAGGGGAGTGAGGACAAGGAGGGGAAAGGGGGGGGGGAGAAAAGAAGACTAGAAGGAAACAACAGGCTGAAGCAAGAATTCACCTAATGGATTTAACAAGCATAACATAGAATTTGTTTCCAGCCATATGCCATATTTTGGGAAACTCATTCTGAAATAATTTCAGTGTTTTTTGGTGTCTTCCTTTCATTAATTCACAGCCATCTGTCACTCTATGGAAATGTGATGTGCATACCCTGATGAATGCCTCAGAGCAATTCTGATCATTCTGTACATTATTTTTATCAGTTGGATTTTGAAGTGGGATCATAATTGTTGTCATCATCTTGCTTTTTTGACCGATCGATGGATGCTTGATTCTGAAGTTTCAATTCATATAGGAAGACAACATGACTAAGTTTCTGTATGGATGATTTGCCCTCAGGCAGCCTCCGGGGCCTTTGGGAGACGGGCCTGTGCTCACCCCTACACCATGTCCCCCTCTGCTACTCAGTCCTGTTGTGACAAAGGCTTATGAACCGCTGTCATTAATTCCTTCTTTGGCAAACTCGAAGTCGGGGAATAACACTCACCTTCCTCCTTGAAAACAGAGTGTTTTTATCATTTGGGCAGGAATGTATTTTGCATATACTTGTAGCATTTGTTTAATTAAGTAGACTTGAAAAATATCACCTTCTGCAAATATAACCAAAAAGCTAATAAATCACTGCTGTCACTTCTTAACAAAATATTAGCTTAATAAAGGGCAGAGACTACACTCACTTTAATTTTATCTAATCATAAGCACACATTTATGGAAAAATAATTTATGTGTATTGTTCTACTGATTCCATGTACAGGAAATATATATCTTATTTTTCCAATTAATTGCTAGAGTCACGCTTTTCAAAGTTTTCTATGTACATGAATAACCTTGGGATCTGGGAAACATACAGATGCTGTTTCAGCAGGTTTGAGGCTGGAGGACAGAGATTCTCATTTCTAACAAGCTTCTTGGTGCTGCTGGAGCTGCTGGCTCACAGAATTATTTTTAGTAGCAAGGTGTTAGAGCACCCGAATGCATTACTACCCTTTTGAAGCTTCTTTTTATTTTTCACAGTTATCCTTAAATCCCCAAAATGTATTCAGGCAAAAGGGGCTTGTTTGTCATGAAGGACATAGTGCCAACTGCCAGCTTGCGTTTGTGCTGACCACTGCCTTGGCTGCTTGCTTCCCTGATGCTTGCCTCTGAAGGGCCCCCTCCATGGCCCCTGGACAGTTCGGTGGCTGCCACTCTTTCTGAGTCTGCTGCACCCAGTTTTCTCACTTCACACGCACATACTTACTGTCCTCCAGCACAAAGAACATTTCCAGGGTAAATGCTTGGAAAATGGCTCTCAGCCTTGGCCAGAGACTTCTTCAGACTTGTCCATACTCCTTCCCCGACTGCCACATACACCAAAGCACTTAGTTCCTTCTCTGGTCCCAGGTCTTCAGTACAAAGTAAATGTGGCAATAATAGCAGCCACAACAACGACAAGACCAACAGCAAGTACAAGGTCTTTAAGTGTTGCACAATGGTCCGCGGGCTCCCAGGAGGCAGCCATGTTTACTGAGTGGGTGCGGCAGCTCCAGCTTCCTTCTGGGTCGCTAGGAACCTAATGGCCTGAGTTCGTATAACAAACAACACGCAAACTGACATTTTCATTTGGACTGAAGATGGATTTGTCCTCAGTTTAAAAAAAGAGAGAGAGAAACAAACCTCTGCTGCTATTTTCTGAATCTTGAAGTACCTGTATGGAGGACTGATTGATTATGCAAGTTGTGCTCACATCACTATTACTATGTCAGTGCGTATCAGGGGTTATAGCAATTGACAGAGCAAAACCACCAATAAATAGGTATTATAGTCTTATTCTACCTTACCAATTGTTAAACCGAAAAGGTTACTTCCCTAATGTATTCCCAGTGAATTATTGGATCTGATACTGTGTTTACGTACTCTCTTACAGTAAGTTGATAGTGGATCTTGAATGACAGGAGTCTTTCATTCGTTCTAACCTAATGGGAGCATTCAATGGGAAAATCATTCCTCTCAGGGAGGAAGATTTAGTTTAATTGAGGCCGTGAGAGAGATTTATGACAAAATAGAATGTATCAACAATTAATTCTTAATAGATGACATACAGAAGTAAACTCTGGGTACTACTATAGACTTCTTTTTACCACTTTTAAGGCATTTGAAATCCTATCCAAAAGTTAAGGAAATCAAAAGTTGTTAAATGTAATGAAAATGCCCTGCGTGGTAAGCATAGTTCTTAATGTCCTTTCAGAAACAAAGAACATGTGAAAAAATATAGGCAGTCTCTATTTTATATCTGTCGGTCGTTAAATTATTTCATGCTGTAAATAGGAACCTGCCAAAGATTGTAATTGGGTTTAACGGGTACCAGATACTCCCTTTGTTATTATTATTTATTACAATTATATTTACTTTTCAACAAACATATTTACTATATCTCAGGAACTATTTACCTAGTTTTTCACCACACAAGGTAGTATGGGTGTGCACACACACAATGCAATTTATTGGAGGGAAAGTAAAATCCTTGATGTAAAGTAACCCTTTTACCCTTACTTTCTGAATCTGAAAATGTGTAAAAATGAATAAAATACAGATAGGGAAACTTGAATACCCTGCATTATGTAAGGGTGAAAGCAACAATATCAGATTTAGTGATGTGCATAGAGCTCAAATGCTGAGAATATTGGACTTCTTTTTTATTAGATGGAATAAGGGTTATTTAGCAGGAGAGACTATCCAAGAACCCCCGTCTGCATCACTAACAAAGCACCATGTGCCTGTGACGAAAGCTCTACAGCTGTGATCAATTCCAGCACTTACTACAATTCACAGACTTAGGCACATAGTAGATGGGATAAAAGGATCCTGAAATGTGTTATTCCCTCTGATCGTTAATCTGCTTGTTTAGTCGTGAAGATTTTGGTATTTACTACTGGTTTTTCACATACCTTCTCTTAATTCCTTACAAACATAGAGGAAAATGTCAAGTGGCTACAAAAGAACTATTTAATTTTTATATTGTCTGAGAGGAGTTTGGCCATGTTCTACTATTGAACTCTGGCAGAGTGTGCTTTGAACAACAATTTACATCGAAGCACAGATTTACTGAGTACCGTCAGCTATGACAAATTTGCATCGAGGCTCAGTCCTATTTCTTTGAATTCTGATGACTTTGCTCCCAAACAACCTAGAAGTACTTCTATTTGTGTTCTTTTATTGCCCTCCCTCTCCTCCCCCCTCTCCTCCCCTCCCTCCTCTCCCCTCCTTCCTTCTTCCCCTTCCTTTTTTGGTGCATTGAGTCTACAAGATAGATAAAGAATTTTCCATCCACATTTTATAGGTGACAGATGTAGCAAGAGATGTGTCTCATAAAAGGAGGTGAAAAGATGTTTTAATTTTAAAATAACACGCATCCAAGGCAAATAAAAGCACCAGAATATTCAGGATCCAGACAGACATGTAATACCGAAGTCGAAAAGTCATCGTGTGGCAAATGGAAATTATGAAAAGACCAGTAGTTCATGGAAAATCATAAACTTGAAGCTTTGTGAGTTTTGATTCAATGAGGTAGAAAACAGGAGGCCGCAGCAGAGCCTTCGTGAGTACTAAGGGTGGAGCCTAGGTGGCCCGTAAGCACCAAAGAGAATTGTTTGGTTTTGGTTCTAAGATGAAGTCAGGCAGCAACGGACTAGAAAAAGATTTCTATTTCATTTAGTTTTATTCTTCTCTTCCTGACATTCCTTCTAAGGAATATTGTGTCCCTAAGTTGGTCTCTTGTGCCAGTAACACAATGGAAAGAGGGGAATCAGTGTGAAAAGCGTTAGACAGGAAATGTGAAAGCAAAGAAGGGTAAAGCAGCGTGGGGTAAAGAAAAACCTAACACAGAGACATCCCAGTAGAGATTCATGCCTTAGATTGGAGGCATTAAAACAATTTTAAAAGACTGCTGAAAAAAAGGAGGATTAGGGCAAAACTGTGAAGCATACTTCTAATAAATTAAGTGGAATTGATAAAATAACACTGTGCATTAAAGAGATAAACAACTTGGAAGATAATCGTATGCTTTATTCTCTGAGAGCAACATTTTGGAGAGATAGGTTTCAGAAATCTCCCCAGCTCTGCTATGACCAGACCTTCCAGGCTAGGATTCGGCAATACAGTGAAGTGTTAGACAGGAGCTCTGACAGATGGAGGGACTGGAGGAATATGAGCTAAATGCTAGGGTAGAAAGGAGCACAACACACGAGCTCGAAAATAAAGCCTAAGGATAGAGGAACACTAAAACGTATTTATTTTTAATTTTTGTTTAATTTTGTTTAATTTTTTTTAAAAATTAAATTATTAAAAAAATCTTTTTTATTTTTTAAATTTTTTTTGTTTAATTTTTGTTTGCATAAATAACATGGGGGAGATAAACTGGCTAGAGAAATAAGCATAAAAGAATAGGAAAGAATGAAATTTTTAATGTACATGAGGCTTAAAAACCAGTTAATTTCTTCATTCATAATGGAGAATAAATCATTTGAAATGTGTTTATTATCTTTAATAATAAAAAACTTGCTAAGAGATTGTGTCCATGTTCGTGACTGGGACGCCATTGGATCAGGAGCACGGATAAAATTTAAGATGGCACCCAAAAACCCTCCGTAATCAAGATAAATAATATTTTAATGAACACTTTAAAAACTCAAAATTAATGAAAACTACCCATGCTAAACAAAACACAAAAATGTTAAACACACACTTGTCAGTATAAATATATTCTTTCTTTCTGACTCTCACTTTCTTAAATAGCCCCTCTCTGGGGTCTCTGAGGAGTACAGCTGATCTCATTTAGTTTGTTTGCTTGCTTTTGTTTTTGCTTTATTTTTTGTTTATTTATTTATTTATTTTATTTTGTTACGGAAGAGCAAACTGAAATTGTGTTCCATGAATGGTTTGGACAGGAAAGACTGAAGTTCCTATGTTTGATTTTTAAAAGCACAGACAACGTCCAGTTGTAGATGAAAGAAACATGATACAGTATCACTACATATCTATAAAACACTTTCATTATGATGTTCATTTTAAATAGTCATATAAATGATGTGTAAATGAGATTCATGGAAAATAAAATTATGCTATTTTTATAATCCTCATGATTTCACATGGAGTACTTTTGGGTACGGCATTGGGTTTCATTTAAGAACATATGAATCATCGGTTGTAGAAGCTGGAATATAATCAAATATAAAGGTACTAGAAAATTAAAACTAAAGATATAAACCAATAATTCCAGAAGGGTTGCATGTATCCTAAGAGGATCAAATATTATGGAAGACATATGGTGGGTACTTTCTCTTCATTAGTGTTAATGTGTTATTATCAGGTTTCTCCTCCTTGAACAGAGTTCAGCAAAATAACCTTCCAGCTTAGATTAATGAAACCTCATAAAAAATACAGCAGCTCCAAAGGAAGCAGACCAATTTGGTGAGAGAACCGATAAATATGATTCAAGTGTCCTTATTTTCCTACCACCCCCATTCAACTATCTAATCTTTTGGTCTTTGGTGGAGAAAATTCTTAAGTCCAAATGTTGGGAATGACCAAAAGTGTCATCTAGGTTTTTGCTACTCACATTGTGGTCCCAGGCCAACGGAATCACCATCATTTGGAGCTTAATGGAAATATACTCCATCTGGCTGTACCCAGAACCTCCAAACTCAGAGTCTGCATTTTAACATAATTCCCCTGGTAACTCTTTTGCGGAGAAGGACTATTTTGTTATCTAGTTGAAGCAAACAGCGTTTAGCTGTATTAAATACATCTCAGAAACTAGCAAAGAATTGAGTGTATGTGCATATAGGCATGTGAGCATAGGGGCGCGCATATGTTATTCCATTATTAGAGCAATGTGTGCAACTCTTTTTCCCATAATGGATTCCTAAACTATATAAATAATTATTGGGTGAGCAATGAGTAACACAAAATTATAATTTTCATCGTCAAAGAAAATAACCACATTTGTTAATAAGATTTACTAAATTCATGGTTTCTCTTTTTTGCCCTAGAGAAATGGAATACAATGTGATCCATTGTTAATCTTTTTAGTATTTCTAATGGAAACTAATATCGGACCAGGGTTAGATATCTGTAATAAAAAGAAGTCTAGTCACAGCAAATACAAAGAAAAAAAACTTTTTTTTTATTGTATTCCCCACAGACATGATAAAATTGGGCATCCTCAATGTTGGTGAGGAAAGATTTAATTGCTGTCGCTGTGAGTGTTATTAATCCAGTATTATAACAATGCAAATATTTGCCCAACCACATGAGTTCATTTTAATCGGAAAAGACCATAATGAGACAGAAGTTGTTCTATTCAACTCAAAGAGAAACAAAAACCAAAATTAGGAGAGAATTGTGATGATAATAGTACTGAAAATATCACTCGCAGGGAAGATGTGTTTCCTTCCAATTGTTGTTAGCAAAACTGGAATAATAGTAAGATGTCTTTACTAAAATAAATCACAGTTTATGTGTCATGTTAATCACTGAATTATAGAACTATTTGCATTGTAATGTGAAGTGATTTTTTTCCAAGTTACTATAATTGATTAATGGCAAGCATATACAAATACCATTTGCCACTTTTGTATAGATTATTGGAGAGTCAAATACAGCAACAATTAAGTTATTGACCAGCTGATTAAAGGAAACCTCAACCATCAAGTGGCTTTAGTTGACAAGATAAATCTGTAACTAAAATAAGAATTCCACCACAAGATGAACATGGTTAATTCAACAATTCAAAATCAATTATTGATTTACTTTTGATGTGTCACATTGCAGTGAAATACTGGGTCTAGAAGATTAGTCAGGATCTATTTAAGGAATTCATAATTTCTTACTTGTCCTGTCATCATGTTCTGTGCCTATATAGCAGATTCTTTACCACCATTATTGCTTTAAAGAAAATTTTATTTTAGTTAATTTACTGAAGACATAAATTCAGGAGCTTATAATTGGTGCCAAGGTGAATGAGTGTGGAGGGAGGATATTTAATCAATTAAGAGGAACAGAAATCCTTCAAATTGGTTGTAAGAGACTCCGGGATAGTCAGAGGGAGCTGTGCAGTGCCCTTTTCCATTATGTGTTTAAGAATTTTTCATGTTGGTTTTCATTGAATTATCTTGATTTGAGACTTTGCTAGACTAGCGTTTAACTGGAGTTTAGAATGAATACTCTCTGCTAACACATGCAAACTTTTTATGTACAAATATCTGTAAATGTATGCATATGTATGTATATTTCTTTCTTTCATCTTACAGATTTTTACAGAAGCAAATTATGAAATGTATCTTTCTCCACTCAGCGGTTTTCCAAAAATAGAAAATGGATCCTTTACTCCAAATTAAAACTTACTCATATAAAATTGAGAATTGTCATAAGATTGCTTTCAGCGCTGCCCTGCATTAAGGCATCATTCTTGCCCTTATTTTCCTATAGGTAACTCTGTTTTGGATAATCGAGTTCTACTTTTTTTTTTCTTCACCAAAATGTCATTTACATTGTATCCAGGTAGAATATAGACTTCTTGTCTTGCTGTTACAGCATGGAAAAAGTATTTAACTTGTGCTTGTCTGGAAAGTTTCTGGAAAAAGAATCATCCAAGAATTGCTAAAGATTGAGCATCTTTAGAAAATGACACTTTTCTAATATTTAATTAGAAATAAACTAAGGATTGGCTACATGAGGTTGAATTAAGTATTAAGGTACTATAGGAGTAATCCACAAGTAATGCTGGCATCACCTATACTTACCTAACAGTGGTTCTAATCCACTTTACTTCAAAGCCAAACTAACCCTTATCTTATGTACTTTGGAACATTTCAAATAAATCTCAATCATAGAGGTCAGATACCATACAGGCTAAATTATATATATATATATATATATATATATATATATATATATATATATATATATATATATATGTATATATATATATACATATATATATATATATGAATCTATAAGTATATTATGAAATATATAATATAGATCCTGAAATATATATTATGCTAAATATAAATATATTACATATATAAATATATTACATATATAAATTTACTAAATATGAATATATATTTATATATGTACATAGTTGTTTAATAGTTTCAGAATTTCAACTCAACATATGCAAAACAAGCTTATGCTAGTGCAAATCAATTACATCCACTTTCTTTTGGGCATTCATGTTTATTTTTCTGCCCATTGCATAGGATTCTTCTCCCACCCCACATCACTATTGGAAATGTTTCAGGGAAGCTATATGCTTAATTCTATTGTGCCTGCTAGATGTAGGGTCTTTGACACTGAAGCCCAAGCTTGTACTCTGTAGAGAACTCACAGTCTAGGGCAGGGTTATACAAGCCTTCCCTCTAAATCGTAGTGGCCTAGTTTGTCCAGGAATCAGTCATTTGCCAAGTAGAGAGTAGGGCGAACCTAAAAGAATGAGGCTTACAATCCATTTTATAGGATTGTGGCAAGGATTAATAATTGTAAAACTTTTTGACAATGTGGTACTGTTTTAGGAAAGAATTTCATACAGCCCAACAGCCTTCCCATTTGTAATGTTGAATCTCTGTAAGACTGGGCAGGATCCCAGGTCACAATTCTGTGATACCCGAATACGTTTTGTCACCAACTGGGGAATAATTCACTCTTGGTTGATCCCATGGTGGATGGTGTCCATTTATAGTTAAAAAGAACTTATTCTGATTTAGTAGTTATTGGTTTAAAGTGCATGATTTATTGTAGTTTGTTAGACCCATAGAATAACTTCTCTTGATTCTACTTAAATCTCTTCCCAGAGGAAAAGAAATTTAGTAAGAGCTGGAAGTGGACATTGGCCCTGGGTAGAGGCTCCTGTTTTCTAGGATGTTAGCATTATGCCAGACTCTGCTAACCTGGGTGGTCATTTTTAATGTGGACATTTTTCTAAGGAAGTAGACCGAAACCACTAAACATATTTGCTCCATGAGCTAAACCACAATAAAACAGAGGTCTCCTGTGTATAGCTTTCCTCACTCTTTGAATACAGCTCATTCTTATTTTATTTCCATAAGAAACAAATGCCCTTTAGAACGTTTCCCTTTGAAGTTTAAATGCAGTTGTGTAAGTGTGTGAATACATGTATGTCCAAAATGCAATTACATCCAAGAATCTGATTAAATGATGAAATGACCATTTCTCCAGGACAGTTAAGCGTCCTCTGAGGGTTTAAGCATGCCAAACCCCCAGACCCCAGCTGGATGATCCGTCATCACCCACCTATTGTAAATGTGAATGCATGAAATGGGAGAAAATATGGTGTCATAAATGAGTAATAGATTCCAAAAAAAGATAATACTGTGCTGGATATCTATTTGGAAGGAAGGGTTTCGTTTTTATGGTTTTGTGTTTTTCAACTTTAGCTGTTCAACATCACTTCAGAGACTTTCTATAAACTTGTCTTTCCTTTGTCTTCGTTTTTCTTCCTCCATGGATGGTAGCTTCTGTCCCCACCAAAAGAGAGAAGGGCCACTTATCGTTAGACCAAGAGCCCTCTGAGTCACATAGAGAGCTCAGCGAGGTGAAGGAGTTCCCCAGGGATCATGACTGGAAGGCTGAAGCCTTGATCTCATGCTTAGCCCTGTTCTTGTTCGAGGTGGGAGAACATCCCGTCACCATACCCCCAGTTCTGTTCTGTCTGAAGAAGAGTATGACTTTCTTAAAATTAGTAACCTATACACACCACCAATGCCAGAATTTCTCTGCATAACTCTGGGAGGTAAATAGAATCCCAAACATTATCTGGGTATCTATTCTCCACGTTACCTGGACAAGATATAAATATATTATAAATTAATTATATATACATATACTTTTTATTTCTCCAAGGACAGATGATATATTTAAGTTTGACATATTTCCCTAAAGTGCATGTACTGTCTTGGGTATGAAAGTTATATAAAATGTGAATTAAAGATAAATGTCTTATTACCTTTTTCTGTGAAATTGACGAAGTGCTCTCTCAGCTGCCTATTGTCCTAAATTGAAAGACGCTGGTTATGTTGCCCAGACCGTACACTGAGGGGAGCTTTCTCTGAAGCCGCACTGTGATGAGCAGGAACAGAGAGGTCTCTGCTTGCAGGACTGGATATACACATCAGCAGAACCGCAGATAGTGATGACTCCTCACTGATCATTTTATAACTCAGATGCATACTCACCTAAGACCTATATAATAGAAATTATGATTATTGCCTCGCATATAGTGAAAAGTTACACTTATATTTTATTGACTAAATATAAATACTATTGTAAATAACTCTAATTAGAATATAGGCTCACCAACCGCTTTTTAAATGACGTTTTATTCAATAGTGTACTGGACGCATGCATCTTTATAAACCCAATGTGCCCATGTATGGCGCACATATACAATGTTAAGGAATTAGACGTACTTCAATCATTCTACTTTAAAATAAATGTTGAAAGGAAGGGTCGATGAACTGGAAAGCTAAATCAATTTTAAAATAAATGCACATCTGCAAAACCGTAAATCAAATATTAAAATCCCCAATTGGTGTATTTTGTCAGAACCAAAAAATTCAATTTTCTTCATTGGTTCTCATCCACTGTGGAAGAATAGATAATTTGCATCCATCCTGATGGCAATAGCTGGGTTGTAATGGGTGATTCTGCATGCAGAATAAAGCACAGGACCAAATCAATTCCTAGTCGATAGAAAGTGACTCTGTTGGCAGTGGACACACATTCCGCCTGCAGACAGTGAAAGCAGTTCAGGGCCAAGGCTGTTTCATTACTAGCGATGATGGAGAATTGACCGGAGCACTACCTGTATAACACGGTCGCCGCTAGCAGATTGTCGTGCTGGGTTACTTCTTGACCTTTTATACATACGGTCAAGTGGAATGATTTTAAGTCACTTTAACATAGACACTTATAATTATCTTTGGGTTTCTACCACTTACAGGAGCTTAGGAGCAATTATTCTCCAATCATGTGACCTTTTGCAAAACTAATTTTTTCTCTACTTTAATCAATGCATAATCCTCAAAGCAGCTGTAAGTTTCAACCAATGATTCCTCCTTCTACCCATCATACTCGGCCCTCGTCACATTTCTAAGGTTACATCTGCGGCTCAATGATCCAAGGGAATAAATGTTGGAGAAGAGCAATGGAAGAGTCATAATAGTTCCACTTACTGAAAATAGTACTACTTCTCTCTAAATTAAGTGTGTAATTGGCAAGCCTTATTTATACTCTCATAGGGATTAGCTTTTATTGATCTAATTAGGATGAAGCTCTGAAATCACTTGCCAGTCAACCTGATGGAGCAGCAGCTGCACATTATTCTATTCTTCCCACAAAAAGTGACATCAGTGAGGGAAAATGCAGTAAAACATTCTAGACTTGGGCTCCGCCACCGAAGAAGCGCTTGTAACAACAGAGACCACGTCCTGATGGAAAGATCTCTCTAGAACTTCAATTTTAATTCCCACATAGGAGATGGGAAAAGAGGCTTTACGTTTTTGTTTTTGGTGACAAAGAGCATTGTGCTGCCCATGGGTGTTATGTAGGTTAAGCAGGAGGCCTCTTAAAGATCATATCATGCTCATTGGTCTTAAAAAACTTGACTTTTCCTGAAAAGATCGTGTCTTTTACATTTGCAGTTGATCCTCATATCTTTCTTTCCTTGTTTGTTTGGTTTTCCCATCAAAGGTACCCAAAAGAATCCCTAACAAATGTCTTATTTCCCATTTACAAGGCAATGTGGTAAATGATCAGTAAGACTGGAACTTAAACAATTAGGAAGAATGGGCAAAATGTCTTTTCTCTAATAAAATGGCTGCCGTGGACGATGGATTTGAGCATATCGACTCAGTTATTAGGCTCGGCCCTGGGAACGAGTGAGGCTGAGATCACTGATCAGACTCCGTCGCGATAACCTTGCTGATTTATCCCTTCGCACTGATGGACATTCATGGACACGGAGTCGATATTTTGAAGACGATTAGCGGAGAAAGTACTGGTCTTTCATTTTCAAGATAGCATCAGTTTTGAGCCATGAGTCAAAGACTTTAGCCCATTATGAGTAAAGCTGAAATCTGAAGTACAATTCGGTACCGCTAAGATGATGGAGTTAATTGGCTCAGGTTATAGAAAGTTGTTTGCATTTAAACGAAATGCAAAGAAAATACTCAGCTGGTAAGATCTTTAATGAGGACTCCTGGCATTTGAAAATGGAAAATCCAATACAAACATACATTTCCTTTTTATTACATTTCAAAATATATTTCTGCGTTCCTATTTCTAAGAGATATGAAATTTATTGGCAGTTAATATGATTAAAATATGAAAGCTGTTATATAACAATATGCCTATATTGCTCTAATGAAAGTTTGCTCTATGAAAGTTTCAATTTCATTTACATGCAAAATATTCTCTTTTCTTTTAATCATAGTGAAATTTTCTAATGTTTCCATGCTTTGGATAATATAAGACCAAGAAAAATTGTTTTTAAAAATGTACCTCCTTTAATAATGTAGCTTAGACAATCTTTCTTTTCGTCTCTCATGATCTCTTTCATCCCGTCTCTCTGTGTCTCCCTCTCTCCCTCCACACACAGCGCACACACATGAACATTCATTTGCCTAAATATATCTCTATATTGTGAACTTTGCTTTCATTTCTTAATTTTATTATAAAATGTACAGTTGAATCAACTGAACCCTTTCATTTAAGTTATTTAGATTTTTTTTTGACAAATAATCGTCGTGTTAGGCATCAACCAGATCTACACATTATTCTACGCTTCCAACAAGAAGTGACATCAGTGAGGGAAAATGCAGTATAACATTCTAGACTTAGGCTCTGCCACCAAAGAAGTGCTTGTAACAGCAGAGACCAAATCCTGCCGGAACGATTTCTCCAGAACTTCAATTTTAATTCCCATGTATGAGATGTCATATGATATGATGGCTCCTTAGAGGAAAATGAACCTCTAAAGAAACACTTGCAGTGCACTGTGATGAATGACAGTAGCATTACGGTGCCTAATTCTGCCTATGTCTTGTAGTCCCTTTCAGAGAGGAGTATTAGAGCTTCTTCAGGAAGAATCTGTAAGAGATTGTCAGCCAGGAAGTGGGGCAAGCCACTCAGGATGGGGGAAGAGCAAAATCGTCAGTGCCTTTACACAAGGAGATGGCCACATGGTGCATGGTGGTTGCCAAGGAAGATGACAAAAGAGAGGCATTGGGTCAGATCATGAAGGTCTTTAAATGCAATATTGAGGAGTATGAATTTTATTCAAAAAGTGATACATGATAGCAGAGGTCTTTTAATCAATGGAATGACGTGTTCAGATTTATTTCCTAGGGCAGTAAATTTGCCAGCAATTTGTATGGTGGACCAAAGTCTAGACCAGAAGACCTTTTATGAGGTTGTAGCAATCGTGCAAACAAGAGATGAGGAAGCCATGGTGTTTCTTTAGCTTTAGGTAAATATTGTGGTAATAGATTGAAGACATATATGTGTTTGTAATAATAGGATTTGCTAATAAATTTAATTTGAGATGGTAGGGAGACTTGATGGGCCATGGTATAGGAAGTGACAAAGAAGATACATGATGGACACCAAGTACGTTGGGGAAGGTAGGAATACACAGCGGACAAACTAAACATTCACGCTGGCAGCACACTCCAGGATTGATGTCCAGAAGGCCTGGAACTCAGCGCAGGTGCACGGACTAGAAATGGAGGCATGGCAATCATCAGAATGTCGAAGGGGCATAATGGAAGCCATAAAAGCAATTGTTATCATGAGGCAATGGTACCAAGTAGGGAGAGAAGAAAGGAGAAGTCAGGGAGTGCACTATGAGAGGCAAAGAAGGGAAGGGACACATTGAAAGTCAGAGGAGTGTTAGGAGAAGTAGGAAGAAGGAATGTGCCAGCAGCTTCCCGCTGTCAGCAATAAAGGAAAAACTAAAAATGGGCTCTTGTTTCTGGTGAGTAGTGACTTTAGGAGACAAATTTTAGTAGACAAGTGGTTCTCAACTAGGAGTGGTTTTGTGACCTACAGAGCATATGGCCATATGTGGAGACATTTTTGTTTGCCACAGGCTGGATGCTACTGTCATCTAGAAGATAGTGTCAGGGGGATGCTGTTGAACAGGAATTCACAATACAGCCCCCTGCCCCACAACAAAGAACTATCCAGTTCCAATGTTAATATAGGATGAGAGACTGCAGTTGCTGTGATAAGAGTCTAGATTCGTTCTTAGTAAGGTGGACCAAGAATTTGAGTTTAGGGGAGAGGCAGAATAAATAGCGACTCGTCTATCAAGACCAAACAAACAGTTGAGGAGCTAGAAGCAATTTTATACATAAGAGCCAATGGATATAGGGAAAAAATTAGCATAACGTACCATAATGCTGGGAAAATATAGGGTATGCAGAATGAAGCAGAATATCACCTATGAAATGCTCTCAGCTAAATCACATCATCACATAGGGAATTTGGATTAGCAGGACAACAATGTATGTCATACAAACAAGACTCAAAGCAATCTGCGTAAATTGGATCGAAAACAAAAGCAATATAGATATACATAAAAGTGGTAATGGTGAAGACAGCAAAGTTATAGCATGAGGACAAGATAACTTTCATGAAGAGAGAAGAAAATTATGTTGACATGTACCCTTTCACGGGTCAAAAATAAATCATGGAAATAGAGGTAGCAGGCTATAGCACCCAGAATAATGTAATCAAAGGTACATGGCATTGGTTTAGTCGTTAACCTAACAGAGGAAAATAGATGAGGACCACTGTGGGTTCTAGCAGGAGCTGCAGGATAAGCAGAGCTAGTGTGGACGCTCTTGGTTCTACCCACTTCCAAACAAGGGCCACTGGGACACATTCCTTATTCTCTTCAAGCAGTGTCTGGTTCCTGTTTGGATAAGAAAGCAAAGTTGCAAAGTTGTATTTCAACTGTCTCTTTCTAAGCTCTTCTCCCTTATTAATTCTGGAGACCTGTTGTTCCTGCTGATCTTTCTTTTTTTTTTTTTTTTTTAAAGATTTTATTTATTTATTTGACAGAGATAGAGACAGCCAGCAAGAGAGGGAACACAAGCAGGGGGAATGGGAGAGGAAGAAGCAGGCTCGCAGCAGAGGAGCCTGATGTGGGGCTCGATCCCATAACGCCGGGATAACGCCCTGAGCCGAAGGCAGACGCTTAACCGCTGTGCTACCCAGGCGCCCCTCCTGCTGATCTTTCAAGTCGCAAGGCACTGTCTTGAAACGCCCTCTGCTCCCACATATCCTGACCTCCAGTGCCATTCGAGGTCACTAAGGCTGGCTTCATTTTGGTGTTGATCTACTTAAAATGGCATTTTCTTATAACTCATGCTAAATCACAGTTTCAACCAAGAGTTGGAAAATATGGCCAGAAGATTTTTTTTTCTTTCCCAGACAGGGTATGATCTTTTCCCTTACAATAAACTGACATTTCTTGAGTACCATGCCCTCACTGTCCTTTGTCTCAGCTGAGGCCACTCATTTTACCTCATGCCAGGCTGTACTTTACTGCTTATACTCCCTGCCTTATCCCTGAATGCATTTGAATAATGAACACAGAGTTTCACCAAGCCCTTCTCAAATGCTAATGTGCGTTAAGAATCACCTGGTGATCTTGTTAGACTTGCAGATTCTGCTTCTGTAGGTCTGGGGTAGGCTGAGATTTTTCATTTCTAAGAATTCCAGGCAACAGCTGATAATTCTGGACCAACCAAGGACCAGTTTTGGAGTAGCAAGGATTTAACCTTGCAGAGAGTCTGCTAATTCTCTTGGGAGTCTGTTACTAGAATAAATCAATAATTTGAAAAAGGGATTAGAGCATTATTGCTCAGCCAGTGAAGACTATTTCTTCCCTTCTGTCTGTTGTTTTAGTTTAATTTTGCTTTTGCTTCTTTGGGGGGTGGGTGGGTGGGAATTACTCTATTCTGATCATTTTCATGCAATGAAATGCAGTGGTAGGACTTGGAGAGACAAATACTGGGTTCTCCATGACCTGTATGTCCTCTCAAATGTAGAACCAATTAAAATTCAAGTCAACTGGTGTTTTCAGCCCTCTTCCTCAAAGTGGGTATTTCTTATCATCTGAATATCCTGAGCTGAACATGAAAGCTCCCATTACTTCCTGGATCAACTGGCCTGCGCTGAGAATGTCTTCACAGCCCTTCATTCTTCTTTTGGCTCAGAAACTGTAACCTAACTAAGCCCCCTGTCTACTTCCCTTTTGCTCATGTATAATGCAGAGAGAAGAGTAGCTCTAGTCTGTAATTTTGAAGACATTTTTATCAATACACTTGTCTGTCTCTCACTCGAGAGAGCTAAGTGATACAGCTCACCTTAAATAAAAATAATCTTTATTATCTTGTAACACCCTCTGTTGCCCACCAAAGGAAAAAAAAAAAATAGCCTTGTGTATCTGGTGCCATGATTTTTAGCCAATTTCTATTCTGCAAGCACTACCCCTCCCAACCTGGTTCTCTGGGGAGAAAAATAGAAGAAAGAAAACTCTGATCAGAGACACATAGTAGCCAGGTAGAAAGCTCTGACTCGCGAGACTATTGCAGTCATCTGGGTAGAGAAGGCAGAATGCCAAGAGGATCATTAAAACATTATCAGAAAACGAAATTACATGACTTTCATGTGTTTTGAAAGTGACCTACATTATATCAGGGTTTATCCAAAATAAATACCTAATTCCATGTACTTCCTTTCTTACCTATACTTTTTCACTTACTAATCTAAATGCCTTAATTTGGTTTTACACTTGCTGTGTTTCTCTAAATTCAACTTTGATCTTTTAAAAACAGTGCATAAATTCAGGCCAATTTCTCTAACTCTCTCTGCCTTAACTCGTATCTCTGCTTTATCTCCAAATACTCTTTGATAATAAATGAAGGATTTCAGGACAAACTCTAAACCAATATTTATTGCATGTCTGCATTACGTTAGACACTTTTGTAACTGGTGAGGCAAGACAGTTAAAAGAAAGAAAGAAAGAAAAAGAAAGGAAGAAAGAAAGAAAAGGAAAAAAAGAAAAGTTCTTACTTACCTCCATGAGCTTTCCCTGTAGCTGAGGGAAACAGATCCATATTCTGTCAGATGGTATTAAGTGCTGTTAAGAGAAAGAAAACATTTACTGGATGTAGGGCATACCCAGGTTGAGGCAAGACCAGTAAGCAATGAGAGAGCAAGCCAAAGGGTAAAAAATTGAAAGAACCTCCATGCAGAGGAAACAGAAAATGCAAAGCACTGAGGGGAGGTGATGCTTGAGAAAGAGCAAAGAAGCTGACATGTCTGGAAGAGGTAGAGGGCAGGGCAGGAAGTCTCAGCATCTGGCCAGAGCCATCACCCACAAGGGCATATAGGTGAAGGGAAGTGGCCCTAAAATGGAATCTTGGCATTCCTCTATAAAACCAAAATATAAATAAAAATATAGAATAAACACAGACTTCATTATCTTAAAGGAATGACAGAGGTTTAGGCATCAAAACTTGCACAATAGAATAGTTGATGGTATGCACCTTTGATGACCACAGTCCTTTGGAGGAGAGTGCTTTCATTCTCATCTCAGCTGGAGGAATTGCAAAGGTTAACTGGTGGCATGATATACCATCAAAGTAACAAGCACTGTGGGACCTCTCCTAATATCACCTCCATTGACTGATGCCTAACGACTGGCCAGGCAGGTGGAACAAGTGAAAGGGGCCAATGCATTCTTTCCTTCTAAGTTAATAATTCCAGGTCTGAGTATAAGCCAAAAAAGCTTTAGACAGATACATGCTCCACATTATTTATTTTTTTTCTTTTAACATTCCATAGGCTGGAGGCGGTAAGCAGGGAAGAGAGTGAGGCCATAGTAGGAAGAAGACCAGGTCTGGGCAAAGACTATTGCCACCAGGGCTAGAAGTCATGGTAGGTACCAAGTAAGTATCGGGAAGTACCCAGTTGGAATTTAAATGAGCACTGTTCGCCTGTGCCAAGCAGACACCTATGGCATGCCCATCGCTGTAATTAAACTCTGAGGGTGCACTTAAACAGCAGTCACCATGCAGCCAGTCATTGTCCTGGAGGAGGAGGACTCTCATCTCCTACACCACATGGCCTGATTCAACATTCACTTCAGCCTCACAGTGTGGGCAGCCTCCCTCTCAAATCCAGGACCGTGAAAAGTACACAGAGCACAGTGGTGCCCTGCACATCTGGAGGCTTGTTGGTGGAGAGAAATGGAAATGCCTTGAGTGGCCAAATTGAACCAAAACAGACTAACTCAACGTTCAAACTTTCCCCTTGATCCTACTCTGTGCGTATTTGCTATAAACGGGATAGACTTGAGATTTTTAACACAGGGCTTCCAAACCTCTGGTCTTTCCATTATGCCACCTGATCCAAAAATAAATTCATAATTTTAAAAAATATTTATTTATTTATTTTGGAGAGAGAGCGAGCATGCCCGAGTGGGAGGGGCAGAGGGAGAGGGAGAGAGAACCTCAAGCAGATTCTATGCTGAGCGTGGAGCCGGATGCAGGGCTTGATCTCAGGACCCTGAGATTAGGACCTGAGCCGAAACCAAGAAATGGATGCTTAACAAACTGTGCCACCCAGGTGCCCCTAAATTAATAATTTTAAAAGTGATAATAAAGCTACAGAATATTTTATCCACAAAAATTGTATCTCTTTCAATAAATCTTATCTTTATACTTCCTCACTCACACATATAACAGTAATAAAATAATAGCAACAATAATAACCAGAATTTATTAAGCTTTTGATATGTGTTAGGCATTGTTCTAAGCATTTTACATGAATTCCTCATTTAGTCACACAACACACATCTCCTCTCCTCACTTTCTATGTCTCGGCCGCTTTAGGCTGCTTTAGGCTCCTAGAAAGTGCCAAATTCATTTCTGCCACAGGACTTTGCACTTGCTAGCCTCTCCCTCTGAAACAATAGCTCTGTTGAATTCATCATAAGGGGCTTTCTTTCATCCTCCTTACTTAAGTTACTCAACTCAAAACCTCCTAACCAAGAGGCCCCTCCTCCAGATGTCTAAAAATAGTCTCCTTCCTTCTGGTCAAGTATGACATTATTGTATTTCACGCATTTTTCACTGTCCCACTGACTGTCTGAAATAATGTTTTATTTACTATCGTGTGTTGTGTCATCTAGCTTACTCCACTAGAACATAAATATCTAGAGCCCAGGGACGAGTCTATCTTGTAACCAAGGGAAATGTAAGTCAAAACCACAATGAGGTACTCCATCACAGGTGCTAGGATGGCTAACATTAAAAAGGTAAGTATTGGTGAGGAAGTGAGAAATTAGATCCCTCCCACATGGCTAGTGGGAAAGTAAAATGGTGCAGCTGTTTTGGAATACAGTCTGGTACTTCCTCAAGAAGTTTAAATACAGACTAATCATGTGATTCAGAAATTTCACTTGTAGTTTTATTCCCAAGAGGAATGAAAACTTATTTTGGCACAAACACATGTGAATGGATGATTATAACAGCATTATCCACAACAGCCAAAAAGTACAAATGACCCAAATGTTCATCAACCGATGAGATAAATTAATGTGGTATTTCAGTGCAATGACATATGTGGCAATTCCGAAAAGTACTGACACATGCTAGAGCATGGACAGACCTTGAAAAAATTATCCTAAGTGAAAGAAGTCAGTTACGAAACATCATGTATTATATGATTTCATTGATTTGGAATGTCCAGAATTGTTAGACCCATAGAGACAGGAAACAGATTTGTAGTCTCTTTGGGTTGACGTGGGAGTGGTTGGTATGAATGGGACCACTGATGAGAATGGGGGTTCTTTGTGGGGTAATGAAAATGTTCTAAAATTGATTGTGGTGACAGTTGCACAACACTGTGAATATACTAAGGACCATTGGAATTGTACACAAAATGGGTGAATTATATGGTATATGAATTAAATCTCAAAAAAGGTGTAATAAAAAAGAGGGAACGGGGGTAAGTGGACTTCGTTCTTGATTCCTTCAGCCAAAGGTAGAACAATTTTCTATTTCTTTTTTATATTTGAATCTTCTCAAGGAGAGTTCCTTTCAAGGTGAGGCGTCAGTAAAATAATCTGAAATGTAGTTAGTAAGAAGGTTCCAATTAAACCATAATTAACTACTTCCTAACTTGATTCCAAGACAGTGAATTAAAAACACCCTTTTTGCTGCAAGCCGTAGATACATTCTTTTACACCATGTCTATTAATTTTCACAATATCTTTCAATCACTATCTGATTTCATCACGGCATGTTAGAATCTCTAAAATCCCATCCTGTCGGTAGAAACCATCCTTGTCCTGCAACAAAATATAGTCTGAACGGTGTGTTCTGTCTGCAGGTCGGTTTCATTGGACATCTTGAACTGCTTTCAAACACTTGAAGTCAAAGCTCCGAGTGCCCCTTTTGGAACTACTTTGTCCTTGATTTTTACAACCTTGTGCATTTGGACGGAAATAGAATCCATATGTTTTTGATTTATTTACACTGAAATCATCAAAACACCAGTCTTTCAGGGTGATTTGATATCCATGAAGACTATTGAGACTTTTTGATAATCCTTTAAAGTGTTTACATTTAAAAAAAAAATTAAAAAAAAAACAGGAAGTGTTGCTTTCCCCCCAAATAAACTAAAATGCTGGGAAGTTCATTTTTGATGTGTTCTAAACTTGTCCAAACAAGCTCTCTCTCACAGGTAGAGGGACGAGCAAGTTGCTGGTGACATGCTCACCGTAAGTGAAAGTGCTGAAGCTTTTTGATGAGCCATAAAGCATGAACAATTCAGAGCACCTTTTACAGCGCTCATGGGCTTTTGACCTTCTCATCCTAATGTAAAGTTCCGAAAGTATTAATTTCCATTACTGTGGATGCTGTTACTTGTCTAGTTTTATGTTTCCAGATTTGAATCCATTACTACTTACTCAACATTATTAAGCATTTTATTGTACTTTATTTGAAAAGTGCTCGGTAATCATTTTAAATTTATTTTTCACATGAGATGTAAATTTACTTCTTACATGAGGTGTAAAAAAAATTACCATGCATTTTATATATCACTGGTTCCATAAAAATGCTTTTTCCACTGGGTTATATTCAGAGTAGGTAAAATTAGTGCTAGTATTATAAAAGAAAAAAATAGTTTAGAGTTAAAATGCTGTATTTTAAAAGTTATCTTTCAGCCTGTTTTTTTTCTTTTTTCTTTTATGGTTAGGTCAGTTTTGCTCTTGATTAAATGTATTTTTAAAGATGCATTAAGAGATTCTTCATCTTCTCAAATTTTCTTCCTTTCCCCATTTTCCCAAAATGAAATACGTACTCCCGTATTTACTTACCCTGGTCCATATGGATCGGCTGCTATCATTCCATCCCAAGTGTCCGTTTGAGGATCAATTTTCCTTTTAAGAAGGTTACCTGATCCAACAATTAATAGCCTGGCTTCATACAATTATTTTTCCTACATAGACCATGTATGGAGAGCACCATGTGATACAAGGGTATTTTTCTGGATTGTGTTCTCAAGTCTTTTCCTGTTGAATAGCATCCAGAATTTATGGCACTTTTGACAATGTATATTTTTACATAGTTTAAATTCCATTTATAAAAAAGCAAGTGGATTTTTTTCTTTAGGTGATTGAAGTCTACATTGCATGTTCAAATGGATTAGATAGTCATGAGGTTGACCCAAATTGAAGTCAATCTAATTGTTACATAATGTTTTCTTTGAAGTGCTGTTGGAGATGCACTATTTAATGGAAAAGGACTTTTGTTACTTGAAAGTTATCAATAAGCTCAACACGCACACCAGTTAACCTTTGCCCTTATCTATGTATGACTAGAAAACATCACAATTCTTTCTCAAACCTACATGGAAACCTTACACTCTGAAGAGCAATCAATACATCACACTATTCTAAAATAATGATTACTTTGACCCTAAAAAGTTAGGTTCTTTATATATATATATATATATATATATATATATATATATATATATATATAATATATTAAATATATATATAAAAATATATATATATTTAATTAGGTAAGACCTATGATTATAGAAATGCATGGGATTTCAAAGCCTATTATACTTTGTTGTCATAGCCCAGCAAATATCTTCATTTAGATTAGAATGAAGAAGTGAATCCATTGTTTTTAAAGTGCTAAGTCCCTAAAATATATTAGGAGGATTTCATTGCAATGACCATTTTCAATTACTTAATTGCTCAAGTGTAGCTTTTTTCATCATTCCACACATATCGATGCAATGGATATTTATTTGTATTCACTGGTTTTCTATCTTATTTCTGTACCGTGAAGAGCATGAACTTCCAGTCATAATGATGTAGTGAGGTGAGAATGAATGGCTGGATGATTTTGGTCACTTTTTCTTTCCAAGTAGAATTTACAGTGTGAATTCAAATTGAGTTACTTAGGTTAAAAACAAACAAAACAAAGCAAAAGAGGACTTCATTTCTAAGCTGAGTAAAGAGTTCTTGTAGCCCAAAGAGTGGTATTTATCAGTTGCTGGGTATGCACACAGATAAAGGTGAAAAAATAATCTAAAATTATTTTAGTTTAAGGGTTTTTCAGAAAACAGCATGCCCACTTGTAGTTGAAAATCTCTCTCTCCTCTCTCTTTCTGTCCCTATATCTTTTTTCTTCTCCAAACATGTATTGATCAAATACATACATGATTATATGATGAGTGATGAAGCCCATGCCTATTTCTGAAGCCATTGAACAGTTATTCAGGAAGACTTAGTTTTAAAGCTGGGATTTCATTAATTTATCTGAATTTCCAACATGTATAATGAACAAATGATGTTAACTCGCTTTATATACAGAAGTACTTACAAGTGAAAAAGGCACATTTTGTTTTATTTCAAGTGTTAACTCACTTAGAAGTACTTGAGGAATGTGTTATTATTATAAAACTACATAAATATTTATAAAGTCTTAAACCTTTTTTTATAGTGTTTTTCTTAGGTCCAATATTAAATCAAAAGATAATTTTTACGTTATTTTCATCATGGAATACTGGGTGTAAATTAAAATAGCAAGAATGATGTTTTTATCTTGCCACAACCATGTATGTCCATATTTAAGAGCTTATCTAGTAATGAATTCTTAAACTGCTTTGTAGAAATAAGCTTTTCAATTCTGATAGCTTTGCCTCTTGCTGCCCTGCCTACACAAATGGATCCATATTTTCTGCAAGCTATTTGCAAATGTGCAAGCCATCTGCAGCTGAATGATTAGGGGAGTGCAGGAATATGTATCCTGTATTTGGTCCCCATTGGCCATTTATTTCTGTTTTATTGTTTTAATTATAAAGACTAATCTTCATTGTGACTGTTATATGGCATTTGCATGTTAAAAAGTACCCTCAAATATTCATGTACTTTTAAATTGCACTATAATTTTGAGAGATATTAATCTGAGATTAATTTTGGGTATCACTTAGTGTTGTTGGAATGGGTTTGTGCTGCATAGTGGTACTGGAAACTGGAAGTTACATTTCAATGTTAACTGACTGTTACATGACAAGTAAACAAGTTTAATTGTGTTATTCACCTCATTGACTTTAATGAGTCGATAATAGATGTAATAGGCACCTCAGGACCAGATGGCATAGGGTAAAAAGTCCCCATGAATACCATTTTTTCATCTCAAGTATCTGATAAATATGTTAACTTCCTGCGTTATGGCAATTGCTGAAATTTCTTAGCAGCTGGTCAGTTACCCTACACTGCAGGGGCCACCCGGCACTGTTGATAGCAGAAGTCTCAGCTTTATATTGGTAGAAAGAGGAAGAGTAAAATCTATGCCCTCTTTCAGAACTACAATACAATACCATAACTGAATAATTGTGTAAAATTATATCATTCAATTAAGGAAAAGTTTAGGGAATGGCTCTGAAAGGGATCGTGTAGTCAATCTGAGCATTAAGAAAAGCTTAAATATGAAAATGCCACTTTCAAAGGTATATGATTAGTTTGCCCTTTCTTAAATTTTTTCACCTGTTCTTTGCTACTTTCTTTAACACACACACACACACACACACACACACACACACACACACGAGTATAACTTGATGTTAATTGGCCAAGTGACAGTAGTAGCTACTGTGGACGGAACATTTTTAATTTGTAGCAGCGGATTCATCGTGCATTCTTATAGGTGTTCCTCTCTTCATATGCTTAATAAATTTCTTCTTTTTAAATAAAGAATCGAAGTATTTTCGCTTTGTGTAATATCGAAAAGCCTATTCTCAAGTTAGTGTTGGAATGTTGTCTTGGCAACCAAGGAAATGTTGTCAATAGTTTCAAATGTTATTATGTTCTTGGAAAAGCAAGTAAATACTCACCTTGTCAATTTAATAGTATATCAAAATAGAATTCCTATTTCTTCTGGGAAAACTTTAGACCCTAGAAAAGACACTAACCCACAGTCAAGACTCTACAGCACATGGAATATTACGGGTAAAATGAGAACAATCCATTAAAGTGTCTCACCAGCTTATCTTCATGACTGAAGTTGATTCTAATTTCTCATGTACTTAATGCTTAAAATTTTAGCTGCAGCTCAGTGTTAAGCCCTCTAGAACAATTCACACATGTGCTGGATTTGACAGCAGAATAGCAAAGCTGCCTCAGTGCCCACCTAAGAAAGGGTATCTTTGAAGATTGTATGTGTGAGAAGGTGCCCTCATATTAGTTGCTGCTCTCTTTTTGGTAAATGGGACTTTTATTCTCATGACTAATGGTAGATTAGAGCTGTTTATCCTTAGAAGGTTTAAAAAAAAAAAGGAGACTATTCTTCATATTTTATACTTTCACATTTGATAGTAGGCAATGAAACTCAACTCCTGGAAATGGCAGAACAGATAATTGAGAAAAATAAGAAAAAAAAAAACTGGATAATTTTCTTTTAATCTGTAGGAATATTTTGAGAAGCTTCCAAGATCCAACATAACTGAACTGCATTTGGAAAGTTTAAATCCTCGAGGGAAACCTGGTGATTCTGGGGGATACTGTAGAGACCTTGAAAAAAACAAAAGTAGAGTATTGACATCCTCAAGTACTGTAAGATACAAATGTAAGTTCAGGATACACCAAAATTCGAGGCAGTCTGGCAAAGCAACCTAAATTTAGCCTGTGATTTTAAAAAAAAAGCTCTACAATCATAGCAAGGGGAATAAGATAGAGAGCAGCTACGTTGATGACTGAGATGTTATTGCTTAAAATAAGATAATATTGAAATAAGATAACTGACACAGTCTCTCAGCTCCTAACAGGAAAAAATATCTTTCCAAAAGAAAATAAAACATTTCCTTTTCCAAACTATTACTCAGTTTTTTATTAGCAATGTACTGGGGTGCTTGGGTGACTCAGTCATTAAGCATCTGCCTCTGGCCCAGGGCGTGATCCCAGGGTCTTGGGATTGAGCCCCGCATCAGGCTCCCTGCTCCGCTGGGAGCCTGCTTCTTCCTCTCCCACTGCCCCTGCTTGTGTTCCCTCTCTCGCTGGCTGTGTCTATCTCTGTCAAATAAATAAATAAAATCTTAAAAACAACAACAAAAAACAATGTACTTTACCAGGGAAGCAAAGAGGAAAAAACAATTTTTTTTAAAGAGAAAAAAACAGAGTAAGTAAAGGCAGATAATGGACATACGACACTCAAATTAAAACAACTTTATCTAACATTTTCAACAAATTAATTAAAAATTAACAATTTCCACAGAGGAATAGAAATTAATAAAAAGGAACCATGGAAAATATACACCGGAATTATAAAATAGGTGCAACTGAAAATAAATATGATAAAGTATTCATAGATGACCTACTTCTCGGTAGGGGTTTTGTACGTAGCAAAGCAACTCCCTTGTTGCGATCTATTAAAAGTCAGTGCTCAACACGAGGTTTAAAAAAGAAAGAAAGACAAGAAAAGAAAACATAATAAATACATATAACAGTAGAGTAGATGCAACTAAAGAGAGAATGAGTAAACTAGATAGAATATCTGAAGAATTTATCTCCCCAAAATGAACAGATTAAAACATGGAGGTATAAAAAGATTTTAGAGACACAGGGATACAGGTAGAAAGCTTAATTATATATATCATTGGAGCTATTAAATACAAGAAAAAAAGAACAGAAAAGAGAGCATATTTCAAAAACAATGATACAAAATTTGCGGAACTAATGAGAGTTGTTAGGACGCTACTTAAAACCTCTACGATCTCTAAGCAGATATACATACACACAGGCACACATATATGGTACATCATAGTAAAACTGCTAAAAAGCAGGGATTATGACAAAAGCCTTAAAAAATTCATAAAATTAAGATGTGTTACATTCAAAGGAAAATGGTAAGAGCAAAACTAAAACAATGGAAGCTACAAGATAACACAGTTATATTTTCCAAGTATTTCAAACAAATAAACAAAACACAACAAAAAACTATCAACCTAGAATTCCATACCCATTTAAGAAAATAATCTTATTTACAGTTGCATCAAAAATAATAAAATATGTAAGAATAAACCTAACCAAAGAGGTGAAAAATCTGTACTCCGAAAACTATAAAACACTGATGAAAGAAATTGAAGATGACACAAAGAAATGAAAAGACATTTCATGTTCATGGTTTAGAAAAACAAATATTCTTAAAGCGTCCATATTACCCAAAGGAATCTACAGATTTAATACAATCTCTAGCAAAATACTAACAGTAGTTTTCACAGAACTAGAACAAACAATCCTAAAATTTATGGGGAACCACAAATGACCCTGAAGAGCCAAAGCAATTGCGTAAAGAAAAGGCAAAGCTGGAGGTATCACAATCCCAGGTTTCAAGTTATACTACAGAACTGTAGTAATCAATACAGTATGGTACTAGAACAAAAACAGACACATAGATCAATAGAATAGAATACAAAACCTGAAAATAAATATGCAATTATATGGTCAATTAAACAATTGGTATTGGGAAAACTGGTCAGCTACAACTTGACCATTTTCATACACCATACAAAAAAATAAATTCAAAATAGTTTAAAGACCTAAATGTGAGATCTGAAACCATAGAAATCTTTGAAGAGAGCACAGACAGTAATCTTTCTGACGTCAGCTGTAGCAGCTTCTTACTAGATATGTCTCCTGAGGCAAGGAACACAAACAAAAAAATAAACTATTGGGACTTCATCAAAATAAAAAGCTTCTACACAGCAAAAGAAACAACCAACAAAACTAAAAGGAAACCCTACTGAATGGGAGAAGATATTTGTAAATGACATATCTGATAAAGGGTTAACATCCAAAATACATAAGGAACTGATAGGACTCAACACTTAAACAAATAATCTAATTTAAAAATGGGCAGAAGGTATAAATAGACATTTTTCCAAAGAAGACATACAGATGGCCAACAGACACATGAAAAGATGGTCATCATCAGGGATATGTAAATCAAAACTGTACCTCACCTCACACCTGTCAGAAAGGCTAAAATCAAAAACACAAGAAACACATGTTGGCGAGGACATGGATAAAAAGGGATCCTCTTGAACTGTTGGTGGGAAAGCAAACTCGAGCAGTCACTGTGAAAAACAGTATGGAGTTCCTCAAAAAGGTAAAAATAGAATTACCATATGATCCAGTAATTCCAGTAGTGGGTATTTACTTTTAAATAGCTATACAAACAAAAACTGAGAGAAATCATCACCAGTAGAACCATACCAAAAGATACACAAAAAAACATGTTCTTCAAAATGACCCAATATGGAAACTCAGAGCTAAAGAATATAAGGAAGAGAAAAACATGTAAAACATATAAAAGCATATTGAATATTTTAAACAAAAATAAGGCATTGCTTTTTAAAACATGCATATTATCAAAATATGGACCAACAATAGTATATAAATCTAGTAATGGAAATGTGTAGAAATGGTTTTGAGTCCACATGGAATATTTACAAAAACGACCCTTTTCTAAACCTGTGATCCTCAAGGAGTGGCAATTTTTGTCCCCATCAGGGGACATTTGTCAATGACTAAAGACATTTTGATTGTCATGAAATGGTGGAGAATATTGTGCTACTGGTGTCTAGTGGGTAGAGAGCAGGGATCCCACTAAATAAGACCACCCCACAGCAAAGAACTATTTTATTTAAAATGTCAATAGTGCCATAGTTGAAACTCTCCATTCTAGACCATAAATTAAATTGTCATAAAATTCCACAAAATTGAAATCTCACAGAATATACACTATTAATAGTATGCAATTAAGCTTGAAAAAACAACATAAAGATAGCTGAAAAATCCCCACTTATTTGGAAATTACATACCATGCTTTTCAACAACCCACAAAGGAAAGAAAAGATGGAATGATGGGAATTGAAAATATTTAGAATTAAATATTATTTAAAACTTAGATTTCAAAACTTGGCACACACAAAGAAAACGGCATTAAAAGAAAATGTATAACAAGTAATGCACATAACTGAGAAAAAATACAGAATAAATCAATTAACTTCAAGAAGTTAAAAATAGAACAACAAACCTACTCAAAGAAAATAGAAGAAACAAGCCAATTTAAAAAACTTAATAGAATAAGAAAAATGTATGAATTCAAATCTATTTGTGATAAAAAAGTAATCATAGCTAAATAGAAAATTGAAGGAGTTTCCTTTATTAGATAGAATGTCTGCAATTAGAGATCAAAAAGTATTGGAAATACTGTTTAATAGGAGAGATGGCATAAATAATATCAGAAATAGGAAACAAAACAGCATCACAGATTCTATATATGAGATGATATTGTGACAAACTTTAAAGAAATAAATTTGAAAATTCATGTGAAGTGGACAGATTCCTAGAAAAATAATAGCATGTGTCAATATTAGTTCCCCATTTTTGTATAGTCATTCTGTGGTTTTGTAAGAGAATGTCCTTGTTTTTAACAGAAACATACTAAAATATGTAGTGATAAAGGCTATCAACTTTGCTGTTTACTCTCAGAAAAATATTGTGTATGTGTGTTTGCATCAGAAGGTGTAGCAAAATTTTAAAAACCTGGTAACATCGAATATGCTGCAACTGGAAAACTTCGCACTGCTAGTGGAATTGGAATAACAACTCAGGATAATGTGGGCTGATAGCTGCTAATACTGACAATATGCATGACATGACAGAGCAGCTACACAGCAAATGCAACATACATGCAACATACATATAACATACAAGGCATCCAAAAGTCTATTCCTGGCAACATTATTTGTAACAACCAAACACTAACATAAAACAACTCAAAAGTCCATCAGGAGTAGAGCGGATAAGTAGCAAGTGTACGGTTTAGAAAATGGGATTGTACAGCCATGAAAGTAAATGAACTATTGTTATATAAAATGACATTGATGAAAAGATGCAAGCACAAATGATTACCTACTTTATGACCCTGTTTACCTGAATTTGAAAACCAGACAAATTCAGTCTGTCCTGATAGAAGCCTGGAAAGTGGTGACAGATGGGTGGGGATCACGGTCACAAGGGGGCTTCTGGGGTGCCGGTCATGTTCCATTACTTGAGCTGGGGTAGTAGTTCTGCAATTGTGTTCAGTTTGAAATAATTATTTGAGCTAAAAGATCCCATTTTGTGCACTTTCCTGTTGCTTCATTCTTAAATAGAACCTGTTTGGAAGTAGAAAAAAAAAAAAGTACGTAGACAATTGGAAGCAGACTTCAGAGCTATTGTAACTGACTCTTAATGTATCCTCTTTCAACTTTACTGGGAGTGAATTGCATCTTCTAAACATTTAGTAGCAATGCTTCTTTGGAGTTAAAAGGTCATCATGATCCTACCCCCTGACTCTTAATGATTTGTATTCAAAACCAGGAAACTCAAGGAGATTGATCGTCCCTTATTTATGCTGGACCAAAATAGACTCAGTCAGTGTGAACAGCAGTCTCCTGCCACAGGAAACCTAATCATAGGTTTTCCTAATCCAGATATGAACAGTATGTTTTCAAAATTTGAGAGTCCCTTGCCCATCGGTTAACTAATTTAAAAACACTCTTCCCCAAAATTATTTGTAGGAATCCCAAATCTAAGCACTTACATGTGTAACTGAGCCTTAAAATCTAACACTTTAATTCCGATGCCCACTGAAGACAACATTCCCTTCAATTCAGTAATTCATCTCTAAATGTGCAATCCTATTGTCTCCAGCCTGAAATAAGCACTTTGCTAATGACCTTTGAATTGACATTCCAGGATTCCCAAATACCTTCTTTTTAATGTTCCTTTAGCAGTTAACTTCACCGGTGTAAATCTGCATACTCTGCAGACATCAATATGACAGAATGAGTTTTCTTTTGAGGAGCAATGCTATTCTTCTATTTTGCATTATACTGAGAATGAGTCTGTTCTGTGCATATGACAATCCAAACAGATGTTCACGTCAAATTTAGTGCCCTGTAGCCCTAAGCACTTTACTTTTTGGGATGCCTTTAAAATATGTGATTGTTCTTAAAATGGTTTGAGAATATTCTTCTTCAGCATTTAAAGGAAATAGAAATAGTAAAATAACATAAAAAGGTACATTTAAATAATGGGAAACTCTTTTGGACACCTAAAAATAATTTGGTGGCCTATCAGGGCAGTATCATTAGGCTTCAGTAAGAATAGTCATTTTAGAATGACAGTTAATATGTGAAGAGAAAAAAAAAGTAGAAAACAAACCAAACACCCACAAAAGTCCAACATGAATTTTTATATGATAATGTAAAATTCTCAGAAAATGCACATTTCTATGAAATCATCACCATAAACTTAGTTATGAGAGTAAATGGGAAGAAAACGGGTGAAAATAAAATTGTGATTTTTGTCTTTCCCTTAGGAGAATGTTAAACTCCATTCACGAAAAAGCAATAAATAGTAGTCTGAATGAACTTGTATTGCAAGCTCCTGTCGAGAAAAGAAATAATAAGATAAAAATGAAAAAGTGCACTAATTTCCTACCAAGTTAAAACTTGTAATTCTTTTATTGGCTAAGCATTTATCCAAGGCAAGAAACTCTACGAAGGAAAAGCATGGAATAGTAATTAGTTTCTCACATTTATATTCATAAAGATTATGATAAAAAAATACTTGTAATTATGCTGCTAGTATTATAGAATAATCTACTGATAGCTAAATAGATCCAAAAAGAATTATCAAAGAAAACGAAGCCATGTTAGAAGTCCCTTAAGGAAATTACACTCTTAAGTACCCATAAACAATATGTGTACATATGCATTTTTACAAAACATTAAGTGTGCATTACAACTACTCACAGATACAAATGTATATTAAGGAATATTGTAAAAGGTTTAAAGAAGTTTTGAAAGGTTTTATACAAATAAAGCCCATGGGGGGAAAAATGTATGTTTAAAAAAACAGTGTCTTAAAACCTCCTAAAATAGGAGAAAACCTATTTTGGTAGATCGAGAGAGGTATGTTTCTGACGGGATATGTCAACCGTAAAGGCCCAGTGGGGATAGAAAGTAAGCTATGGTCAGAAGTGAAAGTAAGGTTTGCCTCTCTGTTTTGTCCTACAACCTCTCTCCTTTTGTTGAGATAATTGATTTGATGATGCAAGTTTGAGAGATCTATTAATATTATTTAGTATTTATCTTAATACTGTTAACACTAGTTTAGGGCCCACTCTGCGTAGAATGATGAGTTAAATCCTGAGGTTAGGGGCACCTGGGTGGCTCAGTCAGTTAAGTTCCAGACTCTTGATTTAGGCTCAGGTCATGATCTTTGGTAGTGAGATGGAGCTCTGCGCTCAGTGAGGAGTCTGCTTGGGATTTCTCTCACTCCCTCTCTCTCTCTCTCTCTCTCTCTGCCCCTACCCCCACTCGCACTGGTTCTTTCTCTCTCTCAAATAAATAAATAAATAAATAAATAAATAAATAAATAAAATCTTTGGAGAAAATCTTGAGTTTCTCTAAATAGGGAAACATAAGGAAACTCCATGGACGTTAGGTGATGAGGTGAAAAAGTAGAGCAGTGGAGCGTGTGGGCCCGGATGTGTCAGATACGATTTCAGACCCTGACACTTCCATTCAGTAGCTGTTGGCTTTTAGACTCATTAGCCTCTCTCCACCTCGGTTTTGTCATCTGTGTAATGGAGACGGATGGTGGCAAGGCACAGGTGTGATTCTGTAAGGGCGTCAAGTTCAGAAAATTCTAGATAATCCTCTGGAGGATTTTAACTAAACTCCTTGGTATTTTCATGCATGCAAGCGTAAGGAGGTGGCGCTCGGCACCCCCTCTGTCACTGCGCTCACGTGGTTCCTAGACTACTGGTCGAGCTGAACCTCGTGACTTCTGGTAGACACAGGGCAAGGGTCTGAGAATCCAGACCATCTCCCCCTATATACAGCAAAGACACTGAGTTCTCAAACTTTCTAGTTCCCTCAAAACTTACCCTATATAGGGCGCCTGGGTGGCTCCGTCGGTTAAGAATCTTCCCTCAGCTCAGGTCATGATCCCAGGGTCCTGGGATCTAGCCCCACGTGGGGCTCTCTGCTCAGCCTCTCCTCCCTCTGCTACTCCCCCTGTTTGTGCTCTGTTTCTTTCTCTCTCTCTGACAAAGACATAAAATCTTCAAAACAAAACAAATCAAAACAAAAAACTTAGTCTATATATTCACATGACTTTACTATTTATGCAATTTTTCCCCAGGGTCAAATAGCTTGATTGTTCATTACAGGAACTACCCATCAATTCGTCCTCCGTGGAAAGCACTGGAAGTTTGTACCTTACGATTCTTTGACTCTCTTCCTGCAAAATCTTCACCTCTGCCCTGACCCAGCCTCTCCTGCCGTCCCTACCAACAAGGCTATACTCAGCAGGTGTAAGAGATATGACTCTGGGGGATACAGGTGAAATGTTTAGGGTTGTGAATTCTTTGTTGGAGAGGTATCCATGCGGTTTCATGGTAGCATAGCACAATTTTCCAGTTTTAATGTGTTTTGAATAAAATGATATTGATTTAGAGCTTTGTAAGAGTTCTGAAATACATTCAAAGGCAGACCGCTTTTTAGGATCAGGGACAATTTCATATAAAATCGTTTACTAGACTTGAAAAAAAAATACAAAGTTGTATTATCAGCCAAAGAAATAAGATAAATGTGTGTGACTCAGGGGCATTTGGGTGGGCTTTAGAACTTTGCAGGAAGGACATGCTTGTAAAACTGTAGATAAAAATTCATCAATAGGGTGATGGCACATGAGGTCCCCCATGGGACTCCCTCCAGTGTCCTGCACTTCATGTGTGCACAGGATGCTGACACCAGCAAAACTTCAAAGCTGCCTAGGGGGCAATTTTGGTTTGGAATCATTCTGTTCTTCCCACATGAATCTCCACTGTAAAACCAAAACTTTCACACAGGAAACCAAACATTTATATTCTACATTTTTGTTCCTTTTATTGCATTTTGAGGGAGCATTACCTCAGTTTATGTCGATTTATATAGTACATTAAATGCTGTAAATTACCACAAAGTGAAACAACATATCACACAGTGATGTTGGAACCATAAATCATGACTATTTCCTGCTGCAAACAGATGTTCTTATTTTTAGACCCATGTCAAGATTCATTTTGTTCTTCCAGATTGTTGAGCCAAACTTTAAATTTTCTTATTATCAAAATGAACTCTTATATTCACGCTGTCATTTATAAGCCGAGCAAAATGAGTCGCTCAGGCATTCAAGGTAAATCAAATCGCATCCATCACTCTTCCACCATTGGCTTCAAATGCATCAGAATTTCAACCATTGAAGATGTAACCGTGATAGACTTTCAGTGATGATCTTATTCGACATCATTAAGTAAAGACGACATTGTAACTTCTGTTGAAAGATCATTATATATGATTTAAACAGTGATGGTTTTGCCAGAAGTATCACAGTGTGTGTCCGAAAAATCTGGCTTCGTGTCTCTTTGCCTTCGGGAACAGTGTGTCATTGGTCAGAACGAAGCACGAAGCACGAGAGGATCGGACGTGCCTGTGGATGTTTGCTGTTTGCTCCTTAGATTCTTCAGTCTGTTTTTCTCACCATCCCTTCCTCTGCCCCTGCACAGAAAACTGGAGCTGCATTTATGTGACTCACTGTGGAGCTCAGCAATTGGCAGATCTGCAAATAGATAAGGATTTTATGCCTCCAGGCAAGGGCTGGCTAGAGGAGGAGTGTTTGCAAAATGTCAAAGGTGTTTGTTTAGAGATCATCTGAGGAAGAGCAGAAAGCAACAGAAATCCTGAGAGGGGAAAATCAAAGGCATAATTGAGGCAGGAAAATGTGTCGGAAGCTTGCAACACTGTATCAAAAAGTGAATTGCACTTCTAAGAAGCAAAGCTGTTGCTGCAAAATAATCGATCGGTAGCTGAGTCAACAGAGAATTTAATAGGGATATTTTCGGGTTTTCTTTTTTGTTTTCCAGGTTGATGAGCATGAGACTAAGTGGAGTATGTTTGAGAGAGAGTTAAGTGTTTAATTCATAATCTGCTCTGAGTAGAAAAACTCAGGAACCTACCTGATAACCTAATTTGTTATGCATTCAGAGTAAAAGCTACTCCGAGAATTTAATACTAAATATTGTGAGGTAAACTATGAGAAGGTACAGCTTTCACTCATCAGGTCCATGGTCAAAAACTTCAGTTACACGCAAACATGAGTTTCAAAATATTAGAAAATATTTTGTGAAAAATCCTTCAGTTTTCCTTTTTCATTTATGACGTCAGCTCCATCAGATCTGTCTCTGTGCTCTTCTACTTCCTGTTGACTTTCTTCTCGAATTTTTCTTTGCTGCTCTCTCTTTCCAGTTCCTTAATTTCTGTTTTGCTCTACAAAAGATAATCCTTTCACATACTTTCCAGATACCGGAGTTAATAAGCCCAAAGCACCTCCTTCTCCCTTTACATCAAAATAAGGGAAGAGATGTTTTCAGGATAATTGTGGAAATTTATAAACCAAGTAACCAGGGCCAAATACTTTTAAGCGCAAGGAGGATAATGGGTGCATCAAACTTTTGTCAGCAGAAAACTGCATTGTGACTTTTAGGAATTCATAAAACAAAGACAACCTTTTGAATTTCAAAAATGCTAATTATTATTGGTATGATTATTAGCAAGTGTTGCTCATGTAAATTATTTTTCAGAGGATAAGCTCTGAAGATAATACGAGTCACAGAAAAATGTAATGGTCTTAGCAGTAATGAATGACCATTATTCAATTTAACTTGCCTACTACGTGCATGTCTGTCATCCTGAGATTTATATTAATGGATATTAAACAGAAGAATTCATCAAGAGGCAGTTTGAATATGATTGAGTTTGCTTCCACTGCCATTGAAAATTATTTCAAAGAGACTTCAAGAGATATATTTACCTCATCTTGAAACAGAACATTAAAAACGTCTAGAATCATTAAGTCTCTCCACGTACCATGGTGTCCCTAAAATGCCTGGGAAAAGCTTAGCACATCAGTCACTGAGGGAATTGACAAGAATTCCCAATTTAACTAAATTACAACCAGAAAGGACTTAACATCTTATGATTTGATGTTGTATATTGTACAGAAGGTGAGATTAAAAAAATAATAATCATTTTGTTTACTTGGAAGAAATGTTCAAGTCTTGTTATTTTTCATGGAAATTTCAAGAGTAAATGTGTTAATTCTACAACAGCAACTCAGAAACTGATCAAATGAAAGGTAAAGAATAAATAATGACAGGTGTGGTTTCCCTCATTTATAATAAAAATACTTTCTCTCACTGAATGAGTGTTAAATTGTCTGTGTTGTGTAACTTTCTTTTGTGATTGGCTGTCCTGTTTACATGAAACTCACCACCACATCAAAAAACATGTAAGCACTCATATTCAGTTTCATAAAGATAAAATTAAGTAGATAATCAATTACATCCAAGAATGTGTGCCAAAAAAATCATTGTTTCATGAATAGTAAACAAGAATTAAACATTGTTAATAATTGTAAACAGAGCACCACCAATCAGGAATTCTCTCCAATTTTCGAGTAGACTTCTTATTTTCTAAAACTTAATATTGTTGACACAAAGAGATTCCTGTGTTGCAAAGCTCACAGATCATGGAATCTGTAAATAAAAATATATTTGTCGGGTACTTACTGATATCATTTTTGTCTACAAGGAGCATATAATTTAGCCAGGATGACAAAAACAACAAAGGAGAAGCACAGCACAATAAAATACGAATGTGTTGTGAAATGCTGGGTGGCACAGCACCTACTGAGAAATTTGCAGCTGTTACTGAGGGAGGCAAGATGATCAGATGCCCCTGGAGGTGTGAGACTTGAACTGCCAAAAGACAGATAGGATTCTGGTAAAGAGCAGGGACTGAAAGTACAGGGACAGAGGAAGTTTAACCGACCTTAGTGTCAAAAGCATAGTACGGATTAATGACTTGGTGAGAAACAACTAGATCATGGAAATCTTAACTACATTTTTTACAAGTTTATAGAGAACTTACAAAATTATTACAGAATTAGAAGGGTAGAGTAGCTTTTACCCCCAGGCTAAATGGGTACTAGACATTTTAAATCTTTGATATGGCAATTGGTGAGAACCAGAGTATCAGGATCTCATTTAGTGTATGAAGAATGATAAAATTTCCATAACTAACCTACGTGTGGAGGAGAATATAAGGGCTGAAGATCTCTAAACACTTTAAGTTCCCAGTAAATGAATAAAATATAAATGGCGCTAAGTAGCCTATTTCAAAAGTCATTTCTGTAATTCTCTTCTTCCTTAGTATTTTAAGTTTTCAAATTATTTGCAGTTCTTTCTCAGGGTAGGGTCACCATGAAACCAATCTCTCTGGGCATGAATTACACATATAGAAATTATTTCATGAAAAAAATCACTTCTAAAGTGGTATTATTAGAAAGTATTAGGAAAATGGATTGGTTTAAGAACAATTTGGTCCTGACAAAGTAATCTTTGATTTTAGCTTCTTGCCTCCGGGGTTTCCTAGACATTTCATCAATTCCAAAAAACAAAGGAATTAATTGAGTAGCTACTGGACTGTGCTTAGACCTAAGTATTTCCTTTTTATTGTCTTATTTCTTTTATATTAGTAATAAGTTAATCATATTAGTATGAGTTAAAGGGATTATTTGAAATCAGAAAGTGACATGTTAGTATTCTATTAAAGCAATACAAATGGAATAATAGAATTATATTGTATCTTATTATTTTAGATTCTTTTGAGTAAGTTGCTGTTCTTATTCTTTCTGAAACTTCTGGACTGAATGTGTACATACAAAAAATCCAAATCTTTCATCACTAACTACAATAGGGTGATATTGCTATTTGTTCTTTCCTTTTTATGTGTAGCCTAAATATCCCCAGTTCTCCCCAGACTGTGTATACCAATTTTGGTATATTAACATTATTAACACATGGTTTTCTTTAACTCATAAAGAAATATTTGCATCTTTGAATTTCTTTCCCTCAACCAGACATTCCCCATTATTTCTGGGAGACCAAAGGTGTCTTATGACCACTTCATCCCCCATTCTTCTCACTGCTGTGGATCCTAATTATGCCAAATGATGCTGCATTCAGCTCTCCTTGTGATACAAATATACCACAGTCAATTAAAACAATGGGCAAGTACTTCTCACCACCAAGCTTTGCTGTGATGTTTGGTTCACAGATCCCACTAGGTCATCTTTAGCATAATTTATTCCCTCCTAGTTTCTCTTCAATAAAACTAAATAATAATAAGATAAATAAGCCCAGTGATTTTAGGAATAGACACAATAATTACTTTGTACCTACCCACACATACATGCTTAGCTCTTTTTAACCCCTAGACAGTGTCTTAATATCATATTCTGGCCTGCCAATCTTCCTTCTCTTGGAGTAACAGAACCTTTCCCCAGGCATAGGGATTTAAGTTAGGCTAAACCAGGGTGGAAGTTATCAGTCTCAAAGCCCAAACCCTAGTTCAATCTGAGTTAGGAATCATACACTTTATTGATTATACTCAAATATCCAGAGGTGATTACAGCTTTTTGAAAGTGAATTAGCTCCTACTAGTTTTTGAGACATTGGTTAAATTTGTCAAGCTACAAATGTTCTTCATACTGGAGTAAAATTATATCTGTGCCAACTTTGTGACCTCTGTAACTCATCTGTTCTTTGCTCCCTGTTATATATTTAGCAAACCAACCATGGCTATGTTCTGTTTGTTTTTTCAATATCCAACCTGAAAAACGTAGGTTTGGACTTCAGGGTCTACATGATCTCTCCTTGACAATGTTATTGTGGACAATGTAGCGTCTCACCTTATAATTCATTGCATTCATTCAAGAATCGTTTACTAATCATCTATCACATTAGATCGGTTATAGTTGAGGCACTGTTCCGTTTCAGTCCCAGTGGATCCATGATTTTCATGTTACAATTTGAGCCAAGGGCATATGGCATCATAACATCATGGAGAGTGGAGAAGAGGCATCTATTCACTCAGTCATTCATCTCTTCACTCTTGGCCAGGCACATTCTATGTTCTGGACATGATTACAGGAATTTGCATGTTTTGAGAACAGAAAGGAGAAGCATGAGAAGAAGGGACCTGGGAGACAGTGAAGCCACATGATTAGAAGTAACTGAAATAGTATTTCCACCAATTTAAGGTAGTTTTGTAGGCCTACTGATCCATTCATGAGTTCCCAATGATGGAGTGGGTGAATGAAGCAGACACAATTATTCTGCTTATTTCATAGGTGAACAAACCAAAGTGTAGTGTGTTTTTGTAATTTTCCCAAAGGCTGGCATGGTAGTGGAGCTCTGATTTGAAGCAAGGGTTATCTGACTCCAGAGAATTCTATCTGAACTAATGAACATATGAATGAATGACTTAAAAATAATTCTGTACTGGACATAACAGATTGCAAATTCATTCATACGGTGAGCAGATAAATATTCTAGAATAGAGGTTGATAAACAGAAATCTAGATAGTATTTTAAGCACTGTGGGCTCTCTGTTCTTTGTGACAATTATTCACCTCTTTGGTAACTACTCAAGTCCACCTTTCCAACAGGAAGAGAGGTATACACAATCAGAAAACACATGAGTGTGGCTATGTTTCAATAAACGTTTATTTACAAAAACAGTTGGCTGCCAAGATGAATTTAGGAAACGCTAGTCAGATAAGGAGGAAAAGTAATGCTAAGAATAGATTGTGAAATGCTTTACAGGTTACCATGGAAGCTCAGAGCAGATGTCTTTAAACCAGATAGCCCTCCCATTTTTAGGACTTCCTTTAACCAGCTCAATAGGACCCTATTTCCTTAAAGTATGTGATTCAGGTCTTCTGTTCAGAAATTTTTGGAATAAAATGATTGTATATACTCCTAGCCCTCACTTATCCAGACGAATAAGAATTTTGTAATGTCATGTATTTTTTTTTTCTCTATCCAGATCAAAAGTCATTTGAGTTGGGTGTATTTCTATGTTATTCCAGCCCAAGTGTTGATCAAGCATCACTTTCTATAGTGAATATACCTAATATACAATATCCCATCAAGAACCATGGCAAACTCAGACTGTTTTGAGACTATAAAATGATTTACTGCGGTTCAGGCCCTGACCGTATATTGACACTTAGTTCATGAGAAGTCAGGTGTAGTAATATAGCCCTGGAGCCCTTTGGGATGGTGGCCTCAGTGACAGCAAGACAAAGGAGTACTTACCCTATATGAAGCCCTCACCTTTGAGGCCCATCAGTTATAAATAGCCCAGTTGCTGTTTCAGTACCTGGCCGGCAGCCAGGAGACGGAGGAAAACAGATTGAGGTGAGCCCCGGGGAGACCATCAAGGTGGGCAGAGGGCTATCTAAGATGAAGGAGACAAAGAAACATAAACAAGGGCATTTAGGTGATGAAAGCAGGAGGAAGACCTTATGTGGTTATTATTCTATTAGATTTCTTGGTAATCCCAGTTTCTCTTCAACTCTACCACCATCCCTCACACCCACTGACAAAACTAACAAGAAGAGTTAGAGGACATAAGATATGAAGCGTATAGTAATTATATAACATGCTTTGGCAATGGATCCCACCTTCTGTTTTTGGAATAGTAGCCGGGGGATGTAGAGGAGAAGAAAGGAAACAGACAACCAGACATACAGTGGATCCGGAGGGCACAGGAAATGCTTAGTCAGTGCACATATGTTGCTGAATTTATGGGATATCTTTAAAAAGTAGCTAAGCCTTCCCCACATGCTACTCTAATATGGATACCAGTGTAGGACATACACAATTGTGCTTCTTAAAAACAATTGTTTTAAGCAGTTTTCTATTTTATCAAGACCAAAGCAAAAGGACTTGCAGTACTCTTGAGGGTACAGATGTATTTAAACCTTTCTTTGATGTTCTTTTGTAGCTTAACTGTACAATGCATGAAAAAATATGGAGAAATAGAAACATTTTTACTTGTCTGTATGAATAAATGAAAACCAACTTGTTGTGTATGCACCTTAGTTACTGCTTCTTCCCAAATTAAATATTTTAAGATCAATCAGTTAACAGCTTTCTTTGTGGACAAAATACAGTACTGGATTCTATGGAGATATATGAGGAAATATGAAGACATCCTTCACAGAGTTTATAATATAGTGGTTTAGGATGTTTCTACCTTCAAACAATAACAAAATGATCAAATGTATAGCATGGTTGATCTTGTGCTCCTCGCCCGTGAGTTGAAGAATTAGCCAAGGCAATTCCAAAGAGAAGGTTTAACACCTTAGATGATATTGCTGGCTCATTGACAATTTTTAAAATTCATAGTGCTTAGCACTTAAGCAGTTGAGATGTGTTTATTTACCATTACAAGAATGACAATTCAGAAGTTATTACTCCTTAGAGACTAACTGGTATTATTCAGAGATTTCCCAAACAGCAGTAATTCCTTTTCCTCTACATGGCAAATAATTTATTTTCTTGTTGAGTGGTAGTATCGAGGTATTCATTTAACTGATTCAAAATAATGCATGGTGTTGTACATACAAAACTATTTCTACTTCTGAAGTTTTTTCCAATGTACTGTGTCATCTGTAGTTAGTGTGAAATTCTCACTTTATAGTTTAGAAATAAAAGTGTTAATATTAACTGATCTACCCATATTTACAGAATTTACTAATAGTAAAGAAAATACTGCATCTAACATTTTCTAATTTCTTTTGCAGAATTTTTCTACCAAGTATATAAAGCAACATTTTTTACATAGTGACTAGGTGTTTTAGCATGTAATTTAGTAGTTAATTTTCCAAATTTCTCAGAAATAGACTATACAATAGACCATCCTAATTCTCAATAATAGGTGAAGTTATACATCAGGTTGCAACTATAGGTCTACATAAAATATACTTATAATCGCAGAAAGGACTACATTTATGTAAGATTTCAATTCATATGTATGACCAGAAAAATATACAATAATGCTTCTTGTACTCTAAATCTTTTTTTTTTTTCTTTTTGTTTGGTATGAATAGCACTCTGTATATCCTGCTTTCCTTTTTTTATATCTTTACAACCATCCAGTGTGACCTTTTTTGACTGGTTATAATTTCATTTACATTAGAACCTTTCCAAACAAACAAAGACTGGTACATATAAATCTAACAAAATATGTATAACATCTGTATGAGGAAAACTACAAAACGCTGATAAATGAAATAAAAAAATAAATGCATAAAAGTCCCAACCAATTATTTTGCAGTTATCAGCAAAGTGATTCCAATGTTTAGATGGAGGGGGCAAAAATTAAATAAAATTAAATAAAAAAACAATAGCCAACACAATATTGAAGGAGTAGAACAAAGTTGGAGAACTGATACCCTACTTCGTGACTTACTACTTCAAAGCCACAGTAATAAAGACAATGCGGTACTGGTGAAAGAATTGACAGATCAAAGGAACAGAATAAAGAGCCTGGAACTTGACCTCCATAAATGTACTCAACTGACCTTTGACAAAGTAGCAAAGGCAATACAATGGAGAAAATACAGTCTTTTCAACAAATGGTGCTGTAACAATTGGACATCCACGTGCAAGCAAACAAACAAACAAAATGTAGACACATACCTCTACCCTTCACAAAAATTAACTCAAAATGGATCACAGACCTAAATAGAAAATGGAAGATTATGAAATTACTAGGATATAACATAGGAGGAAACCCAAATGACCTTGGGTATGACAATGAATTTTTAGATACAACAACAAAGTCACAAAAAAAGATTAATTGATGAGTTGGACTTCATTAAATTAAAAATTATGCTCTGTAAAAGACTTCAACGAATGAAAAGATAAACCACTGGCTGAGAGAAAATATTTGCAAAAGACTCTAAAGAACTGCTATCCAAAATATACAAATAACTTAAAACTCAATGATAAAAAATGATGAGATTTTTAAAAATGGACCCAAGCTCCAGATACCCCACCACAGAAGAGACAAAGATGGCAAATAAGTATATGAAAAGGTGCTCCATGACATAAGTCACCAGGGAAATTCAAATTAAAACAACTACGAAGGACTACTATACATCTGTTAGAATGGCCAAAATCCGGAACGCTGATAACACCAAATGCTGGCAAGCACGTGGAGCAATAGGAACTCTCATTCGTTGCTCCCGAGAATGCAAAATGGTATGAGGAGATATTTTGGGAGTTTTGTACAAAACTCGACGTGCTCTTACCATATGATCCAGCCATCATGCTCTTTGGTATTTGCCCAACAGAGTTGAAAATACACAAAATATCCACACAAACACCTGCACATAAATGTTTATAGCAGCTTTATTCATAATTGTCCAAACTTGGAAGCAAGCAGGATGTCCGTCAGTAAGTGAATGGAGAAATGAACTGTGCTACATCCAGAAGATGGAATATTATTCAGCACTAAAATGCCAGGAGCCATCAAGCCATGAGAAGACATGGAAGAAGCTTAAATGCATATTACTAAGTGCATGAAGCCAAAGTGAAAGGCTACATATGGTATGACTCCGAATATGTGACATTATGGAAAAAGTAAAATGATGGAGACAGTAAAAAGATCAGTAGTTTCAGAGACCAGAAATAAGAAAAAAAATAGGAAAATCTGGTGTAGAAAATATTATAGTAATCTAAATACCTAAAATAAGATAACAATAAGCATTTCTACCGGCCACAGTTGAGCAAAAATTAGTGGTGAAATTAAAAAAAAATGTAAAAATAATAGCAGAACAGCATAAGTATGAATATTTTATCTTGAAACTATTTACAGTCATAATACAGCTCAAGAGTCAACTACAACAGGATAACTAGATAGAATAGGAAATACAGTGTATATTTTTTGCTGTATTTTTATTGTTAGCATATTTTATTATAAGTAATATATTTTATCATTAGCATTCATTGTAGTTATTGTGTTAGCTTAAAGTTGGCTGAAAAAGAGTAACGGCACTGGTGGAAGTATATGGTGTTGCTTCCAATTAGCAGGATAAAATGGCGAGTGTATAGGAACAAAGATGATCTTGCACTGTGTCAATATTTCCAGCCAATGCAGCAGACAGGTTTGGGATTTGGATTAGGAAACGTAAGTGTGAAACAGAAATGCAGCAAGGATAGGGAGGGATTAGCCATTTGCCAGGTGTTTTCCAATAGAAACAAAGAAGGGTTGTCATTATAAAAAAAAAGACAATTAAAGACACGCTTTGTATAAGGCCTTGGAACTCACCTGGGAGCACTGCACAGCCAGGAAATATGTGCTTGCTGTGGAGGAAAGGGACATGGCATATTTTCCAATAAAATGCGTGCGACCTTTATTATGCAAAGGAACACCGTCTGTGCAAACTGCTCAACAGCTGTACCAACTTCAAGCACTTGGTAGGAAAGTCTGAAGAAAAAAAAACAAAACAGCTGGACATGGTCACATTCTCTCCCCTAAATTGATACAACGAAGATTCTAGGTTGGGTGGGAGAAGTGGGAAGAAATGGGGAGAAATAAAACAAAGATTGATTGGGCTAGAAGTGAGACAGGAAAGAGGAGAACACACACATAAGGAGTCCAGCAGGGCGGAGAGGTAGGTTTCGGAGGAAACGACCAGGACGCGTCAGAGGAGACGCTTCCGGTCTACAGTCCCCGGATGTGGGAAGCACAGACTGGAGATCAGAGGGAATGCGTGGATGGGAAACCAAGTGGAGGGAAGAGCTGGACCGTCTGAAGAACCTCCTTTCCCAACAGGCTGAATACCGGAGGAGATAAATCAAAAAGAGACACGGGGAAAAAACGAAGTTTAATTCAAGGGCACAGAGGTTAAAGGAAAGCAGTTCAAAAGGATACTTGAAAGACTTCTCATAAATACAAGGAAGGAATAATGTGCATCAGAGGAAGCACTAGAGAGTGTGTTCCGTTCACCTTCCATTATGAGCAAGTAAGTGAATAAATTCATCATAGTGACCAAAGGTTAAAACAAACTATAGTTTAAAAAAAGAAAAAGAAACAAAGGAAGAAAGGAAACAACGTAAGAAAGGGAGGGGAGTGGGAGGAGGGGCAGAGGAGGAGAATTACAATAACAGTTTGGGTAAACAGGTGTGCTTTGTTTGGCTTTAGGTGTTCTGGGCCACACTTTCCTCACATGTTCGGTGAGCAGATGGGACTTGAGGGCGGCTGAGGTCTCCCTGTCCTCCAGCCTTCTGGGGGTTTGCCCTTCCATTCTGGCCACACGCAATAGCAGAGACAGAGAAGGGCAAAGTCACAGCTTCTGAGTCTGTGGAAGGACATACTCAAGCAGAAGAGCATTTCACTTTGAAATACAAGGATTCAGAGAGAAATGAAAGAAATCTCTTTAGTGCTAAGGTTTAGGGCTCTTTCCAGTGAAAAATAAGTGAATATATCTGTACAAGAGTTGAATTTATGATACAGAATGGACATTTGAAAGATTAGAAATCTGCTGGGGGATTTTATGACTGGGGAGGACATTTCACCAGTCTTTTAGAAAAATCCAAGTTTAAGTTTGAATCTAAGCAAAATCAAATGATAATGTCAAGTGCTCTAAAATCACTCTGTTAGTATGTACCATAGAAGAAGGCATACCGAAATATACATGTTAATTGTCTGAAGTAGAATCACAGCAAGTTGAAGTATACAGAAGACTTGATAGGATATATAAGGAATTGAGAATTGTCAACTCTAAAGAGAAAAATACCACTTTTTCTTATCATCATATTGCCATAGCTAAAACTAATTTCACACAATCCTGAAAATTTGGAAGTCATATGGAGGATGTAAAAAAACTTCTGTTAGAACAGGAAGACATTTAAATTTTTAATATAATCAATGAAAGAGAAAACTTGCTTTCATTTTAAGATGTCACTGGTTGCATAACTGGGTAAAACATGCCATTAAATATAAGAAAAGAAGTGGCAAAATAGATTCCTTGTTTTTGTATTTAGTGACATACTTTGCTTTAAAGCAAAGAACAAGAAACTGAAATAGGAGTAGCAGAAAAAAGCAGGGAGGGGAGAAATGCGAGAAGACGACGGAACCAGAGGCGGCATAATAATACAGGGACAGATTTGCAGGAATAGCTTCCCTGTCCAGATAGCGGATATTACAGGGAAAGGAACAAAAGGATGGTGGCCAGGGCTTAAGAGATGTAAGGAGGAGGAGAAGATGTGGGTAACAGAGCACAAGAATCTACAGTGTGGAAGGAAATGATGTGAATTGGTATCACAGCATCACTCAAAACCTTTAAGGGCAAGCTGGTGAATATAGGGAAGTTCCACCCAATTGTGATGGCCTCATTGCAAAAAAATTTGAGGAAGACCTGAACCAACCACACGTTCTGCTTGCAGAGGCACATGAGAGAAAGGGCATGCTAAAACAAGCACCACAGTAAAACAAGAACGGCTAGTAGTACAGCCTCAAAAGGGAAGATGGAATGCAAACTGAAGCTGTAGATCATGAGCCTTATTAACCATATAGAATGGTACTTCTCACAGTTCCACGTGCATCCACATACCTGGCAAACTATGTCACAGTGTAAATTCTTTGACCCCCACTATGAACTCATTGGTATTATAGACACCGCGTTATCGCAGCTGTGGCTGTGGTTAGATGCTCAAATTGCTCATCTTTGGCTAGCTGGAAACCCATCGTGATATCCTCTGTCCTTTGACATGACCTCGTTAGATTTGAAGTCCGGGGGGGGGGGGCTCTCTTGCTTTCTGGCACATTTCCTGGAAGCATCACACAGATTTTCTGCCCCGGACTGGGTTCACCTTTCCTTTTCTTTTTGGTAGGGAATACCCAGAGTGCACATTTCTGCCGGACTGTCATTGACTCTAGTTCTTTAACAGTTCTCAGAGCTAATAAAGACATAATTTAGAAAGAAAAAAAGAGTTCTTCATGGTATTTCCAACTGAATGGACTCTTTTGACTTGGTTCTTGAAGTCACTTAAATAATTATTTTCTCTGTGTGGGTATGTCACCTACTCTACATGTGGCTGAGTGCATTCATTAAGTTTGATAGCAAATTTTAGTGGCTATCCATTTTATTTTGGATTTAATAATTTTTGTATTATAGAAGAGTTGTATGGTATGGTCAAAATAATAAAACAAGAATCTTCCAAAAAAAAAAAAAATAGAATCTTCAGAGCAGTCCTGCTTCAATTCCTATTAACTCAACCCTCTTCTCCATAACAAACTTAAATTCCTTATCCTGGCACTCATAGCCAAGTTGGCACTGGTTAGCATTCCAGACTCATCCCCTATAACTCCATAACATAAGCTCTGGCTAAATTGGACTATGCATGACTTCAAATGTGCCAAGAAGATATCCTGCTTTGTGATACTTCTTCAATGCTGATCCTTTATTTCTGGAATGCAGTTCCTGCTTCTGTCAACTTAAACTCTGTTCTTTCTCCAAAGGCCATGATCCTTAACTCTTGGAAGACTCTTAGCACCATTTAAATCCTTTTTTATGACCTATGTATTTCTTTTAAAAAGTGTTGAGATGGGTTATAACAATGATAGTCTGTAATAGAGTGATGAGTAAAAAGTAGAGAAAAGCAGAAAAGAGGTGAGAGTAATAGAAACACAATATTTTAGCAAAAACAAGAAATTGTTTTCACGTGTGTATTCTGCCTTCTCAGATTGCAAGCACTCAGGTTGCAGGACATAGCACACGCAGACAGTCTATGTTTGATAAATAAATAATGACTAAATGTCGTGGCATATTCCCAACATCTAGGGCACTTTGAACATAGGTTCCAAATTTCCTTTTTGATTTTCTAGTACATCAAGAGCTGTAAATAGTTACATTTTAGGTGACATCTAAACCACTTTAGAACACAGGTTGTCAGAATGTGTGCAGAAATTTCTTGAACGGCTTTTTAAATAATATAGTCCCATCGTGTTATTTATGGTGTCTTCAGTTGATTTCCTAGAACAACACCCTAAGAAGGACAGTGGTGTGCATAGGTTTCCCTGGGGGATGGTTTCAGGAGCTACACCGGTAAGCGAGGAAGAAAAGCAGCTGTGTTGGACGAGGTAAAGGCTGACCCACCGTGGGAAAGCAATGGTAGCCCCTCCTATTCTATAATAAGCTCGAGAATTGGCATGCTTGATCAGAGTTACGGGCAACGAGACATGAGCGTGGGATGTGGACATCCCATATCAGCCAGCCACCGGGTGTGAGCCAACCCGTGAGAGAGGGCTTGCCCCAGTCTCAGCAGTTCCCTACAGCCAAAGGGCAATTGCCAGTGAAGGACTGAGCTGTGAGTCCTCAGGAAGCCGTATTCCAAGCACAAGAGCTTTGGAAGCATCAGCTCTGAGGAGGGCATGAGGGCAAAACACAGTGGTATCCACTATATCTAATGATTTTTCGTCGTGATGTTTGAGAAACAGAACAATTTCATGGAATAATTTTTCTTAAGTGCAACATTGAAAGACAAAATGTCCAGGTAGTTTGAGATGAACACTCTCTAGGTTTCAAATATATGCACATGACTATTTCTACTGGTGTTGATTATGTATGATTTTTAAAATTAGAAAGAAAAAGGCAAGAAAATGAATGGATGGCACTATAGCATTCTTATCATTATTATTGGCATTGTTTGTTTTTACTATTTGGAAATACACATAAGTTGCTGGAAAAAGACCCTTTAGAATAAGAGTCCTTATGCCCCATTACGAGGAAACGGCTCTAAAATTCAAATAAAAACAAATTAATTTTCTCACAGATGTTTTGTGTTATAAATAACCCAACACGTTAGAAAAGCATTATTTTAAAAGGCTTTTGAATTCTTTGGGGAGAAAAAGCATAACAAGCTTATTTTGAAACTGTTAAATATTAATTTCCTATCTCATCTTTCTTTTTTTGAAAATAAAGTACAATAACTTGCCATGTTCTTGTCCTAATGTCTAATTTATTTAAACTTGTTTCTTATCGCATCCTCTGGTGAAATAGAAATGTTTGTATACACGTGGAAAGTAGCTGAAGAGCCATAGGACTGCGGTGACCCTCAGAATGGGCTTTGGAGTCACGTGGCATTGCCTTTCCTAGAGCTCTTAAAAATAGGCACCCATCTGTTCAGAACAAGCTTAATAAAATTCTGCCTGGGTGTAGAATATATTCCTCACGTTTTGGGTTCTCTGAACTCTCCTTATAAAGAAAAAGATCTTGATGTCCTATGGAGTCTAAAAAAAAAAAAAGAGAAAGAAAGAAAAATCCTTTGGCCTTAATTTGTATTTAATTTATTAGTGTACAAGGAGGTGTTAGTTTGTTGTAAAATGTTTTTAAGTAGATGTTTATTGCCAAAATATATTTCTCACTAGATTACTTCAGTCTAAAGTAGGCCACCTTCTGGTTTAAATTAAGGAGGAGGTATCCTTTGATTTCTTTTTCATTTTTTAAATTTTGGATTTCAATTTAAACTGTGATTTCTGGGATCAAGGTCATAAAGTTTATTCACCAAAAAGGAGCATATCACTGGGAATCCAATTAATGTGGTAGAGGGCAACTTTGTTAGCATGACACCTAAAAGGAGTATCTGTGTGTGTGTGTGTGTGTGTGTGTGTGTGTTTTCTTAATACTTGATCATCACCCAGCCTGTGTTCTCCATTCTTAAAGTCTCACTTCTTACTTTCATGTTTTTTTTCCAACGCACCCAAGGCAGGTGCTGGGGTAGTACTGGTGCAGGGGCTCATAGTCCCTGGAAATTGCAAGATGGCACGTCGTGCAGCACTCTCTACGATATTGGCACTTGTGAATTAAACATCGGAGTAAATACACTTCACATACTCTTTCAAGTGTGGTTATGTGTGTGTTTTAACCTGACATGAAGTAAAAATACGTTTTTTCATAGCAAATAGTTTTCACTGTCATGAAAAACTTATAAAATATAAACAAGGACAAATGGCTATTTAATCAACCTCGTCAATGGTCAATTTTGAGTTTTAAGTGCAAAAACTGTAAGGTAGAGATTTTCAGTCTCATAAAGTGGCTAATACATCTCATCATGATAATCGTGAACAGGCTTACTTCGTTCTAATATTTCCTTATGAATATATTCATATCGGCCTAACTGCAAATGAATAAATAAAATCGAGAATACGTGTTGTGTGCTGCAGATCTTGAAACCCTAGGACCATGTTCAGTCTTATCTACTGTCTTTCATTAACAAAAGTGTCTATCTGATCACCGTTTTTATTAGCGTATTTGAATGGCATATTGATCCTCATTCGATATAAATTACAATATAATCACATAACAGACTTGAGTATAACCGATTGCAAGCAAATGAGGAGCACATGAGACAGAACATGTGGATTTCAGTGCTCAGACCTTATGAACACTTGCACATGTTCAGGAAAGCCCACTGGATAAAATTTATGTATTGCTAATGATTTTTATTGGCCCCTTGGCCCAAAGTAGTGGCAAGCTGCCCAGGAATTTGAAGGAATCCTGTTTTCGGTTAGTAGTCAGAATGCAAAGAGTAATAAAACTCAGAAAAGGCCTGGTGAAAGCTTAAATACATTTATCCAGGTACAATGAGTCCAGCCAACCTTATGGCTGTGAGTCCCTTTGCTTTTTCTTTCCCCCGAGGTTATGGAATTTTACTCCATCAGGGTATCCTAGTTCGAGGATCATTTTAACAAAGTCTTGGAAAGCACTGTGCAATCCATTTGTGTGTGTGTTGGTACTGTGTGCCTGCACAACGTCATAAAATGGCTAATATGATCCACAGCCTTCTTCTTCCTGCTGAATGAATAATCTCTTCTATTCCTGATGGACTTCAGGCAAACCACTTTGCTTATATTAAAAGCAGGCATTTGGATAATCCAAGAGTTACATAGAATTGTCCACATGATCTGTCTCTTTAAAGGTAAGGGCAAATTTCCGGCTGAATTGTATCCACACAACCACAGGAAAAAGATGATACAGTTAAAGGTAACACAACCCCCCCCCCTTTTTCAGGCCCTTTATTTGTACTTCTCGTTATTTACTAAAAACTTAGTTTTCTTGGGACTATTTCAATTTTGCAATTTATAACATGCATTATGTTTCGCTCTGATTCAAACAATTAATGGGAGTGTGGGTGTGTGATTGGGAAATTTGAATAGTGGCTGGACAGCTGATAATATTTTTAGAGAGATAACGATATAGTGATGTTAGAAAATAGAGTTGTATTAAGAAATATGTAATAATGTATATAAAAATGAAACTATATGTATTTGGGATATTTGCTTTAAAATAATCAACTGCAGAGGTCAGAAGAGAGAGGAATGGTTGTGGGTATGGACAAAACAAGATTAATTATGAGTGGATGTGTTAGTCTGGGGCCTCCAAAGAGCCAGAACTCTTGGGATATTAAAGATACATATGTAAGAAGAGATTTATTATAGGAACTAGCTCACGTGATTATGGACCAGGAAGTCCTGCCATCTGCCCCCTGCAAGCTGGAGAACCGGGAAAGCTTATGGTGTCATTTAGCTTGCATCCAAAGGCCTGAGCACCAAGGGGGCTGATAGTGTAATCTATAATCTGAGTCCGAAGGCCCAAGAGCCAAAAGTGCTGATATCTGAGACTGGAAGAAGCTGGACTTCCCAGTCAAGCAGAGAGCAAATTCTTCCGTCCTCTGCCTTTTGTCCCATTCAGGCCCTCTAGGGATTGGATGATGCCCACCCACTTTGGTGAGGGTGATCTTCTTGACTCAGTCTGTTGACTCAAATGCTCATCTTGCAAAATCAGCATCACAGACACACCCAGAAATAATGTTTTACCACCTACTTGGGTCTCTCTAAGCTTCATCAAGTTGGCACCAAAAATGAACCATCACACTGGACAAGTGTTGGAGCTGAGTAATAGCTACATAGAGATTATTATGCCACGCCCCTTATTTGGGGTATGTTTAAAATTTTCATAGTGATAGTTGTATTTTTCTTTACTTTTTTTTTTTTCAGTCTATTTGTAAGACCAGGAGAAGAATTATTTTGTCTGTAAGTTTTGCTACAAGGCAGGTGTCCAGAAGTTTAAATCAACGCCTGAGATAGCTTAGAGGTTTCTAATCTAAACTGGGCTGGCTTCCAAATACACAAGCTACTCCAGCGGATAGGGCAGCTGTTTCTGAGTACAAGTTATACACGGGTTATGAGAGGAAGAGCCGATTATCTATTTTTCTAGAGATGTGTGAGCGGATTCAGGTCCGTAACTAGCAGTTATAAAAGTAGAGGAAGCAGTGTCCAAGTACAAAGAAAAGGCTGCTATCAAAAGCTAGGTGGGGAGGACTAGATTATAGCAAAACTTGAACGTAAGAACAGGGCTCACATTTCAGTTAGGGGAAATATAAGGCACTCAGATATTCAGGCACACAGTAGTCAGAATCGAGTGAGAGGTCAGTACCCTTCATACTGTCTGGATAAGTATAATGGTGAGACCAGGGCAACGTAACCCAGTTCCCTAGTGGTGGTAATTGTCTCGATATACTGTCAGGTATAGTTGAGATTATCCCAGTGATTGTAAGGATTGGGGCCAATTGTATGAAATTCACAATACTCATGAACCTTTAGGCTAGCACGAGTAAAGAGTGTCAGTTCCAGTTCTTCCCATGATATTTGTGATCGCATCCTCAATCTGTCCATTACTACCTGGACCATCCTGATCAATGATGTCAGACCCAAATTTCACATCTTTGCTCAATATGTTCATTATTTGCAAGTGAATATATCACATTCTTCTACTTATGGTTACAACCAAATCAGTAATCAGGGAGTAACCGTAATTACTTTATGTAGTGGACAGAAACAAGAGCACATCCTAAATGCCTATTCAGTGAAATAGTCATAACTTTCTTAAAAGCGAACTGTATGTGCCACGTGGCAGAGTTAAAGGGACAGGGGTCCCCAAGAGATGGCCATAGAACATATGGCTGCAAATACCTTACCGAAGCAGGTAGGAATAAAGTTCACAGGAAATAAAAGCTAGTATTAAAAAAAATGAAGCATGCAAAATAAGGATGAGAAAGCAGCAAACATGATAGTCATAAATTCCCAAAATTCAGTTGAATGTGCAGAAAATTTAATAAGCACGGCCATTAGCAAAAGTGCTGACAGTAAGCGGGGGCACAGCTCAGGTGTAGGGATCCTTGGGGGGGGACAGAACTGCCAGTGCACAGAAGCAGACACAGAGGCGCAAGCTGAGAACAATGACCTTTTAAAATAGATACAAATGACCTACTTAGAGGGCACCGAAAAGACCCAAGTTTAAAGAACTAATGAGAAAAGCTCAAATAGCAAATATGAAAACCCAGGAATTATAGACAAAATTCTATACTGTAGGACGAGCGGTATCAGCAGATGTAAATGCAGGCTCTTGTTGGTATGTGGAACAGCTGGAGAAGAGGGAGGGAGGGAGGGAGGGAGCAGAAGGGTGGGTGAGAAGAAGGAATATTCCCCCAAAGTAAGAGTTTCAATTGTTTCTCAAAAAGCAAACCATTCACTTCAAGATGAATAAAGTACAGATGGTACCCGAAGATGAATTCCATCAAAAGCAGCACGACACATGCACAAGTTGACTAAACATGGAGTCAGAGTGGGATGAGCTCTGTCCCCTAATTGGTGGGCGACTTAAGGAAGGTAAAATCCCTCTAGGAGGCTTTGTGTTATCATTGATTAATGGGGATAGTCATACTTCTAGCTTCTCGATGGCCATGAGCCAATGAAAAAGATCACCCCAAGGAGCATAAGAATCCTGTCAATGTTGGGTAATATTTATCTCAGATGTGTTTGCATTTCAGGTAAACAGCAATTACTCATCCCATGAAATATTTGTATCAATATGGTCCATGTAATATTTGTATTTTTATTTGCTGAGTTAGGTAACCTCATATGTATATATATGTGTGTGTGTGTCTGTATATATATATATATATATATATATACAGACACACACACACACACACACACACACACACACACACATATTAGTATTTTCAAGATTGAGAATTTTGGTGAATGCTGAACCAAAAAATTACATAACCATTAGGTAATTCCCACTAGACCAGAAGCTCTGAGATGAGTTATGGCTTCACTCCTGGTTGCTGGCCGGAGCACAGCACGAAGCAAGGTAGTTAGCACACAGTATGTACTTAATTTCAGTAACCTACCTTATTAAATAAATGAATCATTTCCACTTTTATCTTTCAAAATTGCAGTGTACATATTACCTCATTAATTGGAATTTGTGAACAAAATTAATAATTCAGATATGCATTTGATTATTCATTATGTAAATTTAGACTCAGTCTAAAGATGTTTTGCAGTTTATGAATATAAATAGTTATATACTGTATAGGGGGGTTACTTATACATTGGGTGAAATTTGTTTATATTAATTTTGATGATTGCAAAGAGTGATAGAAACTGATGCACATAATAAAGATTATTTTATCTTTCAACAATGGTTAAATAATTCAGAACTGTGACATTCTCCATTTCATAAAAGATCAACATTTGTCAAGTAAATACTTCTAAAATATGCAATTAATAGAAGGAAAAATTCTTCATTCTCTTTTTTATATAAAATTCAGCCCAGTTGGAATGTGAACATATAATGCAAATGGATGCAGATCAAAGTCATATAAGAATTAAGGAATATAAACCAATGGAGTCTTGCTATTATTCTGAAATGCTTAATATAGTAATAAGTCCTGTAACTAAATGGAATATTTTCAGATAAAATAAGAATCTGAAAGATGATACCAAGTCCTCCAATACTCTGATCATATTCTTGCCTGTGCTAGCAACACCTTTCCCACTATCCAAGTGTCTCATTTGACATTCGGATTGTTTCTTAATCTCCTTTTTTTTTTTTTTTTAATCTTGTATGCCCAGCTGGACTGTAACCTCCTGGACAACAATTATTAGTTAATATTATTTTGGCTTTTCAACATTGCTCTAAGTATTAGATGCTAAATTTAAATTTAAAAAGCTAATTAATATAAATAAATCTATTAAAAGCAAATCTATACATATACTAATACTATATACCAAAAACATAATGGTTACAGTAAATACCTTTTTCCTACTGATTGGCTATTCTTACATTTATTTTATTTTTTTAAAGAGTTTTATCTATTTATTTGAGGGATAATGAGAGCGAGAGAGATCACAGAGGGAGAAAAGGGAGAAGTCGACTTGCCACTGAGTAGACAGCCCGATGTGGGGCTGGATCCTAGAATCCTGAGATCATGACCTGAGCTGAAGGCAAAAGCTTAACCAACTGAGCCACCCAGGTGGCCTTCCCTATTCCTACATTTTAAAGTAAGTGCTTTGGAGAAAAGCATGATCACTAAATGACACAGTTGCCTCAAAAGAGTACAGCAGGCGAGTTCCTGATTAATGAGAAGGCGACAACATACAGGGCAACAGATTTCTGTCTCTGGTCAAGACAGGACTGGGCAGAGCTCGGTGGGCTGAAGTAACAATTGTAGGAAGTTATGGTAAAGATACAGACATGTCTGGGAGTCTTATCCTAGAGGTGAGCCACCAATGAATGGTGGCCTGTATCCTCAGTGGGGCTAAAAATGAGTGCATAGCACGGAGGGAAGATGAGCGTGGTTTGTCAAAGATGAGTACGGTGAGAAGTAACTAGAGAGGAGGAAGAGGCCGGGTACATGTGGTGTGTGTGTCGGGGGGGCGTTCATCGAAGGAGTTCGCACCATCTAAGAGTACAGGCAAGCTAGAATTACTCACAGGGGCTAGACCCGGGGTGAAGACCATGTCAAAGAAGGAATTCGAGACAAACACAATGGTTTGTTTTATCGTTGTTTGTTCCCTTAAATGAGACCTGATCTTTTGTACAGTAAAAAAAAAAAAAAAAAAAAGGAAAAACAGACAGGATTTGTCATAATTCTAGGTACATACATGTTTCAGTATTATGTGGAATTTCTCCTGTGTATTACACATCAAGAAACACAAGATTTTATGGGACATTTCTTTAAATGCTCGGAATTTGCTGTGGGTTGTAGGCTGATGATAATCAATCAGCATCTTCCTCATTGCATCATCAATCTCTCCTTGGCTGTTTCCAAACAGTTTTCAAGAAAACATTATTTTATATGGTGGGACAAAATTACACTGCACCACTTACACCAAAGAACTATGACTGCATGAAAAATGCACTTGGAAATCAGTGCCCCTGTCATGTTATTGTGCAAAGTTCATCACTTTCGATGTGGTCACAATTTCAAAGCCAAGACCAACCATCAACTGTGAGTAGCAGTACATAAAAAGGCTCAGGGAATGACATCAAGGATGTAGCGATAGTTACTAAAACAACAAAGGCGACGTATGACCTCAGTCTTGGCCAGGAAGATTCCACTTGGGAGGAGTTGAGAGGCTGGCTTGGCCTTCTATGCTGACAAACAGCAAACAGGAAAGGCAAGAAAAGCTAAATAGTCATTGCAGAGCCATTTCACACTTTTATTCTTGCTTTTATGTAAGTGTCATAATGTACTTTACATATCCTAAGACTGGAAAGCATCTTAATGCAGCTGTGAAGCAGGGACGGCTTCACAGATCTTTTCATTACTGCTCTTGACTCATCAGCAAACGCATCATGAAAAATTACTACCATGTTTCTCCATAGCCTTTATTAAGCATTTATGACAACTTTAAAAATCATATAATGTTTCATTTACCCTTTTACTGCAAAGTATATTAATATCACTTTCAATCTGAGAACAATGAGGTACAGGGTTACAGCTATTTAGATTTTAATTTCGCAGATGCAGAAGGAACAGAACAGTCCAATTCTCTAAGCCAAGCAACTAAAACACTTTTCTCAGTTTTCCAAACCTAGTTATTATCTTTCCTATCCTTACGTATTGGAGACGTACTTCAATAATGCACATAGAAGAGTCATTACATTTATAGGAGGGTCGTGCAATGTGCGTAATGTGCTCCAGATTTTGCCTCTCTTTCTATAAACTAGTTACTCCTATAGGTCAAAGGCTTGGCCATGTCTAGGAATGACCTTTTGATCCACGGCAGTCACCAGCTTAAAAATGTCTCTTGCGTCATATTCCCGGGCTGCACATTTTCTGCTGGACTTCCATCCGGTGACTCAATCTTTGCATGGTGTGGATAAAAGCATTAGGATGGTGTCAACACCATGTTGAATAAAGGAGAAAGAGAGAGAATCCAGATCTTTCTGTAATTATTACTAAGAGAATATTCCACAAGAAATTTATATACCTACTACTGGTCTGTAGTAGGTATATATTAAAGATGTAATTACATTTCTCACAAGAGGCAGGATTTGCCCTGGAGGACTCTGCCAAGATTCTGGAGTCTGGATGTAAATGTAGAAACTGGCATATCCCCATGGAGTAATATTCACCTTATAAAATAAAATTTATGTATTTACTTAATTATGCCATATGATGCCCCTTCAAATTCATGGCCAAAGTTCAATTCAACTAAATTTCTTTGTGATGAGTGTAACTCTCAATCTGAATGAAATAATTTACTGATTTTCCAATCACAAATGAATCAAAAATCGATTAAATGTACATGAACCTCGTGCCACCGACAGTTGAGAAGGAGGCTGCAATAAAGCATTTCTAGGTTTAATCAATATTTTCCTTCAACTGGTATTTAGAGATAAAAGCATCAAGGCACAGTTAAATCAATAACGTGGAACACTTTTTATATGGAGAAGAATCGCTAGCCATTCTTAATGCTACTGATTCTGGACCTAACGGTGAGGTTAAAATAAAAGGTAAAAAGCAGGACTGTTGTGACACGCCCTTCCTCTGAAGTTCTGAGTAACAGGCACAGTTTTGACTTCCAGTTTAGTGATTGTGTCCAGACAACTGTTATTGAGGATGAATAGCACTAGGATTTTCTTTGGGAAAACACACACACACACACATACACACACACACAGGAACACACATACATACATATATGTGTATATGTGCATTGTGTTAATAAGAAGTCACAAAAGCAGAAGAGTTTGTTGCTGTTGTTTTGTATTCTTTTATTTTTGTTTTCCTCTCCTAAATATCACAGATTTCCCATGGCCTAGACTCCCAGCTCTTGTTAAGTCCCATCTGAATGGCGGCACTGGTGACACCCATTTCGATTTCGGGTTGACAATAACAATTGACAATCCTCCCTTGGACGCTGCTCAGACTTCCTCCCTGCCCTCCCTCTTCGGAGGCAAGTACTGTTAGTGTCATTCTCTTATAACTTTCTCCCCACCTAGTTTGTTCCCCCTAGGTGCTATTTCAAGGTTGGATTTGCCCTCATTCTCAAATCATGCCAGAAAATTGCAGCATGGCATCAGAAGGTAGGATTGATTAGACAGAAGCATTCCTTTTCCCCACCGCTCCATAGCTGAGCCCCACACACTGGCCAGCAGGAGAGACCCACAGCTTCTGAGGGGAGGGTCGCCCCACACACTAGTGAGGAAGGCGGTCATCACCGGGCTTTTTGAGATAACGGAGAAGAAAAATTCTGAAATATTGAAACCTTTGTGTTTCTTCTCTTCCTTCTCTCCTTCGACCCTCCCTCCTCCTCTTCCTCTTCCCTCAGCTTCTTTTTCTCCTTCACCCTCTGCTCCTCCTCCTTCTTCTTCCTCTTTTGAGCAATAAAGAGTGGACCGACAGAAGATCCGTCATTATCTGTAGAATGCATTAATGAGAAGTGGAAGAGTTAATTTTTTTTAAAGTTTTTATTTATTTTATTTGAGAGAGAGGAAGAGGTGGGAAGGGACAGAGGGAAAGGAAGAGAGAGAATGCCCAGCAGACTCCATGCCGAGTAAGAAGCCTGACTCAGGGCTTGATGTCATGACCCTGAAATCATGACCTGAGCCAAAACCAAGAGTTGGACACTCAACTGACTGAGCCACCCAGGTGCTCCAAGAGTTAATTTTTTTATACAATAATACAACTAGAGAGACTGAATTTCCAGGGGGAGGTCATGGTGAGAAGACCAGGAAATGAGGAAATAAGGAATCTGGAGAAAGAATAAAGTGATTCACCCAGAGATTATAAAATCTGTCAGCACAAAAATTCAGGAAACCCTTATACAGAGTTAATGTAGCATTTGCTGCATTTGAGGTAGGAGGCTGTGCTCTATGTCTGAAGTGCCATGTGTGATTTAAATGGCAAGAACAAGTGGAATGGCCAGACAGTGGCCATGGAAGCAGATAGATGCAGTGCCCCCAAGGAACAAGGAGACTCTCTCCTCTCCTTTGAACCGTCCTTACTGCCTGACTGGTAGGAGAAGACAGTGGAATGGCAGGGATCAGCCAGAGCATATGGAAGGGATTAGAGCAAATTCCATTTGAATTTCAAAGGATGGGATATTACACTTGACATTAGAATTATATATAGGGAGAGGTCACTTCTTAGATATTGGCTTTTTAGGAAAAACATAAAGCAAAGATTATCATACTGAATTATTAAAACTTATACAGAATTATTATCGATATTTTTATGGCCACGAGCTCACTATTTTCATTTGCTAATGTGCCATAGTTGGATATTTATTAATTTGGGGAGTGATTTTGCATTGTTGCTTCTAAAGGCAACTGGGCAAACATATGTATTTTTTTTTTAACTAATAGAAAACTCGGTCATATAAATCTATATATATAGTGTATAAATATTTTCTGCCCCAATTTTCTGTTGATAGTACAGCAGTACATTTGAGGTGCTGCTATTGGTGACGTAATATTCTTCTGTCAGTGTTCAGTACTTATGTTATATGTGAATCCTGTACTTCTCTTTCACCTTATCAAAGGTAAAGGATATCACAGTCCATTTTTACTTTAAAGGAACCTTATCCATTTATTTAGTCTCGTTCTATGTCTTTGTCTCTCCCCTAAACTTTTTCTCATTTTTTCTATTTTTTTTTCTTTCTGTCTCTAAAATATTCACTATGTATCCTATGGGATAAAAATGGGACCTTTTTTTTTTTTCTTTTCTTTACAATTACCTTGTGTTTCTATCCAAAGCTCTAAAATGGACATCATTCTCCTTAAGAATTTGAGTAGCCTTCTCCCACAGTCACTGATCCATAAGGGGTAGAGGTTGACATATCCTGGGGGTCCACGGTGGCAGGTCAGGCAGGGAACTGATAAAACTAACTTAGCTCTTAGTATCCTGATTCTGTGGCTGAAGAAATGAACACTCAGGTTGAGTAACTTGCCTGGTGACATAGTTAATAAGTAGTAGAATTTATGTTTGACCCCAAAACTTACTGTAAGAATATGCGTTTGACTACACCAGCATCTTTACTTATTATTCGACACCTATATATCAGAGAGTCGAGTGAATTCCCAAGGTCGCACAGCCACTTAAACAAATTTATGTACGTGTTCAGAAATGATCATGAAGCAATTTTCTGTTTTGCAGTTGATGAATCATTTCTTCAATTAGAAAGTGTTAATAGTCTCCACAGTCAGAGGGTGATGTACACGTGCGTGTGAACATGCAGTTTCAAAATAACTTGTAGGGGTGCCTGGGTGGCTCAGTTGGTTAAGCGTCTGCCTTCAGCTCAGGTCATTATCCAGGGGTCCGGGGATCGAGCCTGGCTTTGGGCTCACTGCTCAGCGGGGAGTCTGTTTCTCCCTCCCCTCTGACTCTGTCACTCCCTCTACTTGTACTCTCTCTCCCTCTCTCTCTGTCAAATAGATAAATAAAATCTTTAAAAAAAAAATAACTTGCCACTAACCTACCTGCCCAGTCCTATGCATGAGGGACAGCTCCAGGAGTGAGGGCAAGAGAACTGAGCTCAACACATTATCTCAGTCGCATTATATATATAATTATATGTATATAAATATTATATATTGTATAACATTATGTACAATTTGCATATATATAAAATATTTTCTTTTGAAAACTCAAAGATGCCTGTAAGAGGCAAAAAGAAGTTTACATTTTGTGTCCCGCCACAATATTAATGGGAAGGAAGTTTAGGGGAAAACATATTTGACATCTTAGAGAACATGTTAATAGGGTTGATTTCTTCTTAGGAGCAACTGGCACTGGAGAAGCTTGAAGTTATTTTCTATGTTTTCTCTTCTTTCAATGTTCTTACTTCAGTGTCCCCTGTGTGTTTAGTGGGCCAAAGAGTGGAGATGGTACATGTATGTTTGAGTCAGGGATCAACAAACTCTGACCCTGGGACCAAATCCAGAACCTACCTATTTCTGCATATAAAGTTTTATTGGAACACCGCCAAGCTGATTCGTTTGCATATTGTCTATGGCTGGTTTCTTGCTACAAAGCAGAGTTGAGTAGCTGTGACAGACACCACATGGCCTGCAGAGCCATAAATATTTACTATCTGGCCCTTTACAGAAAATGCTTGCCAAACTCAGGTTAGGCTTTCACAACTCCTGAAATAGGGTGTCCTGTATCCCTTCTAAAGCCAAATGCTGGGTCCACTGATGCAAAATGGCACAAGACACAGAGTCCTCTCTTGGGGATCGGCTCTCTTGCTTAACTCAAGTTGGCTTTGGGTTTTACTTTCCCATGTATAACATTTTATTAATAGAACACATTAGAAAATTCATGTAGAATGATGGTGGATACATTTTATTTCTTCAGCTGTCCGTAAGATGATAATATAGATCTTCATATATATGCATGAAGATATGTATAGATATAGATATTGATCCGTTCAGCTAAAAGTTTCTAAGGGGTTCTTGTCCTTCATCTATATGCCACGCTATATAAGTGGGGCTATTTCGTAATCTCAGCTCGACAGATAAAATCCAGCTACTTTTGCCCCTTATATTATTGGAAGCAATATATACCTAAAGGGACAAATATTTGTATTCCAAAACTCTGACAAGAAGAACGTGGTGCTATAGGATATAGAAATAAAGAATCGCACTCTAAGCCAATTGAAAGAAAGGACTTCTTGAAACAGGAAGAACAATAAATATACATCATAATAGACACAAATATTGCCACTGAATTCAGGTTTTCTTCAAGGTTTATTGTCTGATGCAAATATTAAGAATGGAATCAGCCATAGATGAAAAAAGCATGAGTGGAAAATGAGACAGAACTTCCTCTGGTCTGCAGTCTTCCCAGCAGGTATCTTGTTTCTGTACTTGCGCTGTGAGCAGGAATAAATCAACAGTATTTTGGAAATGTATGTGGAGCGTTGGCAAAACAGCGCTAATATTCTTGAATTTGGGGGCGAGCCTATTGGGCCATTAGGTTCCAAATTCTATCTTGACTAATGATGGCAAAGAGTTTTTGGTGAAAGGAGTTGTCAAAATCACTGCTATTATTACCAGAATTCAATTACATGCAATAGTGGATCTTTCTTTAACAGAATGAGTGCCTATTTTTTGACATGGGCAATGCATTCAAATGCACCTAATTTCTCTTTTCTCTTGAGGAGACAAAAAACTCACCTTGAGTTCATTTCTTACATACTTCTTTTCTCGTCCACGTTTTCCTATGAGAACGTAAGTGCTGAGGCTGGGTCATTACATGAGCATACACAGGTCCTGGCTGCTGCAGGAGTGAGCTCGGGATGGGCATAGTCTTCTGTGAGCCTTCAGGGAGAGAGGCCGTCTGCTTCTCAGTGTGTCCACAGTTGAAGCTAGATGATGCCATCCTCCCCCCAGGATGAGGAAAAGGTGAGAAACCTGGTGAATGATGCTTGCAAGGAACTGGAAGAGGTATCAGTGCGGATGTACACAATCAAATGCAACATTTCGGTTTGAGAACCTCAGTCGGCAGGTACCAGGAAACCGGGGTCACTTCGAGATAACACTGTGTGCCTTTCCATCCAACTCTTCTCCCTGAACGACCACTCCATTCAGAACTAACTGCAGTTCTCTATCTGTAACAGGCTAATTCTGGTCCTTTGACCTGAAGTAACTTCTCTGAACATACCTACAGCCATGTCCACTAGTGTGACATGACCATGATTTAATTTCAGCAACAGCGGTCTGGGCATAGCATCAGCAGGAGACGGAAGGGGTGCCACTAACAGGACTTGATCACGACTTTAGGATTTAGCATGCTTAAGAAAATGGCTCCCGATCATCTTTCATAATTCCACTTCCCAGATAGTTTTTTCCATCTCAGCAAATGGTGCCTTAATTCTCCCAGTACCCCATGTGAACATTTGAGGTTAGCTCTGACTCCTCTTTTCTGCCAAACTCACACGCAATCCATAAAAACACCCTCAGCATTCTTTCTTCAAAATACATCTAGAATCTAACCAGCTCTTGAAAATTGGAGGGCACATATCGCATGGTGCACTGGGTGTTATACGCAAAAAATGAATCACGGAACATTACATCAAAAACTAAGGATATACTGTATGGTGACTAACATAACATAATAAAAAATTATTATAAAAAAAAAATCTGACAGTGAAGGCTCTCGTGCTGGAGAGTGCCCCGCCAAGATCCTGGCTGGTACGCAGGTCCCCTGGCCATCTCTACCCATCACCAGTGTGCATTTTAGAATTCTGATCTTTCCACCACCCTCCCCAGACCCCTCTGACATTTCCCCATCTCACTCAGAGCAAAACCAAAAGATTTTCTACAGTGTAAGAGACTTTACTCCTGCCCTTCCACTGTGCGTCACTGGTTAACTTACTTCCCACTTTTGTTCTCATGGCTCCCTGCAGTGTGGTTTTGAAAGTAAGCTTTGGACATCATGACAATTCTCTATGAAACATCTCAGCATGAATCTTCAAAGAACACCCCCCCCAAATTACAATACTACGATCTCATATTAAAAACAATTAATCTTATAGTGTTTAATGCACATTCCCATCCCAGTTCCATCAATTTTTTCAATAGCATATTTTAAGGCCGGAGTTTGCTTCGTAGCATTTTTAAAACCAATATTTGATCAAGCTTCAGTCACACTGGTTGGTTCTCATGTCTCCTCTTTCAATCTTGACCTGTGCCCCCCACTTATTTTCTCATCATATTACTTTAAAACATTGAACCAGTTGTTTTGTAGGGGAAAAAAATGCTATTGTGAATTTCTCTGAAACCATGGCATCAAATTTATGCTTCTAACTTCTATATGTTCTATAAACTGGGAGTTTAATTTAGATTTTTAGAAAAGGATCCTTAATACGTGGGCTTTTTTATCCTTCATATTACATCACATTAGCTGTCACTCAGTCTCCTAGTGCTTCATGATTAGTAATATCATGTCTGAATACGGATATTTAGACAACTGCTGTAATCCTCACTTTACATGCCAAACTGCCTGGGCTTAGAAAATATGCATTGTATACTTTGTGTCTTTTTTTTTCTTTTTAAGATTTATTTATTTATTTGAGAGAGAGAGTATGAATGAGAAGATGGGGAACAGCAGAGGAAGAGAGAGAATCCTGAAGCAGACTCCCTACTGAGCACGGAGGCTGATGTTGGACCCAGGACCCCGAGATCATGACCTGGGCTGAAACCAAGAGTTGGCCACTTAACCAACTGAGTTACCCAGGCACCCCGTCATACTTCTGTGTGTCTTAACCTCTGCTGCTACCTTTAAAATTATGCACCCTTATGACAATAGGCATACAGAGTTATTTTCTAGAAAAAGAAAAACATCAAGAGTCAGTTTTTTAAATTTTATTTTTTATAGAAGTTTTTTTTTGTTTTGTTTTGTTTTTAGATTGTATTTATTTGAGAGAGAGACAGAGCATGAACAGGGAGGAGGGAGAGGCAGACTCCTCACTAAACAGGGAGCCCAATACAGGACTTGATCCCAGGACTCTGGGATCATGGCCTGAGTCGAAGGCAGCTGCTTAACCCAGGTGCCCCTCAGGAGTCTTTTAAACATAACTTTAGATTTGGCTTCAAAAGGTAAAGTGGGACACAAAACATCAAGGTAAAAATAGTACAAATAGAACAAAGTAGTTAGAATGTACCCTGTGATAAATATTGAGTATGTATGTTTACACTTAATTTCATCTATAAAGTGTTGGCCAGGAAAGTAATCCCATTGTATCTATATTATCAATAATTAGAAAATTGACAGGTGAGGGACGCCTGGGTGGCTCAGTCGGTTAAGCATCTGCCTTCAGCTCAGGTTGTGATCCCAGAGCCCTGGATCTAACCCCATGTCAGGCTCCCTACTCAGTGGAGAGTCTGGTTCCCGCTTTGCCTGTCACTCCCCCTGCTTGTGCTCTCTTTCTCTCTCTCTCTGTCAAATAAATAAATAAATAAATAAATAAAATCTTAAAAAAGAAAGAAAGTTTACAGGTGAGTTTACAAAGCAAAGCGTGGATAATTTTTAAAACAATGAAATATCATTTCCACCACGTTTAATGTATCTTAGGACTATACATGTATGGACGTATGTCCCACATTTCATCTGCGTGGAGGTGTGTGCATAGCATGTATGTATTTGTACCCACAGGCAAAAAGAAATTGTTCTCGGATAGTCAAAGTATTGTATTTACAATTACAAAAGAAAATTTTGAGACTAGAAGCTGTAAAAAATAATGTGAGTCCTCATCTGATTTATATATTGGTTTTTGAAAATTGATTTGTAAATTTCTCATTTAGATTTCAAGTCCTGTTCCTACTGTTAGAGGCCATTCTGCACACAGAGGTTCGGCTGGTTGAGCAGGTGTAAAGCAGATGCTATGTTCTCTGCTTCCTGGGTACCCAGCTGCCTGAGAAGCCCACATTCGCGGGGCCCCTTCGAAGGCCACAGCCTCTACTCCAGGCAGGCGTGCGCTCTTTTTGGCTTTTCTGGGTTCTTTGAAATTGGAGGGCCTGTCTTACATCTTTGTTTCTGCATACCTCACACAGTTTTGGTGATTTTGTGTGTCCAAATATAATATCCCATTTAAAAATATATATATATTTATTTTGGAGACAGCTTGAGAGCCCACGCCCAGTGTGGAAGGGCAGAGGGAGAGGGAGAGAGAGACTCTCAAGCAGATTCCCCTCTGAGTGCAGAGCCCAACACGGGTCAGTCTCACCACCCTGAGATCATGACCTGAGCCGAAATCAAGTGTCGGAGGCTTAACCAACTGAGCCAGCCAGGCGCCCCACCCCATTTTTCTTTTTAATCCGTTCCTCCGTCCTTGAAGTAAGCAACACAATTCTTTTAAAATTCATTAGGATTAAAAAATATTCAATTACTAGCAGTGAAGAGAAAGCCTTGATAGCTAGCACATACGCACGTGTGTGTGTGTGTGTGTGTGTGTGTGTGTGTGTGTGTGTGTGTGTGTTGCTGTTGTTGTCAGGGTAGACATGGTTGCTAGTGTTGCTTAAGCTTCTAAACCCCTTACCTAGTTAGAGACCCTAGAGATGAAAATAGCCCTGCTGGGGAGTGGTGGTGGATGTAGAGAGGTTTTTAGATAACAAAAAGAATCCTAATTTTTCTTGGCAGATTGTGATAGAAGTAGCCTATGGGATTAGCGCAGGATTGCAGACACTCTGGAAACTTCTACTTACCCTCCTTTAAAAAATCAGTTTGAAAACAGCAAGGTCTTCTTTGCATCAATCATAATGGTTCAAGCAGTGTAGATATTCACCAAATATTAGGGATAACTAAAACTGGTGTTTGGGTGGATGTTAAAAATTTTGCAATTTTGGCTGCCTCCGGTATAGTGGAATCTCATATGTAATTTTTCTCCATTAAGAATCTTTCTTTGGAGTAGGCTGGAAATCAACTGTACCATTCTCTGGTCAGCCTGAAATTTTAATCTAAGTCGAAGACTTAGATTACTAAACACTCTTCTACCAGAAAGTTAATTAATGTCCCTCAAAAACATATATGAACTCTATATTTAAAATATATTTTAAAATATGCAATATTGTAATTATATACATATATATGCATATAATTTATCAGTATTTATCTAAGTAGATTGTGAAGTTTATGTATGTGGCTAATATTACATTTATTTTTCTACTGTGATACCATTTTTGAAAAGTTTACACATAGACTTAATTTTGTGATTAATGGCACTTATGTTTACATGTTTAAATAAGAGCAAAACAGTGAACATACTTAAAATACCTTAAAAACAGTATAGCTGTTTTTTTTAAACTATTTTCCCCAAAAGGGAAATAATTATTGGCCTCTATTCACTGAAATTAGAAGTTGTGATAAAAAAAAAAAATAAGATAATGGTTATAATAGAAGCTGCTTCGGAAATTTTGAGATCAAGACACGTAATGCCATAATTGATGCCAAACTGTGAATTACATTTTGATTCACAAATTTATCCATCCAATAAAAATTTAGTATATATGTTAATATAAGAGACCTAAATGGATATATATGTAAATACATAAAAATACATAAAAATCTTCCCTCAAAGAATCACCAAAGGATATCCTTGGCACAAGCAAGGCTACAGTATGATTTCCATGTTGTTTTTTGAGGGGAGGGGGTGAGATAGGGACGGGGTTAAACACTTGACTCATCAAAACCAGATGATTGAATATCTTGGAGACAACTGATTTACACTCTGGGACACACTTTCTAGAAGCTTGAAACAGAAAGAGGACAGCTGAAATAGAAACAGGACTCAAATTTTTCATGTTGCCGCTTGCTTGGGACCATGGAATTAATGCTGTGTGAGGCCTCTCTAAGACTATGGGTACTACACAGTCGATGCTAATATTTTCTTAGCAGCCACATCATCTTAAGCAGCATTGATTCTTTTAATAAATTTGTATTGAGTGTGTATGCTCTATGACGATCCTCCATAATTTGATAAACCACAAAATACTATTTTTAGAAAATCCATCTCCCAAAGGCAAGGCCACCAAAACAAGAGTCTTGGAAGCCACTTTGTCCTACATGCCCAGAACATTCTTCTTTCATTGAGAGGCCCCAGTTTACAAGCAGAACCAGCAAGAAGACTCTTGCATGAAGAGGAGCTGGGACCTGGAAGGCTTTCTGTCTTCCTGGGCCAGAGAATCTCTTCCTCAATCTGGAAGCTCCAGGCAGTGCTACGTGGGACACTTTCTGGCCTCTCAGGCAGCAACAGTAGGGTCTAGTGGGAGCCCCAGCACAGTTAGATAAATCAGTCTTACAGATCTTTAATTTTCTCTCCATCAGAAGATATCTCTACTTACTTCAGAAGCTTCTCATGCAGACGATGGCTTAGCAATAGGTATTCAACATCTTCTTGTTGGTAAATCAATCCGTACTTTCAAAAACAATCATAGGGGCACCTGGGTGGCTCAGTCGTTGGGCGTCTGCCTTCAGCTCAGGGCGTGATCCCAGGTCCCTGGGATCGAGCCCCGCATCGGGCTCCATGCTCCGCTGGAAGCCTGCTTCTTCCTCTCCCACTTCCCCTGCTTGTGTTCCCTTTCTCACTGGCTGTCTCTCTCTCTGTCAAATAAATAAATAAAATCTTTAAAAAAAAATCATAAAATATATTTGGGCAACTATTAAGAAAATTTGAATATGAATTGAAAATTATTTATAATTGGGAAACTACTGCTAATTTCATTAGCCGTGATAGTGACATTTTAATTATAGAATAAAATGTCCTTATAGGATAGACACACTGAGTTGTTTAAAGATGAGGTGTCTGATAATTTTAGTTTCTTTTCTTTTTTAGAAAAGATATTTATTTATTTATTTATTTATTTATTTGAGAGCGAACACAGAGGGAGAGGGAGAAGCAGACTCCCTGCTGAGCAGAGAGCGTGATGCGGGGTTCGATCCTGGGACCCTGAGATCATGACCTGAGCCAAAGGCAGATGCTTAACCCACTGAGCCACCCAGATGCCCCAATTTCAGGTTTTTTTCATATGGCTGTGTTTATACACACATGCACAAATAGATAATGCAAAAAAGAAGAGATAAAATTGTTAATGATTGTTGAATTTGGTGATAAATCAAACTCTTTAGTATGTTTGGATTTTTTCTTTAAGAGTTGTAGCAAAACAAGAAAAGAAACACAGAATTGCTTTTATAAATTAATAACAAAGTGATGCATAATGCTATCCTAGTTAATCTGAAAATAAGTCTATGTTAATTTTTTTAAATTTAAATTTATATCATTCTTTGAAAATTTCAATTTTGTTTGTGGTCCACAGTACATATAATACATCAATATAAATAATACAGATAAAATAATACATTTTTTCTACGGAACAGGTTTCTGCGATACTTTTCCCTCAGAATTTAAAAAATTTCAATGATAAATAGTTTCAGAAGTTATCGTCGGGAAAAGAATGGGAAAAAGATGTCCTACGCACACCATCAAAAAAGATTATGGCTTAACGAATGAAAATATAAAGAAATTCTACGCGATACATGGCCACACACTTAACAACTGCAAATTGTTTGAAAGGACAGTGGGAATATAATACGCAATACATTGTGTTGTGTCAGGATTAGTATGACTTTAACGTGGTTGGGCAAAACGATGGTAGACACAAGAAAAACAGTAAAACTGAACTTAGGAGGAAATGGGGCTCAGTGGAATTGGTGAAGATTTTCTTTTCAGGAATTCCAAGAGGTGACATTTTCCTTGAAGTAATTTAGTGAAACAGTTTGGTGGTTTAACATATATATTAATAGGCATAGTCCGAAGCTAATTCATAAGTGTAAAAAGTTATAGAGTCATTGACCTTAAGAAGTCACGTAATTTCCAAGTGCAGCACCATGTTTGGAAGGTGGAACGTGTCTGGGTAAGTGCACATCGCCAGGAGGTACTCTAGTTTGACAGGATCAATAGTGCATTTGGGGGAAACCAGAGGAACCCAGCTGCAAAAGAGCACCCCTCCTTCGGGTGGAGAGGGCTTCCCCGTGCTCTCCATCCCCCTACCTGCTCACACTGGAGCTCTGCCTCATGATTGAACTCCAGCCACTTCACTTCTGTCGAAACCCTCCGCGATAATCAGGTACAGGGAAACCACACTAGTGGAGGGAAGAGAAAACGAAAAATGAAAACTTGAGTTAAGCCACGGTCATCCATTCTTAATCCCCACCTCTAAAGTTGGGCTGAAAATGCATGGGAACGCACACTGCTAGCTAGAGGGGAGTCAAAAGACAATTGCTTTTTCCTTTTAAATTTTGAGCTGACACCTGAAACCTCTGATTGCCTGATAGAGGATAAAAAGGTAAATTCATTCTAGCTGCAGTTCACAGACGCTTTCTGTGCTTTACCAGCAAACTATCCTTACATTAGTCCACAAAACTGTAGTGAGATTAGGACCTGGGTATTTTAAGAACACGTTCTCAAGTAATTAAGAAGGTTCCTAATTGTATTACAAGCGCTTCAGTGAAGAGATGCTTTGGGATATCTATTAATCTTGGTTTTTCAACCACAAGAAGAGTTTTTCTGTCTTAGGGAGGCTGAGTTGAGGCATCCAGCACATTTGGAGTTTTATTCCGTGCATTTGGAAGAATTTCAACTGTGAAGACGGCTTTGTCTAGTTTTATAGTCTGACTTCACAATAAAATAACCGATGTACTTTAAACTAGAGGAAGCATGATACAGCATAAATACTGATGCGTAATCTTCTCCTACAATTAGCTCGATTTAATTCAAGTATCGCCCTCCCTTAAAGACAGTGAGCTAATGCTATCGTCCTGATATAGAACTGCTTACTCAACCAGCTGCAATGTGCTTCTCAGCTGGCTCTGGGTAGCTGAACTTGATCTTCCCCTCATTTGGTTAAAGCATATGGTGCCTTCCTTGTTTTGAAATAAAATAGCACTGGGCATTCCTTCCCTGCCCATTAGAGTCTTGGAAATACATATATAATTCTGGCTTAGTTTAAGAATTTCACAAGCCGTGGTGAAATCAGAGTTTATTATAACTGGGTATGTTATAACGGCCCTATTTAAAACGTGAAACTTATATTTAAGAATTATTATGCACAGTGGCAACATATTAATTCTGACTTTATTAGCTCATGGATTGCTATGTACAATGAGTTGTATAAAACATTGATTTTGCTCCTGCTGACATTGTTCCCACCTTGCAGTCATGTGAGCTGTAGCAAATCGCATGTAGCAGTCTGTGGTCTCTGAAGCTCAGCCTTTTCATTCCCTTGGAAACACACTTTAAAAACTGGTGCATTTTGCAAGACGGGGATCAAATGTCAGCATTTTAAGTAGCCAGAGAAAGTTAACCACTAATATGGATAAATCGGAGGTTCGTTTCATCAAATAGATGACTTTGCTTAAAGAATGGACATTAAGTTAACAATTGATTTCATCTTTTGGAATGTGATAATGGAGAAAAGAGAAGGATTAAAAGGAAAAGGGAAAACAGTAGAACCGTAAGAATGAAAAACAACCACAGAACTTTAATTGCCTGAACCATAGGAACATTTGGGCTCCATCCTTTAGAATAGAACTGGCCCCGGGCTGATCAGTTTGACCCAGAGTACTTTCTAAGAGAACAGGAAGTTTTCCAAGCAGTCCCTCGCAATTCCTGACGGTGTCAGTTTTGATGGAACGCAAGCAAGCAGTGGCCAGTTACAGTGACATGTGGGAAAGCCCTGTTTAAACACACCAAAGTCACATATTGAGGTAATAGAACCTTAGAGAAAGGTGGTTTTAATAACGAATTCTTTTTATACTGGACACATTTGTTTAGATTTATATTCCGTAGACTCTGATGACAACTTGGTAATGATTGCTCCAGACCTCTGTATTAATCAGATTTAATATAGTAAAGTTTCCAGAAATGTGTTTTTTGAAATATTATGAGTCAGGAAATATTCCTCTGAAGCCGAATCTCATCAACAGATTTTATGAGTTTGCATTCAAAGAATTATATATAGTTTCTAAGAAAAAAATGACCCCAAAGCAAGCAAATTAGTTAGCTAGTTCTTATGCATGACAGATACGTACGCTAGAATGCAATACATCTTCTAGGAAACTTTTGAAGTTCACATTTTTGGAGTTCAGAGGAGAACAGAATCCACTCTGTTTGCAGATGGATTGCATTGTAATCGCCCAAGGTCTGGGGCCGAAATATTAGTCCTTTTAAAACGCGCTACAGATTTAGAAATTTTAAATAGGCCTCTTAGATCATTCAAAAGAGGTGAAAAATTATATGTTGGAAATACAAAGAATCTAGTATGTATGCAGTAACTTAATTTAACAATGAGGATAAATTTCCCATATATGAAAATCATTTTAGGATGTTTTCATAAGTATGGCTTGATGTTCATATAATTATTTTATGACCAGAAAAGAACATTTGGAATAGAGCTATTTGAAAAAAAATATGTTATGTGATTTATGTGGTTATTCCACGTACTCTGAGGCAATTTATTACTTCTCTATTTTAATTTCAGTGCCCCTGCCCAAATTCTAGAGAATCCATCTTATGTTATCTATGAACTTATTTAATTTTTTAAGTGCTTAATAGGAAAAAGTTTTTACAAAGTGAATTTAAGAACTATGAAAAACCTTTATACATTCCCGAGATAATTCTATTTAAATTGGAGATCTGATATGACAACATCAGGATAATTTAAGTGTATTCAACTCCCTGACTGCACGGGCAGTTACAGTATTCAACAACACTAGCCGTGGCTGACATTTTTCCAAAAGGAATTTGACACGCAAATTAACACAAAAAGGCTAAAAACAAAATTAATCCTCGAATTTTGCATCCAACCTCTCTACAAATATTCTCATCTCTCTTACCATAATGTGTCCTCATGACCTTATTCTTTTCTTTGAGTACAGAATCCTCTAAAGATAATGACATTGCTCTGGGCAACCCTTCCAAGTTTGATCACTTGACAATTAATCATACCCCGGTTTCTTTTTATTTCATACAAATGGTTCACCTATTGATTTGCCTTAATATCTAATGATGCATGCATGAAAAATGGGATTTATTCAAATGTAGGATCAAATATCGTTCTGGCTACCAGGTCTGACAATAGGCAATTTAATAAAGGCATTTATACAACCAGCTACTTACTAATACGCAGCCATAATAAGTACTTATAAGTAAGGCCATTTTCCAAATTTCAAACAGTTTGGCAGGATCATAAAAATTGACATTATTAAAAACAAAACAAATATATCTCAACAAATCATAAACACATGAAATACAATCGATAAAAGAAAAACGTATACAATAAAATATTTAGTGGAATGTGAAATAAACTGTTTCAAAAAATAAATGTTTTTATTGACTGCATAAAGTACTGAACCTATGAGAGAGGCTCTTCCATAACAACAACAAAAATAATTTGCAATGAACTTGTAATTGTCAATGTGATATCACACTGAAGACTGTGGTTGACATGTTGATATTTTCTATCTTTTAAATTTCTTTGATTTATATAAGAACATAGGAGCTTTTCTGACACTCTGAATGTCATTATAATAAGGATATGTGTTTCAAAAAGTATTATGTTTGTCAAGGGAAAATGCTCTGTAGCAGAATCAATAGTAGCGATATAACTTCCAAACCAGATTCCTCTAAGGAAATGCTTCTGGAAAAGTTTTTATTATAATTGATGTACTCAGATGTTATGAGCAGAGTTTTCCACCTGAAAAATGTCTTTCATGGTTTATAGTCAGCCCAAGGATCTGGCTGATGTTGACCACCCACTTACGAAGCAGAGATCTGGGAAGTATTAATTATTGATCCCTTTTCTTGAAAGTCTTGAAGTTAACACTCTCGTACTTCTGCATCCTCTCAATCATTGTGCTGTACATATATCAGTAGCTTTCCCTTTGATCATTCTCATTATCTTATCCTTTATGAACAGTTTTGATAGATTATCTACCAGAATTACAGTTTTGATCACATTGCCCCTGCTCAAAATCTTTCAACTTAGCAACATTTTTACATTATGAGTTAAGTCATTTTTCTTACCTAAATATTTATGTTTCTTTATTAGAGTGTCATGTGACCTATTCCTACTTCATTCCGTATCCTTTTATTTCTGCTTGCCGTTCACCAGTCAGGAAGAAATATATTGCAACAAGACTATAAGATGCTTATGGGGCACCTGGGTGGCTCAGGCAGTCGAGTGTCTGACTCTTGGTTTCAGCTCATGTCATGATCTTGAGGTCCTGGGTTCGAGCCTTGCATCAGGCCTTGAGTTCAGTGCAGAGTCTGCTTGTACCTCTCCCTCCGCTCTTCCCCCCCTACTCTCTCTCTCAAATAAATAAATAAATAAAATCTATAAAAAAAAAACTATAAGGTATTTATAAGCATAGTGTGCATAAAAATACCTTCTCTCTCTTTTACAGTTGTTACAATAGTGTAAAACTAATGTATTCTCTACTCACTTTTGGTGTATAAGGGCTAAATCAATATTTGGATTCACGGTTGTCTTAGCTAAGTCAAGGAGCACTACACTTACTGTATCTAAATCTTTGTACTGGGGTCTTAAGTGTTTCTTCTTACTCATTTATTAAAAAGGAATATCCAAATATCATGAGATAGGATTGGTAGAATCCAGTGTTTTCTGGAGTCTGGTTATTCTAAGCTTTTAAAATGTGTGCTCTCTATGAAAGGGGGAAATATTCTACCCCATCAACATGACCGTCACATGCAAATGTATATTGTGGACCAGCAAGGTTGATTCAATATTTAAGAATTAATCAATGTAATGTAGAGGAGAAAAATCATTTCATCATATCAGTTGGTACAGAAGAAGTTGACAAGTTCAATCCTATTCATGATAAAAACTGTCAGAAAAATAACAACAGAAGGCAACTTTAACGTGATAAAGATATTCTACAAAAAACTTACAGCAAACATTATGCTTAAGGCTAAAATATGGAAATATTTGCCCTCCCCCCAAAAGATTAAGAAAAAGTCAAGGATTCCACTCTCACCATACTTATTCAATATAGTGCTGGAAGTTCTAAATAGTACATGCAGTAAGGTAAGAAAGGGAAATAAAATACACTGGGATTAGAAAGGAAAAAATAAAATTGTCCCTATTTGCAAATGACATAATTGCCTTGATAGAAAATTCTAAGGAATCTACAAATCTACAAATAAACTTTTAAAACCAAGAAGTGTATTCATCACAGACCAATAAATACATAGAACAAACTGGTGGTTGCTAGAGGGGAAGGAGGTGTGGTTTTGGACAAACTAGTTGGAGGGGAATGGAAGGTACAGGCTTCTAGTGATAGAATGAACAAGTCACAGGGATGAAAAGCACAGCATAGGGAATACAGTCAATGGTATTGTAATAGTGCTGTATGGTGATGGATAGTGGCTACCCTTGTGGTGAGCACAGCATAACACAGAGAATTGTTGAATCACTATGTTGTACCCCTGAAGCTAATGTTACGTTGTGTCAACTATCCTTCAATTCAAAAAAGTCAACATAAAAAAGATCTACTAAATGTCCATATACTACCAATGAACACCATTATACTAAAATTAAAAATACAGTACCATTTACAATGACTCTAAACAATGAATACTTAAGTATAAGTCTAACACACATGGTATGCTGAAAACTACACTACACAGATGAAAGAGATTTAGGAGACCTAAATAAATGGAGAATTACACTATGTTAGTGGATTGGAAAATCCAACATAATGATGTCAGTTCTCCCGAAGTTTATATGCAATTTTAATGCAATTTCTGTCAAAATCCTAGTAATATTTTTCATAGAAATAGTTACGGTTACTCTAAAAGTTATCTGGAAAGGCATTCTTATGAACTAGAATGATACTACTTTGAAAAGGAAGAAGAAAGTGAGTGGAGACAGTCTCCTCAATTTCAAGACTTATTGTACAGATATAGAAATCAACACTGTGGTATTGGCAGAGGGATAGACATATTGAGATCAATAGCATAGAATAGAAAGCCCAGAAATAGACCCACGGAAATTTGCCAACCAATTTTTGACAAAGGTACAAAAGCAAATCAATGGAGAAAAGATAGCCTTTTTAACAAATGGTGCCGGAACAACAGGACATCTGTAGGCAAGATACACACGTGCGTGCACATGCGCACACACACACACTTCAACCAAACTCTCACATCTTAAACAAAAAGTAACTCAAAATGAATCATGGATTTAAAAGTGGAAAGTAAAAATAGAAAACTTCTAACAAAAAAAATGCAGAAGAAATTCTTTGAGATTTAGGGCTGGGCTAGGCAAAAAGTGTAGAAGTAACACCAAGGTATAATCCCTGAAAGCAACAATTATTAAATCGAACTTGATTTAAAAAAAACATTTTGCTCTGAGAGAGTCTATTAAGAGAGTAAAAAGTTAAGCCACATAGAAATAAGATGTGAACATACGTTTTGCTGAGGAAGCTACAGAGATAGCAAATAAGAACATGAAATGATCACTGTCATGACTAGCCATTCGATAAATGCAAATTAAAAGCACAATGAAATGCCATTAAATAGCCATCTCAATGGCTAAAATAAAAATTAATGACAACACCAAATACTGGCGAGGAAGGTGAGAAACTGTGTGATCCAATGTCCATGGCTTGTGGGTGTGTAAAGAGTACAGCCACTCTGGAAAACAGCTCTGGTGTTAAGGAAAAGAAAAAAATTGTGAATATCATACAACCCAGAAATTGTACTTCTGGGCATTTTCCCTAGAGAAACACAGGCTTTTGTTCACCCTAAAACCTGTAGACATGTTTATAGCAGCTTGATTCATTATAGCCTAAAACTAGAAAAAACTCAAATATCCTTCAATGGATGAAAGCTAAAAAAAGAAAAAAGAAAAAAGAAAAACTGGTGCAGCCATATGATGGAATAATGTTGAACATAAGAAGTAGGCTACTGAGGAATGTAAAAACCTGGATGAAGTAAAAAATCATGCTGAGTAAAAAAACAAAACAAAAAACAATAAAAAAACAACAATCTGAAAGGTTATGACAGTTAATACATTTACATAACGTTCTTGAAATGACAATATTATAGAAATGGTGAACAGATGAGTGATTTTCAGGATTAAGGGAGGAATGGGGTCAGGAAGATACGGCCGCAGAGGACACAGTGGAAGGGGCTCTAATGGGGATGTGACTATTTGTCTATTGACCTAGTGAGGGTCAATATCCTGATGTGATACATACATGGGTAAGATGCGACCATTGGTGGTAACTGGGTAAAGGGTAAACTGGATGTCTGTACTGATTCTTAAAACTGCATGTGAATCTATAATTATCTCAAATAAAACATGTAATTAAAAAACATGTGAGAGGAAAAATGTAAACACTCATTTAATATCTGATGTTGTTAAAAACATAGTTTTTCATGTTTGTAGGTGTGGTAATTATATCTTGTTTCTGTTTCTTTGAGATTTTCTGTCATTTATAGATACATTCTAAAAGAATTAACTGGTAAGTGATATCTCATATTTGCTTCAAAATTATTTGGGGATGTGGGCGGTGGGGGCCATGATGGGATGAAGTGGGACCTACAGATTAGCAGGCAAAGTGTGGTGATGGGCAAAATGCGATCGAAGAGTCAACTGAAAAGATGGAATTTAGTAGAAATTTGTTGCGTTTGCTTGTAGACGTACGTCACACTTCAGTATTGCAGGGGTTCTGAATCAGTTTGGTTGTGGTGGTGGTTGCTAGTCCATGGAGCCACTTGGCAGTCCTCCAATTCATTGGTTTAATGCATATAAATATCGAGGATTACAAAGAAAGCCAATTGTCTTGAAATGCAGTTGTCAAAACATTAAACATCAGTACAGTAATATGTACATTTTTGTAATGCATTAAGTGATTTGACATTTAAAGTATAGGCAGGGTAAAGGTATATTTTATTTTTAAATGAGAGCCCTGTGTACATACCATTAGTCATCAGCCCAAATGTGAATATTAACCTGTCAGGTGCTTTGACCCACCTCCTTCTATACGTTGTTCAGGAGATAATCGCGGAGAGGGAATAACACAAAGCAGCATAGATGTCTAGGTCACCCATAGGAGGACTGGCCTCTACACCGTTTCATGCAACAGCTGCCAGACACGAACACACTCATGGTGGACCAGCTGGGGCCCGCGATGGTCCGGAGCCATGACGGCTGCGGTCAAGTGCAGGGGTGTAGCGCACAATCCACTGCTGTACTGTAGTGATGGCTTCATTACAAAAGTGATCACAGAGTAGTGACTATGGTAAAGGATATTTATATCAATTTGCTGCAATCATTTCTATGGAAATATCTGGGTTTTAAGGTGTCAGACTTACGCGTATTGCTAATACTACCATGACATGTGAAACACATTTATACTTCGAAAAACGCTAAACTTCGCTTAGAGGCTAATGTAAATAAAGATGCCAATTTTCCCCTCTTATCAGATTTCCAAATAGGGACCCTTCGTGGATCTCATGTTAAGGAGTCACCAGAAAAAATATTTAGTACCAAGTTTAGGAGTTTAACAAAAGGGTAAGTTATGAAGCAGATTTAGACATTTTCAATGTACAGGAAGATAGTAAACTTAGAGTTAAGGTATTCATAAAGAAAGAGGGATTTTGAGAAAATAGAAGAGAAACGGCCCCTTTGAGTAATGCCTGTAGTAAGGTGATACAAAGAAGAGGACAAGAGATAGCATTCTATTTGGCATAGAAGCATTTGATGTATGAGACAGAGGCGCAGAGGCTCAGAGAAACAGCCAAGGGGAGCCTTTGGAATCAGTATCTAATTCAGTCAAAGGGCAAACTGAGAGCAACAGGGTCTAGCTAATTGTTCCAACATTCATATTATCAGCCAAAGAGAAATGCTGGCTTACTGATCAGGTGACATTTTGTGGGACACACTGTTTAAAGGTTGCATAAGCAGAATTCCAAAGATGTGTCCTGCAATCCCAACACCGGTTATTTAATCAAACACTAATTGAGCTACTACTCTGAAGGGGCTTTTCAGGGGTAATTCAAAGTACTATAAAATGACCCTAAAAGAAGGTGATTATCCTGGGTTATCCATCAGGTCCCGATCTAATCACACGAGCCCTTAAAAAGCAATAGCATTTCCCCAGCTAGAGTCAGAAAGGTGGGGCAGAACAGAGAGAGGGAGCTCAGAGAGGTTTGAAGTGTGAGATGAACTCAAGCTCCAGCTGCTGGCTTGCAGACTGAGGAAGGAGGCCGTGGACCTAGGAACGTGGGCCTCTTCCAGAAGCAGAGAACAATCGCTGTCCAATCACCAGCAGCCTCAGTTCTACCACCACATGGAACTCAATTCCACCAACAACCTGAGTGAGCTTGGACGTGCATTCTCCTATGAATGTTCCAGAAAGGAATGCGGCCCTGCAGACACCCTGATTTGACCTTGTGAAACTCCAGCCACTGTGCTGAGACTTCTGTCCCACCGATCTATGAGGGAGAAGGATGGGTGGTGTGGTTTATCTCCAACAGACATAAACGGGATGGAAGATATTGGTATGCACGGTTGACACCTATAGTCCACGGGCTCCATCATCGGCCCACACTAAAGCATCCGCACCACAATGACAGATTCCGAGATGTGAGTGGGGGGACTGCACACCTGCCACATGCCTTTGTTTAACAAGTCATTAATAGCCACGTCTTCCTAGCTGTGACCCAGGTCAGGAGAAGAGCAACCAGGGTCATTAGAATTCATTTCAAATCTTTTCCCTCCGATGCACTAAGCACATGATTCATCATCCCCCTAATCATTAGCTTGAACAAAATATCTCAATTTCGATATCGCCATCATGAATTACTACAGGCCGGTGAGCGCTTTAAAACAAAGTGCACTGTTACCGAGATCATTCCCAATCGTTCTTCAAACTTAAATGTATTTTGGTTCTACACTGTTTCCAAGGACCTTAAAATAACTCTAATTTGTATCTGTCTTATCTTATAGATCAGAAAACACAGTAAATTTTTCACAGAACCATTTACGATGTTGAACCCTATTTTTACATTGTTATCACTTTGTGATTTTAGCATGAACACCCTTTAAACTTCATTTTACTTGTCTGTTTGGTATTAATAAAGGTGATGCTTTCAAATCAAATACCGTATCAACGTCATTTTGATACGCAACCGAGGTATAAAGTAATATGGTGGCTGGTTTCTATTTCCTTTACAGTATTTACTCTTTCAGTTTTGCCATGTACTTCCGTAACTGTGGGAGGAAAACTAAATTACTATTTTGGAGTTTAGAACTTAATTTAAAAATTGAAAGTGATTATTACTTCCAATTTGCTGCCTGTAATGTAGATCAGAGGTTAGCTACACAGTATGAAGAAATTAATTTATAAATGCAATATTTCCTTTATATTCAGATTTCTGTTCCAAATTAGACAAAGGTGACAAAAAATGATGGAAGAAGTATAAATGAGTTTCTCTAGGACTGAAGTGTTTAATAAATGGATTCTTTGTAGTGTGGCCAACATTGAATGAAGGGCTAACGAAAATGTCCAACAAAACACAGAGCCTATAAAAAGGTGAATAATAAAATAAAATGTAAGGATAAAGTCTATTTAGATGCTCTTTATATGATATATTGCAGAGATGCTTTTTTTATGTTTGCCTTTTTAACCAGTAAATTTTTCTTTAACCCTAGAGAGTTGTCCATGGAGATAGACTAGAAGAATACATGATAATTTCCAAGTGCAATTTACAAAGTTGATGACTCTTATAAACATTTAGGGAGCCTTTGTCAAAGATATATTTTACTTCTTGATGAAGGCATAAGCAGGATGGCAAATCTGGTTGAAGACATTTGAGGGATTGAATAAGTATTGTCATTGAAAGAAAGAGTGCAGGAATAAGATTACCGGGTTAGATACAAAAACTAGCAAATACACTACTATTAACCCATACCCTTTGTTATTAGCCATTTTCCCAGACAGAAATACAGGAAAGATATCTACAAGTTCATATTCAGTGTTGCACGGCCTTGGCCCTAATCCATAGCACATACTAAAGCAAACGGAAGTTCGTCCCCTTGGGGAATTAAATAAACTTGGGGTGCATCCATTAGGTAATGCTTCAGTGCCACACTGACATCACAGCTTATGTCTTTTGCCTTATTTCCATGCTTTGCATAGTTTTTCTTAACCTCAGGACATTAAACTTACAGTTTATTGGCTCCTTTGACCTGAAAATGATGCTTCTGGGCCTTAAGGAGGATACAGCCATAACCCCAGTATACTCAGACTGAGGGTTTGTTGATGATGGATTTGGTGTGTCAAGATCATTATCTTGCGCAGAGTGACCCCACGAACATGGCTGGATCAGACATTCCTCCTAATACACATCTCCAACAACAACGATTTAGCATCCATCCATGGACAAAAGTGCCTCTATGGGACCTTTGGGATGGAGCACCAAATGCCAAGGGACCTGGGAGGAGTCTGTCCACTGCGTGTGGGTGATAGGCATTGGCTCAGGGTCCCTGCTCTGTGGTCCCTGCAGTGGCCCGAGCACCAGCTTCAGCCCCTCTTGGCTACGGTCCGGGAGCTTAGAGGGCACTGTCTCAGACCGTCACCCGTGGATCAGCCTTTGTGGAAGTCCAGGTTTCCAACAGAAAGTCCCAATGCACCATTGGAGCAAAACAAACAGGAGTTTGTGTACACTGGAGTGGGTAAGACGGCCAGTTTGACTTTACCCGTGCACGTCACCAAGCATGGAACAGCTCAGTACCCAGGGGACTTCTCTTGGGTGGTGGGTGCAGAGCCTATGGGTGAGCGCCATGCTTCCCCAGCTGCAGGGACACTGCCAAAGAGGGCCACCTCCCTCTCATCCTATCCTCAGTCCTGAGATGTGAGCTGCACCACACATGGGCAGGAAGAGGCCGGGAGAACAACAGTCAGGCTCTATGGGGCATTAAAGTGACATGGGTCCTACTCAGTGCTCCGAGGTTCCTGCCTCCGATCCTCTGGGGACGCCTTTCCAGTCTTTTGGGGATGCCCCAAAGCACCCCAGCACTGAGCACTTGACCCACATACTGTATCCTGCACACACCCGGGCACCATCTGTCTGTTCCCTCCTGACAGTGGCGGCAGCAAGCTTTCACAGGTGGCTAGTAAGCACCCCTAGAAAGCCAGCTCAGTTTGGGGGCCAGGGACAGACCACAAGCTTTCACATTAGTCCTGCACAAAAATGCAAGAGGAGGGCGTTGCAGGCTGGAAAGAAAGCACACAAGCTTAGGAATTGTGTCACAGAGGGGGCATGAAACATGGAGCTGACATGCCCACAGAAGGCCTGAGAAAGTCTCAGAATCCCTAACTGGGCTGATGGAGGGTACGTTTTCCCAAAGTCAGCTGGCAAAGACTGGGGAGGGGCCTGTTCATTGCAAAGGCGAGGCTTCAGAGGACCTGAAAAATCAAGAAGACATGGTACCACCAAAGGACGTAATGACCTACCGGTGACTGAACCCAGAGACATGGAGATCTGAGGTTATAGGATAAAGAAATCGACCCTTCGATCTATATGGAATGGCTTTTTCTTTGTCTCACGTAACAGCTTTAAAGGTTTTTTTGTTTTTTATTTCCTCCATTAATGCCTTCATTTGTGTGTAATCAATTTTTGTAGCGTTTCTTTTACTTTATTCTCATTTCCTTTTGTGTGTGTGTGTTTTTTTAAACACATCTTGGAGAATGCAAATGTGATTGTGGTTTATCTGACAATCACTAACTTCACAATCTTTGAGCAGTTACTGAATTCCCTGAGCTTCCGTTTTAGACACTGAGAAACAAAATTTCAATTGTTGTGAGGACTGCATGAGAGGATGTCTGTGGCATGTCATTCACAGTGCCTGGAACACAGTAGGTGTTCAATTAATATCCTTTCCTCTTTCGTCTGTCTGTATATAGAAGTCCAAGTTTATTATAATAAAGTGTGACAAGAACGTTGCTATGTGCAGATTCCTTAATTTGGAGACTCCTCAAATCAAGCTGTTTTATAACCTAAAGACTTGCAAATCTCTCTAATCACTGAATCTATTCTTCACTCTCAGAAAAACACATACATGGGTGAAAGAAAGGAAGGGAGGAAGAACAAAATCCAATCAATACTTTGTTTCTTATTCTCTCAGGCTTGTAAGAGATTGTGACTCCCACCTTGACATTTCCACTTACCTTCCACGTGATACTCTGTGCTTAACAAAGATCTGATGGAACAACAGACAAATAAATGAAAAGCTAAAACCCTCTAATCTAAAATTTATTATTTCTTTTTTTTTTAAAGATTTTATTTATTTATTTGACAGAGAGAGACAGCCAACGAGAGAGGGAACACAAGTAGGGGGAGTGGGAGAGGAAGAAGCAGGCTCTTAGTGGAGGAACCTGATGCGGGGCTCGATCCCAGAATGCTGGGATCACGCCCTGAGCCGAAGGCAGATGCTTAATGACTGTGCCACCCAGGTGCCCCTAAAAATTATTATTTCTAATTGAGTTTTTAAAAGGTCATATTAAAATAAGCAGATTTAGTATTTGATCACCTGGAACCTTCTATCTCATGTTTTATCAGTGTGTAAGTCAGTGATCCCTGTGATTACTCTTACCCAATGAAAATACTCTCCTTTTAAATAATCAGAGGTTAATTAATTTTTAGAGTTACTTTTATAGAGACATTGTCTTCATGGGGTTACAAACCCTAGGAATTTTCTTTAAATAAAGAAAAGATTCCATTTCTGAGCCATGTGAGTGGACTAAATACTTATACCCCACAGAGCTCAGTAAATGTCCTTCAATTACTATTTTGTTGTTGTTGAAATAATAAATAATAGCATGAGTACCATAAAGAGAATCTGGGCCTGTCCATTGTTCATCTGCAATTCAGCCTCTCCTGAGACTCCCGTAGACATTCAGCACCTTTGTTTATTCCTCTGAAGTATAGGATTTGCTCAACCTCGCCCATCACGTAAGTAGGTAGTAAAAATCACTCTTGGGGCGCTTGGGTGGCTCAGCTGGTCAAGCCCCCAACTCTTGGTTTCAGCTCAGATCATGATTTTATGGTCCTGAGATCGAACCCCAGGTCAGCTCTGAGCTCAGTGGGGAATCTGCTTGAGATTCTGTCCCTCTACCCCTCCCACTCATGCTCTCTCTCTCTTTCTAAAATAAATAAATAAATCTTTAAAAAAAAACCCTTCTCTCCACTGAGACAGGTTCGTCCCAAAGTAGCTGGGAAGTGAAACACAAAGTTAAATTACCCATATTCATCTCTCACTGTCTGCTCCCTGTGATGGATTTTGATTTCACTAACATGATCTTTGGGACTTACATGGGGGAAACAATGGAAACAATAAAGGCAAACAGCAGAATAAAAATACATTTTTTTTTTACAAAGAATATAGTACACTTCTTAACAAAATGGCGTCAGCATGCTTGATGACAAGAATACAAACCAAAAAAGTCATGCATATTTGGTCTGAATGACAGCTGTAAGCATTTTGGCCAGTTGCGAACCTCTCTTATGCCTTACTTTCCCTATCTGTCAACTGGGGAAAATGAAAGTATATGATTTATACGGATATTGTGACATTTGAGGTAACATCAGTAGAAGGCTTGGCACATTGGCTGCACAGAGTAAGTGCACGTTCACCATCAGCGATTCTAAGGAGCGGTCCACCTGGGTGCACGCTTCCAGTTTCCCTCTTAGCATCACCAAGTTCTCTGCCCTCCTATCATATCTTCGACCTGCTCTACAGCAACCCTCTTACAGAAATAACAGACGTCGAAACAGTGTTCCTGGGTGAACAGCTTCAGTCTCTGGATGGGTTCATTCTGAGCATGTCTTCTCCACATAAGAAAAATCACACATTTTGAAACTTCGAAAAATCACACCATTTCTTTTAGGTGCCAATGCGCTACATTTGAAAACACAACATAAACAGAAGCACAAACTTCACTGAGAATCAAAAAAAATGTATGTGTGGTACAACGGAAAGATAAATGGATTCCATGCAGAGGGAGCATATCATATACGCTCTAAACTGGGATTCACGGAGATGAAAGTGTTTTTAGTAATGATTTCCCAGGGACAATAGGCATAAACGTGTTTTTATTAGGATTATTCATAAGCCAGGACTGTCCCAGGCAACCAAAGTGCAAGGTCATCGTACGTACAAAGCAAGGAGACGTGGGTTTTAGGGCAGGTTTGCATGGCCTCGATGTGTAACTTGATTTTAAGGCATGAGGAATTTCTAGACCTCCTGGTTTATCAATGAAAGGACGGAGGAATGACCCAGTAATCCATCAGAACCTTCCTGGCTATCCTTCTGCTCGAGAGAGGTGTGTGTGCCTATTGCCTAGAGATGACTTCCAGCCTGAAGTGCTCATAATAGACCCACGCAAAAGGCACATCCATCCTAAACTGAAAAACAAAAATAACGGGCAAGGGAGGTATTGGAATAAAGAGGATGAGGATGAGCGAGGGGGCTCCTCCGAATGAGCAGCAGGTAGAAAGGAAGCTCTTGTGAGCTGTTGGAAGAATTCCCGTCCCTGCTGATGAGTGGTGGCAGTCTCAGGAGTTAGGTGACAGGACTTCAGAGGGAAAAGGTGCCAAACAATACCCTCCTGCTTTTCTATCTCTTGCTTTCCAATTAATTACCAAAAACCCTCCTTCTGTCACATTGGAGGGAGGCATGTGCGAGCAGATGGAGAGGCTGGTGGGTTGTTTGTATCTATATTCTAATCTACAGTAATGTTTTATATTTGCTAATTGATAATGACCAATGGAAGCCCAGTTTCTGAAGCAAAAGAAGTTACATATAAATATAAATGCGTACATATTTATAGATGCATCTGGGAGCTGTATACATTTTATGAAATCTCATTTTTCAGGTCTCAACTTAAATTTTTCCTCAGAGAGCAATTTTGTGGGTATTTATTCTAATCATGGCTCCTCACTTTTAATTTCTGTCCTTGTTCTTCAAAAACTTACCAGAATCGATATTATATATTTATTTAATCCTGATCTGTCTCCATTAGACTATCAACCCCATGGTCTATGGCCATACCACCCTGAATGTGCCCGATCTCGTCTGATCTCGGAAGCTAAGCAGGGTCGGGCCTGGTTAGTACTTGGAAGGGAGACTATCAACCCCATGAAATCAGTGAATATATCTGCTTACCTGCTCAAAATATATAGTGGAGACTCAGTTAACATTGGCTAAGTGAGTAAGATCAAGTATCGTTAAATAAATGGGTACCTGGTGTGACCTACATGGAGTGTCGGAAGAAACAGAATTCTAATAAAAGTTGAAATATGGGTTATAACAATGAGATAGAGAAGAGGCTAATACATGAAGGGGAAATTTAGACTGAATTCTTGTATGTAGCTAATTAGGGTGTAGGGGCTAGGACCAAGAAAAAAGAAGAAAAAATCAAATTTGCATTGTTCAATATCGGAGAGAGCCAGAGATGGAGGAATGGAGGCCCCGATGACATTAATATGAACATTTCTTTCTTAAAAGCTTTGAATTGGACTTACTGGCAGCTGATTTCACTATCCCGGGCAGGAGGAAGTTAGGATTGTGCCACTGAAAGTCACAAAAGTGGTGGCAAGCCGAGCACTCAGTTCTTGGCAACAGGTGAAATGTTAAAGAGCAAAGAAGAGAGAAGACAGAATGGACAGAACCATGCCCAAGCCTTTGTTTGGGGGTGGGGGTGGAATTCGTGTTCCCAGTGACGAATCAACTGATCAAGGTTGCAGGTGCGTTACATGGGCTCCTGGGGATTGGGCGTGTGTGTGTGTGTGTGTGTGTGTGTGTGTATGTCTGTATTGGTGTTTTAGTTTGTTTGTTTTTAGAAAGCAACAATCAGCAATGTGAAATACTGGGTATTTGGTAAAAAGAACATAAGAAGAAAACAGTCAAGGAGTCAAAAAATTAGAAGGTCTGAAGGCCCTCTGAGAGAGGATTTTTAGTAATCCAGAATTAAAAGCCACATTATATGGGATTATTATAGGAAACAGGTGGCAAATAAATTGAGACGATTAAAAAACATTTCTCTTTGGCTGTGAATAGACCAGAGATGCATTGTCAGTTTAAGCGAGGTCGATGGAGATACTTCCTAGGTACGTATTTGAATTAAATTTGCATGAAAGCCCAATGGAACAAACTGGCCATTGGTGCCGGAAGGATGGGGCTGCACGAATCGCTCTGTTGGGCTGGGCTGCATTGCTTGACATGTTCGAAATGGACAACCACCCTCGGACTGGAATTTATAACATCAAAGTCACTGTAAAACCGTGAAATAATTGTTTCTCTGGACATATCTAGATTGCATTTTAATGATATGTGTTTTAAGTTTGGCTTCCCTCGTACTAGATAGTTTACAGTTGGAAAAATGCATCTATGTCGAAGCTCTGAAAATAAACACAAGCAGAGGGAAGACCTGACTGGGTGTTGGTGTCCTCCAAAAAAAGCAGATGGCATGATGGAATTAAATATTCAAGCCACTTCTTTTGAAATGAGGGGATATCTGTGAAGATCCGTGCACATCTCTCAGATAACAGTGCTGCCTCCCACCACTGGGAGGTTGGGGGGAGGCAGGGGTGGGGAGAGCCCGCAGACTGCTCGGTGGTATTGACACCTGCAAGGGGAGGAGGGGAAGGAGGGAGATCGGGTGGGAAGAACGTCCGCCCACAGCGCTGCCCCGAGTCTTGGCCCGAGAGATGGGGACCAGGAAGGGCTCGACGGTAGGAGCTCCTCTGTGCTCGTCATCGGCTGGGAGAGGCCTGGGCCAAAGCCGGCCTCAGCGTGAAAACCACAGTGGGTCCCTAATGTGCAGCATCTGGAGGCTGTCAGGAAAATGCTTTCCTCATGCGAGGAGCTGCTTACCCCATAACTGCCACCAACCTAGCTTAAGAGCATCTCTACTATTTACCTTCATCATGGGGGCCAGGATATCTTCGGGTCCTTTGTAGGAAATCAAACAGGACAAAGCCAAGCACACAGAACCGTTCAGCCCCCCGGTACTGTGAGTAAGGGAAGAGCATAGACGCTCATCTCTAAAATGAAAATACCTTTTATCGTTCCTCTACTAAGTGGAAATGAATTCGCAGGCAAGCGGGGACACAACTGGGTGTCCTCTAGCTGAGTACAGCCCCGCCCCCCAAAATTGATCTAAAGAGCTTATTTTTTAAATGATAATTTCTGCGACACTTTTAGCAATTGCTCCACTGACCTGGTTTGAAACCCCAGGCGCACCCTAGTCCCGTGTGACATAACCATTTCATTTTGGAAAAGAGAAGTAAGGAAGGACTAAGGTGGGGGAACTTCAAAGATATTTAAAATCAGGTTGCAGGTTTCTTTGGACGTGAACAAAGGAAACAAAACCAAAACCAAAATAGAAATAAATGCTGAGTTCAATTGTTCTAAAAAGACACGTGAGGGGCTGCTGCTCACAGCAGTGTGTGTGTGTGTGTGTGTGTGTGTACTTGCACACTTCTTCGGTCTTATTATTATGTCACTGGGGTGGAAAATGATAGACATTTTGAATTGCAAGTGCTTGTTCTTTTTTGCCCTTGATGTCTTTTCTTTTCCATTCACGTGGCCAGCCGAATTCTTTTCTGGGGAAAACGGAATCATTTGAGGGCACTTCATCTCGTGTGATGGCCCCCAGGCGCTGTTTTACACACACTTGCAAAAAGACGGTTTTGGTTAGCACCCAATTGTTGTGGCGGATAATTGGCACACTTGCTCTGCACACCCTTCCCCTAACACTGCCCTGCCTCCCTCCGCTGGGTCCCTCCACCGTTTGGAATTGCTCTGACCCCGATGAAAGGAAAAGTTGCGAACAGATATGAGCAAACAGGTTTGTATAAAATAATGCCTGTGCGCCAGCTGGCCTTGTGTTTGTTCCACGCAACGGGGTCAGGGAACTTATATGGTCTTAATAAATGGAATCAACCGGCTTCATATGTATTTTGGCACTAATCTGTGGCCTATGGCATCATTTCCTGGGGTTTAGTACAGTATTAATAAAAAGGGCTATTCCAGACTAGGCACAAATCAATGCTGTACTATAGACCAGTTGTAATTTTTGCTGAAAGAATGATACAGGGATATTGCTGTTTATGGCATTGACTTGAATACCTGAAAACTGGTTTAGGTTGAGATTTGCTATATTTTTAAATTCCCTGTTCGTTTATTACCTTAAAAAGCATTTCTTTTTCTAAACGTCCGAAGCTGACTCTAGTGCCTGTCAGCAGTGAGTCCGGGTTTAGCCCTTGGCTTTGAGACACACTGAATTCGTTACATTTGTTTGTGCGGCCTCTCTTAATCTGTTGTGACAACAAATCAGGCTCTGATTTAAATTAAAGCAAATTGCAAAATAATTAGGAGTGTTCATCTTTCTTTTCCTCTCTTCTGTCTTCAACCTAACGTCCATCAGATAATCTGGAGATAAATAAGACACTTTGAGGAATTTACTCTTCTTTTCTTTAAGGATTATCTTAGGGACAATTTAATAAAACAAGTTTTTGTTAAGTTTATTTTCAGAGTATAATGAAACATCTACCAAAATAGATAAAAATAATATTTCTTTTTACAAAAGTTTTTTTGTTTTTTTGTTTTTTTTACATGTGTAAGATTGTGGTCTTTACTCCCTTTGCCTGTATTTCGAAGTGCAATTGGGGTAAGATGCATCTTTTGAAATAACTTTGTATAATATTGTATGGTATCAACAAAACTAGTTGGATGACTTCTTCCTCCGTATGCAAAATGTCAGTTTCTCTTTTTTCTAACTTTAAAATTCAGACCATAAACTTCCTTAACCTGCTTAAGATTTCTTATTAAATAATCTATATCATTTAGGCTTAAAAATGGAAGTAGTCATAGAGGCCATGCTGGAGGAGCAAATTCTGGAGTCCCCATCATCCAATGCTTCCAACCCCCCTTTCCCTGCCCCCTTCCCCCCCAGAGCCTGGTGGGGAAGCAGCCTTTAGTGGCACCATGGAAATTGCTGAATCAGTGAGGAGCCAAATTTCTGGAAAAAGTGCTCATCTCTTGCTTTAAGACCCATGCTTTAGAAAAGCCCAGTCTGAATACAGAGTGTTCTAGACAAGTAGGGAAATTCCAGCAGCCTCTGAATTGCCCTGGGGACACAGACATTGGATGAACCAATTCCCTCCCAGCAGGCAGTGCTCCACACCCCAAAAAGGACGCCTCTGCTCCATGCTTAGTTGCAGAAGAAAGAAAGTCTCCTTTGGAGGATCTGGCTCAGATAGTGGGGAATTCGAAATTGAAATCAGAATTAACCATGGGTGAGAAGCAATCAGCTCTTTAAACACCCAAGAACTCTTGCATTAGTACTAAAAGACTCAAACTTCAAGCTCCCAAACCCCTTTTAATGGCTCTGGGGGCTCCTTTGCCAAGGGCAAGGACAAGAAATATGAACAGTTATTATTCCAAGTAGGCCAAGGCTTCGGAAAACACTGAACACACACACACACGTGCACGCACACACACACACACACGCACACACACACAATCTGCCAACACAAGGAAGAATAAAACACAATTTTTATTGGTATAATATTTTCACACTGAAATGTTAAATTGTGTTTATTGAACTTTCACATTAAACAAAATGAATTGCCTTAGAATGAAACATTAATAGTGCTTCAGATGCCTATTAATGATAAGGTGTGACGGCTGAGAGTAATAAGTAATAGACCAAAAAATAAGTCCATTTTCTCTGCAATCTCTACAAGAGAGATTATGTGCCATGGGTGGCGGGAGAGAGAAAACTAGCCACAACGCTCCTGGATACTCTACACGAGAGCTGACTTCGCTATAAAATCTGGTCCTAAACTACTGCATAACAGAGAGAAACCTAGGATGACTGAATGGGTCTCTAATAATGAAATTATATAATCACATAAAACAGCCACCCACTCCACACTCCTCGTGTAACATTAATATGTCAACAATTTTTAATTATTATTATTATGAAATATTACACAGCGCCCACCTCTACACTGAGGGAACGATAACGTAGAAAATGTATATTACAGCGGACCACCACTTTCACTGTGTAGATGGGTCAAACACCACAAACTTAGCATTTCCCCCTGAAAAATATAGTCATCCTAAGTACATGTGCACAAGAAAAAGACAACTATAAAGAATGGTCTGTGCCCCAACTTAGGAAGGTTCTGAGTGCAGTGGAGTCAAGCTCAGAGCTACACACCGAAGCCCATTTTGCAAACTCGTTCAAAGCAAATTAGTGATGATGATAGCAGAGCACTAAAATCTGCGAGTTCGTCTGTTTAATTAACTTGTCTTACTTTAGAATGTATGTGCACACCATAAGGTGAGACGCGTCCCTGAAATATAAACACATTAAGAGTTCATTGAATTTTATTCCTGGCTTCCTGAACCAAAAGATAAATGTAATTTTGCCTGTGATAACAGGCCTAGTGGAAAAAACAGTTATCATATCTTTATTCAAAGGCCGTCCTTCCTCTGCTATCTTTCAAGACCTACACATTTAAGCACTCAAGAATAAGAGGGATACGGATATTTACATAAAAATGAAGTCATTTGGGAAAGACGTGGAGGAATACATTTCTACTTTAATTTTCACTCTTCTCGTTTTTATTTGTACTTCTGTAAGAGGTTTTCGTCCTCTTTTATAATAATTTATTTCAGGAATTTTGGCGTTCAATGTCTGACTATTGGGTGTAATACACTGCAAATATTTTTTTCTGTGACAGCCCTCGTGACAGAAGCACATTTTTGCAGATGAGATTCAGCATGTTAATATCAACCACAACACATGGGAAATTATTTTTTTCTCATGAGGAAATTAGCATGACCACAGAAGCTGAGGATTGCAATTTATCTTTTTGTCTCACATAAATATAAATTGAAATATAATAGAAAACAATGTTATGAAGTGATTTCCACAATTTTTTTCTTCCTCTTTTCATACATAGAAATCGTAAAGGAGGCTTTAAATCAATATGTCTGTATTTGGGAAATGTTATTGTATGGCATTGTTGTCTGGGTTTATGCAGTTTTCTTACACATGATTGGAATTACTATTCAGTAATATCCTAATAGAAATTTTTTAAAAAGAACCCTTCTTGAAATAACACTCATAAAAGCAGCAAAGTCCTGGGGCACCTAGGTGGCTCAGTTGGTTAAGCGGCGACTCTTGATTTTGGCTCAGGTCATGATCTCAGGGTCTTGGAATGGAGCCTGGAATGGAGCACTCAGCACAAAGTCTGCTTGGGAATTTTCTCTCTCCCTCTCCCTCTGCCCCTTCTCTCTCTCAAATGAATAAATAAATAAATCTTAAAAAAAAAAAAAAAAAAAAACAACGAAGTCCTGATGATTTGAACTGTAAAGACTTCATCTCTAGGGTCCACATCAAGCTTGGGCTCTGGATTAACACATCCCTAATTAGGCACTTTTACCTACTGTCTCTAACACAGTGGATCAGATCAGAGAAGGAAGAGCTACTCCTGCAGCAGTGGGAAAGGTCCACAAGCAGCACAGTCTTCACAGAAGAGCAGGCTACCTAGTATGTATTCCATCTCCAATTCTTTGAAGACAATTCTGTAGTTAGCTCGATTGGAACAGAGCTCAGCAGCCCTGTTCAGATTCCTTCAATGTGAAGATGCCCCAGAGCAAGAAAACCCTTACTTCATTTCACATGCTCTCTTATTCCCAAGGTTGATCAGGCTCGGGTGTTCTCTTGCTTCATCTAGACCCACTCCCATCTGAACTCCATATCTCTTTATCTGGATCTATGAGCATAATTGACATTGTCCTCCAGGAGCTCTGAAGTCCAGACGGGACGAGATCACATGTTTCTCAAATACTTTATACTATTATCCTTTCTCACTCTCTGATTGAAGCTTTCTGAAGCTAATGTCTAAACTCAGACACATCTATTAAAGATGTTGCCACCAACCTTGGTGTCCACAAGTGCTCCCAGAATTGAAGGGAACGAGGTTGACCTCTTACATGCACTTTCTTATCAGGGTTATCTTCTGTGGAACCACTAGATGGGTCTGAAGTGCTCATCATCCTACCACCCCATTTGCTTTGGGGTGGTGTTCTAGGGATCACGAACCATTCAAATTATGCCATGGGAGTATGTGCATAGCTGTGTAGCTTGTGCAGTGAACGCAGAGCCTTGATCGACTGGAATCCTGCTGAATGTCGAACACACGGCAAAGGTGTTTTCCTAAGCCACAATACGTGGCACACTGGCTGGTAGTCCCATAAGTGTCTGCAGTGGTGAGGCACTCCTGTGATCCATGACTAGAAGCTAGCTGTCCCATGGGGTCCATTTGACACACTCACATGAGACCTCTGCCCCAGGATATGTGGCCCAGTTTGCCATGTTGCATGTGCTGCATGTATCCTTGGCTTCCATTTCTTCTAGGGTAAGTCCTCATGATTCGGCGCATTCTTGCATCTGAGGTAGCCATCTATGTCCCATCTGTGATAGCCCCAGTGGGCAACCATGGCGATTTGTTGAACACATGCTTGGTCAGCTCATGCATTCCATTCACATTCCCTTTTGAATGGTTTCTTTTCCAGTTTGCAGCTGCTGCCAGAGCCTCTGTCCCAACAGAGGGGAGCCTTCATGGTCCAATCATTAATCTTCTAGTCACTGGACCATATGGCTAGCCTGTTTTCAATAGCCACGACTCTGTAAACGTGTAGCAGGGAGTTGCTGATGAGTGGTTTTCACAGCTGTCACTACCACATGGAGTTAGGTCTGTTGGGCAGAGTGTTCTAGTCTGTTCTCATTCAAAATGTGGCCATCCCTGGGGAGATGGCTGTAGCAGCCCAATGGGCTCCATCATCTTTGAGATTCATGGATCCATCCAGGAACCAAGCCATAGGATCAGTTGGAACATCTTCAAGCCCTGGACCCACTTAACAAAGGGAGGGGTGAGAGCACGTGTCACAGCACATTCAGTCCCCTCCAGAGAGGCAGCCACTTGTTCATAGAGTCAGCTGATTCCCCAGGGCCCTGGTCAGGCTCAATGGTGAATGTGCCATTTTCATTTCATGATGGAGCTTCGCAGAGTCTGCTCTCCCCTCTCAGTGGGCTTAGTGAGTACTCACGTGAGGACAGGCAGCTCAGGTCTCAGGGTCACATATGGTGCATCAGTGGTCGTGAGTTCTGTCTCCAGTAGGGCTTAAAGCAGGCTAGGAGCTGCTACTGGAAGAGGGTGTATCTGGGGGCTACCTCAGTTAATTTACATGTCCACTCACCATGGTGACAGTCGCTTGCCACAGGCTCCAGTCCACATGCAGAAGAGTCACTGAAATCTGTGGTTCCACGATGCTTGCAGCCTCCATTTACCCCAATGGGAAGGCTGCACCATTGCATGTTACAGGGCCTCTAACACCTGCTATTGCTGAGGTCCCGCTCAAAGGTAATTGGCCTTGTAGCTACACTTGATTAAAGGGGTCAAATGATACCCATATGTGGTATAAGTTGTCTCCAAGTCAAACAGTCTTCCTCGCTGCCGAGCCTCTATCTTATCGGTGGAGGCTGCTATGAACAGCCTAGCTGCTAATGTCATAGTTCAATGACCTTATATAGGCCCTGGCCAATTTGTTTCTCAGACTAGCAACAGGAATGTCATCAACATAGTGGGTGATGAGCACCCCTGAGCCTGTTGTAGATGGTGGCATGTTGCAGGGGAGTTATGTTATCTCTGCAGAAGTTCAGTGAAAGGATCCTGCATGCCATTCCATGTGAACACAAATTGGTCCTCATCTTTGTCCCACAGAGAGATTGAGATAAAGGCATGAACTAGATCAATAACAGTGTGCCAGTCTCTCATGTAGGCCACCACTGCTTTGACGATGGCCGTGATGGCACATACCCCAGTGGCCAAGGGTGCCATCTCCTCATTTAATCGATGGTAGCCCATGATCAGCCAGCCAGGCTCTGGGTTGTTCGCTGTGATGACAGGACATGGAAGCCTCCTGCCTGCTGCAAGCCCTGAATTAGCAAAGTACTGTGTTTTCCTCTGGCTGGTGGGAAATACTGTTTTTGTTGAGTAATTTATTGGGTTTGGGTGATTCGGGTGGTGAATGAGAGTGCTGCAGCTGTTACAGCTCGAATCCTTTGTCTTGAGGGGCCAGTCCCCTGAGGCTGTGGTGAGGTTTGTGCTCAAGAAGCTAGAATGTCAACACCTGTTACACACTCAGCGGTGGAAACCAGGATCACCAATGCCAGCAATGACCCGAAGGGCCCCACCCACAAGGATGTGCAAACTTGTCTGCCATGGGTCCTCACGCTTGTCCTAAAATCCCTCAATGCCACCAGCTCTCCCAACCTTGCGGGGGCCTGGAATTATTGTCCCCTGGGCATCCATGTCCAACAGCCTCATCAAAGTCTGAATCTCCTCTTGAGAGAAATGGAAACGCTTATACCCTGCTGGTGGGAATGAAAATGGTTCAGCCAATGTGGGAAACAGTTTAGTAGTTTTCAGAAGTTCAAACATAGAGTTACTACATAACCCAGCAATTCCACTCCTAGCTTTATACTAAGAGCTTTGAAAATATATCTTCACACAAAAACGTGTACATTAATATTCATAACAGCAAAAAAGCAAAAACAACCCAAATACCTATCAACTGAAGAATGGATACACAAAATGTGGTATATCCACACTGTTGAGAGATGTAGTCACATGTAGCTTCCGACCCTTTGCATGGCATCAGAAAAGTGGCCTTCGATCCAGACCTTTTCCTTAGTGGGAGACAAAGAGCACTCCCAGCTGGTGCTGACCTTATCTCCTTATGTGGGAATTTCTTTCCCCATTTTGGACTTCCTAGTTCTGCTTAAGCTTTTGTGTCATACAGCACCTGGCCAACCGCACTGTTGCAACCCCACTGTTCCTGGTGGCATTGAGGGATTTTAGGACAAGCATGAGGACCCATGGTAGACAAGTTTGTACAAAACAAAACAAAACAAAACAAAAAACACTCATTCATGAGGCCATAACTGCTCTGAATGTAAAGCAAAAAAGCAACACTTGTTGCTTTGCATTTTGTTTATAATACACATTTTAACAGGTATGAAGGGGTATCTCATTGTGGTTTCAATTTACAGTCTCTGATGACCTATGATGTTGAGTCTCTTTTTATTCACCCGTTGGCCATTCGCATATCTTCTTTGGAAAAATACCTCTTCCGGTTTTTTGCCCATTTTTAAATTGAGTTGCCTGACTTTGTATTGCTGAGTTGTAGGAGTTCTTTATGTGTTCTGATGCTGGACCAGATATTTGCAGATATTTTCTCCCATCATGTTGCTTATCTATTCACTTATTTGATAGTATCCTTTGAAGCACAAAAGATCTCAATCTCAATAAATTCCAATTTATCTATTTTTTCTTTTGTTTGTGTTTAGGTGCCCTGTTAAAGAAACCATTGCATAATCCAAAGTCACAAAGATGTACACCTATGTTTACTTTTTAAAGTTCATTGTCTTAGCTCTTATATTTAGATCTTTGATCCATTTTGAGTTCATCTTTGTGTATGCTTTGAAATAGCACAATTTAATGAAACAAGCAATCTTACCCCATTGCATAATCTTGGAATCGATGTTGAAATCAGTGGAACATAATGTGAGTTGATTTGTGTAGTCTTTATTTGAATCCATCGATCTGTATATCTATTCCTACGCCAGTACTACATCATGTGACTACCATAGCTTTTCAGTTAGTTTGAAAATCCAGAAGTGTGTGCCCTCCAACTTTATTCTTCTTTTTCAATGTTTCCTATGGTGACTCATTGTCCTTTGCAGCACCATATGGGTTTTAGGATTAGTTTGTCAATTTTTTGCAGAAAAGGCAGTTGGAATTTTGATAGGGATTACAGTGAATTTGTAGAACAATTTGAGGATTGGTGTCATCACTATAATATTGAGTCTTCCAATCTATGAGTACAGGATGGCTTTCCACTTATATATGTCTTCAATTTCTTTCAACAAAATTTTAAAGCTTTCAATATACATCTTGCATTTATTCTTAATCATTTTATTGTTTTAGATGTTAATGTTAGAATATTCAGAGTTGGGGCGCCTGGGTGGCACAGCGGTTAAGCGTCTGCCTTCGGCTCAGGGCGTGATCCCGACGTTATGGGATCGAGCCCCACATCAGGCTCCTCCTCTATGAGCCTGCTTCTTCCTCTCCCACTCCACCTGCTTCTGTTCCCTCTCTCGCTGGCTGTCTCTATCTCTGTCGAACAAATAAAATCTTAAAAAAAAAAAAAGAATATTCAGAGTTTTCTATATTTAAGATCATATCATCTATAAATATAGATACTTTAAATTCTTTCTGATCTGATTGCTTTTTATTTCTTTCTCTTGCCTGACTGCCCCAGCTGAGATTTTCAGTCCAATATTACTTAGCGGTGTTGAGACAAGACATCCTTGTCTCCTTACTCTTAGCAGGAAAACTTTGTTTTTACAGCATTAAGTATTAGGTTAACTGTGCGTCTTTCATACATGCCCTTGATCAAGCTTAGGAAGTTCCTTACTATTCCTCCTTCTAGCCTTGGCTTCTATTCCTAGAGTAGGAATACTCTTTTACCCTGGAAAGGTGTTGGATTTTGTCAAATGATTTTTCTGCCTCAGTTGAGATGACCAGGTGTTTGGTTTTCTCCATTCTGTCATATGGGGCATTGCATTAATCGGTATTTGTATGTCAAGCCCCTCTTCGTTCCTGGGATAAATTTCACTTGGTCATGGTGCGTAATCCTTTTAATATATGTAATCCTTTTAATATACCCTTCTCTCCTGGATTTGGTTTACCAGGATTTTTTGAGGATTTTTGCATGCATATTAATAACGGGTGTTGATCTGTAGTTTCCTTTTCTTGTGACATTTTTCTTTGGCTTTGATATCATGGTAATACCGGATTCACGGAATGACTAGGGAAGTGCTAAAAAAAAACCTCCCAGTCTTTGCAGAAGGAATGTGTGTAGGGGTTAGGGCACACCTTGGACACTGAGCCACACAGCTGACAACTCTGTCTTAGCCTTCACTACCTCCTTGTACAGAGCTTCGATGTCAATCAAAGGTTAGAGTTCAGGGTCTTCTCAGGTCTTTGATGGGCATATGTACAGTATGGGCATGTGTGGGACCTTCTTGATTCAAGGAACGTGTTAGAGTTGTTCACAGCCCCATTCTCCTAAGCTCTCATTCCCCAACCTTTCTCCACAAGCTCTTTGTTGAGTCTATTGTTTGTTCCAACTGTTACCCATTGCTTCAGGCAGCAGTGGTTAAAACATGTTCCAGTTTATGCTTTGGACAGATGCTCAGCGCTTACCAAGTTCTGAGGTAGGTGAAGTAAAAGATAACCCTTTTGAGCCAATCGTCTAGATTCAGCCAGCAGCGGGCAATAAACAAAGACTAAATGGGAATAAAGCAAATGACTATAAATACATAGAATTCTTTGCAACTGACGTCAGTTCTGCTTTCTCCTGTACCTGTAATGGAATCTGGACTGTCATTTTCAAGGCTACCGCTAAGCTGGGAATTGGGACTTGGGACCAGGGTCGGTTAAAATGACACATAGCTCTCTGTTCTTGCCAAACGCAGACACTTTTCTTGAATGAATTCTCCCTGGGTGCTGCAAGCTTTTGGAGAATTTCCAGATTTCTGAAAAAGTTTATTATCACATTTTCCCCCCAGTTATTCCATTGCTTTTATGGAGGGGCAGCACTTCGGAGTTCCTTAATCCATTCCCTTCGCTACCTCATAGGAATTTAATTCTCCACTTTTGTATTAACATTGGTGCTCATCTCAGATGGAAACAAATAAAGCTGGCAAACAGAAGCTGTGCAAACTTGGAAAGATGCAATCCATAGGCACATACATACACACCAAGACTACTCTCACCAATTTCTTTTAGTAACTTTACTCATATTATAGATGGAGGCTATCTGCCATATTTAGCATTATTATTTTTATTTTTCTTAAGTTAGACTTGATGGAGTGGCCTTCAAATTGTAACACAACAAAATTAAGTAAATATTGGAGAAAGAGAATTGAAAGAAACTCCCTTTTTATTTTCCTTTACAATAATTCAGGGAAAGTCAAGGCATGTCTTTATGGGATTTTAGGATTCGTTGCATCAAAGTGACAGACTGGAAAGTTAGGAAATGATGCTGTAGTCCGTAGAGGCTGCCTCCAGGTCAGGACCAGATGGCTCTTGCTCTCTCCCTCGTAAGCAGACGGAGCACTTCTGACCGATGTGCCGGGAGCACATGTGTGAAATGAAAACCCAAAGAAAGCTTCCCTCAGCAAGTTTAGACAGGCTCTGTCTCTGCCCTATGAGCAAAAACAAAACAAATAAAACAAAACACACAAGCTATGTTCTCTGAATTCTCTAATAATGGCTTCTATGCACGCATACTTTCCATTGCTAAGATCACAATTAAGTGACATATACACAATCAAACTGATAATATGAACTGTCTTAAAATGACTTTACTGTCAAATAAAGCAAAAACCCTCTCTTCTAACTCTCCAGAAAGGAATATAGTAAATTGTATGATGATATTTTTGAAGAAATAGGATGAAATTTTACAATAATTTGCTGCCATTTTAGATCACTGAATATTTATTGAACAACTAGTATGCTATAGACATTTTCAAGATCTGGAGATTAAGGCTGCCAAATAAAATACAGGATATCCCACCCAATTTGAAGTACAGATAAAAACACATTTTTATCGTATGTTCTCAATATTGGGGCAGACCAAAAATTGTCATTTATCTGAACTTCAACTTTAAAAGGACATCGTGTATATTTTTTTGCTAAATGTGCCAAATTTATAGGAGACACAATTGTGGACAAGATGAGTCTGGCTGTTCTTATGGATTTTACCACATTGAGAGGTGAAATTAAATGGGCAGGGGCAACCCAGAGAAATTAGTGCAATCGGTGTGAGAAGGAAGTACAACCCCTCCTTAGGGTGGTCAGAGAAGTTCTGTGGAAATATCAACAGGTGTCTGAGCCAATAATTAAGTTATAAATCATAGGAGAAGAGTCTGAGGAAGAAAGAGTCCATTAGAAGGAAGAGCTTGTACAAACTCTTGAAAGCATAAAAGACCTTCATTGAGGAATTGTAGTTGATTCATATTCCCAGAGCATTGAATGGCAGGTGGAAATTTGATATATGAATCCTGAGATCCCATATAGACCAGATAAGGAAGTCCATATCATCCAAAGTTAAGAGGAAATTGTAAGACGGTTTGATGGGATCGTGTTCAGAGAACATTCACTCTGGCTGCAGTCAGAGGGATAGATGTGGGGAATCCCTAAACCAGGGAGTCCTGTCCACAGTCTGTCACCATGTCTGACTATAGTCTAAGATGAGAGGAATGAGAATGGAGATGGAGAAAACCAGCTGTATTTTTGAAAGATCAATGCAAGTTATTGACTGATAAAATATGAGGCATGAATGCAAGAAAGGGTCAAGAATGATGTTAAAGTGTTGACCTTTGGTGACATAGAGTCACCTGCAGGACACAGGGACATCACAGGAAATGAAGATTGAGGAGAGTTTAATTTAGGCAAAGCATAAGGACATCCAGAGGTGGGCACCCTGAATTTTGGTGTAAATTATATATATATATGCACATATGCACATTTATACACGTACACATACACATATATGTACACACATGCAATCGTACTCTATGTGTGTAAAATGTGTATTATGTGTATATATTTGGAGCCAAAGGATATATGATTGAATCATCAGCTTGCTGATGATACCTGAAGCTTTTGGAACAGACCTGCTCCCCCAGGGATAAAGAATAGAGAGAGAGAAAGAGGGGCCCCCAGTAGAACCCAAGGAATCAATCCATGGTGTTTAAGCAGCTGGCAAAGGGGACATCTGAGAGATCAAAAGTTAGAGGATAATGTACTGATGAAAAATCCCCCAAAAAATAGATTTGAGGAGGGATGATCAATAGTATCAACATAAACATGTCTATAAAGGAAGGAGGCCGTAGACAAATTTAGGACCCACTGAATTACATATTAAAGATATGGGTGGTCAGGGTCCTAAGTTCACTAGCTTACTCCACCTATTTTTGTTTTAGAATTTGGGAGAATGTAAAACTTTCTTTTTAAAATCAATTTAATTTTATATTTAATTGTATATTATTGTAATTCATCATCATTATAATTATCAGTATTTTGCCTAATTCCTCCTCAGTAGGATGATGTTTTCAACAAAAACCAGCCCAACTTCCATGCATGGTCGTAATGTCCTGGTTGAGACCTTATCTGACCAATCTTCTTATGTTACCCATTTGTTTTTGTTATCCAGGAGATTGCTTTTTACTACTTTGGAAAAACAAAAGTTGATTTTATAGATAAACCATACATTCGTATTTAAGATTAGAAAAAATATTGCCTAATTCCTTCCTCAAATCCAAGGCGTCCCTCCTCCCAACGTGATTCTGCCACTGATGAGCTTGTGGGGGACACGGAGGGGAACAGCTGAGCTTGCTCTGACCGATGAAGTGTTGCTTCCGCAGCAGGCTAGGAGAGGCAGTATTTCCAGTTTACTGCAGTTGCTGAGAGCAACAGTGAAATGAGAACCACAGAATCATCAAACATTAGATCTGGTGGGACCCTAGAGAAATCTTATGCCTCATTTTCAACTGAAGAAACTGTGGCTTTGAGCAGTTTATTGATTTCTCCAAAGTCACACAGCTAGTGACTGGCAAATCAGAACCAGACCCTCGTTCTTCTGATCTCCACTCTGGTGTTCTGCTGGATCTCATTCCTGGATCTCATTCCTCATCAGTGATGCCCCAATCTCAGGATTACCAGGGCTGAATGGCAAATTTTGAAAGGTGCCTAGTCGCAAAAGCAACAGAGAAATGGGAGGAAGGTCAGATCAGGGAAGAGTGGACGGAGAAGGTCAGTGTTGGGGAAGTTAGGGGGCATTAGTACCACACACCAGAAAGACAGGAACAATGGCTAGGAAATACGCAGCAAGATCCAGCCCAAAGCCAGCTTCACGAAGGCTCGAAGCCACAGGCTAACTGGGCAGAGTACCAGGAAAGACAGCTGTATGGAAGCCGCAGTCCAGAGACATACAGAAGAAATGCTGAAACTTGAAATGTGTGGCCAACAAGGGGAACCGGCACCAATAAACTAGGAGCATATTGAGTAAATAGCCTCATTATTTCAGTCACTGGCTGAAAACATAAGGCTTTAGCTGGCTGTAAAGGTTCCCTTTAAGCCTCTTGGACCTGTTCTTCCTGTCTGAAGAGAATGTCGTTCCATTTGGGCAAAGGGAGAAAGAGGCAGGTGCGTCTTATCTTTACGGAGCATCTTCTATGGGCAGACCTATGCTAATTCTAAACAAAATTCTATCAGCTTTCTATTATTTTCTCTGTTTTACAGATGAGGAAATTGGACCTGAAAAATAACCAGTCTCTTACCCCCAAGATCACATAGGTGTGAATGAATGAGAGGGGTCTCAAATTCAAGTCGACTTAAAGACCAACTTCAGATGTCTTCCCAATTGCATGGTGGGTCAATTATGGAAGAAGAGATGGCCGTGAGGCTGTGAGGGGCAGCCCAGGTGGATTTTAGGAGATTTAGAGCTGGAGTTTGATCTAAATTTTGAGAACTTAAGGGTGAGGGTGGAGCTGGAGCTTTGAATGAGGCTGGGGCAAATCTTGGGGCTCTGCACTGGAGAGTGCAGCTCAGGGACTAGCAAAGCAATGGTGTGCTGGAGCCAGCTCATATGCGCTTGTGAGAGACGGTGGTTCCATTGATGGGAATCTGTCAAGTCCGTTAATGCAACCATTATTAACAATCATACTATATCTAGCAAAATGCTGCTGTGGCTGATGTCAGAGAGCTGAAGGCCTATGCTCTCTTAAGGATTCTTCTGGTTTCAGGTCTCACCTTTAGGTCTTTAATCCATTTTGAATTTATTTTTGTGTGTGGTGAAAGAAAGTGACCCCGTTTAATTCTTTTGCATGTGGCTGTCCAGTTTTCTCAACACCATTTGTTGAAGAGACTGTGTTTTTTTCCCATTGGATATTCATTCCTCCTTTGCAAGGGTAGACTGACCATATAATTGTGGGTTTATTTATGGGTTTTCTGTTCTATCCTATTGATCTATGTGTCTATTTTTATGCCAGTACCATACTGGTTTTTTAAAAATATTTATTTATTTATTTTAGAGAGAGAGAGAAAGCAATAGCACAAGTTGGGGGGAGGGGCAGAGGGAGAAAGAGAGAGAATCTCCAGCAGACTCCCTGTGGAGAAAGGAGCCCAACATAGGGCTCAAACTCACAACCCCAGGATCATGCCCTGGGCAGAAACCAAGAGTCAGATGCTCAACCGACTGAGCCACCCAGACACCCCAAGTACCATACCGTTTTAATTACTACCTCTTTGTAATACAACTTGAAATATGGAATTGTGATAGCTCTAATTTTGTTTTTATCTTTCAAAATTGCTTTGGCTACTCGAGGTCTTTTATGGCTCCATACAAATTTTAGGATTACATTTTTCGAAATATGTCTCCTGAGGCAAGGGGAAATAAAAGCAAAAATAAACTATTAGGACTACGACAAAATAAAAAGTTTCTGCACAACAAAATAAATAATCGACAAGACTAAAAGGCAATCTGAAGATATTTGCAACTGAAATATCTGATAAAGAGTTAGTATCCAAAATACACAAAGAACAGATACAATTCAATACCCAAAAAACAAATAATCCAGTTAAAAAATGGGCAGAAGACATGAACAGACATTTCTCCAAAGAAGACATACAGATCGCCAACAGACACATGTAAAGATGCTCAACGTCACTCATCATCAGGAAAACTTAAATCAAAACTACAATGAGATATCACTTTACACCTGTCAGAATGGCTAAAATTAAAAGCACAAGAAACAACAAGTGTTGGCGAGGATATAGAGAAAAAAGAACACTCTTGCAGTGATGGTGGGAATGCAAACAGGTGCAGCCACTGTGGAAAACAGCCACTGTGGAAAACAGCCACTGTGGAGGTGCCTCAAAAAATTAAAATAGAACTACCCTATAATCCAGGAATTGCACTTTGGTATCTACCCCAAACCACAAGAGCCCTAATTCAAAGGGATACATGCATCCTTATGTCTACTGCAGCATTATTTACAATAGCCAATCTATGGAAAGAGCCCAAGTGTCCCTCAGTAGACGAATGGATAAAGAAGTGTTATACATACAATGGAATGTTACTTAGCCATAAAAAATAATGAAATCTTGCCGCTTGCAGCAACATGGATAGATGTAGAGAGTATAATGCTTAGTGAAATAAGTCAGGCAGAGAAAGACATATACCATATGATTTCACTCATATGTGGAACTTCTGAAACAAAACAAATGAACAAAGAAAAAAAAAAAAGAGAGAGAGAGACAAACCAAGAAACAGATTCTTTATTATAGAGAACAAACTGTTGGTTAACAGAGGGGAGGGGAGGGGAGGGGTGGAGGGATCATCGGGGAGAGAGGGGATGGTGACTAAGGAGTGCGCTTATGATGAAAAAAATAAAATGGAAAGAAATTGTATTAGAAATAAGCGCACAAATTAATTATACCAAAATAAAGGTGAATATCCAAAACTCAGTATTTCCTAATTATTATACCACATTTTTTATTCTCTATGCTGTTGGAGTTATCTATGCATATGATTTCTGTAGTAGAAACGATGTGCTACTTACTGAATACCACTGCCCAGCTTTGTGTCCAACGATATCACATTGGGAGCATAAAGTTGGCCGATGGGAGCAGTTATTCAACAGAAATTGGCAAATGTGACAACTCGAGCCTTCATCTTTGGTGTTGTGCACTACCGAGGCTCAAGAAATTGAAAGGAAAAATTAAATAAGGCAGAGTCAACTCAAAAGTGTGCTATATCTCTCATTACTTTGTAAATCACACAAAATGTTGTCAAACCATGGCTGAAGTGAAGCCATAGTTTGGCTGTGGACACAAGATACAGGCCTTTGGCAAACTGTATAAAAGCATTCTGTGAAAATCATTTGGCTAGATGGAATTTATGATAAAGGTATTGTACATATTGTTATTAAATGCTAATTACTTGGGCCATACATTTTTACATCAATAAAATATAATACAAACGTATACACGTGCATACACACAGGCATTTTATTTTTTCTGGAGGGCCAGTTGTTAAACGTGTTCTAGCCCCAGCTGTGCAGGCTGGCACCGGTCAATACACAAAAAGCAGAAGTGGAACATAGTAAACAGAGCAGAAGCTGATCGCACTGATGAAAAGCCCTGGGATGGTATCTTGCAAAAAAACTCCCAACCACCCTGATGGCGGCAAACAATGTGGCCTTTTAACTGACAGAGACCTCAGCACCTTGGACACATACTTAGGGAAAAAACAACAGGGTATTTAAAGTTCAGGAGATCCAGTAATTCTTATGGAAATTGATGCAAAAGCCCAGGGTGGAGGAGAAGTGGGAGTAGAGGAGAATTTATGAAAACCCATGCCTGTGTTTGCCAGGGTTAGACACCTGTAGAGATAAAATTACCTGCCTTCCGATTATTCAAATGCGGAGCTCTGGGAAATGCATGCTTTCAAGTTCTCTTCTTCGTCATTGATCAATCGTAGCCAATATAAGCCAAGGGGAAGTTGATTTTCTGGATAGGAAGGACCTCAGATACATTATAATTCTGCAGGTATTTTTCATTAAATGCATTCTGTTCTTTGGAAGAGTTTTTGTTTGTTTATAAAGTGTTTCTCCAGTTTTATTTAAAATTGGACTTCCTTCTTCATTCATCTCTGAAATGATATTGCAGAAAACTGTGTCATTTAAAAATCATCCCATCACTGCGTACACTCCAGCAGCTTTTCGTACCGTGACTGCATACTCCTTTCTCAGCAGTCCTGGGAACCTTCCCTCGTTAGAACCTAACTCAGTCCATCTTCTATGATGGGAGCTGCCTTCCAGGCAAGTTTAGATTTTTTTTTTTTTTCTCCAAGACTTAAGCATTTTATTTACAAAGTTAGGGGACATTTTGTGAACCCAGTTTCTTTATTTCTTTTTAAATTTTTGCAGCTTTAAAGCAATTGATTCGATTCAGGGCCTTTTTTTTTTTTTTTTTTTTTAAGGAGAGGCATTTTCTCACTTTACACATAAAAATTTTCCTGTACAAGATCTTAGGGGGAAAAGAAAACAAAAGTAAGGAATGGGTTTTTCTTCTTTTTTTTATTAAATCAAAGTCAATTGCAGACAGAGTTGAAACAATGATAATGGAGACATTATCTCTGGCGCAAAAGCAATAGTGAAGCAATTCAATTTCTATTTTATTTTTTCCCGAAAGAATTGGAGCCTACTGTCACAGGGTTATAATCTTACTTCCATGTAATGCTAGCTATGCAACAAACACCATAGATTATGAGGACCTCACAAATCAAATATGGAGTGCTGATATATTCACTGACGTAAAGATACTAAATACAACGCAAAAATGGGTACATGACAGAAGAGTTGTTAATCAAACACATTGAATTAAGCCTCAGATTCCTATCACATGGCAGCCATTTTCATAAATTTCACTGCTTCATAGTACATACTGGTGAAATATTCAGTGGGTTTATGGCTGGTTGACGTTCTGTACTCCAACAGGGTCATTATCATTTGACCCCTATAACATAGGGCTTTATTTTGGGTCAAGGACTCATCTTTCCTATAAGGCTGAAGGCTCCTCAGGTCAAGAGCTTTGTTGGGTCTTTAAAGCTTTTGCACATTACACATTGCTTGGTTCATACATATCACTTGCAAGAATGACATGTAATTGTAAAATTAGTACCGAACAGTCTATTCAATAGAGAAATATGAATGAATATATGTAGCATAAAGTGTGAACCATTCCTTTTATCTTTCCTGGTTGAAATCGGGTTCCGTAGCATCTCTAGCCTAAGGAAGGGCCTGAGCGATCGCAAAGGTGCAGATAAGAGCCACAGAGTAATTTTAGGGCAATACTCAGCTGCAAGTGTCAAAAAGCAAGGCACTCTCAGTGACGGTCCACTGGTACTTCATGCGATTGATGTAGTATGAAGAGCTGCTTGCTTTGTTCTGGAAAGCAGAACAAACAGGCTGATGATTTGAATTAAGTATGAGGAAGTAATACAATATCCTTTATTCCTTGCTTAATCAAATGATCCCATTGCCTGAGATCAGAGAGCTCTTTCTGCATTGACAGTGTTGGCAAGCACCTATGGTAGATTTCACAGTAGCAGGGAAATCCAACTCCTGTCTTCACTGAGCCTGGAAATCACACTAATGGTATTGTTCCCCTCCATATAAAATATTAGCCACTGCCTACCATAATCCTTTGCAATTCATGTGGCCTTATGCAGTGTAACTTAGATCCTGCAGCGGTCTACACTGATGGTGTTTGTTAACCAGATTGTTGCCACTTCTCCCTCTGAAGACAGCAGCAAGGTGTCTCTGGGTGTGTGTGGTATCGATGGATCCGGGGAGGGAGTGCCAAAGAGAGAGAGACAAGGACAATCAAAGAGTAGAAGAGCCTGTATTCTAACAAGTAAAAAATACCTATCTTAAAGTAATTATTTTTTGTTCATGGGAGTGAAATGAAATTTATGTACTATTTCTACTTTTATTATTCTCGAATTTGATGAGGCTCTTTCAGAATGTGTTATTATATCACAGAAAACAATCTTTCTTATTCTTATGCAAAAGATAAGTTGGTGAGAAATGAGCTATTAAATCTCTTTAATTGTTCAGTAATGATTAATAAGCTATAAATAATTATGGTGGTGATATTAACCGATGCCATCACAGAACAATAAATTTATGCAGAGCTTTGCAAAAGCAGCTCCAAATGTGCCTCAGAAGTAAAACACTGGCTTCTAGACTATTTACTTTCGCATAAAATAAAATACACCCCAAATTTAATTAAAAAATCAGAATTACCACTTTAATAGACGCATTTCTTTTCCTCATTAGATCTCTTTAACTATTTGTCTTAGTTTATTGACTTACATTATTTAGGATCTGCATGAATACTGTACGTAACATTTGGTAACATTTGCGCCATATATTAGCTTCATGGCAGGAGGTATTATATATCGTGCAGATATGTATTTCTTATCTTAATTATTTTTATAATCCATCATAAAATTCTGTACATTTGAGAATACCTTAATACATTTAAAATATTGTCTCACAAATATTTTATTGATGCATTTCTCCATTCTTCAACAAATATTTATTTCATGCTCTTTAGGTGCCACTTGTGTGAGATACTGCAAGGAATTCAGTAGTGAACCAAAGAGTAGCCCAGTGAAGGAGACAGACACTTAAAACAGAGAGGTACCCATACTGATGGGTAAATAGCTGCAGGAAGAGTTGAGATCGTGGAGGCAGAGGAAGATTCTGATGTTCACACTGGAGGAGCTTGGAGACTGCACGGAGAGCAGGGCGGCCGGGGCCCGGGAAGGCTGTGCCAGGGCCAGACGCATGCATCTTGCCACTAGAGGTGGTTGAGGACTGAGGAAGTGTGAATTCCTACCATCTCTTATTTTCTCAGGTGTGGTTTTATTATAGAAGATATAAATCATACCTGGACTGAGGGGAATGATCCTGCATACTATGATGTTTTAATGGATAAAAGGGGCCACCATAGAAACACGGGCGTAGGAACTTGAGTTCATGGTAAGGTATCACCTTTAGATTACAGCACATTTGATTTTTTAAAAAGGTTTTTAAAAATGGGAAGGAAGAAGGACGCTAAGGGTAGGAATCCAGAGACAGTAGCATTTCCAGAGGGCGTCAATATATTTTTTCCAATGAAGTAGTGAGGACACCAGCTTTTTAAGAGTGTAGTGGTACGGTTGCCAGATTTAGCAGATACAAGTACAGGATCCCTGGTGAAATTTGAAATTCCAGAAGGCAACGAGAAATGTTGTATATGCGTATCCCCCATGCAATATTACGAAGAATATATATCACTGTAGTGAATGAAAAATATATATCAGCTTAGAGAATGAAGATGTGTCTATTGCACCCATTACAGAGAGAAGAGACCAAGGTTCCTCAGAAGATAAAATAGAAGTCACAGGTGCTGTGTGAGACCGTATCAGGCAGGAGGCAATGAATGTGTAAGTGGCGTCAAGTTGCTAATTCTGTGATTTTCTTCAGGAACATTCCACTGCGTGTATAAGGAAGATTCAGAAGTAGATTTGCAGCTGGTTGCGTTTCTAGCGTTGTGGCCTTGGTGGGCCAAGCGCAACGGAAGGAGAGGAATACGAAGGAATGGGGGTATTTTTAGAAATGTAGTTATAGTGACTAAGCTAGATATGGATGTGATTTCAGGGATATTGCAGTTCCTGGGGATGAGAATTTTCATGATGTCATCTTGAGAATGGGGAGCTGAGGGCAAGGAGAATAAAAATGTGAGGTATCACAGAGATGAGAAGAAGGGGTTGGAAATTTTACAAAGTTAGGGGGAATAAAGAGAAATCCACGACCACAGACTACAGTCTTGAGCAAGTGAGACCATAATTGAGTTATCAGGAGGTAGGTAAAGGTCAGTAAATGTATAGAAATGATTATTTTCTTTCTTTTCTTTCTTTCTTTCTTTCTTTCTTTCTTTCTTTCTTTCTTTCTTTCTTCTCTCTCTCTCTTTCTCTCTTTCTTTCTTTCTTTCTTTCTTTCTTTCTTTCTTTCTTCTTTCTTTCTTTCTTTCTTTCTTTCTTTCTTTCTTTCTTTCTTTCTTTCTTTCTTTCTTTCTTTCTTTCTTTCTTTCTTTCTTTCTTTTTCTTTTGCATGGACCAGCTCTCCTCTTCATCCCCCCCAGCCCCCAGTTTGGGGCAAGGGAGACAGGGGTGGTGCTGCTGAGTAGAAGAAGCCCATTCTTCCAATTTCCTGACAAGCACATGTTCTCAGAGAGGCGTATCAGTATTTCTCTGTGAACTTAGAATTGTATTTTTATATTGGTGGCCAAAATCAACATTATTCAATATGTTTTATTTAAGATTTTCTCCTGTAAAAGTTAAGAATCTATTACAGTGCCTCTCATTATAACATATTTCACTTCTTTATTTTGTATCCTATTTCATATTTTTTACTACATATAAAAGAAAATTGAAGTGTAATTCCAGAATGTACAAATATGTTCTCGACTAAAGCAGGAGTCTAGGAACTTATGACCAGACCACCAACATTAGTTGTGTAAGAGCTGCGTCTCTTTGTTTTTGTCTTTCCATGACATTGTTTGGCTCTTATTTGGAACCCCATTTTACCTGCTAGCAGAACAGTTGTGCTGATGATTCAAGAAAACTCAGACAGGTCATTGTCTTTGAACCCTTGCCAGGTAAGCTCTGCCCATTTCAGACCCTTCTCTGCTTATTCTAACTCCTGTGATTTGCATTTTTTGTTTCTGGGAGACTAAGTAGTAATGTCTTTCTGCATGTGAAGATAATGGGAACTCTTGCACACAGAGCTGAAGTACGGTACCTTCAGTACACAACTGCCCAAATAAATAGGTTCTAACACCTGAGATTTGAGACTGGACCTAGAAGGATAGCTGGGTGCAAGGTCCCTTCTCACCAACTCCCTTTTATTTCCCCTGCGATTTTCCATTTTCATTATCTTCCAGTTTGGAGGATCTTTATCTAGACACATGGGAATAGTTGTGGTGAGACAAACGGTCTCTGTTTGAACACACATTCTTCCAAAGTTCCATGTCTTCCATCTGATCCTTGGCTCCCTAACAGCAAATCAGCTGTTTCCTATATTAGAAAAATTAAAACAGAGAAGACCAGCCATATGCACAAATATTATAGCTATTTAATTTAGCATATGCATATATGAATATACATGCAGATAAACACACACACTCATATTCATGTGTTTGTGGGTGTGTGTGTGTATAATGTCAGGTGGAATTGAGAGCAATACAGAAAAATAAGGGAGGATTAAAAAAAAAAAGATCTGGAGTGTGGGGGAGAGGGGAATTGCCAAAATAGAGAAGTTCTCTCTAATAAGGTAAAGCTTCCGTAGTGACCTAAGGTAGTGAGAGGTGAACCACGTGCATATTCCAGGAAAAGTATTCAAGCAGGGAGTTTTTAACACATAAAGCTCTGAGACCTGAGCGACCGGGTCATAGTGTATGTACCTCTGTGTGTGTGTGTGTGTGTGTGTGTGTGTGTGAAAGAGAGAGAGACAGAGACAGAGACAGAAAGACAGAGAGAAATGGAGGAAAGGAGTGGGGGAGGGTGGAAGACTAGTTGTTGGATGCAGAAGTGGGGAACAGGATCAGATCTTTAAGTTCTGTAGGTCACTGTGAAGACTTCACGGTTCAGTGGAAATGAGATTTCAAACCAACCATTTGAAATGAGATTTCAAACCAACCACAAGATCTAAGTCACACTTTTTTTTTTCTTTTAATTTTTTGGGAAGATTTTATTTATTTATTTGACAGAGAGGGACAGCAAGAGAGGAACACAAGCAAGGGGAGTGTGAGAGGGAGAAGCAGGCTTCCTGCCGAGCAGGGAGCCCGATGTGGGGATCTATCCCAGGACCCTGGGATCACAACCTGAGCCAAAGGCAGACGCTTAATGGCTGAGCCACCCAGGGACCCTTAAGTTATATTTTCAAAAGGTCACTCAGCTGGGGTGGATGTACTGTGTAGGAGAACTTGCGACAGATAGTTGACAGTGGTTATAACACTTTTTCCAATGGTGATTCTTAGCAAGTTTTGATATGTACCTTAGACTTCTAAAATACATTTGATATGTACCTTAGACTTCTAAAATACTTCTAAAATGTATTTTATAAAATATAAATATGTGATTTACCCAAGACCAAAAGAGGCATTAATGTCTCAGCAAAAGTATGTTAGCAGATGTAATAAAGATTAGGATTAGTGTTTGCAAAAGACTTTGTAATGATAGTTGCTAATAATGTTATCAGTGCTCCTCTATTTATCTTCTTCCAACACAATAGCCATGATCCTTGGAGCCACTTTCATTTTGAAGAGATCATTCCTGATGACACGCTACAACCACTCGTCAATATACATGTTCACAGTGATTTCATCTTCTTTTTAAATGATTTTTTTTTATTTTTAAAGATTTTTTTAATTTATTTGACAGAGACAGAGACAGCCAGCGAGAGAGGGAACACAAGCAGGGGGAGTGGGAGAGGAAGAAGCAGGCTCATAGCGGAGGAGCCTGATGTGGGGCTCGATCCCGTAACGCCGGGATCACGCCCTGAGCCGAAGGCAGACGCTTAACCGCTGTGCCACCCAGGCGCCCCCACAGTGATTTCATCTTCTGAACTGCTAAGACTAAAAATTTTCACACTCAGCCTTAAAAAAATGTATCATTTACTAAACAACACTTCAGTTTTTTAAAAAATCTCATCTTCAGTATTCGAGACTATGTCATTTAACATAATGAGATTTAATATTTATATTAAATATTTGTGCATTAGTTTGGGTATATTCTTAGACACAAAAGTTCCATATGAAATATACATGCCCTTTACAAAATTATAAAAAATGTTCATATATTCAGATAGGCATGAAAATTTTGAAATCATTTGTGTAGCTTTTTTTTTATCCCAGTCTATCTGATTTCAAATACCCTATTTTTGTAACTTCTGTTTCTCTGATGGTTTATATAAATAGTTTCCACATTTTATCTCAGTTAATTATCAAAGCTACTTTAAAAGATGTAAGTCATTAGAATTATGGTACATTGAGGACATTGAAACAGTAATGATTAATTGACTGAGTTATTTAAGTACTATGAGTTTTATCTAAGATGTGATATTATGATTTTAATTTCTCTAAAAATATTCTGTGTTGCATTCTTTTTGAGTGGAGAGTGGCCGGGGGACAAGTCACCTTTATTAGAACTGTCTCACAGGGGCAAATATCATGGCTGATGCACTGTAGAGAGTAAGTGTATCTTTAATTCTGACCAAGATACGTGGCAGCTTTCTGGAAGAAAAAAAAAAAAAAAAAAAAAAAGAATGTTCTTGGACTGTAAGAACAATTTGTGAAATGATGGAGCTGAAGCTGGGGAATTTCAGTAAATTGCAATTAAATGATGAGGACAGGGTCCCTCCCTGCTTTCTCTGATTTCAAAGTCTGCAGCATTCCTATTATATCAGACTCTCTCCTAATAAAGTTAAATTAAGTCTGCACACATGACATTTAAGTAGTTTCTAAAGGCTCCACATGAAGCACATATATACACATTTCTACCTAGGTATATAATAAAGGAAGAACAGAGGGTCCTAGGTAAACATACGATTGTTACATAGAGTCCCAGAATTTCTGCTCTAAGTGCTCCTGGTGAAATATTGAAGGTCTAGAAAAGGTAAGGGACAATCTGCTGATTTCTTATGCATTGCTGCCTATTAGAGAGCTCCGTACCACCCCGTGCTCCAACATTTAAGAGGATTATGAAGACTTCGGTAAAAGCACACAGTACAGCAACACAAATCATTAAAAGACAGGAAAACAATCTATGAGGTCAGGTTAAGGAAAGTGACACTGATAAGCATGGCCGATTTTAAAATGACTCTCGCATATAAAAAAGAATGGGGTTCTCATCTTCAACAAAACTTGGGGGGAAAGGTTTAAAATAGCAAAATAGACACTTCAGACGAGGAACCAAACAAGGATGGAGGCAGCATTCTGCGGATGTTATTTTTTAGCTGGACACTGATAGGGTGGGGAGACATCCAGAATGGGCTTTAGCTCTCACTTTCTCGTGTATCATGAGGTCTTGAATGTCGTTGTTGAAGGAGGTGGCATTTTTTTAAAAGATTTTATTTATTTGAGAAAGAGAGAGAGAACAAGCAGGGGGGAGACGGCAGGAGGTGAAACGGGCTTCCCGAGGAGCAGGGAGCCTGATGCGGGGCTGGATCCCAATCCTGGGATCGTGACCTGAGCCCAAGGCAGACCCTCAACCAACTGAGCCCCCCAGGGGCCCCAAGGAGGCGGCATTTTTAAGGATGAGTATTTTTAAACTACTTGAAAGCTTTTGAAATATAGACTTTATTTTTCGAGCAGTTGTAAGTTCATGGTAAAACTTGATCAGAAGGGACGGAGATTCCCCGTATACCCCCCACCTCCCATATGCACCATCTCCCCTGCACCCCCCAACTACAGAGCTCCTGCACTAGAATGGGACCTTCCTTCTCATCCATGAGCCTACGTGGACACACACCATTGTCAACCAAAGTCTGTAGTTTATAACACAGTTCACTCTTGCTGGTGCACGTTCTATGGGATTTGGTCCTTTTTCTAAAACATAAAACTCCTGTGAGTAACAACAGGTGAGAGAAAAGTACATCTTGCTGAGGCCAGAGCTCAAGCACGAGGTTGTCTTAGCTCGTCCAGAGCCTTGGGAAGCTTTCCAACCAGGGGGCCAGCTTTCAAGACTCTTGCAGGAGAAAGAGAACTGCATTTGCTGTTGGACAGATCCTCTCCCTAGCTCTGTAATTTAGTAACTTCATCCAAATTGCCATGATTCATTCTCCCTATCTCCAAAATGGAAATCATACCGGACCTCACAGGCCTTTGGGAAAGATTTAACGGAGGTCAGGTATGTGTAATATACTGTAATAGCTGGCACAAGTAGTCATTCAGGGAATGATAGATTCCCCTAAACTTTCTAAATCTTATTTTACTCAAGACTAACGTGATTAATCCCACCTCTGTCTTCTTCTTAGTGCCGTGGTGAAGGTACATTGAAAGGAGTGACATTTTATTTTTATTATTCACAGAGACCATGAAGTATCTTAAGATGCCAGCCTCAAGAACAGGTTATATTTGGCATGATGTAGATCTGCTACTAAAACTTGAGCAATTATCTAAAAATCATCAGAAACATGAAGTTTTCATTATTCCTATTTATAGAAAATGATTGATTTCAAATAAACCTCTTAATTTACCATTTTCTCCCTGTTTAGGTTATTTCTATATGACTATCATCTGCATGGGGAAATAGAGAAGACAAAAAGCAGGCACTCTTTTCCAATAATTTATTTTTGTCTCACAGCATAAGGAATGCCTCTAATAAATTAAAGGCATACGTTTAGCCATTAGCTTATGGCATGTAAGTATTTTTCTGAAAATTTAACATTGGAATCCAAATTTCTGCCTCTGTTTTGACTACTATTCCATTACTTGAATAATTTTGAATAATATTCTGTTCTTTTGATTTATCTTCATTTTTCACCTATTTTGAAAGAACCTATTTTCTACTTCCCCAACTATTTTGCATGAATATTACAAGATCAACAATGTAGTGATTATGAATAGCATTCAAATTCCTGATTGTAATGTAGTACATATCTTCTCATTATCCTTTGTATAGATTTACAGGATTATACAATAAATTACGTTATTTTACTTGGCCTCCAGTTAATTCTATTAGAATCTGAGTTTATAATTTACAATGAAGTGAATTAATGTTGGAGTGTTTTGTTGTCATTTTAGCTTACCATAAATAATTATCTCTACGTTATCTACTGTTGACTTCTCATAAAAGATTAATGTAGAATTAGTGACAAAATGGGATTCTCATCAAATATGAAATCCCATAAAATTAATGCTTCCCAAGTTGTAACTTGAAAATTCAAAAGGCATTTGTGATTTAAATCTGCTAACTCTCATTATAAAACCTATATTTCTGCTTCAAACACGTACATGAGGGCACACACACATTTTGAGTAAGAAGCAAGAAGTGTGAGGAAATGTCTTAATCAAGTGTAATAAACTATTTATGATAATGCATTCATACTTTTTTGTTGCTGTTAACATGAATTATGAGAATATTGAGCTACCGTGAATCTAGGTACCTTTCTAAAGGTAATCCCCCCTTATGTTCCAATGGGTCTCCTACAAGATATCCAGTATGTAACTGCATATGACATAAATTGACTTGGTAAGTAAAATTAAAATAAAATGTAATATTTTCATATTTCTTAGCTTGGAAATGATCTAATCAAGAGGTCCAGATGAATGCATTTTTCCATGTAAGTTATAAATTATACATAACACAACATAACACTAAAGCATTAACGGGTCTATCACTGGTTAAATAAAAAAAATGAAGTCTTCCTATCTGACAGATCTGACTTTGCTACTATGTTACATGTTGGCACAAATTCATGGTTAAAAGCATCTTAATACTATCCATCCTGATTTTCATTTTTGGTCAACTAGGCAAGGAAATATTTAGTGTATCAATTTGTTCAGATAGTTTACATATTGTTAGTATCAACCCAAACCTTGTCTTTTTTCTCTATATTGTAATAAAGTTTTGTGCCAAGATGTGCCTGTCTTCAAAAGAGTAAAATACAAATATCTCAGGGTGAAGGATGTCCTTTGTTTCGACCTTGGTTTATACAACATAACGTGGAGTTGTACAAAACTCTTTTGCCCTTGGTTTATACAACGTAAAGCGGAGATCTACAAAACTCTTCTCTATAAAACTTCCTAGAAAATTATTTACCATTTCACTCTAGGTTTGCCTGGCTCAAAGTTGAAAGAAAAGAATTCTTTCCATATTTTCCATACCACACCATTATAATCTATTTGCTAAGAACGCTCTAGGGCATGTAATACCGCCTTATGCTGTGGTGCTTTTAGACCCACGACCATATGGGGTGCTATCCCAGGAAACAGCAGGGTTCAGTTACAGGGTGGGATGCTTTTTTATTTCCTTACCCTAACAGACCCTGCGTTTATACATTGTTGCCATCAGTGCTATTTATTTAGTATAATTAGTATACTTTTGATGCATTTGTTAAGAATGCTATATACAGCATTGTTTACATGCATCTCAATATTCACAGCTTTGTGACTTAGAATGCAACATTCTGCATTATATCACAATGTCACCCACAAATAAATTTGAGCATCAACCAAATCTATTTTAGAAAAGATAGAAGTTATTTTACCGCACAGATTGTCTCCCACCTAAAAGGGTGACTGTGAGGGCTTTACCATACCTCGTTGGAGAGATTGATAAATGTGTATCATGGCAAGAGTGTATCATCTATTGGGTCTGCTTTCCAAAATGATCATCATATCTTGGCTCATAACTTATGATATGAGACTACTCTAAAAATCTAAAGTGTATTCCCAAGTGCACTTAAGTTAATAATTCAAATGTATAATATCTATTCTGAAGCTATTATCCAGTCTCTAGGTTAATGCAAAGACTAGGAGGCAACTTGTGGAAAAGGAGTTAGCATTTCGCTTCCTTAGAATCAGAATCTGGGAAAACAGTAGAGAATCCTTTGAGTTTGTATTCGATTTGGGTTTTTGTCGCCCTTAATTGATTCCGCAGCATCCTTCATAACGGAGGGCTATTCTCCAGGGGAAAGGAATTTACCCGCACCCTATACTACCCAGGGGAAGGAATACCCTGACTCCAGCACCCTCTAGCCTACTGCATGATGAAGAAAAGAAAAGAAAAGAAAAGAAAAGAAAAGAAAAGAAAAAAGAAAAAGCTAGCACATACTTATGAAGGTCACAGCCCAAGGACTTAGCTCCATTAAAAGACTAGGATTTATTCGTAAGATTAGAGAAAACTTCCCTCCCAACCTTACTGCCTAACCACCAGGACTCCCATGTAAAACATTAGAATATAACTGAAGGGCTGGGAGACAGAGACATTATCTAAAGAGGGCTTTTAGGAAAGTCCAGAAAAATAATGGAAGAGGAAAAGGGATTATAGAGAAATTTGAAAACTCCAGAGCCAACAACTAAAGCAAACATGAAATGCAGTCAAACTCTTAGCCAAATTAACATAAAACCTCACACTAAGGGCCTAACTACCTCAGCACCTATTCACTGACAAATGACGACCGTTTTCAATAAAAATGACAAGGACAAAGGAAAACAGCATGAAGAGACAAAGCAAACATCAGAACCAGTCTTAAATATGACAGAGATTCTGGTATTATCAGACCATGAATTTAAAATAACCAATGACAGACCTTCAACCTTACCGATGATTTCGTTAGCTGTGTCCAGTCTACCAATGAGCCAACGAAAGCATTCTTCATGTCAAAGTTCTTTATTTCTTTTTACTTATTGCATTTTCTTTTGATCATTTCTTAGTACTTCCATCTCTTCCCTTATATTAATCACCTACTCTAACATGTCTTCTGCCTTTTCCATTACATCTCTCATGAACAGAGATGCAAAAATCCTCCACAAATGTTAGAAAATTGAATTCCGTAATATACAAAAATATCAGACACGACATCCAAGAAAGACATGTGACATACACAAGGCTGCCTTACTATTTGAGAATCAATTAGTTTAACTTACTACATCCACAACATAAAAAAGAAAACTCATATGAGTGTATCAACAGAAATTGAAAAAATATTTGACAAATTCAAATACTCATTCATGGTAAATACTCTCAGCAAATGAGAAATAGAGCAGAAACTTCCTCAACTTGATAAAACACATGTACACAAAGGTACAGATAACATCTTACTAACTGGTGAAAAACTGGGTGTTTTCTTCCTAAGATGGGGAGCAAGGCAAGGATATGGTCTCACTACTCTGCTTTAACATCCAAACAGAGGTCATGCCAGTTCAATAAAACAATACAAAGCAGTAAAGCTATATAGATTGGCAAATGTCATGATTATCTATGTAGAAAACTCCAAAAGAAATAATAAAAAAAGAAAGATTGCTGAAATTGGTAAGCAAATACAGCAAGGTTGCAGGAAACAAGATGAACACAAAAAAAATCATTTGCTTTTCCATATATCACCAATGAATAATTGGATTCAAAATAAATAATGACGTTGACAACAGAACTAACAACGACAAGAAAAAACAACAACAACAAAAAAAACAACCCTGAGGTATAAATCTATCAGCTATGATCAAAATATAAGAATCTTGTCTATCCCAGGTCATTAAAATATGATGCAATGCTTTCTTATGGAAGATGGGTAATATTACTTTCTATGTCTGTGACTCATCTAAAATAACATATTGGTATACTTTATAATATGCAGGTATTCTTCCTACATTCTTACTTTGTTAGACTTTTAATGATGTGTGAGTGTCAAATTTTCTCAAATGCTTTTCCCACATTTATAGAAATAGTTGTGTGAAATTTTCTCCTTGCATTAATTCATTTTTGAATGTTCAGTTAACCTTCCATTCTTTCCCTATATTCTCTTAGTCATGATGTAGTCGTCTTTATAAATTACTGATATGAATCGGGACCCCAGTTCATCTTTTTCCCATAAATTAATCCAATTCAAGCATGATTCATTGCAAATATCTTCCATTTTCCTTCAAATTGCCTTTTTGTCTCTGTTTAAAAGGAACTGACAAATGCATGCTCTTCTATACCAAGGCTTGCTTTCCTTTAACTCTGTTACACAAATCTCTTTGTTTATCTGTATGTCAAATCGATACTATGTTGATTATTGTGATATTACTGAGACTTGAAATCATGAGGTGCAAGTCATCCAATTTTGTTCTTTTCCAAGATTGTGTTGGCTATTCGAGTTACTTTGCAGTTTCACATAAAATTTATAATCATCAAATCAGCCCAAAAACCAATACCATAAACTATTATAACTTTAATTAAATAAAAGAAAAATTAAATTTGGGGATTAAGTAAATGTGGATGGAATTGGCATGCCAAACAATATTGCGTTTTCTAATCTGTGAACTCAGTGAGCTTCTCCATTAGTTGTTTTCTTTAATTATTTTCAGCAAGATTTTAATGCATATCTGTTGTTATAATTATATATATATGTATATCTAGGAATTTCATGTTTTTATGCTATTTTAAATAGAATATTTTTAAATTTAAATTTTCAAATTGTTTGCTACGTACTAGTACATAGAAATTCAATTGATTATGTATCAATCTTGCTTTCACTAATCTTGTTACATTCACTTACATTTCTAGAATTTCTATAGAGTCCATAGGATTTTACATAAATAATCACATTACCTACAGGTAAAGATTGCTCTTCTTCTTCTTTTTTTTCCCAGTATTTATGCCTTTTGATTCTTTTCCATATTGCATTGGCTGGGATCATCGGCCTAAGCGCAAGTAGGGGAGGTAAGCACAGACATTTTTGTTCTGTGCATAGAGACGCGGGTAAAGGTTTCTTTAGATACCAACATGTATTGGGTGTGGATAACAGAAGATTTCTCAGCATGGCAGCTTTTGACTTTACCCAGAAAATGTCAGAAATTAGCTATGAGGACAAGGGAAGACAGAGGACTAGACAAATATGCACAGAGAGACATTGGACAACTTTAGAAGAATCAGGTCAGAGATGATGAAACAGCTGGTTTGCTTACTGAAATTCTGGACATAAGCTCAGCCATTTATCCACCCACGTATCTGTGTCTACTGTGTGTGAAGCATGGACCGAGCTTTCCGCCTTCTCCTCCAAACGGCACTCCCTTGATCTAAGCACAGCGCCCTCTTCACTTCTATTGAAATAAAACAATATCTATTTATCATCTCTCTACCTATATCTTTAGATCTCTATTTAAAGATATATAGATGTTTGTTTGTTTGTGTTTGTTTGTTTTTACTGCTCCAGTCAAGGGAAGGGAAACTTTATCAAGGTTCCAGGGCCCTAGGGCTCCAGCAGGAGGCTGCCCTGCAGGCAAAGGAAGAGCAGGTGCACAGCCTTCTTTGACCTCCTTCTTGGGGTTCAGGTGTTGGAGTGACCACACTCCGGTGGCAGTGGCCAGCGCAGGAGTCCAGGGAGCATAACAGCTGGGTCAGATCATCTGGCTGCGGTTGTATTTCTGAGCCGACTGGTGGAGGGGAGTTTCGATTATCCCACCCCGCAGGAGAAGCACCAAGCCCAGGGTGGAATGTCTTTGGGACATTGTAGTCGGAGAGAGCAGCGCCATCCTCCAGCTGTTTGCCCACTAAGATCAGACGCTGCTGATCAGGGGGCTGCCCTCCTTGTCTTGGGTTTTGGCTTTGACATTCTCTGTGGTGTCACTGGACGCGACCCCGAGGGTCATGGTCTTGCTGGCCAGGGTCTTCACAAAGATCTGTGTCCCTGCGCCTGCTGCAAGGCCGCCGCCACCAAACCGCTCTGCCACCCCGTCGAAGAGAAAGTCCTTAGATACTTTTAATAATGTATTTGAATCGCCAAACAATAGCAGAATTTCCAAAGGAACTAAATTGAACCTATCTAAACGAAGGCTGATCCTGAAATTGCTTATACCAATGACTAAAAAGGGAACGTACACAATGCAAGAGTTTATGAAATAAGGAAAGACGAGAATAAGCTAGAAAATTCAAATTTACCCAAATTTGAAGAAATACGAAGAAAGTCATAAGAAATACAGAATCTGTACAGAAAATAGAGTGAATATTAGGTACTAGAACGCCACAGAGGAAACCGAAAATCCCTTCCTCTCTCTCTCTCTCTGTCTGTGTCTCCCTCTTTGTCTCTCTGTCTCTGTCTCTGTCTCTCCCTCACTTGGATGATACGTGCATGTTCTTTCGTGTGTTGGCGTGTCTATAGAATCATGGGACATGTGATATAACGCGGTATACAGCGTGCTAATTTCTTCCTTCTAGTAGCTAATTTAGGAAAAGAAAAGCATGTATTGGGGTATTTTTAAATAACTTTACATATAAAATGAATGCTATTTTAGCTAAAATAGATCAAAACTTCCACAACCAGTGACAAATACAGTTGTTCAATAATAACTAACAACGGTTTCCTGTGGAAGGAAGTAATTAGAATCCCACTTGTGAGGCACGTAACCTGTGTGAGTGTGTAGTTCTGCACTACGTGATTAAAACTCTTAACTACTTTTGTTTATGGGTTTCACTTTGAAACGATTATAAAGACTTAAATGTTGGGAAATGCTATCTACATCATTATTGACTCAGAGTAACTTTCCTAGATTCTAGTCTCCAGGAAATGAGACCTCTGCAGAGGAATAAGTAAAACACACCTTTTCTCAGAGATTTTACTGCCTGTTTTTTGTTTTTTAAAGAAATAGTCCATCCAAAGGTAAATAAGAAAAAAAAATTAGTTCCACTAGAACTTCTCGACTTAAATTAGTTTCCACTTAATTTTCCTTGAAATATTTGTCACATATGTCCCCAAATTTACATGCAGATAAAAATAAAAACAATCTATAATATATTTCAATGCATTTGTTAGTTCATTCCTAGGGGTAAACAGAAATGATTTCCAAGAGAAAATATAATTTGATTTTAACTGGGACAGTGCTCGTTTGACACTATGTGAAGTCCAGTAAAGGCTCTTATTCTAATGCAATAGTAACGGAAAACATCTGGGAAATTTGCTTTGCACGTATGTACTTGGTGCTTAGACAGCTTACATAATACATATTGAAGATGTTTTGACATTTCCTATAAAATTAGAATACTGCTAGAATTGCTGTGTACTTCCCAAGGACACTTTGGTCTCTGGGTAGAGGACATCCTTAGAGGTGCCCTCTCTTCTCCCTTCCTAAAAAAGTTCCCTCCCAATTTCTTATTGATACCATTGAACTCCCGACAGACACAGATCATCACTCTTGCTGTTGACATACAAGGTGAGTCTTTGGGATTTATTCTGTTTTACTTACTTTCTGCATTCAGCAGGCCCTATCCTGGTGCTCTCCTGAAGCCAAATAACTTAGTGCATATTGCCAAAACTTCAGAAATAACAGAAGTAGAATCAATGAATCACTGAAACATTAATTAGTGAACGCCTATTGTGCGCACACACAAAAGGCATTTAGCCAATCGAAAGCGTTCATACTAAAACATGGAATGAGGCTCAGGGGTATATGGTTTAAAGCAGCTTATGTAGTGAGAAGCAGTGACTGTGTGTTCTTCACAGTGAGAGGTTATAGAATTAGAATTTTCTTTTTTTAAAGATTTTATTTATTTACTTGAGAGAGAGAGACAGAACACCAACAGGAGGAGGGACAGAGGGAGAAGCAGACCCCCTACTGAACAGAGAGCCTAATGTGGGGCTCAGTCCCAGGACCCCAAGATCATGGCCTGAGCCGAAGTCAGATGTTTAACCAACTGAGCCACCCCAGGTGACCCTAGAATTAGAATTTTCTTAAGTGATAGAGAATCCAGTCAGTGATTACCTCATATCAACCTTGGGAAACAGTTCAAGTTTTGCTTCTGACTTTCAGAAACATAACAAGAAACTACCCAGGTCAAGTTAGCCTTGCAAAATTACTTAAATGAAGCTTTACTTGTACAACTAAAGTGGTTTGTCTGCTCAGGCAATTTTCAAAGCTGGTCTCATTTGTTTCTTATGTTAACACCACTTTCATGAGCAGTTAAAATGCAAATAATTGCACAAATTACTGTACTAATTACAAACTGTTAACTGCTATGAGAAAGAAGTAGGAGTGAAGAAATACGTGTACATATATATTTGTATGATAATGCATAGATATACTTTAATACTTTATCTGCACATTTCCAGTTTTATATACATATGTAAACAAACACAGAGCAACGATGTGTTTCGTTATATGTATACATTGTTATCCTTACTCCTCTTTCTCTGGCAATTCTTATTAATCAGTTTTACTGTTGGGGATCTATCAGATGTGAGCGTCATACGGAAAACACCGAATCACTGTCTGGCTGACCCATGGATAGATATCCCACTCATAAATATAACACATCATGCGTAATTTGATACTTTGACACAGAGGGAGTACAAAGTTTAGAATGATTAATATCAATATTGACAAAGTCACCTACAATAATAAGTTACCTGTGACGCTTCCATTTTCTTGATAGAGAATTTTAGAGGAAATTCCATGTGTTATTCTTTTTTTGTGCGTGAGACAATAGATAATGGAATTATTAGGGATACTATTCTAATATTCTATCATTAATAATAAATGATAGGTTGTATTCTCTTGTTTATGATAAAGGGAGAAGTCTTTCTTCCTTTTCTGCACAAGCTAGAAATTCAAACAATCAACTTAATCCTTAGCTCATAACCGATGCAGGAATGGTTTCAAGTCTACTGAAAAATCTCGGGATTAAAACACATTAGAAACACACGACTGACATGTATACAGAGCTCTCACTTGAAGCATTGCCTTTTATGAAAATTCAGATTTAATTAAAATAATAATAATAATAAATGTAGATACCAGGATTTCTTTTATAATGAATTAACCTTGGCAACATGGGAAATTTCTATACAGTGTGTTTCTATTTTCAACAATAAATCATTATACAGGAATTAAATTTACACATAATATTAAGGAGTATATGTATGTATCTATGTGTGGGTTACAGAAAAGTTATCATGGTATACAAGCATAACTTTTAAACTTCCTTATTTAAATATAGTTTGAGGGGTGCCTGGGTGGCTTAGTCAGTTAAGCATCCGTCTTGGGCTCAGGTCATGATCCCAGGGTCCTGGGATTGAGCTGCCGGTAGGGTCTCTATTTGACCGGGAGCCTGCTTCTCCCTCTCCCTCTGCCTGTCCCTCCCCCTGCTTGTGAGTGGTCTCTTTCTCTGTCAAATGAATAAATAAAATCTTGAAAGAAAGAAAGAAAAAATAAGTTTGAAAAGTGTCTGAAAACATTTAATACTTGGCTTTTGACTGCAATGGAGTGAAGCTATTATAACGATCCTGGTCAGAGGGAATGGGCAAAATGAAGTATTACCAGATAAAGAAATCGTTAAATCCCAAATCACAAAATTTGAAGCTCAGAAGGAGACTGTACGAGGTAAGCAGAGACCTGCTTCTGGAATTCTGACTGGGGGCATCGGACTTGCAGATGACACAAGGCTGAGCTGGACAAGCCCCGATCTTCAGAAGCTTGAAAGCTTTCTTTCTTGCATCATCTCAGAAGCAGGCTTAAGCTATTGCTGTGATGAATTCAAAACCACCCAAAGGTATTCCTTTGGGAGGCATTGAGAAGCACCCAACAGAAGATTCAGTGAATCCAGGGCAGGACAGGACGGGGAAATTGGGCAGGAGATGTCAAGCTCTCTGCAGGAGAAGCTTTCGTGCAGTCATCTTTCCTAGCTCCAGAACCAGCACGCAGGAGGGCCCAGCACACGGCTCCCGTGGAAAAAAAGCCAAAATCCAGGAGACCAGTAAGCAAGCCAACACCTAGAGAAGAGCTGACAAACAGAAAAGGGAATATCTGGGTTACTTTTTTTTTTTTTTTAACTGAAATTTGCTACTAAAAAGCTTGAGGTATATTTAATTAAATGAGCAATTGAATGGGTTAAAGTGGTTACATTTTTAAACCTGTAAATATTTCCAAAACAATTTCTGTAAACCATAAAACCTCCCACACCACTTCAGCCACCAGGTGCCTGGAAACATCAAGCCACTCTGGTCCCCCACCCCACTCCGCACATGCCATGTTTGTTTTTGTGTCTACAGTTTTAAGTAGAGACGTCTAACTGGTCTTCCAAATGCTCTCTGCTAGTGAAAGTGGAAGCCTGGGACCTGTTTCCATTTTGGAGGAAAAGTGACATCTCCACAGTATAAACTTTCTTGGGGGCAATCGGAGGCTCCCCAGTTCCTTCAGCGGAATTCATTCCTGTGGGAATCTGGACACGTTTACACCGATGGGACCCCTCATGGGATAGAGGGTCTGTCTATTGAGAGCCACAGGCATATCATACACAGTACGAAATCCCTCCACTGAGTGCCTCTGAAGGGCCTTCCGTCCCCCAAATGAATGCATACTACACTTATCATCAGAAAACAACATTTTAAACATGTCTGAGTGAACTTTCTATTCATCCATCAATGCCCAGATTGACATTTATGACTCCCAGAAGGCCTTTCTAATTTTCCTCTGTGTGTAACTTTGTATGAAACTTCATGCCCCAAGAATTGTCTATCTTTTATATACCTTGTGTCGCTTTTAAAACATCAAGTTCTTGAAGTCTATGAATTGTCTGTAAACATCTGTGTGTTTCCCACAGGATCTAGAAAAATGTCCCCCTTCAAAAATATTCCTTCAACTGAAATTAATTAAAAGTATTATTCTGAAATTTTTATCACATATATTTTCTTCATAGTGAGGGCATAGGGATGATGGTTATGCCCGGTTCTATTTGTTTGCATTGAAAATTCATAAATGAGGGGTCCGTTTGTACTGAGCCTCCTTCCCAAATCTCTGAATACCACTTCACACCATAACCTTCTGCTAAGAACCAGATGTTGTAGAGTAAAGCACCAGCGTTGTTCGGATTTATGGGAGATTTCAGAGAAAGTGCAGCGCTGAAATAAACATATGAAACTCTGCGAGCCTGGAGAGCAGGTGAGCTCACAGGCATTCTGGAAGGCTACATATTATTTTGATAATGAAGACTCTGAACTTGGGTCTACTGCCATGTTGAATAATGTCAATCCAGGAAGTTCTACTTCAAAAATGTGTGTTATTATAAAAATGAACAATAAAACACTGTTGTGAAACAGTTTTAAACTTGTGAGAGGTTAACCCTTGAAGTTTTTCTACTGTCAGTGACATCAGTCGCTGAGTGAGTGCAGGTCATACCGGGCTGTAATTGTCAGATGAGGGGCTATGCTGATTTGGAATGACAAGAAATTAAAAATGTCTTCGAGCTTGTTTTGTGGGGACATGCTGTATTTTCTTTTTCTAATTTATTTTTTGTGTTAACATGTCATTGAGTTTAGTATTTAAAAAACTAGCCAAAAAAAAAAAAAAAGAAGATAAAAATGAATACCTGTACACTCACCTTTCATCAAATATAATTTAGTTATATTAGTGGGAGCATATTCTTAATGAAATTTTAAAAAAATGTAGATATAGTTGAAGTGCCATTTTGGCCTCTTTCTTGTTCATTCTGATTCTATCCTTTCCCAAAAAGTCCATTATTTTCAATTTGGTGTTCATCCTTAATACAATTGCTAAAGAGCTTCCTCTAATAGATAAGATCTTTACATTTCATATAACAAATTATTGCATACTCTACATCATCATGCATCTTGCTCCTTCCACTAAGCATGTTAGAATACGTATCCACATTGGTGCACTTGTCTGTGGGCTCATTCTGCCTCCCAGCTGCCTGTCTGGCCAAGGTTGACATACCTTATGAGACTCTAAACAAACAAACAGACAGAAACCCAGCTTTGGTTTCAGATTTATTGCCACTTCATCTCTGGTGGCATCAATGTTTGCCCATTTCTCCAGAAGTTTCGCTTTCCTTGAGTTTACTTTTGCATGGTGCTGTCATCATTTCAATCCACTTCCACATGTGGGCTTCTTGTTTCTGTTTAAGGAGATAATATCTTAAAGCAATCATTTTAATAAAAAAAAATTAAAGCACACTGCTATTCAAACTGTTTTTACCCATTATTGGTCTTGGTCTCTTTAGCTGACTTTAAAATTACCAGTTAACAGTTTCGGGTTTTTTGTTTTGTTTTGTTTTACTTTGAAGTTATTAGTCATTGCCTTTAAGTTTTTGTTTTGTTGTGGTATAAAACACATAACACAAAATTTACCATCTTACCTATCTTTAAGTGTATGGTTCAGAAGTTAAATAGCTCTCAGAACCTTTTCATTTTGTCAATTGAAACTCCATATATATCTATAGCCCCAACCCCGGTGACCATTGCTTTACTCTCTATTTCTATACATTTGACTACATTAGAGACCTCATATATTTGAAATCATACAGTATTTGCCTTTTTATGTCTGGTTTAGCTCACTTGCCAGAAAGTCTTCACATTTCATTCATATCGTAGCATGTGACAAGATTCTCTTCCTTTTTAAGGATGAATAATTTTCCATTGTAAGTACATATCAAGTTTTTTTTCATCTCTTCATCTCTCCATGAACATTTGTCTTGCTCCCACCTTTGGCCTATTGTGAATAATGCTATTTTCTTTAAGCTTTGTGTTTTTACCATTAGTCCTATTTTCTTCAGCCATAGATCATCTATATCTTGTAGCTTTAAAAATATCACTTTATCCTAGGTATTCTTTAGTATTATTACCATATACCTAAATAGGGGTTTCTTTCTTTTATCTTCCATGGCAATCACAGTCACTTGCAGTAGAAAATTATTCTTTTTCACATTCTAGAAAATTGTCTGTTTCTCCTACAATCGCTATTATACACACTAGTCATGATGGAGATTCAGTTTTTTATTACATATGTTTATAATATTTCTTAACATTTTTGTTTTTGACTCTCTGTATTGGTTTTTATATAAATACCTTTTTCTATTTTCCAGTTTTTTTTTTTTTACCATATCCAGCCTAGAATGTATCCCAATTATTTGCTATATTAAATTGAATCAGCATACTTCCAGGTATCTAATTCATCATTTTTTTATCTACCTTTTTTTACTTTATATATGTCTGTTTTTGTTCCAACATATATATTAAAATGATTAAAGTTGAAAATTATTTTTTCAAAGCCAGATAGCCTATTATAAATTATAGGAAAATCTCAATTTCTCAATCCTACACTTTTTTATATAAGTATTAGTTATAAAAATTGTGTTAACTAGGGATGCCTGGGTGGCTCAGTTGGTTAACTGTCTGCCTTCAGATCAGGTCATGATCTCAGGGTCCTGGGGAATCGAGTCCTGCATTGGGCTCCTTGCTCAGGAGGGAGATTGCTTCTCCCTCTGCCTGCCACTTACCCTGCTTGTGCTCTCTCTGACAAATAAATAAATAAAATCTTTTTTAAAAATGGTGTTAAACTATAAACAATATGTTTTATAATGAAACAATTATACAAAGAAAGAGCCGATTAGGTATGCTAATCTCATATAAGTAGTGAACTTCATTCTCTTTCATGAATGATCCTAAGATTCAGTGTCGTGAAAACAAATGGTCTCTTCCTTGTAGATGAAGTATTTTTGAGGGTGGTGGGCAATGTCCACTGACTACATATGGCTGATGAATTTGGACTACTTTTTGTGTTCCTGGAATATTCTATTGTATATCACAATTTGAGGAGGTGGGAATAATAAGATGAAATAGGTCTCTGATTTCAAAATTCTATAGATAATTTGGTCTGAATCTAATTTTTAGGTACATGTTCAAGGCTAAGCTTGATATTTAAGAATGAACTTAATCCCCAGACAAATAGCAAAAGAGATCGGAATTAGTTTATAAATCAGATGCAGCTTCTCATAAATAACTTTTGAATGCTTTCATGGGCCAGTTGGTGCTTCTACGTGGCCTATATTTTAGACATTAACTACATTTTGGGGGAAGAGGTCATTTCTATTCTCCTTCATTTTAGAAGAAAAACTGAGCCTCATAAAACCCGATCACTGCCACAAGGTCATATAGTAAGTGGATGGCTGGGATGTAAAACCAAGTTCCATGTCTCCAAATCCAGTGGTCTTCTTATGTTATCATTGCTGCCATATGGAAAGAACACTTGGATATCCATCTGTGATATTTCCATAGCCTCTTGTTTCAACATCGTTGAAGTGCCAATAAAAATCTAACTACAGCATTTTCCTTGGTCATATAATAGTGAGAATGTGTTGCAAGTTTCTAAGCAAGACTATCTTCTGGGTCTTGTGTATCCTCACAGCAGGGAACTCCATTAAAATGTTCATTGATTTAACAGCTCCGTGAGAAGAGAACGACAAAGTAACTCAAGGGTGGAAGGACAGACTCAAAGGACAGGTAGAAGATCAGAAAAGGCAAACTGGAACGACTCCAAGTCGAATTTCTTTCCAAGCTGTAGCAACAACTATCCAGGGAAAGAATAGGTCAAGGGGCAGTTCGGTCCCTATCATAACTTAGCCTGCTGTGTCCGCCACTGTGTTCATCAGCAGAGCAGTGCTGAGTTATTTCTGAAGTTGAAGAGGATGCCTGCTCTCGGTAACTGTGTAGGCTGCCAACAGTGAAGGGAGCTCATAAAAGATTGCATAATGTCTTTCTAATCCTCAAGACCAAACTAAAATCTGACACTTTTCCACTTGTCAACACAATGTGTGCTTTACTTTATCTGTTGTTTATTTTTCCATCTTGAGGGAAGTAATTTCCCTGACGATTTCTATCAAATATTATATACAGCTTGCATTGATCACTTGATTGTAAAAGCTCAGTTACATTAACATTTAAATGCATATAATAGGGAGCTGTCTATATGGCGAACTGCCATAGACGTCGGTTGGACTTGTGTCATAACAGGATGAGTACAATGGACTTAAGAGCAGAGTAGACTCATGTTTTGACTAAAAAGTTTGACCAACTCTACTTATTAATATAGTCTGAGAACATTTATAGTTGGAATAAGATGGATAATCAAATGTTGATATACTTCGGTTTCCAATCTCCCCAGTGTCTTGGAAATTAGTTATTAGACTAATCAGACTAAACCTGCCAGAAGTTGCTTGGCCACAGGGGCGGTTCAGCATGGATAATCTGTGTGCTGAAATTGATGCCATTCAGCCAAATGGGAGCTGGTGGCCAGAACGATAAGTCTGAGATGAAAAATTTGTAGTTTCCTTTCAGCTGGCTTGGCTTCCCAAATATCCATATTAATCTTTTCCCTTGGGCCTCCGGGGATTTCAGGGTCATGGTCAGAAATCTGGCACCCGTGTTGAACTTGTCTCTCCCGACACGTTTCTCTTTATTATTTTTTCTTGCCTACAGCTCTAATACACCTTTTGGATAACTTTTTTTTAACTATACTTAAAATTCAGTAAAACTAAAATAAGCAATTTTCTATCACAAAGGACAAAGCTTACAGGCCTAACAGATTGACTTGTAGACTAATGGTCTCAATTTGATGTAATGGGAATTCTGGCAGGTTAGGTGATTTATCCAAGGTCAAAGAGTCAGCGGAAAGCATAACTTGGATAGACTACACTAATAATCTATTTATTATTATTATTATTATTATTATTATTATTATTTTGCTATTATCATTCCTTATTCAATTCAGCCAAACATCTAATCTTCATGAACATCATGAAAGCATTCGGAATGGTTCAGGCCTAATTTAAACCCAACTTCTAAAAGCTGCTGGTGTTCATATGATATGAAGAGAAGTGATTTTTCCACTCAGTAAATACACAGTAAATTTGGTTGATAGGATGTGTAGATGGGTGTGCAACTAAAATCTCAACATGCCAAACATATCATAGAATTAATTGTTACAAGAATGCGCTACTTGCAGCTCATAGCTCTGTGTGACAAAGCATTGGGGAATATCACCTCATCTCTGCATGCCTCAGTTGCTGTAACGTGAATGAGATAAATGGGTGATCTTGGCAATCCCTCTTAGCTACAGACTGCAAAGCTCACTAACTCAAAGCTAAGGGATACACTTTCCCAAAGCCTCCTGTTATTGTCAGGGCTATAATGTCAAGGGTACAAAATCATAAGAAAACCACTGAAGAGCCAGAAGTAATGCAGGTCATCATCAGTGCATAATTTTCCTGTTTTGGTACATCACACATTTTGGGAGATAATTGACAAGTTTGCTTCGGGAGTGAGAGTAGGAACTTATGTCATTTCTATCCCTGTCATCAATAATCTCAGACCCTTGACTTTCCCTACTTTATGCTCCTCTTAATTCTCCTCTGAGTGAATTTTATCCCACTTATCTTTGGCCAACCACTCCATTATGCTAAGCTGTAATCTAGCCCATCTCTAGCTGGCAAATACTTTCCAACATATTTCATAAATAGCAAAAGTGAATAAATATATGCAATATTATTCATTCAGGTTGAATCTTTTTGTCCTGGATGGATGGCTATTTTCAACTTGGTTGTACACTGAGTCCTTTACTTTTGGCAAATGAGAGCACAAATCTCCTGGAACAAAGAGAAGAATCGATTCTGAGGCAGGGGCAGAGCAGTTGGGCGGAGTTGCCTTTTCTTCCCCAGGGTGGAGTGCCTCCCCTGTTCTCACTACATCTGGCAGCACAGATGGCAGGAAAATTAATAGGAGGGAGGAAGCATTGACCTCATGTGGATATAAACAAGTCCTGAGACTACACAGGCAGGCAAATCCGATAATAGCCTTAAAAGAGACCTTGAAAGTTCATTGAGTTCAGCTCCCTGCTGCTGATAGAGCTGTGCTTAACCAAGACCGATGTCCTGGGTGAGCATCCTTCAGGTACTGTGCATAGAGATACTGGAATAGGTCACCGAGGACAGCCATGCAGTGCATGTCCCTAGGTAAGTGTTGAAGTAGGATATGAGCATCTGTTTTATATTAGTATATCTTGTTGGAGATAGGATATGAGAAAAATGACTACTTATGTGTTTCCTATCACATGGATTCAACGCATTATTAGAATCCTCAGAGACAAAGAGCCTATAAACAGTTGCTCATCTTGAGACGCATTGGTAGGGTTAACCCAACTAGCTTATTTCAAGAATATGTTGGTAGTTTACATCAATCACTAAACAAGTTATTTGTTGATTAAAGAATCATTGAGCTGAAAATGACCTGGGTTTTGTCCAGCCCTGGACTGGCCATTCAGGCATGGTTGACGGGCTGATGTTAAAAGTCATTCTCATCTCCGTTTCCCTCATCACCTCCCATTAAAGGTGGCCCCATTGGCAATGAGCCTTAAACCAAGCCCCACTGGAGGGTTTTAAAGAAAAAGATGTGCTTTTCTGATTAAAGGGATAAATGGATCTCATGCTGTGCTTTCTCCCCTTCTACTTTCCTTGAACATGGACTTGATGATATATTGCAACCATGGAAGCAAAGCAAGAGAAATGCAAATTGCTGATATTGTTCCAGCAACTTTCCTGGCAACACATTTTTGTTATATGAAAATAATTAACTCCTACTTTTGAGCCAGGATTAATTTATGAACTTCATTTGAAATACAGCTAAATGATGCACTTCCTAGTGTCTAAATATTCTTTAAAATATCTTAATGACAAAAATCTATGTCATGGTAGTCATAGTAATAGTAATCAAACACTATATATTATTTCAAACTATTATATTTAGATTTTATAATCTAAAAAGCACTTTCAAATACTATATCACCCCTATTTTTTTCCTTAGCCTTGACAATTGTTTTTACTCCAATTATTTTTCATCCATCTCAACTAAATGAGCCCTCCTACTTCATATTAAAGATACACATTTTTCCATCTAAAATTAAATTTGGAAAATACGTTAGATGGACATAGTCATATATATTTGCATATTTTTACAAAATGAAACATAAAAGGGATTTTTTTGAGGAGTGTTTGAAAGCTACATATGTAGGCCATGAGTCCCTGATATGACCAATGATCAGAGGCTTATGTTAAATTTGAGTATTCCCAATAATTTTTAAATAAATCCACTGGCACCCCCAAATTGCATGAATCCATGGTTCTCTAAATTAGCATGCATCCAAGCCCTTTAGAAAACTTGTTAAAACACAAATACTTGGCCCCACTTCCAAAATGTGATATGATAGGTGTAGTTGTCGAGCCCAGCGATTTATATTGCGAACCAGGTCCCAGGTGATCCCGATATTGCTGGTCTGAGGACCACGTTTTCAGTAGCACAGACACAAAAGATTTCAAGTGCTGCTTATTAATAACACTTTATCCTCGCACTTCTTCGGTAGGGGAGAGACCGACTGTCTTTGGGAAGGATGTTGCCACATGCTCCTTCAAAGCCATGTCACTGTTTAATATGACCCTTACATAGCACTGGCAAAGTTCTAATTGATATTTAGATCAACAGCCTGATTTCCCAGGCATATAACTCTTAAACTTCTGTAAAAACATTTATGCAAATGAGCGGTCTTCCCACTCCAATTCTGGTAGCTATTGTTTTAATAGGTCCCACCATTTCTCTCTTTGGAATTAATAATGATCCATTCCAGGTCTTATTGCATGTGAACAATCTTTAAAAAACATGTTAATACTATAATAAAAGAGCACGTGGGATCTCAAATTCACAGAAAAATACACGATTATGTTACGATGCAATGATCACATTTTCAATTTTTAAAATTTCCATTTAAATAAGGAAGAAAGCGTGTTTCTTACTAATCAGTATTCTTTTCTTCTGTTTCTAGTTTTAATCACACACACACACGCACACACTCACAAGTTGTGCATGCTGGAGGATGCTGGGAAGATGCTACTTTACTCTTGATGGAGAGCACAGGCTGCTGTGACGAGTCTCATGCAGCAGGTGTCTGACAGACTATTCTTTAATCTCTGCTTCGGGAAAGAGCAATCAAATGGTAGCTGCTGGTATTTGTTTAATAAAAACTCCAGATGTTGACAATGTTTCCCCATGGCCGTTGATACATAACGATTTGCACACAGCTGCTGAAAAACCATCAAGCCCCACCACTTCATGATTATCACTGGGAATAATTCTTGTTTTCCTTGTGTGTTTTATGCACAGCTCTCATGGCATGACTCACATATTTCTTGAGTGTTAAATCGAGCCAGCTAAATAAGATTTATTCACATTTATTCTCTTATATCTCCGTAAAGGGCTCTGTCACACGTAAATGGGGGCATTCTGATGTAACAACAGAATGTCACCATTTTGAGCCTCTAGTTACCCTGGAAATGCAGTGACCTACACATATTTATATGGGGCACTGTTTTGGCAAAAAGTTTTGTGGTAAAATACATATATTCAAACTTTGAACACAGGCAAAGAGAGTGAAGCACAAAGATTTTGCTGACTTATTAAAGGGCCATTCAGATACAGACTCACCCAGCATTTGAATTTTTCCCAGTGTTTAAAAAAAATATTTCCTTACTTTTATTTTTTGCAGTCAGCAAATGTCAGAAAGAGGAACATATTAAATATGTTCTGCAGGCACAGAAGTATTTTCAGAATGATTTCTGAGCTGCTGCAGGATTGATAGATAGGTGGTGTCCCCCAGAGAGCAAAGACGAGTTCTCTCTGGGTTTTATAAGACACGCAAGAGGGTGATGGCGGTTCTAAGAGGAGCGAAAATGGTTAGTAGGAACAAATGTCATGTACATTTTTCCTTTCAGTTACTCATGGGTGGGCTCTTTTAAGAAGATGCGGGTAGGAGCCTGGGTGGCTCAGTTGGTTAAGCGTCTGCCTTCAGCTCAGGTCATGATACCAGGGTCCTGGGATCGAGTCCCGCATCGGGCTCCCTGCTCAGTAGGGAGTCTGCTTCTCCTTCTCCCTCTGATGCTGCCCTTGTTTGTGATCTCTATCTCTCTGACAAATAAATAAATAAATAAATAATCTTTAAAGAAGAAGAAGAAGATGTGGGTAATCCTGCTGTGGCTTTTGAGGGGAAGAGAGCCCAGCTGAAGATGTAGGCAGCAGAGCTGCTATGTGGCCCTACTGGGTAACTGGACTTGGTGCACAGATTGGTCAGGAGGTAGGGTTTCTAGTGGGTCCAGTCTTCAGGGAGGTGGAGATTGACTTCTGTCTGCTCCCTTGGCCTTCCCAGTCTCTGTAGGTCACCTCAGATCTACGACAGAGCTGGCCTCCCTCTCAGTCCTCTTCCCTTAACTGTTGTGACAGGAACAGCCATAACCCCATACTGCAATGCTGAACTCATTAACAAGACGTGTGTGTTAAAAACTGCATTAGAGATACTGAGTGACTATAGAATATTGTGTCAGGTTCTTACTGCGCTGTAACAAGTTACCACACACTTACTGGCTTAATACAACACAAATTTATGAGCTTATAGTTCTGGAGGTCAGATGCATGGAATGGGTTTAACGGGTAGAGATTTCAGTGTCACCAGGGCTATGATCCTTCTGCAATGTCTAGAGGAGACGTACGCACCTTTTCCAGCTTCTGAGAAGCTGGCGGTGCCTCCTCCGTCCTCAAAGCAGCAGAGCACCGCCTTCCAGGGTTTGGCCCGCACTTCCTTGGCTGCAGCTGACTCTCTCGGACTCTCCTTCCTCCCTCTTGTGAGGGCCTTGTGATCACATTGGGTGATCCTTGACTTCATCACATCAGCCAAGTCCCCTCTGTCCTATAACAGGCTGCATTCACAGGTCCCCAGGATGATAACACACACTCCTGGGGGAGGATTATTTTGTCTACCACAAGCACTACAAAGATTCTGCACCATCCTTGTAAATTCCAGATGAGACCATGTCATTCACCCATGCTCCTTTTAGTTATCTTTAGGACATCGTCAAATTAAAAAAACACACACACACATAAAAAACAAAAAACAAAAAACAAAACACCAAAAAACAAAAACAAACAAAAAAACAAACCTCTGGTTTATAAGAAGTTTCAAACTGGGGGCGCCTGGGTGGCGCAGTCATTGAGCGTCTGCCTTCGGCTCAGGGTGTGATCCCAGCGTTCTGGGATCGAGCCCCACATCGGGCTCCTCCGCTGTGAGCCTGCTTCTTCCTCTCCCACTCCCCCTGCTTGTGTCCCCTCTCTCGCTGGCTGTCTCTATGTCAAATAAATAAATAAAATCTTTAAAAAAAAAAAAGAAGTTTCAAACTGTTCTTTTAAAAAATAGTTTCAAATAGTTAAATGTTGCAGAGGCCTAAATAAGATTACAAAGAGCATATAAGATTTAAGACAGCTATTTTGGGCTAAACTATACTAATTACTACTAATTAACTGATTATAATATGAAGATTAGAATGTTAATGCATATAATTTAACATAAACTGATTTGTAATGGAACAGGCATGATTGACACTTTGTCTTGAGGGTTCTTTCTACTCCCCAGAGTTTATTTATGAATGTCATTTTTACTTGATGGTAGAAGATAATAAGACTGAGAAAGCAAACTAGGAAAGGAAAGATATGGTGAGTGTAGACTATGGCACAGCAACCGCTCTAGGTCACCGTGTGATGTGAAGGAGGGGCAAGAGTTCCAGGAGGTAAGGTAAGGTCACGCATGCATGTGTGGCTGGTCTTTGGTAAGTTACTGGGCTGAAGATGTGAGATGTATAATAAATGTGGCAGAGAGTTGGGTGAAGCGGTTACAAACCGAGAAGCCATCTGAAGTCATACGTAACAAGCTCTATTTATCGAGAGTAAATATGACTTCAAGTCTCCTACTGGGGGCAGTGGAGCCTCCTTCACTGTCCTGTCCTTGGGAAGTCATTGGGCACTCAGGGGTCCTTGTCTGGGTGCTCCGTGAGCCTGCCCACAGGGCACATCCTTCAGTGCATTCTCCAAGATCTTCAGGGTGGTATTTAGGAAATCTTTCCAAACACGAAAATTCTAAGCTCTTTTTTATTTTCCTATGGAGTGGCATATAGCTCTGTGACTTTCCTAAATGTCAATGATTGTGTGAAAATAGGAATATTTGGATATAAAAATATGGAACTCTTTATTAAAAAAGAAATGCAACAAAGAAACCACATTTTGAGAATTTTAGTGTGGTGCCAAAATAATTTGAATGTGCCACCCACATTTCCAGCCATTGAAAAACCCTCCTGGGTGTCCACATTCCTCTCCAGATACTGCCTCTTTTCCCTCCTTAACCTCACCTACACTTGGTCCTCAACTCATAAATAATAGCTTTGAAACAAGTGTGTCAAAAGTCAAAAACACCTCTGTTGCTTAGACCAGTGGATTCTAAGTTATTATTTCACTGGGTTCGTCAGCAATTGTGAATATACTTGATCCATCTTCCCTCTTTCAAATATTTTCTTTGTGGTTGGGGGCACTCACTTTCTTGGATTTTCTACTAACATTTCAGCTGGGTTTATCAATTCCCTTCAAAGGTCTGTGGTCTCCTACCCAGTCCCCTCCCCATCCCAGTGCACAAATCTGCTCCCTCAAAAGTCTGTTCCAATACCAACAATATACTGTTGCTAGCCGCATGACCCAATCATAAATTTCTCTTGTCATCTCATATAAATGCAATTGCATAATTAAATTTTACTCACCTGGCTCAACAATTATTATTAATGTAATATATTCTAAAGTGATAGGAGATCTTTTCCCCAAACTTGCTTCTCCAGTGTCCCCTATCTTAGCTAGAAGCAAAGCTGCCATTCACGCGGCCAACCAGCCTCCAAGTCCTGCTGACTCTGTCTTCTAAATGCTTTCCAACTTCACGCTCTTTTTGTTCCTGCCACTTCCACAACACTAGTGCAAGGCACCATCATCTGCACAGCACACCTCCATCCACTTATTCTGCTCTCTCTCATCTGTCTCTAAACCTATTCTCCACTCAAAACCAGCATGATCTGTTAAAGAAGCAAATGTCATCTACCAGGCACTTGATGGTTTGGACTCTGCCTAAAACTCAGACTTTGCATTGACTTTTCCTCTACCCTCCAGACACTACTGTGACTCCCAGCCCCCATGCATTACCCACCCACCATACTGACCTTGTTTCTATTTCTCCAATATCACCTCTTTTCTATCTCAGGCATTTGCACTTCCTATTCTTTGCCAGGAACAACCTGTTCACCTACAATGTTTCCAAGTACATATTTCTGGTCTTGCAGACTATGTATGGCCTATCCTTCCTTGTACTCATACGGTACCCTTCCTGTGTGTACATTTCAATTTACTTTGCATGATTATTTCATGGACTGCAACCCAGTCTATTTGTCCATTGCTTCATCCAAGCACTAATATTTCTTGCTTACAACTAACTTCATAAAAATATATTTAATACATGAATACCTTTTATTTATTTATTTATTTGAGAGAGAGAGGTAGTGAGAGAGAGAGCACAAGCAGGGGATAGAGGGAGAAGCATGCTCCCCACTGGGCAGGGAGTCTGACATGGGGCTCGATCCCAGGACCCTGGGATCATTTTTTTTGTGTTTTAATACATGAATATCTTGACAGATGCATAATATGAATGAGGATTGCCTATTGATCCAAGTTGAGGATAATCAGCTGCAGAGAGATCTAGATGAAAATACTAAATCACATTGTTCATTGTATATGATCTTCCCATGTTGAAGCTTCCAAGATTATGCCTCCTGATGACATTATAAAATAAATCACTGAAAAATAATGCACACAATTTAAAGGAACACTTTCCAAATCTACGAAATAAGCAACACATGGATAAGACCAAAATTAAGACACGAAAATACAAATCTTAGTACAAGTTAGAAGAAAGGAAAATAAAGTCAACAAAAATGAAGAAAATTGATCCTTCATAAAGAAGAGAAGCATAACCAAAAGCAGACAAATGAAAACGGTCTTCTGAGCTGAAATAATTCCCCAGAGCATGAAGGGTGGGACAAGGTCACCAAAGGTAAAAAGTGAAGGATGAGGGAAAGTACAATGTGGTAGCCTCTTACACTTCAACCCACATCTGGCAGTTCAAACTCTGGCCCCCTGCTCTCCTCTCCAGGTTCACCTGTAAACACAGCTGCAGTCATCTATTGGAAAGATTTAGTACCATTTCGTACAGAGTGAGTTCTTAGTGAATATTGATTCATTGAACAAATTGAAGCTTGAGTCTGTACTTGGACCAAATTACTCCAATAACTCATATTTGTAGACAATTCTAACCCACCAGTCATTGACTTCAGAAAAAAATGTGGAATATAAATGTCTTTCTTTCTCTCTCTCTCTCTCTCTAGATAGATAGATAGGTACATAGGTAGATAGATATAAAAAGAGAGACACAGAGAGAGAAAGAGATAGAAAGATATTAAGATAAAGAGAGAGACAGATTGATTCCAACCAGGAAACACGGACAAACAAAATAGTTGGAATACAGAAAATAACCTCTGTGGTTCAGACTTCTCTGATATCAATTCTTTCAGGAAATATCCCTGGAAAGCAAAGTGAGAGGAGTGGGGGGAACTAATTTCAACCTCTACAAGGAAAATACTACTTAAACCCTGCAGTCATTCAATCATTCAAAAATATTTCCACTCTTCAACCCTGTAAGTAGGTGGCAAACATCGAAAATATATGAGAAAGAGGTTATTAAAATTCCTGACTTTCTCAGTGCCTGTAGTTTCTCGCAGAAGACTAATGTGAAACAGTATTTGGCAAACAACAAGGTAACTATACTCACCAGGGAAGTGCATCACGCTATGAATGCGGATTCAACATGACTTAAGGATCTATTTTGCCTCACTGAAAAGCTGACTTCATCTGACGCCTGAAGCTTGGGACAGCTTGTCCAAGCTGGGTTAGGTGGGGCACAGGGAGTGACTCAGACAGAAGAAATACCTATGGGAGTGGTTCTCAAACTTTAACATGTGTTAGAAACACCTGCTGGGTTTGTGAAAGCATGGATTTTGGGGCCCACCCCCATCATTTCTGATTCAGTAAGTCAGGGATAGAGCTCCAAAATTCTACAAGTTCCCAGGTGATGCTCTTTCTGCTAGCCCAGGGACCTACTTTGAGAACCATTGCCTAATTGTACAGCTTTGAGATGACAGAGCATTTATCAAAGAATGGAAAGCAATTCCACATTCTTAAAGGTGAAAGAAAATAGGAAACAAGTTCCAGGTGTTGTTGAGAGATAGGCAGAGACCACACCATGAAGCATCTCTTAAGTTATCATTAAGAGACTAGTTTATAGACAATGGAAAGATATCAGAGTTTTAAGCAGGGAGGAACAATTTGATTTTGTTTTATTACAATCATTCTAGCTGCAGTTGGAGAGTGGTCTGTGGAAGAGAGGTAGTGTAGGTAGGGAAACTAGCAAAGAAGGAACAGAAGTGGCCCACGTAGGTGCAATGGAAAGAAAAGCATACAAGGGAGTTGTGAATATAGCAAGAGAATGTAGATGTCATAATTCATGCTGCTAAAGCTAGTAAAAAAGGCACAAAAACCAAATAGATTGCTTGAAGCTGAAAACAAACAAAAACCTAAAAAAAAAAAGGAGATTGAATGTTTTGATGAAACCAAATACAAGTTAATTGAGTTAAAGAGAAGTAAGTGCTTCTTAATTTCATGGATCTTTTGGATAAGGAAAAACAGAAGACAGGGAGACTTCTGATTCCAATAAAATAAAGAACTAAGCTTTCATGAAAATCTTCCTACAAAGTACTAAAGAATCTGGGTTAAATATAGCTTTTCAAAATATTGCTAGCTAGCTCTGAATATAATAAGCAAAAGCCACAGGGGCTATAAGCAAGGAGGAAGCAGACAACCAGGAAACAGGACGGGTGGGCCAACTGGACCCTAAAATGACAAGGAGACCTTTGAGAAAGGAGATCAAGTCTCTCTGCCCAATGTGTTGGAAGGGACTGAAATTCACGAGTGGGATGATAGCCTTGATCTTTGCAGTGTTACAGTCTCAGTGAGAAGATCATAAACTCCCCAAAAGTTGAGATGGAGAGATGATATGGCTGGGAAGACTTGGGGGTTGAGGATAAAGGTATTTTTCTAAAGAAATTTAAAGCTCATTCCAGCACCTTGCTTTGTATTAGTTTGGTTTTTCATCATAGATAAGCTGCATAGATGCCCAAGCCATGCTATGAATATAAAAATCAGTCGCTAGACAATGACATCCTAGCACGAGCAGTGGGTACACACTCTAGACCAACTTGGAGGAATACTTCAAAGAAATGGGTGCTCATTGTAGAAATAAGTAAATAAGGAAAGAAAGAAATCACAACTAACAGGAAGAAATTTTCCACCAAGTGGGAAAGGAGCAGACACAAAAATGAGGAGGGTTATCACACAAAACTTGAGGTAACTGGAAAAATAAAGGAGTAATAAAATCAGTACACTCAAAAAGAAGGCGTGAGACTAAAAAGAAGTATTAAAAGATGCAAAAGGAAAGACAGTGGAGCAGACTAAGAAAGGATCAAATATAAGTTTTGGAAACAACAATATAATTATTCAAATTAAATTTTTAATAAATGCCTCGAACAGCAGATTAGATATGTTAAAGAGAAAATTAACAAATTAAATACTATATTTGAGGATATTACACAGTATGTTAAAAACCATTAAAGAGGTAGACAATTGGAAACAGTATTTGAAAAATGAGTATAGTATTTAATGAGACAATGACACATATGAATACTTTATCCAAGAGGTTAAAAGAAAATCAATGGGAGAAAGGCAATGAAGAATGAAAGACCTGACCAAAGGACAGAAATACTAATATTGAAAAAACGCAATTAAGTTTAATCAGAAATAAAATAAAATATGCCTAGGTACATCATAGAAGCATTGGGCACTAAACACAAAGGAAGGAAACTTGAAAGACACAGGCGTATTCTTGATCTTAAACATTAGTCTATAGGCCACATAAAAGTCAAAAATATATTTAATTATGTATGGGTTACAGAAAACATACATGAAACAAGCTGGTGTAGATAGAGAGTAAATGATAAAAAAAACTCAAATAAAAATGAAAGAATGCTGGCATAGTAATATTAATTTCATACAAGATAGACTTTAATAAACATAATTAAGGGAAAAGTATTTTATTGTAGAATGAAAAAAAAAAAACCCACGAATAACCACTATACCTGAGATTTAATATCCTACACCTATGGGAATGTAATAAAATAACAATATATAAAATAAAATTGACAAAATTACCAAAAAACCAACCAATGTACAAAATAATTAGAGAGTCTAACATCCCTTATTTATAACAACTCTTTTTCAAGAAGTCACGATAGAAGTGATAGATCTGAAAAGAATTAGAGTAAAAAACACAAATAAGAAGATCGGTGCAAGCAACAGGGTGTGGGGGGAGAGAGGGAAGCATCTCAAAGTAGACAATATCTATGATTTTGAAACATCAGTAATTTTGAAGTATACGAAGAATATTTCCAGCTAACAATATAGGACCCAGAAAAAGTCTCAACAAATACAAAGATAGCTGTATCAGGCACATACGTTAAATTGGGGATTCATATTTTGAAACATCCCCAAAGCTTCATATTTTAGAAAATAAAATAAACACACATTTAAATAATTCTTGGGTTAAAGAAGAAACAACAGAAAGTGCAGAAGATTTAGTTCTTTTTTTTTTAATTGGAGAAAATAAAATCATTTATATTTGTAGCTCACCAAGTTTATTGTGTTCGATAAACTAGTTGTATGTTTTTAAATGTGCTAGCACGATGACGTGGGGTTTTGCATTTGTTCCTGTTTTGTTGGTTTTTAAACTCTATGGTTAATCACTTTTAACTTGGTCATATCAAATATTGTTTTTATTACACTATATGTTAACGAGCTAGAATTTAAATAAGAACTTCAAAAAAAGCATTTATCCTGAATTGTGAAAGATTTCATGCTGATTAACGTTGGAAACACTAGATATTCAAACTTGGGAGTTTCAACTATAGCAGTAATGTGAAAGAAATTTGAAATGTTTAATTAATTTGTTTCTTTATTTGAGCAAGAGTAGGAGTGGGGGGAGGGGCAGAGGGAGAGGGACAAGCAGACGCCCTGCTGAGCAAGGAGGCCAAAGTGGGGTTCCATCCTAGGACCCTGGGATCATGACCCAAGCCAAAGGCAGACACTTAACCGAATGAGCCACCCAGACACTCCAGAAATTTGAAGCTTTTAAAATGCGTTCATTCCCTTAAAAAACAGGTTGAGAATTGCATGATGAATATTTAATTCAGTGAGTTAGAAAAAGAGTAAAAGTGTAAGTGCAAGAAATATTGAAGGAAGGGAATCATAAATATAATGTCTAGCAACTAATGAAATAGAAAACAGAATCCAGAGGAAAAAAAATTTTTAATCTGATTCTTCAGAATGACAAATCCAATGGATAAAACTCAAGTATGATGCATCAAGAAAATGTAAAGAAAACACACGTGCACACAAATTAGGAATCAGAGTAATATAGAATCATGGATTCAATTGGTAAAAAACAAAATGATTATATAGATAACTTTCCAATGTATATAAAATGACATTTCAAAAAGGAAAAATTATTAAAACTCACTCAAAATTAAATATAAAACTTAACAAGCCATTTGTGAAATTAAAGCTGTGGAAGCTGTAGATTAACATTTACTCTCCTCCCCACCCACTTCCCAAGTGCAAAATAACACCAGGCCCAGAGTTTTATAACCAAGTTCTATAAAACTTGAAAGAACATGTAATCCCTAAGTTATATAAACTGTTCCAGAGGACTGAAAAATGAGAGTTTCCAAACTCAATTTATGAAGCTACTATAGCTCTGATAGCAAAGCCAGGGAAGGAGAAAGGGAGAAAGACAATTTATAGGCGAATTAAGACAATAAGTGCAAAATTTTAACAATCAGCATCCCGGCACTCTCACTAAAAATTATGGAAGTGGATAATGCGTCATCAATGAGCCAGATTTATCTAAGAATAGCCTGAATGGTATCATTAACATCAGATAAAATATACATGAAATTCTTCATATCATATTAACAGATCAGAGGAGAAAAGGTAATGTGACCATTTCAATAGATGATAAAAATAATTAAATCAACTACCAATAAATGAAACTAAAACAATATACCTGTAAAATAATGGTAGAAGATAGCTTCTTTTATCTGTTAAAAGAGAACTATAAAAAAATCTATCCAAAATAATATCTAATGGTGAAATTTTAGAAGCTGTGCTTGAAGACATGGAATAGACAAGGGTGAACACTATTATTACTTATGCACAGCACTGTATTTGAAAGACAGTGGGACAAAATATAAGTAAGTAAATGAATAAATATATGCAAAGAAAAAATAAAACTGCTACAAAAATATGATTCTGTAATAGACTATACAGGAGAGTATGAGATTAAACAAGCAACAGTGTTCCTGTAACTAAGTAACATGCAAATGTATAATGAAAATGAAGATAGCATTGAAGTCTACTACATTCCTGGGGGAAAACTCTTACAAATATATATTAGTTTTCAATAGATACAATTATAAGATTTTGTCAAAGGACTTACCTGTCGGACATTGTTCTCATGGATAGAAGTATGTCATTCGACACATTACTTTTCTCAAATCATGCTCATTATTCCATGCAATTTTAAGGAAAACTTCAAGTCCTTGTCTAATGGATCTAAGCTTTTTATGGAGGAAGAAAAGCCCCAGAATGATCAGAACAGATTTAAAGAAATAGTATTTCTCCGCTATTTAAACTTATCATGAAGCAATAGTAATAAAGTGTGTATCGGTATAAGGGCAAAGTACACCTGAAAAAATAGCCAGGAAGCATATCAACACACACAACCTCATGCACATGCTGGAACGTTCCAAATAACAGGTGAAATTGCAAATTGACATAGTTAATAAATGGCGTTGGACAATGTTTATCCATATTAAAAAAAATACATCCAACTGAATAGTCTAAACAAAATGTAATCTACTAGGTTTAAAGATAGAAATGCAAAAGTTAAAAAAAAAGAATTTTAGAGAGACATTTGTTTGTTTATTTATTTATTTAAAGATTTATGCATTTATTTTAGAGAGAAAGAGTGTGAGAGGGAGGAGGGGCAGAGGAAGAGGGGGAGAGAGAACCCTCAGTGAGTGTCTCTGCTGAGTGTGGAGCCTGACACAGGGCCTGATCCCATGATCCTGAGATCATGACCTAAGCTGAGATCAAAAGTTGGGTGCTCAACTGACTGAGCCGCCCAGGTGCCCCAGAGAGAGACTTTTGAGAAGATAAAATATTTTAGACAAGGTCACCAAGTTGGGGCAGGGGACATAAAGAAATTGCTAGATCATCTTCTACACTAAAATAAACATGGTGCACTAAATGAAAAGATCATCCACAAATGTGAAATGATAGTCTCAAGACATATAACTGAGAAGGTTTAATTAACAACTGTGCCCAAGTTAAAAAAAAAAAACATAAAAATGGTCAAAAGATATGAACAAGAAATTGTTGGATTTAAAAAGTTGATGGACTGGGGTGCGTGGGTGGTTCAGCGGGTTCAAGCAGCCTACTCTGGATTTCTTCTCAAGTCATGATCTCAGGGCTGTGGGATCGAGCCCTGCATTGAGCTCCGCACTCAGCAGAGAGTCTGCTTGAGATTCTCTTTCTCCCTCTCCCTCTATCCCTCCCTCCACTTTCTCTGCCTCTCTCTCCAATAAATAAATAGATCTTTAAAAAACCCAACTTAATGGAAGATAAAAGGATATAAAAGTTTGTTATTTGCACAAGTAAATAGAGAAATGGATGCAAAAACATCTCATAAATATCGAGTTGGTCACATCTGCACCAATCTGATGAGTCAAAGTATTGGCAACACTTAGGCTCTCTCACACCCTGACAGCCCTCCCGCGCACAAGGACATTGTCTCTATGAAGCTTGTTGCATCATCGTTTGCAATAAGAATATAGCATAAGTGTCTCTAATATTAGGGAAATAAGTAAATGTGTTTGACGAGCAGTGTGAATGATAATCGGTTGTATAAACACATTGCATAATTATACATTTCGTAGTCTTTCAATTAAACAAGATGAAATAATTCGTATAATAATGATTTGTGTAAGTTAAAAAAAAAACAAGTAGAAACAATGCTATTATTTTTCTATTTCTCCATCATCTATCTTTTATCCATAGAAAGATCTATATTGAGATACAGCTATGGTTATGTAAAAAATGTAAATTCATCCAGGAGTGTGATATAAAAGAAGAGCTATTGTTGAGCCAAGAGGAAAGAGGAAGCCTCTTGTTTTAGGGAGTATGAACAGCTGTATTCAAGAAGAGGGAGTCAGAAAGTAACAATGACAAAATATTAACTAACATGCACTTGCCACTAATTTCTCTGCTTTTCAACATGTTTGAGATATTTTGTAGTTTAAAAAATTAATCAAGAGTCGAAAAGGCAGGATGAATGCATATTTTGTTAGTATACAAGATTACTAGCACCTTCTCGTACAGGCAAGGCCACTTTCCTGTACACAATATTCTACATAATTCCTTACCAATTGTAGATGTTTAATAAAAGTTAGCTGCTTTCAGGACAGCATGCATCAGAGAAGAGAGTACTCACAGCTTCTGGAAACTAACTGGCTATGTTACTGCTACAACCCCTTAGCCACACCGCTATGGGAGAATTGATACAGCAATTGAAAGCATCTTGTATTTCTTGAATATCTACGGTTAGCTAATAATGTGCAGCCAGGGTTGAAAACCAATTCTCTAGTTAGAAATTAATTTCTGCCCAACAAGTAAGGATAAGTAAAGCAGCAGGTGCCTCTGAGAGCATCACCAAGTCTTTCCCGGAGTCTAGACCCTTGTTGTATCAGCGTGGTCCCTAGACAAATAGCATCAGCATCACCTTGGAGCTGGTAAGAAATGAAGAATCACAGGCGTCTTGCCAGACATATAAAATCAGAGAATGCATTTTAACAAGATCTCCAAGTGATTTATATATGCATTCAAATTTGGAACATGCTGCTCTTTTATAAAAAAATGTATTAATTGGGATAAATCCAGGTGTTTCTCTGAGGAAACACATAGTAAGCATCTAATCATTAATGCATATCAATTGTTTTGTCCATTTTCGAAAAAGACTAGTATAAAGAAAAGCAACACACCTTTAATAAAAAAGCATTTCCATAAAGGTCACTTGTGTCTGATTTAACTGAACATAGAAAATTTAAATGAGCTTGAATCTTTCAACCTTCTTATTTTATATCCAATTTAAATCAGAAGATGTCAGGTCAGTTATCCAGGGATATATATGTAGTTAGAGAACTCAGAGTTTTCCTGTCAAACATATCAAGGGAAAGTACCCAACTCTTTCAGAAGACAAAGGACCCAAGCAATGGACTCCTTGGATAGATCTGGGTCCACGACCTGACTGGCTCCTGGTTTGGGCACAAAATCTCTTTACGACCTGAGGAAAACCTGTCAAGCATCTCTAAGCCTTAGTTCCTAATCTGGAAAAGGAAAACACTACTCACATTTTTGGGGTCTGTTGGACAAATGAGGACATGGAAGAGAAGAGTTTGTTCAGTAAATATTAATCCTCTTCCATGATACTACTTTTGAAATCTCAGCATCCTTTAAGAGGTAAGATTTCCTGCCAACGACAGTCGACTGTGACTATTTTCTCTTTCCTTCACCTTTGCACAAAAAGTCATACTACAGCTTATTTTACACTTTGCTTTTCAGTTCGTTTCCTCTGATCTCTATCAGGAAAGTTTTGTTACGAATTAAAGATCACCAGAAATTTGTCTGCAAAAAAATGCATCTTATTCAGGGAGCATAAAATGTTTCATTCTGAGTTTTGATGAAAAGCTTAGAAAACGGAAACATTTAATCCACATGCCTGGAAATTACTGATTATCAAATTCATGCACTCCCCATTAAATTGAAACTCTGAAATTAAGGAGGTTCACCAGACAAATACAGGAATTACAGCCTCGATCAGCTCACCTGCTGCAGAAGCCATTGGAGCCATAAACGTCTAGGAATGCTTAAATGAAACTTTGATGAATTGCTGGAGTCAGAGCATGAACTAGCATGAACGTGAGGAAATTCTGGCGGCCGATGATTTAGAGGACGGTCCACACTCTCTGGGGATTTATCTCTAGGAATCTTACCCATTTCTCATGGAGAAGAGTCTAGGTGAAAACAAACAAACAAACAGCCCAAACGTCTTCGTGTTTCTAGCATGGGTTGTGGCTATGAAGAAAGAGGGAAGGAGAAGTGGGGTGGGAGGAGAAAGATAATTTTGAAATAAGTCCAGGAGAAAGGGAATTACCCAACAACAGAACACTCTAGCGTTCCTGCTTCAACCAAGCTGTCAGGAAGAAGGTGAGAGACAGTAATGGAATTCATGGCCAGGGCTCAGAGGAGCACTGAAACAGTGACCTTTCATCATAAGATTACAGAACATTTTTCCTACCTTCTACACTTTACCATAAGATCAACTGGTAAACTGCGTTATAGCTAATGCAAAAAGACAAAATAAAATTGATGCAGATTGAGAGTGAAGAAATTAAAACGTCTTATTTTGTACATGAAATGATTTTCCACATAGAAAATACAAAAAAAAAAAAAAAAAAAAAAGCAAATGGAAAGCACCTGCAAAGAGTAAGTGATTATGGCAAGGCCATCAGATACAAGGTCAATATACAAATGTCAATTGCTTTCCTATATACCAGCAATGAAAAAAAGGAATTTCAAATTAAAAACAAGTGTTCTTTACAATACCACCAAAAAATGAAATATCCAGGTCTAAATCTAATAAAATAGTATGCTATATATGCAGAAATCCTGATGAAAGATAACAAAGAAGATCTAGGGGTGCCTGGGTGGCTCAGTTGTTTAAGCATCTATCTTCTGCTCAGGTCATGATCCCAGGGTCCTGGGATGGAGCCCTGCAGCGGGCTCCCTGCTCAGTGGACAGCCTGCTTCTCCTTCTCCCTCTGCTGCTTCCCCTGCTTCTGCTCTCTGGCTCTCTCTCTTTCTTTCAAATAAATAAATAAAATCTTAAAAGAAAACAAAACAAGACAAAGATTTAAATATATGGAGAGATCTTTCATGTTCCAGGATTGGAAGACTCAATATTACATCAATTCTTCCTTAATTGATGTATAGAGACATTGCCATTCTGAGCAAAATCCTAGCAAGCTATTTTGTGGATGTCAACAAACTGATTCTTATGTTTAAATGGGAAGACAAAAGACCTAAAATTGCCAACACAATATTGAATGAGGGGAACAAAGTAGGAGGACTGACACTATCCAACTTCAAGACTTATTATAAAGTGACAGCAATCAATACAAACTAACATCTGAAAAGCATGTACAAATGTATCAAAGAATACACTAGAGGTGAAGCCCCTGGGGGGCTCAGTCTGTTAAGTGTTTAACTTCAGCTCAGGTTGTGATCCTGGGGTCCCGGGATTGGGATTGAGCTCCATATTGGGCTCCCTGCTCAGTAGGGAGTCTTCTTCTGCCTCCCCCTCTGCCCCTCCCCCTGCTCATGCTCTTGCCCTTGCCCTTTCTCTCTCTCTCAAATGAATAAATTTTAAAAATCTTAAAAAAGAAAAAAAAAAAAACAGAACACACTAGAGTCCCCATAATAGACTTAAAAATGTAATCAACTGATCTTTGACAAACATGCAAAAGAAATTTAATAAAGGAAGGACAGTTTTTTCATCAAATGATGCTGAAACAATTGGATGGCCATGTGTAAAAATTAAAACAAAACCAAAACAAAAAAACCTAGACACAAATCTTACAGTTTCACAAAAATTAACCCAAAAGGGATCATATATACAGAACACAATACTGCAAAACTTCTAGAAGAAAACACTGGAGAAAATCTGTCTGACCTTGGGTTTGGTGATGAGTATTCAGATACAACCCCAAAGGCACCATCTATGAAAGGAAAAAAAATAAGGTGGACTTCATTATAACTAAAAACATGTGTTCTGTAAAAGACACTCTTAAAAGAATGTAAAGTCAAGTCAGAGGCTAGGAGACTGTACTTTCATACCACATATTTGCTGAAGGACTTGTATTCAAAATATACAAATAAAAACATAAAAAGTAAACTAGGAAATGGGCAATAGGTTCTGAACAGATGCCTAATGAGAGACGATGCAGATTGTTCAATAGAAACAAGAAAGATGCTCAACTTCCTTTGTCTTCAAGGAATTGCACATTAAAACCATGATGAGATACCAGTATATATCTATTAGAAGAGCTAAAAATTAAAAAAAACGATAATACCAAATGCTAACGACGTTGTAGAGCAACAGGAACTCTCATTCATTGCCAGCAGGAATATAAATAGTACAGCCACTTTGGAAGACAGTTCGGTAGTTTCTTAGTTAAGCACAGTCTTACCATACAATGCAACGCTTGTGTTCCAAAGTAGTTCCCCAATTAATTTCAAAACTTATGTCTGCAAAAAAACTGCACGTATTTACAGCAGCTTTATGCATATTACCCCAAGCAAAACAACCAAGATCGTCTTTGATAGATAAATGGATAGGCAAGCTGTGGTCCATTCATACAATGGAGTATTATTCAGTGATAAAAAGAAATGAACTATCAAGCAGCAAAAAGACATGGAGGAAAGTTAAGTGGATATTGTTAGTTAAAAAGCCAATAAGAAAAACCTGCATATTGTATGATTCCAATTATAAGACATTCTGGAAAATATAAAATTATTGAGGCAGTAAAATAATCCATTTGGCCTATCTTATCTTCGTGCCAGGCCTTCAGGGTGGGGCAAGGAGATGAATAACTAAAGTTCAGGGGATTTCACTGTAATGATGGATACACGGCATTATGCATTTGTCAAACCTTTAGAACTTTAGAGCACAAATCACGAATTTCGATGCATGCAAATTTATTTTGAATAAAAAAAAATTACTTGGATGCCCTGGAATCTCAGGAAAGAATGCAGACTGTAGCAAAAGTATCCAATTGTATTATAAATACGTGAAACACCCTTGAAGGAAGTAGGAGGAAGGAACTGCTGACTAGTGTTAACTTTTCAAATGAGTAGCAGCTATAAGAGGAAAGGCTGAAGCAGTTGCACAAAAGCCTTGTGGTCTGGTTGATGAAGTTTATCCCATTAGGACATGAGTAAACAATTCCGGTACTGCTATGCATGAACACTGAAACTGAACAATGAAGTAAATAAATGAATAAATGGTGGATGATGAGAGGTTCCGCACCATCGGAGTGGGAATATGCAGATAAGCCAGAGGGGCTGGGGGTCTAGAATTATCTATATGGATCATTGGAGAAGTCAGTATTAACTTATGTTTTGTTGAATATAGATACGGAAATATTTATAGACATGTGTATATGCAGGGGTTAGTCTGTGAACCGAGAATGTCCAAAAAAGATGATATCCTGGTAGCAAAGAGCCCACCAGAGCTTGGGGTCTAATGCCATTTTCCACTAACAAGTTCCAAGATTCTTTGGAAAAATGACTGATTCTAGGATTGGGTCAGAAGAACAAGAAAGATGAGCTTGGAAGCATCATATGGGGCCCGACAGTAAGTGCTTAAAAAAAAAAATCCCATTGATGATGTTTGTTATTTTTTCCAGATATTTTGCTTATATTGAGCTAGACACAATGCTACAATGCTAGCTTCTTGCACTGATTTTCTCTTTTGAACTCAGCAATCAACAATTTCCAGGTATGCAAATCCGATGGTTTCCCTGAATCATTAAAAATAATTATAGTTCAAATAAGTTCTAGAGCTAGGAATCAGGCACAGATCTGTAGAGCTTCTAAATTCCCTTTTTTTGTAAATAAACCCTGAGGCTCCTATACTAGGAATATTCTACTGAAAACTCTTAAGATATGCCTGTGAGAGTAGCAAAAGGGGCATTTGTGTACTCAAGAAGTGTAATCAACTTTTTAAACATCAAATGAAATTTTACTCTGATTCTGAGTTAAGGTCTATTATTATTCGGGGGACAGATTCCACATTTGTGGCAATTCAAGCCTACCTTTTAGCAAAATTCATCATATAATGAATTATGTCATGGCACTGAAGTAGCAAAACAATAACTGTGAGGTCATCATAAAGAAGGGTCACAGACAATGGAAAAATCTGATTCACTCCGAGAGGCTATTGTCCCCAATTCTATACAGGATTTCATACTCAAGATAGCAGTGACAACAATTAATAGCAGCCATGGTCTCTGTAACGCATGAGCTGTGTCCATTGATGCTTTCTTATAGAGCATCAAGCAATTTTATTCACAAATGGGTACTTGCTCATGCAAATTAATGATAATTACAAAATAAATCATAACAGCATCCAAAAAAACCCTATACTCCTCAAACCATATCTAATTCAGGATCAATTGTTAGTTGATGATATTTAAAATATTACAAAACACTTTTTTGTATAAAGATTTACTTCTTTTAAATATTGTAGATTTCTTTATTCCCCAATTTCTTAAAGATAGTGAATACGGAATGTTGAAAATAACGATGAGAGTATCTTCTGAACAATTGGTGTATCAATAGGGACAGCTGTTCTTCTCTGGATTTATGCCACCTATACAATTTTAATTGCCTTTAAAAATAGTTTTAAGCATTGATGCTAGAAGCAAAACCAAACTTGGCGGTGAGAGCGTTATGCAGATTCACTTGAGCGTTTTAGACACTGCTCATCAACAGCTATCTTACATTTTCCACTTTAAAAATTATCTTCCTGATAATCATGTAAAGAAAACATCTATCAATACTTACGCATTCTACCTTGAAACATGATTTAGCTGCATTTACTTGAATTTCATTTTCAAAAACACGAAATTAAAGATTAATTAGTATGGAACTCTTATTAATTAATCTCAATTCTGAAAAGGAGTTTGGTGGTACTTTTGTTCACACTTTGGGGCAGCGATATAATTATATAGGAGGCTATCAGGGTTTTTTTAATTTTTAATTAAGATTCTAAAATTATTGAGCTTTTCATGCGTGGTGATATGTCATATGATTTTTTTTTTCTTTTTTCTGTAGTGCAAAAAATTAAAAAAAAATATTCAAGCACAGGTCTAAATAAGGCTAGGTGCACTTCTCATATGGACCTAATTTTGGTAATTTGAAATTTCTCATTTTCATCACCATCCCTCTTTCAAGTTATTTTCGTGACTGTTTCCTACATGTAATGAATCCACTTCTTCAGCCTGTTGGTTTTTTTATGGGAGCATTTTCTTTTCCATTGACTTGAGTTGTGGTTTTGTGCGAATGTGCTCAGTTGTTAAAAGGGGATTGTCTCTGGCCATCAATCCATAATGCTTGGAATGTTCCCAGATGGCCACACTGATGTTAACTGTTCTGCTACACAATGTAGATTGTTTTCATGTTGGGCTGGGCTGTCACTGGGATCCTTCCAGAGATAAATTAACTTTAAACCATTTGGCCTTTCTTATCTTTTTTTCTCATTATTTTAAATCTCTGCATCACTTACAGGAGTTTCTTATAGTTAAAAAAAAAAAAACAAAGAAAGAAAAGAAAAGAAGGAAAAATACACATACAAAAACCTTATAGACTCATATTTCTAAACAAGATTCTCTTTCCAAGAAATGTTATCTTTTTTGCTGTGTACTTTTGTGCTTCTAAAAAAGTCTGAAATTTCATAAGAGTGAAAAAGGACTGTTATGTTTATCCTTGAAACAAATATAGGTGAGCTATAATTTTTCTCAAGTGGACCAAGACTACTAGGCCTAAAAACTAGAGGAGGAACATACATTTAAATTCTTATAAATCTCTATCTGCTATCTGAAAAATAAGCAGACAAATAAGACCTTTAAAAAGATCTTAAATCCAGGAAGAATGTTTTTTTCAATGGATACCTCAGTGTTCTTTGGGCCTGTATTAAGTTCATTAATCCACTTACACAAACACTTAGATGGCTATTCTTTGCTATAATTTTTCTATTAAATATCCAGGTCAAATTTAAAAAAGTAGAACTTTCGGAGAGAAAGAATCTATGTATTAAATTTGTAAGAAACCTGAACTTATAAAAACAACACAGGTCTCACCAATGTTCTGGCCATACCCGATTTTTAGCCCTTTGGTTCTTTTGTTCATGTCTCTGTTTTATTAAACTGCTAGACTGTAACAATTCTTAAGGAAGATAACTATGCATTATTCACAAATGTAATTCCCACATGATCCAGAACCATTCCTCTGCCATAAGGAAAATAGAGGCATTGAATATTTTTAAAACATAAAATTAGCAAAATGAGTTTTTAAAATCCATTTTGATTCAGCTCTGGAATCAAATGATGAAGAAAAACTACAAATATAGATTTTTCAGTATTTCTATGTAAAATACCAAATCCTCAGAAAAAAATTGTTAGAATAACAGACAGATAATGCACTTGGGTGGCTTAGTCAGTTGAGCACCCGACTCTTGATTTTAGCTCAGGTCTTGATCTCAGGGTTGTGAGTTCAAATCCTGTGTGTTGGGTTCCACACTGATCATGGAGACTACTTAAAATAATAAAAAAAAATTAAATTAAATTAAAATAAATTTTTAAAAAAGAATTCCAGACAGAAGAAGATTTAGATAGATACCAGAACAAGAAAGTCAAATCGGGGACCAGAATTCAATGCTTCTAACCAAAATGCATCTTAAGAGAATTTGTACCAACTATGTTATGATAGAGGAAATTTTTCTTCTTTCATATTTCTGTAGAACATAAGGCAAAACCAGGTTAATTTGTGAAAGAAATATTTGGAGGAACGAGGGCAATCAAAAACATTAAGCTATCAAGTTTCTTGAAACGAATAGAAAGTAACATCTTATAAATCAAAAACTAATTATAAAAAGAAAATTACAAAATATAACAGTAGATCTACTTGTGATTTATTTGGAATTTCTCCTTTGATTCAGATAAGAGTTTCTTTTGTAGATTGGATTAAGCATCACAAGATTAATGGCACACTGAGACATGTATTTGAACATTTTTCAAGCTAGTTCCTTTGGAGATCTGATCCTAAAGGCTTGCCTGTAAATTGCCTATAACTAATTACAGTTACATAAACACTTAATAAATCCAGACCCAAAGAATCTTCTCTCTTGGTTCCTTGATTGTTTGTTCTCCTTCTTCACAAACTTCTGAGAGTTTTGGGTTCTCCCTTTGTCCGGCAGCCACGACTCTAGTCCCAAATTCATATCCGTAAAATTATATTATGTTCCCTTCTTCATCTATCTTCTAACAACTTTTCACATTGGGCTTGGCTATTGATATCTGCTAGGTGATATTGTATAGTTTTCAAATCAATTGTCTGCTCCAATTCTCAAGAAGATTGCTATTTTGTCTTTTGTTGGTCAATGATTCTATTTTAAGAATGAGAATTCATGAGTCAAGAATTGTTCCTTGGGTACCAAAATAATTCTTGAACTAAAGCTAATCTCAGGATTTCACCAGAAAGTTTCATGTGGAAAAGGAAAAAGATAGAAAATATGTCACCAAATTTTACCACTCCTATTTTTGTAACGTAGCTCTAATTTGAACTACTCAAGCAGGCAGCATTATTTACATGAGAAAGTGTGATATAGGATATATAGATGGAATTTTTTACCTATAATTCCACTGAGATGTAACAAAGAGAAGTTGCAGACCATAGTTGGGAAGTAGAAACATTAAAAAAAAAAAGGATTAAGATGTAATCAGTTAATTTCCATCTAACATAGCAAGCTGCACTAGAAATAATTTACTCATATCAAGTAAATTCAGAGTAACTTACTTATAGTGAGTAAATTATCAGAGTGGTTCATAGTATAACTATAAAAACATACAAGCTGTGAAATGATTTCTACCTAGAGAAGTAAAAATCATATAATATTATCACCATTTTTAAGATAAAAGCCATTGCAAATAGTAATGAATAATTTCATTGATCATTCATCTATTCTGTTATGGGTTCATTTATGTCCCCTCTCCCCACAAAAAGGATATATTGAAATCCTAACTCCCGGTACCTCTGAGTGTGACCTTATTTGGCAATTAGGTCTTTGCAGATGTAATTAATTAACATGAGGACATACAGCAATGGGGTGTGCCCTAAACGAATATTAAGTGGTGCCCTTAAAAGAAGGTGGCCATGTGAAGCCTGGGGTAATGCCATGTGATCCCAGAGGCAGAGATCAGTTGTCCAATTGCAAACTAAGAAACACCAGCAGCCAATAGAAGCTTGGAGGAGACAGGGAAAGATTCCCCTACAGGTTTCAGAGGGAGCATGACCCTGCCAACAACTTGATATTGGACTTCAAGCCTCCAGAACTATGAGAAAATAGATTTCTGTTGTTCTAAGTCATCCGATTTGTGATACTTTCTTAGTGCAGCTCTAGGAAATGAATACACATTACTACTTGTATTTTAAAGCAAACATTTATTTAGAATTTACTATGTAGGCCGGTGATGGGTAGTAAGGAGGGCACGTATTGCATGGTGCACTGGGTGTTATACACAAGTAATGAATCATGGAACTTTACATCAAAAACTAGGGATGTACTGTATGGTGACTAACATAACATAATAAAAAATTATTATAAAAAAAAGAACTTACGGGGCACCTGGGTGGCACAGCAGTTAAGCATCTGCCTTCGGCTCAGGGCATGATCCCGGCGTTATGGGATCAAGCCCCACATCAGGCTCCTCCGCTAGGAGCCTGCTTCTTCCTCTCCCACTCCTCCTGCTTGTGTTCCTTCTCTCGCTGGCTGTCTCTATCTCTGTTGAATAAATAAATAAAATCTTAAAAAAAAAAAAAGAATTTACTATGTATCTACCATTCTACTAATCACAGATAATGTAAAGATGATGGTTGCTTGGGATTGGAAAATTATGGGATGAGGATGAAGATTGAACACAAATGGATATGGAGTTTATTTATGGGGGACAAAATGTCCAAAAACTAGACCGTGCTGGTTGCACAGTGATATAAATACACAAAAAAATAGATTCAAAAGCAGGTGATGAATTATACCTTAATAAAGGTATTTTTAAAAAAATGAAACAGACTCTGGTTTCAAGCAAAGCACAGTGAGGTTGAGGACAGACTAAGTAACTAACTACAAGAGTCTGTGGTTAATTGAAGCACAAGGGAAGCTGTGTTGGGCAGTCACACTGGAGTGTTCCCAGGATGAAGGTGAGTAGGTGAGGAGTAGAAAAAGTCAGAAAGGGTTCTCAAAAAAGGTGACAATAGGGCCAAATCACTAAGAATGAAGCATGGCCAAAGAAGAGGTTGGAGAAAGACATACCATCGGGGGAGAGCATCTTAACAGAGAGAGCTTCGTGTCCAAAGACCCTGAAGCAAGAAGAAAGCAAATCAACATAAGCCAATTCCTCCACTTTGAATTTTTGCAAGTCTTTTTGAAGTGAAGTAGAAAGCAAAACCTGTTACAGAAATATATATGGTCAAACCTGAGCTGGCATTTCAGGATATTTAATTTGATTTCAGAGCATAAAATATCTCTTACTATTCACAAATTTTCATATATTCATGTCTCTGAGCATTTAAGAAAGATAAACTCAATGAAAAAAATACTCCTTTAAAAATGTTATTTTAAATCTCTTATCTACCATATTTAGAGTCATATGAAATTTATCGGAATATACTATTTTTCTCAGGGCCCTTATGAAACATACAGCCGGCTGTTTTTCGAAGACATTCTCTAAGCACATTTTGAAAAGATGAGTTAGTGCTTCTTGCTCCGCAGGCTTGAATTGAGCTTGAAAATTATGCCACCTTAAGGCGAAGCTTTTCGGTTGTAAAGAGCCAGTGACGTAGCTCACCGTGAAGTGAATACTCAGATTTCCATCAGTACTCGGTCTTTATTACGAATCTGCGTCTGTATATGTTGTTGGGTGCAGAGCTGTTGGTCTGTGCTTAATTAAAATGGATTACTCTCTTCAGTGAAAAAGTGAGATATGAAAAAATCGCATAAAAATCTAATGTCAAATATATTTTAGTTATTTTGAAATGTATGAGAGAGATCATAGTACAGAAATAAAGAACATACGTTTTAGAGTCAGACTAATTTGATTTTGAAATTTTATTCTGCCTGTTTCTAGCTGTGCGTATCTGAACAAGTTTCCTAGTCTTTCTCTGCTTGTCTCTTTATTTATTAAATGGGGATATCAGAATATCTAGCCATAGCATTGTCACGAGAATTTAATAAGATGATGCAAAGTGCTTGCTAAGTAAAGAAAATTTTGTTTGTTTTCTTATTTGCAAAGCAAATAAAAACCTTTCAGATCCAATTTTTATTTATCAATTGTTTTGATTATTGGGAAGCTATATATAAAACAACTAAATGACAGGAAGAGGGTTTTTTTTGGTTCATTTTTTGTTTTGCTTCTAATAAATATATGGTAGCAGAGAGGTAGAGAATATTTCCTGGGATCAAATTGAGGAGTTTGGATATTAGCTTCCGGGTCTATATGGAACACTTGTACTACAGTTTTATTATCTGTAAAATGGTAAATATTTAACTACAGTTGTTGCAAACTATTAACTACAGTTGTTGCCGCATGAAACACGTTTCATGTAGCATGAAAAACATACCAAATGTAATATGGAAAAGCATGCAGTACTCGTATGTGGTCATAATGTGAACGATTCACAACACTCTGCACCAGAGTGTCATGGTCTGCAAGGAATCCACACACATGACCACCAGCAGAGGCATGAGAAATTTGGAAACAGACCTACAGTGGTTCCATATGCAGGCTGTCCTTTCAGACACAAGCTTTAAAACACCCACTCTAGTTAAGTTCGAGAAGAAAAGTATGCAATTTGGAAGTTTAACAAAGTGTGGGAAAATATTTCTAAAAATTCCAGAAAATAAAATTCCATTATTAATTCACATTAAGGAATCCATTGATTCATTTAGCAGTCTAGTAGGCACCACTGAAGAGGACATAATTAATTGGGAGATAAATAAGAACAAACTATTCAGAATGAAGTACTGAGATGAAAAATAGAGAACACATATACAAGGATATGCAACACAGAGGTCACAGTAAGGAGTCCTACTCTCTGGGTGTTAGAGTCCTAGGAAGAGAGGAAAGGGAGGTTGGAGGCAAAGCAATGTTTGAAGAGACAAGAGCAGAATTTTCTGAATGTTATAAAAGACATCAATACAGATTCAAGAAGCCATAGAAATCCTAAGAAAACAATTGAAAAGAGAGAGAGAGAGAGAAAAGCCACATCTAATCGTATGGTAAAACAGAAACAGAAAAAAAGCTACAGGAAATATGAAATCTGACAGCTAACTATGCTACAATAAAAACGTGGAAGACATAAAGAAAATGGAATTATATATTCCACGTACTAAAATAAACCAATAATTCTATCTCCAAAATTTCCTAGCTCAAACCTACCATGATTAAAATATCACAAACACTGAACAGAGGAAATTCATCACTAGCAGACACATAGCAAAGGAAATGTCACGGGTGTTTTCCAGGCAGGTAGGAAAGAACCCCAGATGGGGAGCTAGAGATGGAGGAAAGAATAAAAAACAATGAAATGGGTAAATGTGATAAAATTTAAGCAGATAAATTATTTAAAAATATCATGTAACTTAGGATTTAAAAGTTTTAAGAGGATAATAAGACATTACAAGGGTTAGGAAAGGACATAAGTATCAAAAAGTTTTGGACTCTTTAACTCATCATTGTCATAAAACAACATCCACGAACCTTGGCAAATCACAGGAAGTATGGCATGATGAATAATCACAGAGTGAAATGACCATGTGAAAACCAAGCTAATCAATAACTAGGAAATTATCAGAAACTAACCATATGGTTAACAGAAAACCGTATGTTCTAAAACCTAGAACTATACTCTCTAGTGCTATTTGTATTGATATTAATTAGTAATAATATTAAAATATCACATATAATTTGGTTTTGCTATTTTTGAACTTTATATGCATTGAATAATATGTTTTATTTTATGTCTGACCTATTTTACTCAACATTGTTTTTTGAAAATCATCCATGTTGTTGTAGATATTAATAGCTCATTAATTTCCATTACTGAGAGTATTCTTCATATGAACATGCCACAAATTATCTATTTCAATGTTGATAGGCATTCATATTTTTCCAGTTTTTGTTTATTAGATTTTGCAATTGTGGAGGCAAAGCTTTGAGGGGTCTCACATTGAGTCACTACATTTCAAGGAAACACAAATGTACACAGAGATATGGAAATTATTTCAATGGATATTAATGTAAAAATGTATGTATGTTCTTCCATAGCTCCAACTTCTACCCATGAATTTTACCCCCAAACATGTACAATACTATTAAAATTAATTACAAAAATAATAAGGAAATTATGAAAAACCTTAGTGGAATTTATTTCATCTCAAACATACTGATATCTGTGCTTCATTAGAAAATTCTGAGGACATTTCCAAACTATTAAACCTTTCGATTGTCTGATTTCATCAGATGGGGAGAGGAGTGGTAAGATTAGCCATGTCTGCCTCTGTTGACTCACCTTGTTCATCATCTAAGAGGTGTATCCAGGTGGACAGTGGGAGCTATAGTATACCAGAGGGGTTATGCTGTCTTGAGATAGTAAAGAGAAAATAAGTGTCAGCACTTTCACCATGAATCACAAGATAACTTGCTTGGTATCTGTCTCAGCTAAAGTTTCCAAATACTTACTGTAGATCTAACTGTAAAAATTGACAACATAGAGTGAACCAAGACTTACATAAGTGAACCAAACAAAATAATGTCTAAAGAGTTAAATTACAAAATGTATACACCATGTAGGGAGTACTGGAAAACTTAAGGATAGCAATACAGAATGTAGACAGTTCTAACTACTGTTTTCTCTGTGTCTTGGCTCTTAGCATAATGATACTTTGGCCTATTAACTTTACACACCCATAAACTGTCCTCCACTAATCATGTGGTAAGCCTACTAACTCTACATTTCACCTGTCCTTTCCCACAAACCATAGTTAATAGTGTCATAGATACCGTAATAACTCAAATACTAAAATTGCTTCTATTTTGTTTTAAAAGGAAAATGACATCTTTATCATTTTATATATTTTAGCAAAGTTGCAGTTCATGCTCCTTTTATTTTATTTTATTTTTTTAAAGATTTTATTTATTTATTTGACAGAGAGAGAGACAGCCAGCGAGAGAGGGAACACAAGCAGGAGGAGTGAGAGAGGAAGAAGCAGGCTCCCAGCAGAGGAACCTGACGTGGGGCTCGATCCCAGAACGCCAGGATCACGCCCTGAGCTGAAGGCAGACGCTTAACGACTGCGCCACCCAGGCGCCCCCATGCTCCTTTTAATCCTAAAATAAAATGGTCAGGTGAGTCTTCCACCCTGGATACTTCATGAGGACAGATGTCATATTTGTGTCTTTCTCACCATGATATATACAGATCCTAGTATATTACCTAGCCATATATTAGACAATCAATATTTGTTGAATGAAAGAACACACGTCTTTCTAGAGTATCCAATCAAATTATAGATGTCGTTAGTCAAGGGTAATTAGTATTGGCTAAGTGTTACACTGCGGTAAGGAGTATTTCAAAATTTCACCGGCTTTGAACAAAAGGGTTTATTTGTTGCTCAATCTTCATGCAGTTTGGCTGAGTGAACCTGCCATAGATCTCTGCTAACAGAGGCTCCACCATCTTATTACGAGTCTCAATGCAAGTTTTCAAGGTTTGCCAGAGCAAGGGAAAAGAGCACGAAAACTAACACAGCAGCTCTGAAATGCTTCCACCTTGAAGTGATGTGTTCTTATAGCACTCAATTATATTAACTTCCAGAGGGTGGGAAAAACTAATCCTCCCAAAAGCTCAGAAGGAAAGAAGAACCAGAAATATTGATGGGCTGCAGTAAGGACGGTCTCACCAAGAGACTACAAATACCGTATGTGCTTGAGAGATATTTTATTTAGAAACAGCCAGTACATAACAAAATACTGTAATTAACTTTAATGGCAATGTCCCTGGGAGATATCACGGGATAGATGGAGTGTTAGTGGTGGGCACAAACACACACACACACACACACACACACACACGCCTATACTTCCAACACATTAACAGTTTTATGGAAAAGAGTTCAAAGACCTAGATGAGAATTCTAGTGGTCATCTACTGAGTGTGTTTGGAGATATAATTTAACCCTTTAAAGCCTTACTCCTAACTATGAATTGAAGGATGAATAACTAAGAAGGAGCAAAGTGTCTCTAGTACATGGAATCTGTATTTGAATTCTGACTTTGATACTCAATTCCTGAATGTCTGTCAGTGACTTTCATAAATATCTGAGCCTCGGTTTCCTTACCTTCACGATGAAGATACACTATATACTTGAATGGTTACTGTATCAAATAAGATGCTGTTTCACAAGGTTTCCTGAAACCATAAGTCATCACCGAAAACTAAGAATTATGCTTACTTCACACTATTGTGCCCTGATCCTGGACATTCAGCCTCCAGAACTGTGGGAAATAGATTTCTATTGTTTCTGTGTCATTTTTGATACAGCAACCCAAAAAGACTACTAGGCACACTAATATCATCTACTGCCAATAAATTCCCATTATTTTAACTCTCAAAAGCTCTAAGTAATAAATCTCACATAGATGTTATAACAAGGATCTTGTTTATAAACTTTTAGTTCAAAGTATTGTGTATCATGGAAAAGACATTAGTTGCTTTGTCATAGTCATCAAGCACCCAACACAGTACCTGAGACATAAGATAAATGTATGTGTGCATTGGACTCAGAACACATTAAGACCAAACCCTAGTTACTCCATCCAATTACTTAAAACAGGGCAAGCAAATCGTTTAAAGAGAGAAACCCTCAGTTGTCTTGTATTACACTATAAATAATGATAATATTTGATTGACAGAGCTGCTGTGAGAATTGATGAAAGCATGCCCCAAAATAGCAATTCTCCTTCCCACAAAACAAGTGATTAAGTTGTAGTTCGCCAAACTTCCCACTGAGAAGCACTAGAACGTGTTGGGGTAATACAGTGTACAGGAGCTAGCTAGAAGCATTAGAGACCTACCCAAGTTGCTAGGACTCGAGGAGCCAAGACCCAGAGATGAGGGGACCTCGCTGAGGTGCGACTGAGCACGGTGCCCTGTAAGTCATTTGCCAATTCCTATGTGGCCAGACTAGAGAGGTGTGAAGTCCAGCAGAGAGCGCACCCCAGAGGATGGGCACCCTGGGCACAGATGATACCGCCTTAACCCCCTTGGAATGATTCTTCAAGCAAACAGGCACGTTGGAAGGGGAAGACCAATATACAAAACATGGTCTTTTCTTACATATGGCTAATAATAGCTTAATTTGTTTTCATGGGGGAAAAAGTATAATTAACTAAATTGAGACACAGGAAAACTCTGCCTTCAATAAACATCATCTGCTTCCATAACGTGGCGTTTACTTGACTTATTTTTTCAGACTCTGGTTCTTATCTTTGTGCATACAAGAGTGATGTTCATATTTCAAAAATAGAAACAGTGTGAGAAGAGTCTCTATGTCACCCTCTACATGTGTAAGTAGGATCCAAATATCTCGATTCTCCACACATTATCCGGAATTACTGAGAGGAATTCAGAGATGGGCGTAATTCACTGCACTGAACGAAAAACAGTTTTGATTGTCAGAGCAGAGAAGCTAAGAGAATGTTTTTCAGAAACTTCCCCAGTTCATTGCGATAATAGATACCTGAAGGAAATCACAGAAACAGGTTAATCATCTCAAGAAGGACGCAGTATAAGAGGTTTATTCGTAACAGATGTCTACATTTAGGCTTATAGAGGAGGCTGCCAGGGCAGGAGTCGCTTCCTGACACTTGTGGGAGTCTATTAGAAATGTGCATGGTGAATATAAATGATAATGTAAACAGGAAATACCAGGGAGAAACAAATTTCAAGGTATAGAAATTAGGCAAAACTTCTAAAAAGAATCCTGCTTTTTCTTTTCACATGTCCCCATACTGCTTTTTTGTCAATGTGTCTGGCATGCTTATGAATACTCAGGGGGTCCAAGGGGCTGCCTATGAATGTGTAGGGCTCCATCTCAGTGACCTATTATTACATGGTCACAGAAATACAGACCGGAAGGCAGGAGCATACAGCAGATTTCTGTAGCCCTGAATTACTGCTTTGGTCTTTTTGCCATTTCTTTGGAAGAAGACTTCCAGAAGTTCCTGGCAAGTCTGAAGGTAGAAAAACAAAAACAAAACAAAAACAAAAACTCATTGAAAGCAACTCTTCATTCCCCGTGGGTGCCATGACTGAGAATACAAATCTCAGTACTGAATCACACTCTTCCCTGCAATTCCAAGACCCAGCAGGCATACAACTCAGGATGACTCTGGATACTTGAAGATTAATCACTATTGATCTGTTAAGAATACCAAGAGTCATCTGACCCCAGGAGGACCGTCAGAATTGCAGTTGGTGACAAATTTGAGGAGACCTTTGTTTTTAGAAACATGAAAATATTCGGGCTATTTAAAAGACTTAATGATAAAAGTAAAACATTTAGCTAGTACATCAGACTTTATAAAAAATTGTGTAAAAAGACAAAAAATAGAAATCAAAACCAGTAAATAATATTAAAAATTTTTAAAAAGGAATGTACTGGGGCACCTGGGTGGCTCAGTCAGTTTAAGCATCTGCCTTGGGCTCAGGTCATGGTCTCAGGGTCCTGGGATCGAACCCAGCATTGGGCTCCAAGCTCAGTGGGGAGTCTGCTTCTCCCTCTCCCTCTGCCCCTCTGCCTGCTTGTGCGTGTGTACATGCTCTCTCTCTCTCAAGTGAATACTTTTCTTAAAAAATCTTAAAAAAATGTACTGCTCATCAGAATGATATTGCTGGAATTCAGCTTCTAAGAGTAAAAGAGGAATGGAGTAATGTCATTTAGGTTTATAAGAGGAAACCATTTCTCGACCACGTAAAACCATTCCAAAAAGATAATATTGTCCTCATAAATATGTTATTCAAAAGATTAATAATAACTAATGGTCACTTTGACTCTCAGTTGTCTATTCAAAGTTGTTACAGGTAATTGAAAATCAAATGCTGCTGCTCTATGCTGTTGTATTTCGGGTACGTAGAAATGGCAATTTTCCTCAACGGACACATCCTAATCACAAATGGAGTTGACTTAGGTCTTCCAGACTTGTGGAAGCCAGCTTTGTAAATGTCGTTTCCACTGAACAGTAAAATGCTGTGTGCGCAACAAATTTTGTGGTTTGCTGGATCACATAATACCAGGTCATCACAGGCAGTTACTTTGCATAGTCATTCGGCTGCATGTGTCGCAGGGTCAGATGCTCAGTCCTAGGATCTGCTTTTGAAATGGAGAATAATCATCAACAAAAAAGAGCCAGTACTGTGATTCTCCTACCAGGGATTTCAGAGGCTCTCTAGACCTTCCGTTTCTGCCGTTGACCCTTGTAGGTCATCAAACCCAAGACGTAGGGCCCTTTCTACTACATTCTGGAACTTCCAGAGAATTTTACTTGATCCAGACCCCATTTAAATGTGTCAGCCTAACAGGTTTTGTTCGATGGGTCAGAGCAACCTACGGAAATGTGCCTCCGTCTTTATGGTAAGCAAGGTACAGAAAATTGTGTCTCAGAATATTCTTAAAATCCCCAGATCATTGGACTTGTTGGAAACTCTCCCGTTTGTCAGGCCCTGGACTTCCTTGGGATTTGTATCTTTCCTCTGTCATATATACTCACTAAGGTTTGCTGCCTTCCACTTACCAGATCCAATTAACACAATGTCATCAATGAATGGATAGGGTGGTGTTCAATGTGTTATTAAGATGATTGCAGTACTTGAAATCTACGTTTCTGCAGAAAACAAGAGAATTGACATTATCCTGATATAAGAAAGGGCAGTGAGACTGCTATCCACGGCTCATGAGGCAAAATGATCTGAGTATCTTTGCTGAAGGGAGTTGAAAAAGAAAGCATGCTGCTACATCAAAAGTTGCATGCCAGATGCCCAGAGACTGTCTTTATTTGTTTCAGTAGAGATAATACACCTATAATCATGGCTGGAATTGATCTCTCCCCCCAGGTATACTTTTAAAAATCCCTAGTCATTCTGCAAGGCCCACTTGGCTTTTTCACCAGACAATCGGGCATATAGAGACCCACTAGGAAACACTCTGAGCCTTTCAAGGCTTCAATGATGCCACCATGTTGTTTTGTGTCCCGATGGATGCAATAATGCTTCTAGTTTGCTACCATGAGAGATGAAGGGTTAGAGAAGACAGTTTCAGGGCTTCCACTCAACCCATCCTAACATAATAGGTCCTCACAGGTCTGGGAACCCATGTGGAAATTCTACATGTGCCTAAGTATATCTGTTCTCACTATATATTCTAGAATTGAAACAATAACCACAGGATGGGCTTGTGGTTCGACTGCACCCCTCAGAGACCGACTTGGGCCAAGACAACGTTTATCACTTGACTTCCAAAATTTCTACTTTGAGCAGTGGATCTTGGTAGAATCTAGATTAGTGTAAACAGAGAGAGTCTAACCTTGTGTCATTCAGGTAAATGGCTAAGAGTTACGTTTAGGGAAAGACTTGTTGGAAGAATCTCAGGTATAGAAGTGGGCTGTGATATGGGTTCTTCCTCAAGTAACCTCACCTCCTATCAATTGAAGAACATCAGGTTTGTGAATTGACTTGGTTCGGAAAGTGAGCAAGACGCAATCAATCCCCACTAATGCAACTCGAGTCAATTTCAATCTAATAGACTCCAAATCATTCAATTATATATGTGAGACAGGACCTAAAAGGGCCACCCATCTATGTCACCCCTAGGGATTTATGATGAATTAGCCACAGTCACAGACACCTGAAGCTTACCCTGGTAATCTGGCACACCTTATCTGATAGTGAGGTGTCACCATCTAGCCTCTACCACTCTGCCATTACCGTTATAAGAATAGGTTTTATGCAGCAAAACTAAACTGAACTAAAAACAAACAATCTCTCCTAATGGGGGGGAGGGAGAGGGAAGCATTAAAAATTGATGATAGAATTAATTATTTTTTAAGTTGTTTTCTTAGATTTTGTGATGTTAGTTTTATTTCACAGCTTTTGAAACATTTCATTTGTCGTGGTTGTTTTTATCATTCTAAATAATCATTATTGCACTTTTTTGCATTTATAATATTGCACTTTTTACTTAAAAGGACTTCAAAATTGTGTGAGCCATTGAACCCACAAAACTTTGCTCAACCCCTGGATCTATTTTGACGGCAACCTCACCCAATGCCACTATGGCCCTTGGAGGAGAGACACTATCTCATTTCTTCAGGTCCTGGTGCAGGAGGCATTGTCCAGCCTTGCCAGGGAAATGGCGAGGGAATGGGAGGAATGTTGAGCATGTTGTATAAAATTGGTCCACTCCAACATGCCTTTCTGTTAGAGCTTTTGATTTCTTTAGCACAGGGGTGAGCAAAGCACCAGAGAGTAAATATTTTGGGTTTTGTGGGCTGTGTTCCAATAACACTTTATTTATGAAAACAAGCTGGCTGGGCCAATCTAGCCCATGGGCTGACCTGTGATATAGAGTGTGCCCAGCAGCTCTGGCAATTAAATCCCATCGATTGAGATGACTTAATTAACTAACTTAGTGATCTATCAATGCCACTCCCTGTTGGTTGAGCTAATATATTAAATCCTGCTACTAGGTGGGTGTATCCACATCACATCTTTTTGTCCTTCTTGGTCATCAAATCCACTCCAAAACTTTCCCCCAGTTTCCTGTTAATTCAAATTGAAGATGTTATGCAACTTGTCTAGTATATAGAGTCGTTTTTCCCTGAGGACACCATCTCTGGTACTTCCTTCTCTGGGCCAGCTGGGATCTGACTTTCACTGTGGGCCTGGGAGCCATTAACATGGTGAGAAGAGATATGCCTGGTCGAGACAAGGACCCCTTAGGGAGATTTAGGGGTTCAAAGCTCTCAGCATCAATTCCGTCGGCCCATGTGTCTCCATCCCATGTGCCAGTAGCATCCTTCTTCTCTTAAGATTCCTTTAGGAGGAACACCCTGGAGGGTCACATTCATCAATGCTGTAATCATGTAATAATTGCGGGTGGAGCCTAGAGCTAATTTTCATCCTTCCTTTTGGTGTAGCTACAGAGGATTAAGGCCATCTTTAAGGCTGTCATGGCGGCCCTCTGAACTTCCATTCATGCCCTGAGTTGGGCATATATCCAAGTCTTTCAGTTGGTCCAATTCCCTGAGTAGTCTCTCCATGGCCATCTGAAACAGCTAGCCATGCCTTACTTGTTACACTTATCACTGGAGCTGTAGCGGCTCAGAACACCTTGCCCTCTGCCTGCTCTCATGATGCCACCATATGCCACCATATGCCACAGATCACGATGCCCTATGTCCCCCAGCAAAGAGATGATCAGTGTACTCATCCAGTATGAGAGTAATCCAATATCAGAATTCAACTCTGAAGTCTGTTTCCTGGGGCCATTGTTAGTGACAATTTCCATACCAAAGTCTCAGAAGAAATCAATGTACTCTCAGGAGGGGAATTGAAAAGATCTAATAGAATTTAATGAAATGGCAAATTTATCATGGTGTTATTTGGCTTATGTTAGCTAACTGTGGATAGTAAGAGCCCCAGGGTCAGGTGGAAAAGCATTACCATCCCAGGTCTGAAGGAGCAAGAAAAGGGTGCATTTGTAGGACACAAAAACTGGTAGCTGTAGATGTTGGTGGAAGGCTGACCAGTAGCCTTGCTTTGGGCAGAGGAAGGCAGCCACAATGCAGACTAGCAGGGAGAAGCCAGAAGAGTAAAAACCTGGCTTCTCTCTCTTCCTGCCATCTATGATTGCTGCTGTTGTCTATCGGTTGTCACCATCCAGATGACACAGGATGAGAGAGATGGGTTGATTCTATCCATAGAAATTGCTTCCTGGGACAAAGTACCGTCAGAAAAAGAGTGAGGAATAGAACAGGTGGGATAGAATTACAATATCTAGCACAGAGATCTCGTATCTCATATCTCCTTGCCTTTGACTAGTCTCAGTTTCTTCATAGGGAAAATAACTTGTATTATTTGCTTAAATAATTAACCACTTACAAAGTTTGGGGCTCACAGTAAGTATTTACTAATCTATAGCTGCTTAGATTATTACTTGAGTGCCACAAAAATATTCAGAAGAAGAGGATATTCTAGAAGGTATGTTGTTTGATGTTTAAGTACTTTGAATGCATGTGCATCAAGTTTTTCAAATTATCTGCAAAACAGGTATAAGAAAATCTTATAATCTGGATTAAAGAGCAACCATATTTAAGGACAGTTACCAGAACAGATATTCGGTATTGAGGTGTTTTTTTTTTCTTTTTATTACTTGTAACAAGACACAAAAATATTCAGAAGATTTGATTCCAGGTGTAGTACTTTCTGATAACTAAAATGTTTGTTTTGTATACACAATGTATTATTATCTATGGATAATCAATGTTATTTACAACCTGTAGAATTTAAGGTTAAATAATTTCTAAGATACTACATAGCTACCTAGTCCAAGAGGACTTCTGAAAAACTGCCTTTACTTATTAATGTTTGTATCAGATAATAATGGAGGGGGAGGGGATGATCATTTGATTAAGAATTAATATTTATTAGGGATACCAAAGGAATGCTACACTGGCTATCTAAACAGATGTCCAACTGTTGAAGACAAGAATATGGGGAATATTACTTTAGAATCGACTAATAGCTTTTCTATGGAAACTGCAAGTTAGGATATACCAGGCTTGTGGAATCTGCTTTCCTTCCTTTTTCCCTGTGACAGGTATCACGGTCTGTGTGTTAGCAGAGGAGGATATCTGCTCATGTTCCATGTCTTGATTCTGGTCCAGGATGCGTCTTGATGTTCACTATGAAATTTTAGACACGGATTTTCCTAAAGAGAGTGGAAAGCCATTGTAAGAAGGGGAGAGCTTTACTCAGTTATCAACCCTGCTATTTAGAAGGGCTTCACAAGATTGATTTTTGGTTATCAGAAGGCTGTTTTTAGCTTCAGAAGATTAATCCAGTGGGAAAGAAATTTTATCAGTGATTGGAGTTGTTTTACGAAACCCAAAGGGACACATACGGCCTGAACAACACCTTCACCAGAGGTGGGAGAACTTAAGGTCAACACACAACTGTTTTCTTGCTACTCCCTTACACCAGGCAGAATGACTTACAGAAGGGGAAGTCTCAAAAGCAGAACTGTAGGACATCTGGTTACCTTGTTCAGATGGCGAAACTCATAACCAGCCCTGTTACAATTGTTACTTGGGGTCTTGATCTATAAAGGTTCAGGTTTTTCAGTTCTATAATTTTCTTTGCAATCTGGGCATTCAATGATTTAATGCCGGATAAGCGTGCTTGGAGAAGTGCTCTCACAGCCCTGAGACATCTCATAGTGCCCTCATATCCTTAGACCAGAAAAGGGCACATCATTTCCTCTACTGATAGGACACCTGGGGTGACATGAAAAAGGATCGTCTTCTCAACCCAGTTTTGAACGTGCTGGTTTGTTTTCTCTCTGTCCATGCAGATCTAAACTGAAATGCCATGGGTAAGTCATGGATGGAGAGGACTGAGGGTCACATCTAAGCCAAAGCTGCAAGCCACAAGAGCCTGTCAGAGGAAACAGGAAGTCAGCACCTCAGGGAGAAAATGACAGTGATTCAGGAGATGGGACAAGGTGATTACAGGAGACATGAACACGCTGCAGGTCAAGACACAAAGATGGGAGCAGTGGTTGGTTTTGAAACGGCCTCACCTCCTAACAGATTGCCTTCTCTCATGGTAGGCCCTTGCAATCATTTGTCAGGGGCTCTTTCTGGGTTTGTTTCGTCTTGTTTTAATGAACACAGCTTGGAGGAATCCAAAGTCCTCTGCAGCCTTGTTTCTAGCTGTGCCAGAGCTAGCTGGACCCTGTAGTTTGCGTTCTTAAAGGGTTGATAGATGGTATGGGGTGGGCAGGTAGGGAGAAAGAAGCAAAGAGAAGAGGAAACAAGAGAAAGGATAATGACCATAGGCCTCGTGAGAGCAAGGAGGAGCACAATGTTTTCCTCATAGCATGACTGAGATGAAACAAAAGCTGACCATGATTTGACTAATTGTAGAAGCTGTTTAATTGGAATACACCACTTCATTATACTAGTCTATGTAACTTGTCTATACTTGCAAGATTTCATAATATAAACTTTTTTTAATAGTTGAAGCTATTGATAGAAATGGAGCAGTGTGTGTGTGTGTGTGTGTGTGTTTACACGCATGTGTACATGTTTGCACAACTTTCACACACGTGTTCTGTGTTTGGGAGAGGGGAACTGAGAGTATAGGCAAAGAGAAAGAAAAAGTAAAAAATCAGAAGTGTTATATTTATGTAACTATAGCCTTTTGGGCAGGAGGTTATATTTCACACTCAGGAAAACTGAGATACTCCTAGAAAAGAATATTGGTCCAATTTGAAGAGCTCTTATGAACGCTCTGAGCGATGTGGTGGCAGAAACAAGTTAGACATTTATCCAAGTGTCCAGGTGAGAAAGCAACATGTACACTATGAAGTAGGTCAAGGGGACACAGATGAGGTCACAGACATGAGGAACACAACAAAGATATAGGTAACACAGCTAAGAAATGAAATGCAGAAGGAAAGGGGGGAAGAAGAGAACAAAGAAATTTTCAGAATGTTTGAAACCAGTGATGGGGGCAATTTTGAACCATGACTGATAGAGAGCCTAGGAAAGACCCTACTGGAATGCAGGCACAGGAGACACAAGGAAAGGGAACATTCTCTTCAATGTCACCACTCCCAGCTGATAGCACGTTCCTTTCAAGGGTTCCTTCTAATTACCGCCCACACTCATCGCTTCCTTTTCATCGCTACTGCCGGTTAACTACTAAGAACTCAGTGTTCACACTATTCCCTGTCCAAAATTCCTAAACCTGTCCTTTGAATAAATCTATCTGTCCCTTATTCAAAATTCTCTATTTCCCCACTGACTAGAGAATAAAGTAAAAAAGGTTTAATGCTATATCTTTATTCTCTAACTCCTACCTTCTTTTCCAGAGCTATTTCCTATTAAACTCAACATGACATTCAATTGAAGTCAAACTAGTCTCCTAACTGAAGCGTGACTTCATTCATGATCCTCTCAATATCCTCTTTTTTTGCCTTAAAAGCGTTCTCCATTCTTCAAGGCATGGCTCTGTTCCCACTCTCTCTGTGATGGTTTCTCTGAAAACTAGACCACCATCAGTCCCTTCCTCCTCTAAACAACTCCAGCATCACACTGAGATGATGGCATATCTTTGTTGGATGCATAGCATATTCGCTTAGTGCACAGGTCACGCGAACAGATGGAGCTCCATTTGCCTCTCCTTGCTTAGTGACCTCGGGAAATATCTTAATTTCTCTGAGTCTCCGTTTCTATATGCCCAGTGGCTTCCCATCTCAGCCCTCATTAAAGATCAGCTTCGATTCTACAAGACTGTGCGTGATTTAACTTCTCTCCAAATCTCCGATTTCTTCCCTTTCCAGCCCCTCCCTCAGTCAACTGGTTACAGCCACAGTGGTCTCTTTGCTGTTTCTTGACCACACTGAACCTAAACCAAGTCCAGGCAGTCTTTTGCCAGCCTGCTGGCTCTCCCCGCAGAGGGTCACCGGACCAATTCCCCACTTCCATCAGTCTCTCGTTAATTGTCTCCTTATCAAGGAGGCTTTCCCTCACCATCCTAGTTAATGTATCCCTACCACCCCAGCCTGTATGTTCCCTGTTCCCTTCCCTGACTTCACTTCTTTGTCCCATAACATGAATACCACTTTCCATATTGTATGTGTGTGTATGATTGCCTGGTTTCCTTCCCTGGAAGGTGAGCTCTGGGGGGGAAGCTGCTTTGCTTTGCTCATTGATCTATATCCACAGATAGATCAGGGAGGGCGCTGGCTCATACTATGATCCGTATAAATATTTTTTAATGTTTTTTATTATATTATGTTAGTCACCATACAGTACATCCCTGGTTTCTGATGTAAAGTTCGATGATTCATTAGTTGCGTATAACACCCAGTGCACCATACTATACATGCCCTCCTTACTACCCATCACCAGTCTATTCCATTCCCCTACCCCCTCCCCTCTAAAGCCCTCAGTTTGTTTCTCATCGTTTTTTTTTAAATAAGTGCTGAACTCCCAGGTGTGTGGAAATAGAGTAGAATAATCTATTCATAGTTCTCAATAATCTGAAAATTTTATGAACATTATTATTTAGTTGAGGCACTTTATTTGCAAAAATATTATAAATCTAGTATATATGGATTAGGTGTCAATTATTTCCTCCCTTTCCAGTGGTTTGAACATTGATGTCAGCTCTTAACGTCTGCTATTTTAGAAGGGAAAGAAATGCAATCTACTTCTCAGCTTTGAATGGATTGGATAAAGGAGAAGAAGATCATGTAATTTTTATTATTTTCATGACTTGATTCACCTTCCCTTTTTTAAGAATGGGATCACTCCATAAAATTCTCTAACTTTTCTTTCCTATTTTGGTTTTTGGAAAGACTTAGAAGTAGAAGGCTATTTGCTGGTCCCCGGGGAGTAGTGGTACTATTAAAGGGTGAACAATAAGAGGAGTTTATGTGAAAGAGGAGGAGGGAATTTGGACTGTCAGACTTGTCATGCATCAAGTTCTGGCCTTTGTCTATATGAGGGTACTTATTCAAAATGGAAACAAATGAACTCAATTTTTTAAAAAAGATTTATTTAAGAGAGAGAATGAGTGGGGAAAGGGGCACAGGGAGAAGGAAAGAGAACCTCAAGGAGACTCCGCACTGAACATAGAGCCAGACATAGAGCTCAATCCCATGACCCTGAGATCATGACCTGAGCCAAAATCAAGAGTCAGATGTTTAACCAACTGAGCCACCCAGGTGCCCCATGAACTCAATTTTTGAACATCAAATGCATCCTAGTAAACATGAGTTATGCATTCTCGACTCCAGCAAAACAGTTGACCTGTTCTCTAACTGCAATTATTCTCTCATTGTTTTGAAGCCTGAAGCTTGCAAACATCGTACTGGAAAGCTCGTTTGGGGAAATATTTTCTGTAATTTAATCTACTGTTCTCCGTAATACAATTTCAAAGCTAGGCCATTTGTTTAGCAGGATGGTCCCTGTCTAATTCTGTGAGTAACTGTATTTAACTAATTTTTTTAGGTGAAAGGAGGAAGGAGAGGAACTTTAAGATATCAGGGAGGGAGAAAAACCATGAGAGACTCTTAACTATAGGAAACAAACTGAGGGTTGCTGGAGGGGAGGTGGGTGGGGGGATGGGGTAACTGGGTGATGGGCATTAAGGAGGGCACGTGATGTGATGAGCACTGGGTGTTATACACAACTGATGAATTATTGAACCCACATCTGAAACTAATGATATATGTTGGCTAATTGAATTTAAATTAAAAAAAAAAAGAAATGATGGCAACTCCAGTTAGTGACTGGCCGAGGTGAGCAGTCGCGAAGCTCTATAAAGTGGGTGTGTTGGGAACATTTGCATAGGGGGATATCCACAGGCCGCCACGATCACATGTCGTCTCCATCTTCCACATTTTAGCAATATAATTTCTAATGCTTCTTATTCTGCTATTTTACTCAGCTACGAATTACTGTCAAGATTGTTTCTCACATCATAATCCTTTGATAACCTATTTTTTGGCATTTCATTTTGTGTTTTTTTTTAATCCCTAAATCTTTCTGGCCTGTAGATCTAATATAAGTGAAAAATAGTAAAATGTAAAAGAAAACATAAAATTTGCTGGCTTTCAAGGCTGTGAGAAAGCAAATGATTAATTAAATGCCGATCTTACCACAATGAAAATGCTAACCACCCTTGCTTTAAAAATGTATGTACTAAAAAGAAAGGATGTACTGAAAATTAAAATACATTACCTTTACACATTTTTTATTAAAAGTTTTTTTTAAACAAATGTCCTCTACACATCCTTACTTCCCTCCATTTATCTCTTGCATTATCTAAAGAGGAATCTCTACTAAAATATTTGTGTGGTTTGTCCCAAAATGTTATGCAAGGTCAGTTTTTACTCTGAAAATTATGAGGGATATGCAAGAACACTTTGGCTATGAAATAGAAAAAACTATTCGCATTAATGTCAGCATGAGGAAGTTATTTGAATTCTGATTTGGGTGATAAGTCTTGAAATGCCTCAGAGCTGTCATACATCAATGCTTGTGGTGTATGTCTGTTTATCACAATATACTTTGGGCCCAAACTATCTCATTGTACTTAAAGACCCAAAATTCCTTCATTAAAAAAAAAAATCGAAAAACAAAAAAAACATAAGCGCACGTTGGTGGCTCAGTCAGTTAAGAGTCTGCCTTCAGCTCAGGTCATGATCTCAGGGTCCTGGGATCAAGTCCAGCCTCAGGCTCCCCGCTCAGTGGGGAGTCTGCCTCTCCCTCTCTCTCCTCTGTGCTCTCTCCTTCTGTCTCTCCTTCTCTCTCTCTCTCTCTCTCAAATAAATAAATAAAATCTTTAAAAAAACAGAAATATAATTCATTTTAAATGCTTTGTTTTGTTGTCGTTGTTACTTATTAGCTGTGAGACTATGAGCAATTTAGTTGAACTCTATGACTCTGTTTCCCTATTTCGAAGAGTTACTATGGTTAATGATGCCGTGTAAGGCATGGTTGGCCATGCCCAGGTCAGGGGTGGTTATTCATGGTCATCGGTTATGTCATGACTGATCAGCAGCCCACACTGAATTGTCATCTGGAACTTACTTTCAGGGAAGGAATTCTAGACACTAGATAAATTATATACCAAATTTCCTCTACATGCAGGATGTACAAGTAAATTCTGCATTCCCAAAGGCCTTTTTACACAAAGTTTACTCAGATTTCACTAACAGAAAGCCCTTCCTGGGACATCAGTCATCAGGATGACATCGGACTAAAATAACCAAAGTCATATTTACACATATGACGTAACAACTACTGCCAAATTTGAAGTAATTTGAAATAAGTGTAAATGATGAATACAATAATACAGGTTAAACAATGCAACAATATTACTTAAAATCATCACTTGCATTTATTGTTAAATAAAATAAAAATAATTCTTTTAAAGATTTTATGTATTTATTTGTCAGAGAAAGAGGGAGAGCAGAAGCAGGGGGAGCTGCAGGCAGAGGGAGAGGCAGACTTCCTGTTGAGCAGGGAGCCTGATGCAGGACTCAATCCCAGAGCCCTGGGATCATGACCTCATGATGGCAGATGCTTCACCGACTGAGCCACCCAGGAGCCCTAAAATAAAACTTTTTTAAAAAGATCATCGTTTTGTTTGGTGTGCAAGTTTTTTAGCATCTCTCCTTAACCTCTCAGATATCATTTTTTGATGAAGAAAAGGCTACTATGTGTAAATAAGAAGCATACTGCTCTCTTTGCTTTATAATTTCAAATTTTTAATTGTTCAGAGAAGTAAAAATATAAAAGTAAAAATGTAAAATCCATCTGTACCAATGTGATTCAGGAAATGGCATTTGACAGAGGCCTTAAAAAACACAATGTGCTTTGTCCTTAGAAATAATTTACTGACATCATACATTTAGAGCATAAAATTAACAACAATTGTTACAATATAAATAATGCAATCACGCATTACTCATTTAACCACATAAATGGGAAACTAATTTTATTTGTTATGTTGATAGAAAATGTCACAGAATAATTTCTGTTCATCACCTCAAAGATTTTTCTTTTTTTTTCCCCCCTAATTTGGGTTTAGCATCCAGTGACATGGAGATAATTTCCCATCTGTAATTTTTTGCCCCATTTAGGCTATTAAACATTATAACCTTGTATTTAATATGGCTTCATTAAATATGTGTGTTCTCAGCAATCTGAGTCCTCATATCCGTCCATAGCATCGTGTGCTACCAGACGTTCTGTTCTCTCTCATGGGTCTGTAACAGTAACGCCACCAAGAGAAGGCTGGGAAAGAGCAGGGAAGCCTAAGAATAGCACACCAGCTTCGAGGCAAGGAGAGCCCAATAATTTCTATGTGGAAGAGCTTCTGATAGTCTGGAATGTGACACCAAATTACACAAGCGAGCGAAATATTGAAATTTATCTTCATGTGAGCAAGAACAAAAACAGAAGCAAAGTGCAGCAGAGAAGACTCTTAGGTCACTGCAATGTCACAGCCAACGAAGCTCATGCTTGTGTCCCACTGTCAAGCACTGTTAGATCTCGAGGAGGAATGTTCCTCTGTGATCATATTATTCCTGAAGGGTCATAGGACGAGGTACTTGCGGATGATAACAGATAAGCATAGACATAATACATATATATTTTTATAGATAAATAATGTGTATATATATTCATATTTTTATAAATGTTTTCTTCTGGCGAATCAATACCACGTGGATTGGCCAAAAAGAATGATCTCCATTGTCCTGAATATATTTTCCGCACATTTGATGAATCCATGTCGACAAGGATAATTATGTGCCCACATTGTTTTTGGGACCCAAATGTACTCGTCAGAAAAAAAACAAGTACAAGTTTCAGGGGGTCTTGTTGACTTCCTTCTCCTATCTTTGTACTTGAATCATTGAACTTGTCCAATGTGTCACGAGCTGCCAGCAGCTTCCTAACATGTCAAGACTGATTTTGACAACGTGCCTGCCTCATCCCTCTGTTACATGTTTAGTACACCACGAGGGCCACATCACCAACAATATAAGTAAGTGCATTTCCCGAGGACCAGAGCTATTACCCACAATGCTGAGCAGTAGCTGACTGTGGTCAGCAGCAACCAGTTAGAATTATCTAAAAGTAATTTTTTTCTTTATTAAAAAATAAGCTTTATTCAATAAACAGGCTAGAGGTTCTTGGTTTGTTTTGTTTCATTTTATTTTTTAAGAAAGTCTAATTGATTTGTTGAAACGTACCTGTTAGGTCAATTCTCTGAATTTACCACCCACGTGACAGAAAGTCTGATTATTTCAGCCATTTTATTACAAGCCTTCTAACTTTTTAATCAAGGAATATTGTAAAAGGAAACCAAATTCAAATATTAGTTCTTCCATCAGTAGCACATGTGACTTTACAACAACCTGTTATTTTTCAGGACCTTAGATTCTCATGTGTAAAATGAGTGTATTTGTTTTCAACTTATTCTCATTGTGAAACTGCATAATGAAGTTACTAAGAAGGTTGGTGTGGACCCTCAAAACATTCCAAATTGTTTTTCACAAAGAAAGGGTGGAGAAACTCTCCACGCTGCTCACTTAGTCTACCCACGGGCCCTTCTCTTGGGTGATGAGAACTGGACTACATGGACGTCACAGCTGTTGCTAACTGTCCAATTTTGATTCCCAAATGCTTGCAAATAGCCCCAGGCCTTTGCTACAACGTGGAGCTAATTCTGACAATGATTTTCTACATGTAGACACAGTTTAGAAACTTTGATTATTCTTGAAGCAAAGATCGAGTGAGCCTCAAATATCTGAAATACATAGGATAATTTCTTTTCAAAAGGAGCCCAAGTTTTGAACCTGGGTGGCTCAGTCGGCTGAGCACCCAACTCTTGTTTTCTATTCTGGTGGTGATCTTGGGGTCCTGGGATTCAGCCCTGCCTCAGGCTCCATACTTAGCGTGGAGTCAGCTTGAGATTCTCTCTCTCCCTCTGCCCCTCCCCCCACTCATACTCTCTAAATAAATAAATTTAAAAAATATTTTTTAAAAAAGGAGCCCGAGTTTTACCAAAAATTTTAGCAATTTACAAATAATTTACTAAAATTCTGTATTTGAGGCAATGGGTTATGTAATTATATGAGTAATTTGAATTGAGTCAACCTAGGCAAATATCATCTTACTTAAATTTTTTTTGGTTACTTTAAGGATTTTTAATTATTACTTTACATATTTTTAAACATTTAGCTATATTGCAAAGAGAGGATCAAATTAATTAAGATAGTGTAAACCTGTTATTAGCCAAAACATGATAAATAATATCAAAATATATATTTACAATGAGATTCTAATAATAAAGTGATGTTTATCTTGTTATCATAAACAAAGTTCTTTCTGACACATACTCCTGATTCTATTTCTTTACCAGAATGCACGAAGTATAATTTGAAAATTAGTTTGACTTTCAGTTATTATGGGTGCTACTTTAACTCATTAAGTGTGTTTTTTTTAATTAAAAGAAACATAAAATACGCAAGAACAGATTAAGTGATTTGCATCAGGTATTCAAAATCAGTTAGTGTCACCACCAAGGGAAGAGGGCTTTTTTTTCCTTCCAAGTAAGCCATGCACTGCTCTGTGCATTACTTATTTTCTATTAAATATGTCTGATTAAAAGCATATGATAATAGGACTGCCTTTAAAAGCATGCTGGGTTTGTTGCCATCATCTTCAAACTTCAATCATCTCTCACTGCCTCTCAAAAAGTGGCACAATTCTTAAAATCATAATGGGAGGACCAGAATATATTTATTCAAATAATCAGGAGACATCAACCATATTCTGATGTTTGGGATTTTGGGGGGGTGGGTGTGGGAAACAAGAACCCACAATCACAAAGTTTGAAAGGTAGACACAATGCCATCTAGTAAAGTGAGCGGATAATAGCACAAAGCTATTTCTTTATATCTGTTATGTTGGCCTTTCCTCCCACCCGAAAGCTTAATGTCATCTGTAAGCAAGGAGATTTCACTCTGTGCCCTTTTTCTGGATCTTTTATATAAAAAAACCTCTAAACAGTACCAGCTTTGGCAATGGTCACTGGAACACCACAGTGCGGTTCACGCCAGATGAGTCTTCAGTCGTCCCTCCGTGTAATTTAAATTCATGACCTCACTCTATGAAAAACTGGCACTCCATTAAGAGAGACCAAGATTTCTTTTGTTTATCCGAGGAATTGGGCTTATTGCTGAGAAGACATATGCTCTCATTGAGAATGTTCTTGCTCTTTTTATTCATAGTTGAAGAGCAAGCAACTTGCTAAGAGATTTAAAAATAAAGCGAAACAAACACAGAGACAATTAAGCTCTCCCAATAGAATTAAGTTGACAAACATTTCACTCAGGAAGACTGACTCTTCAAAACAGGCCTTGTCCCTAGGTGAGAGTAGAAAGCTGACTTTGATTTCGGGATTTAATTTCCTTCGTTCTGGTCCACTCTTGTCATTTTCGGTTCTTCGAATAATTACAAGGGTGGTGGGTATATTATGCTCCCCTCTCAGCTGCCGCTCTGCCCTCTTCAAGCCAGGGGTGGGTCCACACAGAGGGTTTCATACTGCGGACTCAAGTTAGCTACCCACCCAGAATCTTAAAACCATATCATGTTGAATTAGAATTTCTGTAAATTCTGCTGATGGGCTCCTCCCTGAAGGAACCAGTCCAAAGAAGCTGATTTTTTACAGATCCTCTAGATGGTAATGCTTTTGTTATTGTTCCCATTAATGTGTTAATTCCATAACATTCGCTCCACACTCCCTACACCCAGTCACCGAGCTCATGATATGTTCTGCCCTGTGACATACTTTGGCCTGTCCCTTGAGCTCCTGACACCCCCTTCCTATCTGTGCCGTTTTCTATGACACCCCATCTATGTTTATCCCTGGCTGCTCTACCTATCTTGCTCTTGGCAAGTAGTGAGTTCATTCCCAACCTCCGGCAGTCTGCTCCATGTCCTTGCTGTGACCTTGGATAAATGGATGCAGTACCCCCGCTTCACATCCCCAGCTCTTCTTTGAACTTGGCATCCATCAGGGCTGGAGCCATCCCATGTATACCCCTTCCCTAGGCTTGTCAGAGTGCCCAGAGCTCCAGTCTTTGCTCAGAAAGTAATGCCCTATGAAGCCTATCATCCAAATACTGATCATTTCAATGTGCTTGCTGGACTGCATTTAGAAAAATACACATTATGTTTTAATTCAGTCATTGACGAGCATGTGTTCAGAGCTATTTGCAAGACACTAGTGATGCTATATATTGCAAATAGGCATATTTTATAGAAGAGAAAGAATTCTGTTTGCAATGTTCCTCATATAACTTTATAATGATGTATGATTGGTCATGAGGAATGCTTATCAAATATAAACATTTTAAATGTTTTAAAGCCTGATAGTTTCAGTAGAATGTAGAGAATAAGGTTTTGTCATCATCCGTTATCTGACCTTTATGTGAACAAATCCAGTAGGTGGATGAATATTACATGTTTTCTTTTTAGTCTGCTTCTCACTGGTAGAAAGGGAACAGCACTTGGAAGAGATTCCATCTCTCCACCTGGAGTCAGTCACTCTTATTTAGAGAGACTAAGGAGGCATGGAGAAAGATTGATTTCAGCCAGTTGTATGATAAGCCAAAGGCTATGCCAAAGAGAGTAATGGTACCATGCAAGTAAGTAGCTTTGGCGTATACCAATGTTCTGTAATACAGGTTAGCTCATTTTCCCTCAAAATAATTCTGTTATGTATGCAGGAAAATTTTCTCTCCTCATTTCAAAATCTGGAAAACAAAGAATCGGTTATCTTTATTTTTTTTAAAGATTTCATTTATTTATTTGAGAAAGAGAGCATAAACAGGGGGAGGAACAGAAGGAGAGGGAGACGCAGACTCCCTCCTGAGCAGGGAACCCGATGTGGGCCAATTCCAGGACCCTGAGACCATGACCTGAGCCTAAGGCCGACGCTTAACCAACTGAGCCACCCAGGTGCCTCAATTCCTCTTAATTCAAGAAGCATTGTTGGGATGTAAATTTTGTGCCTCTCGTGTCAAGACAGCCAAATCTAGTGGGTGGTAATAATGATGAGAGAAAAAGTGAGAGAAAAAGTTCGACAGGACATGGAGACTGCTATCAAAAGCCCGTCTGAGAAGGTTTCAGTTTATTTAGTGAAAAAATCTAAATCATTGATGATTTTGAACACAGGAATGTTATAATGAGAGATTTGTATTATCTCTGTTTTACAGGTGAGAACAATGAGGTTTAAGATGATGTCATATAGCCATAAGGTCACACTGACAGAAACCAGCAGAGCCACAATTCACACCTGGGTCTATTTGAGAGGTCCTCTCCTTGGCCAAAGCTGAAGATAAAAGAAACATAAAAGCCAAGGGTTGGAGGTGGGGGATAGATGGGAGTGATATTTTAAGGATACAGATGAATAGATTTAGTCATTGTTGACATACAGGCTGATGAAGAAAGGGACAAGGAAATTAATTATTTTGAAACCAGGAAAACGCCTTGTTATATACAATGGGTGGTAGGTTATCATTGCAGAAACAAAAAATCTGGAATGACAACCCATCTTGTACAGTGTTCTTCTAAATTATTAAAAAGAATGACTCAAGGCATCATGTTGACTAAACATGTTTACTGCATTAAAAGTGACTAACATTTATTTATGGCCTCACTTTTTAATTTACAAATTCCTTCATATGAATCATTATATTTGATTTCTCACGACTTCATGAAATAGGCTCTAGTGGTACAGAGGAAGAAATTAAGGCTTAGGGAAGATGCTTCACTTGCTTAATGTTACGCAGTGAATGCAGGATCAAGTTGGGGCATGCATTTATGTTTTCTGATTTCAAATCCAGGATACGAGCAGGTTCTTAGGATATGATAAATAGTCATAAGCACTTTTAACTTCCTTGAATCAAATGGAATACACAGAAATCCCAAACTAAATAGAACTACTTATCAATCTATTGAAGTGCCCCAAGGGAGATTTAGATAAGCTTTGGGCATGATTTCTACTTCACCAAAGATATGAATACCTGACTGAAGCCGAGGTGAAACAGCCTTATCTCCAACACGTGAATAATGCTGATAACCCCCTGCCCTGGCAAGATTACCTGAGGCCCTTTTACAGGCTGTGGAGGTGGTCTAATGACCTTAGAGATACCACATCAAATTCTATGTTACCTAAAAGAGCAAATTTCATTACAGTCTTCAAATCATATCCTCTTCATTTTTAAAAATTCTCTGATCCTGAATACAGTAGACAGTCTTACTCCAAATTGGGCATGGGGCTCTTTCCGATGGTTTTCCATTTTCTGTGGAATCAGAAGTTTTCCCTGAGCCTGTAACTCCCTACTCCAATGTCCTACCTTGTGCTTTTTCTTTTTAATTTTGAGAATCCATAAACCAGTAAAGACTTTTCCCACAGCACACATGTGACAATCAGTCTTTATCACACAGAGAAATGTAAGGGGGTTTGTGCACACCCTTGTCACATCACTAGGCTGCTGACCACTGCTCTGAGAGTTTCCTCGAGAATCTCCGTAATTTGGTCCTCTGGGCCTAATGGCTGACAAATTAAAATTACTTCTGAAAAGAACAATAACAATAGCAGAAATTTACTTAGCAGTTATTATGCTTAATAATTAGCAGTTATTGGGGCACCTGGGTGGCTCAGTTAGTTGAGCGTCAGACTCTTGGTTTTGGCTCGGGTCATGATCTCAGGGTCCTGACATCAAGTCCTGCATTGGGCTCCACGCTCAGTGTGGAGTCTGCTTGAGAGATCTCCCTCTCCCTACCCCTTTACTTCTCCCCCTGCTTGCTCTCTCTCTCTCTCTCAAATAAATAAATAAATAAAATCTTTAATAATAATTAGTTATTATATATTATGTGCTTATTTTTACTTGCAATAAAAAGGAGAAAACAAGTGATATTTTGACAATGAAACTGACCAATCTCAGTGGAAAAATAAATCTTTGCAAGTCGTTCCATGCTTCACAGAGACAAGTGGGGTAGAAGGAGAGAAAGGGGGAAACTCCAAAGTCTTTATCGGTTCTTCCCATTACTAATAGTTGGAAGAGGTAATCATTTAGGGCAGCAAATGAATGAGGCTTCGGATACAGTGGCAATTGTTATATATCGAGCCAAAGGGGAGACAGCTAGGAAGAGGAGTATAGGTCATCTCAAAGGACAAAGACAGTGAATAAAAACAGTTCATATAACTTCTTGGCCAGCTCCACTTGTAGGAAATTATTTGCTCCATTTAAGATGGCTGCTATGGATTATCTTTTTGGGGAAAATCAATGGTATGTACTAGATAATGAGTTATGGGACAGGAAAGTTGACGTAGGATCACATGGATTTGGAGCCCTGGGCATATGGGAAAAATTCAAGTTGCTTGCTCCTTGCCAGAATTCCAGCTGATTTCTAAGGCAGAGAGGAGGAAATGAGTTGGTTTTGAATTTCAAAAATCATTACCTCAATAGTCACATGGGGTGCACATGGATTATATCTACTTCTCAAGCAATCCTAGAACGTGGGAATAGTTTCCCATTACATTTACTTGGAAGTTGAGAAAGTCACACAAGAAGTATACTCATGAGTTAAATTAGAGCCAGAGAGAACAAAAAGAAAGGATAATGGTTAATTATTGCTAAATATGGGATCAAAGTTTGGTGGTTGCTGGGGAGGGTAGAAGGTAGAAGTCGCATATAAGCAAGAAAAATTTGAAGGTGAACATTTTCCACGGTCGATCTGTTTATCCTTCTCTAATCACCTAAAAGCTAGGAATCATCAAAAGAGTTTTATGAAAGGAGAGGTAATACTTCAATTAGTTTAATTATAAAGATACTTATTGTAATGTAACTTTGTGAGACATGTACAAATAGATATGACACCATCGAAACATTTTTATTTGATGGAAAACTGCATTTTTATTTTTTTATTTTTTATTTATTTATTTTTTTAAAAGATTTTATTTTTATTTTTTTGAAGAGTTAGAGACAGCCAGAGAGAGAAGGAACACAAGCAGGGGGAGTAGGAGAGGAAGAAGCAGGCTCATAGCGGAGGAGCCTGATGTGGGGCTCGATCCCAAAATGCCGGGATCACGCCCTGAGCCGAAGGCAGACGCTTAACGACTGTGCCACCCAGGCGCCCCTGGAAAACTGCATTTTTAAAAAGAAAATAAAGAACAAACCTCATTTGCTAGTTAGTATTTATAAATATATGCATAGTACTTGTTATCAGACTCTACACAGTTGTTTTTTTTAATTTCATGTATACTCATCATATATACTTAATACCTAAGTAGTAATTTGTTTACCCATGATTTTAAATAATATGCTACAGAATCATCATAATTAGATATATAGTATCCTCTTTTATGTACTATAATTTATTTAGACAAACTTTTATAATTTGAAATGTAAGTTGTTTTCAGTCCTTAAAAAATTTAAACAATATATCGCATCTAAATTTCCTTATAACAAACTATTTTAAATGGAAATTTGGCCTCAATTATACATTTTGTAAAAGTTTTGTGGCATTTTTCTGATTTGCTCACCATTAAGAACCAATTTAAACCCCAGCCTGATATATGAGAGGATGTATTTATCCCCGGCCTTGTAAGTACTGAAATGATACATTTCAACTCCCCATTTAATAGGTAAAATGGAATTTGATTATTGCCTTTTCTTTCATTTGATGCTTATTTGCCTAAAAGTTCTCTTGAGCACATTGGCCAATTGATTCTCACTTCTCAACCTGGTTAGTTTCTTTGCCCATTTTTCTATTGATAGAGTCAATTAGTATTAGGAGATACTTGGATATTAAATACCAAGATTTAGGTTGTATACTGCAACGTAACCTGTATTGTTACTTCTTCACCATATAGAAGGTTCCTATCACACAGTCAAATTTACTCCTCTTTCCCTTGCCCTTATATCTTTGCCCGTGTGTTTCCACAGGCCTCCTTTATGCCAACAGCATGTATTCACCTACATTTCATTTCAGGGCTTCTATGGTTCAATTTTTTACATTTAAGTGGTTGATCCATCTGGATTTTATTAGGGTGCGTGTTGTGAGGTAGGGGTTTAACTCCATTTTCCTTTTCCACATGGTTTGCCAATTGGCCCAATACCATATGTTAACTAATTTATCCTTTTTCCCCTGATGCAAAATGTCATCTTCATCATGCTACCGTCAAGTACATCTATAATGTGTATTCGGCCTGTTTATGGGCTCCTTTTCCGTGCCATTTATCTGTCTGTGTCGTCCTGTGAACGGGTCTGACATCTTAACCACAGAGCTGGTCCGAAGACTTACAACACAGGAAGTTGTCTGGGATGGGGGTGGGGGTGAAGTGGGGGAATCGAAAATTGATGATGGGAAGTAAGTGCAGGGGGTCTAGACCGAGGAGCGATCAGCATCGAAAATCTCTGAGAAGACCAAGAGCTCTCCTTTCCCTTGACACAAACTACAAGAGAGCAATTCCACAGGGGGCAAGGCATCCCAGGAGGAGAAAGCCAATGACAAGAACAAGCAATGAAGTTTAAGATGGCCGCCTGCCCTTCTCTCGACCGTCTCCCCAGCGGAGGAAAGAAAGTTGCAGTGTCATTGTGAGCTTCCAAGCCAGCGACTGAAGTCAGAACAAAGTTAGCCGACTGCCAGGCTGTCTAGAGAGGCCAAGACTGGCGTTCAAAAGCCATCTCTCAGATGTGGAGCAGTGTTCGTCAAAGTTGCGGTAAATAGAAAACCTTCCCTTCTTCAGTCATCCTGGAAAGACTTTCCTAAGTCCCCATCACAGCCACCCAAAATGTGGCTGTATTTTTGCTTCAACAGATCATGCACATAGACACATTTTTAATTTGAGATCTAATATAAAGTTTTGCCAGGAATGCTTGATGATATATGAAATGTTGGAGACTTGGAGAGGTGGGGGGAGAATACTTTATTTCTGCGTAACGGATATTCCCTTTTGCACCCTATATTAAATTACAGGGGACATAAAAAATATTACCTGGGCCATTAAGGGTTGTGCTAGCAAGCTCAAATGTTTCATGTGGATTTCAATAGGACCTATCCCCAGGCCTCCAACGTATTCTCCACGGCAAGAGCCTCACAGGATACGGTTACCACGATGTCAACGTCTTCCCAGCTCCTGATGTGCATTCCTTCAACAAATGCTTACCCTACCGGAATATCTCTGTGGCTGGGAAACTCGGCTGGTTGGTGCCTTGAGACAATGCTGCCTATTCAAACACAGACTCTACATGTAAGGAAGAAATGCAAATAATACACTTTTTTTAAATGAGGAGACTCAGGGTGAGTGTGTCTCTGTACCATCTGTGGAGGTAAATTACATACAAATACTTCAACACCAGAAGGCCGTGTCGATGAACACGTCTCAGCAAGAATCGAAGTTGAATCCGCGGAGAATTCGTAAAAATGTGTCGAGGCCTCACACAAGCTCCCAAACTATCTTCACGAGCAGAGGGTGTTTTTTATTGTGTGGATTTCACATGGGAGGCGAACTGCCTGGCTCCGCGCCAAGGCCTTTTCACAGTTACCCGGAGAGCAAGGGGGAAGAAGCCAGGCCACAAGGAGCAGGTGGCGCCTTTAGCACCCCTGGAAACTTACACCAGCTTTATACAGGCGGAGGGGCAGCACTGGTCCCAGAGCTCCTTGCAAAGCAGAGCGTGAGGATGAGCTCATTGCTCTGGAGTAAATTACTTTTCCTCTCCAAGGGTTTGCAGGCTTATTGCTATCTTAGCGCTGTTAGCCACATGCCTTTGGAATCATTAAGCATTGATTTCAATTTTCTTTCACTTAATCATAAACCATAATATTTAATTGCTTCTAATTGTTTAAATAGGACTGGTTGCTCCTTTAGAAACCTTTTCTTTCTGCAAGCAGAAAGATAGCTTTGCCCTTTCCTATTTTTTTCAGTTTTATTGGGGTATAATAGACAAATAAAACTGTAAGATGTTTAAAGTGTACATCATGGTGATTTGATGTATATACATATCTGAAGGCATTGCCCCCCCTCCCACTTATATACCTTTTGCATGTTTGGGAGAACATTTAAGTTCTGCTCTCTTGGGGCCCCTGGGTGGCGCAGTCCTTAAGCGTCTGCCTTTGGCTCAGGGCGTGATCCTGGCGTTCTGGGATCGAGCCCCACATCAGGCTCCTCCGCTAGGAGCCTGCATCTTCCTCTCCCACTCCCCCTGCTTGTGTTCCCTCTCTCGCTGGCTGTTTCTCTCTGTCAAATAAATAAAATCTTTAAAAAAAAAAAAAAGTTCTGCTCTCTTATCAAATGTCCATTATACAATACAGTGTTGTCAACTATTAGTCACCACGTTATATATTAGGTCCTCAAACCTTATTCATCTTACTACTGTAAGTTTGCAGCCTCGATGAACTTCTCCCTATTTCCCCCACCCCTCAGCCCGAGGCAAATACTCTTGTTTTTTTTTTTGTTTTGTTTTGTTTTTTGGTTTTTTTTTTTAATGATTTATTTATTTATTTTAGAAAGCAAGAGCAGGGGGGAGGGGCAGAGGGAGACAGAAAGAGAAACCCAAGCAGACACCCCACTGAGTGCTGAGCCCGATGCAGGGCTTGATCTCAGGACCCTGAAATCATGACCTGAGCCAAAACCAAGAGTCGGACGCTTAACCGCTTAACTGACTGAGCCACCCAGGCGCCCCTCAAAGGCTCTTCTACTCTGTTCCTGTGAGCTCGACTTTTCTATTTTGGATTCCACAGGTGAGTGATAGCATGCATTATCTGCTTTTCTCTCTCTGGCATATTTCACTCAGCATAACACCCTCCAGGTTCATCCGTGTTGTTGCAAATGCAGGATTTTCTTTTCCTTCCTTCCTTCCTTCCTTCCTTCCTTCCTTCCTTCCTTCCTTCCTCTTTCTTTCTTTCTTTCTTTCTTTCTTTCTTTCTTTCTTTCTTTCTTTCTTTCTTTCTTTCTTTCTTTCTTTCTTTCTTTCTTTCTCCCAAGGCTAAATAACACATTTATGATGTATTGATCATATTTTCTTTTGCATGATGTGCCCCATCCGGATTCAGCTCGAGTGCCCCACACCATGCCAGACCCACCTGTAAGATGACATCTCAGTTCTCCCAGTTGGAGCTTGCTTCTCCTTCCTCTGGGCGCTCGTTGGGTGTGGTGCACACCAGAATATGGCGAATCCCCTTGTAATTATTTGCTCACATCTGTCTCTGCCCATTAGGGTAAAACTCCTTAAATTTTCAGACCAAATTTTGTGCCTGTCATGTAAGATGTTCAACGGAGGGAGAATGAATGGATAATCAGTGACCCTGCCATTGAAAACGGATGCTGTCCAGAGAACAGATAAACAAAAAGGGAAAGATTGACTAGCCTTCCCTCCATGCGGGTTGCAGGGTCTGAGAGTAAATGATGTTTGACTTTGCTAACTGATGAGTAAAGAACAGGGGCAAGTACTCTTGCAAATATTTAAATTCCATGTGCAAATACCAGTGGGCTAGCAGAAGTCTCTAGACCAGCATGAAGGAACTCAACTAATGTAACAGGAGGTAATTAGAAAAGTAAACACTTCGGAAAAGTATAAAAAAAATATTCCAGAAGGATGAGCCTCTAAGGTCAAGTGCAGGAAACTTTGGTTTGTATACGTTAGCCAATGTGGATAAAATTTTAAAAATGTACTTTCTTAAGTAAACGTTTCCGTGCTAAGCAAATAACCTGAATCATCTAAAAAGCCTTTGCAATTAGGAGACAACTTTTAATCAAAAAACCCCATAGATTTCTATACCTATGTATATGAACTTGGATTAGGGTTCAGTGTTATGAAAAAATAAACACACGTTTCTAGTCTTTATTTAATTTTCCAAATTAATTTCATATCAATATAGTAACTTTTTAAATACTTTCTTTATGTTTATATCCTTATTTTTGTATTTGATTATAGTATATATCACTTTGGAATTAATCTGACATCAGTTTCATACAATCAGATGCTACCAACATATTCAAAACAATATAAAAATCCTACACTTTGGTTCATAAAAGATGGCCCAGAGAACTACTTAACAATTTCTACTCATTGAACTATGTACCACAAAGCAAAGGTCACACACTGATACAGTTTTAAAACAATAAGTCAACATAACATTGCCAAGAAGATTTGTTGAGAGCATCCTTTCTGTCTTGTTGAACAAGACAGTCCTTGAACAAAGGGACCGATAAAAATGTAAGAGTAATGACTTTTGGGGTCTTGGTTCCGAGCTTCTTCGCACCAGGTAGAGAACACCTATTTCTAAAGCTCTGATTTTGCATTTAACAGTTTTCTTTGTGTATGCCTCATTCTGACCTTACTTTTTGGGGTGGGGAGGACTTCATTTCATCATAAAGTGAGACTTCCCGATCCGGTGAAATTCGGTTGTCATCCTTTCATCCTCAGTTTTCATCTGAAACCACTGCAGGTCCGTGATTATCCCTCCTCTCCCTCCCTCAGGATCCCTGTGCTCAGCTGGACATCTGAAAACACTTTTCCTTCCTTGTATTAATGAGCCCGCTCGGCGTGTCATAACAACGTACCGCAGCTTGGGTGGCTTAAACAGCAGGCTTTTTTTTTTTTTTTTTCCTTTCTCACAGTTCTGAGTTCCAGTGTCTGAGATCAAGGTGTTGGTGGGCTTGTCCCTTGTGCGGGTCATCTCCTTGGCTTGTGGGTGGCGACCTTCTCGTCCCAGTGTCTTCTGTGGTCTTTCTTCTGTGCATGTCCGCATCCTAATCTCTTCTAAGCAGGACATCAGTCATATGCATTAAGGCCCGCCCTCATTGATTCATTTTACCTTGATTAGCTCTGCAATGACCCTATTTTCAAATACAGTCACATTCCCAGATACTGCGGGGTTAGGACTTCAACCTATTAATTTTGTGGGACAGTTTAAGCCGTAATATTACCAAAGGATCAACGTTAAAGTTAACCTTATTTGGCTACTTCTCATGGCTCCCTACATCTTTTGTAAATATCTCTGCCATCAATTTTCCACTGTGCAATTATTCTTGAAAATTCTCTTTCCATTCATACTCCTAGGGGACCTCATTCAATAAATTTTGACTTTTCACCTCCATAAAGCGGATTAATCTTTTGTTTCATTTGGGGTCTTTGACTGCAGGAAACAAAATCCACTGAAGCTATTTTAAGCAGGAGGGGATTTATTAAGGGATATTAGAAAGCTCACAGAATCATTAGAAGGGATGTAGAAATGGGATGTCGTGTAACTTAAAGCAATGACTCAAGGCCCTCATCACGGAACTAGGATTTATGGGAGGATTGTCCAGATACTGACCCCCAAACTCTCTGGATCTGTTGCCACCTGTCACCCCAAAGAGCTGAACCACACTGTTTCTTTAAGTTGCTACTTAGAAATCCATCCCATGTGGGTCTGTCCAAAGAGCTGGGATGCTGGCTACTGGGATGCTACTGAAATCTTTTTATGAATCTGGAAGCTGTGTTCAGTCCATTCAATTCATTGGGCTGTTAACTCCTTTCTCTCTCTCTCTCTGTGTGTGTGTGTGTGTGTGTGTGTGTGTGTGTGTGTGTGATACTAAACTTTTGGGCAAACATAAATAAGGATATGTCCACCACACATCTCTTATATTAGCCTCACAATCATGATCATAAATTTATATCTCAAAATATTTCTACCAATATTATTTTAATTTTAGCTCTCATCACAATTACTATTTTAGCACTTAGCTCTCATTTACAATGGCTTTGGAAAACAAAACAGAAATCACCTTCAACTGGTATCTCTCAGCTCAGTTCTTTTGTACATAGATATCATATTGCATCTCTGATGTAAAGAACCATCCCTTCCCAATTAACTTAGTCTAAGTGGTGAAGAATTGTGCTGTCCAGTGAGGCTATGACCTTGTCACTCCTTCCCTGAAATGTTCTCTCCCATGTCATGTTAAAACTGACCTTTGTTATCATGGTTTTCTTTCAAGTTGTTTCACTTCTTCTTTGTTCTATGTTAAAAGCCAAAACAAACAAGACCAAAACAATTACGAAAATTTGTTCCTGCCAGTCTGTATTCTGACAAATTCTTCTAATCTTCTAAAGCATCTGACCTCTTCTCTAAGACATGCAGCAGTCCAACTTAATTTCTGCAAGTTCTTCTTCTGAAATAATCTTTTCCATGCACAAACTGAGTCCCTCAGACCATTTTTAGTATGGAATATGACAACATTCTAATTAAGGCATTGGCAACTTAAAGATCTTCCAACGCTAGGGCTATGGTCTTAGGTGTGTGCTTAAGTACATTTTATTTTTAGGTATTCTATCTCAATGTCACCAGCGTAGCTTAAATTTCTCGCAACCAGAAGCATTTCTACTACTTGTACTGTAACTTGACGAGATGCCTGTTGTATATAAAATAATGTAATAGTATTAACTATAAGTATAAACATCATTATTGAGTACCTAACATGTACTAGGCACTTGCTATCCCCATTTTATAAATAAGAACAGATGTCTCTAAAAAGTTAAATAGCTTGCCCAAATTCACACCACTAATAAATGGCAATTCATTCATGAAATACTGAGTAATTATATGTATACTCTAGTGATTATTCTATTCACTGAGGATTCAGTAGTGGACAGAATGGACTATGTTCTTACCACCATGGGACACATGTTTAGTCAGAAGAGACCGGTTTTATGTATTTATATATATGTAAAATGTTAAGTGGTGTCAAGGGCTCTAAGGGAAAATGTGGTAGGTTAGGGAGAGAGTAAGTATTGGTGAGTATGGTGGAGACAGAGGTGCGAACAGGGAAGGACTAAAAAGGTGACAAGTGACAAAGGAACCTTACAGGAGACAAAGTAACATGTGTCAAGGATCCAGGTGGGAAAGTGCCCCGTGTGGGGGGAGGAGGGAAAGGGCAACGTGTTGCGGGGGAAAAGCAGTAGGAGATGACGTCAGTGAGGGAGAGAACATGGGAAGAAGGTTGGTAGGACCCTATCTGGACATGACGAGTAGCCTGGACTCATTCAGGCACCATCCCTGAGGCAAGGATTTGAAGCTAAGTCATTTTTGGGTGGGGGCGGGGAGGAGATCCTAGGAGATACCAGAACTGAGCGGGAAAGCAAGAGAAGGAAAGGAAGGGAGCAAACTTCGTGCTTGGTCAGGAGCAGCTTAGGGTAACAGGACTCGCATCTTGTTGGGAACTCTGGGAGGTGGTATGCCACAAGTCTCAGAGTGTCTCATTCTGGAATATCGATCCACCCCTTCCTCCCGCACTGGTTGAGGCTGCTCCCAAGGGCCTTCACTCCTCTGTGCTTCCATACTGTCTTCTTACCACCTGTAATCACTGGGGACAGCCGGAGCACGTCCTGAGGAAAGAGCCACAGGCGCGAGCGCTGAGGTCTTCAGGTCTCATGGAGAGCGCTGACGGGGTGGGTATGTAGTCAGGAGCGCTGACAACATCTTGACTCCGCTGTTGGGATGTTCCCAGCGCACAAGTGTTGTCTTCGTCCACTGGACTGTTGCCGCCAAGTACCACAGACTGAGTGGCTTATAGACAACAGAAAGCGATTTCTCACAGTCTTCGAGCCTGGGAGTTTGAGATCAGGGTGCCAGCCAGGTCCAGGGAGGGCCCTCTTCTGGTTAGCAGGTTCTCCTTGGGTCCTCGGTTGGTGGAAGAGTCTAGAGAGCTCCCTGGGGCCTCTTTTATCAGAGCGCTAATCCCATTCATGACAGTCCCACCTTCATGCCCTAAGAGCCTCCCAAAGTACCTCACGCTGGGCATTAGGATTCAACAGAGGAGTTGGGGGGGAAGACAAACACTAAAACCATACCGAGTGGCATGAACTGATGTGCACTTTTACAGGTCACTCTGGGGACTGGTCACTCTTACAGGTCACTCTGGGGACTGGGTTGAAATGGGCTGCGTGTGTTGCCCAGAGCAGAAAGGAGGAGCTAGGTAGGGGACTGTTGCCGTCCTCTTGGCTGGCCACCAAGGGCATGAACTAAATCAGTAATGATGGTGAGGCATGGGAAGACTATGGATGTTTTATGAAGAGAAAGCTAACAGGATTTGTTGATAAATTTATTACAGAAGGAAGGAACAAAAGACTATGAAAGATGTCTCCAAGGGAATGGAAGAATGGAGTTGTCATTTACAAAAATGGGCGAGATTGGAGGATGAGCTTCCTTTGAAGGGAAAAAAAAAAGTGTGAAACAAAACTCTCAGGCCTGAAAATATGATTATAAATTAGATATCATTATTACCAGTTTTTAGATGAGAAAAATGTACTCAGAAACAGCAAGAGTTAATAATATCAGTAGTATTAATATAATATTTTATGTTTGAATCTATATTTAGAACTTGAATTTATTATTTTTTTAAAATATTTTATTTATTTATTTGAGAGAGAGGGAGGGAGCATGAACAGGCAGAGGGGCAGAGGAAGAGAAAGAAGCAGGCTCCCCACTGAGCAGGGAGCCCCACACAGTGCTCCATCCTGGGATTCTGGGATCGTGACCTAGAGGAAGGCAGATGCTTAACCGACTGAGCCACTCAGGTGCCCCAAACTTAGATTCATTCTTATTCACAGCTTGTAATACTCAGGAAGTTTCTCAAAACAAAATATCCTTTAACAAAGTGCCTGAAACTGACATATAGCAAGAAGGCTGAAGGGTAGGTTAAAGTAGTTAGGGTTTATCTGCAATGTAAATAAACTTCAAATAAATGTTTATTCTTTGTAATAAAAGCAAATTAATTTTAGTAAAACCACTAAGGCAAAATATGTATTAATCACATTGTAATAAAGGAGCCATAAATAAGGAAGGGTTGGCCACTTTACACAAAATGAGATTATGGAGTGCTGTCTAAGTGGCCTCAATGTCTTAACAGTTCCAAATACATTCATCCCTAATTATTCAGAGCCAGATTAGTCTCTGCTCCATTTTCTGGGCTATTCCAGTCTCCTTTTTATTCTTTTGGGCTTTTAAGCACTATCTCTAGGTTTACCACCTAAGACCTTTATTAGCTGAGGGCAGAGAAAATTACACTGGAACATCTGGGTAATTATAATTGTTTTATTAAGGTGTGTGTAGGGAATAGACTGATACTTATGACTGCTGTAGATTTTTAAAGGTCACTGTGGAAATTATGGAAAATAAAGCCAGCGAGTTTTTAAATAGTGATTTGAAATATAACCCAGTGTTTTGAACACAAGCTACCTATAACAAAAATGAACGATAAAGTATCCTACATCTCATATATAAGTACATTATATAAATCATGGAGGATGAATAATGATTTCTGGAAATCATGCTTTTCTTTAAAAGTCCAACATTCAGTAGGAAAAATATTAAAATAGCTATACACTCAAGTAATTGGAAACTGAATAGATATACATATATAATACATACATATAAAATATATAAAATTCAAAATTATATATTCATATATTATAGATACTTTATATATTATAGATATAGATATAGAGATAAATTAGATAGATATATACTGTGTGTGTATATATATATATATATATATTATAGATACTTGACTGACATCTATACACTTTGCTTTGCTCTGGAGCAGAAAGCTGTAATAGCTATAGCATATGCAACAAAGTGTGTTAAATATCTAATTTGAGCAGGAGTTTCATAAGCTTAAGTTCACTCCCATGCCTTATACTGTATCTCTTTTTGTCTGTGTTCCTGTCTTACCTGAAATACATTTTCTAATACAATTCTTGAAGTTATACATTTATGGAAAACCAGGTGCATATTTTCCCCTTCACACCAGAACAAAAGAACTCAAAATATCAGCCACATACTTTATAAGAATTATTCTTTCAAATAAATGCAGCCTCTTTTTCTAGACATTAATAATAGTAACATTATTAGTAAGAGCATTATTGGTTATGAGTATTTGGGGAAAGTAACTTGATTGCAATAGCTGTTAGGGTACTGTGAACACACTTGATTATACTTAAATAATTTTAAACGGAGTGATATATTTTGTGTATTCTATTAACCAAGGATAAAGGCACAGAAAATAAGATAGCAAGGAAGTACGCTTTGCTATAATAATTTTCTTGAATATTTTATTATTGGATGAATGGATATTAACGTGACTTTTAAACACAAAGTATTCTCATACTTATTCTCAATGCTGCATCAGGTATTTATTGGGGCCCAAATCCTTCATTGTGCCAAAGTATCTTTATTTAGGAAACTTTGATGGCAGAGATGTTGACCCCATTACAGTTAGTACATGTGACAAAATGGGAAAGGCTGGTAAAAACACATCCCTGTCTCCCGCCTAAGCATGCAGGAGAGACGGTGCACGATGATGACAGGTACACAGCAAATTCAATAAATAGTCTGTTTATTTTAAATACTTCACTTATTACCATAAAGTAAATTAAGAAACATTGAAATAACCTCGCTGTTTTAACATCGTACTTATCTTAACGTATTGTCTCAGTATCACTTTCAAATAGAGATGTTGGAAATGGTGTCTGCAATCTACATTTCCGATCTGCTGCAGCAGCACATTAATGCAAATCTAATGTACCTGCTGGTATGATTAGCTGAATCAAATGATGGCATTTAAGTAACACCTAAATAATCTTAATTAGGATCTTCGACTCATCTTACCACTTACAACTCTACAGATGGATAGTCTTAATTATCAGCCTTTTGATTAGGATAACAGCCCTAATCAAGATGATGTGGGCCTGATAGACAGGGTATCAGTAAATTAATGGCTGCTGTTATGTGGGAGCGTACACAGAAAAATGGAGCTGCGTTCTAGGAGAGACAGGATGACGTCTCCGCAAAGGAATTAATATTGTCAGGGGAAAAAAATCAGAGGAAAGAATCATGGCTTGAGATTAATGTTATCACATCCAGATATATCGGAGTCCTTATATTCGACTGATTATATAAGTTTAGTGTTTACATGAAATTCACTTCATGAAGGTTATTTCACAAATGTTCCGAAATTCTGCATCAGTAACTTGGTAAAACTTAATGGATCTGGTATGCATGAATAAAAACCATTGGGAATGCCTTTCTTCTGAGAGAAATTATGAGATGATAAAGCAAGAGAGAGGAAAATGTAAAATACTTTTGCTTAACATTTCTCCAGAAATAGTTTCTTTTCAGAATTTTAACTTTCCAAAGTAACAACTGCCTAAGTAGTTATAAAGCAAAGTCAACAAGTGTTTTCTTGTAGTTGGACATGGCCTCTTAAAAAAAAAAAAAAAGAGGTTTATTTATTTATTTGACAGAAAGAGAGAGAGTAGCAGGGAGGAGCAGAGAGTCTTAAGCAGACTCCTTGCTGAGGGTAGAGCCTGATGTGGGGCCGGATCTCACCACCTTGAGATCAGGACCTGAGCAGAAACCAAGATGCAGAGGCTTAACCAACTGCACCAACCAGGTGGACAGAGCCTCTTTGATTCCAAAGCTTTCCTAGTATTTAATGAAGGGGAAAACAAAGTCAGCGCTGTATTGATGCTCTTTTTGTGGGACTGTGAGCTGATGGAGAATCGAGGGCCCTCATGCATTTTCATTTTGTACTTTACCATCCTAGGTTTTACAAATGAAGGCTATTATGTCACTTGAGTTTTCACCAGGAACTTTCCTCCAGCTTTGTCCTTGGTCCTTAGTGTCTAGGATCCAATCTAGGCTTCTCTTCAACTCACTCCCCTCCACCTCCTCTACCCGCCTTTTAAGGCCATGATGGCCACTCTCCTCTTCTGCTTTTTCTTTTACCGTGTCCTCTGTCTAGCACAAATCTAGAATCCAGACTAGTGAATCTTCAAAGCCCTCCCCGTCCTGCCACCTCTCATTGAACAAACAATTAAGTTTAGTTTCAGAATTCACTCTTTGGAACTGGAAAGTATTGGTAAATGTAACATCAGGAATTAGATATACGATCTATTCCAAGACAAAACATGAGACTCTAGTGTGGGTGTAAGTTAGTGAGGACATGAACCTATTCTTGCCTGAGAGGAAGGGAGAGGCAACCCGTGGATCACTGTTTGCCATTAGATACGCTGAAAATCCACTACAGCGATGGGGCGATTATGAATTCACTGCATGTTTGCAACACATATCAAATGGTATGTGTTTCAATGTTCTGTGCGCACGTGCCTTGTCCTTTGAATACTAGTAACGATGTTCATGACAGGGAGGTAACAGTGAATGTGGGCACCTGCCCTTCTTTCATGCTAACACACACAGTAGACTTCTGTGTGCAAAACCACAAACACCACACCTGCAAATTTGTTCCCTCAGTTATTCCAGCCCTTGAGAAAAGGGAGCTGTGGAAACATCCCCTGAGAGTCACGTGTTCCTGCACACTCCGGGGTCTCCTTCGTCTTTGACCACCACATGTTCTGTCTCATCCACTAGCGTCTCTTCACTTAGCCATGACTGCTATTCCTAAATGCTTTTTTTCCCCAAAATTCTGCCCTAGTGATTTTCCCACAAGAAAGTTCTGCTTTAATAATGTCATCCACTCCGCATAGTCAATATTTACTTTGTATAGATTAGAATCCTCACCCGTAATTCCTTCCAGCTTTCTCAGCCCATACACTCAAATGCCTTGCAGATGCCCCACCTGGGAGCCTGGCGGCTTGGGGGGCAGCATGAATCTGAATGCACCATCTCCCCCCTCACCATGATGTCGCCGCCATTCAAGCTCGGAATCTTGAGCGATGACGTACTCTCTTCTCCTTACCTGCTATCTATCTGCAGTCTGTTACCAACATCTCCTGACTCCGCCTTATAAATGTTTCTTGTGTCCGTTTCTGCTTTGTTATTCTCACTGCAGATCATATATACATGCTCAGACTTTTTTGTCTTCCTCATCTCACCTCTAGCAAGCTTTCCCTCCATCTTCTCTTCCCTGACCTATGCTTCGTTCAGCACCCAAGCTCAACTATTACATGTTGAAATAGCTACTCTTTAAAGAGCAGGATAGCAGCTCTTACAACTGCAGCAAGTAAAGAACAAACACAGCTTCGACTAAGTCTATCCTGGCACCACCCCGAAACACTAGTCCATTGCTATCCGTTTAGCTACTGGGAAAGCTCAGTCCCCACTCCAATCTCTCTCCAGCTCTCCCCTGTCTAATTTTTTCTACTCACCTTCACTCTCCGAACTCACATGTAGACAGGGCGCCCACCTGCAATGCTCAACAAGGCTTATCACTAGCTCTTTGATCTTCACTCCAGTCTCTAAAGTGCCTCCAAGTTTTTAGGTACATTTCTTACCATCCACTTTAGCTCTTGGGTTGCATTCGGTATAGCTAAATGTGTTCCCAGGGTTTTTTCATTTCCGCCCATCTCTCTTTCAACTTACAACAGGAATATTTCCTGACTGTCTGCTGACCTAATTCTTTTTTTTTTAAATAAAATTTATATTTTAGAATAGTTTCAGATTGACAGAAAAGTTGCAAAAATAGTACAGATTGTTCCCTTCTACCTCACAACCAGCTTTGCCCATTATTAACATCTGCATTAGTATGGCATAATGTATGCATTATGGAAGTTCCAGGAGGGGCGGAAAGCCTTATTCTGCTGATTCAATTCTGATTGTAACTTGATTGTTATGTCAGTGGAGAAGTTATATCTAGCTGTGACCTATATGCTAAGAGACTAAGTCTGGATTCCAGTAACTGACACATTCCTTCAACATTTGGCTTTATTTTCAGCGCACGAATCGTCTAAAAATAAAATAAAATAATAAATTATTTATGTGAAACACAGATCTCATAAATAAAAGGAAATGTATTATTATAAACTTCAGGGAAGATTATTATACAATTCCTACCAGCAAAGAATAAATTTCAACCTTTAGTGGATAGAGCACAATATCAGTATGTCATTCTATGCCTGGATTTGCTTGCCATCGCTCACTATGATCTGTAACCCATCATATATCCAGTCAATAAAGGGAAATTAGAGGCTAATATTTTACTTTGTTGGGAGAGGGGTAGCATATAGATCTATACTTACCATTCTAGCCCCTCCAACATATTCATTACTTAAATCATTTTTAAAGTTTCTGTACACCTTGAAGCCATCTGGTCACCCCTGAATCAGTCATGCCAAGGAAATGATACAAATGCAAAAAGAAGGGGAAGTTGAGCCTCACAACATGTATGGGTTGAACTGAAGGAGTGGACTGGATGCCATCTTTGAGATCATAAAGAAAGTAGCTGCAGCAGGTAGATAACAAAATTTAGGAAAGAATAAGAGCTTAATACTGTTTCTCAGACTATGCTCAGAAGGAAACAGTTGGTGTCTGAAGGAAAAAAAAAAAGATGCAACAATGTCCCCATATTCATTTCCCATTGTGAAATTCAAGTTTATTTTTCTTTTTCCACAGAGAAATTAATTACATTTTATTAATTAGTATGCTCTGTAAGGTCATACACAAGCCACGAGAACCACATTGGTCAGTTCATCTTGACTAACTCTCAGCTAAGGGTATAGTTTGTGGGGAGAAGTTTTTTAAATATAAATTAGATGTGACTTGGTTTTCTTGAATTTGCATTTTACTTATTAGTTGTTATGTCTACCAAAATGGTTGTATCCTTCAAAAGTTGTTAATTAGGGGCACCTGGGTGGCTCAGTGGGTGAAACATCTGACTTGGTTTCAGGTTATGAACTTAGGGTTCTGGGATGGAGCCCCAAGTTGGGCTCCATGCTCAGTGGGGACTCTGCTTGTCCCTCTGCCCCTCTCCTGGCTCGTGCTCTCAATCTCTCTCTCAGATAAATAAATAAAATCCCTTAAAACAAGGAGATAAAAAGTTGTTAATTAAAACATAAAATACTGATTAAAAATGGTAATTTAAGAACACTCCTTGCTATAAGGTAAAAGTATGTGATAAGCTAACTCCAGTGCATATGAAAAATATGAATCTGAATGGGATGGCATAAGCTCAGTAGCTGAGTGTGATGATTTTATGCCAACGTCTGGAAAATCAAAGCATGGACAAAAAGTGTGATGATAGGTATGTATGTAGAAACTGGATGCTATGGGCCCAGTGATCCCCAGTACAATGTCTGTTACAAAATTTTGTCAAATAGAAACAAGAATCCATTGAAACATTTATTTTCATAAAAATTAATAAATCAAATAAATTCTCCAAGAATAAGTTTAAAATAGCATTTCTGATACAAAATTAATTTTATAGTTAAAGGTACAGAAGACAACAAATCTACAAGGCATCCCTGAGAGTCATACTCCTAGTAGATAAAATAGGCATAAGACATAATATTTCTGAGAAGTTTATGGTAAATATATTCCATCTGAAATCAGAAAAAAAAGGCTCTTAGCAAATTCTTGAATCAAATCACAGTTAGACATAACATGAAATTAGTTACACACAATATGAAAAATAAACTACTATATTATTACATGTTAGTATATATTTTATTTTTCAGTCAAATAAAATTTATTAAGAATGTTAATCAAGTCCTGATCTATGCAGAATATTTTAAGGACCAAGTCCTCAAGAACTTTTTGCACTAAAATTTCTTATATAAAAATCTATTTTTTAAAAATTTTGTCATCAGTCTTTATGTGAGTTATGGTTTAACCAATTGATGAACTCTACTGCCAGGGATATTTTGAGTAAATGGTAACATTCTCTGCATTGGTATGACACCAATTTTTTTTTTTTACCTTAAAATCTAGTTCAGATGTTTTTATTTTATTATTTTTGAATTATTTACTCCAGTGTCGATACCATGTATGTATGATTCACTAAAGGGCATTGATGTCTGCATGTTAAGGAACGCTGACAAATCCTCTTCTTTAGCTTTTACTGATGAGTTTTCTTCACATCGGTTTGCCTTGAAATCATGTATATCTTTCTGTTTACAAATAAAAGCATGCTAGATGTCACCAGGGCACTCAAAATGTCACATGTCAAGGATTTGTGTCTCTTTATGATGGGTTTGCTTGGAGTCTACTCTTCAAACTGCTGCATAATTGACACTGGTCTTAATTGTTAATCTGATCATATCCAAATTCTTGTCATAAAACCTTCATGATTTGCCATTCACTAATTAATTAAACTTGAGCTCAATCTGGCATGCATAATAAAGTCTTCAGGGCTCTACCCTACACTTTCTTTTTTTCTTTTTTAAGATTTATTGATTTATTTTAGGGAAAGAGAAAGAAATCATGAGTGGGGGAAGGGGCAGAGGAAGAGGGAGAGAGGAAGAGAGAGAATCTCAAGCAGACTCCCCACTGAGTGAAGAGCCTGAAGCAGGGCCCCATCCCTTGGCCGTTAAGATCATGACCTGAGCTGAAACCAAGAGTCAGATGCTTAACTGACTGAGCCACCCTGGCGCCCCTGCCCCACACTTAGATTTAAGCCTTCTTTGCCATTACTTCCTCTGAGTGATGACTCAAATCTAGGTTTTCTTTTGATTATAAGTACCCATCTGTCATTTTCTACTCCCTCTGTCTTTTACACCTTTTTTCTCTCTTCTGAATTGCCAATTTTTATGCTCAGAGTTTAGGATCCACATTACATGTTTTCTTCATATCATCAAAAATATCGTCTTCTTTGACTTTGAATCCCAATAGCATTCATCTGTATTTCCTTAGAATTGCTTGTGATACTGTGCTTGGTACCTACCAAATGGGCATTTGTCTTAGAGAATAGGGACCACATTATATTCATCACTCTATTCCTTTTTCCTGGCCAAAGTACCTAGTATAGTAACTTGATTATGGCAAGTGCTCCATATATATGTACAAAAACATAATGAATAAACACTGCAGTGTGAATATAGAAAATTCTCTCAATTTTTTTGATAAAGCACTCTGCTAAGAGAATTCTTGTAAGAATTCTAAATAGCAACTCCAAAAATTATACTAGGTTTACCGTCCTTCAAAAGTCATTTTTTATTTTGAGGAGAAAAAAAATAAATTGATCAAAAGATGGTGTTAGAAAAATAGAACATCTGGGGCGCCTGGATGGCTCAGTCATTAAGTGTCTGCCTTCGGCTCAGGGTGTGATCCTGGTGTTCTGGGATCGAGCCCCACATCACGCTCCTCCACTATGAGCCTGCTTCTTCCTCACCCACTCCCCCTGCTTGTGTTCCCTCTCTCGCTGGCTGTCTATCTCTGTCAAATAAATAAATAAATAAAATCTTAAAAAAAAAAAAGAAAAATAGAACATCTGGAAAATATAAACATTTTCTTATCTCACATTGTACCTCAGAACAATCCCAAATTGGTGGGAGATTGAATGAATAAATGCATAATAAAAATATTAGGAGGTACAGAAAAATTGTAATATACCTCACAATTTTAACAATATAAAATAAAAATGCGGTGTCTACCAAGAGAGTCATAATCAAAGTTAAAAGACCAAAAATTTTTTAAAATGTAATACATAAAATAAATATGACAAACCATGATATCTCTAATATGAAAAAGTTATTACAAAGCAATTGTTAAAAAAAAGGATGAATAATCAATATAAAAGCAGGCAAAGATATGAACAATGTTACCCCTAAGAAAAATAAAATTAATGTCTCATAAAAGATGTTAAACCTTACTGATAATTAAAAAACAATGGAAAGCAAGTATTTTTTAAAATTAAAAATCAACTTGCCTCTCAAATTAGCACAGATTTAAATATCCCAGAAAATGCAGTATTAGGAAGCATTTGAAGAAAAGAGTTTGAAGCCTTCCAAAGTTGAAAAAGAGAAATCATGCACTATTCAAGAGGATAACAACTGTTCAAAGATTTAGAGAACGCCTTAGCCATGTGAATCAAAATATAAGCCAGACTATCAATGGCCAACCCAGTCTACTTCCAAGAATTTATCCTACTGAGATAATGGCACAAGTATGAAAATATCCACGTCTTAGGATATTTCCTTAGCAGTGTTCAAAATATTGGGAAATTGTAAACAGCCTGGATATCCATTGACACAGAACTAGTTAAAGAATGGTGCACTCAAATGGTGACGATAAAAGGGAGTCCAGGTTGTCCAAGGTGAGAACAATTTTCTGAAAGAGTAAAGACAAACTGTAGAACTCGAAGTCAGCCACCCAAAAATTAAGATTGCAAATATGTGTGAGATAGAAAGGGAATCTGAAGGAGCAAACTTTACTGGATATTTATGAAGTACCCAAAACTTTTAGTCCTTTATTTAATGTCCAGAGTTAAGTCTGAAAGGGTGAACTGTTGGAGACTCATAAGCACCACAGCATTAGGACCAGATTTCAAATTCAGTATATCTGGTTCCAAAGCCCACAGCCCCTGTACTACACCCCAGAATTCAGCTTTGTCATATAGGTGCTCTTTTCTCTCTGTGATCCATGTGTTTTTTAGGTGAAGCTGGTGATGTTATGAGAAAGACAATGTATGCTGATTTTTACAGAATTGGCTGCCTTTGAATACTCCTTTCCTTATGATTTCAGAGTCCCATCTATAGGTAATGTAAAAATGTCTACTAAAATATAACTAAGATCAGATGAATTAGCATTTTATTATAAACAAATACACAACATATACCACAAAATATAAGTTCAGACGACTGTTATTAAAAAATGTCCATATGTGTCTATATCACACCTATTCAAATAATTTCTCAATCTTTTTCAAATAAGTTTTATCTTTTATGAAAATAGACAGTATCAGGGTGCCTGGGTAGCACAGTGGTTGAGCGTCTGCCTTCGGCTCAGGGCGTGAACCTGGCATTACGGGATCGAGCCCTACATCAGGCTCCTCTGCTGGGAGCCTGCTTCTTCCTCTCCCACTCCCCCTGCTTGTGTTCCCTCTCTCGCTGGCTGTCTCTATCTCTGTCATATAAATAAATAAAATCTTTAAAAAAAAAAAGAAAATATACAGTATTGCTCGAAAATACTTCTTTTTCCATTTGAACATTTTGAGTGGAGTTTCTTTACTTTTCCAAAAGCAGGTGTTCAAGAACAAGTTTCATCTATTCATCCTCCAACACGCTTTCCTTCTTTGGGCCATGATACATTAATAACTGTATTTATAAGAGGCCTAAAGAGAATAAGTTAGTTCGTGGATTAACAACATGTCAATGGACTAATTTTGTGTTCTACTGGCATCACTCGTGTTCAAGCATTATAAGAACGCATATATTCTCAGGCACAGCCTACATTTAAAATTCCTCATCATTCCGGGGAAAAGCACACTCACACAATTCTTTTTTGGCTTCTGAAGTATTGCAAAATGCCATGATGGCTTTCATATAAAATCTTCCAAGACAAGGTCATAAAAAGCACATATAAAATCTGTTGGCTCAAAACACTTGGCAAACGGTCCCCAACGGGTAGCATCCGGTATAGAAATTATTATTTTGTTTTTCAGCTTACTTTCTGTAAATATATTTATGATCCTTTGTTCTATTTGTGTCAATGATGCCTAAGTACAGTTGACACCAAAAATAAAATCCAGGTCATGAACTTTAGAATATAATGGGTCATTATTCCAGTAGCAAAAATAAGGGGAAAAAGCCACATTGCCAAAAAAACAAGAAAACCCCACCTTTGTACAACAAAGATGTGAGAATAAGATATGCAACGGTTGTAACCCAACTTCATTCAGAGGTCACCTCCTGGACAGTTACTGCACCCCTATGATCCTCCGTGTGCCGGTCACTGTGTTAAGATCTGGGGAAGCACAAGAGAGAAAAAGGAAGAGGAAGAGGAGGGGAGGAAGGAAAGGATGGGGAGGAGGAGGAAGAGGGAGGAGAGAGGAGGGAGGAGAAAAACTGATCTTTTCAACCCAGGATTAGAACTTGGAAAATAAAATTATTGTTCCCCATCCTTCCACAGACCTAGCAGACATGGTTAAAACAGACACAGAGCCTTGGTGAAGAGGAAATGGATGGAGTCTCAGATACATGACCCATGTGTGTTCACTTTCCTGTCGCTTCATAGCCGTGGTTCTCCGAAGGTGGTTTGGAACTCCGGGGAATCCCCAGGAACCTTCCAAGGGTCCAGAGATCAAGACTTTTTTCTAACAAAGCCAAGACATTCATTATCCACTCTTTTCCCTGTGTGAATATGTTACCGGTGGGAAAGCCTGCCTTGTGTGAATGGAGGTCTCCGTCCTTGGATTCCCCAGGAGATTTATATCTTAGGGGTCAGTGCTTGAAAAAAGACAGCTGGAAGGAAAGCAGCAAGTGCCTGGCAGTTTATTAAAGGGAAAGTACATTCTCCAGGTGGGAGATTAGGCAGGTTCCGAAGGTGGAACCGGCCCCTAGTTGTTTTGGGACTGGACTCAAACCTATCACTTCCAGGTAAAGGACTGGCAGTAGGGGCTGAGCCAGCCACAGACCCCCCCACACCAGGTGACACGCCACGCCCCCTTGTCCCCGCACCACTCCCTCTTGCCCCCCGCAGCTCCCTTTGCAGCTTCTGAACTCCACCAGGAGGAAGCCAAGCATGGAGAGGCTGAGAAGGCCCTCTGAGGACTGGGGAAAATGTGCTTTTTTACTAAAAACTGGGGAGGTGACTGAAGTAAGCCAATGAATTGTAAATTCAAGTGTAGCCTCCAATCAGAATAAGTGGAAAACAACTGGTGTAATCCACAGCCATTGCCCCATTTTGCCTTTAAAGGCCCCTCACCGTGTTTCCTCAACAAGACACTTTCGGGGTTCCACCCGAATCTCTGCTCCCCAAATTGCCGTTCTAGACCCGGTCGCAAACATGCTGCTCGCCCTTGAGCGCCTCATCACCCCGTGGTCAACATGCCTGCAGGAGGATGCAAGTTTGCAAGGAATCATTTGAGTTGTGTAAAACTGCTCTCCTCCACATAAACTTACCACTTCCCAATATCTAAAGGCTTTTCTGATGCGAAAGTATGTGATTTCATTTTATATTTAATAGTAAATTGTGTCCATGTTTGGAAAATCTGCAAAAGTCAGTGAACCACTATTTCCCAAGAACCAACACCTCCCAGTGCAGAATCACTGTGGGGCGCGAGATGTACTCTATTGCACGCTAGACCAGTGCCTTTTCACTTAACGGAATTTAAAAAGTTATTACTATGGTTTCAGATTATATGTTGCAATGACAATTTTTTAAACAATTCCAATTGTCAAGATTTGGTGTGGCATCAAAAAAAAAAAAAAAAAAGAATAACCACAATATCTGCAGAGTTTCCAACTACATATCTGTATGAGACCAGATTTTTTTTCATAGACTTTAATGCAACGAACTGCCACATATTGAATGCAGAAGCTGATAGGAGAATTCAGGTTCTTGCATTAGGTCAGTCATTAAAAAGATTTACAAAAATGTAAAACAATGCCATTCTTCTTACTCAACTTTTTTTTTTATTTCTGGAAAATCATTATTTTAATGATATTACAGTATCATATTTTTTTGCAATGTTATTTTAGTAAAATAATATTTTTTTAACTTTTGTCTGACTTAATTTATAATGTGTCAAAATGCTGGTAGGGATAACTCAAAAAAGCAAAAGCTTTTTGGGTTCCTCAGTATTTTTAAGCGCGTAAAGACCAAATAGTTTGAAAAGTAGAGCCGTATAGCAACCCAACAAAACGTGAGACAAGGGTGTGCTTTTTGTATTAGTATCATGAAAAATCAAAGTATGTTGTTTTAATACATCATTTAAAAGACACGTGGGGGAGATGAATAAATGTTAAGACACATTTACTCCTTTCCTTCCAGGAGTCAAGCCCACTTCCAGGAAACTTACTGGAAGTCAGCACCTCCTGAATTAAAGGCAAAGCCCTTACTATCTCTTAACATTTACAGTGGGCTGTGAGTCCTTTTATAATTCCCATAACAATTTCTCCATGAAGATTTTCTAAATATTTGTAATTTCTCCTTTTTTGAACTCTACCTGGGCTTACGTTTATATCAAGCAACTTGCAACTTACCATTTTAATCAAATGGGAATTTCCATTGCTCGCTAGGTAACTTTAGTTTTCTTTACCTCTAATAATTGAATTATGTTGCCATATATTAATGGAAATTTACAATCAAAAGGTATTTTTCATATACTACCTAATCACTTTTATTTAACATAACTTTATAAACACAAAATTTTTATTTTAAAACACCAGGACATGTTTCTTGGTGTTCTACACAAACACGTTGTTGCATTGGACTGGGTAATCAAATCACAATTATATAACTATTCATTTATAAGTTGTCTTTATGCACATTATTATTTCCACACACATTACTGTGAGTAGAAGTTAATTCAGAAGTGAACTAGATGGGTCAAATCACTTACAACTTTTTAGTATTATTGTAAAAATAACATCTAATTAACTTTGCATCATATTTCACCTGAAAAATGCTTTCCTTAGAAAGGTAGTGAATTGTTAGTTAGGTAATTATACATTTATAGTCTGTGAAATCAGTAATTAAATGGTAACTAAAATGTACTTACATGTTTACACACCATAAAATTACGGTATTTTTAACATACTGTAATTAATTTATATTTAACATACACTTGTGTATGCGTGATTAAATGTCAATTAGGTGCCTATTTGTGAAAAATTAACCATTACCAATTTATGGAAATATTAAGATAAAGCTAACCATTTTGTTCCTTTAAAATTTTTTATGTTGGGTTAAATGTCATCCTCTAATCCAATTTTATTTTTTTTTTACATTGCTCAGCATGTATATGTATATAAACTTAGAATCTAATTAATTACATAATTCAGGACAAATGTTAACTTTAGATGCTTAAAAAAATGAAAAACAAACAAAAGTTTCTTAACCAATAAAGATAATTTTGTTGTGATAGATTAATATAGGCATTTTAAACAAAACACATTATTAGTTCTGTTTCTTGCATTTGTCACTGTATTTTCACCCTCATTATTTTCTCTATATTTTCTGACTTTTTAATAATCGATCATTTTGGCCATGTAGAAATTTATCTTAAGTATATTTTGTACAAAGCTTAAATAAAATGCAATTTCATAAATCTATAATTTTTATCACTATTTTTATAAAATACATTTTTCTGAAAAATGAATTTTGTTTACATATAAGTAAATATGAAAAACCTGGATTATTTAACCTGCTTTAAATGATATACACATCTTTTAATAATGGGTTGTGTGTGTGTGTTTATGTGTGTGTGACTTTAAGAGATCCGTAAAAAAAGGACAGAGACATTAGGAAACACTTGATGGCATGTTGATTGTGAAATTGCTTCTCATTTGCCTTAGTACTAATTGGTCTCTAGCTAAGATTTTCCCATTAAAAATTATATGCTTCTCCATAGTAGGTTATAGCTATCAATTAATTATGACAATGATATTTTCATAGGAAATAATCCAGCATCTCAACTGTTTAGGAAAATTATACATTTCAAAATGGAGACCAGGATTCTGAGAAGTTTGGAGAATGGACGTACACACACACACACACACACACACACACCCTCTGGATAATTTAACATTAAAAAATAAATACTACCATGTCTACATGAAGTTTAACAAGGACTGCCACTGTATTTCACCCTTTTATGGGCATCAACCATGTCATTTTTCCATACTGTGACATTATAAACTAAAATCGCCTGTGGAGATGGGAAAATTGCCTGATCGGAGATTATTTGTTTTCAGGAAACTCTTTCGTAGTGACAGCCGTACAGATGTTCTCAAGTGTCTTGTGGAGAATGGTCATCGAAGGACCTAATGCTCAATTGAAAAATGATTGGCATTTAGTTTTATCAATTAAAGAATATTACATTATTACGGGTTGTAATGTTCCCCTTTTAGCACAATTTAGCCATACCAATATGCTGCTCATATTCACAAAAATCACTAAAAAATGGTCAAACAATTCATGTATGTCATATAGACAAACAGCTAGTGAGGTCATTTTTCATTTAACTTTAACTGATTTTTCTGGTTATGATATAGACATTGCTTGGATGTGGAGATGTGTGGCTAGACGTCAAATATGTGACACACACAATCTGCTATTGACGGGCCATTTCAACTGTCCAAAGAGTAAAAAAGTCCAAGGTCCATAAGGATGTTCTCTACAATGATATGTTCGACGAGAGACCAAGGCAAAGCATGACTGCTGACTGATTAGTGTCATTGACCCAAAAGACATCATTACAGAGAACCAGGTCCATTCAGGGCAACACTCTTGTGTACCCCCGCAATTAGATCTCAAAGAGCAAATCACAGTAGCATAATTAAATTGAAAGCATTCTGACATGCAACAACATCAGAAATAGGATTTTATCCTTATTCTTTAACTCAATTCTCCATGTCCTCCCCAAAGCATCCCATCATAGAAGATGCTCATCAATCCTTGTTTATTAAATCCTTGAATGGCGTAATGGGAGGCCTTATAGACAGGCGTATGTGAAATAATTGCATTTTTCTCTTTAAAAACCATTTTCCAGTAGTGCTGATAAATTATCCCAATCTATTCCTACTTTTGATTTATTCCTAGTGTTTTACCAAATCCCATCCTCCAGTATATGTAAATGTATGCATTTAAAAGAAGACTTCTCAAAATTAAGATTCTCACAGTGCTTATGGAAACAAGCCATCTATATTCTAACATATTTATAATGAAGACTCTCTCTCCTAACACTGTATAGTAAAATATGTCAAAAAGTCAGAGACTGAAATAATGTATGTAATTGTAAAAAAAATTAAAACCTATAGGGTCTGTATTGGGATATAAAATACTTAAGATAATGCTTTTGTTAAATAATAGGAGATACTTCATTTTCTATTGAACAAGTGGAAGAAATTGAGTAACATTTCCTAAAAATTTTAATGTAGCCTCAATGTTTACTTAAACAGTATTGATATTCACACACTTGTAATATATATATATATATATATATATATATATATATATATATATATATAAGTATATACATATATGTATTTAGATATATATATGGATATACAAATATATATAGATATATCTCCATCTATCTACATATATATTCATGAGAACTTCTTATCTAGGAGAAACCTGTGGGTAGATATTTGTAGTCTCTGTTTCATCACTTATTTTAAGACTTTAAGTTTATGGTGGTAGTTACTCTTCCACTGTTCTTAAATTAACTTCCCTATATTTTTACTGACAAAGTCCCTATCCTCCCACCTCCCCCTCAAAAAAATCCACACAGTTTCAATATTACAACACTGCAGAAAATTAAGACAATTAATACATAATAAAGAAATGTTACAGAGGAATAAATTTAACTATAACAAAAATATATTGGCAAGTGGTCGGTAGCCTCTGGAAAGATATTACTTTGTAGGAAGAAGGCAAAGAAACATCTTGCTCTCAATCTCATTGCAAAGGAACCACGGAGGGATGTGCACCTTTGTCATCATAACCTGGGACAGCATGAATGAAACTTTCTGAGGCAATCAGATTCATCCGTCCATCCTTCTCCAGGCGTATCTTCTTCATTTGTAGGCAATATAATTTGAAGAAAAATAAATATCAGAAATGAAAAAGATTAATGCCAAGGACTCTGGCAAAACGAGAATATTATTTAACTAGAGATAGAAAAATTCTAGGTGGTAGTTCTAAAGATTATAGCTTTCCATGTTTTGTAATGAAAGCAAAGAGACATGAGAGACTCTCTTAGATTCCCTTGGTCACATGAAATTCTTCACATTTAAAGAAACAGAAAATGGTACCATGATTACTAACCTACCTCTGTTAATCAGAATGGGGTAGCAACAAACCCAAATTCTCATTGTCATCATGAAATGACAGTGTACTTCTCACTTAGCTGGGGCTTCTGTGGGTCCTGGACCACTCTCTAGGGCAGCTGTCCTTTACAGTGTCACTCAGCAATCCAGGTAGCTCTACACTGTTGGCCCACACCGGTTCATCCCAAGTCTATTTCCAAGACCACTGCAGTATTGGAGAGAAACTGGAGAATCCTCCATGGGTCTTCCACCATGGCCACAGCCAGTAACTTTCACATTTTTGACATTTTATTGACCAGTTTCTACCCTAGTAACAGGAAGTGCAGAACGATGTGCACTCAAAAGGAAAAGAGAAATAGACATTGATAAATACTAGTAATGTCTACCAAACAACTTGCTAAGTATCTGCGGGATGCATAGCAAATTTGGGCTAGCACTTCGTACCAATATACTTTCTAAATGAGTTCTTCTTAACCTTCAGACAGACAGCAATTAAGGTAACATTTGTTTGAAAAGCATTTGTACACACCATCCTGATAAAGTATGTTTTTATTTGTATTTGATACATTAAAGACTGTGAATAATAATATGAAAGCAGCAAAGTAAACATCTTGAGAAAACCAGCTACAAAACAAGAGTTCAAAGAGATTCAGGGAAGAAATGGGAAGATAACCAAAGGATTTAAAATACAAATAAAAGCCCTTACACAAAAGAAGACCAATAAAAAAATAACCCTATCAAGAGTGTGGCAGTGACACTAAAAGCAGCTGTAAGTATGATGAAATATAATTAAGGGGAAAAGAGAGAAAAGTGAGAATTGTTACATATATGGAGACAAAGAATTAGAAGTAACAGTGAAATATTGATTGTCGCAGAAGACCAACAAATGAAATCAAAATTACTTGCCAATGTCCTTGGAAAAAGAGAACTGAAGTGATGTGGGAAAAATATATTTAAATATAAAAATCCCCATGGGAAGGCCAACACAGAGAGACAAGGTGGACCTGGTCGACTGCCGGGGTTAGACCCCACACTCCAGCAGCACCAGTCACGGCAGGAGGTCATCTTGGAGGTGGCATCTCCCGCCCCTGTCAAGCCATCCCTGGTGGAATATCCCTGAGGAGCAGAGATGAACCTCCCCGGCCAAGCCCTGAGTAAAGACTTGGGGGCAGAATAAATATCATCTCAAGTCATTAAATTTTGGGTTGGTCTCTTAAACAACAATAGATGGCCATATCTTTGGCACTACTTTTTGGAACAAGGAAACCCTTTTGTAAAATACTTTAAAATCGATTACACATAAATGGATGTCCATTCACTGAAATCATTGCCTGAGAACATTGGTGAGTCAGGGAATCTCTTTACTTTATAGTATGACAACCTGGGGATCTGGGGTTGGAGATGCACATTGTTGAAATGATTAATCCATTTACATAGTTAAGCAATAAAGTAACTATTTTTTTTTTTTTTGAGGCAGGCTAATCTTGATAATGAATGAAACTTTTCAAACACAATAGATCAAAAAACAGTTGTCCGAGATGCAGATGAAGAAGGGGAAAGTGACTGTATGTTGAGAATGTCATCTTGCGACTGATACAAGTGTGTGTGTGTGTATGCTTTGAATGTACTTAATATTATTATATTTTTTCTCTATAAATCTGGTTTGTCAATGAAAATGTCTACTAGAAAGGATTATAATAAAAATGTAAATTTCAATAAAACAACACAAAGATTTCCCCATAAGAAATATTTTTTAAAGAAAAAACATAAAAAATTATACGACTTAGAAATGTAAGCTAGCAGGAAAGCTGCAGTTGAAAGAAAATTATGAATTATCTCATGATTTTGCACACATTTGACAATTACACTAGGCAAAGTAATAATATGGTTCTCTAAAAAGTCAACTCTGTCAAAATCTGTTTCTAGAGGAAATTATTACATTTGATGGGTAATTCATCTGCTTATATTTTCATATTGCTTAGTGATTTCTAAGACATTTTGCAAGTGATCATACTCAAGGCTTTCTTAATATTTTAATGGATATAAATTATCTCATTGAATCTCAAAAATTAAGTCAAGCATAGTCACATATTTTACTTGACATGGAGACAGAAATATTAGGAAATCTTATGCTTTATCGTCTATCATTTCTTGTAAGTATATTCCTTCCAAATCTTATTTTTTTTGTTCAGCTACATATAAAAACATCTGCAGAAATAGTTTTCAAATTGTAGGAAAACATCAATTTCCAGTTGTTAATACCTCTTTCCTGTAAGTGGAAGAAGAAATGGGTCTGAATTCAATTCATATGCAAATTATAAATTACTCACATCAGGCAAGTACATTAACTTTTAAATATTCGATTTAGTGCATTAGTTACTCCAGTGCACTGATGCACTCCGCAAAGTAATGAAACTGCAACAGAACATTTACGTTTTTGCCTTAATGGCTGGCATGTTTGTATCAAGTATCAACAGTTTGTTAGACTATGCAACAGACATTTTATAAGTTAATTAATGAAAAGTGCCAAGTAAATTTTCAAAAAGCATTTTTACCATACTTTCTGATAATAACGCATATGCAAGTTAGCTTAGTACCATAGCAATCCAATTTTCTCAACATTATTTCAAACTTTGTGTTTACACCAAATTAAGGTCACAATTGCATAAAATTTTAGAGCCGGAAGGGACCTCAGAGAGCATTTAATTAAATTGCTAATTTCACTAATGAGGAGATTGAGGGCCGTTAAAATGACTTGCCCAAAGTTACTCAAGTTCGTAGTATGGTAGCACTTGAACCTCCATACTTGTAGTCCTGTACAACTTTTACTAACACAGAGCAGGTACCCATGGTCCCGTGAAAACACTTTCAGTGACCTTCAACATTAAAAGTATTAAGAAGTCATATAAAAATAAAGTGGAAATTCCAAAACTATGTTTTTTATAATTTTATGGAAGAACATGTTATGAATGTCATTGTCTCTCATCAAAACATTTGAGGGATGCCTGGGTGGCTCAGCTGATTAAGCATCTGCCTTCAGCTCAGGTCATGATCCCAGAGTCCTTGCATGGAGCCACCCCCCCCCCACATCAGGCTCTTGATCAGCAGGGGAGTCTGCTTCTCCCTCTCCCTCCCTCTCTTCGTCGGTCTGATGCACCCCCTGCTTGTGCTCTCTCTTTCTCTCTGTCAAATAAATAGATAAAAATCTGTATTAAAAAAATTTGCAAATGATTGCTTGTGCATTTCTGGTAAATTCCTTGCAAGTGTACAGCCTTTAATTCTTTTTCATTATGTGTTGAAATGTAGTCTCTGGCACACACACAAGAACTAATATGTTATAGATTTCAAGTTATAAAAATAATTTTATATACATAATCATGTATATAAAAATAATGTATATGTAAATCGGTCATTTCGTGGAAGAAACTGAACACGTGACCAATCTGCACATTTCTGCTTTTCCTTTATGGCATCTGCTGCCTTCCACTCCTAAGTAACCACTAGCTTCAGCTTTGCATCTAGTTTCTCCTGGTCTTGGTAAATGATTTTATCACACATGTACACATAGCAAAAAAATAAATTTGCCAGTTTTCTTTGTTTTTAAGCTTTATAGAAATGTCATTAGACTGCACACAGTTTTCTGGGAATTTCTTTTTCTCAGCTTCAGTTTTCTAGCATTTATCTCTGATTTATGTGTAGCTATGGTCCATTCATGTTTCCTGTTGGAAAATATTCCAGTCGATCAATATAGAGCAAATAATGTATCGATTCTCTGATGAAGTGACAGTCTCTGAAATCTCTTATACCTGAATCCTGCAGGATACATGCAGAAATGTCTCAGGTAAAACTATGTATGGAAATGCTGGGTTGTTCCATGTGCAAAGGCCAACTTGTTTCCCAAAGTGGTTGTAACAATTCATCCTCCAAAGCAATGTATGAAAATTCCGTTGACCTATATCCTATCCAACACTTCATATTGTTAGACTCTTATTTTTTCCCATATTTTACAAGTATAAAATGGTAACTCATTTTGGTTGTAGTGGGTGTTTCCATAATTAGTAGTGAAGTTTGACATACACGCTTCTTCCGGGAAGTGTCTGTTCATGTCCTTTGACGAAATATCTAGTGGGTCTTCATCTTAATAATTTATCTATTTTGGATTCTAATGCTTGTCAATTGTATATGTTGCAAATATCTTCTCCCAGGTTTTGATTCATCTTTTCCCTTTTTAAAATGTACTTTACTGAAGTCCTGAATGTAGAGGAAATCTAGAGTATCAATCTTTTCTTTAAATTAATGCATGTTATCTGTCAAGGAAATCCTTCCCTAAAGTCAGAAAGATATTGTCTTATTTTCTACAATACCTGTGTGTGTGTATTGGGAGGCATCATTTCAATTTCAGACTTTATTTATGTGCCACACAAAAAAGATACGAATTATCGCTATTTATTCAGTAGGATCTGCCATCTTAGTCTGTTATGTATTAAAGCCCATGATATGTTCTGGGGCTTCAGTTCTCTCACAGTTGATGATTTGCCTATCTCCATTAACTCGTATAATATTATTTTAAATTCTGATAATTCTGTAGTGCATATCCAATCCTCTACTTTCTTCTTCTTCAGTTGGCTCTTTCCACTTGTGTCTATGTTTTAGAATTAGCCTGACCGGGTCCATGAAAAACCCTACTAGGTATCGTGTTGGGCTCTCATAGAGTCTACATCAATTTTGGGAGAAGTGACGTCTTTGGGACACTGCTTTCTTCCATCCTAGAAAAGGGTATTTGCTCCATATATTTGGGTACATTTTAATTAAGTAGAGTTTTATTTTTTCTACATATATTTTATAGATCTTTTGCAAGCCTTATTCTTAAGTGGCTTGTTTATATTTACAATGTTTTTGGTTTGTTTGCTAGTTTTTAAGCAACTTTATTGCAGTATAATCAGTGTAATGTATTTTTTAATTGTTTTAAAACCCTTTCAGCACACAGACATGTTGAAAATAGAATTTTGTAATCATCTTATATCTGTATACTCTGCTACTCTCATATTATTGTTAGTAATTTGTTTGTAGCATTTCTGTATTTGAAGATAGTTAATTCAATTATCTATATTTACTCCTTCCCCATCCTTTTGCTTTCTTTTCTTCTTCTTCTTTCTTTTTCTTGCACTGTTTTGAAGTTCTGGTACTTGGTTAAAGACCAGCTGAGAAAGTGGTCATCTTTGTCTTGCTCTTGGTTTTGAAGTCAATGGTTTCCAGTGCAGTCCCACTAAAGAAGGTAAACATTTATTTTTATTTGTTTGAGATGCATTGTGCTTCCATATCGATAGATTCATGTTTTTAATCTGGATATTTTCAGCTAGTACATGTTCAGATATTTTATCTCCTCTGTTTTTCTCTATTGTCTCTGTTAACTCTCCTCATTTTGTTTTCAATACACCTTCATGATACCTTCGTATTTTCAACTCCTTATCTCTCAGTACCTCATTTTGTTATATTATTTATCTTATCATATTTTCTAGTTCTCTGTTTCCCTCTTCAACTCAGTCTAATACATTGCTGAACTTCTCTAGTTATATTTTCTTGGCTATTTTCCCTTGTACATACATTTTAGGATTAATTTCACAAGACCCATAAAAAATCCCTTTGGAATTGTGTTGGACTCTCATAGAGATTCATTTACTTGATCAACAAACACTAATTAAGAGAAAAAACACTAATTGAGATCCTTCTCCATCTCCGAGGAGAAGGAAAGCATACGGTTCTTGCTTTGAGACTATGTGTGTTGGAATAAATGTAAATATTTTAATAAAATTAAAGAAGTACTCTATTGACTGACATTTTACAAATTAACTTCTGTCTATTGGAATCTTTAGCAATAAAGCTAGTTAATTTTATGCCGTAATCCTGAGGCTCTGAGAGATCTGGCTCATTTTGGAGCTATCAACTTAAAAAGTAATTTTGTTCTAAGTATTTGGTCTCTATTTATTTACCATTACTTGACTAAGAAGGATATTTTAGTTTATTTTTACTTGGTCATGTTTTTTCTGTTAACGTCCATAATCCAAGTAAATAAAATGTGCTACTGATGAAAAAAATATAGAATATATGTAGTCTAGAAGCCCCATGTGTTTTTAGTTTCATTATTTATTTCTGATAATGACTTATGACTGATTAACTTTTGAAATTGTGTCATTTTGTTAAATAGTCCTATATAATGATTATATATTTTGTACTAACAATTCCAGTATTTTCAGTCTTTGAAGACATTAAAACTTTCATTTACTTATATTCCTTGATCTGTGCTAGCTGATTCTCAGTCACATTAGCTTAACCTCTCATGGATTTGTCTTTCTTGACTGGAAATTCATTTCTGGACTTGAATGTATAGGAGTTTTATGGGTCTAAATTGGGACACTCTAGAAGGGATTTGCTTCAATCGATAGTCAGGGGATGCTGCCACCCCAAACTTGTCAAGCTCTGCCTCGCTTGAGGATTCAGTCCTGTCCCAAGTCCCAGACTCACTTTCCCAGTACTTCTGATGATCCAATTCTCCCAATTTCCATCACAAGGCTGCTGGATATTGAGTCGATTACTTCATTTATTTGAGCACGTGCTGCCTTCAATTCTTCACTGTGTTTGGCCAGTGGAGCCCGAATCTATTAAAATAACTAAAAAAACTGTAGTTCACACTTGCACATAGGGAGTTTCCTTTGGAAACTATGGATAATCAATCCTGAAAGGCTATCTTAAAATTTTACTTCAGTGAAAGTATATTTAAGTAAAACCTTTTTTTATTTTTGAAGGTAATTTCTTTTGTCATTGGATCACAACCTGACTAAAATAAATTAATTCCTAAACACTTAATGAAGAAGCATCTCTAATAGCATATTTTTTAAAAAAATTGAGACAACTCTTCTCTGGAGAAAACAAGTCCCAATAACTTATTAAAGTATGTCCTTTCATTTTTTATATGCTGTAAGGAACTGAGCCAAAAATCTGTATGAACTTTACATTCTCCTCCATACTAATTTTAAGCTAATATTGCAGAACTAATGACAGCCTTGAGAAATGCTATTATCAATTCCAGCTCTCTCTTGCATCAAGATACTCTGAATTACAGCAATATTTTAGGAAATGAAGCTCTGAATAAAATCCATTACAGACGAGCTTCTGTTTTAATACTTTTGGAGGCTCCTTTACATTATGGTTATCTCCTTTCCTCACTGGAAAAAAAAACTTAGGCCAACCTGAGTTATTTTCTTTCCTTTTCTTTCTTTCTTTCCTTCTTTCCTTCTTTCTTTCTTTCTTTCTTTCTTTCTTTCTTTCTTTCTTTCTTTCTTTCTTTCCTCTTTCTTTCTTTCTTTCTTTCTTTCTTTCTTTCTTTCTTTCTTTCTTTCTTTCTTCTTGATTACTTAGTTTTTGAAAGTTTTGGCACTGAATCACTAGTCTTACTGAACAACTCACCCACAGTCTCATGATCTGGACTGTCTCCAATGTGACAGTGGTATATTTGCTAAAGCTGCCTACCCTCACACACACACCCCACCCCGGGGTCCACAAATGGGGTGTATCCTCTCTTCTGGATTATTCACTTTCTTGAAGATGAAATGATAGTTCTCCTAGGTCAGATTTTTCTAATGAATTGAGAGTTTTAAGAAAAGTCATGTTCCATCTACCTTCCAGCTTCTTCCCAGATTACTCAGATGAAAATATACACCTATTGTCCTGCATCTAGTATAATAATTACAGCCCATATTTATATTTACACATATGTATATATGCATGTCTTGCATCACATGTCAAATCCCTAACACAAGGGACCTGCTCTACACACTTTTCTGTGTCTCTTTTTCTACATAATGTTATTTGAAGAACGCAATTGAAGTTACATAAACTTTATTGTTTTGCTAGTATTATGGAATAGAGCTGTTGGTTCAAAGATTATCTGTTGATAATCTTTTTTTAAAGCCTCACTAGTTTTTGATTTAGCATTTCTTGTATACCTTCTACGGGAAAAACATTTTGAATTTGATTTGGTAATTCACAGACCAGATTTGAAATAAAAATGTAGCACAAAATTAGATATGAAATTAATGGAATATTCGCAAAAAAATAGATATGAAATTGCTTTGACAGGGCTAAAACTTACTGATTTTATGCCATCTTGCTAAAGTCTCTGTAGTTGCTGGATGCTTTAATCAATTGTATTTACTTCAATAACCTCATGATTTCTTACTAACAAATTTCAAGAAACTGTCACCTTGTCAACAAAGAATATTCCCTTTTTTACTGTCAGACTTTCCTGTAAGGAAAGACTTATATTTCTGATTACAAATACTGATTCTGAAGGGTCTAAATCACAAATGTAAGTTCAAGAGGACTGACGAGTTGCAGTGGTCTAACTACTGTCCTAGCTCCCATGCACGTTTCAACCAGCCCTTCTGCTGCTTACGGAAAATTCCTTTATGCTTCACATTTTTACACCCAACTGGAGTTTTCCAGGCAGAAATTAAAATCGGTACACACAGGGGCGCCTGGGTGGCACAGTGGTTAAGCGTCTGCCTTCAGCTCAGGGCGTGATCCCAGGTTATGGGATCGAGCCCCACATCGGGCTCCTCCGCTATGAGCCTGCTTCTTCCTCTCCCACTCCCCCTGCTTGTGTTCCCTCTCTCGCTGGCTGTCTCTATCCTGTCGAATAAATAAATAAAATCTTAATAAATAAATAAATAAATAAATAAAATAAAATCGGTACACGTAACAATAACAACGCTGCCAACAAAATACTGTAACACCATTGGAATAAATTTTTTAAAAAATCATTTCACCTACTTTTCTCTATGTTCACACTATTTTTATAATAAAATATTATTTGTCAAACACCATATTTTCCAAATTTCATTTTAGTATCACATCTATAAGCTTGAGCAATTATAAAACATTTTGGAAACTGTGTTTCTTCTAACAGATCTTACATCCAAATACTCCTTTCCTTCCCTCTGCGCAATTTGAGTTAAATCGATCAGGTCTCCCAAGGGGCTTCATTTCAACAGGCTTCTTTCCTCTTCACTTTCTTCTTCTCACCAGCGGATGAAATTGGGAACAACGCTTTCCTTCTTCACTGCAAAACGCGCATTTCTCCCTAACCTCATAGCTTTTAGCTGTTACTTCATCTATTTTTCTTCGTCTATTTTTCTCTTTTATTTTAAATTTCCTTCTCCATTCACTCATCTGTCCCTGCCAAGACCCACTATAGGTGGTTAATATCAAAGAATAAATGGACACTTAACATCTTCTATGTATTGCTAAATATTACAATATATATTTTACTCAGGTTTTTGCTTATTATTTGTCCATTACCAAACAATTGTCACAATGCACAATGCACACATCTCCCTTAAAACCATATTGAAAGTTTTGTAGTTCTTTACCGTACTCTTCTGATCTCTCAATTTCTCTCTGTCTCGTAAATACAAATACACGTCTTCCATTACACCTCTTGATCAGCCTCTTCCTGAGTGTCCCTCAGAACTCAATCTTAGACTCTGTTTTCTTCTCTTACTTAAAGTTTTGAGATGATCCCCTCCAGTGACAGGGCTATATATTCTTCTATATGCTAATCACTTCTAAATTTATCATTTTGCTCCAAATTCTAAGTCCAAGACTTGTATATGAAACTACCTACTCAAAATCTCCAGTTAAAAAACCTAATACTAATTTCACATTTATAGCCCTAAAACATATCTCTTAATTAACTTGTCCATAACCATCTCGCCCAGATCAAAACATGACCCCATCACTTATCCAACTGCTCCCAGCAAAGCCCGGGGTCATCATTTGCTTCACACTTTCCTCATAAGTTGTGTACAATTCATGAAGAAGTTCCATTTACCATGAACTCTACTGTGACCTCTTACTGCGCCAGAGCTGTGACCCTAATCTGGGTGATGCGCGCCTCTCAACCAGATTATGGCTTTAACCTACCAACTGGTTTTTCTGAGTTTATGCTTGGTCTCCTGAGAACAGTTTTCTGCGAGGCAACCAGAGCAACAGTTTGGAATCATGTAAATCATATAAAATCACTCTGTGGCCTTCCATTACATTCAAAATATAATCCCACTTCCATACCATAGCCTAGAGGGCCCTTTATGGTATAAGCCTTCCCTCCCTCTCAGACAATCCCTACCATGCCTGGTCTTGCTCACTGCACTGCGGACACGGTCTCCTTTCTCCACCTCAATCTCAACCGTTTGCTTTTCTTCCTCAGGGCTTTTACATTTGCACATTCCTCTGCCTGGAAGTTCCTCTTCCCAGATTTTTGTTTTCTTATTTTATTCAGATTTCCACTCAAACATCACTTCCTCAAGGAGGAAACCTCATGCGTGTAGAGTAGGCACAGTGTTGAGCCACTCAGATTCTCCTTTTGGACCAAAGCACTCAGCTCTGTCCTTCCTAGGAAAGAGAATTGCCTCATTCAAGTTATGCTCACTTCTGGGAGTAGCCAGTGCTGGTGGAGGTGGGGCAGGAGGCACCTGGCTCCTTTGTTTCAGTTCAGAAAATTCCTCGAATGGCCATCACAGCCCTAGAGTTCCACATGGAACCCACTAAGGCCTTTGGTGTTACTGCAGCATATTCAATCCCTCTTTTTGCCCAGTCCTGCTTCACTCACTCCCTCAAAAACATTGTTTCTCAGAGACTTCCCTCATAATATTCTTGCATGCCAATACCCATTCCATAATGATTCTTGAGAAGCCGACCTAAGACAAATACCCTATATAGCAACCCCTTGCTCCATAAGACTTTATCCCAATCATTTGATTCACCTTTTTTATAGTTTTTTCCCATGTCTGACATTAGATTAAATATTTAGAGATTATTTTTATCTGAGTACACAACTGCAAAACTGGAATGATGTCCCAAAGGGCAAGGGTGTCACATATCTTGCTGCCCACTTTATTCCCATCCTCCAGGAAATGCCCAATATCTGCCTGATGTTACTGAAGGTGTTCCACGAATAGAGCGAGACATGAAGAAACTCCAGTTTATAAAGACTTTGAGCATTTGTTAGTATGTTATTTAGTGCTCCAATCATTTACAAATGTTCGCTAGACATCTACTGTGTTTTAACGTAGCTCTCTCTTTTGAAGATAATAGGAATAAAATGAGTGCCTGAATTTTCAATATGCACAATGTTATCAAGAGGGAGGATGGTACACTAATGAATAAGCAAACACTTTTTCCAATGGCTTAAGTGCACATGTACATTTGTCTAAAAGGTGACCTCAGTGTACAGAGAAGAGTGTGTTTACCTTTTCCTGGCAGTGAAAGAAGTTATGCTCAAAAAGAGAGATTTGAACCAAACTTAAAATAATGAGCAGGCACTTGACACAAAGGAGGAAGTGAGGGTAAATCGAGATTATAAACAGAGTTCTTTAAGTGTGCAAAGGAAGGAAGATAAGAAAGAACCTGTTTTTCCTGAATATATATGAGTAATTTGGAATCCCTGCAGTTCAGGGAATAAAAAGACAAATATTACACGACAAAAACAGAAATTTTAGGAAGGTTCAAATTGTGAAGTTTTTTTGGATAACCTGCTACAATGGCAGTGAAGCCACGGAAGGATTTTATGCTATGGAATGACATAGGAAGACTTACTTTGAAATAGCCATTCTGATATAATGTTTTATATTAATTAAATGAGGGTGAGAATATAAGTAAAAGATCCCAAATAGATAAGTCAGGGATAATTAATAATAATAATAATAATAATAATAATAATAATAATAATATTCGCTGAGCATATGTAATATGGCAGGCATTATTCCAATCTCTCTTTAAATACATTAACCCACTTAATCACCCATGAGTTAATTATTACCAACCACATTTAAGAAGCTGAGGTACATAAAGATTAAATAGCTTGTGGGACACGTGGGTGACTCAGTCGGTTGTCTGTCTCTTGATTTCGGCTCAGGTCCTGTGCCTCCAGGTCATGACATTGAGCCCATCTTGGGCTCTGAGCTCAGTGGTGAGTCTGCTTGAGATTCTCTCTCTCCCTCCACCCCTCCCCTTGTGCTTGCTGTCTCTTTCTCTCAAATAAATAAATAAATCTTTAAAAAAAAATTAAATAGCTTGCTCTCAGTTACAAAATTCCATCTGGTAGAGGAGAAGTCAGTCTGTAGATTGGGAGGTACCTGATTTTACTCTGCCAACTTTCTACAGGTGAGCATCTCACACTCCTTGTTTCCCTTAACTCATCCCTTCAGGCTCCTTCCCTAACTAGGTAAAACACTGCACATGCCGCCATATGTGACTTACTGATTTCTGCTCGTGTGAATTCATGTGGGCAGTTGGCACATAGGCATACGGGCAAATCTCACTTCATCCTTTAGAATCTGCCAGAACCCTGCTCAAAAGTCTCAGTTAAATTCTACTCCCCCATTTCTTCAAGCATTTGAATCTCATGGATATACTGTTTTCATCTGATTAAGTTGCCCCTATTTATCATGCTTTAATTGAATCTTTCTTAAGCTTCTTAATATAAAAATTTACATCAGGCAGTGCATTCTCAGCCCCCCATGGCCTTGATTGAATACAGCTGTGTTTAATGAATCCTGTTTACTGACCTATTAGCAGCTCATGATTCAAAAAATATTCCTGAAGTGCTTACTTTGCCAGAGACCCTTCCAGTTGCTGGAAATACTGAGAAGGTAGCAGATCCAGGAAGAAGACTCACAAGCCATCTTTCCAGAGGTGACTCCCACCTCTGCTGGCTGTGAAGTGGGGTGAAAAGGGTTTGGGGAAGAGGACCCCCAGCCTAATGGCTCCATGAGACACCAGAAGTCATACCTCATTCAGTGAGAGGGGAGAATGAAGAATTGGATGAAATGATCCAACAATGACCAAGCCAAAATGCCTTATTACCTATGGTTCTTGTGCCAAAAACAGTTCTGAAGAGAGCAGCTGTTTTCTGTCTCTGGGAGAAAGTTGGCTCTGAGCCTTCCCCTCTTGTGCGCCGTCTTCCCTCCTCCGCCCAGACCCTGCTCCTTCCTGCTTTCCCTTCTCCTTCCATTAGGTCTCTCTCCTATCTCTTCCTATTTATTTACTTTGCTCTCCTTTTTCTGCCAAAACAAATCTCTCCATCTGGAGCGGACTCATGAAACAACCCTTTCCTTCGGTCCCCTCATTTTGGCACTCTGACTTGTTGAAGATCTTCCAGGCTCCTTATTTCCTAACTCAGGGCCTGGACGTTGACTTCTGGCTCTACAATTAATGGATTCCACTTCTTTCCTTTGCCCTCACCCCCTACCAGATTACATTTTACTCATCATTTATATTTTACTTCAAGTATTTCTTTCTTGTGGCTAGATAAAAAGCATGATTACATGTATTACAAAGAGCACTAACTATTTTTCAGGGTCTGTTTTATAAAATAGATATTTATACACATATATTTATATGCATTATTACATGCACTTTATGTAAACATATATGTGTGTATATATATATACATGCACATATATATAATTTTTATAATCATCATTTTCGGAAGGCCCAATGAAGAAGCAGAAGTGTTAAGTACCTTGCCCATGGCCACACATCGACTAGGAGGTAGAGCTGGCTTTTGAACTTGGCCAGCTCTGAGTCAGGAAGCCAATGACTGTCCTGAGTCCCTGAGGCTAGGTTAGACCTCCCTGATCAGTCGTCCCACGGGACCCCATATGTTTCCTCTGCACCTTTCCTTTCCTTAGGTATTTATTCAAATAATGATGATAATGATGTATCCAGGGCTTGTTTTTTGTTTTGTTTTGTTTTGTTTTGTTTTGTTTTGTTTTGTTTTGTTTCTACTAGGCCCCAGGCTCCATGAAGGCAGGGACAGTGCCTGTAGTTTTCCAGCATCCGTGTGCTGGCACAGGCCTGGCACAGAGCAGGTCTCTGTAAACACTTGTGCGCAGACTATTAGGAAAACAGCTGATGAAACCAGTTCACAGCAAGAAGTGCCAAGTGCCGAATGTATTGAACTATAAATGATCCTCGGCTTGGCTGAATTTTCTGTAGCATGGTAAAGAAAACCTCATCATAGGTGGCTAAATAAAAAGTGATATTTTTCCCAAAATTATCTCTCGGAAAAGAAAGTCACTTAGTATTTGGGCCCAAACCAGTGTCTTACATTCCAGGCACTTTTTCAATGATTTATTTTGACCACAACACACTGTTTCAAGGAAGACCTGTGTCCTGAAATTGCTTCAAGCACTGATAGCTCTGAGTCCTTGTGAAGGGCACCTAAGGTTGCAGGGAAAATGAGACAAGGACATTGAATGCATAGTTATGACCTTTTTCTTGAGAGGAGCTCATAATTCCAAGTGTTGGATATCCTTATCAACAACACTTTCGTACATGATGAAAAGTGGTACAGTCAATACTAGCATTACGGAGCATATGAATTTATATTTATAGAGTGAAAATGATGATAGTCTTAGTGGTACATGGATCAGTTCTGGTGGCTTGAGATAAAATCCTCGGTAACAGCATCATATGTGGATACCCAAAGCTGTGCCTCTTACACAACTTGGATGGAAGTTGGAAAGATCTGCTGTGAGGGCAGCAGGTGGGTAACACATGGGCAACACATGGAAAGGATGCATAACTCGATGAGCTCGCTGATATCCACGATGTGAGTGCAGAGTTCAAATTAAATTCTTTAATATAGAATGGGTGGCTCAGTCGGTTGAGTGTCTGACTCTTGATTTCAGCTCAGGTCATGATCTCAGGGTGGTGAGATCGAGCCCCATGTAGGGCTCCATGCTGGGTGTGGAGCCTGTTTGGGATTCTCTCTCTCTCTCTCTTTCTGCCCCTCCTCCCCCTCTCCAGCCTGCGTGCGTGCTCTCTCTCTCTCTAAGAAAAAAAGAATTCTTTAATGTAATATGATGGTATAAAAGTCAATAACTCTATATTGATAATTTATAATACAGAGGTAACATTTTGCTTTATGCAATTTGTAATCAAATTATTAAATATGTATACAAATATATTACTATGATTGTATATATTCATCACAATAATCTTGATTTTATATGTATCGTATGATCTATTATATAATTGTGTATAATACACATATATAATTTGTAAATATAAATACATTTTATTTTATATATGCATATGTATAAAATTTATTTAATGTTTATATATTCTTGTTGGCCTAAACATTGCTTGAATCCTTTTTTTTTTTAAATCCGACAAGTATTTTTATTTTCACATTCACCTGACATTTGCCAAACACGAATTCTTATTCTCCTTCCTCCCTCCTGCCACCCCTCACAGAGTCAAGCAGACTAGCTTCCAGCATCCAGGAAGACGGTGCCTTAACTGGAATGAGGTTTGCGTCAAGTCCCAGGGCTGTCCTCCTGAGTGTGGATACAGAAGTGACAAGTAAGAAGGAAACAGGCCTGAAATAGTTGTTCATAAGGAACAAAGGACCAGTGTGCTTTTTTTTTTTTTTTAACTTCTCTCTCTGTGTGTCTGTCTCTCTTTTCTTTTTGTTTCATTTGGACTTTGAAATACTAAACGTGGGCTATCAAAGTATTGTAAATTATATTTATCACATTTATTTATGTCTACAGGAACAAGAATCCTTTTATGAACTGTACCAATTTTGCATAAATTACATTAGAGTCAAATGAACTTTGTTATTTGGTTTTTTGAATTACATCACTAAGATTTCACCATGAACCTTCCCTTATTTCAGCTATTCAGGTCTCATGATGATAAACTCATAAATGGAAAAAATATTTAAAACATAAAAGGGAACACAGCCTCTGACAATCACAAGAATTAAGATATATAAAGATAAATATATAATTAATTTGAAGCATACTCTTGTTTTGGTTAAGGAGCACATTATCATTTTTCTGTCTCTGATCTAATGATACACGTTTTGTAATGTACTCAGTTATGTTTGTAACAAGCAAACAAGAACATCTGTCGTGTAGGTGTATCCAGAGGTTCTGTGTATAATTGCCAAAACTATGAATACATTATATTCACATGGGGATTTTTTTTATGTAGAACATTCTCTTCCTCTCTTCCTAATCTTTATGCTTAGCTTTGAAAAAATAAGATGTTTTGAATATTAAAATCATATATACTTTATTGTGAATAAAATACAATTCAAGAGGGCTTATAACTAAGAAATTAGCTTTAATAAATGCTGTATTGTAAGCATTCCTAGTGAATTCAGGAATATATAGAGAATATACATATGCAATTCTGCAGGAGCCATTTCTTCTTCTTCTTTTTTTTTTTTTTTTTTTTTAAGATTTTACTTATCTATTTGTCAGAGAGAGAGCACAAGCAGGGGGAGTGGCAGACAGAGGGAGAGAAAAGCAGGCTCCCTGCTGAGCAAGGAGCCTCATGCGAGACTCCATCCCAGCACCCTGGGATCATGACCTGAGCCAACGGCAGATGCTTAACCGACTGAACCACTCAGGAGTCCCTGCGGTAGCTGTTTCTGAATCTCAAAATTGTTTGCGGGAAGAATGGATAAGAAAATGTCCACGTGCTATTTGTTCCTTCCTTGCTGGGCACCACATAAAATGCATTCCCAGCCAAAATTTTATCCCTCGATATGTTTTAAATTGAGTCTGTCTCTCTCCATACCTGTGTAGGAAAGCAACATGTAATATGTGGCTACCTGCTTTAGATTTCGACATCAGTGTCGGTTTGTTTCCTTGGCAATGGTGAGTCTACTCAAGGAAAGCAGACTGATCATGTAATCTGTTACAAGTTCACCGAGACTTAACTCTTGCCAGGTGGGAAATCCACTGTGCTCACTGCAATACTTAGGGAGATGAGCACCTCTCTTTCTCCGTTTTAAGAACTCTTTAAGATTTCTTGTGACATGAATTATCATAATTTCTGGCCAGCTAGGTTTTTGTTCTCACCTAGTTTCTTTGGCTAGAATTTCCTTACATTTACAGGAGACACCCAGCTCCACAGAGGCAGCCCAGCCAGCTGGGTGAGAGGTGGACACCGAGCCTGGCTGCCTGGGTTTGACACTCGCCTCGCCCATTGACTATCATGGCCTGAGAGAAGTTGCTGCACGAGTCTCTGTCTCAGTTTCTGCAGATGCAAAATGAGGCTAATAATAATTGCTACTCCTAGAGGATTATTTAGAGAATGTAATGAGTTAATCTATGACCACTTGGCACAAATCCTGCCACATGCATGCTGTGTGAATTATCTTGAATTACAGAAAGTATTTAGAATGAAAAACATGTACTTGCCTCCATTTTGGGGACGGTACTGTGTAGTAGCTAACACAGCTCATTCGCCTTTGGTTGTCAGTGATACGCTTGCCAAATGCCGCCATTTCCATTTTTTCCTCTAGCAAATGCTTACTGAGCAACTAGGCATCAGACGCCATGTTTGTAACAAAGGCCAGGTTTGAGGAAGCCAGCAGCTCTGAGCTTCAAAGCTAGTAAGGGGGGGCGGGGAACTCATGCACCTGAAAATAAAAGGTGGCAAATGCAATAGGTAATCGTCTTTGCACCATGAAAGGACTTAGAGAGTGTTAAATCAGGCCATCCTGCCATGACCACTGCTAGAACCCTGGAGTCAGTTAGCCTTAGTTTAAGAAGTACTAGATCTGTTAATTACCAAACTTAGAAGCAAAAATAAATCTCTGTACTCTGTAAGTCCCCATTTCCTTTCTGCAAAGTGGGGGAGACAAAGTACTTTCCTCACCGGGTTGGCACGGTGATTGGTTTTTCACAGTAACTGATATTGCCAGAACACTATGAGTCAAGTGTTGTGTGAATGGCTTTGGGGGGATTCCCAAAGACTGCACATAAAGTGCTTAGAGTCATGCCTGACAAAACAGCCAATAACGTTTTATTTCCTTTGACGTCACAGGAATCAGCATGTGGTTGAAAGGATAAGCACTTTCTAGTGGTTCCCTGGGAGACTTCCATTTCCTGTCTGCTTTCTAAAGAGCCCGGCTGAGTCTGTTCCTAGATGAAGACAGAGCAGAGGCAGAATTCTTCTGTCTAGGGGGGTTTCTGATACGCAGCTCTGTCTGAAGTGATTACGTGCTTCAATGAAGGAGGACAAACCATTAAGTTTGAAAGGTCGTAGTAACATCCAAAGGTGGCTCGTAACCTGAACACCTAGCAGGGTGAGGGGTGGGTAGTGGAACTGTGCCTATTTTATGAGGACACAATGGTCCCTATAGCCAGTGATTGTATATCCCCCGGAAGATTAATGAGTCAGGCTGTTCCTAACCTACGCTCATTGGTACTTGGCTAGCTTTAGAAAATCCAGGGATAAAATAAGTTTGCTTAATAGATTAATTTCACTGTCATGTTCAGAAGGCTTTGAATAAGAGAATGGTATGAGACAGGGTCAGAGCATGTAGCAAGTCAAAGGAATTTAATTTTGTTCTAAAACTGATGATAAGCCAGCTAAAAGTTTTAAGCGTGAGAATGTCATGACATGTGTTGTGTGGTTTTCAAAGTTCACTTGGCTGCTAAGTTGAGAACACACAGAAGGGTTAAGAGCCGAGCAGAGGCCAGCTAACAGTCTGTGTTAATAGTGCAGGCGAGATATGGAAGTGCCTGAATGAAGTAATAGTGGTAAGAATGGAAATGACAGGATGGGATGTGTGTCAGTGAGCTAGTCGGCACTTCTTTTTTTCCTTCCAACATCCTTAACCTGAGAATGTATAATTTCAGGAAGTAAGCAAAAATGAGGAACCAGCGCGAGAGGTCTTGATTTTTACTTGAGCAACTCGTTCCACTTATGGAAATGTGGAAATCTGAGGGAGGAAATAATTTGGAAAGTGAGGGAATAAAAAATTGTTTCTACTGTGTTAAAATTGAGATGGCAGTTAGATATTTGTATCAACAACTAGGCAATTGAATGTGTGATTCTAGAGTTTGGATTTGGAAATATTAGTTAGACATCTATTTGCAAAGGTTGAGTTAGATCTAGAATCTAGTCCAAGAGAAAAGTTGGGGTTAGTTACAGTTCGTACTTGAAGTGCTGCGTGCTCTAACCCTGTCTCACACCATTCTTTTATTCACCTTCTGAACATGACAGTGACATTAATCTAGTAAGCAAAAATTATGATGTAACTGGATTTTGTAAACCTAGCCAAGTACTGGGAACAGCCCAACTCCAATGGAGACAACCAACAAGAGAAAATATTAGAATAAGAGACAGAAAATGTGGTGTTCTGGAGGCCAAGAGATGAAAGGGGGGCTTTTCTGATGAATGTTGTAGAGATATTGCTGAAGAAGAGCTCAGAGGCCCATGTTGTCGACATCATGGACGTGTCTGGAGACCTGGAGAGGAGCTGTGTCAGGGAGTGACATGGCCAAGGAACAGGGAGGGTGAGCAGGCAGAGATTTCAGGAAGTTTCGTCGAGGAAAGGCATCCAGAATTGGATTGGGAATTGGAAAAGAATGTGAGGTGAAGATGTTTTTTTATTTTATTTCACTTTTTAAAGACTGGGGATATTGGTCTTGTTTGTGGGAGAATGAGGATAATCTTACAGAGAGGAAGGAATTAGAGATGCAGAAGAGAGACTGCATAATCATAAAGAAACTTCCATGAGAAGGTGGTATGGACCAGGACCTACAGCATGAGAAGAGAAATTGGCCTCTGGTAGAAGGAGGGACATTTCATGCTTAGAAGAAGACCAAGGATAAAAATTATAATTTCAGAAGCACATAGGTTGTCAATTTTAGAGATGGGGTGCTGAGCCTATTTTTAATAAGTGCCCTACAAACAGCGTTTCCTACTTCAAAGATTGTACAGAGGAAAGCAGGATTTTCCTGTGTTTGATCCCAGGAGGCATGTCTAGGTTGTCTCTACAAAGCCGAGTGCTAGGCCTCCCTCTTCCAACAGGCTTGGTGTCCTGTCCAAGCTCAATTTCTAAGCAAGCAAGTGTCCAGGTGCTGGGGAACTGGTATTTGCTAGCACTCCCCTAAACAGAAAGCTTGAAACCAGCACATTTGTTCCCGGCTTAGAATTGCACTCTGAGACAGCAACAGGGCAGTGAGGTTTCTTTCTGAGGGCCTACACTCACAGTGCCTTGAGGACCGTCTTTGGGATGCCTGAACATGGGAACCGCACACCTAGTTAAACTTTCCCAGCAGTTCTTGAGCTAAGTAAAACTTGCTGGAAGTCATGCATGCAAACTGGTGTGGATGGTCCTGTTCTGGTCCATGGCAGAGGGCTTAGGCTGGGTCCCCCCAAGGGCTGGAGACATCCACTAGGGTTTAGAGGTTATAAGAGTGGACAATAATCAAGTGGCCACACTGCCTGTTTGTAGGCACAACTGCTTTTGAGATAATGGGAGCAAACAACCCTTGGAGGTTAATGGTGAGTCAATGTGAATACCAGATGGCCCAAAAGTGTGAGTCACCTATTTCCCAGGTGTTCATAGGATCCACAGGGCACTAAAACCTATGATAAGGCAGCCTACATAGGAGGCAAGGCGATGGGATTGGGGAGGGGGACACAATTCCACAGCATCCCTGAGTGGGCATATCACTCAGAAATCCTCAAGTTCAAGGGACACCTCTGATGACAAGGTGTCAATGAGTCCATCACATAGGTCCTTCACAAATGTGACTATCCTTCTAAATCCTAAGGAGGATGAAAAGGCAAAACCATTTAGACTCTTTGTGAAGAGATAAGGACCACCTCCCATGGACGTACCCAGCAAAAGAAGAATCTCTAGATCGAATGGACACATTCATACAGTTGACTAAAATCTGAGGGTGGGAAGAAGGTAGTTCATTTAAAACACTGATCACAGATTTAATTGTCTGAATTCAATAATTGGGAGCAGTCATATCTATTTTATTCCTGAATCTGCTCCTGTGACTTCACATGCAAACCCCATAGAGCTTTCTGAGAAGCTTCCTGACAAACTCGATAAATCCTACACACCAAATAGAACCCATTTACTGAAATTACTCAGAAAAAGTGGGTCATGATGTCATGGTTACATGAAAACTGCAGATCATATAACCAATGCCAGGAAACGGAGCTCTCTGCACCCAGGTCTCAGGGTCTAAGAGACAGGAGAATAGGAGACAGAGAGAGGAGCAGGGGAGGAGTGCTCATGAGCCAAATCACCACACAGGCTGCTTCTTGCAGCAGAAGCTGGTGTGCTGGCTGACCAGACTGTTGGCACCAGAATGTGATTTTCTGTGACTTTTCGGGGGAGGCCAAGGAACCAGCATCTCCTGAATCAGTTCTCATCCTGTCCATGAGTCCTGGAACCAAATGGTACTTGCTGATGTTCCCCCTGAGCACTGCACAACACATCGACTGAAGCATATCAACTATATGCTCCATGTAAATATCATTGTATATATCAAATCTAAGCTCTCTGCATATTCTTACTGTGATTTGTGCCCCATCAATACATTCATATGTTTAATTCCCACTAATTGTATGGATAAAGTATAATAAGATGAGTTCTCAACAAAGGTGACATGACTAAAAACATCATAATGTTCTAGCCTAGCAGCTGGAAGTCCACAAATCTACTCCCAACAATCCATCACCTCAGTGTTCGGATGTGGACAAGCCATTGAGCATTGGGCTCACTTGCCAGAGTTGACAGTGCAGGTGCTTTGCCTTTCCTGGCCGACCCATGTGGACAATTGATCACCAGTAGTTAGCATGTCGGCATCCCTCAGCAGTGAGGTGTGCCTTCAGCTTTTATTCTGTTTAAATTTATTTTGATTTTATGTAGTCATATTTTCCTAATAGTGTGCCACCAGGTTATATTGTTTCTCATTAATGAAGCAATCAGTATTCCTGTCTTTGGAAATAAGCTGCAAACACATCACATGATGTTGCAACTTTTCTTCATGAAAGTCAGTGAAATGGGAAGAGACATCAAAGATGGCAGTAGAGTAGAAGGACCCCAGGCTCCTCTCTTCCCACAAACACAGCTAGATAACTATCAAATAATCAAAAAAATAAACAAACAACAACAGCAACAAAAACCAGCAATCAGCCTGAACACTGACAGAACAAACTCCACAACTAAAGGGAGAGAAGAGGTCACGCTGAAGAAGGTAGGAAGAGCAGAGATATGGCTTAGGGGAAAAACAGATTGTGAGTGCTGCAGAGGGGAGGGAGCTGTGATCATGGAGAAAGGGAGTGAGAGAGGAGCACAGAGGGAAATGCACAATAATGTTTTCCCCAAAGCCATTGGCTTGGAAAATGAGAGGGGCTGACTTTCTTGAGTTCTTGCAAACAGCAGAGCTTAAAGCCTGGAGTTTTAAAGGTTAGCAGGCTTGGCTGGGATAGAGCCTGGAGGGCACTGCACTGCTCCCAGAGAGAAGACACACCCCCCAGGGCAGACAGTATGGAAACAACGATTTGAAGACTGCCTGGGACACACAGTGGGGAGATTATTTGCCCATCCCAGCCAGTGTCCCTGAGAGGCAGTGCTCACAGAGACATCCCTCTGGCAATAGGGGAACTGGAAGGAGCCATTTCCTTCCCCCATCTCTGAGCATAAACACAGAGCCACCCAAGAAAATCAGCTCAACTTGGACACTAGCTGCCCAACTTGCTTACACCAAGTCCCACTGCCCAGCACTCTGGCAGGATTGCCCTTCTCAATCAAGCTTGCCTCAGTCCCAATGCAGTGGGTCCCTCCCCCAGAAGACCACTTCAGGCCCCCTGCCCACACACATACCATGTCTCTAAAGCCTGGGTTTTAAAGATCAGCAGGCTTGTCAGGGATAAAGCCAAAAGGGCATTACATTGCTCTTGGAGAGAAGGCAGGCAAACAACCTGGGAGCAGACACCATGTTAACAGTGATCTGAAAAATGTCTGGGGCACACAGTGGGGAGATTATTCCCTATTCTAGGAGCACTTTCTGAGAGGCAGTATTTAGGGAGACAATCTCCAGGAACAAAGGAGCTGGTTGGTGCCATTTCTCTCCCCCTTCCATCAGTATAAACACAGAGCCAACTGAGGGAAACAGCTCAGCTTGGACACTAGCTGCTTAACTTACTTACACCAAGCCCCATTGTCCAGCACTCTGGGGGGAGTGCCCTTCCCAATCAAGCTTGCCTCAGTCCCAGTGTGGTGGGCCCCTCCCTCAGAAGATCAGCACAAACTCCTTCCCACACCATGTTTCCCAACCTGAGAGTTCTGCCAAGCCTCAGTTCTGGTGGAGTTGGTGTCAGGTGTCATTTCACAAGCTGACCAGAGAACACCTAGTTAAAACTTGCCACATTCAGGCCAGGGACCAAACACTGCCCAATACAGACCAGGGGAGACCCTGCAGATGATTTCCCTGAAGGATAGAGCAGCCAAAACACAACAGCAGAGTGCAGGCAGCACACACTAGAGACACTCACTGAAGCAGTGGGCTCTGGGCACTATGTGACCTCTTCTTCATAAGGCCATTACTTTCAGGAGCAGGAGACATAACTGGCTATTTTAATACAGAGAAGAAGACAGAGACTTAGACAAAATGCCAATATGAAGAAATTTATCCCAAATGAAAGAACAAGATAAGACCAAGGCCAGAGATATAAGTGAAACAGATATAAGTAACATGTCTGTTGGAGAATTTAAAGCAAAGATTATAAGGATACTTGCTGGGCTTGAGAAAAGAACAGAAGACATCAGTGAAGCCCTTATCAAAGATCAAAGAGTTTAAAAAAAATCAATTGGAGATGAAGAATGCAATAAATGAGATTGGAAACAGGTTCGAGGTAACGAACAGCAGGCTGGAACAAACAGAAGAATGAAGACAAAATAATGGGAAATAATGAAGCTGAAGGAAAGAGAAAAAGAAGAATTATGCAACACGAAAATAGACTTAAGGACCTCGGTGACTCCATCAAACATATAACATTCATATTATACGAGTCCCAGAAGAAGAGAGAGAAAGGGGGCAGAGAATTTATTTCAAGAAATAATAGCTGAAAGCTTCCCTAATCTGGGGAAGGAAACAGACATCCAGATCCAGGAGGCAGAGAACTCCTATCAAAATCAACAAAAGCAGGCCAACAACAAGACCTATTGTAATTACATTTACAAAATATAGTGATAAAGGAAAAATCTTAAAAGCAGCAAGACAAAAGAAGTCAGTAACTCACAAGGGAAAGCCCATAAGGCTAGCTGGAGATTTCACAACAGAAATTTGGCAAGCCAGAGAGAATGGCATGATATATTCAAAGTGCTGAATGGGAAAAAATCTGCAGCCAAGAACATTCTATCCAGCAAATCTATCATTCAGAATACAGGGGGAATAAAGAGTTTCCCAGACAAAATAAAGCCAAAGGAGTCCATGGTGATTAAACTAGCCCTGCAGGAAATATTAAAGAGCAAAGGAGAGACCTAAAGTGACAAAGACAAGAAAGGATCAAAGAAAATCTCCAGAAACATCATCAAAATAAGTAATAAAGTGGCAATTAACACATATCTATCAGTAAGACTCATCTATATGCTGCCTACAGAGAGCCATTTTGGACCTAAAGACACCAGCAGATTGAAAGTGAGGGGTGAAGAACCATTTATCAAGCAAATGGATATCAAAAGAGAGTCAGAGTAGAAACACTTTTATCAAGACAAACTAGACTTTTTTGCCCTTGTATTGTTTTTGTCCTGCTTTAGTATCAGGGTAGTACTGGCCTCATAGGATGATTTTGAACATGTTCCCCATATTCCATTTTTGTAAGATTTTGATAAAGATTGTCATTGGTTATTTTTCCTAAATATTTGGTAGAATTCACCAGTGAAACCATGTGGCTTTTCTGTGCTGGGAGATATTTGATTCTTAATTCAACTTTTATTCTTGTTATTGGTCTAAGAAAATTTCCTATTTCTTGGATTCAAGATTGGTAACTTGTGTGTTTTAAGGAATTATCTGTTTTGTTTTCCCCTAAGTTACCTGATTTGTTAGTATATGATTATTTATGATGATCTGTTACCATACCATGTATTTCTGTCGTTACCTATTATTGTCTTCATTTCCATTTCTCATTTTGGTTTCTGAGTCTTCTCTCTCTCTCTCTCTCTCTTTTTTCTTATTGTAATGAAATCACTGCCTTTTTTTTTTTTGAAAAATTTTCATTACTTTCAATGTTACATTATTGTTTATTTTGGTCTCTATTTTACTTATTTCTAATTTTTCTTTGTTATTTCCTTCCTCGACTAAATTTCAACTAAGTTTCTTCTTTTTTCTAGTTATTTGTGGTGTGATGTTAAGTTGTTTATTTGAACTTTTTTTCTTAATAGAAGCATGTATAGCATACATTTCACTCTAATATCTGCTTTTGCTGCATCCCATAAGTTTTGGAATATTGTGTTTCTTTTTTCTCTTGTCTTGAGATGTATTTTGATTTGCTGTTTGATTCCTTATTACACCTGTTGCTTGTGCAGTCGTGTTTTTAATATTTACATATTTAATATTTACATTATAGATTTTCCAGTTTTGTTTCATTGTTGATCTATCAGTTTTGTACCATTGCAGATGGAAAATATACTTGTCATGATTTCAGTCTTCTTAAATTTGTAATACTCATTATGTCTCTTTTTATGTGATTTATCCAGGCTACTCTTCTGTGTGTTCTTAAAGAAAATGTGTGTTCTATTCTTCTTGGGTGGAATTTTTACACACATCTTTTAGAACCATGTATTCTGAAGTATGCTTCAAGGAAAAAAATGTTCTTGCTGAAGAAGTAATAATAACTTTAACTGAGGGTACTCATTTAAAATAAAGCATGTCAGAGTGGAGGTGGGGGATGGGTGAAATAAGCGAAAGGGATTAAGGTACACTTATCATGATGAGCACTGAGTAATGACCTAGAGAATTGCTGAATCACTTTATTGTACACCTGAAACTAAGATAACACTGTATGCTAACTGTACTGGAATTAAAATAAAAAACTTAATAAAAAAAAAAGTTGGTGAAATAATGGCTTCCACTTTTAGTCCCAATAGTAAATGTAAATTCATTTTGGTCTAAAGGAAGAGAGTAATGTTGAAAGACAAAGAAAGACACACACACACACACACACACACACACACACTCAGAAAGAGAGATTGAGAGAGAGAGAGGCTTTGAGAGAGACTATCAATGGAATACTCTTATTTCACTGGCTTTGGGTAAGTAAGTGAACAGTGTTAATTCTCCATGTAGGAATGCACTTATTTTTATACTTTCATACTAAAATACAATCACAATAACGAAAACTTGATAATAAATAAGCAGCATGTTTTTAGAGACTAATTTCAATTATAACAGAATGCATGCTAACACATTTAGTGACTTTTTAAAAACTATTTTGCTTTTATACATTCTTGGTGATGCATTTAATAAGAATGTGTTGAAATCAAATAATATTTAAGCTGGTATAAAGACTATGTTTTATTAGATATTTGGCACTTAGGTCAAAATTTTCTAGGGTGATTTAGCAGAATTCTATATTGTTTCAATCTTTCTTTTTCTGAGCACCATTTTCTACATCATTAGCATGAAATAATGTCTTGTGATTCCCACAATCTTGGTCTCCCACAGTGCACAATAATTATGTATACACATATCCCTTCTCTCTCCTCAATACCTCCCTTTCTCTTTCTTTCTTTCCATATTCACATTCAGCCATATTTTAGTCGTATTCATATAAATCACAGTTATCTCAAAAGAAAAATAAAAAAAATTGTCCAAACATTACAAATTTCCTTTATAAAGTAAGAAGAACGCACAGAGATAAATATCTTTATTTTCAGAAGAAGACTCTGAACCAATAAAAGTATTCTGTAATAGACTATCACACTCTTGTAAAGAAGGAAAACGAGCCCTTTATACACAAAGGATCATCTCATTTACTACCCATAATACTGGTCTTGATTTTGGAAACCAAAGCCAACAATCCACATTACATTTTAAAAAGTTATTAAAATTTAAGCAACCAGATATTCAGTTGGAAGCATAATGAGCAGTTATCTTAAAAGTAATGTCATGTCATCCTAGAATTTTTATAGCTGAGTAGTATCACTCAGCTTTAGTAAGTTTATGATGTTTCAGTCGTACAGTCCATATGGGAAAGCCCTTTGTGGGCATGTGTTTTATATTCCCCTTCAAACAAGTTTTAATATAATATGATTTTATTCAGAGCATAATTTTATATCAATGATTCAAAGAGATATATGTCCATAATGTTGGTAAAATATTTAGTTTCATTTATTATTTCAGTGAGTTATAAATCAGATGTAGTGAGAGAGTATTTTAAATCTCTCATCGGCATGGAGATTAGAATAATATAAACTCCTCATTTATATAATAAATACCCTATTATTAACAATCAGGGTGTTGAATGATTTCAAGTCATTCCTTTGTATCTTATACCTTATTTTAATATATATTTCTTTCAAAACACTTTTTCTAGAATAGAGTCTTGCTTAGCATTAAATTTTTATGCTCTTTTGCCATGAGTTTGCTGCAGTCTGGAGCTGGCTGCTGGCTAGGGTTAGAGAGATTCCTGGTGGTAGAGGATCAGAGAGGATGTAATGGCATGCATGTGGGTTAAACAAATATTACCTCCATCAGGACCCTGTGCTAAACAGTCAACCTTGGGATGCAATGTTAGCAAAAAACTCATGAATTCTCTGCTTTGCGTGGTGATTTCTTCTACTTTTGCAATCACCTCATCACATTGTCATGTAAATTAGCTGCATATACTATGGTCATAAGCTTCCAAAAGGATGGCTGGTCCCAGGACAGGAACAAAAGGAACAAGTCTACCATCTCTACTTCCTGATAACTTACTATTTTAAAAAAATCAAAGTTCTTTATCATAACTTCAAAAGAAAACCCATAATGTTCAAATGTTGAAAAGACAGGTGAGGTGGGTTTTCTTGTCCACAGCTCATGAAAGAGTAAACACATTCAACTTTTTGGGAAAGTACTTTGACAGGGCTAATGAATAACCTTAGATATATCTACAGATTTAATCTTTTCTTTCCATTCTGTAGTTTTAGTAAAGAAAATATTAAAAATGTATGTGAGAAACCAGAGGCAGCAGGTTGGAAAAGGAGGTAGAAATCATTCAATTTTCTGAGTAAGATCAATGTAGGCACCATTGATTTAAATTGCCTTTATAGGGGACATGAATTATTTTCCTCATTATTGATTTAGTATTTACTACAATAATGAGAAAATGACAATTATAATAATTTACCTTAAAAAATAAAATACAAAGATTTTCCCCAAAACCTATTTTTAGGGGGCAAATTCTCAACTTGAGCACATGAATTTCATCCCAGTTCTTCCTTTCTGTCCTTTGATTTTGCTGAATAATAAATGCAGTGGTTTCTACGTCCTTATCATAAAATCCATCCTTTCCACACTTTCTGAAAATGAAGACGTTTAATAAATATCAAATTTTCATGATTCAATATTCTTAGTGAAGGTATTTAAACATTTTGAAGTATTAATCTTGGAATAGAATGAAGAAATCTTGGCAACTAATTTTCTTCAAGGTTATATATTCTTTATTCATCACTTGTCTGTAGGAAATAGAAATATCTTATTTAGGGCTTAGAAGTGCACATTCAAGCTGCTGACTCATTTTGAGAGGTTGACAAGGTGGCTCCAAAAATTCAAATGCAGAAATTTTATTCATTTTATTTTATATGGTGTATGAATATGGCCAGGAAATGCGATGCATATTTATTCATAACAGGGAAAGGAGTAGCTTGGTGTAGGTTAGTTCCTATGTCGGACGGACTCTTTTTTTCTGGCTATAGAAAGGTTTCAGGAGGAAAGTAACATTAAATGGCCATTTGAATGCTGAAAATATGAAAGATCAATGCCTGCAAACTTGGTATCTTTGGAAAAAATGAAACGAAATGAGAAAATACAGGTGATCTTAGCTGATTAGAAATCTGTGAGTTTTGAGCACCTGAAGCAGGGAATTGGAAGAGGCACAAAAGCTTGGGAGAGATTGACAGTACAGTGAGGACACCGTGTAAGAGCAATGCAGGTGACTGGCATTTTAATCACAGAACATACACAACTGCAATGAACAGGTGGGGGAGCCTGTAAAGGAGGTGTGAGAATATAAGAAGTGACAGTGTATTAATTTACGTTAAAATTTCAGCCAGTGCTTCCCACCCTCAGAACCTCTTGACACATGATATTTAACCTGCAACTCAAGAATGAGAGGATAATGAGTGGATAATAGGTTTGAGGAATATGAGAATAAATAAAATGAAAGTAGTCCTTCACTGTCTCCTGAGCGCACCCTTTCTTCCGTCCGTCCTGCTACTGACTTGGCCAGGCTCTCATCAACTTTCCCTGCCCTAACAGAATGGCCTCCTAACTAGAATTCCCACTGCTGGTTTTTCTCTCTTTAAGACACTCCCTGCTCAGAGTTGTCTATGCTATTTTACCATTTCTAAAACGCGGACAAACCCACTATGCAGAGAATTGCTGTCTAATGCTGTCTTTGCCCAAACATATTTATCCAAAGAAAGTTGGTACCCAAAGATGAGTGATGCATGTGGTAAAGAGAACCTCTGGTGTACAGGAACACACTTGACCTGTGCAGAAGCTACTTTAAGGACCAGACACATAGTGACAATCTCCACATGTGCTCAGAATAAGTGGAAACAATGTCTTGTTTGTTGGAGGGAGACAGACAGCAATCTTTCTTCTTTCTTGATAAAAACTCAAAGATCAATAATACTTTTGCAGACATTGATAATAAAGCCAGCTAACATTTACTGAGCATTACAAACTGCTAGACACTTTTCACATGCCATTTCAATTAATGTTGACAATAATCTTAGGAGGTAGGGGTCACTACTTACCCCAGTTAGCGAACAAGAAAACTGAGACACAGAAGCCCAAGAGTCTTTCTTCTTAGACAATCAAGTGAACGTTGCAGCCTGGATATGACATGAAAAAGTCTGACTCCAGAATCTGAACCCTTCTCTCCAAATCTATCTCCCAGATTCAACCTAGTTTGTAGCTCCATTTTCCATTTGTAGTCCATTTTCCTTCCTTCCTGATTCCCTCCCATTCTTCCTTCTTTCCTTCCTTCCTTAATTTTCTCCTTCCTTCCTTCCTTCCCTCCTTCCTTCCTTCCCATCTTCCTTCCCTCCTTTCATTCCTTCCTTTCTTCCTTCTTTCCTTCCTTCCTTCCTTCCTTCCTTCCTTCCTTCCTTCCTTCCTTCCTTTCTATTCTTCCCACAACCCATAACCTACCCTGACAACTCCGAATGTGGGGCCAAGTGCATGACAAAGAAAACACTTGATTCATGCGCTAAAACAGACTCCAATATATATGCACTGGGCTCTGGATTAAAGCAGAATCAATACTTCAGCATATTCTAGCTATAAAAATGGGATTTTTCGGCCCAGGGAATTATAGAAAAGCATTCTGGGAAAGAAGAAAGCCCACCCTTGGTTTTTGAAGCCATCAACCTACCCATGACTCTTGTACCTGCTAGCCTATTAAACTTATTAGCAAATATTTAAACTAACACTTTGGGGTTCGGTCACTTACAGACAAATTATGCTTAGTTATACTAGGGTAATTTGGCAAACATTTTCTGGGAAATGAGAAAAAACAAGCCAGCTACTTCAATAAAAATAACTTGTGGTATGGTTGATGAATGATAAAATTTGAACTTAAGAAGCAAAAATTAAAATTTGGAATATTTGTCTTTGCCATCATGAGTCTGACAAGTTCCCTGCACTTAGAGACTATTCTGCTCAGTGGTGATAGTAACGAATGTGTTTTTTTTTAAATTGTATAGTGAAATATGTCAACATTTGGAAGATGTGAATAATTGAGTGAACTAATACTTCCCAAATGACCAATGCATAATTCGTAAAACATGTATGTATAAAAGATTCATTCAAAGTGCCAGACAGATCAATGGAATTTAAGTATCATCATATGAAGCATTTATTATGGTTTCAGTTGCAAATAACCTTTTTAAAAACTTCGCCATTTTGTAGCATCAAAGAAAAATATCCCCAACGATTTGAAATAGCCACTAAAATACTACGTATCTGTTTGAAGCTGGATTTTCATCATATAATTCAATCAAAACACATATTGCTGCAGATTGAATTCAAAACAAATGTGAGTGTCCAGCTAGCTTCAATTAAGCTGAACAGTAAAGAGATTTGCAAATATGGAATGCAATTCCATCCTCCTCACTATTTTCATCATTATTTTTCATGAAAATATTATATTGATAATAACACCTTATGGCTTTATTGTTATTTTCTGTTAATTTATAAGCAAACATCTATATTTTGTCTGTTGTAATTTCTAATAAGGAAAATACCCATGGGGATGGTTCTCATTGAGTTTTGATATGTCAAGAGTTCTAATCTCCAACAGTGAGAAGACAACTTCTTGAAGTTCACTAGAGAGGAACTTAGCTGTCCTGTGGTCACCAGGTGACTCCGTGACAGTGCAGACAGCCTTTCGGGATGGACGGAAGGTTTTCTGAGGCACACAGAGGACAGAGTCTCTTAGCATCCCATATTGATCAACTTAATCCTACAGATAAATGCCTTGCTATGTGATGACTCCCACATTCTAAGTCCAATCTATTTGGTAATTTTTCTATAGCCTTTCATTTCACAATTTCTCAAACCTCTTTCCTTTTCAACTATGTTTTTCTCTGAATGAAATGCAGTCCAATCCTTTCTCACATGGTCAGCCAACTCGCTCCTGCTGCTTGCTTTCTTCCTCGGCCCTGGCAGCGGGGTGCAGATGTCCTGTGCACCCTTTCCTGACATGCGCGCTAGGTAATTTTTCACATACTTTCTCTAAGTGGTAATATTTAACATTTTTAAGTGATTCTGTATTATCTCTCATTTTTGGGGAACTTTATTATTCTTTCTTTTCTTCTTTATCATATTCATCCTATTATTTCTTGGTGAATTTTTAAAAACCGTGTAAAAAATAGGTTTTAACCATTCAAATGGATTTTCTTCAAACATGCAGAGAGACTTCACAAACTGTGGAATCCAAGTTCTTTTATTTTTCAGATGCAAACACCAGAGCGGGGAAGCAACGTGATTGGGATCATGTGACATATCCATCACAAGGCAGTGTCACCATTGCTGGGGGGGGGACCCCCACCTTCTCATGTAGGAAGTTTGCCTTGTGCCCCTTCTCTGGCGGGGGGGCTCCCGTGTCAGTTATGCTCTGACTTCACCATAGTTCAAGGCTGTGTCCTTTCTCCAGCCCTGGAATGGTTATTAGAGCAGCGACTAGATTGTCATGCGGGCACCGTAACCTTGTTAGGAGCTGCAGCTGCTACAGCTTATGCTTTCGCAGTTCGCCCATAACTTCTTCAAATCCCAAGTGGAAGGAGCCACTGAATCAAATGTCTAAGTGCAACAATAGTTTTTCTCCAAAGATCCGTTCGCCACTGAAGACAGATTCGAAATGTCAGTATCTTTATTTTTAGGATAATATAGTCTTAGCAGTAAGTAAAGGAGAAAGGGAGTGTCATAGAGATGCAGTTATCAGAATGGCAGAGGATTCAAAAATAGCACCCCTCTGCTCAAAAAAAAAAAAAAAAAAAAAAGCCCAGGGACAAAACAAAGGTCACTGGTGTGGAGAAAACACTGAATTACATGAACACCACCTCCTTTAGCAGGAATGCCAGGGAGAGAAGGGAAAAGGGTGTAGACAGATAATAGGAGTGGAGGCTGGGGAGAAGGAAGGAGAGGAAAGCAGAGTAAGTGTCGAGAGTAGAATTGACTCCTGGATGGCAGAAGGTCTCCGGGAATGACTAGATAGAAGAAGCCACCTAAGCTCGCAGGGCAGAATTAGCAGAAGCTAGTGATCATCAAGGCCAGTTGCCCATGGCGGGGTGGGGGGGGTGGTGATGTTCACTACTGCTCCTCTGCTCTTCATACGCTAATCTATGGATAAGGGACTATCAAAGAGACTTGGGTTACCATCTTCTATGACCCTCCCCTATGCTTATACAGAAGGTAAAGCATAATGTTTCTCGCTATCTGTCCATTGCCCCTCCCACGAGTCCCTTGTGAAGTCCTGAGTACATGTTATCCTTCCCACGCCATTCAGAGCCAGCATAGGAGCATGGCTTAGTAAAAGATAGGTCTGTACTACCCAGAGAGGGTGTTTGGGATGGGGACAGGCATGGAGCATGGGAGGGGAAGAAGCCAGGCTCTTGGTTTCTGTGGGGTAAGAGCTATGTTGCTAAGAATTAGTTTTTATATAGCTTTTGATAGATTTCCTTGAGAAAAACACTACTGACTCAAATGTCCTGTCTTAAGCTTCTGCCAACAAATCAATTGCCCTAGTTCTAGGCCTGGGAAGAGTCGTTGACAATCCCAGGATACGTATGGTGGGCAGAGTCAGGTAGAAAGAAAGCTCCATGGGCTCCTGGGTGGCTCAGTCTGTTAAGCGTCTGCCTTTGGCTCAGGTCATGGTCCCCCAGTCCTGGGACCAAGCCCCACATCAGACTTCTTGCTCAGCAGGGAGCTGGCTTCTCCCTCTGTCCCTCCCCCTGCTTGTGTGCTCTCTCACTCTCTCTTTCTCAAATATATATATATATATATATATATATATATATATATATATATATATATATAACCCAGGACTTTTATGCCTGGGTTGGCATTGTGACCTTCAAGGGCCTCCATCTTTTCAATTATAAAATGGTATCAGTTATATTACTTTTGTATAGTTGTGTTAGTTTTCCTGTGGCTTCCATAACAAAATACCATAAAATGGATGATTGAGAAAAACAAAATTTTGTTGGCTCACAGTTCTGGAGGCTAGGCATCCAAGATCAAGATGTCAGTTCCTCCTGAGAGCAAATCAGGTCCATGCCTCTCCTGTGCGGTTCCATGTTCCCTGTGATTTTTTTGCAATGCTGGGTGTCCCTTGGCTTGTAAATGCATCATCCTGATCTCTGCCTTCATCTTTATATAGTGTTCTCTCTGTGGGTTTCCATGTTCAGGTTTCCCTTTTTGGAAAAACAGTGATCATATCAGATAAGGGGCCACTTTCCTCAGGTTTGCCTTATCTTAACTAGTTACATCTGCAAGAACCCTATTTCCAAATAAAGTCACATTCTGAAGTACTGTGGTTAGAACTTCAAAACGTGAATGAGAGGACACAATTCAACTCAGAACGGTAATGTGAATGATCATCTGTCAGAATTTTGTAAGGATGAAAGTACTTGGCACGACCTCTATAACATACATGGTCATATAAGCAGAGAGGTCAACAGACAAGGGCCACTGTGTGAACAGTTATCCATAAAATGAATACAAATAAACTGACTTCTTTGTGTTTTCATTAAGATTTAATATATCAGCATATTAGAAAAGACTTCATAGTGTCTAGTATATTTTTTGGCTTCCAGAAATGGTAGCTTTGATAGTGGTCTAATGAGAAGCAATAAGAAAACATTCTTTTTACAGTGTCTGTGCATGGGCCAGTGACAGGTGGGAAGAGAAGGAAGGGATTTCAGGAGGCAAGTAAGAGTCAATGAAGATCCCGGCCTGCAGGAGCCCCGTGGGATGGGCTCGGGGACCTCCATTTGGGCAGCACGGGAGAGTCCTTGTGTCCAGGCCTAAGCCAGCATCCAATCAAAGTATGAAAAGAGGTGGTTAAAATACTTAATACAGGCACTCCCAGATGTGTGCATGCTTTGATTCTGATCTGCTAGCCTACAAATGTCATTTTGCTAACAGGACACTAAGCTTCCCAGTAAAATTAATGCTAGCCTTAACTGGCATGGTGGAAATTGCTCCCAATTTTCCTTCTAGTATCGCATGTTTTTCATTAGTGAGCCAAGGACTCGAACCACCTATGTAAATTATGCCCTAGGCCAAGCCCAGCATAATTCTAAGCATGCTAAGCCATGTGCCCCGGCTTTGGGAGGCATATTTTAATTAAAAGTATAGATTTATATTTTAGATGGATGAACTGAAAATGCCATGTGTCTCGAAGAGTCTGTCCACTCTTATTATAATTCTGTTTGCTGACTTGCCATTGTATGCCGTAATCCTTTTCCTGATGTAAAAATGTCTGATTTGTAAACTCGTTTAGGTTTTCTTTGGCGATTTTGGTCAATACATTCCATATACTTATGACACAATGTTTGGAAACCTTATGTCTAAACTCTTTACATATTTGGAATCATCATTGTTTTTGTACCATGGATTGTCAGTTGCGTACCCGCTGAAAAAGAGCTCACGTTTTCTTTTCCTTGAAAGAAATTCCCTTTCTGAATATAATCTGGTATTTCCCCCCAAAAAAATTCAACAAAGTTTCTTCCCCTCCTGGGGGCTTATAAGAATCTTCTGTTATTTATATTCCTAAGAGCATACTTGGGACTCTGGTGGAAATTAGTAGTGAGGAAGGTCCATGGTCAGTGTTCAAAGTGGATTAAGACCCGTGTAGAAGGATACAGGATGGTGAGCCTAAATCTACACACAGGGATGGGGTAACAGGGGGTCAGGGACTGACTTTAAACCACACACAGGGGGCGCCTGGGTGGCACAGCGGTTAAGCTTCTGCCTTCGGCTCAGGGCATGATCCCGGCGTTGTGGGATCGAGCCCCACATCAGGCTCTTCTGGTATGAGCCTGCTTCTTCCTCTCCCACTCCCCCTGCTTGTGTTCCCTCTCTCGCTGGCTGTCTCTATCTCTGTCAAATAAATAAAAAAAAATCTTTAAAAAATAAAAATAAAATAAAAAAATAAACCACACACAGGAACAAGTCTCAGTCCCACACTTAACTCCACCTTCTGCCACGTAAACGTAATATCAAAATGAGTTGCTGTTGGCCACTGTTCTACCACGAGCTCAAAGGAGAACATATTTTTAGGATGGGTTTTCCCATTTTACAATAAAAAGGGATTTAAAAAAAAATGTTTTCATCATATACAGCCAAAGAAAATAATTTGGATTTTCAGTATTTGTTTTGACATCTTTATATTAACAATACTGATGTGTCTGTCATTTTAATTTATTTTTAGGGGCGCCTGGGTGGCATAGCGGTTAAGCGTCTGCCTTCGGCTCAGGGCGTGATCCCGGCGTTATGGGATCGAGCCCCACATCAGGTTCCTCCGCTATGAGCCTGCTTCTTCCTCTCCCACTCCCCCTGCTTGTGTTTCCTCTCTCGCTGGCTGTCTCTCTCTCTGTCAAATAAATAAATAAAATCTTAAAAAAAAAAAAAATCTTTAAAAAATAAAAATAAAAAAAAAAAATAAACCACACACAGGAACAAGTCTCAGTCCCACACTTAACTCCACCTTCTGCCACGTAAACGTAATATCAAAATGAGTTGCTGTTGGCCACTGTTCTACCACGAGCTCAAAGGAGAACATATTTTTAGGATGGGTTTTCCCATTTTACAATAAAAAGGGATTTAAAAAAAAATGTTTTCATCATATACAGCCAAAGAAAATAATTTGGATTTTCAGTATTTGTTTTGACATCTTTATATTAACAATACTGATGTGTCTGTCATTTTAATTTATTTTTTAAAACTAAAGAATTGGTAGGAATTTCACACCGTCCCCTCTGCCCACCTTAGAAACGCTTTAAATAAAAGTCACATTTAACATAAATAAATCCTAGCCAGTTGGGAAATTTCTGTCCTTGAAATGAGTTGAAATTACTGATAAAATACCTGGTAAATTGTTTAAATCTCTTAAAGACACCAGGTGTTTCATTAAGTTTAGTGTGTGGAGATAAATGCTCTCAGATAATTGAGAAAGGGGACACTAACCTGTTTTGTATACCTATGTTTGATCTTTTAACGGAGAGTCAAAATACGATCGCACAGACAAAATTTATATCTGATAACTTCACTTTATATTTGTAATCCAAGAAGTACAACATTTAGACATGTGCGGAAAGAAACAAAATTAATAATTAAGCCTCTCTCTTATCACTAAATTATAGGATTGCTCACTTTTTAAAAATAGTCACCATTTTACTTTTTTCTGGAGATTTTTCTGCCTTCATTTGTTTTTCAGCCTGTGCATATATTTCAGGTTCTATTCAAATGTTTTCCGAACACCAAATCTCTATAATTAACATTTGACTTTTTTCCCTGGTCATGCTCAGCCATAGTTTCTATCAGGTCGGGCAGAGGTTCTCAGCCACAAACCATTTCTCAAAGACCTTTGGTTTCCTAAGTTACAGAGGCCTATACACCTCTTGTTCTTGATCATTGCTTCATAGTCAGTGGTTCTCAATAGGTGGCAATATGGCCCCTCGGGGACATGTTTGGTTGTCGCCACTGCAGGAGGGACGCCAGTGGCTCCTGCCGGATACAGGTCAGGAATGCTGATAACTGTGCTACGATGCACAGGACAGAACTGCCCGAAGAGCTACCTGACCCAAAGGCTAACAGCGTCAAGATTAAGAAAATCTATCATAAGTCATTCTAAAATTACATTGTAAATTATTATAATAACATCACATTGATTTAATGGTCCCTCGTTCCTACCATTATGCCAATTATCTTCCTGAGTGATTGATTCAAATTGGCATTTTATAGGGAGTGGGTCTCTCAATAATTAAAAAAAATGCTCTAAATAATTGTCTACACACATTCGTCTGTACATCAGTATTCTAAATATAACTTTAAAATGTCTCTTAACTAAGAAATTTCATTCCCATTTTGCATCGTTGATGCCATCTGCTTTTCTGATCATTATTTTCAACTCTTTATTTCCACTTGATTATTAATGACATTATCTCAGAATAGGTTACAAAAAATAGTAATAGAAATTTTTGTTCATTTTATGGTTGTTTCAACCATCTGGTTTGTTTCCCGAAGGCAGAATGGTGGCGGTACAAATGTAAACTAGGAAAAAAGGTTAATAAGCATGGTGAGTTTAACAATTATGATGATGACGATGATGATGGGGATGACAATAATGATGAGGACGAGGAGGAGAATGAAGATGATAATGATGATGAGGATGATGAAGACGACTTAGACTTCTACCACTGTAACTAACATTAATTCTATACCTAATAAGTGACAATCATAGTGGTGAGAACTTTGCTCATATTAACACATTTAAATTTGGGGAGGTTGAAAATGTGGATTCTAGTCTCCCTGGATTGAAGCTCCTCATGGCCGTTTTCCTTTCAGTCCCACTCTCCCGCTTCGGGCTGGCAGATAGTAAGTCTTCAGTAATTACTGATCGAGCGAATACATGCTTGATGAGTTTATTCTCATCTCAGAGACTTAAAACCATCTGTTCGTTTTCTGTGCCACTCGTCGGCTTCCACGTAGAGCCCCGGTTGGTCTTGTTCACAACTCAGTCTCCTAACATCGTGCCTGGAACATGTCAGTCTCTTTGAAAGTACTTCTAAATGAAGAAATGAAGGAATATTTGGACTAATGATTTTATACGTCTACCATTTTAACAGTAACACTATAAATGAGACTGAAAGTTAAATAATTGGCCAAGGGCACAATCTACATCCATGAAGCTAACTTTAAAAAATTGTTTAAGAAGGATAAACGTCATTCATAGAAGATTCTTCATGAGTGTGTGGCTACATTCTTTTTGACAATTTTAATTATCTATGTATCTATCTGTCTACATATGTATGTATGCATATATATATGTACATATCTAGCTAGCTAGCATCTATCTATCTATCTATCTATCTATCTATCTATCTATCTATCTATCTATCATCTATCTACCTACCATCTATCCATTCTCTCTCAATTGCTCTAGGCTATGCTGATAGAATAAATAAAGGGCTGTGTGTTGTTTCATCCCTTCAAATTATTATCAATGCCAGATCTCTTTTTTCTGGTGAAGTGGAAGTACAACCAAGCACTAGGTATTATCATTTATAAGAAGCAGAGTCAAATGCCATTTCTCTTTGCTTGTTAAAGGGACAGATTTTCATCAACAATTTCTTATTATTATCCACCATCTGTGTGATGGCTTTACATAATTACCTGCGTACCGTGTCTTTCATAGGCCTTATTTCTGATAAACAGAAAATAAAATTAAGCTCTCATATGAGATCCATTACAGAGGAAGCTTGGAATAAATATAGTAGATTTAATTTTTCCCTTTCACAAACCTGACAAGGCAGCTGCTGGAAGGCTCACTTATGAATCTTTGTTTAGAATGAAATTCCAAATGATGAAGCGTCAGCCTTTAATGACAAAATGTGCTATATGGTCAATTGGAAAGGAAGTGTTTCCCAGGCTTTGGTCTTAGATGCATCAAGAATTAAAAGAATATGAGATAATTTAGAATGATAGATAATCGTTTTGTGCCACTGAATTTTAAATCAACACCTGGGTTAGGCACGGCGAGCAGAATATGAAGCCAAGTACATTCAAGGAAGCAGAAGCATTTGCTTTTAATATTCATAAAGTTTTTACATTGAAGCTGTACAATATGTTCGATCGCAGGTGGCACATTAGGAAATTATGTCATATGATGGCAAATCAGCAGGTGTATGACTATTAGCGTGCCAAATGAGACTGGGCACAGGTATGATACTCTCTGAGAGAGAAACAGCAAAATACATATTCAAAGTAGATATATACAATCTTGTTACAGAACGGGCAATAGCGGGGACATTATTGTCCAGAGCACTTTCATGTCATGAAATTAGTTGTGTTGGAAATACGTGAAAAAAATCACACTGATTAACAAAGGAAAAATATTGTCATCTGTGTAAAACACGCACAAATCGTAAGTGTTCAGCCCTATGAGTTTGGGAAATTCTTTATAGTCGAGCAACTAACACTCTAAGATATGGAGCATTTCATCACCTCGCATCATTCTTTCCTCCCTCCCCTTTTAATGTACCCCCCCAAAAAAACCCTCTTTTTGATATGACGGTATAGTTGTGGAAGTTGATGGACATCATATAATGAATGAATCAGTATATTCTTTTGTGCGCCCAACCGGCCTCTCTCCCTTACGATGCCGTTGGTGAGATTTACCCGTACTGTTGCGTGCTTCTGCACAGTGCTCATTTTTCTTGCTGACCGGGTATTTATTGTGTGGGTCTACCACAGGGGGTTGTTGTTGCTGATATTGTTGTAGTCTGTTTTTGTACTGATGGACAGTTGCATTCTTTCTGGTTTGGGGCTCTTATGAATTAAGCTGCTATGAATTTTTCTGTACAAGCCACTTCTGTGAACATAGGTTTACATGTGTCTTGGTTACATGATTAGAGTGGAACCGACGGGTCATACGCTGGCTGTATGCTCACCTTCATAAGAAAGTGTGAACCCTTCTTCAAAGGGGCTGAACTATTTGACACTCCCATCAGCAAAATGTGGAAGTGTCAGTTCTTCCACATTTCCCTAACATTTCATGTTTTTCGGTCATACTTCGTTTTTATTTCAGACATTTCAGTGAGTGTAAAATGGTATCTACTTGATACTTTAATTTATATTTCCTTGATAACTAGTAATGGTGATGATCTTTTCACATGCACATTGTTTATCTTTTTTTTAAGTGTATGTCTTTTGACCATACATTTTAAAAATAATTTTTAAGGTGAAATTAATATAACATAAAATTAACTATTTAAAAGTGAATAATGCAGAGCTATCTAGTACATTCCCAACATTGTACAACCAGCACCTTTCCATAATTCCTAAGCACTCTCGTCAATGCAAATCAAACCCCATACCCATTAAGCAATTTCCCGTTCTCCACCCATCCTGACCCCTTGCCAACACGGATCTGTGTCTTGTCTCTGTGGATTGATCTGTTCCAGATATTTCATATAAATTAAATCATATAATATGTAGCCTTTCATGTCTGACTTTTTTCACTGAAAATACCCTTGGAAGGGTTGAAGAATATAGTAACAGTATTTTGGAGGTTCTCCCATGTAGTAACATGTGACACTATTTCATTTATTTCTCCGGCTAAATGATAGCCCATTGTAAATATAAAAGTTTGTTTACCCATTCATCTGTTTTTGGACATTTAGGTCATTTCCACCTTTGGACTATATATACACACATTTATAGTAGAATAGTGCTACTATAAACGTGTGTGGGTACGTACTTGTTGGAGTACTGGTTTTCTATCTTTTTGGGTAGATACGTAAGAGTAGGAATTGCTGATTTATAAAGTAATTCTATGTTTAATTTGGTTTTTTTTTTTTTTTTGAATGTGTTGTTTTCCTTTTAATTGTGGATTGGGGAGTTCTATTCATATATTTGGTTATAAGTCTTTGTCAAATAAGCTGTAAATATATTTTCTAGCCCATGGTTTAATTCTAACTTTTGATACATACAAACTTTGAGCTCTAAAAAAGTTCGAGTTATCATTTTTCCTTCAACATGAGTAATGCTGTACGTGTGACAGGTGGCATGAGGAAGAAAGCCCTTTACAAAATCCGTCATACTGCAAGTGGTAATGGAACGAGTGTCAGGATGCTGGGTAAAGTGGTTTTAAGTTTCCTGATCCGGAAGTGTCATAAGTGGAGAGGAAATGGCAATGGTTTTTACTTTTGTGATATGGCACAGTAGCATCTGTGGTGGTTTTCTTTTCAGGGCAATTTTATTATATTTTTATATTTTTTATTTTTATTTATTTTTTTTCAGTTTCATACCTTTTCTTGGCAATCAGTGGTGAGCTCTCATCCACAGTAAGCGTCTGTAGGTTTTTGTAAGTGGTGACAGGTGCACCAATGTAGAGTTTGTTTGGTAACTCTTCATCCTCCTTAACGTTTTCTGGACAACTGCACACGGATACAGTATGAAACATTCCTTATTTGGCCCAGACAGCTTTGTTGAGCTTGGTGTCGATGCGCACCCCTGGAGTCCCCATCTCCTTCATGGCGCATTTCCGGATTTCTCTGAGTGCCGGAGGGAAACACTTCTCGAAACCCACTCCATGGATGGGCTTGTGAATGTTGGTGGTGTACGCTCTGCTTACTACCTCTTTGATAGCAGAATGGTCCTTCTTCTTGCTTAATAGGAATCTCCCTCACCCTCTACGGTAGGTCTATGGGTCTCATCCGGAATGAAGCCATAGGAGGCTCAAGTTCTGCACTTGATATACATTGAAACCACATATTTTTACCCAGTTTGGCAGTCCAGGAAAGGAGGGAAGAGCAGCTGGTGAAGATCTCTTAACCAGATTTTGACTTGATTCATCTCAGTTTACCTCCCGATGACCTCCCAATGATTGACCAGTGCATATTGTATAAATCACTTGTACTCATCGACGCCGTTGGTCCTCCGCACATGAGCAGGTGTAGAAGGTGGACAACGTCGAATTGGTGTGTGTTACCTTTATGTGATTCTACCGTAGGTATAGTTTGCTCATAATAAAAAAAATATGTGTAATTATTAAAACTGTGACAAAATAAATTACTAAATAGCAACAAATAAATAACAATAAATAAAAAAATAAATAAAATAAAATAATAAAATAAATAAATAAAATAATAAAATAAAATAATAAAATTGTTAACATTCACATTAAATCATTCTCTTAACTTTCTTGGATATAATACAAAAGATCATTTATCTGGAATAACAAATTTTCAATTATAATATCTTCTTGATTAGAAAATATTTTTATTAAGTTCAATTAGCAAACATATAGTACATCATTAGTTTTTGATGTAGTGTTTGATGATTCATTAGTTGCATAAAACACCCAGCAAAAAATTTTTAATCGTTGAAGGTACACTATGTTTACCATTTGTCTGTCAGACGCAGTTTTGCTGAGTACCTTACCAAAAAGTCGCTCAGCCCTGCCCTCACTCTATTTCTCCACTGTAATACTGTTGCGTGACCAATTCTTTGTAACTATTGTTCAAAAATTTCTCTAAAACCTCAATGCCCTTTTCCATCTGGCCTTATCATTTTATTTTATCTGTGACTTCCAAAATCTATCCTCACATATTTCTTTCTTTTCCCCAACTTCTTATATTCTGCATTTCCCTGAATCACTCTGAACCAGAGAAATGAAAGAAGTACGAGAACTCTTATTCTTCACTGAAACAAATATGAAGACAAGAGTAGACAAAATTCAGATTGTACACATTACTCTTCTGCATCTCAAATATTTTATAATTTCTCTCTATTTTAGTGAATTTAGTATGACTCTAAAACTACTTAATTGGTGCACATGATGCCTTTTATTTGGGTGCAAATAGTATTTTTTAAATTGCTTAAAATGTAATACTTTATTTTTAATTAATCCTTTGCAACTAAACAAAAATACAAAATTTCACAACATAAATATTGATGGCAAAGAAGAGTCAATAAAAATAAGATGATATCAGTACTATAAAATCACATTCACATATTTTGGGAAAATCAGCAATTGACCTCATTTACAAATATTAGTATCTTCTTGATATCTGTCTGTCCTAAAAGGTAAAGAACAGCTAGCACGCGACATGGAGCTTTTTGTTTATGGAAGACAAACAACTCATCCTCAGGCTGTTCTACTCCACTCTTAACTTGCCTTCATGGAAAAATCTTATTACTAAGGGAAGGATCATTGCACTGAGTTTCCTTCTGGGAAAAAGGTTGGTAACTAACCCAAGACAATTTGAAAGCCAAGCCACCATACTCAAACTGCCTCTTGCCTGCTAGATACAGCTGATTTCCACCAGTCTAGGCAGGGGCTGGAGTCCAATTTCGGTGTCCTTCCTTTTCTAGGCAATGAGAAGTAGGGGAAAGACAGCAGCTCTCTCCCTTCTTCGCTAATTGGAATGAAAATGAGGGCTTCCTTTCTCCATTTCAAATGACTCCATCTTCAGCCTGCTGAATAAATCCTTTATTGTGGACACTCAATGGAGGAGGAATTCAATTCCATACCATCAAGAGGGAGTCAAGGACATTGTAATTGATAGTCAGAGTAACAAGGTAACCTATTTTCACAAGAAAGGTCACCCGAAAGACAAACAAGGACTTGAAAAACAGCCTGAGATTCTGAAGGCAGCGACTGGTGATCACACAACAGGATCATAGTTGGGATCCTGGTGCTTTTTTTTTTTTTTTTCCAGGAACAAGTAATATTTCTTTTCTTTCTCTCTCTCTCTCTTTTTTTAAGATTATTTATTTATTTATTTGACAGAGAGAGACAGCCAGCTAGAGAAGGAACACAAGCAGGGGGAGTGGGAGAGGAAGAAGCAGGCTCCCAGCAGAACAGGGAGCCCGATGCAGGCCTTGATCCCAGGGACCTGGGATCATGCCCTGAGCCGAAGGCAGAGGCTTAACGACTGAGCCACCCAGGTGCCCCAAAGAGATTCAGCTATTTTACAATTCAAAGTCTAAGAAGACAAATAAATATTATATCTTAGTAAAGACTAAGAAATAGACAACCTTGTATTTTTTCTGAAGGTAAAATAACGAGACCAATTTGCAATAGTCCAGAAAATAATTGAGTGTTATTTAAAATAAATGAATCTGTTATGGAAAACAAAGAAATAGATACATAAAACATGGAATTTGTGCAATATGGATGCAGTCCACAAATACATTTGGGTGCTTAAGTCATGACACTAAAATATTAACATTTTCCTAGGCTTAAGTCTGAAACAAAGGAGTGTATAGCAGGAATGGAGAATATTTGAGATGGAAAGAAAACTACTGTCAACAAAAATCCCTTTCCTAAATATATTTCTCTATTTGTGTGCGTGTAGGTGCTGTGGCGAGAAAAAAAAAATGTTGAGAATATAATGATCCTTTCTCACATGAAGTCATTTTAGTTCATTATGTAAGTGTGAATTTCCTCTCCTTAGACTAACCGCAGACTTAGAAGAGAGGAAAGATAAAAAAAGAGAGAAGAAAGCGAGGGAGGTGGGTCCGCAGCGTGGAGTTATTATCTCGTCTCTTCCTTCTGCATTGAGACGTCAGTGACTTCAGGCCAAATACAAACTCTCCTTCTGCATATTCCGTATTCCGGGGCTATTTCGTTTCTCGGTGTCCTGCAGGGCCGACTCGACCACACTAGAGCTGTTGAAGCTCCTTCAACGCACGTCTGATGACAACTCTTAATTCCCGATTCCTAAGAGCAGCTGTCGAAAATGCATATTTAGGAAAGTCACTTGCTGGATCTGAAGCTGGTAAACGTACACCACACTCTCGTCGTAAACATAGCTCCAGGCATCCATTCTTTAGCTTCGAGCAAAGCAAAGGTATTTTCAAAATAGGAATGTCTGAGAATCAGGGGGCGTTCCTTGTATACCGGTAAAGAGGGCAAAACATAAATATCGGCTAATTCCAAATAAAACATGAGTGTGTTCCAAAAGAGACATGTTTCATGCGCCGCAGTGTGACCCCATGCTGCCCTGTGTAAACTCCCTTTCTACCCTCGGCCCTCTTCCGTTTCCTTTGCTTGCTCCCTTTTCTGTCCCACTTCCCGACTCCCGCTGTGGCTGTTCTGAGATCGACCCCTGGCGCTGCGTCTCGTGGCAATCTTGTGAACTCTCATGACTTCGGATTATGGTTCTCTTCAAATGATTTACAAATGTTTATTCCATCCCTGATTGTTTCCTGAGATCCAGCCCCAGATTTCTGATTGCCTGCTGGGCGTACACCATAGAAACCCATCAGCTCTTCAAGTTCAGTCTGCCCGTTCTTCCAGATTCTTTCTTCCAATTCCTTTATTTCTGCATTAATTGCACAAGCCTCTATGTTAGCCACGCTTAAATACTCAGCGTTAGCTTTGACTACAACCCCTTTGGGCTCCCATATCAATTTTTATCTAAGCATTATTCTTGCCTCTGTAGCATTTTTTGCATCCATTTTTTATAATTCCACTGACGATACCACATAGCCCGTCATAACTTCCCTCAAATCCTCTGTCTCCCGCCCAGTGGTATAACTTAGAAGCAGGTCCCTACCTCTAGCTTTTTTTTTTTTAAGTCCAAACACTTTTGTTCTAAACCCAAATGTAGTTAGTTGTTCGAGATCAGAGCTCTCCAATCCTATTACTCACGTACTCAGACTCACATTCAAATTCTTAGATATTGAACCGAAAAACTGGAGCCTTCGGAGGTCCCTGATATCCTGCTTCTGCTCAGTTTTCCAAGCTTGTCTCCTACCTGTCCCTGTCAAGTGACCCTCACATAGTAAGGCCTTCCTATTTGATGCACTCATTACTGAGCCCTCATCCTCATAATATTCTCAAGCCAAAACAGGAGAATTTGTTTCTCTACATCTACACATTTCTGCATCCCTCTCTTTCGTCAATTCCCTGGTTGACAAGTATCTTCTCCACAGTATATTATCCACCCCGAGGCCAAAGATTATTCCAAACTCACCTTTGAAATCCCAATACATAGCCACATTTTCCCCATATCCTTTCCAGTCCAGAAAGATTTATTAAAAAGCTAAATCCTCTGAAATAATTTCTTCTTCTGAATTTACTTTATAATGTAGGTGTACTGTTATTGTTATATTTAATATTTTCCTCTTAGATTATATTGACTTATGCCCTGGTGTTCTCTCTGCAACTAGGATATAAAGCGTTAGTTGGTAAGATTAATCTGTTTATCCCCAAAGACCCGGAATAGATGATTTCATAAAGTAACAAACTCAAACAAAATTTTAAAGGACATGTCTTTGGGATTTTTCTAAAGGAAATTTATTTAAATAGTTATTGGTTTATGGAGCTAGGCACAAAATCTCTTCCATCATTATTGGTGACATGTTAGCTATGCAATTTTTAACAAAGTATAGTAAACAATAGCTCAGCAATATTAATATTTAAGTAAAAGAAAAGAAAAATTCAATATTATTTTTTACTGTTGGTTTGCAATAGACACAATGGAATCAATTAGAAGGGGATAAAGAAGATTCATTGTACAGATTCTGATGTGAACTCCCATGCCCTTTGAAGGCTCTGTGGTACTTAAAGCACAGGTAATTTATTATGTTAGAAACGATTTCAAAATGTATGTCCTTCATTTGCCTTGATCCTTGGTCCATTATTGTGGCTCTTTTCCCCCCTCATCTTCCTTTGACATAATTTGACACATGTTGTGGCTTACCACTTCAGTGAAAGGCAAATAGCAAAGAACTAGAAAGTCTGAGCTCAAGTGAGCAGTTTACCATGCCTTAGGTTAATTGTATTGGTTAGCATCATGCATATATGTAGGAAATAATTAATAACCAGATGTTGAGTGAAATCTACGTTCCTTAATGTGGTGCTTGTAGCACTTCACCTGTCTCATTATTGAGATGCACTTTACACACTTCTGTGCACGCATGTTAGCATGCCTATCCATGCACATACCCCAGACTTCTTTATCATTGCGTGCTTTTCACGCTCAAAGGAGCCCCGTAATCCACTTAAAATTCTGTAGAAAACCGTCAAACGCAGCACGATGCAGCAACTGCCCATCTGCTGGATGCCGTGGCATGCTCATTAATCCGATGGAAATCCAAGAAGCGCGTCTGATCAAGGACACGTCTTTACGTGAGATGTGCTACTGGGACTGTGGAAACTGGGTCCCCCTGCATAGCACCCATCCTAAGAAGTCTCCCCTTAACACAGACTGCCCTGAAGGAGGATGTGAACGGCTTTCTGTAGTTTTATTTTCTTTAACGTGCCAGTTAAAAGTACATACTCTGCCTTTGTAATTTTATTCCATGACAATCCTAAAGAAAAGGAGTAAAAAATGTTAAGTTTTTTTTAAAGAAAGCAGCAGTTGAAAGCCGCACTCTCGCATCGTCATTGAACTCAAGGTACTCGATCCAATTGCCGGGAGAGAACTGTATAGCCTTTTCTATGGCTCTTGTAAATGTGGCCAGAGACAATGAAGTGATGCATGCATCTAATAAATAGGATAAATAAGCAAGTTTACAGCACAGCTCTTTCAAGCAGGCAGCCGAGCAGCCCGTGACCTGTTCCAAACCAAGTGCTAACACACTCTAACCGAGCAACATTCCCATGTAGGCAGGCTGCCATGCCTCATCCAGCAGTGATGGGAACATTGGAGGGGTTCTTCTTCCTTTTGGGCTCCCCCCTCTTTTCAAATTTGATTCTACCTTACAGAAATATCTCCAGCTTGTGCTGTTGGGAGAGAGAAACACATACAAAGATTTTGTTTGATTTAAAAAGAACACTGGACAACATTGTCTGTTGGAAAAGACCAGAGGGTGCCATTTACAGTATGAGCTCAGATGCTCTATGCAGTCGTGCTACCATTAAAACAAAAATATAAGGAATCTCTGTGTTGCCCCTTGAAGCTAAGCTTTAGCTCATTTTGAACTTTAACACCAGAAACATGTTCCTGAAATGCATAGCCAAGTAGGTAACACCATACTGCTAAGTGCCAACGTTACAGCTTTGCTTCATCGTTTTTGAAACTTAAGTATCTAGTTCCGATTCCCTTTTCTCTTGAAATGCTATTTAAGCTGTTAATAATTAGCTTTAAGTAAATAGCTTCTCTCTTACAGAAGCAGAAAGTACTGCTGACACATTGTCTCCACTGCATACTCAGGAGCTCCGGAAAATAGATAAATAAATAAATAAATAAATAAACAAATAAATAAATAATAAATAAATAAATAAACAAACAAAACACCTTATTGTATCTTAGCATATCCATGACCCAAAGTGTTTGTTTGAAGACAACTGAGATGAAGAGACTCTAACAATTGTTGAGCCTCTAATCTATGCCGAGCACTGAGCCAGGGAGTTTTACGATGTACACAATACTTCAAAGTTGAAGTTTGGGAACAGTGCTGCCCCCGCCAAGGAGGCTTTTGTGTCCTGCCATGCAGGGTATTGTCATGGTTTTATTGAATGTGAGATGTTTTTTTCAGTTCTTATTCTAATGAAAAAGCAGCCCTGCGTTGGAAAGGAAAGGAAACAGATGTAGTCTTTCTCAACAAACTCCCTTTTCAAAAAAAAAAAAAAAGCAGAAAAGAAATAATTATAATGTCTCTTATTAGGAAATACTTAGTATATTGTTATATATAATTTGTCACCTGAACTGAGGCTGCCCGCCTTGAGATCGTTACTGAAGGTTTTGATATCCAGTGGCACCCATTCCAGCACTGCGCATAATCAGTCTGATTTTCCTAGTGAGGGTAATGCGTTGCCCTGATACTTCTCAAACCTGTCTGCACACCATCCCCTGAGGTCCTGCTAAAAATACACATCCCTGGGCTCCTTCCCAGACTTATAGAATTCATGGTGGATTCCTCTGAGCAACCAAATTTGAAACACTACGTCAGACTTTCACATAGATGATCTAATTTAATTCTTACAAAATTTCTAAAGGCAGCAGTTTTACTCATATCTTTACAGGGAAAGAATGAGGTCAGGGATATGGAGTAGTAGGCTCAAAATTGTACGCTTAACAGAATGATGGGCTTTGTATTTCAAGCAGGGAGGCTGTCTGTGAATAATCCCACATTCATTCCATAGATGACACTGCCTTTCCAGAAGGAAATCAAGTAGGGACCTATGTCAGACAATGCATAAAAATAAAGGATCTTTGAATGAAGTCTCGAGAGATGCAAATAGGCAATAATCAAGGAATCGCCAGGGTCCCTTACAAGGTCCTATGAATCAATTAATTCAGTGGTCATTACATTCAGCAATCACTTTTTGAGTGTCAACTACACACCAAGCATAGCATGAAGAAGATTTAAAAAATCAGAAACATCTCAACGAAAGAGCAACCACAGAAAAGAAAGGCTGTAAGGCAATGTGTCTTCATGCTAAGTGTGTCTATTAAACAGGCTACTGTCAGTTGAATTGTATCCTCTGAAATATATACTGAAGTGTCAGTTGAACTGTATCCTCTGAAAGATATACTGAAGTCCTAATTCCTTGTACCTGTGAATGTGATCTTATTTGGAAATAGTCTTTGTGATGCAATTACGATGTAAGTTAAGGTCATACTGCAGTAAGGTGGGCCATTTAGCCAATATGACTGATGTCCTAAGAAACACAGACACAGACACACACAGAGACAAAGGCCATGTGAGGCTACAGAGACACAGAGAGAAGACACCAGAGTTTGGAGTTGAGCAGATGCAAGCCAAGGAATGTCAAAGAGTCACGGCAACACCAAAGGCTAAGAGAAGGGGATGGAACAGACTCTCCCTTGGAGTTTTCATGGAGAACATGGCCTAATCAGCCCCTTGTAGCTTTCAGGACTGTGAGAGAATACATTTCCTTTGTTTAAACCACCCAATTTATGGCAACCCTAGGAAACTAGTACACAGAGGTTCTCGGTCTGTTGATGTCATACCTCCCGAAAATTATTGAGGATTTCAAAGAACTTTTGTTTTTGTCACCTATATCTACCAATATTTACTATCTAAGCAATTAAGTCTAGTAAATTTTAAAAATATTAAATAATCCATTCAAAAGAATAATACGCCTGAACATGTTAACATAAATAATATATTTTAAAATAATTATATTTTTTAAAAGAAAATTCAATTAGAGTGGTACTGTTTTACAGTTTTGCCAATCTCTTTAATGTCTGGTTTAATGGAAGACAGCTGGGTTCTCGTATCAGGGTCTGCTTTTAATCTGCTTCAACATGTTGTTCCGGGTGAAGTAAATTAAAGAAATATGGCCTCACACAGAAATATAGATATATCATTGGAAGAGAGGAGTATTTACTTAATAGTCTTTTCAGATATTTGTAGATATCGATTGATGCTACGCCAAAGCTCCTTAAATGGTAGTCTTAATGTTAGTTACAATGTGCATCTGAAACTTTATCAATAACATTTCTGTAATTTGTTCTGTTAAATCCATGGGTCTATCTTGCCCTGTGGATAGACTTTCTACATGTGGGTGATTTTGTAGGATCATGGTCCCTTGTAAAATATTCACTCGCTCAGTTATGCAGATCTTCCCAATGTTGACACATTTTGTTACATAACATTAGCAAAAGAACACAACTGACAATGTCAATCATCTCAACTAAAAATTCTTTAAATGTTGGGAAAATTTCAAGCTCACGGTGGCCAATACAATTTTTCCAAAATTCTAATTTTGATTGAAAGCCCAAATTGTATAATTCGTAGTTAATACTGTATTAGTTGTTCTTGACGTAATACGCTCATCTGACTCAGTTTGAGAACATGTCACCACATATTCAAATCTGGTTGGACACAGTTTGTATGGCAGGCTTTCTTTCAAGTAAACATGGCGTCCTGTGACACAAGTTGATCTTTTAGCTCGTCACTCACCACAAACTCAACTTGTGCGTGCATGCTTTCTCTTTCTTTTGATAAATGGTTTTCTTCACTTAAATATGAGCCAACTGAGAAAGTTTTGCTCCGATATTCCACAGTAAGTTCTACTGAGTGAGTTTGAGATAATCTGATTTTATTTCTGCCACATTAACCACCTCGGGGATTCATATGGCTGAAATTTATCAGACTGGCTAATTGATGGCTAATTTATTTGTTATATAAATAAACATGCGTAGAAATTGATCTATTCCCCTGGAATACTGGAGGCATAATACAAGCAGAAGATCTCACCTCCGTGTCATTATGTGTACTTCTCCCTCTGACATGAAGATAGAATGTTATCTTTTACCTCCTGACCTACAATTTGCTTTCTTATGTCTCTTCTTCCAAGTGTAAGTTCACCTGTTGCCTCTTCCTACAATATTTCTTTTATTGTGTTTTATAAGCACTTCATTTTTTCGTAACGTTTTATTCTCACCTAAAATATCAGAGCAGTCCATTATATCACTGCATTATCACTTTGTGCTCAAATATGTTTCCCAATAGATTGTGAGGCGCTTAAGGTAAAGAATATGCTTTTTTCTTTTGAGGTTTTGTATCCAAACAATGAAGCCTTTATTGAACATTCAAAAAAATCAATAATAATAAACAATTGAATGATGAGGAATCTAGTTCCATTTCCAACAGATAATAGCTATTAATAAAATGAGGATATTTTCATGCCATCGTAGATGGGATTAAACTCAATTCTCTTCCTCATTCTTTGGGTTACTTATCTGGGTAGGATCAACCCCTCCAGCCAACACAGGCATAGACGACTTCAGTGTACTTTCCAACAGCAGCCCCCCAAAACAGTTTGCCTTTCAGAAGCTGTTTATAAATGCCTCCAGGTCAGATGAGGATTGACGGGTTTTTTGTTTGTTTGTTTTTTGTTTTTTTTTCTGTTTTAAACCTGTGTTGGAAAAGAGAAGCGAGAGGCTTTTTAAACCGAGCTAGAGAAAAGAAATCTTTGCAATGGGAGCAAAAATCAAGGCGATTTTCCCCTTTTCCTCTTGAGACCATATGGTAATTTGAGCCTCCAGAGAAAAAGTTGACGGGAAACTAGAGTTTTAAGAATCAGAAAACAATTCTGATTCTGGACAACCAGAGGGAACAATACAGTTAAGGCCCACAGTAAAGATTCAAAAGTAGAGAAACAGGTTAATTTGCCACTTTATAGATTTCCAAAGAAAATGACAACATGCAGATCTTACGGTATTTTTATACATTGTCGGGCTTTGATTACTCCAGCTTAATTCTGTTTTGCTTTTATGGACTTGACCATCAATGCTGATCTAACTACTTCAAGTGCAAGTCTGCCTGCAAGCAAGTTGAGTGCGACCCATGGACACTGGGTTTTTTTCCTCTTCCAAGATGCACGAAGGGTGCTCAAAATCATCTTTTAAAATCAGAGCACTTAGAGACTTCAGTTAATAGATGTGAGACTTCATTTCCTCCATGTGAGAACCATGATTTGGGTGAAGGATTCATTCTCGTTATACAGTACCGTTCCTGTGCACGGAACCACATATATAACAACAGCGAGAATAATAGATGCATCTCTCTAGATTAAACAAGACAGCTATTGAATGTTTAATTAAAAGTAAAGTGATAATAAGGACATATTTCCAGAGATTCAATCAAGTTGCAATACATACACAATCTACCAAATAAGCCATCATAAGATAATTAAAAACTTTAGATAATTAGCTATTGTAATAAGTGCATAGTTAAGCTGATTTAATATTATCTGATTCCCCGGGGATATATTTCCATAAAAGATGGGCTGGAGTAATATTTAGCATTAGAGATAGTATCTGTTTTTCGTTTATAAATGTTGGGAGTATGAAAAAGTAGCCTACTCATCTAAAGATGCTAAATATTTAATTTAAAAAATCTTTACTAAAATACCATTGCAGAATCTGAAATGGCACTAAGTTTTGGGTTTAGGGGCAAAGAGTTTAAAAAACATCTGGAGATGCTGAAATAACCTGCTTTCATTTATGTTATTTAGGTTGTAAAATCATATTCAATCTTGACCCACTCAGGAAATCTAACATAAACGTCCTGCTGATTTTGACAGTCATACAGCAAAAACACCCTCTAATGAGCATTTAATAGTCACCAAAAGTTTTGCATTAAGTACAAAGCCCTTTTGATTACTTATTCCACTAATTTAAAGTAAATGCTTTTACAGATGGCATCTGTTAGGCCAGAACGTGTGCTGCATTCATATGTAGTCATTGAAAATAGATTCCAGCTTGAGTAGAAAGATTGTACCAAAAAGATCAAACATGAAACACTGAGTAAACATTTACCAGTGATATATTTTCTTTAGATCTCTTCATAAATACTCACCCACTAAGAGAGTACAATGCTCAGGGTCGGAACAGTAATTGAGCAATACCTTGGCGAATTAACACCTATGCCAAATGATCTCGACAAAGAAATTGAGCTCCTCATTCTACGTCTCATCTTCCTAAGTGCAGAAGCATATACTGTTTCAGTCCCCTTCAAACTGTATTATATTACATACATGAAAAGTGCCGTGAAATGCTTTCAGATGGTAGACGGGATCAGGAAAATCACAATGGCATATTACGAAGAAAGACAAAAGAAAGCCAAAGATCGCCTTGCAGGCTGATAAATATTCTGTTTCTTTTAATTAATGGAGTTTTTATTATTAGTTCCTTTGGACAGCAAAAGACATTGTGACGAAGGACTAGTATAAATAATACAAACTGGGGTCATGTAACTGAACTTCAACTATACATAAGAAAGATCATACAATCAGAAACATGAAATGAACCCAATTTTACTGGTGCCTCAATAGCTCTGTTTTCAGGGTTCCATGGAGCACACCAGCAGCCCCTGGCCCATAGGCAATGATTGACTATAGTAGGACCTTTGGAAACCAAAGGTGAGACCATGTCCCACACTTGCTAACAGTGCAAGGAGCTTCTGCTCAGAAAACACAGAAAACTAGCTATTCTGACATGCTAGTGCTACTGATTTTTAAGTTTGGCACCTCGGGAATATTCAAGGATCTTGAGAAGCTGAAAAAGTTACAACATTGGATGAATCCCAGCACTTACTCTCACATTTAGTGTGACTGTGGAAATTGAGTGATAATAACAAATTTATTTGAAGATTTCCTTTTAGATCTTTTTTATTGTTAATATGCTATAAAATGTAGCTTGAAAGCCCTATTACAATGCAAATGTATCAGTGTGTCAACCTTGGCAAAGCTCTATGCCTTGTAGAATATTGAGTAACATCCCTGGCTGTTATCCACTGAATGACAGCAGTATCCTCCATCATCAGTTGGGACAATCAAAAATGTCTCTAGACACTGACAAATGTCCCCGGGGGTTGAAAGCAATCTGACACTGACAAAGCAATCCCCAGTGGAAAATAAATGAAATAGATGAATCCTGGTGAAATATTTAAAAAATCAATTAACTGAGACTGTATTATATATGAGGACCAAACATACTTGAAATCTGATAATCTGTCATGTGACTTACTTTACATGATCTTAGGATTTTTAGCCCATGCTAAAATCTTAGTCTCCATTATTTTAGCTAATGCATCCTATTAGAAATAGTTTGGGAGAATTTCCCTTTTTTTCCCTCAATAGTCTCCTATAGCAAGGAATGCAGTTTCTTAAAAGTCTTCTAGAGCTTGAAGATTAAGATGAAACACATAGGAGACTGAAAAAAACCTTCTTGTCTGACAAATGCCTGAAAAAAACCGGGATGATTATCTTGCGAGGGAAAAACAACAACAACAATAGAACGTAAGTGGAGGTTGGACATAGCTGCCATAAATATTTAAAGCAATGGCATTATGCAGAATCTGGATTACAGTAATCTAGGTCAGTTCACAAAATATTTATTAAGCACCTACAATATGCCAAGCAATTTTGTTATGGTCTGGAGCTAAATAAATGAATGATGTACTCTGATTTGACAAACCCACAATCAAGACAAGGAAATAGGCTTGATTTGTTTTTAATCATTATTTTTTTATTAAAAACAGGTTATTATATATATGCATATACATGTATATGAAGAATTAATGAATGCGTATATGCGTGCATGCAAAGATCTATACTTGAAATATTTATGCCAATGTAATAATGCTGTTTTACAGATAAACAGGCATATTTTTTCTTCTGGTGCCTATCACAGTTAATTAACAAAACAGGCACTGAGTGATATATTTTCTAATGTGTCTGATGTAAGCTTTTACTCTTTACATTCAATTGTAGTTACTGAGATTCATTTTAACACACCTAAGAGTTAGAGTGAAGCGAAATTCAGTAATAATCTAGTCCATAGGGCCATTACTATGCTTAAACTTGATTTCTTTTTTCAAAAGTTACAAATTAAACACACACACACACACACACACACACACACACACACGTATATTTCCCTGAATGATTCAATGCCGTTGCAAGTCTTTTCAGTATTTCTTTGTTTTCATTTTTGAATAAATATGGAAATGAATAAAGACCAAAACCAAGAAAGAGCAGTTAAAAACTAATTCTATTCACAAATAGTAAGAATCTTTTCAGGGTTATTTGTATACAAACTCTGAGTCTTTGTTTATTTGTTCTTATCCATCAATATTCTCCAATGCTAAATCTGAAACCAAAGTTCTGGTATGTGTCTTATCCCATATATGACACATTCATTTATACTATGGAATCACATTTGTTTTAATAGTGTACTTAGCCAAGAAAAGAATCTAATTCACATATCAACTCCTAGGAAACAGCAAGACTCCAGGCAAACTTGACCTTTCCATTCTCTGGCTTCTATTGAACTTGATGTCTGTACCATGCTATACAGCCAACCAATTCTGTAACATTCTATAGAACTTAGCCAACCACCCTCACTTGATCATAAGCTAAATTATATGCAGTGTAAAGAATGTATAGCTAGTACTCAGCAAAAAAGTAACTGATGCAGATTTGAGGGAAAAAATTCCAAATATTTATAAACTCCAATAACCAATGACATATGCAATATTCTATAGATAGAAGAGATTTTGGAGCAAACAGGAAAAAACTCAGCACTATTTAAAAATTCTGATGAACTTCACATACTCCTGTGTATTCGTTTCCTATTGCCTCTGTGACAAATTGCCACAAATTTACTGGTTTAGAACAGCAGAAATTTATTATAATTCTGGAAGTCAGATGCCTAAAATAGCTCTCACTGAGATTCAATCAAGGTGTCAGCATGACTGTATTTCTTTCTGGAAGCAGTAGGGGGATCTGTTTGCCTTACCCTTTTCCAATCTCTAGAAGTCACCCACAGTCCTTGGCTCATGGCCCCCTTCCTCCATCTTCACAGCTGCCATACTGGATCAAGTTCCAAACTGCATCACTCTGAGAGGACTGTGGTTCCTCACTCTTTCACTAATAAGGACCACCTGGATAATCCCCAGATCAAAGTCATCTCTCCATTCAAGGTCAGTTTATTAGCAAGCTTAATTTCCCTTACCATATGATATAGTGTATTCCCAAGTTCTGAGGATGAACATGGATATCCTTGAGGGTGGGGACATTATTCTGCCAATCACACCCTGTATCTTTATATCAGCCATTTAGGAAAATCCAAGTTTTATGATTGTTTGTGTTCACTGGGGAGGGAGGACTGAGTTGAGGGTCTGACAAAAGGCAAGTGTATTTTTTCCCATATACCTTAAAAAAAAAAAAAAAAGTTGAGTATCCTGAAGATAGCTTGCACATACCCTTGACTAACATTTCTCAATCGCAGAGCACATGCAATAGAATGTCATGAATCTGTGAATCTGAAGAAGAGAAAAGTGTACAGTTATGGCTAGCTAGTACTGAATTACTGTAAAATGAGATGCTTATATGACTTATCATCAAAATATGAACACTTTCAGAACTAAAGGTGGGTGCTCCTAGTAGGCATAAGTCAGGTTAGTTTATCTCCAGTGAACTAATGGGTTATGTTCACCATATTGATAAAGTCCATGCTATCTCCTCCATCAGTAAGGGATAGTTATGGATGGTATGTTCTGGCATTTGTGAATGTTATTATTTGGGAACATGATACAGTTGGGAAGGGGGGCAGTTTAGAAAACAGCTTTGACCATCACTCTCAAATACCAGTTGTCCCATGTGATGCTTTTGTGACACTGAAAAGCAGACAAATCAACACTAAGATCACTCTAGTGACCTTAATAAATTAAATGTGTTACTGTATTAACTGGATGGTATGGTTAGAACACTTCCGGTATTTAATTACATAAACATGGTAAGTCTTGTAAGTAGGGACTAAGGCAAAATGCATATTGAAAGGGAAAGAGTAGAATGAAACAAATCCTTGAATCCCTAGGACACATGTAGTATTGATTATCCTAAACCTTCTCCTAAACCATTACTGCTCACATCCCTTCTTGTATTAGCTCTAATGTAATTACAGACTGGCGTCATACATTGCCCGTGGTCCATTATCTGCCCTTTACATTGCCACACTACCAGTCCAGGCCATTACTCTACACTTCACCCACACACTAACCATTCTTTTTCTAAGCTAACCCCTTATTTCAATGCTTCAGGTAACCTCCTGCTCAGACACCATCCATGGCCTTCCATTTACTAGCAGGTCAAGTCCCAAATCCTCAGCTTGGCATTAAATGCCCAACATAGCCTGCCTTAACTTTCATTTGAAGTCATAGATATAGATTTTTAAAACTTAAACATAATCAATTGTAAATCTTCATTTCAAAGAGAAAGAAAACAAAGCTCAGAAAGATTAAATAACTTGACCAAGGTCATGCTGCTAGTGACAGGTAAAGCATAGGAACGAAGGTTGTCAGCCTGTCTGTTCCCTACAAATTCCCAATACTATTTTCTATTAACCCAAATATTGCATTAATTTCTGTCTCAAAGTGCTCTAAATATGACTTTTTCATGCTTTACTTTGCATTATTGACAGGAGACCAGACTTAACACTGAATTACTGAAGATAACGATATTGAATTTTTACATTTAAACCACCAATAAAAGTGCACAATTCTTTTTTTATCAGTTTTTATGATGCTTTGTCACTTCCAGGCATTTTAGAATTTTTTAAGTTTCTGCTAAAATGTCTATTAATGTTGACATCCTTTTCATAAATCAAATTATTTATGCTTAGTTTACTCATGTCCTACAATATCTTATATGCTGTCTTTCTTATGCTGCCTCTCTTTCCTTCCCTTCCTCTCCCTTTTTACCTTTATTACTGCCTTTTGAAAATTTGTCTCTTTTTTATACTTATACCCAGTGATATTCTAGAAAGATTTTCCAACGGCTCATGAGAGGTTATGTAGGGTAATAAAATAAAATTAGTTGAAAATAAGGCAACAAAAGAAGTAAAAACGTGGATGGGGACAGAGTAATGCCAGAAATAATACTGAGAATGCAAACGACTGTGATGTACACGGGAATACAACTTTACTCTTAGCTTTGTATCAAGTACATGAAGTTAGAAGACATGTCAGCTCACCAATTTCATATTCATAAAATTATTTGCACATAAATTAAGAAGATGCCATGATTATCCTAGGAAATTATAAGTGTTCTGGCAAATAAGATTATTGGAATTTTTCTTAAAGAACAAATTATATTATACAGTAAACTCTATTTTTGACAACACACACATAGATGTTTGTTTATTAAATATTGACCATCAATTTTAACTTATGATCTCACAGAAAAGTAGAGAGAGAATCAGAGGAAGGAAGGAAGGAAGGAAGGAAGGAAGGAAGGAAGGAAGGAAGGAAGGAAGGATTGAAAGACTTCTGATTTTAGCTCTGAGATACAGAGCAGGAAAGAACATCATTCTAAGCCTAAAATGTGAAAAAAAATATGGACAAACTGGAAATACGCAGTGTTCATAGAAATCAGAGAACTGGGTTGCAGAATAAACATCCAACTCTATGTCTGGAGAGAGAAAGGTGAATGCAGGGAAAAAAATGGGGGCCAGAGAATTGGTCACCGGGACAGATGCCCTGATGTTATACAAGCTGGTAAGAAGATTCAACTAGAAATTTTGGACAGATTACTAAAGGCAAGTGTAGGTTGGGATGACAATTAAAGCACCCGAGGTCCATTGCATCAGCAAGCTTTTTTGCAAGAATCACAGCAGGTATGCAGAGCTGAAGTGGATCCTGAGAAAGTTCCAGCAACCACTTTTTAAAGCAAAATTTGCATCAAAGCATTTTGCTTTTATGTGTAAAACTGAAATACATGACAAACATGGCACAAGGGGTGGGAGAGAGGAATTGGTAATATACTATTATAAGGCTTTTATACTACATGTGATTCTGTACAACATTATTTGAATTTAAATTCAGATTATTAAGAAATGTGTAGTGTAAACCCTAGGACAACCACTAAATCAGACTTTTTTTTTTTTTTTTTTGACAGAGAGAGACAGCCAGCAAGAGAGGGAACACAAGCAGAGGGAGTGGGAGAGGAAGAAGCAGGCTCCCAGCAGAGGAGCCTGATGTGGGGCTCGATCCCGGAATGCCAGGATCACACCCTGAGCTGAAGGCAGAAGCTTAGCGCCTGCGCCACCCAGGCGCCCCTAAATTAGACTTTTTAAAAGTAATATATTTTTAAAAGTCAATACAAAAGATAAAACTGGAATTACGAAAAACTGTCTCAATTCAGACCAAGAAAGGCAGAATAAAGGGGAAAAAAAAAACAAAGAACAAATGGAATGAATAGAAAACAGCTAGCAAAAAGGTTAAATTCAACTGACCGTAATCACATTAAATATAAAGGATGTAACCATATCAGTTAAAGCACAGAGATTGTAATGTTAGAATAGATGTAAAATTAATTAAGCAAATTTGACTTAAAAATCACATGTAATAGAATAATTTGACATTATTAAATGGCTGTTTTTGGTTATTTTTCTTATATTCTAAGTTTTAAACTCTGTACACAAATGTACTTTTAAAATATAGTTTTGTTTACATCATATTATTCATTTGGTCACTGAAAAATCATTTAAAAGTTAACAAATGAAAATTTCAGTCATATTTCCCCTTTTCATTAGTTATTTTCATATTGGGTACTACTAAAATAATACAAAAAATTCAAAATCATTCCATTTTTTCAGAAGGATCATATTCTTTGTGTCTACTTTCTTTTTATTCATGAAAGGACAGATATAGTTGCAATTATCCTACCATGTAGAGTAATCAATGCTGATATTTTTTACTGACGATTCCAGCTAAATTATTATGAAATTGTTCTGCTGAGCGTAGAATGATTTAAAAAAAGAAGCTAAAGTTCAAGGTGTATGACGTAATTAAATGGTGTATATTAGTACCAATTCAAACCCTATCTCTAACTACATATTTACTATGTTTTAGAAAGTTTATACGTAGTTACACAGAAAGGCAATCTTTTGCTAAGATTTTCCTTAAATTCACTGCCATGTTTTTCCTTTGGTTTATCAGGTAAATTTCCTTCAATACACACATTGTCCAATGTACCAAGAAAGTTGGAAACGCTTTCCACACTGAAGAAATCCTATTAATATGAGTATGTCATAATGAGAGACCGAATTTTCCAATTCCATATTTGAAGACTTTGAGTGAACTCCCGGAAACATGGAGACAATCTGCAGAGCTGAAGACTAAGAATGAATTTAAGAATTTTGTTGACTACTTTCAAATGTTTAAATCATTAATAAGACATTAGGAACATCATTCTTATAAAGTTTTTCTTGTTGATTATTATATTTTCATGGACAATATAAAACACACATTAAGTGACCAATACATTCTGTTTTGTTGTTGTTGTTGTTGTTGTTGCTATTTTACTGAGCAGATTTTTTAGAAGTAAATACTGTATTGGGTACAAATAATAAATGACAATTAATAGTATATAGGTCCTTTTTACACAAGGATTTTGCAGTATAGTAGGAAAAAAATCTATGAATAAAATTAGGACATAGCTACTGCACAGGAAAGCATACAAAAAGTGCCAGATGTACTTTCTTTGCTGGAAATAGAGAAGAAACATTACATTTGCCCAAGATAATTTTACTCTAGAGGATTTTTATTCACCCTGCTCCATGAAGAAATGTAGATATCATCCAAAGAAAACTAAATCTTTGGGCAAGTTATTAAGTGTCATTGACATGATATACTTTTCTGTGTCCCATAATTACCTTTCTTTCTCTACCCTGGGCAATCAAATCAAATAAGAATTGAAAGCACCAATTCAATTCTGTCATCCTGTTCCGTTGTATGGGGCTGTTCCTATTGTGAATCGAAATTCTAAGCAGCCTGAAAATGGCAGAAACTTAAATTATTGCAGTCCCAATTACTGAGGAAATAACCCTATACAGATAAGTAAAGTACGGTGATTAGAACAAATTGAAATATTCCCATCAGAGTGCATAGAACCAAGTGTAAGTCACTAGACTAAATAAAGCAGAGAAGGTAAAACTTTATAGTAGCTACCTTCTTAACTTTATTAATTTCTTTTTCATTGTTATTTCAATCTTAAGATGGAATTATGCTGCTTTCTAATTGGCTACAGAATTTTCCTTAAGTCAACAAAACAAGCATTTACTAAGCACCCACTAACTGTGGCAAGCTCTGCTAAGGCTGGAGGGATGAACCAGAAAGAACTTCTGCCACCAAAACTCAGAGATTGAAAGGAGAAACAGATTAAAGAAAAAAAATTAAAACTGCATGAGATGTGTTCTAATAAAAACAAAAATAAGGTGTTAGGAAATATGACAGAAGGTGGCCTTGGATAGGTGTTAGGATGTCAAAGAAGGCATTTGTGATCATGATCTGATATTTAGTGCCGCAGAAGGAGTTGGTTAGGGAAAACAGTCACTCTTCCCAGACAGGAGGGGCAGGCTTCCCAAGGATCACAGAAACGGAAGTAGGGTAAATCCAGAAATCACAAATAACCCCACATAGACTGAGCGGTGACTGATGAGGGAGAATTGGCAAGGGAAACAAACAGGTAGGGACCACATCATGAAGACGTGTCTATGCTACAAAAATTAAGCCTAGTTTTAGCTTCTGAGAAACAGAGAGCTGCGGATGAGTTTTACAACAAGGCGTGACATGTCTACAGCCACTGTGCGAGTCCCATGCTTTGGGCACAGAGATGAGTTTGCCAGGTGACAGATGAGGGGTGCCTGAAGTCAGGCCTCATTCTACCCCGCCATCTGTGAGCCTGGGCGGCAGGCTGCTTAACCCTGGAAGGAAAAGCACACTCTCTTTGTAATCCTTGGGCAAAGGGAATGCCTCTTTGAAATGTGTTTAGAGACAAGGATATTTGATCTCCGTAAGAGCGCTGTGAAGAAAGAATTTTCTCTATTTTATGTTGGAAATGACTGAAGATCAGACGGGTTAACACTCAAGAGTGGTTAAGAACAAAGCGCTAAGGGGCGCCTGGGTGGCGCAGCGGTTAAGCGTCTGCCTTCGGCTCAGGGCGTGATCCCGGTGTTATGGGATCGAGCCCCACATCGGGCTCCTCCGCTAGGAGCCTGCTTCTTCCTCTCCCACTCCCCCTGCTTGTGTTCCCTCTCTCGCTGGCTGTCTCTATCTCTGTTGAATAAATAAATAAAATCTTTAAAAGAAAAGAACAAGGAGCTAAGTTTGAGACTAACAGCCACTCCTTGCTGGCTGTCGGAGCTCTAGCAAATTACTTCACACTCTGTGACTCAATTGTATCATGTTTAAAATAGGGATGATGCCACTGTCTTTCACAGAGGGTTTTCATCGCTATTAATTTATTATTAATGAATGATTAATGTAAAGTGATTATAAGAGCAACTGACACATCTTAACTACTCAATAAATATTAAGCATGTTTGTTTCTCCAAATCAACTTAGTAATGAGATGGATTGAGAAACCCAAGCCTGACTCTTGTTGAAGCTTTTCGAAAGATAGATATTTAAATTTGACAGAAAATATCGTAACTTTAGAACACAACTCGATCGGAGTACGAATTCTCCATGTGTACATAAACTGTGGATGTTGAGAGAGTTACCTTGGAGTAGACTCCGGAGCGGTAGGTCTAAAATGTAATTCCACATGTAAGGTCAGTTTGCATAAGAAATGTGCTACCTTCAGACATCTATCAGCATCATAGACAAAATCAAAAGCTAGGAAAAGGAAGAATAAATACTAGGATAATTCAGCCTGGTAGTGACATTTTTCATCAGGAGGGATAATAAAAGATGTCCCTGAAAGATGTTGTATTTAGTACCAGCACAAGTCAACAAACCTTCCAAGGATTCTTTATCAGTAGAAAGGCCCACAGAGGAGGACCAGAGGATCAGAGGCTAACTGACCTGGAGATTCCACATTTGCTGTGAAATGACTTTAAATATCTGTATAAAATTTACTTCCACACTCTCTATTGACTGAAATTGAACATTCTAGATATCTCCATTTTTTTTTTTAATTAAGATGCTCCGAATTTGCTGTAGGAAAAAAAAAAAGCAATTGAAACACAAAAACAAAATCTATTCTTTGTAATTGAAGCCTTAAAGAAGGAAGTATTAAAGGCGATTTAAATTGATGTAACGTGTAAATTTTCAATGTAAGAAACTACTTAATACCCCCTCACTCCTATCCACACATACTGATTGGCACCTGTTATCTGGTTGTGATAGCATCCGGCCATCAGAATTGACCAACAGTGGCTGGTGATGACAGTCCTAGTTGGGACCTATTACTTCCTCACATTGATTATTTTTGTGATTTTGATTTTTTTTTTCTTTTTCTTTTCTATTTCAATACTATTGCCTTTGGGAACTGGCTGTACTGCCACTGTACTTGTCTTTCTGTTTTATGTCGCATTTTGAGCAAAACTAGGTCTTCATTCACTTTATGCCACAGATCCCTTATGTGTCATGCCATGAACTCATTCACAGACTCTAGGAACTCACACTCTGGTAAATGTCTTCTGATTGGTCATTCATGTATTTTCTTTTTTAATTTAACAATCCTCTATTAGATTCAGAACAAAAGTATTCATTACAAAAACCAAAGTTTCAAACCTGCCTTGCTCTGTTCAGAAAAAATACTCATCTCTATATCAGATTTAACTTATTACTATTAATAAACATGCAAGAACTCATAGTTTTCTGCTCAAAATATCTCTCCTAATTGAGAGAATTATTATGAATAGAAATATCCTTCTTTTGTTGGATAGTTAAGGAGTGCCAGGGAATGATGAAGACAGGAGCTTGATCCTGCTTCTTTACAAGAGATTGTTCTCGGATGCAGCACTTGAAGAAAACAGGAGACTATGTCTTTCACGTCCACTCAAGTGCTGAGCAGTTACTCTTTTGTTAGAACTCCCAACAGAAGTCAGAAAATTAGATCGTATTAGGAATGAAGCCATTGGGGCGCCCGGGTGGTGCAGTCGTTAAGCGTCTGCCTTTGGCTCAGGGCGTGATCCCGGCATTCTGGGATCGAGCCCTACATCAGGCTCCACTGCTGGGAGCCTGCTTCTTCCTCTCCCACTCCCCCTGCTTATGTCCCCTCTCTCGCTGGCTGTCTCTCTCTGTCAAATAAATAAATAAAAATCTTAAAAAAAAAAAAAAAAGAATGAAGCCATCGATGAAAGATGACGATATTCCCATTGTTCAGACATGATATCCAACATAATGAAACGACATAGAAACACAATATATGTTAAGAACAGAAAAGATAATTTTTTAAATGAATTACCACATTCTAACATGGGCTCATTATTTTATGAGTCAACTACACATACTGAAAATATCAAGAAGGTTTATAAGTATCATAGACAGAAAGGCATAACTACCTTCAGTCTGAATATGTAAGGGGAAATAAAATGAGGGGAACCATGATCATACTCCCCAAGTAGTATAAACCAGGGAAAGGTACATAGGCTTCTGCAGTCTTGGTGAAGGGACCGTATCCTAGCTTGATGAAATTATTTGTTGACCTCTGAAATTGTGACATTCCATGCCTCTGGTCTTTGTACACACCGTCCCTCCTACTCAGGATGATGTCATGAATGTCTGCCTGGCAAACTACTACCATCTTACAAGAGGGATGTAAGGGCCACCTCTTCCAGGAAGTCTCCAGGATCCTTTTTGCTAGGGGATAATAGCCTCTATGTATCAGCAACTGTACGTAATTATTGGATCACTGAATACAACTCGTAAACTAAAGCTGATCAGCAAATCCCAGAGTGACTGATTCATTTTTAAATGTGAAATACATTACCTTAGGAAAAGATAAACGCAAGAGGTATTTTATAATAAAAGTTGTAAGCACATAAAACACTGATGATTTATAAGGGTCAATGACGTAAAGGGGCTGAAGATAAGTTTACAGATCTATGGAGCTGAAACAACAACAAAGATGAGATAGGTTTTTATGCTGTTTATATAATACTTGTGATTCAGTCATATATATGAATATGTAGACTTCTTCAAATTTTTGCCATGGCACAACTGTTAGAAAATAAACAATCTGGTAGACTCTTTCCATCTTTCTTTATTTCAAATGTGGTATCAAATTTTAGGTGGTCTCATATTAGAAATTGTGCAATTTTTTAAAATTTCACAGTTAGAATATAAAATAGTGTATGCCACTGACAATGTTTCTACGTGTTGAAGTATTTTTCCTCATAAGCACTGTTAGCAACTGGACAATTTACAGTATTTTTAATGCCAGTTTGCTTTGTCAATTCAATACCTTTAATATTTACTTCCACTAATAATAATATTTTAACCACCTAAAGTATTAACTAATATGGTAGTAATTTAAATAGCATTAAGGAAGGAAAACTGTCATTCCCCGTAACTGGATTTTTCCTGAGATAAATGGCATGAGAGTTATATCAGATGAATTTCTGAACCGTAATAACTACGGTTATACTCATATGACAGATGTAATGTGAACTATTAATCTGACTGTATAGAATTTCTCTTCAATTACCAATCAGTATTAATCTCAGCAAGTTCCAAGGTCACTCTAACCTTCCAAGAGCACTGATGTGTTATATAATTCGTAACTCCATCTTTAATACATTCCCAGCAGCACCTAGAATGATATTAGTTAACATCAATATTTTAAAAATATGTTATATTGCTGACTCGGTTCCTTCAATAAAAGTTAAGACAGTGCAATTCCTAAAAATAAACAATTCCATTTAAATTTTTAACTTTTCTTTAAATAATGTAATTTACATTTCCTGGAAATTCAAACTTCCTTATCATAATTTCAACAAATTAGAAGATATGCAGCATGATTCCCCTCATCTCTCTTTTTCTCTCTCTCTGCAGCGTACTAGAAAGTGCCCTCCAGGGCCTCTCAGAGCAGAAATCCTTTGGGTGCCTTGCTTGGGTGAAGTTGTGGATTGCTGCTTGGTTTCATTTCGTGTTAAATCATAGCTTTTGAGCTCAGACCACAGGCCATATTAATACAAAGTATGAGTGAAAAAAGAGGAGCGATGCTAAGGGGCCGGAAGCCAAAGAAGATGTGGATTCACAAGGCAATGGGCACTCGCCCAAACATCTCAGCTGATCTCACTGATGGACCAACGAAGTTGCCATTTCTGCATTGAGTGTCAGATAACATGCCAGAGGATGCCTGCGTGTGCATGTGTGTGTGTTTTCTATTTAATCCTCACAATAGCATGACCTACGTTTATCGAATAAGGAAGGTATCACAGAGCACAAGACAGGCAATGGCGTTGCACTTCGCATCGAGATTAAGCTCAGAGTCAGATGTTAGAATATAAATTGCCAGAATTGAAAATCATCAATTAAATCTCAAACCATCTTTTGATCTCTAGGACCTGGAAACTTGGTATCTAATTTTGCAGGGGTAACATTTTTTTTTTTTTTTAAGCATTCTCTCTTTTGCATGGGCAAAGGGGACTCCAAGCAGATGAACTGGAAAAAGGAAAGAGGGACAATAGCCCAACAAGTCCCCTCTTCCTCGTTCATCTTTTTGCTCCTGTTCCCAGGCACTAGCAATGCTTCTCCCCTCAGTCACAGACACCCATTGTATTGACTCTTGATGATCTATTCGTTGAACCAGTATAGGTCATTCTAGGTCTTGATCCCTAAACTACTGCTGACATTTACTATTTGTTCCATTGCCAGTGACAAAGGCGGGATACTCTTTGTTACTTCTCCATTCGGAAAATAATTGTTTAATCAAAATTCATAAGTTTTTAAAGCAAAAATGAAAACAGATAGAGCAGAAACATAATTTAATCCATTGTTAATCCAGCTTGCTTTGAAATTGAATAAAAATGAAAACAACTATCAAATAAACACAAATTATTTTTCCCCACATGTCCACTCATCTGGTATAGAAGTATGTACAATAATACCTCTAGATTTTTGGTGACAGCAAAACATAATTGTTGGAAAAGGTTTTCAGTACTGTGTTTTCTACAGACAACTTTGCACTAAAATAACACAGTTTAGAAAGATCTCAAAATCCTTTATTTTTACCCACTGAAAGTAATTGATAGTCCATAACTACAATTGGGAGAATCTTTATGTATGTGTGTGGTTAATAAGTATATATTTACATTAGCCATGATAAAAGCAAATATGTACATAATTATTTCTTCTTGAAACATTATTATAAAACGTGTTACCATAATGCTTGATTTGTTTTAAAAAATAAGTACCATTTTTTCTCTAGCAGTTTCATATTTTCATCATATCGTTTTCATGATTCTTCCCTTAGAAATTTGTTGTGATAAATCTGTCCCTCAGCTGTGAGTTCTTCACACAGTATGATAAATTCCCCAATAGGAAATAGTTTTTCCTTTTCTTTTGCTGCGTAAGAAATTCCCTCCAAATGTACTGGCTTAAATGGCGGTAATCGTATTGAAATATACGTGTAGAGAATCAACATGTTATACACCTTCAATTTACACGATGCTGTATGTCAATTATATCTCAATAGAGCTGCAGGAAAAACACCAACCATTTTGTTTGTTTCTCCTTCTGAGCTCAGGAACTCAGGCAAGGCCCAGCGGGGCAGTTCTATAGCTCCATGTGGTCCCCACTGGGGTCCCTTACACAGCTGCACTGAGCTGTGGCTGGCAGGGGCTGGCGGTTTCAAAATGGCCTGACTCCATGGCTGGCAGCTGCTGATGGCCGCCTGCTGGGAGTTCAGCTGGGGCTGTCAACAGGTGGAGTGACTTTACCTGTCCTTAACATGGCTGCTTAGACTTTCTCACCGCATCTTAACCGCCACCCAAAGAAAGAGTATTCCAAGTGCCTGGGAGGGGAAGCTGCGCAGCCCCTACAGCCAGCTGTAGAGGTAACATAACTTCTCTTCTGCCACAAGTTATCGTGCAAAATAAGGGACAGGTGCAGCCAAGATTACAACAAGAAGAAGAAGTAGACCCCATTCCCAAAGTGACCTTGGAAGAAGACCTTTAGGATGGGGAGTATTGCTGTAGTCAACTTTGAGAGTCCAATCTGCCACAGAACCTTTTCTCACAGCTTAAATTCGAGAAAAGTAACAAAAATCACATATTTTTTCAGTGTTTATTTTGTTAAATGGTATGAAAGCTTATGTGTCAGGAAGTTCTAGAAAGATCCAAAGTATGAGATCATCTGATCTTGATAATTCTGCCTTTTAAGCTTTTATCATGAGAGCAATGAGCAGTTACAGAAGTATTTTTACCATATTCAAACATACAATTTGAAAAGATCACCAAGGTTGCTGGAAGAAGAATAAATTTTGGTGGAGTGAGTCAGAGAGGAGACAAGATTCAATTTGAGGGAGATCTATTAAAAGACAGTTCATGTGGCAATCTTGTGGTTTGTACGATGGTCATTTGCATGGGGATGGAGAGAAATGAACATATTTGGAACAACTTATTTAATTTAACAGCATACTACTTTTTCCTATTACAGTATCTGTAATGTTGGGATATACTGATGGCATAGTGATTTGGCAGCATTGTTTTTCTCAGTGTTAAATAATGTACGTTAGAACACGGCATAGCAGAGGCAAAACTATACGGTACTTCAGGTGGTGCTAGGTACATGTAATAAATGGTAGATAACGCTTTCTTTGGGACTGAGTGACAGCTAAGTTTGATTAATTTATTTTCTCCAGTTATAATTTTTTTGAAATATTATACACAGAGGCAACTCAAATGTGTCATGCGATTGATGTGCCTAATTTTTTAACTGAGCTAAAAAAATTATTTCTAAGATTTGACTGCAAACGACCAGATATGGTCAGACTGAGTTGGTGTAATGCCTAACTTAGCATTGTTTCTCATTCCATGTGACTCTTTTCAATCAAAAGTTTGAAGAAACAATTTAAATATTCTCTGTAGCAAATGCTTTGCTACATGGGGTAGACGATTTTCATTGTGTTTTGACATCCTTCTCTAAACACATTTTGGGTAGCAGTCCACAAGCAAGAACAGGCTCTTCCAGTGAAAATGAGGTAGAGAAGCATGGCCATGACGTCACTCAGACCTTGCTCAGTTTCACCCCAGTCCTTGCTAATCAGCTACTTTTCACTTGTCATCAACTTCATACTCATCAAGCCTCCCTTCCAATTATAAGTAGTCCTTCTGGAAAAGATTTAAACTGAAAAGATTTAAAAAGCCAAAATATCGTAACAGGAGATTAGAAAACCTCACTTTCTCCAATATACGATCCAATTATAGATGGATGAATGATGATAAACACATCTGTTATATAGAATGTCAATGAATTCTAACTAATTAACAGCAAGTTAAGAAAAGGTCCACACTGAAGAGAACCGCAAATGCTATCCATTATACCTGAATTCTCATCGTATTTATTTTCTCATGAGATAATTAAATGATATTAAAATTATACTCAAAACAGCAGAAGACATGGTACTGTATTTCTTTAAAACTTACATTTTATTTTCAGAAGCTCTGTTAGATGGAAGGCACAACTTATAGTCTGGTTACTGCAGTCACGGACAGAGAATGGCGAGATTTATGTTATTATCATTCAAGCTTTCTAAAGAGTTACTTCTGGAAGTCACTACAACTAGCTGGTATGTGTGGTTTTCTGTGGTTCATTACAACCACATGCTCTTTTGCTATGTTGACTGGACAGAGTAGGGTGCTAGAGTAGTTGTAACTGATTTAACTGATTTAACCAAATACTATCCTATTAATAGTACAGCTTTTACTGGTTTTGATAACAATGTAATGATCTTCTCAATGTACAGATAAAATTACCCAGCCTGAGTCAGAAAGATATACACTTCCTTTTTTCCTACTAAATGAGGGATGGATTTCCCCTCATCAGACCATACATTCTTGCCCTGCCATCCTAATGACCAATGGTATTTGGCCTGTAGCTCGTTGGGGTTAGGGAATAGTCTAAATCTGTGAATCGGCGTGAAGCTTACTGGTCCATGCCTGAGGTGAACCCATGATCATGGCTTCGGTATCCAGCAGCCAGAGTGCTTTGCCAACCAACCATTGCTGTTTGCTCCCTAGTTGCAAGAACATTGGTAAGTGGAGGGACAAAGTCCTTGGAGGTTGGAATACAACTTTCTCTTTTTGAAGTGTTTCTACCTCAAATTACAGGACAACATTGACAAGTTGTTTGACCTATCATGCTAAAGCACCAGGATAATGATAAGGCCAGTCCAAGAGCTGTGGATTTACTCATAGGTGAGTTGGGTCTTTCACCACAGAGAAAGCCCTGCAGAATCCCACACTTGACAGTTTGTACAGTTTGCCATTTCTAGGAATTTTGCTCACTGTCAATACAAAAAAATTATTAAAGAATTTTATTATCAACTCCAGTGGAATCCCTTGCTTATCATAAGCCATTGAATATAATAATATTTATAAATTTTGTGAAAATCATCTTATTACTGGAGGCTTTTTTATCTAGAAAATTGAATGAAAAGAAATTCCATAAGAAAAATCTTTGTGAAGTCAAACATATGCCATAAGTGTGATGTCATCCTAATGATTGCTAGATACCATTAGCATAGAGAAGAGGTATCTGATTTAATTGGACATTACTTGATTTGAGCACAAAAGAAAATCAAATGTTACATTAGTTTCAGAAATACAGAGAAATTGAACCTAATGTTTTATACTTGATTTTCTACATATCTAGTTTTTTAAAGATTTTATTTATTTATTTGACAGAGATAGAGACAGCCAGCGAGAGAGGGAACACAAGCATGGGGAGTGGGAGAGGAAGAAGCAGGCTCACAGCGGAGGAGCCTGATGTGGGGCTCGATCCCAGAACGCCGGGATCACGCCCTGAGCCGAAGGCAGACGCTTAACGCGGGGCCACCCAGGCACCCCTACATATCTATTTTTTAAGATTTTATTTATTTATTTATTTATTTATTTATTTATTTATTTATTTATTTATTATTTGAGAGAGAGAGAGCACACATTGGCATGCACGCATGCTGGAGGAGGGGAAGAGGGGGAGGGGGAAGGACAAGCAAACCCTGTGCTGAGCGTGGAGCCTGAGGTAGGGCTGGATCGCACAACCCTGAGACGATGACCTGAGCTGAAATCAAGAGTCGGGCTGAGCCACCCAGATACCCCATACTTGCTTTTCTAACGTAATATAGCATGAAGCAGAAGTTATTTACTCGGATTCCTTAAAGGCATCCTTTAGAATACAACTTGAAGGAAAAAAAAAAAAAACCCTAGAAAGCTATTCTTTAATGTATTTTTATTTGCTTCATATTTAATATGCATAAAACATCATTTCCCCAGGAACCAAATCAGATTTAGAATTGAGGCTTCTAGATTTGAAAATAGTGCCATCTGCGTTATTATTACTTATCAGGCAATGAAGAGCAGGCGTACGAGCAATTTTCCAAATAGTCTCTTTCACCAATGAAGGGCAGCTCATACGTAAGTGGACAGAAAATAGGTAAATTAAACAAATATTCCCTGCATCCAAGGGGAAAATGTGACAGTGCAACATAGAAAAGACATGGATGATGGCTGTCTACAGAGTGGCAGACTGACACGGAGGTAGGATTTAAGAGGAAATGATATGAGGGGCGCCTGGGTGGCACAGCAGTTTAGCATCCGCCTTCGGCTCAGGGCGTGATCCCGGCGTTGTGGGATCGAGCCCCACATCAGGCTCTTCCGCTATGAGCCTGCTTCTTCCTCTCCCACTCCCCCTGCTTGTGTTCCCTCTCTCGCTGGCTGTCTCTATCTCTGTCAAATAAATAAATAAAATCTTAAAAAAAAAAAAAAAGAGGAAATGATATGATAACCAAAAGACCACAGCAGCCGAGAGGGCAAACTGAGATGCAGCTATCCACAAGAAGCTGGGGGCGGGGGGTGTGGTTCCACCATGGCTCTCTCAGTCCCAGCGGCTGCTCTGTGTGGTGGTAGCAAGTGAGAATAAAAATAACCAGTTAATGAAGATTTTCACTTGAAATTATAGATCCTGGATCTTCAGATACTCAGCAATTTCTTCAAATGTGCAATTAGCCTGTCAAATCTGATACACGTCAGGATGAGATGTTGACCAGCCCAGAAAGTTTCTGGTAATATGCTACAAGCTTCACTTGACTGAAAGATAATGGAATAACATTTAAAAAACCCGATTTGAGGATCCCAGAGAATATTTCACTGCCAGTGAGCTTGCAGCTGAAAACCTTGTGCCCCATCCTCCAGGATCCAGAAACTAACAAATGTAGGAAGTGGAGCAGCTACGTGCTAACATGTTTCTACGGGCCGCCCTGCCAGTGCCCCATCTAGTAATAAAATGCAACTCTCTGAGCAATGACTATGGATAAAGACTATATTATATTTTACCCAGGGAGGAGAAATTCCTGCCAGTATATGTAGAAACAAATTTAGAGAGAGAGAAACCTCTGAACGTAAACATCAGGTCTTTAACTTTCTTTGTTGCAAATGTCAGATGGCTTAAGAGTTCCATGTCCTGGAGCTCTAGGTGATGCCTGTGGACACTGGGAACTGACTGACGGGCTATGGATGCTGAGCCGCGGCCTGGCTCGTGCGTGCCAAGGAAGATTTACATCAGGATTTCCAAGGAAATATGCATGCTGCAGGTTGGAAAAAAAGGATCTGAATAGATACTCATTTTTTTTTTTTTTGCAGAAAAGCAAAGATAAAAGCATAGCGTCTATAATAAGAAGCTTTTTTTAAAAAGAGGGAAAGAGAAGGCCATGCCAAAAATTCAAGAAAGATGTCTGAAAAAAGGGAATGCATTGCAGAATCCAGAGGAAAGTCTTAAAAGTAGGTGTGCTTGACAAGCAATTGGAAAGTAGTCCTAAAAAGAACACACATGAAAAAGTAAAATTGAAAAAAAAAAAAAAAAGGCCCAGCAATGAGTAATTAGTAATATCAGTGTCGACTCTTTACGGTTTCAGTTGATTTTCATTTCAATTATAGATTTACAAAAGGAATATCTTTCCTCGCCTAAAACATTTACTTTTTCTGATTTTTGTTCTTCTTAACATAGACAACTGACATGGTAACATGGATAATTTGAAATCTTTCTTAGAATTACCACTGATTTACAACATTGTTGGAAGTGGACAGATATGGAAGTATTATAAGGTTCAGAGTAGGGGTGTGTAACACAGGTATGGGTCAATACTAGGTCCCATTTACAGTAAAACATTGCTTAATATTTCAAGAAAACAAGCATTGCTCAGTACTGCTGCTTCAGAATTCTGATCAACAGTGGAAATGTACGAGGCTCCTGGGTGGCTCAGTCATTAAGTGTCTGCCTTCGGCTCAGGGCGTGATCCTAGAGTCCTGGGATCGAGTCCCACATCAGGCTCCTACACTGGGAGCCTGCTTCTTCCTCTCCCACTACCCCTGCTTGTGTTCCCTCTCTTGCTGGCTGTCTCTCTCTCTCTCTCAAATGAATAAATAAAATCTTAAAAACAACAACAACAACAACAACAACAACAAAAACCAGTGGAAATGTAGTCAACCTAATAATGCTAGATCCAGGTAGGTTTAGAAATATTTTGAACACTACACAGCTAAGAGGCTGCAAAACCAGGGTTAGAATCCATCAGAGCCTCCCCTTGGGTCTATGTAGGTCCCAAGGCACATATGTTCTTTGGAGTCCCTGCCTATATACACCTGATTTTTAAAAATATTACGAAAAGATATTGAACATCACTAATCATTAGGGAAATATAAGTAAAAACCACAATGAGATATCATTTCACACCCATTAAGGTGGCCAATATAAAAAGACAAATCAAAAACAAAACAAAAAACACCAAAAACGAGGAAAAAGTCAGTGTTGGGGAGGATAGGGAGAAATTGGCAAACTTGAGCCGAGTTACTGGGAAGGTAAAATAGTGCAGCCACTATAGAACACAGTGTGGGGGTTCCTCAAAAATTACAAAGAGAATCACCAAAAGATACACTTGTGGGTAAATGCCCCAAAGAAGAGAAAGCAGAGACTCAAATAGATACTTGAACGCACCTGTTCGTGGCAGCATTATTTACAAGAGCCAAAAGGTGAAAGCAACCCAAATGTCCACTGACAGCCACACGGAAAAAGAAACTGTGATCTATCCATACAGACGAATGTGGTTCAGTCTCGAAGAGGAAGGAAATTCGGAAACATGCTGCAACACGAATAAAACCTGAAGACACAACGCTACATAAAACAAGCCAGTCACAACAGGACAACGAGTGTACGATTCCACTTACATGAGGGACTGAGAGTCGTCGAGCTCGTGGAGGCAGAGAGTAGAAAGGTGGCTGCCAGGGCTGGAGGGAGGGGGAAATCAGGACTTAGTATTTAATGGAGACAGAGTTTCCGGTTGCTAAGATACGAATCTCTGGAGATGGATGGTGGTGACGGCTGCCCCACCATGTCGATGGACCTGATAACACATTAAGTGAAAATGGTGAATTTTATGTTATGTACACTTGACCACGATAAAATAATTAAAAATGCATGGGCCGCGTGAGACATAATGGCTCGATGTGAGCATTTACAGCAATGGGTAGAGAAGAGGGGATTATGTATTTGTTTATTATCCAACCACCGTGGCTTCCTTGTCTGAACCATATCTGAGTGATCTTCGCTGCCAAGAACAAGCCAGTGCCTGGCTGCCCCATCCTCTATGCTGCCTGTGAATAGCAGCTTTCAGTGACTCACTCCCTTCTACTCATTTGCTTGTTTGTTTTTGCTGTATACCTAATAGACATTAATGTAAAGAAGAGGAACACCACGCAATCATAAAGCATTTTTAAATAATCAGTTCTAGCGTTCTTGACCTGTACGTACCTAATGACCACAAAATAAGCCAAGCGAGAATCAACAGAAGCACTGGGAAATACTGATAAATCAACAATGAGAGTAGAACGCTTTAACATACCTCTCTCAAAAATTAGGAGTGCAAAAAATAGCTTTTAATACAAAATTTTAAGTATGAATATAAAATTCCAAGTGTGTCAGATATCCCAAATGTAAAACCTAGAACTCTACAAGTCCTAGGGGAAAAGATGGATGAATTCCTTATATAAAAGCTCAGAGTAAGGAGAACTTCCTGGACTATGACTCAAAAATCCAATTTTTTTGCTAGGACTCAAAATTAAAAATTAGATTACATACAGATTATAAATTAAAACTTTGCATGGCCAAAAAAAAAAAAATCAACATAAACAAGTTACAACGCAATAGTGACCAAAACAAAGTGTTTTGCAATTTATCCACGAAGGGTTATAAGGAGCTTCTAAACCCTGAGAAGAAAAGCAGTAGCGAGCCAATTGGAAAATGGGCGTAGTTTATAAATAAAATGTGACTGACCCTTAGTCATAGAAAAATACGCACAAATTAACTCATGTATAGAGAATTATAAGTGAAAATTAGACTGAGTTACCATTTCTCACATATACTGTCAAATATTCAAAAGTACAGCAACTGATTCTCTATTGCCAACATGTCATGAAACAGGCACTTTTATACCCTGCTAACGGGAATTCAACACGGCACAACTCTTATTAATGTTTGGTAATATTACACACACACACACACACACACACACCTGCTGATCCAGATGTCAGTTCTACGTTGGATTTTATACCAAAGATACACTGACAAAAAGAAGAGCTGGTATCAGAAGAAAGCTAGTAGTTGCACAGTCATTTGTAACAGCAAAAGGCCAAGCGTAACCTTCTACCCAGCAATGAAGAATTGGTTGACTAAACCATGGTTCGTCCATACCATAGAGTACGTAGATCTGGAAAGGAAATGAAGAAAATCTGCACTAATGATAGGAGATTCTCTCCAGGATATATCTGTTGGAGACAAAATCAAGTAGAAAACACTGAGTGAAACAACTTTTATGAAAAAGTGGAAATATGTAACTATATAAATTTTATTTTCTCAAAAAGAAACAATGGATGGATACATCCAAACCTAATAAAAATGGTCACCTAGACAAATGGAGAGAGCATGAAAAGGAGAATTAGAGATGAGAATTCTTTTTAAGTTTTTATTTTAATTCCACTTAGTGAACATACAGTGTTCTGTTAGTTTCAGGTGTACAATATGGTGATTCAGTGACTCACTCAACTTTGACGATGACCACAATCCAAGTCCCAACCCAGAGTACTTAGCAAACGTGATCAATAATTCTTTCTCTGGTAGTGTTACATTTACATGGTACAATTTCAAATTCTATGGTAGAAACATAGGACCGCAAATCTTCCAACCATGTCTCTCTGGATCTCCTTGGACAGTACCCACTATATTCCTAGATTGTTTCTTTCAATGATTTTTTAAACTGTTTTTTTAATTGAAGTCTGGTCAACATTTGTTTCAGGTGCACAATACAGGGATTTGACAAGTTTCTATGTTACGCTCTGCTCACCACAAGCGTAGCGACCGTCTGATGGCTCTTTCAGTGATGATTCCACGTCTGCCTGCCACACATCCCCACCAGCAGGAAGGATAGTGAGAGCTCGTAGGTGGAAGGAGAGCAGTCTCATTTATGCAGAAAATGACAAGCTTTCACCAGGCCTGGAGTAAGACCGTCCCGGTCTACATGACATCACCCCATTGACTGAAGTAAGAGAAGAATGTTGGGAAGACCCATTGGTATTGTAGACAGTGATCTCCAAAGCCCTTAGAGGAAATGGATTCAGTCATCCAGGTGTGCCTGACATGTAGGGTTGAGCCAGCCCAGTGTGCGGGTCACACCCTGGGGCCCGCAGTGTAACAAAGGGCGCTGTCACCCTCACTGGCCTTGAGTGCTATAAGCCAGAGATGGTTCCACGGTTGGCACCTGGGGGGGAGAACCAACACTCAGCCACACCAAAGGGTCATGGTGGATTGCTGCTGGCCCAATGCTCTGAATTTGCCCTGTGCCAACCTGTATAACCAGTCATCTCAAATCAGCAATTTGGCACCGCTTCTGTGACCTGATCCTGTGAAAGAAATATAGAGGCTCCCAGTGGGGTCTCTTGGATCCACATGAGGCCGTGGGGCTAGGAGGACCCCAGGAAACAAGCCCCAGGGACCGCGTGGGCTCCATCCATCTGCTGGCCCGTTCACCACACATGGCCCTCACGAGATTCTAGTTTGGTGGCCTCCGTCCATGTAAAACCAATTTAAAAATGCATCAGTTTTGCCTTCTTGGCTTCCCTCATGTGGCTCTGGTCAACGGGAGACCATTGGTCGGTTATTTACAAACCAACTGAACGCACAACGAACTGCACGTCTATGATTGGACCCTAACAAGAAACTCGGCCCTTGCAACGATCTGAATTACCATGCGTATCTATATCTGTATTTTATAACGGCCATTCAGCATATACAATACTTCTTTCCATAGACAAATGCACTTCCAATGAAGCTTTGATTTTATATTTGCATTTTTAAGAAGACTGTTAAAAATGAGGAAGCAAGAACATGTTTGTATTTATCTCAAAACCTTCCATTTCAGTGGCATTTCTACTCTTAGATACCAGTTCAGGCAGAATGTGTCATCTTACTGATTTAAGTTCATTTATTTGATGATAACACTGAGTCTTTTCAGGAGGCAAATGCCTTTCTCAAATAAAGTGTAAAATATTGCCTTTTTCCTAAGGATGTTTGCCTCCTGCAAGTATAAAAGAAACTCGCTGCACAACATGTGTTGTTTGTAAACCCTCCCCTTTCATTATTTTGTCATGAACTCTTCTTTGAACTGCTCAGCCCAGTCAAGTCCAGAGCCCCTCCTGGGGTTTGGAGAGAGCCCGTTTTGGCGTCAGATGACGAGTTCTCCTAATACATGCCACCTTTGGGTCTAAAAGCGTCGCGCTCCAGTACAGAAGGCTCATTACATCCACGGTGAGCAAGCAGTCTTGCCCTGAGACGTCCAGGCCGGGTCATCGTCACCGTAAACATGTGTACCTCTCAGTCTTCCGTAAGCTTTTCTCCCCAAGGGATGCCATTTGGTACGGATCAAAATTCTGTCTTCTTGCATATTATTGACATCCAGTCATAACAATTTCACCAGAGGTGATATATGCCATATTCGAAAATCTTAAATTCCAAGGATCTCTGTTCTCCTAAGATTCAGACATTTTCTGTGAATTTTTAAGCTGCATTTTCAGATAGTAGGTGAGCATGGAAATATCAGGTAAGCTTAGCACTGATGGCTGAAATCACAAAATATGATTATGATGGGTGAGTGAGATAGATAATACCTAGATACCCACCTGTTTCTTGAACAATGGGGTACCATTCCTAATGTGTACCTTGTAAGTATGTGTATACAGATGTATACAATGTCATATATGTAATATCGTATATATCTGAAAATTATATAATAAGTCGATCAATAAAATGTCAAAATGTGAATTTCATTTTCAGGTAACCTTCATAAATTTAGCTTTTGGAAACAGATAATAGAGTCATCTGTACCTGTGAGAAATGTGCAGAACGGTTTCAGCAGAGAGGACGTCAGCTCAGGAAGAAAACGAACTGGGTTATGATTGGCAAGACACACTCCGTTGGACGTTTTGAAGAGAGGACATTCTAGCAATGATAAATGCTCCTGGGCACTTCATCCGTGTCTTTGCTCCAAAATCACAGGCAGAGGTCTCTGGGTCAGAAGCTATAGAAATGTTCTCTTGTCTCGTCTAATTTGGCCTCTATTGTTATACTGACCCAGGTATTTGCTGTTGTTAATAAAATAGCATATGTCATACTGAGCTAGATATCGAACTCTCTTTATAAAGTGGCAATGCATTTTCTTATGGATTTTGAAATTTGTGGTCTTTGTTCGAGTTTATTCAAAAAGTGTCTAGATATCATATATTATAGTTGTCCAAATTTCTTACTTCTCACTTGCTTGTAAATAAAGCAGAGCTAAGGGTGTTACAGAAATACATGAATTTGATTATGTTGGTATATTTAACTTTAGAAATGATGAAAAGAAGATGCAGTTTTGTGATCTAAATGTTTGGAACAAAACAAAGTTATGATGATTATTAATAGTCTATACTTGCACCCCAGTTAATCAGAGTAAGGGTTATTTAATCTTCTTTAAATTTCTAATCCCATTATTGAAATTCTGAGTTAGCCAAATATGTTCGCAAGAGTAAAGATAACTGAAACTTTCTATGATTTTGTAAGTTTGTCCAACATTTCCAAATACCAATTTTTATGACATACCTAGCCACCAAATGAACCTGCATCTTTCTCCAGGAAGAGAAGCTCAACCATAATGTGGATATAAGTCTTGGGACAAATCACAATACCCACTTTGCTTCTCTAAAACATTCCGTCTCAAAAACTTCTCCCAGGTAAAAATGATCACATCTGATGTCTGCTAGGTGATCAACCTGGGGAGTTCGGAAGTGCTAAGGAGTTTCTGGTGGTAGGGGAAGGGTCATGCAGAGAACAGTGGAGCAGAGCCCAGGGGAGTGAATGTATATAATGTGTGCATATATAGACATCCAAGCCCACATGTGTACCCACACACACACCCACATCCACTAAAACATATGCACATACACACACTCACATACACTTGCATTGCAGATAAAAGTGTAAGTAGAGATGGAGACATAGATGGGGATAGGTATGGGTATGGATATTGGTGCAGAATATCCCTCACACCTCTCAGGCACTTTAGCACTAGTTTGCAGAGCAAGCAGTAAAAGTTAACTGTCCAAGACTGATTCCCTGCAGGTTGGCCTCCCAGCGTCAGCCTCCTCTAACCTCCCTGGAAACCAGCTTTGGCCCCATGCAAATGACAGTCATCAGCCTTGGTCAACTGTAGGCTTCAGATCCTCACCTCACCTCTGTCCCACAGTCCACAGAGGAAGCTAGTGTTTTCTGAACCTTCGGCATTGCACTGGACGGTTTTTCCAGTCGCTTGGCATGTCATATAGCTATGGCTACAAGGCAGACAGACGCCCGTCCTGGGTCATGCCAACAGAGGGGCCTGGAGTTCCCCCTAACATGAACATGGAGCTAACAGTATGAGCCTGAAAACAAGGTTGTGCCATGTCACCCTGTTGCTGTGTCCTGGCTCCTGGCCATACCAGGGAAGGGACCAGTGCTTCCCTAGAGTGGATAACTGTAAGGCCTCCCGGGCCAAGAGCTGGGTCTCTCTCCTGGGTTCTGGTCTGGCTCTCCTGGTTCTCTGTGCACTGACATAGATTGCTGTGGATAAAAGGGGCCCTCTCACACCTGCTACTGCTCCTGACACCCCAGGTTTCCCTTACCTGGTACGTGCTGTCTGGTTATCTGTCCTTAACATTATAGCAAGCTCATTTCCTTCCCTTCTCTGTCACTCAGACCATCTACTGAAAAGTAGAATTCCCTTGGAATATCTGCAAGAATTGGTTGAAATACATCCCTGATAAAAGCCTAATTTTACTTGATCGTATCCTTGAAAAAAAAATTAATGGGAACAGGGGAGGGAGTACGGAAGCTGCTCAGGACACAGGAAAAGCTATTGCCTGAAGAGTCCCGTTGGATGGATAACATTTCACAACTTTCACTAAGTGTCCTTATAACTCTCACTTATGTTTTAAAAAAAAAAAAAATCATTGCAAGTAGTTACTTATTCCAAAGTACTCAGTTCCACAGCTATCTATGCTGTTATGCCTGCCTTTCAAGAGGCAGCATGGTCTAAAAGCCAGTGGAAAGCATTTTTGTCTTTTAGAAAATAATCTAAAGTCTCTTTTTAACTATAATCCCCGGCAAAGTATGGCGTATGGCTGTTCAAATGATGGCTTGGTATGAATGATGAATGAACGAATCAACGAATCAATGCATCACATGATGGAGGCATGAAAACACTCGAATCAAATTGAAGCCCCTATGACAACTGTCGGTCAGGTAATATAGACTTTACATCCTAAGGCACAGACTAAAAAACATAGTTTCAAGTTTGGGCCCTAGTTCTGGGTCCTGTAGCAGCTACCCCATTAATTTGTTTGGAGTGTTTATTAATATATTTAAATATTTTATTAATAAAGAATTGAAGGAATGATTCTGTGTTTTCGTTTAGGCCTACGCAATGAGATTTCGGTTTCTGTGTTGAGATTAATGTATCTCAGATTTAGAGTAGAATGTCAGAAGTTGAGAAAGATTCTTGAATTTTCCAAGATTTCGTAAAATGACACGACTGCCAAATGGGTTAATATGGAACCAGTAGAAGTTCTGGATTAAGCTAGAAAGGTCTACGATAGCCAGGAAAAAATTAACGGCTTTTGTTTTATATTTAAGTAGCTTAGCCTCTCTGCAGGTAGATATAACAGCAGATTGTTACATAATCGTTACAAACTTAAGTGAAAAGCTATGTATAATTGTGCACAAGATAGGGGAAAAAATGGAGAGAGGACTTCCCAGCCCCCTGCAAGAAAATGTAGTGATTGGCGTCATTGTGTCTTAACCATCCTGGAGCTCATCTTCTCCCATCAGGGATTTCCATGGGGTCTCTGGCTCCTTTTTCTTCCATCATTGATTGATTTCTCAAGCTGCTTCCCCATAAACAGAAAGAAACATTGCATCACATGCAGAGAGCAATTCTGGGTTCTTAAAATCCAGGGAAGGGCAGCTGTTCTGATCAGCTTGTCCAGATAAAGCACCACGCTTGGCAAGCTTCGTGTCATTTTCTAATTTTTTTTTTTAAAGTGTTTTTGTTTAACCTTTTTCTTGTCATGAAAATTCATGGTGCCTCCTGCCGGGGCTGCGCTGAATCAAATGCTGGGCCACCGCGTGCATCAGGGTGCTGACTTTATAAACGAGAGTGGGTTTTGAGGTCTTGGAGACCCTTCCAACATGCAAAGAGGGGGCATCATTTAGTTTGAGACAAAGACAGCAGAGTTTAGGACGTGCCCACTAGAGGTGTCTGCCGTCGGACGATGACAATCTTATAGCAATCAGCTTTTACTACACTTAGGGGGACTGTTGTGTGCGCATAGAAGAGAGGTTGGCTGGCCTGTAACCATCTGGGCTAGAGTGGAACTCTTTCCTGGCACTGGGGGCCACCAAAACCACGGACTAAGAAGTGACAAAGGCATTCAGCACCTCCGGCTCCCTAATCCCGCCCTTCTTCAGCGACTCCCCACAAACCGTCCCCCATCTCTTCCCACCTGCCAGAAAGAACACAAATCTCACCTCAAAACCATGGCCAATTTCTCTGGGCAGGCTAACCAAATCACGGGAAAGAGCTTTTTTTGTTGTTGTTGTTGGATGTTTGAGGAGACTTGGGAGGGTAAACTGAACCCAGAGGAGGAGAATGAATTAGAAATGTTATGCTTTTAATTTTAATAAAGCATCTTGTGTCTGGACCTACAAACACAAAGTTCATTTCTGAGGCTAAGAAGCAGGGCCGCCGGGTGCCTTTTGTTTTGCGAGGGCAGTCACCTCTCCCTCTCCTGCAGACAATAACATATGCATGAGATTCCACTCCTACAAATGGACCCCACGGGAAAATCAATGCTTTTTCGGTCATGCCAACCTAGTTATTTTTCTTTAATGATTTTGGGCTAACTACACACAGCGGACAATGTTCACTAGAAATAGATTAACTCGGCCTTTCAGTGGATGTGAGCTGGCTTCCAATGTTGGTCATGAAGACAAAAGCCAGCCAGACAAAAGCTTCTCCCCTCTCTTTCGGGGCTTTGATGCTGCTTTTCAGCCCTTCTGTGCTGTGACAACCTCATCGCTGGTGATTGATCTGAGAACCTGTGCACTTGGATTCCTTGAAACTTTTTGTCTCGGTGTCCCTGCTCTCTACTTTGCATGCAGGTCCTGTATCTGTGACTTCATCATATCCATGTCCTGCTACCAGATACAGAAGCGCTTTGTTCGGCCTCTCTTCATGCGGGAGGAGGTTTTCCTAGGGGTTGCTTCTTGTTCTCAAACATGAAAATGTGTGAAGCATAAAACTCCAGCTGTGAATACTTACCTCCCTGCAGTGTTAAAAAGTTCAATATACAAAACACCTGGTTTCAAGTAAAATGTACATCAAGATATACGGCGGAGAGACAGATTTAATATACCCCATAGGGCCCTGAGGCGGTTTTTAAATTAAAGACACAACACACTTTCTTTTCTTTTTTTTTTTTTTCAGTTGCGGTTTTACTATTTTACAAATAATGAACCAATAAACATCACACAGTCGAAGGGGCAGTCGTAAGGAGAGTGGAGAAGGCCATTGTCATGTAAATGAAAATCCTGCTCAGAGTTACCTAGACGCTTTGTAAATGTATTCCTGGTCAGTAAAATCTTTGTACCAGTGATAAATGTGGCCAAAAGCCTCAGAGATTTAAATTCAGTAGGAAAGAGTAGGTCTCTAACTTCCGTGGCCTAAGCTTAATGTTTAGCGTGACTACAACTCACTTATTAGGAGAGAAAAGTGGGAGAGGGGCCCTTTTAATGGGAGGCACCCCCCCCCAGTGTCTCCTACCTTCTAAGTCCCCGAAAAGTGTGAGAAATTATTATTAAGGACTTGAAATCCTCCAAAAAATAAACTTCACATTTTTGAGTAGGAAAAAAAAAAAACAACTATGGAAAAATATTGCAATTGGAAAAGTGGAGATGACAGGAAGCATTTTTATACGACTGCTACAAGTTGTTAATGGGAGGAAAAATCTTCATCGTGTTATTCTTCTTGGTCTGAATTTCCCATTTCAAGGAAAAAAGAGCAAAGTGGCTGTCCCTAGCAAGTACGGGGAGTGTGGGCGCCGGGAGACGTACAAGGACTCATTTCAGTGTATACAGTCTCCTTCCAAGAATGTGCCAGAAGCTCCAGCGGAAGCTGTTCTCGCTTCCCCTCCCCTTCGGTTCACACCCCTGCACCCTCCTCTGGCTTCTCCACCTGCTTCTTTGGCCTGGACACCCGGGACAGTCAGGGTCAGTTTCTGCCCAGCGTCCCTCTGTAATCACGGGGCAGCGATGCAGGTCACCCCCCGCGCTCCACGTTAGAAAAGGTGGAAAGAAGGGGCCTGAATTCAGCCCAGCATCTCACCGGTCGGCAGCCGACGCACAGGTGTCAGAAAGCTCAGAGCCTCTGGCCAGCGCTGAGGTCCCGTCTCGCCGCTGCTTCCACTCTCCGCGTGACCCAGGGGATAGCTGTGCTGCCGGGTCCTTCTCTGTAAAGAGGGAAGCCAAAGGAGCAATCTCGTCACAATTCGAAGTGGATCAGGTGATTTCAAACAGGGGGAAAAAGGGTTAGAGCAGTTCCGGTCACAGAATAAAACAGAACCCTCAGCCACCACCATCACCATCATCATCATCATCATCATCATGTCGGTTTTAGCAAACTTTTTCATTCTACAGGAAATACACACCCTACCAACAGCTCTTGGTTCCATTTTAATCTTTTGCTGAGCTCTGATTTCAAATATTTGGCAGAAATGAGAAGATATGCATATTTTGTATAAAATACCGATGCAGCCGTTCAGATACTCAACCTCCAGGATACTCTTCTTTAAAACCAACGGAGCTTCACCGGATTTGGAAGCTTGCATATCGAGGTGCCAGGAACAGTTCCAGTTTTAGTTTAGCACGGATAAAACGGATGTGTCATTTAGCATCCCAACTCTGAATGCCTAGTCAGAGCCCCCTATGCTTAGGCAAGCATGCTTTGGAACAATACAACAGCCCTCTGGTCACTCAGTTCTCCTGCTGTCTGCAATGATCATTTTGTTCTCCTCCTAAAAAGAACCAACACCCCTCCTCACTTTTCCATTCGCCAGAGTTCGGTGATCTTGCCAGAGAAAATAAAGACCACTGGCTGGCCGGGCTCTCAACGTGTTGTGACCTGCGTCAGCAAGCCCTTTCCCTCCTGTTAAACCAAAGACTTTTTTTTTTTTTTTTTTTTTTTTTTTGTCCGAGGCCGGTCTAACAATGTAGGTTTCAATACTCTGTAGTCTCCATGTTTCCACATCCACCGCCACCCTGCTTATTCTCCACACAGTTATCCTGGTAGTCAAAGAGCATCTCTTATCTGCTGAGAACCTTCCAGTGAGTCCATCGCATTCAGAGTAAACACCAAAGGCCTTCTCATGACGTGCAGAGCCATAGAGCCACCGTTCCCAAGATGTGCTCCCTGGAGGAGTGGTGTCCGGTCCCCTGGGAACTTGCTAGAAATGCCTATTCTCGGGCTGCACGTCAGCCGTGGAATCAGAATTTCCAGGGGCTGAGAAAGCTGCTCTTTTACTAGCCTTCCAGGTGATTCTGACACATTTCTCATCCTTTATTCTGGTCTCAACTCCGAGCTCTCCTTCATTTTTATCACACAGCCCAGTCATGTTCCCCCCTTTGTGTTTGCTCTGCTTCACACACCATTCCCCACTTCGCCGCTCGCCTAGGAAGGCCCCTTCCTCCTAAATGGACTGACTCAGGTGTCACCTTCCCAGCTAGGGTTTTCTCAAACCACCTCTGCTAAATTTCATCGTCCCCGTCTACATGCATTCTGTCTTCCTTCCTAGTTACTTTTTTTTTTTTTTTGTCCATAGTATTATTGTCTCATCAAACACAAAACATTTTACTTATCATTTTTTAAAAGATTTTCTCAATTTATTTGAGAGAGAGAGCATGAGTGGGGTGAGGGGCAGAGGGAGAAGCAGTCTGCCCGCTGAGCAGGGGGCCTGATGGGGGACTTGATCCCAGGACTCCCCAGAATCATGAGCTGAACCGGAGGCAGACGCTTAACCGACTGAGCCACCCAGGCGCCCCTTACTTACCATTTTTGCCCCGTGGCACTAAGATACGAATGAACACCTCTCCTTCTGGCGTCATTTTTCAGCACTGTTCACGAGTCTACCACCACGGCCTAGAACAGCGGAAAGGCTGTCCCTTCAGTTTCGTAGGTCCCATCCAAACTTCAACTTGTGGACACCTCAGTTTTTCTTTACAACAGGGCACGTGTTCTGCAGCTTTTGCTGTAGCAAAAAATAATCCACAAATTTTAAGGTCTTAAGTTTGGTCCTGTTTTTCTTGGACAGGGTCACACGGGGACTCTGCGGAAGGGCCAGTTCTGTTAGGATCTGCTGTGCTTTACTGGACTCGGCTCCGCTCCTTGCCACACATCTTTTTACTCTGAGACCTCAAGTGAAGGAGAACACTCAAGGGGCAGGGTGAGGTCGAGGGTACTTGCCCTGTCTCTAAAAGGTCCTGCTAAGATGTGACAAATGTCTACTCCCATCCCACCGGCTAAAGCTAGAGGCATGGCCAAAACCAAAATCTATGGAAAAGTGAACATATTTCTTCAATGAGACCGGGTAGCAAGAAGAGGGAGACGAAAAGAGTTGGAAACGAATAATACAGTCTACCACGCTATGGAATCCCTCCAAAGGTGAGGTAATCTTTCTTGGATTTCAGAGAGTTGCAGTATTTTTGAAGGAACAGCCACAGTATGGAGAGAATCACCATGTTGTGAATGTAGACTGGCTGGCAGGGTACACAGGGAAATGGGAGCTTTTCCCTGTAGAGTTATGCGGACTTTCCTCTGTCAGGTACGATTATGGGAGAGAAAGTAGTATCCTCGCTTTTCATACAACACATGTAAGGCTTGCTTAAAATTGTTGACAAAATGGTATATTTTACTTATGTAATTCTTATGTTCATTGTGATAAATACAGATAGTTTACCAATATGCATAAAGTTTACCATTTGAACCATGTTCATGTATAATTAATTCAGCAGCATTAAGCACCTTCCCAATACTTTGCAATCATCACCTCTTCTAGTTTTAGATTTTTCTCATCAACCCAAATGGAAACCTCCTATCTATTAAGCAGTCACCCTGCATTGTCTTACCCCAGCCCCTGAAAACCACCCATCTGCTTTCTATCTCTGTGGGTTTGCCTGTTCTGGGCATTTCATATAAATGGAATCCCACAGTATATTGGCTCTGGTCACCGCCTTCTCTTACTTAGCAGAATGTTATCAGAGTTCATCCGTGTTGTGGCCTGTATCCAGACTTCCTTCTTTTCATGGCTGAATAATATTCCATGATACGGATGGACCACCAGTTGTTTATCTGGTCATCTGCTGATGACATTTTGGGTGATTCCAACAGCTGGCCATGGTGAAAAGTCTCCTGAACATTTGCCTGCATATATTCGTTGCAGTACCTGATTTTGGTTTTGCGGGGGGGGTCTATACTTAAAAGTGGATATAATGTTTTAATAGGAATTGAGATAAGTTAAATAGATCTGGTAGGGCAATATTTTAGATGATGACAAAGTTTTTTTTTAAACCACATTTTTCTTGTTACCCATATTCCACCCCCCCGGCCCCCACACACCAATCTGTTCTTTGCTTTAGGAGGAATACATATATAGCCTAGAATAAAGAGTTACAGAATATATTTCTTTTTTATTTGAGCCAAACATTTCAAATGCTAGAGTCAGGCACTTGAGATAAAATATCTTTGACATTCAGAAGATATATGTTTCAAATATCAGCACTGAAAACATGATAAAATGGGGCATGGGATGTATCTGTAAACAAGAGATTGGAAAGAACATATATGAGAAGCCCGGCTAGTCTCACCACCAGCCCCCAGACTCTCTCCACCACCTCCCATCCCAATCCCACTAAGAATGAGACAGTCATCATCAGTTGGTGAGAAAAAGAGTCAGAGTTATGGAAAGAGCAAAAGGGTAGTGGATGCAAAGAAAAGAAAAAGGGGCATTTTGCCCTGACCTCCCCACGCGGCAGGCAGGATTGAGAACCTGGGGGGGAAGGATAATAAAAAGGTGAAACCTTCAGTCAAGTTTTGGGAAAACCTCCGAAGATAAAGGACCTATACCTTGATTCTCTGGAAATCACAGTGGTGTAGACAGCCGGATCCCACACGGAGCTGAAACAATGAATACCAATGGATTAGTACCTGTTTGGGCGGGGGAGTGAGCACATCCTCAAAGGCACCCTGCCTAGGGTCAGGGTCACACCACGAAGTGTGTGTGATGGCCCGTCAGGGATGGAAGAATTCAGTGCAAACCTAGTGACTGGAGACCAAAGGGGGACCTCAGACATCAGATATCATTGGGAAGAAATGCCGGCCCCCGACCTTAGGAGAATTCCATCGCAGGAGTCAGGAACAATGCCTGGGGCTCTCATGTTCCTTACAGAGTACAAACCAGTGTTTTAAGCACTTAAAATATATTAAATAATATAATATGATTGTCAACACTATGCAACAGATACTGTTATTATAATGCTGCTATAGATACAGAAATTAAGGCATAATTAGGGGACAAAACTTGTCCAAGGTGGCCCAGATAGGAGGAAGACCTGAAATGATGTTGACAGCTCCCACCTTCCATCCTCATCCCTGGAGAAGGACATGGGTTGGGGGGGGGGGGTGTCAGATGAGATTTTACCTTGAATTTCAAGATTAAGTATTTTGCCTTCAGTGGACATTCAGACTTCTCCATGGCATGGCTAGCCACTTACCCATCTATCCGTCTACCTCTTATTACTTACCCAGTTCTACATGGCTCTCACTGCCTAGCGCCGTGCTGGCTTAGCAATAAACACTGGAAAATGTGCTTCAGGAATCAACAAATAAAATCAAGGAGTTTATTTATTTTTTAATTTACCAAGATGCCTACACTGATCATTACATTCATGATTTTTAAAACAATCGAAACAGGAGCAATGTAAATTAGCATTCTCTGAACTTTAACATGTCTTTGAAATTTACACTGACTCGAAGGTTGAGGAATGTAGCTGAACAACAGTCAGTGTGAGGGCAACAGATTTTACTGGCTTAAAATTTCCACTTTGGCAGAATACTGAACCACAGAATGTTATATCTAGAACGCATCAATACTGTCCTTAAATAGATGGAAAAACTTCAGAGGTGTAACTTTAAGATAGTTCGCATTGCTAAATAATTACAACAAAGGTTTGAATAGGACCCTGGTCATACAATTGTATGGTCCCTGGTCTGTTCTTGGAGAGCTGGTCTGTCCTTGAAATTAGTATAGCCTTCATGTTTTGTTTTTGTTTTTAAATGAATGTTTTTTATTCAATTTCTTTTTTTTTTAAGATTTTATTTATTTATTTGATAGAGAGGGACAGCCAGTGAGAGAGGGAACACAGCAGGGGGAGTGAGAGAGGAAGAAGCAGGCTCCCAGCAGAGGAGCCTGATGTGGGGCTCGATCCCAGAACGCCAGGATCACTCCCTGAGCTGAAGGCAGACGCTTAACCGCTGTGCCACCCAGGCGCCCCTGTTTTGTTTTTTTCTCTTTAAACTTCCTCATAAAAGTAAAGTGTTATATGGGCCAAGAGAAAAAAAAATATCTTTAGACAACCTGGCACTCCAATAACTTTATTTTAAATCATTAGGCATGTATTCCTCTCTACCCGGCCATTGCAAGCTAAGGAATTTTATTAGACCAGGACTATATATTTTTATTACATTAAATTAGACTAGTTGTTATAAGGCTAAACAGGGCATTATTATGAAAACCTCATGTTGTTCTATGAATCACAGCTTGGGTTTCTAGCTAGTAATCTTAAATTTAGCTTGAATTTACTCTAGCATCTATTTCTATAAGTTCTGTATTAGGTAGAGGAGATTCGACACTTATATTTTGAATAATATCCCAACTTTAAAAGTGGGACAAATTTGTCCTTGCACAAAGTAGAATCACTGGCCTGTTCTCACTCTGACAATTAGTAGTGCATCTAGAAACCACGTTTAACAGCTCGATTACCAGGTTAATATTATAATCATAAAAAGAACCCACACCAGACATTCTAATTCAGTTTTATCTATAACTGAGGGGGAGCGAGGCCGGGGCAGAGCTTTTGCTGCATACTTTTTATATACAGTATCCATATCAGTTTTGAAGTACAGTGTTTGAAGGCATATTTGGGGGTGGGGTGGGGCGGGTTCTGCCCAAAGTGCACTGCAGAGGGATAAAGGTGAGGTAGAGAAGTCCTATGTGTACTTCCGGTCTACCTGATGGATCTCTTGCCACAGGTTGTTTTCCGTGTTTTCACCTTTACCTTCTCTACATCTTCATTCTTCCAATAGGATGTGCACTGGGTTCTGTAACACAGACGTTCCCGAGCCTAGCAACACTCTCTCGACGGTGACCATCTCGTGAACTCCTTTCTCTGTAAGTGACGGCAGAGGCGGGCTGTACAGAAGAGACTCCAGTAACCCATTCCAGGGAAAATGCATTCCCGCATAGCTTGGTTTGCTCTGGGAAGAAATGTCCAAAATTGATATCTGGGCAGAATATATTTTAGAATCAGCGCACCACACTGACAGCCCATTCACAAACACTGCAGGCACCTTGATGCTTCCCAAAGCTGCTAAAAACACAAAGTGGATTATGCCATAGTTGTCATTTAAACTCGCAGTGAAAATAGTCTGATAAATATCAACCTGCCAGTGGACTGCTTAATTGTTCTATTTTGCCAGGAGCCAACATGATAAGGTACAATTTATTCAATATAACATGATGGACAAACAAATATTTAACAGGTCCTGATTAAAATCCATTGCCAGGTAACAATACAGCTTCGATATCAGCGGCAGCTGAACACCAGGTAAGGATTGCACGGATAACTGAATTTGAAGAATGAGACGGCTTGAATTTGAGCTCACAGGAGCTCAGTGCATTAAAATCACCTTACCGTGCATTCTGCTAGAAAAGTAAGAAGAAAAAGATTAGAATGCAATTGGCTAGAATTTCTTCACGAGATGGGGAAACTTTGCCGCTTAGTAATTATTTCCATGGATACAGACGATGGGGAGTTGCATGCAGAAGGTCTATGCGGGAGAACCATCTAGAAGAAACTGAAGAAGGCAGGAATGAACAGAGGGCAAAGTTCTTATGTAATATGGTTGCAGCTGAGCCTCCAAGAAGCTGTGGAACTTAGGTAAACCTTAAGAATTATCCCACAATTGCTCAAAGGGGCTGGAGTCTTAAATTCCCCTATAAGCCAGTCGCTGGCTATGGGCTACCCCTGTGGAAGCAGTGTAACCTTGGGAAAGGCATTCCCTGTGGCTGAAGGCAATTCCCAGGGAGAGGTGAGTCTGCATGGTCTCTGAAGCCAATATCCACAGCATGTGGGAGATAGATGTGTTGATCCTGAACGGGGTATCTGGGCAGAGACCCACAGTGTGCACTTCCTGTCCGTGGAAACTGCCTTAGAAAGGGGATAGGCGCAGAGTGAGACTTTACCCATTTCCCCCGATCCATTAAATCCATTCAGAACACCAATGGCTACAAAACAGAGTGTGAAGTTTAACAGAGGATGCTATGGAGGACCAGGGCTCTCTCAAAATGTGTTCATTACCTGGTGAATGCTACACTCACTCTCTCTTCTCACAAGTAGATCGAACCTCTATGGCTAACGTAAACCATCTTTTTGACCCGTGGTTCTGTGTTCTGGCTCAGTAATACCACCTGGGGTGCACCTTTACATACCCTCGTACGGAATGTGTCGCCTGCAGAACATATGACAAGGTCGTGCTCCATATTCCGAATTAGGAGTTCAGGTGAGAGTCCTCCCTAAACCACTTGAACATTGCCCTTGTGCTCCAACCTGATGTGACCAGCACCTTTCGTCTATGCTTAGTCAACCATACAACAGGGACACCATGTAGAAACCTACTTTCCAGGCTAAATTCTTTAGGTTTTCTCTTGGTTTAAAGAAGAACGGCGTGCATCCCAAATGCTCTCTGGACCAGAAACCCTGGAACACAGACCATTTCAAACACAGCAGCTGGCTAGAGCCTCGCAACAGGAGTGCCGGTGCTGAGACTGTCTGGCATGAGGTTTTGAGGTTGAGATGAGATCTGGAGGTTTGGGGAACAAGTTTGAGAGTAATAACACTTGGGACGTCCCTTTGGATGCCGGCTGTAGTTTGAATTAACTGCATTAGTCATTTTGCATTTTGCTTTCCCACAAAGACATATTTGCATACTTTGGAATGAAGACAACATATCTAATCTCATATCAACTCGGTAAGCTGTTACCATATGTAATATGTATGCCCGCATACATATCAGTGGCCACAAAACTTGCTAACTTTCCAAGGAACATATAAGTTTCAGATGCGTCAGGGCTCCGTCATGGACACTGGGCAGCAGTTGGGGCCGGTACCGCCTGACGGTGATGACAAGTGTACATATGAAGTGTGTGTGTGGGGGGAGGCTAGTGGTTGTGAACTTCTTGAAGACCAGGCTGTGCTTTAGCCATCATTTATTCCTGCCACTGCACACAATGAGTGGGGAATAGCAGGGATGCTGTATTTTGTACTAAATAAACAGAATATTTCTTCTGAACTTTTGTTGGTTCCCCTTTAAAAGGATTCAAGTCCTTGGGAAAACATGAGGACTCTGATTGTATTGAGAGCCGGATACCATACAAGGCTATGCACCTGTGACTGTGCAATAAATCTTGGTTGACTGGTTGACTAGTGTATACAATACTTCTATGGTTCTCCTAAAGATCAAGCAAAGGACTCAATAATCTTGCAAGGTCTCTTCCAGTCTAATAATTCTGCTTTTGTCTTCCTAGTCACAGATGAAAGAGGACACCAACAGCTATAATATTGCCTGTTTCAACATGTGACCTTTAATAAATGATGCATGGCGCATTATGCTTTCTACCTTTAGCACACGTGTAGATGGCCCTTTCATTAGGAACCACGGCCACGATGCCATTTTGACACCACGGGTCAGGTGCTTCACCTCCCAGGCTTACAAGAACTTTGAACAAAGTGTAGTCTCATACCGAATTGCTTCAGGCTTGGTCTGTGGTCGCTACTACTCAGAAATCACAGCTCCTTCCAGGGCTGTATTTTCTTATATTAAACCTTAAAGAGTAACAACAGGAGCATTTAAGGAGCGAAAGGTCCTTGGGATTTGGTAGTTAAGGGAGGCTGAGTCAAATGCTTCTTTTTTCTTGTGACTGTGGAATCTGTGCCAGCTCAGAGAATACCAGTAAATTAAAGAAATCATTTTTTAAATCAGCAGTAAATCACCCATGATCTCGTCATCCAGAAGCTATCTTCCTCTGTTCCCATTATAGCGTAGTGCCTTATAATTATTGACATATGTGATATAACGTGTGTGTTTCATAGTTGGTATCCTGTGTGTCAAATTTTATATCCTGATCTTCCACTTTATCATATCCTACATATCTTTGCCAACATTTTGGGGGTGTTGTGAAGGCTCTTCTCCATCACAACTATTCTTCTGGAAGACATGCTTGCTTCCATTTCAAAACCGTCATTCATTCTTCAACTCATGCCTGAAGTCGTCCTTACGCCGAGAAACTGGCAAGTCCTCTATGCTCTGTAGGACACAGTCAGCCCTTTACCTGGATTTTCTGATTACTCCCACCATCATAGCACATGACATTCATCCCTCAAGTCCCTGAATAGTAGCTAGTCTATTCTTTTCCTAACTCTTTGTATGCTTGGTCCTTAATGTTGGTGGATCTCCAGGATTTCTTCTAGCTAATATTTTCTCTATATGATGTTGCTCACGTCGAGGCTGACACTCTTTATCTTCCTCTTGTCTCCCTCTCCTGACACCAGGTTTTCAGATGCCTGTGCTGCAGATCGCTCCCCCAAATCCCAGCCAGACTAATAATATTTATTGAGTTCTTGCTCCTTGTCACACGTGGTTGTATTCCTTAGGAACTGGAAAGTAAGACAGACGTTATGCCTGTCCGATTCTGGTCAAAAGATGTAATTTCACCAGCCTCCTGGACATATGGCACTCGAAACTCAACACGTACCAATCGGACTGCTTTATTTCCAAATGCAAAACCTTGTCACCCGCCTGTATTCTCTACCTGGATTAAGGAGCTTTCATGCAACCAGACACTAATGATTAAGCCCTCCATAGACCCACTCTCTCCATCCCAACGAGCTCCCAAGATCTCTTATGTCCATCTTTCTCTTCAACTTAACTCCCAGTATCTGATGATCTCTCTCCAGGATTACTGCAATAAAATTCTAAATGTCCTATCTTCTTCCCGCTTTGGTCTCTGTAATGTTTACCTCAAATTGCTAACTGAGTGAGCCTTGTTATAAAAATGGTCACTTACTCACTTTTAAAAACATGAACAAAAATAATGATGGCAAAATAATGGTAGCTTCCCATCACCCAATAAATGATTCACAACTGCTTATTGAGCTAAGTATGAAATAAAATTAACTGTAAGTGAATGAGTTTTCTAACTATACTTTAGCACTAAGTGGTTTTAATAAATATTTGTATCTTTGAGAATTCCAGTCATATAGCTGTATGTGAAAATGTGCTATTAAATTCTCTTTAGTCGGGTTAACCACCCTAAAGGAGATATTGTTTAAAGAGGCAGGTTGGCATAGCGGCTAAGATTTTAGACTGAACCGGAATGATAAATCTGAATCCCAAGTTTGCCACTACCTAGCTATATAACTTTATTTTATTTATTTTTTTAAAGATTTTATTTATTTATGACAGAGTTATCAGAAAGAGAGAGAGCAGGCTCACGCATGAGTGGGGGGTGGGGCAAAGGGAGAGGGAGAGGGAGAGAAAAGCAGAGGTCCTCGCAGGGCTCCATCTCACCACCCTGAGATCAGGACCTGAGCCAAAACCAAGAGTCGGAAGCTTAACCAATTGAGCTACCCAGGAGCCCCTCCTATAACTTTAAACAATTGATTTAACCTCTCTGTTCTTGAGTTTCCCCACTGGTAAGATAATGATGGTAGACATAAAATAAAGACCTACAGAATCAGATTTTTAGGTCAATTAAACAAGTGAATACACGAAGACAGCTTTTATGAGTCTTGCACATAGTAGGGCACAATACATTTTGATTCCTCTTATACCTGGTGATCCTTATGGAATTCATGAGTATGTATCAGGAAGGCTTGAAACTGCAGACAGGACAGGAGAAAATACCAACATCTTCTTAACAGACATATCTGAAGATATTTAGGATTCTTCTTGTTAATATCTAATATATGTACAATTGATCTTGAGAAATGATACATTACCTAACATTGTCATTGACTAATACTAACAAAGGAGGTATGCTGCATTGTTAGGGGCATCAAGCCCTAAAGGGCTGAGTTCCCACCCTTCTTTACCATTTTCCCTTTTTTTTTTTTTTTTAAGATTTCATTCATTCATTCATTCATTTATTTAAGAAAGAGAGAACAAGAAAGGAAGCCCGAGCCAGGGGAGGGGCAGAGGGAGAGACAGAAGCTCAAGCAGACTCTGCGCTGAGTGTGGAGCCTGATGTGGGGCTCGATCCCATGACCCTGAGATGATGATCTGAGCCGAAACCAAGTGTCCGATGCTCAATTGACTGAGCCACCCAGGTGCCCTGTTCTCTACCCTTTTCTATCTCTTGCCAAGTTACTTAGGCTCTCTGGCCTCCGTGTTCTCATCTATAACAGAGAGATAATATCTACCTCGAAAACTCCACACTCGATTAAAGATAGTGAATGCAAAGCCCATAATTCAAAGTCAGCACTAAATAAATGGTACTTTCTATTATCATTTTAGATAGAAGACAGTTTCTCTCATTGAGATCTGAAATTATAAAAAAGACACCAGGCTATATAAATAAATAATGTGGCCGTGTTTTGGAACATTTGAGATGATGGCTAAACTTCACTGTTACTTGACTCAGGAAAGAGCAAAAAGACAAGCGGTCACTTAAAACATTGCCTAGACTCACTTGCCTAAGATATTTTCAGGTGCTTATGATCTGGAGGCCTGATACCCCTGGATAGGAGCTGAATTCTGCTGTTAGGGTTTTCCAATTTGACACTGATTTACAGGGGAATAAGAACTGTTTTGGACAATATAAAGAATTTGCTTTGATTTAAAGATTTCATTTGTTTATTTATTTGACAGAGAGAGAGAGAGAGCACAAACAGAGGGAGCATTAGAGGGAGAAGCAGACTCCCTGCTGAGCATGGAGCCCAATGTGGGACTTGATCCCAGGACCCCGGGATCATGACCTGATCCAAAGGCAGACGTTTAACCCACTGAGCCACCCAGGTGCCCCAGGAATTCGGTTTGCTATAGTCCTGAGTTTGGCATTTCAGATTTAAAAGGAGGGGGGTGAGCCTTCCATCAGTGTGAGCAGGTGCTGACCACATCCCTTTCCCCATTTATTTTGTTTTCTCCCTTCCAAAGAAAAACATTCTGGATGATCATACAGTTCATGTCAGTAGACTTCACCTCCCTTTGAGGGTCTGCTACAAAATAATAATCAGATGGCAACTTCTGATGAAGCAACAATATGTCACTGAAGCCTTCCTTTTCAAGACACTGATGCCATCAGGAAGACTTTCACAAATCCAGTGACATCTGTGAAATTAAATCCAGAATAACTTCAGACTCTGACATAACCCTCGTCGTGAATAAAGGAAAGCTTGGGAAAGACTGGGGTAGCTTGGTAGCTGAAATTGTCTAAAATCACATGATGGCAAATGATTTAAGCTTATATTGCTTGACTACTTGAGAGTGTTAAGATTCTTCAGTGAAAAGATCCTATTTATGATCTTGATTAAAAGTCCAAATACTGAAATGTATAACTGAGAAGTAAGTCCATCTGAAATGGAAAACTGTACTTGCTAAGACTGGGATCCACCCAAGACCAGGCGCGAGGTCTTCTACCATATCTGCCAATAAATCTCCTTCGAGCGGTGTTTCCTCCCTACAGGCTTGTCTGCTAGCTGCACCACCTTACCTGTAAGTTGGGGCTGGAGGTGGGGGTGGGGAGGCATTTCAGCCAATCAAATTCCAGACAACTGTTGGCTCTCTCCACCTTGCCTAACGCCACTGTACGTTTTTCTCCCCATCTACCAACCCCTTCTACAGTATTTAAAAATAGCATTATACTCAAAATTTTTTAAAGGTTTATTTATTTATTTATTTTGGGGAAGGGCAGAGGGAGAAGGAGAAGAGAATCTCCAGCAAACTCCCCGTTGAGCACGGAGCCCTATGCGGGGCCTGTCTCAGGACCCAAGCCCAAACCAAGAGTCGAACGCTTAACTGACAGTGCCACCCCGGTGCCCCGATAGCATGACATTTTCTGACTACATATGTGATAAAGCGAAGTAATCCCCCTCTGTCTGTGGATTTCTCAAAGACGATTCTGGGTAATTTAGACAAAGATGGTTTTGGTTTCACCAGTGCAGACTTTACAAAACCTTACATGGGTAGTGCAGAATTCAAATAATAGTAACCACACCACGCAGGCTGAGCCGATAACCTTGGGTGGTTTAGGAGAGACGCAGAGGTCACAGGCTCTCGGTGGAAGGCACTCTGGGAGCCTGAAGCCCCCACCCTCTCCCCAAGCCTGCTGCACAAGCTGGGCCAGCGGTGGCCTCCGCTTCCTCTGCCAGCTGCCTGTCATTGGGTTCGTGCCTGGGTCTCATTCCTCTAAACGCGCTTCTTTCAATTTGGACTGTTCAGGCTGAAGGCCAAGGCCATTTCCATGGATCCTACCGGCAACACTGATGGGCACATTCAGAAATGGAAAGTGGATCTTCAGAGGAAAAGCCCTCAATCCACGCCCAGCATTATCAGCCTTACCCAAATTAAGTTCATGAAAGCTGGCACGCCACAAGCACTCGTGATGTCGTGCTAAGGCAGCACAAAGTCCTACTTTCCTGTAGCTTTTACTGCCATTAGAGTCCAAGCTAACGAGTGCCACCGCTATCTTACTTCCGGTACAATTACTGCATTTCGATAAAATACACTCGGGGTTCTTTCCCAGAAAAAGGCCGTGTCAGTAATTCAGCCTCATACTAATCAAAAGCAATTCTGGACAGAAAACATTCATTTTATGAATATAGAAAGTTCCCCTATTATGTTGGAGACAGAGTGCGGCGGAAGCATCCAGTGGTGCTACAGGGCAAATCTTGAAAGTAATTTACTAGCCATAAAAGAAAGTCTTAATTAGAAAATAAGGTTCATTTAGATAACTTCACTAAGGAGCGAAGGGCAATGGCAAATAAGTGGATTTTACTTTCATGTGCTTCATATTCTTTCCTTTCCTGGAATTAGGATCAACAAAAATGTCTACTTTCCTGTATATTTTCCAGTGGCTCTTGAAAGAATTATTAGGTACTTTTTATACCACTTAATTTATTACTGCCTTCATATTGTAAGAATTTATACAGGCATATTTACATTAACATTTATTAGATATAAAAGAGGAAACAAATGCTCCAAAAGATTTTTAAAAGAGAAGCATTAAGGGATGTCGTAGGGTCTTTGCAATGAAAGCTTCTGGATGTTTTTGCATTGTATTTTGCTATTCTAAAGACAAATTTCAATTACAAAGGAAGGGCCAGGAACAAAGCTTCCTCCCATCAGATGGAACATGGCCTTTCTTTTTCTTTTTTTTTTTTTTTCCCCTGTATAATTTTTGGGAGGAGCCAACAGGGAATAATAATTAGTTTGTGTTTATTCTCAAAACATGAAAAGCATTTTTGTGCTTATATATTCTGTAAGAAAGCCTTACTACTTAATACTGCATTCAATTTGCTGGTCAATGTTATCAACTAATTCTCAATTAGTAACTCAATTCATGGTCACGCTAATCCTAAAATGTATATTATTGTGATCATCATAATCATACCCATTTCATAGGTGAGAAGGCCAAGGCACAGACAGGCTCACTGCCTTACCTTTGGTCACCCAGCTAATGAGCAAGGCTGAACTGGAAACTATGCAGCATGACAACAAAGTTCGTGTTTTAATCCTTATTCAATGTCGATTTTTTGTTTGTTTGTTTGGTGCTGTCTCACTGTCATACAATAATACGTAACAGGGGTATATTCCACATCATTTTCTCTTTTTTAACAATAAAATAAGAGACTAAGAGAGGTTAAGTAATAAACTAGTTATTATAGAATCGAAGTAGAGTTGTCTGAATTCGGTAGTTTTCCCCTACAGCACCATATCACAGCTAGTGCTAGTGGCTTTGGGCAGCCCCACATCTGTCATGATGACTGCATAATTATTTTGACTATCAGAAGAGCACTAATTAATATATCTTTAGATACACTTCCACACTCCCTTAGTAGTAGTAGGTTTTAAGAGGAGTTCCGTTCCAAAATAAGGGGAAAAAAATCCTGAAATATTATTAAGTAGAAGTCGTTGGCATATTGGCCCGCTGGATGAATTCAGTGTTTCTATTACAGGCAAAAACAGTGAGAATCATGAAAGGAAGATTCTTAAGAGTTAAATTTTCATGTTGAGCCCTGTCACTATTAGTCGGTATCAATTGGGAAAAAAACCTAAAACCAAAACCAAAAATAAAACAAAACCCAGAAGATTCCTTTCAACCACACTAGTTGTCAAGATGAATAATGCTCTCACCAGAAAAAAAAAAAAAAAAATATATATATATATATATATTAAAGTGTTTTAACAAAATTATGTACAAACACACACAAGAAATTCATAAGCTATTAAATGAGAAAAACAACTTGCCAAATAGTACAATTCCACTGTGTGTGTGTGTGTGTGTGTGTGTGTGCACACGTGCCCATGCATGTTTACAGATATGTGCAAAAAATGGTATCTGGAAGACTAATAGTCATTATTTCCACTTATTAAGTTTATATCATATCTTTTGTAATTCCTACAATATTTGACCCTTTATGATGGAGGACCCATTATCTTTCTAACAAGAAAAATAACTATATAATAAATAATTATATATACACACATTTTACCAATCCAATACTGTGAAGCATAGAAATAAGTCTGATCATCGTGCACAGGAGCTAATACAGGCATGCATGGTAGGAGAAATTAACATCAAGATTAATGAAATTCGAGATAGATTTTTTTTTCTTTTGTCACTTTTCCCAAATCCATTTCTTTTTCTTTTTTTAAGATTTATTTATTTTAGAGCAAGAGAGAAATATAGGGAGCATGTGAGCAGGCAGAGGGATGGGGGGAGAGGGACAAAGGGGCAGAGGAAGAGGGAGAGGTAGAGAATCTCAGGCAAACTCCCCACTGAGCATGGAGCCCGATGCAGGGCTCTATCTCACGACCCTGAAACCATGACCTGAGCTGAAACCAAGGGTCGGATGCTCAACCCACTGGGCCACCCAAGCGCCCCTAAATCCATTTCTTCAGAGCACTACGTGGTTTGTTAATTGTGGATAACTTTGGTTGCTGTTGTTGGGTAAATAATATTCAACAGAACAAAGAAAAAAATCACCATATTAAAGAGGTCGTGGGTAGTACATTACAAAACTAATAAGATAAAAAGAAAAATAAAATCAAGAGAACTGTATAAAGACTTGCAGGAATTTCATTTTTGCTTGCGTAAATACAAAGAAATCCCACACTCATTTTATATCATAACTTGAAAGGCATTATGTAACAAATAACTTCACCATATTTAGAAATCCTAACAGTGAGACTTGAAGATGTATTATTCTACTGAGAATTAAAATATTGTAAAATGAAGTATTTGACTAATTATAATAGCAAGCTTGTGTTGATATTTTCCTATTTAGTATATGGCATGAAGTTTCCTTTATATATTGAACATCTGCATCTGTAATCCAATTGTTTCTCCTTCCTTATGGCTTATGCAAGCAGTGTGAGAACCCAACAGAATGAGTACTGGATTCATCACTGTATGAGTCACAGGTCCTTAAAGGCATCAGAGCCCTGAGAAGTGTTGTGGGAAAAGTATGGCAGGGAATTAGACCCTACATAATAGTTGGGAGACATGGAACAGTCAGGACCTGGAATGTAGGTAAGATCAGAGCAGGAGTCCTCTGTAGTCATCAGAGAATCCAATTATGCCACAAACTGGGACCAAGAAGGAAAACTCAAGGGCTATCTGGGAAGCTGAGGCCTCTGTGTGATCAGGACTCTGGGTCTAGAACCAAGTATATGATCACGGAGTTGGGACCACTACTGCCCAACAGGGTCAGTAGACAGGAGGAAAAGCCATACCTAGACCAGAGAAGAACAAGAAGCTGCTGGAACCCATCAGGCATTTCTATATTCCCTGTCACTACATCTGACTACAACAACCTCTAGAAAGCAATGATGATTACTTGACTGCCTCCTTCCAATTTCATGTCATTGCTCTTTTGAGCAAGTTTTACATGGAACCATGCGTGCTTAGCCTAACGAAATTCATGCCATCTGAAAGACCACGGTCTGAGAATACAATTACACTGACATCTGTTAATGAATCACACCTCCTAGTTCCAGCTCCTCTTTACCAGCACACCCTAAAGTGATTCTAGTATGCTCGTGTGATTCCCTTGTGACAATGGGCCATTAGCAAGCATGATGCCAGCAGAAGCTTGATGAGTGTTCACTCCCTGGAACACGCATTCTTGGAACCCGGCTGCCATGTAAGGAGCCCAGGATACTGTCCCTGAAGGTCAAGAACCATGTGGTAAGAAGGAGACGTCCAGCCTGCTCAGAGTCCCAGCTGAGCTTGGCTCTGAGAAAACCCACCCAATGGAAACAATAACCACACTTGTGAGTCCAGATAGCCCACAGAATCAAAAGAAAAGTCATTCTCCAAGCCACTAAGTTGTCATTTGTTGTGAAATAAGAAGCAACTGAATCGATTATCAAACTAAGGTGAATTCTTCCATTGTTAATAAAAAATAAATATTAATTTGATCCCTGTCACAACAAGAAACTTTTTAAAAAAGCACAGAACTCAATTTACTAAAAAGGACTCTTTAGCTGAGCCTTAGCTGTGCCATTCAAATTACTGAATAGGTGACACTTCAATGACTTTTCAACACAATATGTGCCAAATCCTCTATTAAGACCCAGCGTCACCATAATGTGAATGATTAACAGTTTTTGAGTATTTACTGTGTGTCAGCCTCTGCATAAAGTGTTTTACTTAGTGAATTCTTACAATTTCACATTTCAAGGATGATAAATATCCCTTGGCAAAAACAGAAGCAGAACTGTGAAGGAACTCACTCTAAGACACAGCTGGGTTGACAGAGTAGTGGACCATGGCGGAGTCTGCGATCTTCACCCCTCTACTGGAACACTTCCGACCATGCCATGTCCTTGGGTGTAGGGGACATCTCAGCTCTGGATCGGTGCAGAAGCAGAGGTATTGAAGTCCTTTTACTTGCCTGTGTCACAGCATGTCGACCTGGGCATGAAAAGGCTTATTCTGACCCCACCAGTACCTCCAGAAGTTGCTTTAAGCGACCAGAAGGAGTTAGTATAGGGAGGCCATCATAGGACTCTGCGTCATCTCTCCTTGGATGATGACAGGCTGGCTGCACAGAGAGCTGGGGTTCTGCTCCAGCTCTATCGACCTGATCGTGAAAATACAGAAGAATCTGAAATGCTCCCAGGTCTCATTTATTTGGTTTGTACCTGGAAGTTTGTTGTTTTTCTCCTGATGAACTTTGCCATCGATACCATCAGTGTTCTAGGAGTTAGATTGTTCTATCTTGGGTTCAAACATGACAGTAAGGAAAACAGAAATTAGGGAATATCCAGCTTTTGGTCTCCAGAAAGCTAAACCCTTTGTTGGAGAAGCTTCAATACATGAAAGAAATATCTGGCTGAGAACTGGCTTCTGAGCCTCCCACAGATGTCTGACAGATCCCTTGGGTTAAAGAGCAAAGAAATGGATGGAGATGAAAAAACCTGGAAGTTCATTGTTTTGAATAGATGACCCATTCTCTGATACCAGGTGAGCTTTGGGGAGGGGAGATGGGGGTGTGGGGGGAGGGGGATGAGGAACAGGGGTAGGGGATATAGAAGAGGGGAAGGGGATGTGGAAGAAAGTCTCAGAAATGGAAATGAATTCATAGGAAATCCATGTAAAATGTGCCTTAGACCTCCTCAGAGAGCATCATGGCCTATTGTGATTATAAAACAGGGGAATAAACCCTACATGTGACATAAAAGCACCTGCTGATTCCAAGCAAACTGGCAGCAGGAACAGGTCAACAGAGCCCAGCACGGAGTGTTTTGTGAGAACTGGTGAACATGAGGAATTCTTCAGCAAGTGTCTTCTTAGGCAAACACTCAAGACCAAATGGCAGACCCACCTCATGGGTCTGTTTGAATGGGAACTCAACATGTGAACAGAGCTTATTGAAATAGAAATAAAGAAGTGTTATTTCTCTATTTCTTTGATGCTTTACCTGTAGACATCTCATCGTTTCTTCTCTGCTATAGCCAGCGGAGAGTTATGCACTCCACCCTAGATGGCAGTGGGTAGCTGAACAGACAGTGTGAGGTGAGCCTGTAAGAACAGAGGGCTGGATTGTTTTCCTCAGGAGGCATTCAGTGATGTGAGAGAAAAGCAGAGAAGAAGCCACTAGAGAGAAAAAAAATTGTCTGTCTATCTATGTATCTATCATCTCAGGAAAATACGGTGTCAGGAAGACCAACAGAAGTCAAAGCTTAGAAAGATTAGAATTTGAAGAAAGGGACTTATCCAGTAATGTTAAATAAGAGAACATTTAAAATGGCTTAAGAAGAGACAATGTTTAAAAGATTGATTAAAAATATTAAAAAGCTGTAAGATATGAAAAGGCGTCTAGGCTATCTGGTTGTTGAGTGTTTCAGTCCCTTCAGCCTGCTCTAACAAATACCACAGCCTGAGTGGCTTACAGGAAACAGAACTGTATTCCCCACAGTTCTGGAGGCTGGAAGTCCCAGAGCAGGACAGCCTGGCCGGATGAGGGCCCTGCACTGGGTTGACTTCTTCTTGTGCCCTCACAGAGGGAGCTCTGTGGGGGCCCCTTCCATAAAAGCCCTAATCCTACTCATGAAAGCTCCACCCTCATGACCTAATCCCCCCAAGGCTCTACCTCCTAATAGCATCACCTTGGGGGCGAGAATTCTACCATGTGGACTTTGGAGGGATACAAACTTAAAGTCTACGGCACTGAGATATCTGAGTTCGCAGTGTGCTCAACTGGAAAGATTTTGCAAGCTGTTGCAAAAAGGAACACGAGCTAAGGGAATGGTCACAATGAATATAAAAATGCATGTTAAAGGGTGTGACTATTAAAGACATGACAAAAGGGGAGAGCCCTTTGAAAGGGAGCGTATCAATGGATTTCTAAATGGAAGAGTTAGAAGGAAGAATGCAGGAGAAGATTGGCATCGAAAGCACTGGACAAAGACTACATTAAGTATGGGAATCATATACTTCAGGAAGCAAAAAGGGACGGGATTACTTGAAAGATGAGAAGAGACATCTCTTCTTCAGAACTCTTGCACAAGTATGCAAAAGGGTGTGGAAATAAGTTACATAAAAGGAAAAGGTGGTGGGAAATTGGTAAACCAAACACCAGCTGTTCTTAAATTCGTAATAAAAAAGACAAAAGCAAGAATACAGGTCAATCTGTGGTGGCAAGTAACCGTGAATGCAAGTAAGAAGAACGTACTGAGAATAACTCTCATGCAAAAATGGGGAAGAGTGTGGGCAGGCTTAATGCCTGCTATATAGCACAAAATAAATTAATATCTACTGAATTAAAAAAAAAAACCCTACAAATGAAAATGATTGCCAAACATGACTTTTTTCTCTCTCTTTTTCTTTTTTTAGTCCAAACGTCCTGTGACTATGGCTTATTGTTTATGGGCGACTCTTCAGTATCTGGCTCGGTGTTGCTTGATTACAAGGTGCAAGTTATTTAACCACAAAATAGACCTAAGAGCCCACATTTCCCAGGGTTATTATGGGAGTTAACTGATGTTTATAATACCCTCTAGGATACAACATCTAAAATCTGCTACGCACATATGAACTCAGAATACTCTGAAATACCTACTTAAGGCCCACTTGCCCACAGTGCATGACAGCAACGATCTAACAGATGGAGAAATTTAAATCCACTTCTGTACACTCTTACCTTATAAATTTCTATTTCTTACCCATAAAATTTAAGGAATTGACAGACAATAATATAACCAAATACTACGAAGACGGGTCTTCACAACCAATGAAACTGGCAGGTTGACTCACCCACCGCAAGTGAATGTTGGAACCTTTCATAATGCCAAGAACAGACGTGCCATGAGACTATGAAAAAACCTAAATACTCCTAAAAACTTAAAAGGCAACTTAGGCTCACGAAGAAAAATAATTCTCACTTAGGAAATATTATTATTATTATTATTATACCATGAATCTAAAGGGATTAATCCATAAGGGTAAAGAAACTCCATACTTGTCATAACATAACTACCTCTTTGGGCCATGATAGATTTTGCATTGTTAAATCCACCGAGAGCAAAGTTCTTCAATCCTGCTTCTAGAGAGAAGGCATATAAGCTTCGGCTGCTTTGAAAATAAAATTCTTCCAAATAAAACCATGATTTACAGTAATTGATTGTGATTCATTTTGTCAGTCCCATAATGCTGTTGTCAACCCTTGCTGGGGTCATCCTTTGTGAATGGGGGAAACTACTTAAAATGCCCACAATATTCCAAGAAGTATAAAAGCAGAGAGGGGAATGTTCGGAGAGCATCTATGACAATGGGGAAGTAGACGTGACCCCCTGCCTCCATAACCGTGGGATCGCAAAGAAGGGAAAAACCATCCAGGTGATATTACTGCAGAATCTTGCACTTAAATGGATGCTATCTTATGCACTATTTCAAGGGATTAAGGATTGCTTCCCCAATTTTCAGATCTTTGTGGAACTGAAGTCAGAAATCTAAATGAAAATACAGCTTTTGCCTCTCTCTACCCTTTGAGTTCGGATAATCTGTTTCTTGCAGCTTCAGTCTGCTCCTCTAGACAGCGAGCTGGTATTTGCATCTCCGGGGGGGGGGGGGGAGAGCGCGTTCAGTGGGAGGATGTGTGAAACCCGCACAATCGTGAAAGTGCTCAGTGTCTATTTAGCTGTGACAGTTTGAAGGCAATGGGGACCTGCGGTCAATTACAATTCAAAGCATTTTAGAAACCGGGTAGGTAGAAAAAAATACATACTGAAGTTATGTGCCCAATATAAAAGTAGGTATACAGTCATGGGAAGTTTTCACCAACTTATAAAAAAGTATTGACACCCAATAGTCTGCCAGGCAGAGCTCTGGAGGCATCGGTCTGATACACAGACTACAGAGGAGCTGAACAGTGACAATCAACATCTTTTCTTGAACCCGTTAGAGACCCGAGGTCCCGGGGCAAACCACACTCTGAAATCTGACAGGTGAGGTCGGCTTACCTGAATGGAAGCTGCTGGAGACACAACCTGGACGGAAGACCTACCTGCATGGCAGTGCTGATGAGCTATGGAAGCCGAGTGTGGGCCAGCTCGAGAATCAGACGGCCTGACGCCTGGTGCTAGACGAGGACGACACACTTTCATGGGTTTGCCTGAAGAGTCCTGCCAGGGTCTTCGAGTGAGGAACAGAGAAAAATCCCCTGTTGGCTCTGATGGGGAGAGGAAAGTAGCGCTTATGAAATATGCCCATAGAGTTTTCCAAAACTATAGTCCAAGGGCAGGGAAAGACTTTACCTGAGCCTGGGGGATGGAAGTGGGGGTGGGGGGAGGTCAGTGACCTCACTACAGGCCCTCCAGCCTTCCTGTCTCACCTACGGAAGGGGCGGGAATGCTGAACACGACACTTTCAAGGTCACATGTCAGGAACACAAGCCCCCGGACAGATCAAATTCCAATAGGGAGTTTATAGAACAATTCCCTCTGCACACGGTACCAACACACCAGGAGTATATTTGCAGCTAAAAGCCGTATGAGACAGACGCTCTCTGACCAGGAGGACACAGGAAAGCCCAAAGTCAACACGGGACACAGAAACAAGGACATCAGAGGGATCTAAAGACTGGACCCTACAACTCCAGCACGGATCCTGGACACGCTCACCGTATAACGGTTTCAGAAGTCAAGTATGGCTGAAAACTGTAGTCCTGAATTTGCTACTGGTGAAATAGAGGGCAGTCGGAACCCCAGCAATGCTCTTTGAACTCTATGAGAGCGAATTCAGGAAATCTAAGCAGGGTTGCAATACGGTCACATTCCCCTTTTAGAATATTTTTGCAGCAGCTCTTTAGGAAATGAATTGGCAGGGTGACCAGTGAGTGAGCTGGGTGACCAGTGAGAAGAGAAGAAAGCCTCAGCCAGGCCAGTGATGAGTAGGGTGGGGTGGACAGGCAGAGCACAGCACCGTAGAAGCTCCCAGTAAAGGAGTCTGTGTATGAGGTTAGGGTAGTCCAGAAGGCTGGCATCAATTGTAGGGGTTCTGGTTTGGGCTACCATATGCATGATGGCACCAGTATGCGGAGAAAGAAGTTTTAAAAGAAAAACTGATTTGGAAGAAAAGATGATGGTTTCAATTCTGGACCTAGTGAGTTCTGGTAACCTCCAAGATAATCCCATGGAGATGCCCAAGGGGCCACTGGGTACATGCTTCCAGAATTCTGAATTTTCAGTGATAGCAATATGGAACATTGGTGATAATAAAACCATGCAAGATGATGAAAATGGTATAGAATTGTATACTGACATTTAATTGTTGGACATGAGAAGTCAAAAGGAAAAGGCAGAAATACCGTCCTACATAGAAAGCAAATAAGCAAATGTGATGACAGGGATGCTTGGAAAACAGGATTTTATGCATGGAAAGTCAAGGGTTGTAAAGACTCAAATGATATCGGGGGAAAAATAGATTATCTTAGCAAGGTTTGAGAGTATTTCACTACCAAATTTCTATTTTTGCTAAAAATACAATGAAAACTAAAATGACCTCTTCCATCATTTCACTAATACTCTGTCCTTTTAGAATACTTCACAATTTCACAAGCCAGTGAATGCCAAAAATGCAATGCTGACACACTCCATTCTTGGATATGTTCCCTTCTTTGCAACAATACAAATTTTTCCATCAAAATGCTTTGATTCAATAGTCAGAAGTTCATCTATATACAAAGATGCAAAAGATCATTCTACTTGAGAAACTAGGGTACAGCCAGTCAAAAATACAAATGGATAAGACTTAGAAGAAAGCCAGTTAGATTTTGTTAGTGTTAGAGTGATGAATAGTGAGAGATTGCTTGTTCCAAAGATGGCAGAGGATTAGCTCCCATTCCACCTTCTCTTGTGCAATGTGACTTTGACTCTCCCCCATGAATCCGGGAGCGCCTGCCGACTGCTGTAACCAATACAACACAACAGAAGTGGCTCTGTGTGATGCACAGGGCTAGGTTACACAAAGCGATACAGTTTTCCCCTAGTTCCCTGGACCACTGGTTCTTAGAGCTCCAAACAAGACACTTGGACTCCCTGCAGTCACCATGCTGTAAGGAAGCCAAGCTGCCTGAAGAGGCAACATGAGGGAGTTTGTTCCATCATCCCAGTCTTCAGTCCCTCCCAGCACTGACAAAGGACATGTGAGTGAACAAGCTTCTGGGAGATTCCTAAACTGCAAATTCTCAGCAGTGTGGTGTTCCAGCTGAGCCCCAGGTGTGAAGCAGGGGGCAAGCCCCCCACTGTCACTTCATAATTCCTCACCCCCAGGGTCTGTAAGGGTGCCAGTGGTTCATTTCATTGTCTCGGTTACAAATAGCCTCTTTCCCCTGCTCTCTGGTCATGGGGATAGATTCTTCCCATGCTCATCGACTAGTTGCTCAATTTGGCTTAAGTCCTACACGTCTGTGCACTAAAAATCCCTTCCTCACTGAACCCTCTGGGACCCCCAGTTCTGATATTCCAATGAATCTTGTATGTAGCTGTGTGCTAACACTCACCACCCTGCATTTTAAGTTTATTTTTCTTTCTGACTGCCTAGATACAGATCAAGGATTCACACGGCATCTGACGCCCAGCTCAGTACATTGTTGGAAAAAGAATGAATGAAGACCAAAGAATGAAAGAACTTTTATTTATTTCACATCGTGAGGGCTGCACACCAAAACCAATAAGGCCTAGGACAATTCTGGTTAAAGGAGAACATAGGATTGCCACTATGTCATCAGACTGCGATTCAAGTATTTACTACAATGCGCGATTATATGCACACATGAAAAGTGAAAACAAAGTACTCACCATCTAAATATGGAGTCTCTGTTTTGTTTATATGTAGCATATGATGGAACTAGTATGCAAATTCAATTTCAGATCATCCTTTTTTAATGGAAATAAGAAAGTATAACAAACCGGGACATCCTGACATCTGCAGTTCTCTAAAAACTATTCAACATATGTTATATAAGGAGTGACCCTTTCCATGTGAATCATAAATTGAAAGTTTAAAGCAGAAGTTCTTTGTTTAATTGATATAAAAACATGTCTTAGGAGAACTTATTGGGAGATACTGTTTTGGGAGAACTTAGGAGAACTTATTGGGAGATACTGTCGGTATTTTAGAGCAAAAATATTAGAAATCAAGTGCCTTTCTTTTCTTTCCTTTTCTTTTTTCTTTTCTTTTTTTGTCTTTTCTTGTGTTATCGCTCTGTTATACACAAGATGGCTAGGTGAAATGGAAAGATAACGTGCTTATTTTTAAGTCATAAAAAGCAGATTAGACCCCCAATTCTCCAACAAAACAGTAATGTGGTACCAGAAATCCAATTTAACCATTTCGGCTTTTTTGTTGTCTCATTGACAGCTGGTGTCATAACACTGCCCAGAGGGGTTGTTATGAGACGGAAGGGGACGCCACAGGTCATGTGGTCAGTGCCTGGTGTGGAGGAGACACTCCTGAAACCAAAGAATTAGTACCAGCCTGAGGGGTAATGAGACACACAGCTCCTGAAGCGGACGCCTCCCATCCAAGTACCCACCAGGCCTGACCCCACTTAGCTTCTGAGATCAGACGAGATCAGCGCGTTCCGGGTGGCATGGCCGTAGACTTGAAGTGGACTTCTAATGCCAGTGGGAAAATGAATGATGAGATTTACCCTGCTCACCCCATGCGCTTGATAAAAATAATGATTAAATGACTACTGTATATTGTAAAGCTTAAGAATAGAAGGTGGTCTGCTCTCCTATACGCAATATTATTATACACAGTAATACTGTTTCACAATAAAAGGACACTTAGGCTCAGCGACTTAAGTTGAATTTCCCCCTAAATAAATACGATACATATAATTAAAATAGTATTAACAATCATGCAAATAATTCCAGTTTGAAAGGGTGTATGTGTGAGGCACCACCTAAATCACTCCGGGGTCTTCCCAAAGGTCTTCTAGTCACAGCCTTGGCTTCTTCTCTGCACTATGTGTGGCTGAGAGCGGATTCATTCTCTGCCCAAGAGTCATTTCTTGATTTCAGCCTAATTTGCCATCTGGAGAGGCTAGGAATGAGGATCAGTTTTATTTCCAAACCCAGCAAGCCCTGGCAACTCCACATTTACCAGTTCTTTTTTCCAGATTACCTCTTTCCTCCAACATTTGTCAAAGGCCATGAGATGAAGCCAAGTAGCTCTCAGATCACTGTACTTCCTGAAAATCTCTTCTCTAGATCCTAAGCTTCACTATGAGTTTTTATTTTTATTTTTTATGCTACTCTAGGCAGTGGTGTTGCAAAACGTTCTGCTACTGTATAACAAGCGTTTCCTTTTCGATAGCTTTTAATAACATCTTTCTGATTTTCCTCCAAGTGGGTCCCAAAAGCCTCCTTGAGACCCACCAGGCTTCAGCTCACACTCTCTCCAAGACCCACCATGAACAGTATCGCTAATGCCCTCCTTGTTTCTGTCCATCGCCCCGTCCCAGAGCTAACGCCCCATACTTGGCTTCTTACAGCGGCAGCTTCCTTATTGGTCCCAAAGTATGTTTCAGTTCACTTTAAACCAGTGGCTTCAAACATCAACAATCAGTTTACTGCTCACTAATCTGCTATTTGGGCCAGACTTGGAGAAGGTACCTTGTTTCTGCCCATGAGGAACCAGCAAGAGAAGCTGGAAGGCAGGAGATGTCTTGAGCCGAGGGACTGAAATCATCAAAGTTGCTCCTACATGCTGGACAATTGACCCCGGCTATGGGCTGGGACTTCAGACGGGGCCATGTATTAGCCAGCACAGTCTGCTATGACAAAATTCCACGGCCTGTTTAACCTAAACAACACACACTTATTTCTCCCAGTTCCGCAGGCTACGAAGTTCAAGATCAAGGTGCCAGCAGATTTGGCTCCTGGTGTGAGTCCTCCTCCTGGCTTGCAGACAGCTAGCTGCCTTCTCGCTGTGCCCCCTCAGGGCAGAGAGGGGAAGCTCTGGAGTCTCTCCTTCTTTCTACAAGGGCCCTAATCTCACCATGGGGGTCCCCCCTCAGGACCTCAACTAAATCTAATTAATGTCCAAAGACCCACCTCCAAATACCATCATACTGAAGATTAGGGCTTCACCATATGGATTCGGAAAGACACAATCATTCAGTCCACATCCGGCTGTCAGCCTGGACACTCACATGTAGTCTCTCTCCAAGCTGCTGATTGGTTTTCTCCCAGCATGATGATGGAGTTCTAAAAATGAGCATCTTGATGCCCTTCAACAGATGACTGGATTAAGAAGTTGTGGTCCATATATACAATGGAATATTACTCAGCTATCAGAAAAAACGAATTCTCAACATTTGCTGCAACATGGACGGCACTGGAGGAGATAATGCTAAGTGAAATAAGTCAAGCAGAGAAAGACAATTATCATATGATTTCTCTCATCTATGGAATATAAGAACTAGGATGATCGGTAGGGGAAGAAAGGGATAAAGAAAGGGGGGTAATCAGAAGGGGGAATGAAGCATGAGAGACTATGGACTATGAGAAACAAACTGAGGGCCTCAGAGGGGAGGGGGGTGGGGGAATGGGATAGACCGGTGATGGGTAGTAAGGAGGGCACGTATTGCATGGTGCACTGGGTGTTATACGCAACTAATGAATCATCGAGCTTTACATCGGAAACCGGGGATGTACTGTATGGTCACTAACATAATATAATAAAAAATCATAAAAAAAAAAAAATAAAATAAAAGGAAAAAAAATGAGCATCTTGAGAAAACACAGCAGCAGGGCATGACCTAGCTCTGTTCTGACTGACTCTGCATCACTTTCACCAAGCTCTCTCATTTGGGGCACCCTAGGTGCCACTCGGGTTCAGAGGGATGAAATCCACTCACTCAAAGACAGGAGGGCAACACCACATGGTAACAAGGGCATGTGGGGTGGGGCCTACCATGGTGCTCACTGTGGAAAGTACAAGCTACCACAGTTGCCGAGGTCTCCTTTATCTATAGCGAGAAATGATGAACCTCAACACGGCCTAAGAATTTCTAAGAAAAAACTCCCTCCTACAAATATAAAAACACCATCTCCTTATTAGAGAGCTTTATCTTGAAAAAACTAAATATAGAAAGAAAAAATCAAGAAAGTGGCAACACGTCTTATAGGATTTCAGAATTGCTATACATCTAGACTCGAGGTCACTGTGTGCCTTCTGTTCTCCCCTTCCAGAACAGGAGTGTCGGAAGTCCTTATTCAGTGCCTGGGTCACCACTGAATACTGGTTGTGTGTGGGGGAGCTGAGTAGGTAACATCTCTTTAGTCCACAGGTCTTCAGACTGGAAGGACATCCTCGAATAGCAGTATGGAGGAACTGTACCCGGGGACCACCCCACACTTGGACAGGACCCAGATGGTGCAATGGGAGAGTTCAAAGTGGTATCGGGAGGGCATGAGCCTGTGGGTTCTTGGGGGAGGGTTCAATCGTATTTTGCATGTGAGAAGGAAATGGATAGTTGTGGTCCTAGGACAGGCTGTGACCAACGGTATTTTTCAAAGAAGTCCCCCACAGGGTATCTCACTTCACATGCTTTCTTAACATGTTCATTGGCACTCCTCCCATCAAGCGGTGGGTTCTCTATCCCTTCCCCTTGAACCTGGGTGGAACGTTGTGAGTAGAGCAGAAGGGGGTCCTAGTGACTTCCAAGGCTGGCTCATAGGAAAGTCATACTCATTTCCTTTATCTCTTTGAGATACTCACTTGGGAAGCTGGCAAATGTGCTGTCAGGAAGCCAAGCAGTCACATGATAAGAGCATGTGCACGTGCCCCAGCAGAGAGCCCAGCTGAAATCCCAGCTGATATACAGCCCCTGCTGTCAGGCCAAGTGATCCGTACACTGATTCCAGTCCCAGCTGTCAAATAACTCCAGCCTTTGGGCCGGCCCAGCTGGTGCTGAGCTGTCTACGTGGAGCCCTGACCACACTGCAGAACTGCAGACAAACTAATCATTGCTGCTTTCACATTCCTGAGCTTTGTGGTGTCCTGTTCTGCGGCACTATACCGCTGGAACCGGACGCATCAGCTAATACAGATGCACTGCTCTTTTTAACGAAGGGCTTCCTCGCACCCTCCCACTGACCTGAAACTCTTGCATTCCTATTGATATTATTATCTGGTATATTTTGATTAGTAAACTATTGCTTCACAATCTCCAGTAGCAGGATTGCCAACTTCAAACCAAAAGCAATTAATTCAAGTAAAAATAAAAATGGTGTATCGGGGGGAGGATGCGCATGAGCCCATTGGTTCGTTCTAATCTCAAAACCTTATTTTATCACGACTGACTCCAAACACACACACACATGCACACCTTGATCTTTAAGCATAGAATGTCAACTCAGATTTGTCCTGTTGGCCTTACTATACAATCATATTACGAGTGTCATTTGGAAATGCTTACACTAGAGGTAAGGCCTTCCTTTGCCATGTATAATCTTTACTTCCATATAAAATAAAGCCGAGAAGACTTTGAATGGTTAGTTTTACATCATTTTGCCCTGAAGGAATTAATGTCAAAATATATATTTAAAAGTAAATGGTAGAAACTCAAAGTATAAGTAGTATAATCTACTCTAAAAGAAATATATACATATATAGAAAATATACGTAATATAACGTATTATTTCATATATATATATATATATATATATCATGTGATTATTCTGGGTGTCAAATTTTCTTTTTTTTCCCCCTTTCTCTTCATCCATTCTTTCAGCTCCCAAGCATTTCCAAAAATTGTTGCATTTCAGAGCATACTGCCAGCTGCATACTTTTCTGCCTTACTAATCTGCAGACACCACTTACTTGATAACACTTCACACAGCTGTCTACCCCAGGCTTAAATGACTTTCTGATTTTTGAGCAAGAAGTAGCTACACAAATAATGGCTCTGGGCCAAGGTCTTTGGCAGTATGATTTTATCCACTAGGCCTGGCACAGAGCAAACTTAAGAAAAATGGCTTTTTAATTTCTATTAAGTGTCTACATTTTTATCCTATTGACAAAGAATACAATTAAGGATTTGCTATACGGCATGTCACACACATATCTTAGTGTTTTTTATCTCATTTCACTTTCCTAGGGGTTTATCACAGAGGCAAGCTTTTCTTTCTTTTTTCCTTCTCCCTCCCCCCCCCCTTTTTCTTTCCCTTTTCCCCCACTAGAATGTTGCTATGATTCTGGTAACATTTTCTCCTCCTTTTTGTTACAGTCAAAATACACCTAGTCCTTCAGGAGGCTTTTAATTGTCATCAGCCCGAAAAAGCGATCGGAAACCTGGAGTTAATGCTTCCTGATATGGGAAGTCTCAACCGTGTTAGTTTTTTAACACAGCCCAGGCCTCCTTCGTAATGCATCTTGTCAGGGAAGTTGTTACCTGGAAAAATAACAGGCTGAACAATTAAAATGTCATGAATCAAAACGTGCATTCAAAAAGCCAATAATAATAATAAATAATGAAATAATAGTAGCAACACAAAAAAATTGACAATCAAAGAACCTAATGGTGCTGCAATCACAGAAGATGTGAATCGTCACGATGTTGTTCGCCGCAAAGCATGACTCAAACGAGACCCAGAGGCGTTCTATCAAACATGCTGACAAAATACACCAGCCAATCAATGTTTTAGAAAAAAACCAAAAAAGCCTTATTAGTGAAAAAAGAATGAAAACCAAAAATACCTTTTGTAGACATTTTTCTGCCTTGGGAAGAGAAAGGGTGATGTTTGTTCAGAATCCGTTACCCTTTTGTCAGCTCTTGCTGTTGGCATCATTTGACTTTGAAAATGCAAAATGGATTTCATGTGAATGATACAAGATGACTCCAGGTTCTATCAGAGGAACCTGACCCACTAAATGGACCGTCAGAGGAAGCGGATAGTTAATTCCTAGCTTGTTCCATTAAATTTTGCCAAATCTTACCACTGCAATAATACATCAGGTTTCTTTAATTCTCTTTTAACCAGGTTCATTATAAACTGTACTAATAAATATGCTGGAAAGTACATTTACAGCTAAAAGTAATAATGGCAAATACCACTGATAACCTCTTATACCACAAACCTTTTTATTACCCTTTTTTTTTTAACTTAAGTAAAACCTAGAAAAAGAATTCATTGGAACTTTGCAAATGAACTTGAAAAAAGTATTATTTTATTCCAAAATGAGTAGGCTGAATCTCAAAGTGCAGTTTAAAATCAGTCCATTGCATTCTCAATAATATCTTAAATATGGGGCAATTATAGTTCTCTCCTAAATCTCCGGACTTCTCGCAACGGGAATATTAAGCAAAATTGTAGATAGGTCTCAAAATTGGATTGTACTTTATCCTGCTCTCTAGACCAAAACCAAGATGAGCTGAGCTTGCCAATCACAGTCCCCTCTGCATATGAGATTATTTTATCAAAATAAGGGAAGAAAAGGAAACAATATGTCTTTTCAAAGACTAGAAACTATGCAAATAGCTTTCAACTGCCCCTTTATGATGGAAATGCAGAGGAAGGGAGCCTTGTAGGAGGAGCGCTGGTGGGGCTGTATTATCCCCACTCAGGGGTGATCTTTCCAACCAGATTCTCCATCTGTGTGTGACAGTGACACTGCTGTCCAGCAGTCCTTTCCTTTCACAAGGGCTTGGTGAATATCACTTTTCTCTGTTGACATTCTTCTTTGAAATTGCAAGCAACTTTAGTGTAAAAGATACCCAAATCTGGTCCTTTTTTTTTTTTTCTTGCCACTTTTTACTTTATGAATAAATGAAAGAAATACTCCTGGGCACCTGGGTGGCTCAGTCGGTGAAGCATCTGTGTTTGGCTTAGGTCATGATCCCAGGGTCCTGGGATCAAGTCCCACGTTGGGCTCCCTGCTCAGCGGCAAGTCTGCTTCTCCCTCTCCCTCTGCCCCTCCCCTGCTTGTGCTCTCTCTCTCTCAAATAAATAAATAAAATCTTTTAAAAAAGAAAGAAAGAAATACTCCTCAGTCCATACTACATGCCTCAAACCAGAATGGAAAGCAGATAATCCTGCCCTAATCTCACCTTGACAATCTCCTTTTTCCAAGACAATATTACTGAGTTTGCCTACTCCTCCAAAATTATCCACCCCCTGTACTCTGGTTGTGGGATAAATAAACATCGAACCTTGTGTTTTGTCTCACAATCCAGGACAGTGAATCTCTATTCTTTACCTTTGGGCACTTTGCTTGATAGCTCGTTGCCAGAAGCTGTTATTTTATTGATGTGTTTCTTTTCCATCGACTTCTGTATAAACTGTATGAGGGCAGGGAGCTTCTTCTAATTCATAGCCGCATCCCTGTAAATTAGACCAACGCCTGACAGAGAGTAAACAGTAAATGAATGTTTGTAGAATTAGTGGAACATTAATTATTGAATGAATAGATGTACTAAACTTGTAATTCATATCAGATGAATAAGATATAATGCAATGCCTCAGCATTCCAGATCTCAAATGTCTTAGAATAATTATTTTAAGAATATTGCCAATAAACAAAGGAATTAACATGTTTTATTATATCACCTTTAAAGAACAACCCAGATAATATTATTCCTAATGTTCACATTGATAAACACTGAGATTGGATGGATTTGGTGGAAAAATACACACCCATGTTCTTCAGTCTTTGGTCTCGCCAGCCATTGTTCAAGGGAGTCCTGTAAATTTGTGCTTAGGAAGTCCAAATTTAAACTTATTCATCAAGTACTGGAATATCGATTATAATAATAAAAATGTTAAGATTATCGTTTGATGACCCAGAATTAAGGTAAGTAAAAGCTGACTTTCACAGCAGGTAGTAAACTGTTATTAAGAGAAGCTGAACATGACGAAATTTGATAAATTATGCTCAAGTAGAGTTTTGACCGGTTCATAAAGTTCAGAGCTGCTCTTGAAAATTGTAAACTCAAATGTCTTAATGTGATGGAAATCCCTTTAGAATGTTCCCTGAACCACTGGATTGATTAAATTAGTACTTCTACCCAGTTTGTCGCTCATTCAGTTTTTCATATTTTTATATTTTTATTTTTTTTAATTTTATTTATTTGAGAGAGAGACAGAGAGAGCATGAGCTGGTGGAGGGGCAGAGCAAGAAGGAGAAGCTGATGCCCCGCTGAGCACGGAGCCCCACCTGGGGCTCGATCCCAGGACCCTGAGATCATGACCTGAGCTAAGGGCAGATGCTTAACTCACTGAGCCACCCAGGTGCCCCTCATTCAGTTTTTTTTTTTTTTTAATTTTTTAAATTTTTATTTTTATTATTTTTTTAAGATTTTATTTATTTATTTGACAGAGACAGCCAGCGAGAGAGGGAACACAAGCAGGGGGAGTGGGAGAGGAAGAATCAGGCTCCCAGCAGAAGAGCCTGATGTGGGGCTCGATCCCAGAACGCCGGGATCACGCCCTGAGCCAAAGGCAGATGCTTAACGACTGAGCCACCCAGGTGCCCCCGCCATTCAGTTTTTAAAAACTTTTTTGATGGCCATATTAAAAGTACTCATTTTTCTAAAAACCATGTTACTTCCCATGCATTTAATATGATAAGCTGTGTATCACCAGGACAGAGAAAAAAGAAACAAACTATCCTTTAAATATATTCAGAATTTGGGATGCCTGGGTGGGTCAGTTGGTTAAGCATCTGCCTTTGGCTCAGGTCATGATCTCAGGGTTCTGGGATCGAGTCTTGCATCAGGCTCCTTGCTCAGCAGGGAGCCTGCTTCTCCCTCTGCCTGCTGCACCCCCTGCTTGTGCTCTCTTTCTCTCTGACAAATAAATAAATAAAAATCTTAATATATATATATATATTAATATATATGTTAAAATCTAAATATATATGTGCATGTATATATATATACATATATTCTGAATTTTAAGAAACGCATTAGGGGAAAAAATAAAGTGTATTTTGAACTGAAAGAAAAATAATTTAAAACTCCAATCTTAGCTCATTTAAAAAACAAAAAAAATAAGATTTACTGCGCATGAATTTAAAAAAGCTAAACAGATCCATGAGTAATGGAATTTATATTGAAAACATCAGCAAATGTAGCTTCCTACTTCACACTAGATGAACGCAGCATCCAAGTGAAATGGGGATAGGCTCCAGGGACCCGGACTTACAAATGAATATTTACACAAATTATTCCAAGATTATTTAGGGGGAAAAAAACCAGAATAAAAGAATCAACTTTAAAGTTTTCTTTTCGCCTAAAGATCCATGTTATTCCAGTTCTGACACTGTTACAGCAAGGTCCAACCAGGTAGCTAACTGTGATGGGAAGACGGGGCTCCCTAATTAGCCATGAAGAAGGTCCTTGTGGAGGGAAGGAGATAACTTTTTCTTTCCATAGCATGAAATTCTAGACCTCGGGTCATCTGAATGACATCTTTCATTACTGCTGAATATAGAAATGTGCCGTAATACAGAAGCTTCCCCTGGAGAGCTGAGTTATGGATTATTCTACACAGAAGAAGGCAGCCACTCACTTTAAAGCATTGCTCAAGCTTAATACCAACACGACTCCATTACTTCTCCAGCTGGTACCAGCAACACTGCGACTGTGGGCTTTATACAGGTTCTTTAGTTACCGACCCAATATCCCAGGATTGGTTTGTCTTCACGGTTATTTTAAGTCACACATGAAATCCACACTCACTGCACATAACTTGTCAGCTCAACTAAAGTATTTTATGAAATAGTACAGCACTTGTTAAGAGGGCGGTATGGTCTTAAAAATGAAGCAACGCGTTTTTTTAAGTCCATTAAAAATAACATGAAGGAACTCACTGAGCAGTCCTGGCGCAGAGCAAGTTACATTCTTCTTATGGTACCAACTCCATTTATCACGTCCGAGCAGTCTGATGCATGCCATAAATGGTAGCCCAAACACGTGCTGGAATTACTCACAAGGGAGCACACAAGGGGAGAGAGTCAATGTCATGAGAAGTGTTGCCTTTGGAGGGGAAATTCCCATGACTTGTTTTTGATAATTTATGAAACTCAATCAGCAACATTTATCAAAAAACTTTGATAATTTGAGATAAGGAGAATAGTAATTTGCAGCCATTGTTTTTAACAGATTCCTAAGTATTCCCATAATTCTCACAGCTATGCACTTGTTTAAAAAAGTATGAAATCTTCATTTTAGTTCACATAAACAGGTGGCAAGAGTGGCATCTGTTTTAACAAAATTAAAGCATTAAAATTTTTTAAAAAGATTTTGTTTATTTATTTTAGAGAGACTGCAAGAGGCGGTAGGAGGAGAGAAGACAGAGAGTGAGAAGCAGAGTCCCCACTGAGCGCCAAGCCCCAGGTGGGGCTTGATATCAAGACCCTGAGATCATGACCTGAGCTGAAATCAAGAGTCGGATGCTTAGCAGACTGAGCCACCCCAGTGTCCCAAGCAGCAAAACATTTTAATTTAATTTTCCCTAATGGCAGAGAAATAAAATGTAATAGGGAAATAAAATAATTCTGGAAGGAATTCTAATGGAGTATTGAAACCGAACTTGGAGAAAACTAAAAACTATGTATTTCTTGGACATGGGGAACACTGAACATGCTGGAGATCATTGTAGGGAACTTAGAATTTAGGATTAGACTTAGAATTCAGACATGACTATCACTCTGGCAGTATTTTTTCTTTTGGCTTAATGAACTTAGACATGCATGTTAGTAAACAATGTCCTATTCAATTTATGTAGTAGTGTAATATAAGTTAGTCCTTAATTGGAGCCACCCTTTGATAATGAGATCATGGTAATAAAATATTATCAATATGGGCCAATGATAATTAACTATCTCAAAGAATGATGGATTGATTCTCACTAGACCTGTTTTTCCTAGACTGGAGCAGGCTAGGAACAGAGAAGAGTCTGTCATAATTTTCCAATATTTTTTCCTATCATCACCTTACCCATCCCCACGTATATTTTATTTTTTTCTAGCACAATGCTTGGGTAAAAGTGCAAGATATGAATGGATTTCTTCCTTCTATACACAGAATGCCAACACACTCTGAACATTGGGCGCATGAATTAAAATGTAGTAAAGTTAGTTTTACAGATGAGAAAATTGAGATTTCAAGAGATTAAGAAAACTTCCTAACTTCTAAAAGCTAAAAAATGATGGAATTAGACTCAAGGAGGTCTAATCACAGACCCTTCCTTTCCCTATTATTCATATCGAATCCCATATAAAGGATGGCAAGGGAGGAGGTGCTGTCAGTGCTAATGGTAATACTAATAAAAAGTCTGACATTCGTAGTACTAGCAAAGTGATGCTTCTCTCCTCTTAGCCCCTTAGCATCCTTCCTGAAGTGCACAGTCTCATTTCCAACAGTCACAGCTGCTCTGCAACACTGTCCTATCTATGTTACACAGGAAAGTAGGCTCAGAAAGGCAAAGCCAAGGGGCCCTGCTTCCAATGTTACCTTGAATCTAAAGTTCGTGTTTCTACCATTACAAAGTAACTAGTCAAAGGAATGATTTCACAGCATCGCCAATTAAACTGGTTCACAACATTTTTTTTCTGTTTTTTCCCCCATTACTTTTATGGTGAATTACTGAATGATCTCTAAGTAAGTGGACAAATGACTTAAGGCGATTTCTTTATTGACACCCACAACCCCATTCAGCCATTCTGACTGATTGAGTTTTTGGAGAAAACCTGAAGGTGTCATTCAACAAGTGTCTTAGTTATTGATGAATACAAATTACATCATAGACTGCTTATCGAATCACATGTGAAGTAATCTGCATTGTTCACATTTGGGACCAGATTAGTTTTTGTCATGGGGGACCACCCTTTGCATTGTGGATACTGAGCAGCATCCCTAGCCTGTACCTACTAGATGGCATATGTTCCCAAATCGCCTCCCGCTGGGAACCCCTGGGTTGCATTCCTGTCAGTCCTGTGATGCAAATGAAAACTCCAGAACCTAGAATATTTCGAACTCACTTTCTCCATTTCCAAGTTAGGACTGGGTTTTCCTGGGATCGAGTCACACTGACAATATCTCCAGCATCGCCACGAAGTTGTGGTGACTCAGAGAAATTTGCCTCTTTCTTCAACCGCTGGTCAAAATCAGTTAATCTTTTAGAGTCAGAAATCACAGGCTAAGATCATACTTCATTTATCTTTTTTTACCTACCTGGGCTTAACCCCGAGATTTGCACAAAGCGGATGTTTAATACTTTTATTTTTTTTCATGGTGGTAAAATTAACTGCATGTATGGATATGACCTGATGGGGAACACTTTAGAAATAGGATATCAATTTTAAGCAATGGATGAAAATCAAGACGCCAATAAAGCCACAAGGTGCTTTTGAAGGAATAGTACCTCCAAATGTGTCTGTTTTAAGGAACAGGTGCACTGGTTATTTGCATTGTTAAATGGAAATCTTTTGCTTTGGAAAATAATAATAAAATGAAAGGGGAGAAAGAAAAGAAAAAGGACAGGAAAGCATACACCAGCATATGCAGTTGAATACAAGATGTGTCAGATATGGACTATCTCACCACTTTTTAAATTGACGGTTTTCTTACTGGAATCAGTACTTTTCCACTTGCACTCTAATATATTCAGTAGCATGTGGCCAAAATGGACCTTATCTAAATTGTTTGCAAGAAGGAAACTTACCTAAAATATAAATAAAATAGTCATTAAACATCCCATAGTGGGCATCATTATTAGGTCCTGATTTTTTTTTTTTTTTTTTAAGATCATTTGAAGGGCACCTAGGTGGCTCAGTTGTTTAAGCACCTGCCTTTGACTGGGGTCATGATCGTAAGGTCCTGGGATCGAGCCCCTCATTGGGCTCCCTGCTCAGTGGGGAGTCTGCTTCTCCCTCTCCCTCTGCCCTTCCCCCTGCTTGTGTTCTCTCATGCTCTCTGTCAAATAAATACATAGAATCTTTTAAAAAAATAAAGATCATTTGAGTGTAAGTGTCACCAGTTATACAGCTGTCTGTATGCTCCTTTCCGCTTCTTTCTCATGGATGACTCAACACTTAGTGGTTTCAATAATCACAAAGCAGGTTGGAGCAGCTACCTTTGAAATACCTCTCTTTCTTCCACATCGGCTTTGGAAGAGTCCGTGGCTGCTAGCTCGAACGACCACACTTCCATTTCTTCACTCACTAGTTCACTTCAGGACTGGTGCAGAGGTCCAAATACCTTTCTGGACCCTTGTAAAAATTAAGTTGCCTGAGAACAAGAAAAAGCTAGCACAATCAACTCTCCTTGTATTAAAAAATATTAAAGTATTTAAAAAGGTGCAAAACACCAGGGAAATTTAAACTTGAAATGGTATCTGTACACTGATGGAAAATAAGCAGACAGAACTTCAGTTGTAATTACGCAACACTAGAATCATTCTCTGCAGTAAAGACCAGTCTCTTGATCCCACTCTTTGTTTGAGATTACTATTGAACTCTCATACTTTAGAGCCTAATAATAAAGTTGAAATAGCTAAGAAAACACATTGCATCTTATCTGGAAACAAAGGAGACTGTTTTTACTTATCAGCAAGTATAAGTTTGTGGCCTAAGGAAACTATGTATGTGCTAAGCACACATGGAGATAGATATCCAAATTTAATTTAAATACTTGGCAAGTACCAGCAATCACTGCCTGGCTGATACACACTTCAGATGGCTCCTGGTCTGCTCTGTGTCATTCTTCTATATGTTCTGACTGAGTCCAGCAAAAGTGGTTTACCATGAGCATACACGCTGTGTCCACAATATTCCTTCATTTATTAAAAATAGCAATGAACCTCTGGGAGCTGTCTCATGGTAGCAGAATCTTGCTGATATGAAGGGAAAAAAAGACATTTTTGGTATGATAGTTTGTAAAAAGAAAAAAAAAAAAGACATGATTTGATTTGGCATAACCAATCTAGCAATGCCTTTAATAGTGGGTTTTTTTTTTTCACAGTATGCATTTTTTTTTTTCTAAATAGTTTCCCTTTTTCACATAAACAAAACTAAATTGGCATCAGTAAGCATTTTTAAATTACTGGAAAGACCGTAGTTTAGGTAGTGGTTACAAGAGTGTTTTATAGGCTTTCCAAATATTGTATTTAAAAATGATATTTGGATCGGATTTTATCTGTTTTAAAACTAAAATTACAAGATAGCACCTATATTTAAATGTTTAAGACCACCAACATGGCCATACTTCATGCTGCTAGGTTAATTAGTTTTTATGTGCACCTCAGAACATAGCTCTTCCTGTCATCTCTATGCAAATAGCTGAGCTGCTAGCAAATGTGTCATTTATTAGCAAAGTTGTAACTTTCTTTATAATTTAGCTCTACACACGTTTGTGCACGTTAAATTGGTACAGGTGAATACACTAATACATCGCATGTGGGCCATGGTCCATTAAATATCAAGCAAGGATGACGTCCATCTGCCTGGCATATGATCCTCCCATGCACACATGTCGGAGGGAGCACCAAATGGGTCTCGCCATGATGGCCAAGTATGGAAGACAGCTTTTGCTTTCAGTTTGGAATGATTCTTGTGTCTCCCTTTCACATTTATGACAAATACTTGGAGCAGTTTTTAGATCTCTTAGCCATAACATTTTGACACAAAAGATTCTATTACTCCTCTTTCACTCTTTTGATTATTTACATTTGAGACGCCTCTGAGATTGTGAAGCAAGTCGATAGCAAACAGTTACCATTAGTGACTATAGATGTGTGGAAATCAAGATCTTTTCCATCTCATACAACCAAAACTAAAGAAGGAAAGATTTAAAGGCTTGCCAAAAATATTTAAAACAGAGACAGGCACTGCTAAGGGAAACAGTGTGGGAATTATCACAGGGAGAGAGTCTGGGGAGGTTCTGAAGGGCAGAAAAGGCACAATGGACAGATCATGTCAAGAATTCTTTCAAAATATCGGCCGTGGTTAAGGCAATGGCATTTTCTTAAATGTTGTCTCTCACATTTTGGGAGCATTTAACGTGTTCCTGAAAGGTAGGTAAAAGAAAGAATATGTCAAGATTTTAACTTTGCAGAAAATTATATTTTGTTTCAATTTTGCACCCTCTATTTCCTTAAATAAAAATTCATCAAAGCTGGAAATTTCACATTTGGAAAGCTTGGAAAATCTGTGAGAGAAAAATCGGAATCATATTTTTAATTCCAAATTCATTGGAATATATACTTGCTTGTTTAAACAAAACAGAACTAAGAAATTTGAAGTGCAATCAACTCAGAAGTTGAGCTCCGAAACGGGAATAATTGTTACCTGAATAAGGTAATGAGAAAGAGTCTTAGTAGGTAGGAACATTCCAAAGCTGCATCCATCTAAAAATGAATTCTTGTTATTACAAGAGTAACTTTAATTCCAAGACTATTAAAATCAGGTTTAGATGTTATGAAAATGTAAGAAGCTGTGGTTTGAAAAATGAATGGACCAAGTATTTTTCAAAAACGAAAATCCTGTAGCAATCAGTCCTTAGGTCTTGGTTTGTCAGGGAAGGTTGTCAAGAGTTTCCCAGCCTTCCTATCATCAGGAAAATGCAGAGGCTTACAAATCAGCAATGAGTCCCGGCTATGCATCTTACGTTTCTCAAGAGCGCTTCTCCCTGCCCTCTACCAGCCTCCATCCTCTAAGAACACAAGACCCGGACTGATTAATTCCTGGTCTTCAGGATTTAAAAACTTCATATATTTTAAGGACAGAGCCTTCAACATCACCTAAAGGGGCTCATCAATTTAGACTGAATCTATTTAGCAGGTGTGGGTCTCTTAACAACAGCAACAACAAAAAGCAGAGTTAAGAATGTCTGAGTTCCTGCTTCTACTACATAGATATTAAATATTTGGCAAAAATCTATACCAAATCAATATTTTGATACACTTCTTAGGAAATTATATAAGTGGAATAGTACATACTTATCCTGGAATTAAACTTAAAATCTCATTAATTCCTTAAAAAAAAAATCAAGAATCTTCCTGTCACTTCATGCATTATTTGATGATGTGATATTCTGGAAAAGACAAAACTAGGAAGACAATAAAAAGAGCAGTGGTTTCAGGAGAACAGAGAGCAACGGCCAGGCAAACACTGAGGAGCTTGAGGGCAGTGACCGTATTCTGTGTGATGTTACAATGAGGGATATCGAGCCCACACAAGGTACAGCACCGGGAGGGCATCGCAAGGTAAGCTGTCAGCTTTGGGTCATTGTGAAGCGTCGGTGTGGGTTCATCTGTCTAAAAGATCTATGGCCCTGGTGAATCATGTTGACAATGGAGGAGCCCACACACATGGGAAATCTCTGCACCTTCTTAATTTTGTTGGAAACTTAAAATTGCTCTTAATGAATAAAGTCTTTAGAAAGAAGGAATAAGTGCCATAGAAAACTATGGTACACTAAAGATCAAATGATGAAGGAACAGGAATGTACCACCTTTAAAAAAGAAAAGAGAGAGGGGTGCCTGGGTGGCTCAGTGGGTGAAGCATCTGCCTTTGGTTCAGGTCATGATCCCACGACCCCTGGCTCCCTGCTCACCGGGGAGCCTTCTTCTCCCTCTCTCCCTCTGACGCTCCCCCCGTTTGTGCTCTGACACTCTCTCTCTGTCAAATAAATAAATAAAATCTTAAAAAAAAGAAAGAAAAGAGAGAAAAGACAAGGGAAAGGATAACACAGTCGGAGAGTAATCTGACCTCGTGGAAAGATGGCTATTAACAATATGAGTCAGAAAGGAATTGAACCTGAAAGAAACATGATACAATTTTAACAATTAGCAATCCAAGGGCACAATTAAAATGGCGTTATCATTTTTCATTGTATGAAAACACGAATACCAAACGTCAAAGAGTCACATAAACTATTAATAATGCCGCTGAAATGGACTGGCCTGGGCAGTATAAACAAGGGTATCTAGGGCAGCTCATTCGAGAGTGCCGGCTGATTTCTCTCAGAGGGCCACTCAAATCAATTCTAGAAAGTTCCCTGTCACAGATCACGTACGTAACCACACGATACCTTTTAAATAAATAGGGTGCCCTGTGTCATTATTCACATTGTGCAGCAATCCAAAATCAAGAGGGCAAAAGAAAGAACCGGAAGGTAATATTCCCATAAAAAGAATGCTGTCCCATGTGTTAACTTCCCAAAAATGCACTCATGTAACACTGGAGGCAGAGATCATGGGCAGAAGGAATGGTGCTTTGAGTGGGTGAGAGGGGCACAGGGCTGGTCTTCTCCCTTCACTGCCTTGTCCAGACTAGCTTACCGATTGTCATGTTCTTGGGTTCCACGGTATGGGAAAGAAAATCAGTCATTGAAATCAGTAGCATTTAAGTGGCAGTCGGTAAGTACAGGGGACAATGACCTGAGAGAAAGCTGTAAAGTGTAGCTGCTGGAAAAAGGGAAAGTTAAAAGAAGTTAATATGAGATGTAAGAAGAAAATCAGCTGTTAATTTTTCTCATCACCGTGTCATTGCTGACTGTAAATCTACATGAAAAATGCATTCTTTTTTAAAAATTATTTTATTTACATTTGAGAGAGAGAGAGAGAGAAGGAGTGGTGGGGAGAGGCAGAGGAAGAAGTAGACTCCCCACTGAGCAGAGAACCTGACGTGGGGCTCGATCCCAGGACCCTGGGATAATGATGACCAGAGGCGAAGGAAGGAACTTAACTGACTGAGCCCTCCAGGCACCCCTACAAATGAATTCTTAATCACACCAGATATTCTACTCAACTAAAAAACTTAATTTATAATGTGGGTTACTTTGTTAGAATTTCTAGGGGTCCACAGCAGACAACTTTATATTCCTGTGCTCTACATCAAGCAGAAAAATATATATGCATATGTATATATTCATATACCGTGTGCCAAGTAAAAATGCATATATCTGTATCCCCATTCTCAGATTTACATGAAATATATAGACATATACATTCTTGCCTTTCATAGTACTTTTCCCCTTATTATTTCAAACACCAATGGTTTTAATTTTTTCTCTATCTCTCACTATTTTAAAATCCAACTTATTCATCCCCAGTCTGATTTATTTTTTCTGTATTTTCTCACTAATAAAATCAGAAGAAAGAGAAAAATGGAAGAGACATAAAAAGAGGAGAAAGAAACTGAACACCTGTATATCCCTAACTGTGTTTTCAGGCTGTTTACCACGGATCCCACAAAGTACTGCAGCACAGAGCTTGTACAGATATTCTGTCCAAATTCAGTAAGATTTTGTTTCATCTTTATGAGTGGTACTTCAAATTTTATAATCAAGACTTTTAAGAAACCACAATGCTTAAGAAGAAAGCCTAAACCCTATTTATAGCTTTGTAAATAACCTCCACAGTACATATGCAAACAAGCCTTCCTATATGGAGGAAAATAATAAAGCAAACAGTATGTTCTAATGGATCACAGAAAAATGTGTTATTAGACACCTATTTTAATGAGTTCAATTACTCACCTACCCTGGATCTCTCTACTCTTACAGATCATACTATTCTAGATCTTAAAGGGTATTACTTCGTTTTCCTAATTCATAGCTGTTTCCTATCCGATTGCCAGGTTTTTTAAATAAAGGGATTGTGAAAATTTCCGCACTGTTTTGGAAGCAGATGTAATCATGCATCTCTTCCAGCATCTAAAAGGTGGCCTATAACCTAATTGGAAACTCTTGCATAGAGGAATTTCCTTTAAATAGTAACAAGTGGAGTATCTTTTTCCCCCCTTGAACAGCTGTAGAATGTTAGCGAGAATAGTTTCACTTTATTTTCCCAAAATCTGTGCTAAGTGCTAATCAGATTACAAATTCAAATGATAAAATCAAGCTAAAGGGGAAACGTGAAAAAAAAATACAAGAGCAGTCTAAGCAGTGAACAAATAGCCTTAACCTTAATATTTTTATTTTCATAATGTGTACATAAAGAATATTCACTTTTTCCATGAATCATAGTTGCCAGAGCCATACCTCTCAAAGGGAGATTAGACAACACAGTCTAATTAATTCCATACCTGTTGGAGGCAAAAACTATCAGACTATAGGTAACACATTGATTTGACTTTACTTTTAACGACAATAACTAAAAATTTAAGACAAAAAGGAAGCTTTTGTTGTTGTAGGAGTTGATGACTTTGAGAATTTACCAATAGAATAATTTTGCTATTTTCAGCTTGTTGTTAAGTGCTTCTTCCCTGAATGCCTAGGTAGGCATAGAAAATACCTTTTAAAGCTTGGGATATTACCATTTCCTGTAAATGTAGCCACATAACGGTGTGAGGTCTAAAGGTCTGTTTCTTTTACATTTTGACGGCTTACATTACACTAGTCATACTAAAACCAACAGAAAAGCAAAGGAAGGAGAGGGACTTCTGGTCACCTTCTTTCCTCTCTTGAAGCCCATTAGAGGCTGCCTGAGTTCCCATCAAGGGCATCTGAGCCTTAGGCATCATCTTCTATAAAGAATAGTCTGTCTTGTTAGATGGAGAAAGGGCATAGACTATGCCCCAATGTTCTTGCTTTCTAACCAACTTCCTTGTGCATATTCCACACCCATGTTATGGCTGCAACTTCCCTCTTTTCTCAGTAGGTATGAGGGAGGCTGGTTACTGCTGTTTGACGGTATTGATGCCACTGCATCAATGCTTCCCAATTCCCGTAAGAATACCTGTGCATCTACGGAGACTCTCTTAGCAAGCAGAACCGGGCATGGGAACCAGGCAAACTCCGGAAACCCCATGGTGCCTGCTCCTTCTTCATCCATACTCCATACTCTGTGGTTCCCAATACCCACTATGCTTTCTCTCTCCCTTTCAGTTCTTCTTCTTTGAATATTCACCTGGGAATTACTTATTTTTAAATCTTCCCTTCTCAAAACTGAGCAAGCTACTTTAAGCCCAGTCTACGTCAGTTACAGTTAGGGTCCCTTTCTTCTCTCATTTCATATTGAACATCAGTTTGCTACATATACTATCACTGACTATACTCACTCTATTTGAATATGTTGTATATACTTACTATACTCAAATATGTGGTATTGCTAAATATACTGACATTATTTGTTTCTCAATTGCTTATATTATGCCAGTTGTTGTTTGTGGACCTCTGGCTTGATATCATGCCTTTTAATGTTGACATCTCCAAGATCTAGCACTGAGTAAAACACCTCAAAGATGCTCAGGAAATATTTGCAGAATGAGCTAAGACAGATTTGGTTGCCAGGAGGCTTGTGTGGTTTCTAGCAATGGTTTCTTCTTCTTCCGGTGAGATTCAGACCCTCTTTGCTTTTCTCCAGGTCCTTGAGAGTTGGGAATTTTAAGATTGACTAGATGATCATCCAATGATATTGTTTTCTTTGTCTTTTATTTTGATAGTTTTACCACTTCTAACTTTATATTTTATATTTTTATTTTGGAGTTACTTTTTTATTTTTTTAATTTTTTTAAAAGATTTTATTTATTTATTCGACAGAGATAGAGACAGCCAGCGAGAGAGGGAACACAAGCAGGGGGAGTGGGAGAGGAAGAAGCAGGATCCCAGCAGAGGAGCCTGATGTGGGGCTTGATCCCAGAACGCCGGGATCACTCCCTGAGCCGAAGGCAGACGCTTAACTGCTGTGCCACCCAGGCGCCCCATGGAGTTACTTTTTTAATACTGATGCTGAAGTGGCTATAATAGAGCCCAGAGGAAAAGAATTTCTCTACCAACTGTTGCCCAGATTCATATTAGCATTATTATCATCTCAGAGATGCCTTCCTAAGAGAATGAAAAAAAAACATTTTCTCAATAGGACTCAAGTCATCAAAGTCAAGAATCTATAACCAACACACTATTAATGAGAAGGGAAGCAATTAATTTACATGTATTGACACTTATATTTGAATATATCATGGAATTATATTGTAGTGCTCCTAACTGCTAAATTACATTTATTTTAATGCTACACTGCCTAAGACCTTTTAGGGAGATCAGAATCAGTGGTAGGTTATGCAACTACTCTAAAATTAAAGGCTTGCTTCAGATAATCCAAACACTGGTAAATGATAGCTAAATTGCTCTCATTCATCACCTCTAAAGACCTAGTATATTAAAATAGCATGTGGAGGCTGTGAATCTCAGTCCAAATCACAGATGTATAAGAATATTCCATTTTTCTGTTTTCTATTGAATCAATTTAATTTTGAGGTTCATCAAGTACTGTTCTTAATTTCAGAGTCTTATAAAGTGCAAAAGTGTGTGTGTGTGTGTGTGTGTGTGTGTGTGTGTGTGTGTGTGTGTGTTTAGCCCACGGGCAGGGGAGGGCTGTGTCATGGGTGTCCTGTTCAGAATAACATCACAATAATACTCACTTTCCCTTAGCTTATGTTTCTCTTATGTCTTACAGCTTTTGTCTCTTTCTGTGCCATACTGGGGACCGAAAGTTTTTTGTGAGGTCCTGTCTGTTCCGATTACCCATTCACAGTCCTCCCTGGCCACCAAGCATAAGCCATAGGAGGATCCCCGCTGCTCAGCGCTCTTTCCTTTCCCCTTGCCTGAGGAATATCTCTCACTTGAATCTGCTGATTCCAAGTCCACCTGTTTTTCCCAGCAAACTCCTTTTTTTCTGTCCTAGCTCTTCAAAGGCTGTAAGTGCACCGATAGGTTTAGGTTTTGGAAATACGCAAGGAAAAAATGTGGGCAGTTTTTGTCCATGTGAAGAAATAATAGAAATGCTAAATGAAGAAATTAATGCCTTGAAGCACTATTCATCCACAATTCAAATGGAACGTGGGCATTTACCTTACTGAAGTGATTGCTTCAGTCGTGCTGGTTACTGCTCTGAGTTTCACATGCAATCCAGATTAACGTACTTCAATTACTAGAACTTAAAGTGTGGGGTAGATTAGTTCCAGAAACAGAGGGGAAAACAGCAAAGCAAAACTGCGTTCCAACTCTGCCCTGTTAATTAAAATACAGCAATCTTTATAACTAATGTCTAATATAATTGTTTAAAGTATAATGCAATTTGACCCAAGACCAAGTACTAATTTCCTAATAACAAGAAATTTGTCCCCAAATCAGAATCAATGGATGGATCCCAAGTCTGATCACAAGGACACCTGACAAGATAGGAGTGGATCAGTGAAAGATAAATCACCATTGCCAGCAGAGTAACTAAAAATATATTCTACACAACAATGGGCAATAGGCCAATAGCATCCTCTTACTAAAATAATGGCACATTTACTTATAATATAAGATGTAAATGAAGAACTCAAATCACTTAAAACTTCTTAAAGCATGTATTGGGCTGAGAAAAAATATAAATTGGTAGTTGTTTAAACTAACTCTACTCCTGGTTCAGTCACTTACTGTGATGTTATTTTATACATCAGTTTTCTGATCTTTAGAAGGGTGAATAAAGAAACTACTTATAGTGGGTACGGTTAAATTAGCTAATACAAGTACTGTGCTTAAGAATGGTAAGTTCTGTATGAAAGCTAGCTACTAGCCGAATCAGCTTACAAAGAGTCTGCAGAAAAACAATGGATACCCCAGAGCCTTTGTAGACGTAGAAAAGGAGGTATCACTAAGTGGAAACCAACCTCAGCCTGAGACAGTAGTTGGAGCAGCAGTCAAGTCCTTTCAAGGAAGCACGGCGCCATTGTTCTGTGGCAAGAATTGCATGAGCCGAGCTGAGACTTCTCTATATGTGTGTCCAACCGTGGCTGTTTCCATCCAACCCAAATGTTGAGCTCCCACTGAAAAGAAACACAATCAGCAATTCACCATTTTGGAAGTTACCATTTGGAGGAGGGAGTTAATGGAAAATAGTATTCTAGTATATCTACTTGTGGCACCAGAAATCCTTTCCTAATCAAACAGCTTCCCCTTCACCCTGAGAGTAGAAATATTCATGAATTGTATGTTATGCTCTGCATTCTCCTTGAAGATCGGGCAAGAGGCAGAGACACACACTCTTGACCTAAGAAGGTGAGACATGCTTGCCAGCACCGGGACAGCTGACTTTCTGTGTTTCCTTTCTCTTTCTTCTCCATAGTTGGTGTGAAAGTGTGTGCAGTTGGAGCCCTGGAGGTTTTCCCATCACCCCTCCCTCAAATAAAAAACAAGTTTCTCATTGAATTTGTGAGAAGCTTTCCCTGAGTCCTTTGCTCTGCCTGAGCCCCAGAGCTCAGATTGTTTGGAGAAGCCGCCATACGATAGAACCAGGATTGGGGTGGTGCCTGGCACTGAGCAAGAAAGAAAATTTGCATCTCAAACTCTGGACGCCAACAATTAAACCCTCAAGTGATGCAGGCCATTGCAATTCGTGTTGGGTATAGCTTCTGCTAAATCGAATGCTTGGAAATAACCTTCCCTCACCTAAGGATTTGAAAAAGGAATTTGTTATTTGCTATCAAAGCTAGCTATGATCAGGTGATGCTACTAGCTTTATAAAACCTTTTTCCAAAATGGGAAAACTATAAGAAGTAAATAATTGTGTGTCATAAATAAGAAAACACATCTAAGGTATTAGGCAGGGTGTTAGCTCTGAGAGCCCAATAATGTTAATGAAAACATACCAGCACATTCCCTCTATTTGGGAGACTGTCCTTTGCCATGTTTGGAATTCTTTCAAAAATGTGGAGGCAAACATTTAAAAAGTTTAGGGGCTGTTTTTATTTTTGCCAAAGTGTGACTTTTAATTCCCCCAAAATGCAAAACGGTTGTTCCAAAAACAACATGGAGTTTTAGAACACTCGTCTGTTTTTATTAAAAAAAAGTAATATTTTGATCAAATGAAGATCTACTTGAATTAATTAAATTTACCATTTACATCATCTTAACATGTACATACTGCACTTTAGAAAAAGTTATACGGAAATTGCATTAAACCAAGTGAAATAAATGCTTGCTGTTAAGAATAAATTTCACATTTTACCCACAGCATAATACAGTGGCTGTACGATTTGAAGTGGTGGGTACACAGCTCACATAAGGATTTCTAGGCTCTACTCTGGTCGTGGCCTTTCTTTTGTGGAAGGAAAATAGTAAAAGAAACCGTACAGATGGAAGGAAATTTCAGGTATCGAGTACCAAACAAGAACATATGAACTTATACAACAATATTCCCTGTGTAAAGCACTTTTATTTTCTGCTTTCATTTTTAGGAAATTTTTACTTATATATGTTGGATTCTCATACTATAATTTAAGCCTCATCTGCCTTCTTCCTATATTTATAACAATAACAGGTGCTGTTCCCATTTTCTCACTGAAACACACCAAACTACCTGTAGCCACAAATATGCTCGTCTTCCTCAGTACCCTCTTATGTGTCATCCCGCTGAATGTCCCTGGCAGTCCCTAGACCTGCTCCTGGGAGCAGCGTTCAAGGCTCATCAGCAGGTTTTCCTCTTCTCTAAAGCCATGGTCTCCTCTGCATACCCAAGCGCTGATGTGTGCTTTTTCGCCATTTCCACCTCCAACTGCCCTGTGATTAATTTCATGTCACTGTTGTCTTGTCTGAGTGACAGAGTGATCTCCTCACCTTAATAGCCCCAATGCCAAATACAGCGTCTGTTCAGCATCTGGAATATAGGGGATGCTCAGTAAATGTTTATTATAATAATGAACAATCAAGGCATGAACTAAGACATTTCCAAACTAAGGAAGACTGAATTAGAAGAATATTTATACCTAATTACCTTCCAAGAGCAAATTTACATTTCAAACGTGAACTATTTCATCTGTGCTCTAGGAAGCTCACTCTTAGTCATTCTCAAACGTAAAAATGGCTTTTGGTTTTTTTCTTTTACTCTAAGTCATTAAGCAAGAAGTAAATGGGGGCACTCAAGTATTATTCTTTTATTTTTTAAAGAGTTTATTTATTATTTATCTATTTATTTAGAGAGAGAGCACGGGCGGGGGGAGGGGCATGGGGAGAGGGAGAGAGAATCTCAAGCAGACTTGAGGCTCTATCTCACGGCCCTGAGATCATGACCTGAGCCGAAATCAAGACCGGGACTCCTAACCGACTGAGCCCCCCAGGCACCCCTCAAGTATTATTCTTGTTTCTTTTTTTTTTTTTTTTTAAGATTTTATTTATTCATTAGACAGAGATAGAGACAGCCAGCGAGAGAGGGAACACAAGCAGGGGGAGTGGGAGAGGAAGAAGCAGGCTCCTAGCGGAGGAGCCTGATGTGGGGCTCGATCCCAGAATGCCGGGATCACACCCTGAGCCGAAGGCAGATGCTTAACCGCTGCGCCACCCAGGCGCCCCTATTCTTGTTTCTAAGATCTACTCTCAGGCTGACCAAACTGGAACTTCTGCTTGAACAGCATCTTCTAGGTGTCAAGACTTACATAAATTCTATCCATATTTTTCTCAATCAGCGAGCACTCTGTACATATTTAATGAGAAGCATCTAAGGGTAACTTAGTGTCTTTTAGCACAGAAGACGTCAGACATTTGTCTTCCACAGAGCTCGACGCCACTGTGACAATAAATGACTTGGAGTCTTGTCCCGCTGTGAACCCTGCGCCGTTCCCCGGTCCTTCCTTCAAGCATTTACACACAGATTTCATGGACTTAATGAAATTTTTAAAGAGAAGCTTGGCTTGCTTTTCATCACAAGATGTTAGATTTTTTTGATGCTGTGTGTCTGTACAAAGATTGGCTTTTCATGTGCATAGTAGGAAATTAAAGCAGACATTCACCACCTTTGAGTTTCTTAGAGCCACAGTTTGGTGCCACAAGTTGCTCATATTCTTAAATAAATTACATTCCCAACTGTTGAAGAGTAAAGGGTCCCCTGGAGACAAGAGGGGGGAAATTGCAAGTTTCTCCATGGGCTCCCCAGGGACACTTCCCTTTACTGCAGTCAGCAGAGAATACACTGATCACAGAAAATAAGGTATTTCATTTCTTTTTTTGGGTCTTTTTACCCGTTCCCCTGGGGCCTTAGCAGTCTGTATGAATCTCCTCCCTGTCAGGCTAGCCAGGGCCCAAGCGCCCAGAGGCTGCTAAGAGGCTGTCACCCTTCTCAACTCAAGACTCAGCTTTCCCTTTGGGTGGCCCGGAGGGTCCCCAACTTCCCACATGCAAGTACAATCAGAGGAGACCAGCTCTAGCATCCACCACTACATATAAAATACAGCACTTAGAATAAGCTCAAATCGGCGAATACTAGCAACTTCGCATCCCACGGTTCCCCAGTCTGCACTGCGCGTGCAGAAGGCCTGCTATCTCCTTAGGACTGGGCCTTCTCTCCTGAGCATCGCAGAGCCCACTGCACCTCCCTGGTTGTTCTGTGTACTTGGCATAAAACAGGCCGTCAGCATTCTCCTGCAATGCTTTCCCCCAGTAATTTCATTTTTTTCCTATTATTTATGGTATCCATACTTCCCATTATTAGTATGTTTACTGAAAAATCTCAAAATTTCCCCCTGAACGGATCAGTGGATCTGATACTGAAATGGGGGGGGGGAGGGGGCAGGAGCACTAGAACAAAAGTAGCAGAGCTGAGGACACTCTTCCCCGTCTCTCCCGCCCCCGCATACTCCAAGGCAAGCTGGGTCTGGGCCCATTTCTGTTCACCTCCTGCCCCTTGAGGGGTGAGAATCTGCTTTCAGAGTTCAACCTCGGGACTGGGCTACGCGGGCCAACAGGCAAGATCTAGGTCAGCCACCCCTTCATCCGGAGTTTCGTACCACACCCAGAACACCTCCCGTTTGTTCCGCAGACACTCGAGAAGGTGTTCTTACAACAGCCTCTGGCCACCACTAACTACCGGAGAGATTTTCCCAGACGACTACACAGGAATCCCTTAAGAACAGAAGCACAGTGAGGACGGGGCTCCCGCTCTTGCTCCACACTCTGGCTGAGCCACACGCACTCAGAATCATTCTGAGTTCGAAGCATTTGCCAGTTCCCATCTTGCAAAGGACCAATTATCTTGTAGAGAAATAACTCTGATCTTATTTTGTTTGCTCTTTTTCCCCCCCCAAATTTCCCTTCCCTTTTACAATATTTTTATCTGTCCCTGTGTTGCATCCATTTTGACAAAATCATTGAAGAGACAGGCCTTGCCCTTCACACGGCTGGTGTGGCGTCCAGCACTTTGCAGTCAGTGAGCATCCTGACTGATGCCAATGGGTCCTGCTCAGATGGAACGGAGATGGTTTTCAGGGTTATTTTCCTAAAAGCATTGTTTTATTCCAAAAAAAAAAAAAAAACCGGATCATTTTTAAGTTTCAAAATAAATAAACATTCTCAGGTCAGGAGAAATAATCATAATTTCCCCGGCTGATTCCCATACAACATTTGTGCATTGCCTGTGTATTTTTCTAGTTGTTTATATCTGAATTTCTAGAGATTATTTTTGGGAGGCAATATAAATACGGTTATGTCCCCAAATCCTCAAATTCAACGTCCATCATTTATTTGGTGATATTTTGAAAATTTGCTGAGTGTTCATTCACCTTACTAGGCTCAAATGTAATCCTAGAATAGCTTTCAGGTCACAACAGAAATGAGAAGTGTGTTTTCTCCTTTCCTGCTTGGTACCTACGTTTCTCAGAGGCCCCGACTTTCCCCAGTACACATTCTCCCCAGTCCCGCCCCCTGCATCCATGCTGCGCCCCAGCGGACGGTGCTCCTGTTAGATTCTTGTGGCTGCTGTGACAATCCCCCCAAACCTGGGGACTTAAAACAACAGAAATTTACTCTTCCACAGCCTAGAGGTCAGAAGTCCAAAATCAGCATCTCTGAGCTGCAGTCATGATTTCACAAAGCCAGTACTCCTTCCGGAGGCTCTAGGGAGAATCTGCCCCTTGCCTCTCCCACTTCTGGAGGCTGCTGACAAGTCTGTACCCCTGTGTCCACATCAGCTTCTCCTCCGCCTCTCCCAGGTGATAGCATTAAGGACCTCACTGGACAATCGAGGATCCTCTCCCCATCTCAAGACGCCTAATCACATTTGCAAGGACCCTTTTTCCAAAGAAGGTATCATTTGCAGGTTCAAGGGATTCGGATTTGATCTCTTCGGGGAACGTTAGTCAGCTTATTATAGAGGTGTAAAGAACGAGAGTAGAAACTAAAGAGGCGGTTTACAAAAACCTCCTTGGGACCCTGAAAGCATTGGCTGTATTACTGCCAGATGTGTTTGTAGCACAGGAGACAATGCCTGTGATTTTGGCAGCGACCGTTCTGGCATCGGCAGGAGAGATTTCAGATCCGCACATCAAACATGAGAAGCCTCCGAACAGCTATCAGCTGGCATTAACAAGGCTCATATGGACAGCGGCAGCCATAATGAGGCCGCCATTGGCAATGGCGCCTCTTTTGTCGGACGGCACAGTGGCAAAGGCATAATTGACAGATATTCGTGGCACAGCTTCGAATTCAGGCTTCAGAATGAAGAGCAGACATTAGGACAGTGATTCAGAGGAAGCGAGGAAAAATAGGAAATGCAAAACAGAAAACAAGAGAACGGAGCACTGAAGAGACCTCTCAAACACCGTGGTCTAAGAGGAAGCTTCCAAAACCATCGGAAAGGATTTTGAAGGAGCCCCAGAATTCCAGCAGCAGAGATCCCAGAGCTGGAAAAATGCTATTTGATACTATGTTTGCTCCATGGGCCAGTCCACTTTGGGAAACACAAGTTATGTAACTATCCTTCTGTTCCTTTGGTTCTATATGGTTCATCATCAGCCATGTCACATCGTACTAGGGATTTCTGTGTGGACCATACATGTTCATGATGTCCTTAGCACAAATAATTTAGATTAATTCACTGTACTGTCATGCTCTAAATCGAGAAAGTTCCCCATGGGCACCCATTGGCTTGGCACCAACACACCCACATGAAAAGAGGTTCAGATATATTTGATCTTCTCAGAAGGGATTTCAAAGAGCCTCTGAGTCATCATTGTCTCTCTCCACTCAGCCAGAGTTCAGTGCGCTGGGGACCATGTGACTTTCCTCACTTGTAGATGAGGCCCAGTGGGGTCCTGCCTTTTCTTGTCGGTCCTGGGCACTCGGACTCTCCGGACCTTCACAGAATATCCCTTGTGATGTAGTCATTGATTTTACGTTCGTGGAGGACTCGCAGATAATGACTTCAGGTTCTATGATAAACAATGGTCTTCTCCTTACATTGCAAGGTCTTCCATGAAGTATGATATCCTCTATGCAGTACAAAATCCAACCCAAGCATGAGATCATTACATTTGAATTTTTACCCCCAGGCTTTATCTTTAATAGGTGCTCAATGCATGTCTTTTTAAACAGGAACAACTGGATATATATGGTGATGTACATTACTGAAGCATAGGCAAGGCTCTGGACCTGGAAAAGCCTAAACCCAATTTTTAGTTCCCCAAAGATGGAAATACTTGACACTTTGGGTAAAACTTTCTAAATGTTTTATCTCGACTCTCATCACAACCAAATCGTATAACACAAAGTTCCCCACACAAAGTGCTAAACTGCCCCTTGAGATCTCTTTTTCTTAATGGGGAAGGCCCCCTCTCTTTGCTTTCTTTTTTCTCACTGGAGCTGTTGCCAAGGAAAACAGATCAAATGTGGCCGGTCAGCAATGAAGGTGGGTCGCCAAGAGTAGAATACGAGAACCAAACTGGGAACTCATTTGGAGAGGTATGGCGAGGGGCCAGCTCCCCAAAGAAGAGAAGTAGAAAGACACGGGAGCTACCATGAAAGGCAGAACGAGGGTCAAGGTTAGTAGGAGAGCACAATGCAGTTGGATCTCAGTGGACTGAGATTTGGAGCTAAGGAATTCCAGCGGCATGGTCTTAGGACGTGCATGTTCCATCTTAACCGAGAAGGCAGGCCTGCCCTGGTAGGTGTAGCACCCCTGTTCTTGAGAAGAGGAACCAGCCAGCTTGGGGTACCACCCACCTCCTGCTTACTTATGACTAAATGATCTGAGCACAGGAAAAGTAAGCTTTGCTACCCCCACTTAGCAAAGGGTAACATTTTCCCTAGAAGATGCTGGACCCACATAAAATCATGCTTTGTCATTTCAGTCGCATCCCACAATAACCAAAAAAAAAAAAAAAAAGGAAGGAAGAAAGAAAGAAAAAACCCAAAAAACTGAACAAAACCACAGGTTTTGCTTTTCTTTTTCCCTCTAAGAGACAAGTAAGAGGCTTTGGGTTCATGTGCTTACATGAGAAGAATCTGGGTTAATGACAAAGCATAGAGTGGTGTCAGCTCTGCCCCAGCATCAAATGTCCCTCAAAGCAAAGCAACTGCCCATTGCGAAGTCTCCAAGAGGCCATGGCTTTATTATATCAAGGTAACAGCACTTGCTGAAGTGTGTCCTGATGTGGCCAGTAGGAAGAGTTCTGTGGCTTCCCAGCTTATAGGGGGACGTAGGCTGAATGTTGCTTAAGGAATAAGCTGGTAATAGAGATAACACTACAGGATTAAATGATTCTGTTAACTATTTTTTTGTAGATACATGATACATTAACAATCCCTCACATGTTTGCATAAGAACTACATGCAATCAATTTAACTGAAATTATTCGTGTTACCTCAAGGAACACTTCCTTTCAAAAGGCTTGCCTTTGGTCACTGTCTCATAACGGTCGTGATATTGACATGTCCAATTAAAATCACAGTTGTCGGCTGTAAAAATAACAGTTTGTTTTGGATCTGAAGCCGATCAGTGGGAGCGTAAATCACATAGCTCTCCACGATGCAGGTATTATGTTTCCTTAGGAAGCCAGGGGGACTGCCAGCACCGCACAACATGAAACACGCCAGACGAAGGTGGCCTCCCATCCCTGCAGAGGGCCTGGCAGGGCGGTAAGTGCAGTCTCCAGCAGCACAAGGCCATCAGGCAGCAAGCTAGGAACGTCCTCGTAGTCCACCTACGTGGCACACATCTCCCTAATGCATGGAAAGTTGGTGTATTTTTAATTCCAATATTCTTTAACCTCTGTAGATATCACTTCGCCCAATTTGGAAATCTAGGACATCTTGGAGGAAAAAACAACAACAACAACAACTAGCAAATTATCAGCTGACTGTCAGCTTGTGGACTTATACTTAGTGCCCCAGTAGAGAGTAATAATCTGAGACTAGACACCATACACTTTTGATGTATTCCATCATGGAGTTAAGACTTGTGTTGCATATTTTATTTTTGTGGGTTTTCCGAAGGCCAAGTTTGTTGACTACTCTGCACTAACTAGAGTCGATTGCACTTGGCTTGGCATTCAACACTTTCATCTAAACTACTCTTCTCTCTCTGTGCTTGCCTCCCACTCCAGCTTCAAATGCGCTTGAACTTGCGGGCACACATAATCCTTGTCCCTGTACGGTGCAGGTCCTGTGCTCGTAATGCTTCCATCAGCCTCCGATGTCTTTCTGTATCTCGCTAACAACTCAGTTCGATTGGACACACATGTATTGATTCCCAGACCCATTATGGCGTGGGACTCATAGACAGTGCACATTTGTGTTTGTAAATAAATGATGAAATGGCCGTGTACAAATGTTTTCTTAAGTGCTGTAGGGCATAGAACGATACAAAGGATATGATCTTTAACCTTAAGGAAATCACAAGCTAGACAGTAAAATAATACCGCAAACAACTATTAAAAATGCATGAAATAAGTTCCATAATCATGAAGATGACACACAAGGCTGGTCTGAAAAAAAATGTTGCTGGCAGTTCAGGGAAGGCTTTCTAAGACCCTGGCATTTTACTTTGGGGCACTGATATTTAAATATAGGGAAAGGCATAGCTGGCTTCAGCAAAGATCGGAGTGGCGCTTTATGGTCTGAAAGTGTGAGGCAGTTATGGAGAACATTCAAGAGCTGGTTGAGAGCAACTCCGCCCTCAAACCTCATGGCAAATCTCATTTCACCCTAGAGCTTTTCTTAAGTCCACATGCACTGCCCATACCCTCCCTGCACTCCCCACGCTTGTGTTTATTTGGAGGTTAGATGTGTCCATCAGGTCAGGCAAACTGTGGTGCAGGAACCTGTCCACCTGAAGTCCCAGTGGCTTCAGCCGGTGAAGGTCACTGCCTACTAAGGCTCCAGCACCATCTTAGGAGAACAGCTGGACAGAATGTTCACTGACTCTGAGGGCCTTCATGGAGGCCTCTGGTGGACCCTCTGCATTGTCCACATTCAGAGAGGGAGAATGCAGGGGACAGGCCTTGCAGAGATGACCATGACCTCCACCACATTCTATGGCTGTGACTACCAGAGCCCCCACAGATGGACGGGCCTGGGAAAGGCAGTGTTCCTGTGCACAAAGGAAGAATCTGGAAAAGGTCTGTGGATACACAACGCTGTGCGTGCCACACTGAATGCATACTTAATTCACTCGGCACCGGTGACATACCTGCATGTCTCTGCCACCAGAGCAGCTCAAGTCAAAATATCAACTGTCCTTCACAATGTGAGTATCTGAAACTATCATGAACAGTAGATCAATATTTCTCATTCTACTTAATATTTCTGTTTGTTTGATCATTCTTATCCATGAGGAATTTTATAACTTTAAAAAATATTAATATGGTTATATGGACAAAAATTCCTATTTAAAGTTATACAAGATGATCATAAAGAAAGTCTTGAAACAAAAGTAAATTAACTTGACAAATGGTCACTGATGTCATATTACATTACATGGTACATTCAATGTTACCTCCTTGGAAAATGCAGTTTGATTTTGGATGCAAAATTTTAATGAACATGGTACATTAATATAGCATTTCTATCAATATATAAAAATGTATCTGATGTGTTACTTCAGTAAATTTTTTTCTGATTCTCAGTGAATGAGCTTGTGCTTCTGGCATATTCCACTAGAAGTAAGCAAAGAGACTTTGTAAAAATCAATCTATCAATCAATATTTCAAAAAAAAATTAAAAATTCACATGTTGTAAGCCTCTATGACCATGCTGTATATATTTTTATCACTGCCACAAAATATTTTGAGGTTATTTTAAGGTTTTAAGTTTAAGGTGATTATCAATTATTAAGATTAAATTTGTAACATCTAACTGTTCAGATCAGTTTTCAGAAGCCCTGCAGGGGATGAGCAAAGATCTAGGGGCACACAAGCATGAGGGGACTAATAGACCCATCCCATACTCGTAACCCTCATACTGCTCTTCTCAACATGACTCGGTCTGAGAACACGTGAGACACAGGCACCATTCTGGTTTCCCCTCCTCAATTCTTTCACGATTGTCCTTCTCTCTGTCTACAGAAGAATGGCATACTTTCACCTTTATTGGGTATTTATGCTGTTTTGTGCTCCCCCATCAGCAGGAGAAGAGGATGACTAAGCTACCCCACAGATCCAGGAGGGAGACAAAACAAGTTGAACATACCCTCCCCCACCCCAGATGTCCTAGCCTTTGATGGAAGAAGGGAATTATCTATAAAACATTGGTGACTTAGGACCCGGATCCGATACATATCAACACAGAATGCCCATTAGTAACTTACTCAAGGCTCTACCTTTGTCTAACGGTAGCATGCGTTGGCCCCAAGCGAATGGCAATTAGAAATGGTAATCATATGAAAAGTATTGGGAAAAAATAAGAGTCCAAGCTATTTTTAACTGTCAGATACATATAAACATAATGAAATATAGACCACCAGAGGAATAAAAACACGTGGGCCTTGGGATTATTAAAAATGGACAAACCATTTTGCTAAGGTAAGTTTAATTGTCTGACCCTCTTTGATGTCTCACCACTGAGAGAAGACACTGCTGTGAGTGAGGTGCGCATAGTCCTACTCTGGGGGCAGAAAAACGGTCAAGAATCACTATAAAAAATCACAGGTTAGGCAAAGTTCACAGGCAAGTTTTTAGTGGACAACCCGTAGTAGCTGGGAGCATCTGAGTAGTTGTGCAGTATGCCCACTGAGGCAACTCGTCCACCCTTCCCCGCCCCTGGAGGTTTCAGATAACCTAAGACACCGTCCCGGAGTGCATCTGTACTATATTAAATCAGGGGTCTGAAAGCGAGAAGCCATGGGCCAAGCCTGCTCACAGCCTGTGTCTGTAAATGTTTCACTGGAACAGAGCCACACCTGATGATTCCGTGTTATTTGTGGATTCTTCTGCAGATCAGCAAAGTTGAATAGCAGCAACAGACAGAGGAAGGCCCACAAAACCTAAAATATTTCTTATTTGACCCTTTTCATAACACCGTCGCCAACCACTATTAAACTATAATCACTGCCCTCTGATATACATGCTTAAAGGCTTTGCAAAAACTTACACTTCGGTCACTTTCCTCCTATGTTTAATTAAGTATATTTAGGAAACCAGTGACTGCCCCCTCCATACACTTCCAGTCTCAAAACAGATGAACAAGCAAAACTTAAACCCCACATCAAAGTAGCTTATGGAATATGAGCTGGATGTTTCCTAGCACCGTCTCTAAAATCATGTCTGCTCTGACGTGCTCGCAATGAACTGTGTCACATACAGATCCTACAACATTCTCTCTAAACAGGACACAGAGAAAATCATGGATGTGCCATGAATCACTCTTAAATCCCATCAACAGATAGGTAGCAAATGATATGTGCTAGACCCATGAAATTCATGTTGAAATAAAAGTAATTTTTTTCTCTGTTCTCATGAAGAATAAGCATTGCAACTTACCCAGTAAATCTGAAGTTGCAACCGTGCTCAATGATGCCATGGAGAAGTCCGTGGGGCTTTCAGAATGACAGTGACAGGCAGCCTTGACATAGCGGATGAAATCTGATAAGAAGGAGGGACATAGGTTGAGAAATCAGAGTTCAAGCCTGAAGCCAGCCAGAAGCAGGGGAGGGAAGTACGCACGGGAGCACAAAAAAGAGGAGAGATCTGGAGCCCACAGAATAAAGAAGGTGGCAAGGGCAGGCACCAAACTGAAAGGCTCAAGGCCTTGTCTGTATTTCTGAGGGAAGTCTCCAGCACGGTCTCTTGAAAATTAATGAGATCAATCTTCAATGCCTCTCTCTCGACAGGCAATGGACACTACAGAACACTCAGGAAAGGAAATGGATTATTGGCAGCATTCTTTCAATTAAAAAATTACTTACTCTGAAGTCAAATACTTTAAAAAGAAACCAAATCAAAACATGAAATGCAATATAAACCTCTAAAACATACTTTTTTTTGAAATGTTCCATATTAACAATATTCTAGGAGCCACAGGTGGCATGATTGAAGATAAAGAACACACACTTTGAGTCTGATAGACTATGGTTTAAAAGGCAAAGTGGTCTCCATATACATGTGTGTCCAGGTTCCAGGAGCTCAAGGACCATGTCTGAATCTCAGACATGGCCCAATGCTCAGCAAAGGGCTAGCCACATGGTAAGTCCTTGGGAAAATTTTTCAACGGTTCAGTGGACAAGCTCTTTACACCATTTCTTAATTGGCAGTAAATTCCAGAGCCAGTATTCAAACCCAGCGAAACAGCGACCCTACCTCTTTCTCTGTGATGGAAAATAGAATTGAATCATGCCTGGCTGGCTCAGTTCATGGGCTGTATTAGGACCAAAGAAGATGTTATTACATGAGAATGCATTTTGTAAAGTACCAGCCGCTGCAAATACATGTAACAGAGAGATGGAGACGTAATAAATTTGTATCACTCCTTTCAAGTTAGACTCCATATTCTCTAGCAATCGTGAACTAAAGAGGAGAGCCATCTTAAGACAGATTTTTTCCCCCTTTTTATCTAGGGAGGTTCTGAAACCTCTAGCATGTTATTTCTTAAGAGTTCACCATTGTGTATTATAGGTTTGTGGCTACTGACTTTTTAATTTTAATTTAAACGCAGGAGAGCATTATATTTTATTCAACCAGATCCCAACAAACTCTTCAAACCTTACCCCCCGCCCCAACCTATTCCAGCATTCCACAAAAAAGAAGGGCCATTGCATTTTGGGAACCTGAAAATCTCTTTTTTTGTCTCTGCCACATGATAAAAACATCCACCAACTTCCTGGAGTCCGTCATGATCAATAAACCTCAGATGTCTGAGAGCACCACAAATATTGGAAGGGATTTTTATGTTGTCCTCCCGATTCCACTAAGAGTTTCTCTGTGTGAGGCTCTAGTCAATATACAGAGACTAATGCTGATGCTTTGGAAGAAGTGTCTGATCGACTGTGGAGGAAATGTCTCAACTTCCTCATCTAAAGCCGCACAATACTTCTGTTTCTTATCCTTTCCAGTTCTAGAATTCTAAATTAGCCAATGATGCAGAATTTGAATATTAAAGACCTAAAAGTACTCTTAAGTAGCCAGAAACACACACACACACACACACACACACACACACACACACACACACGATAAATTATAGATGCAACTTTTCATTTTAGAGTTGTTTTCAGATCCAATGACACGATTTTTTGCACTTGCTAGTTTGGGGGTTACAGTTTCACCTGGCCATTGTCACTGTCACATGGTAGAGGCTACCTCTCATGTGCCCTGCCCGATCCATACCCTCATCTCAGATTTCCATGTCCACGCAACGGGGCATCCTGTTAAAATACGGCTATGAGTTTGATGGGTCTGGAGTAGGACCCAAGAGTCCGCATTTCTAACAAGTCTCAGGTGACACTGATGCTCCTGGTCCACAGATCACACATCTAGAGGCAAAGACCCATATTGGTTCCCTCATCAGACCCACATCCGTTCATTTACGACTCTTAGACCTGGGTGCTCTGGTTTGGCCCCTTCTCAGCTCTGAGTCCCATTCTATCTGCTACATCACATGAAGGAGTTTAATGATAATGCTGTTGTCCAAATTTGCCTAGAGTACATTTGAAGGGTTTATCGTTTTTAACAGTTTTTCTACATTTTTATTATGTTCCACTTTACTAATTTGTATCATAAATAATACTTTCAAAACACAATCATAAAACAACTAGCTAATGAAAAGAATTCTTATTAAAATAGTCCAGCTTTCTCTTCCTACCAAAGTACATCACTTTTGGAGTTGTTGTTTTGACAAAAAAAAAAAAAAATCGGAAGTTGAACCTAGCTATCTCAACTAAGTGAATTAATTTACTGGAAAGATGTCGGGAAAAGAAAGAATTGGTGTGATTTGGGACTAGACGGCAGGTAGCATAGGTGAGGTCTCGTCTCAGGCTGGCCCGTGGGTGGCTGCTTCTCCCTCTGCAGGGTCTCTCCGAGCTCAAGAGTATTTCTCAATCTTTGTGGTACTACCTCGAGACGCAGAGTCCTAGTACTAGCCTCCAGATCGGCAGGGTTTAAGTCAAGAGCCTATCTCCTCCTCTCCCCAGCCAAGATCAGAAGAAATGTGGCCCCAGCATGGGCAGCAGACCCAGGAACCTGATTTCCTGTTGAGACCATACAAAACGGGGGACACTCCCCCCTCCCCTCCAAAATGGGGGAGGGGCTGTCAAATGAAGGGAGTGAATGTGGATACTCACCAATGGAAAAAAAGTAACAAATGTTACCCTACACAGGTAATCAGATGTTCTATTAAAGTATGCAATGTTGTCATACAATTGTCATTAAACATCTCAGAAAACACACAATGTTAAAAAAAAAAAAAGAAAGTCAATTGTAGACACTGCTTAAATATTACAGGAGGCAGGTTTTCAAGGTTAGAGAAAACTACCTAATGTAAGACCTCTAATTCATTGTTTTTATTTTGTTACAATTACAAAACACACAAATGCTCCATTTTCTTCTGATACTTTTTCTCCTTCACAATTATCCTGTTGGGTGAGATGTGGCTGCTGAGTGCATCTGTCTCCTTTTATAGCAAGTTCTACTCATTTCAAATCTGTTAAATGAGCATTGTTTTTTCCCCCCTTTCTAGTGAATATTAAAGAAAAGAACAAGGGAAAGATGGTTAATTCAGAAAATCCTATTATCTCCATGACACGGAGATTCCATTTGTACATGAACGGCAAACAGTGGCATCTTTCTGTTTAGAAGAAATAAAAATTGAATATATGTATTTGTATTGTCGGTAGTTTCCTCCTTAAACAGAAACACTTCGGTTGTCTTTACCATGTCTAGTTATTTAAATTATTTTTTAATGTGGCAAAGGCCTTGGAATTAATCAGCCCCATCTGCATACACAAAAGACATGACATAGGGAACAAAAACGTCTGAGGACAAAACTAGGCTTCCTTTCACAGGCAATGGGGGAAATTAGTGTCATCACTAGGTTGAAGACATAAAGAGATTCAAAATTAAAAATCCTTTGAACGCTTCCAACAAGATTCCTATAATCAGCTGAAAGATAAGTAATGATCAAAGCCCTTTAAAACAGTATTGTTCACTCCATTAGAACTGTTTAAATGTACCCTACTATTCACCAGAAATTATACAAGATTACTGCAGAAGCTATGCTATTGTTTCAGCAAGGCACCCAGATGTTTTAAGGATGGCTTCCCCCACCAACATAAGGTTAAAAGCCAAGATACAAAAACAGCTGCAGTTATAAACCTTAATTACCAGGAACATCCCCCCGCATAGGTGCTCAATATTTCTGACAAATTGATTTATCCCGAAGAGAGGGGGCTGGAGGTGGTGTTTGGGGACCGGGGAGGCGGGTGGGAGAATGGCAACTTCTTCCTACATGGAACCAAATTTTGGCCACTTCTTCAAACAAACCCTTTCAAAGCGTTACGTAACTTTGTATCTGGGATATGTTAACCTCCTAAAGATTGCTTCTTCATTTAGTCCATGTTATCCCAGCTCCAGGAAGATGGGTGAAAAGAGATAAGCACGTTTCTACACACCTCATTACCACTGTTATTTTATGCACTCGCCCGGGGATATTACACACAGCAGTGCCACGTTGGGACCTGAGAACATTCCTAAGCAGGAGTCCAGAATAATGAACCTTTGACAGATTTACTAACTCTTTACTCTTACTCCCTGATGCACTGTGAGCTTTTAATAACAATATTGTTATTGCTTTTATTGATAGCAATTTGGAAGGGATGTCTTCTGTCTCCATCCTTAAACGTTTTGAAGGTTTCCCATGACATGGTTTATTATCATTAGCTGAACATGGTGAACGGATCAGCAAGGTTTCAGAAACTAATTTCTACCAGCCATTTTGGAAAAACATACAGCAACTTCAATTCATGTTCTAGGCAATTTCGGCTTAAACATTGCAGACTCCACTGAGTCCAGGAATGCACAGAGAGAGGGAGATGTTACGAGCTACGTACGAATGACCACTGAAGGCGTGTGAACCAAATTAAAGGGTTAAAGTACAGTGCTTTTACTGTCGAACTGTAAACGTCTAGTCCAGTTTTGAATAGTTTAGCTCTAGATTTTTTTCACCCTCCTACTTTATTCTCAACCCTCAAATAGCACATCACAGGTGAAGCAAGGCTGAAATGAACATCACTGCTATCCTTAGAAAATACTGAAATTCGAAACACAAGTAATGTTAGGGAAAATGGCGACATGCAATGTCACTGGGTTTGTCTTGGAGTCACAGAAACGGCTTTCTGAGATTCTCAGATACATATATTTAACAATCACACAACAAAACAGAAACACACCGCATCCAGCCATGACGTGTGGTCTTCGTTCCTCCACACCCCCACACATGAACGCCAGGCCAATCACGGGATGGCAGTGTCGCTGTTTTGTATTTCGAGACAGTGATTCCTGAACACGAGTTGCATCAAAATCATCTTCAGGAGTTGTTAACTCTAATAACCACAGTAATCATAATCATAACTTGCATTTACTGAGCACCTGGTAAGTACTCCGCTAACCACTTCTCAAGTCTACCCTCTTCCAAGGACACAAACGTTTTAGCAAATCAGAATCACTAGAGGTGAGGCCCTGGCACCGCCCAGATGATTTCAATTCATACTGGGCTTTGAAAACAACTGTGAAAAAGGGACACTACTCTCCAGCTAAGCTCCCAGACCCTGAGGATGAGAGTACTCATTGGTGAACAGAGGGTTTAAGATGCCTCAAGAAAACCTGAGCCATCCCCTCTAAAACCCACAGGAGCTTTTAAGTAAGTCAGAGAAGAGATTCCAAATTTTTTTTTGGAAGGCCTTAATTTTTTTTTTTTTTTTCCTCCTGCTATGACTCTGGACTCCCACACTTCTCTGACATTAGGCTGCATTCCCAAGTTCCTTGGTAATTAGCTACACTGGCCCAAGTTGACATCCAGTACCATGTTGATCCCAAACAGACCTTGTGGTTAGCGTGCTTGTTACATTCGAAGATTCCAGGGTGTTTACCGTTACTTGTGGAGTTCTTCCCACTAAGTAAGGAGTAAGCTTTGGATGAAGATCTGAAGACTCTAAGTTCTTGGCAAAGCACTTCTTAAAATTATTTTAAGGAACCATGATCTTATAGGCCTTCACATATGCTGGTCCTTCCACCTGGAATGGTTTTTCATTAGTTGAACCCATGAGCTGCTGAAATCGAAATCACTCTTTCTGGGCCTTGAATCCTCTTATTCTATTTTGTAAATGAAATATTAACTGTCCAGAGGAGCCAGATTAGAGTATGACTTCCTCAAGGGCAGGCAATGATTTTACACGTTTTTGTATCACTTAAATACAGCATCTGGAGTTTCATTATTGTTGAAGAATCTAGTACATAATTAAAAAAAAGAAATAGTTAATGAGTTAACTCTGGTGGTGGGTTCCACGTACACTTAGACCATGATAAGCTAAGATGGGGTCTCCGTGAACGCCTTCACAGCTAGACTTGAACCCACGGAATGAACAGGTTTGCTCAGTGGCATTGCTCTTTCTATGAGAATCGCAGGTAATTTCTAGTCTTTTATTTCACTGAAATATATCAACAACTTTGAGCAACAATTAAATGATTGACTTTGATGTGTACCTTAAGTAACGTGAAGACAGCTAATCAAAGACCTTTTACATAACATACCAAATAATCTGGCGAAACCACTATGGTGAAAGCTGAAATTCTTTGAAGTCGAAAGCCCCTACCTGAAACGGATGTGAAATATAAAGGGTTAACCAGGACTGACTTTAAAACCACTTTTCCATGGGTAACATTGCCAAAAGCGAAAGGAACTGCTATTTTGCATGAAGTAAGTAATACATCTCATTGAAAGTGAGTTAAAACATTTTCGATATTTACTCTACATGACAAGCTATAGGCAACGTGGAGGGAGCTGGCTTTTATTATATGCTTTTCACATTAGGCCCTAAAATTTTGATTCTGAATCTTTAAATATACACTTAAGATAACTTCATGATAGAAGAGAAAGGCATATTAAAATCTGTTTAAGGCACGCCCTATCAAAATGATTGCTGCTGGCCGGGCATTTTCTCCATTATTCCATTTTAACTTAGCCATGTCAGACTCGTGCCTCCTAGCCATATTGGCAGGGGTAGCTTAATGAGATAAAAAGGAAAAGGAGAAGAAAAAGGAAAAGAAAAAGAAAAAGAAAGAAAGAGAACGAGCTAATGAGCTAGATGGCTTTGGTAGCCCTGACCTGAAAATGCTTTTTTTCTGTATAGATTTGTTTTAATGAATACCATGTCAACCTGCCCTTATTCACCTTTCTGTGAATCTTGTGTTTGAAGGTATCAGATATCAGCATTGGCAGTGCAATTTGCCTGTCCGATTTTGAAAGGCAAACTCTCCTGTTCGTGACATCATTCAAACTGCCACACAAGCATTGTGTTCGGAGTTACAGATAATATAAGTTGATTTTTTCCCTCCATAATGCATTTTGGAAAGAAAGAAAAAAAAAAAAACAAAAAAGGAAGAGCATAATGAGAGATTCATCCCAGGGTGAGGTCACCAGTTGATGACTCGGATGCTGGTCCAACCACACCGAGGTGCAGTGAACTCCAACCCTCACCTTAGGCCGGGGTGCAATTTTTTTTTTTTCCTCAATTTTCTAAGGAAAAGAAACATCTGTCTTTTTGAGTCTCTTCCCAGCACCAATCCCACGGACAGATGTTTTCCAAACACGTTGTCTGTGAACATTTAAAGGAATACTATATTTGCGTAAACTCTGGGGATTCCAAGCTTCGTGCTTTCCATACTGTTTTAGTTTTTTTAAATCAATATTTTTTTGTTCTGTACCCATCATTTTGTTTTACTCCTCATAAAGCAGACATTGTGTGCACACATCTGTTAAATCTGGGCTGTATTTATTACAGTTCTGTTCTTCCAGAAACAGGAAGGATTAATTACCACAGACCGGCTCTAGAAGCACCCCCGTGTTTCTTAACACACAAAATTAATTCAGAGTTGACAAAACTCGTTCAGACACAGGCTGCTTCCTGCTGATGACTCTGTATTAGCATATTCTTCCCAGAAAAAAAAATGCCTCATAGACCCTTTTTACCTCTCCTCGGAGTTCAATTTGTACAGCACTGAGTGACAGGCGGCAAAATGGCTTGACTATATCTAAGGCAAGTTGCCAAAATTCTCCTGATAGCAGCACTTTGGAGCCTTTGTTCTGAGCACATTAAAGTCACAGAAGGTCCATGTACTGGAGACAGTGTGGGGCAGGCAGGATGTTCCCAGTAAGACAAAACAGCAGGTGATAAATGACATTAAATAACAGTGAGAATTTACCACAGACTAAATTAACTACTGGAGTGAAATGTTCTCAGCTCTAAGGCTATATTAACAGTGAATTTATAATTAGGCGATTATCATTCTTTTTAGTGTTTGAGGAGGTCTTTATGTAAAAATGATGAAGACAGCTCTATTTGACTCTGGAGACAGACCGCTGGAAGTGGTTCTAAAAACGCAAGAGAATAATTCTTCTTTCAGGCCTTATAAAGTCATTTGTAAAAGTAAGTGCTTGCAAGTGAATTAGATTGCTGGATATCTGCACACGCGCGTACACACACACACACACACACATGCGCATACACTTAAAAACTGCAGCGTCAGAGAACAGACTGCCAGGAAATCAAAGTCTCCAGTCTTGTTGGTGATCTCAAAATCAATGTGAGGTTGATTACGGGCATGAGAATTTTTAAGGTGCACAGTAATTTTGTTTTTCTCTTTCCATCAAAGATAGTATCCTTAAAAATATCCTACTCCTTTTCTAAACCTTAAGGAATTCCTTTATGACCCTTGTCATATTTGTGGCCTTATAAGAACCTTTCATGTTGGATTTTACCTTAAACCTCTGAGAATCTGAAGGTTTGCAATAGAATCTTTCAAAAAAAAAAAAAATGGGGCGCCTGGGTGGCGCAGTCGTTGGGCATCTGCCTTCAACTCAGGGCGTGATCCCAGCGTTCTGGGATCGAGCCCCACATCAGGCTCCTCCACTAGGAGCCTGCTTCTTCCTCTCCCACTCCCCCTGCTGTGTTCCCTCTCTCGCTGGCTGTCTCTCTCTGTCAAATAAATAAATAAAATCTTTAAAAAAAAAAAAAAAGTCAGGTTAGGAGAATAAACTGCTAAATTTGCCATTGACTGGGTTCTCCTAAAATCACCCCATGGCAATAGCTTTGTCAAATGCCCTTAAAGAAAATAATAAAAACAGAAAACTACAATAATCTTTAAACTTCCTAAAACCGTTTTTCTTTACACAGTATTTTTCTCTCCCAGACCCTATGCCTATGTCCGAGGAATAGTGTTCATAGCTTCCTGCCTATCTGTAAGAATCCCTTCCTAAAAAAAGAACGAGTTCCAAACGGTGCCAGGAGCACATATGGGTCTTTGGTAGAATTCTCACCATGTAACATCTTGTGCACTTTCCATGAGGATTTCTCTTAAAGCTAGAACACTTCATTTTTGGCAACCGAGCTCCGTATGTCTAGACACATTATAGTGCTTGGTTACAATTGTATTTCCATAATAAACTAGTATCCATTCATTCATAAGTTTCTCAAAAAATTCTCCTTTTGGGCTTTAAACACTTCAGGCTTAGCCTCAGCCAAAAGGTGAATATTTGGAAAGTTTCTGCTAAATCCATTTTATCAGATATTGACTTATATGACTCAAAAAATCATTTTCCATATGTCCACAAGAATTATTACCCAAGAAAGTAACCCACGAGGAGTTGACTTCTCGAATTTAAGTCTCGAACGTGATTAGTCCTTTGAGAAACAAACTCAAAAGCTGGAATGAAAGATTCCAATTTCAAACCAAAATTGTCCTGTATGTATGTTTAGTCCATTCAAGCAAAAACTCTCACAAACACAACTCCACTTCTTCAGTTCTTGTGGACATGTCCCTATATGTGCATCCCTTTCCCCTCAGTGTCCTGAAAGCATTATTGGTGAACTCCCAACCAAACTATGGGACGTTCACAGCTAATTGCACATCTTCTGCGTATCGGGGGTGCTACGGTGTTCTCTAGCGTGGATGTACTCTCTAATATCATCTTCAGGTCCCCAGACAGCATTGGCCGTGTGCACTGCCTTGCCTCCAATATCTCTCCGTCACGTAGAAGGGGGTGAGCTGTTTGTGCAGGTAACTGTTACGTGGATGATTTTTTTTTAAAAGATTTTATTTATTTATTCGACAGAGATAGAGACAGCCAGCGAGAGAGGGAACACAGCAGGGGGAATGGGAGAGGAAGAAGCAGGCTCCTAGCGGAGGAGCCTGATGTGGGGCTCGATCCCATAACGCCAGGATCACGCGCTGAGCCGAAGGCAGACGCTTAACCGCTGTGCCACCCAGGCGCCCCTGATTTTTTAATCTGTACTAACTTGAGTTTCTCATTTCTCTTTTTTGACATAATCTATAACAGTGTTTTTAATTGAGATCAAATGACCTATAACATTGTAGAATGATTATAAACACACCACATGTATGAAAGAACTAAACACAAAATTTGAGCTTATTTGCTCACTCTGACCCATTTCTTCTCTATCAATTCCATCTGCCTCTTTGGGCACCCAGTGGACTGAGATTCTCGACGGACTGCCTTTCATAATGTATTCATTAATAAGCACTGGCTCAATGGCTTAATGAATCAGCCCTTCCAAAATGGTTTTTATTTAAAATAATACAAAAGCAAGGTAAACAATCAAACTGACAGTAGAATTTGAGGCAATTGGCTCCTGGACACTGGTGATATTTTGTTCAAGCTCTTTCACAGCAAACCCCTATATATTACTCATTGGTATCTCCCTGTGCCTCAGTTGCCTCTTCCATGGAATAGGAAAAATAATGGGGTCTGCCTATTTGGCTAATTGTGAAACTGAAACAAGACTGTGCATACATATCACTTCAAAGAGTTCTGAATAAAAATGTCCTCCGAAAATATGAGTTACCATCGATGATATTGTCATTATTCTCATTTCCAAAGATGACTAAAAGAGCTCTGAAAATGTCCATTCTGAACCTAATTCTAGGACTGGCAATCATAGAATTTTCCCCCCACTTTTAAATGAATGATGATTCTGAAATTTAGATAAATATTCATTCTTAGGATCTGGGTAAAATGTTTTAGCACAAGCACACACACCTAGTATCCCTTTTCAAACTTAGTGAAAAGAGACATTCACCACCAACACATGTAAATTACTACAAAAAGCTGCATATCATATGTGAATGGCAATCCTCGAGTGATCTCGCCGTGGTCGCCTGATACGATCCAAACCAGCGTGTCCTGGGAGGGTGTGTAGGAGAGCGGGGCTCGTATCGATAACCCACCCAACAGCTTATACCATCTACTCTGGCAAAGCATTTTCACTGTCTTCAATGCTATACAGTTGTATGTTCCTGAATCAAGGATCATGAGATATCCATTTACAAGATTAGTCAAAGTATGCTTTCAGTATTTAAATGACCAGACAATTTCTGCATTGTTTTATCTATAAACAGAAGCTAAGGGGAACACGACCTTAGATGCCTTTTAGCAACTTTGCGTCTGTTGTCAAACTGAAAAGAACAGCACAAAAGTTAAGAAAAATGTAATTTGGTGATGTCGTGGGAACTTAGTTGATTTTTATTATTTTTTATGTGTATCACAATATGGCAAAGGCACTATGTAGATTTTTTTTTTTTTGGTGTTCCTAGACTAGAAACAAAAAAGAAATACCTTCTAAGACTATTTCATAGTAAGTTCCAAATAAGCTATTTTATAATGACTCATAGGATCATGAACCAAGATAGACAGGTACAATTTCACTGAAATAGAGTAATTAAAAAACGTACCCATATCATACAGTGCAAGGCAGCAAAGTGTCAAAAAAACAAACAGACAAATATTTCGGGCCTTCCTTCTGCAATCAATCTTCCTTCTAACCCCTGGCCAGTATGCATGTTTTCCTTTCTTTGCTTTTATTATTAGAAGCAATTTCTATTCCTATGCTTAAACCCAAAATATAATTGAGTAAAAATTACACATAAAACACATATTCTTGTTCTTTCTTATTAGGTCAGTTAAAACTCCATATTTCAATAACATTTACATAACACCTCTTAGTTTATGAAGCATTCCCCTGCTCAAGAAATCCCTTAGTCGTCACCAGAGCCCCATAATGGATTCATTAATACTTCATGCTACAACTGAGGGTTAAGTGGCTAACCCAAACTCCTGCTTCTCTAAATTACCAGAGACAAGAGGAAGACCCAGATCTTCAGGTCACAATTCCACCATATCACACTCCTCTGTGGACCATTAGTTTAAGCTACAAGTGACAGTACCGTCGAAATGACTCTTAAGAAGCAAACTATAGAAATCTCACAGTGTGGCAGGCAGTGCGGGGCTGTTTATGTGCATTATATTAATTAATATTCAAAACAACAATGTGAGCCATGAGCTTTATTTGCGACCTCCTACAGATAAGAAATGTCTCAAAATTACAGAAGTATAAATGCCACAGTGGGAATAAAACCCCTATCTCTCTGACCCCAGATTCTGCTCACTTAGCCGCAATCTTAGAGAATTATGTGAAATTGTATTAAAACGTGTTTTTCATGGGCCTTCATGGAAAATATGTTGCTAAATTCTTGAAGTGAAGGTGATATAAGAATACCGTACTTTGTTGACCGCTGAGCCCATTGGTGTTGTTAGGCACTATGCGGTTTATCTTCTGGGTTCATAGCCTCAAGGATCCTAGTGAAATGGGAAGTCAGATACGGGGTTAAGGCATCCAAAGAGGGAACGGAATGACCAGTCAGGTTTCTCCCACTGTATAAAAATTAGCTTGTAGTAAGTGTGAGGCTCTGCAGACAGAATCTGCAAGGAGGCCAGTGCAGCAAAGTGGCTGGAGATGATGCCACGTAAGTCCTGGAGTCTCTGTTGCAGGACATCATTCTGTGGGGATCTATTTGGGAGTAAGTGGCTGTGGCGAGGAAGGACCCAAACACAGGCCAGGCTGTGGAGAACAATTCTAAGTGTGGGGATCCTATTAAGTGGGATGGAGAAGAAAGTATGAGTAATGAACGAATGAGAGTTTGAGAAATGAGACATCTCAGCCAGAACTAAGGCAAGGTCATGGATATACTTGGAGTCAAGTAATGTTAAGTAGTGGGGAATAAAACGGAGGCTTTTATGATCATTTATCCCTCTGGATTGGATCATGTATAAGAGTAGGATTAGCTCAAAGTCAGAAAGGCTCGAAGCCAGAAAGCCAGAGCACTACAAGAAAGACATTTCATTAATCTAAATATATTAGTTAGCCAGGGTCTAGACAAGGACTTTATGGATAAGAAAGTAAAGAAAGAGGTAATTTAACACAACAGAAATTGGAATGGCCATAACAGATTTAAGATAAGAAGCATCAAATTTAAACCCATTTGCATTTGGAAAAAGTGTAATAGATTTTAATAATAAATAAAAACCATAGCAGCTCATTCAATTTTTTTCTTTTCTTTCTTTCTTTTCTTTCTTTTCTTTCTTTCTTTCTTTTTTTCTTTCTTTCTTTCTTTCTTTCTTTCTTTCTTTCTTTCTTTCTTTCTCTCTCTCTCTCTCTCTCTCTTTCTCTCTCTCTCTCTCTCTCTCTCTCTTTCTTTCTTTCTTTCTTTCTTTCTTTCTTTCTTTCTTTCTTTCTTTCTTTCTTTCTTTCTTTCTTTCTTTCTTTCTTTCTCACTCTGCCTCCCTTGTGGGGATTACACAAAAAGGAAGATGAATGAAATCTGTTACTACTTCTATTCCCGGGGCATAAAGATAATGTATTTGCCGGGTCAGTGATGAACGTAACTTCCAGAAAGTATAAGGGGATAAAAAGGAAAAAGGGATTTTATCAAATTTGTTCACAATGCTGATGGATTAAGATATTGACTTTTAATGTGCATGTTAATTCTGCATTCCACAAGCTAGATCTGCAGCACATTGCCTGCCTGGACAAATCGTAGTTAGTAAGTCATTTCGAAAGCAATTCAAAATTGCAATCAAGTCATGAATTTCGCAGTGTCCCCCTCCCGATTTCTCTTTACACCATTCAGACGAGCACTGTGGGGCTTTAGGGGCTTTTTAATGCCTGCATCTCAGAGCCCAGACAGACTCCCAATCCTGGTGCTCAGTTTAATTTCACACTGAGCAGCTTATATCACACGCCGTCTTCCGTCAGTTGCGCTCTACGTGCTAAGTCCTTGCCATGCTCTTCCTGACGTTGGTTCTCTGCACTTAAATCTTTCTATTTCTGATATGACTACACACACGGGAACATGTTAAATCTCGGTATGTCGCTGTCTCCCGCTGCACACAGCTCTACCCTTCAAAGCCTGCAGGTTTTTGGTGATGGGGCGTGCATTTCTGCCCCAGGACTTCTGCGGCCCCTGCGGCACTTCCGGGGCACGGTCGGGCCCTCTGGCGCACGTGATCTCTAGATGCTCAAAGACACTGTGGAATCTCCTTTCTACATATACTTTCCTCTGAGAAATCCCACAAATAATTTAGTCCATGTCATCTAAATTAAAGATAGTAAAACCAAGTATCAAAACAAGTTGACAATAATAACAATTTTATATAATGTTGACCTGAGGATGGTCAAATTACTCCCTCCCCCCTCCCATGGATGACACAGAAGATATGATGTATCTACTTTCTTTCTGCAAAAGGAGAGCATGAGAACACAGTGACGATATCAGTGTCAAACAAGAATTGTGGAAATGTCAAAATTATATATTTTTCTTAAAAAATGATTTTCAAAAAAAATACAATTTTGAAAGTCACATCGAGAAACTTGTTAAACTGCAAAGAAAATATAAAACTTCGAGTTTATCAAATTATTTGTCTACATATCAAATTTTATCATCTTAAAATTGTGATTATTACTACTACTAATACTCATTTTTAATTGTATATATATGAAAAAGTACTCAAATGATGTTTGTGCTGCTGTTGGGCCCCTTAATCCTTACTTCTGTATTACAAATTAAAAAAAAAAAAAAAGAATTGGTATTATGGATCAAACTACAGTTCAGAAAACCTAGACGTGAATTTTAGGATTCCTTTTGAATAGCGCATTATTGAATCCTTAGAAATGGTATTATTTTCAGCTTAACCTGAGAAAACAAAATCTAAGAGAAGTCAAAAAGCTTGGCCAAGGTCACACAGCAGGATGGTGGAAGACATCAGGGGGAATGCAGTGTCCTGAGTTCCTGTGTCCATATTCACTACAGGGACTCCTGCTAGATAAAGGCTGGCCTCCCTCCCTCACTGCAGAGCTTGGGAGAGGCCACCAGACACACAGGCTCAGCCTCTGCTGGGCTCTCCACCATGTCTCCATGAAGTAACAGTCAAGTTTGTCTTTTACGATGTGATAAATTCAGTGGGTCGGCTGTTTCCAGAACTGTCGGGAATGGAGTGAGGTAGTCTGAGGATTTGAAGGCACACGTGTTAGGAGGCCAATAGGGCCACAGAGCCAAAGCCTTATTCTCCAATATAACTTTTATTAGCCACAGCTCAGCTGTTTTAATCCCAGATCTCTGATCTCCTATGTCAATCTCTGGATTGGCTATAATCTTGGGAGGAAAGAAGAATATGAGTAACTGGCTACCTTCCCGAACCTTTCACAAACTTGAATAATAGAGCTGAGGCCCAACCCAGGTTTTGTGATTCCAAGTAAAGGAACACTTAGGGAACACTTGCTGTCATTCTGTAATTAGGAGTGAAATTCAAGTGTGAATATGAAGGGGAGCTCTGGGGAAAACAGTGATTTGGGCACAGGAGCCCGTTCCATCCCTCTCTTTGCCAATCCTTCCCAGAAATAAAAGGCACAGTGACGTGGGAGGCCTTGTAAGACTGTTTTGATAACTAGGCAGGGAGCGTTTGGGGACTTGGAAAGTGGATGAAGATGGAAAGAAGTGGGTGAAATGAAAAATGAGCAGAGCATAGGACAAAAGGCAAAGCACATGACGAAGTGATTTTCAAGGATTAAGAGTCAATGGCCTCACACATCCAAAAATTATAGCCCCTCCTGGTTTATAAATAAACCACAGTTAAGATAGTATTAAGATATTATTTCCTTTACCTATGGAACAGCTAAGGTTCTAAAGAGAGTGGGAGATCTGAGAGACAACATATACTGGTCATACTACTTAATTACATGTTAAAAGCCTTAAAATGTGCATATGCTCTGATTAATTTCTACTTTCAAAATGCATCCTACAGAAATACTCTGAGATAGTATGAAGTATGTATATATATATATATATATATATATATATATATATATAATGTTATATAATATAAATATAATATTAATATATGTTTAAGGGGTTTAAAAATTGTTAATAGGAAAAATTGTAATGATCTCCATTACGCACTTGAGCATGTAGAAGTATATGCATATGATAGAATGTGATAACTCTTAAATCTGTTGTAAAATAGTAGCTATTATTACTGGAAATATTTATAATAGATAGTTAGGTATAAAAAAATTGAACTGTAATGTAATGCATTCTTTAGCATTATTTTTCAAAACCAACATCAAGCACAATCATATACAGAGAACAAGAGATTAAGCATAAGAAAGAGAAGAAAAAAGCATTTAACTATTATTAAAATTCTTCCAGCAAGTAGAGTTAGAGTTATCTTTTTAAAATTATTTGATTTTCTTTCACTTTTCTGGGTTTTCTCAGTACTCTGTACTATTTTTTGTATAATTAGATATATATTTTCCCTTTAAAGTTTAATAACTTTGTGGAAACTGCTTTCAGTTGTCTCTCCAATATCTATTCATTCACGACTTCTTCTTTACTAATAGATCCTCACTTTTTGTATAAAGTTGCAATGTACCCACCCAATGTAAAATATTTATCTTCCCAGAATCTCTTGCAGATAAGTTTGGCCAAAATGTGTGAGCAGTGTGATATGTTAATATAAGTAACTGCTTACATATGTCTTTTCAGCTTTTGCATTTTGTTCTTTGATCTCCTTAAACTTCTTACTATCAGGAATACAAGCATGATGGCTGGAGACATAGCAGCCATATTGCAAACATGAGAATAATAAGCCCTAAGCTAAGCAAGAAATTAGAAGAAATTTCTGTCCTTGATAACCTCCTCAGGCCATTGCACAAGCACTGTACTACCTACATTTGTGTTTCTTTTTACATGAGAAAAAAAAATAGCTCTCTACTTTGTAAAGTACTCTGGACTGATTTGCTTTGTATGTAACCAAAAGTAATCTTAACTGACACAAAGCAAGAGAAGGAACATTTTAGTTTGCATTCAACTCTGAGTTATAAATGATGATGATAGAAAACCCCTAACTTCAGTAGACATTTGAATCAAGGCATTAAGAAAGATGAAAGGATTCCAGAAGATCTCCAGACTGGGGAATTTCTCTCAGCATCTTTACCATATTTCAATACTTTGGGTATCAAAAATAGTTGAAGAACATGCGTTAGTGTTCTATTCAATGTCAACCTCAGACTTGGGTTTCCCTTAAGAGCTGACTGTCAAACATTATGCAATTGCATATATTTTATTTCTGTTCCAAGGATTAAATATAGGAATTTTCATGTAGTAAGACATCTTATGTCAAGTGACTTTAACAGTATAACATTATATATTACCAAATAGAATTTTCAGATTTAAAAGTAGGGTCATGAATAAAATACTGTCAAGAGAAAAGAGAATTTTGACCACTGAAAAAGATTCATCCCTGGAATATCTGCAGGACTCAAGCAAATAGGATTCATGCCTTTGATCTTTCTCAGGACTTAATCTGCCTCTCTATGTAATTCTAACCTCAGGTCATTTCAAATGTAACCCCTGTTCCAAAAATCTCCATTTCTTTTTTCTTACCTTACTGGGAGTATTAAAACTAGCTTTTGACATTGTCAGTATTTAGTAGACCCTGGTAGACATGACTAAAACACCCAGCACTAGAAGCTATTCCATTAAAATGCAGCATTTTTCTAAATGATGGTTCAACGAACCATAACAAAATAGAATCTCCCCTCTCTGGAAGTGATCAGACAGGTTCAAAAAGAATATTTGATGATATGCCAAGCCAGCACATTGCTGCGATTATAGAAGCAATGCCCACACCCCAAACAGCCAGACTTTTCTTCTCAATTATAGACCAGCTGCCACCCATAGTGAGTCTGATTTAACACAAGATCAGAAATCCCAATTCCCTCTACGTGGGTTCAGTGACATTTCAGTGTGGCACAGGACCCAGGTACAACCATTTAAAAAAGTGATCTGGGACCATGTCAAGAAGAAATTGAGACCTAGGGCCATGTTGTCCCATATCATTAGACATTTTCTTACATTACACTGAGCTGTCCATATAGAAATCTCACCAAAGTGTTGAAAATAAGCTGCGTGCTTCGTAATTCATTTATACATTCATCCACTGAGCAAATACTTATTGAGAAAATATAATTAAAATGTTAGGATTAAAATGTTATACTAAGCTTCTTATGCTTCTGATGTAGCAACATGTTTTGTTGTTTTCATTGTTCCTTCAAACACTGTTTGTTCCTCTAAATGCCATCATATACCTGTTTTGTGAAACTAAGGTGAAGCTAGCTATGTTTTTACTCCATTCAATCCCACATGTTTCATGGTATCAGCACTTTAGGCACCTAAGCTGTATTTTCTACTATTTTATGTGTTGTAGAACAACAAACAAAGCCTTAAGTTTTCTGCAAGTGTTAATCAATCTGTAGCAACATATCCATGCTATTGTGCAGGGACGTGATGTATAATTAATGGAATAACAGAATATCACTCCGGATGGACTTTCAAGGTAATCCAGATGAAAGCACTATTTTACAAGATAGCAAAACAAACAAACAAACCAAAAACCAAACAACAAAAAAACCCTGCTTTCAACTGCTGGATGTATAACATAATTCTCGGAAAGGTAGTCATGGTGCTGCATTGAAATCTACACCTGATGGTTTCTGTTCTGCCTGTAAGAGCCACAGAAAAGTCTAAATGTTCTTTCATGTGATGCCCTGAAATATTTTGAAAGTAGCTCCTTCCACATCTGCCAATCTTTCCCCACCCGAGTCCAACCAGCTTACCTCCTTTTCAAGAAACACCTCCTCAGTTCTTTCAAACGATCCTCATAGAGGATGATCTCCTAGCCCACCTTGATCCTTCTTCTCTAGATGTGTTTGAATTAGTCTGTCCATGTCCCTCTTGAGGGGCAGATGCAGCTTGTGGGTGGGATGCGTTAACTTCTCAGAAGAGCGAGAACATCCCTGTCTTCCTCACCGACTCCCTTTTCCTCACCAAGTTAGCTTTACTCACATTGACATTTTTGGCCTTCACCACTCTCTGTTGTCTCAGATTGAGCCTTCAGTCAATTAAGACTTGGATCTTTCCAGGGGCACCTGAGTGGCACAGTTGGTTAAGCATCTGCCTTCGGCTCAGGTGGATAGAGCCCCTTGACCATCGGGCTCCCTGCTCACTGGGGAGTTTGCTTCTCCCTCTCCCGCTCCCCCTGCTTATGCTCTCTCTCTCTGTCAAATAAATAAATAAAATCTTTTTTAAAAAAATGACATATCTTTCTTTTTTTTTTTAAGATTTTATTTATTTATTTGACAGAGATAGAGACTTTTTTTTTAAAAAGAGCGGGAACACAAGCAGGGAGAGTGGGAGAGGAAGAAGCAGGCTCATAGTGGAGGAGCCTGATGTGGGGCTCGATCCCAGAACTCCGGGATCACGCCCTGAGCTGAAGGCAGACGCTTAACCACTGTGCCACCCAGGTGCCCCGACTTATATCTTTTTTATAAAGGCTGGTATTGATCTATATCTAACCCATCTATAAGTGGAGTTCACCTTCTGGACTTAGTGAGGACTGTTATATATAGTATATTGCATTTCATTAGGTAGATTCTATTTGTCACCTTTTCAAGAACTTCTCAGTTTCTGAAATGTTTTAATGTGAGTCTCATAATTTCATGACCGCTCAAAAAAAATCTCAAAAATACCTAAGACTACATCTGATTAGAGGAGATTGTCTTAGGCTAGGATTTAATTTCCTTTCCTGCTTTTTCCAGGTTCAATTCCAGATGAAAAGTTGCAGTTCTGAATTGTACTTCTATGGTCTGAGATGACAGCCACTCCCACCCTCCTATCAGGCATCAAAAAAAAAAAAAAAAAAATCAAAGTCACATTTTTTATAGTGAACCAGAGACCATGTTACCTACTAGGAAAGCTTCAGAATTGGTGTGAGAGTCAAAGGAGGTAGTATTTGCAGATCCTTATTGAAACATTTAAGCTTTAAGCAATTATAAGTTAACTGTCTTTCTAAGAAAGTGATTTGCTTCCTATAAGATGTTTCTCAGCCTTTATATTTTAGGACATATACTATTAATTATCACTATATTTAAAGTGTTTATCACACCTCAGAAGTAAACCCATACTTACATGCTCAATTAATCTACAACAAAGGAGGAAAGAATATACAGTGGAGAAAAGACAGTCTCTTCAACAAATGGTGCTGGGAGAGCTGGACAGCTACATGCAAAAGAATGAAGCTGGACCACTTTATTACAGCATACACAAAAAATACACTCAAAATGGATTAAAGACCTAAATGTGAGACCTCAAACATAAAAATCCTAGAAGAAACCATAGGTAGTAATTTCTCTGACACCAGCTGCAAAAAAAGTTTTCTAGATTTGTCTCTTCAGGCAAAGGAAACAAGAGCAAAATTAAACTATTGGGACTACACCAAAATAAAAGCTTTTGTACAGCAAAGGAGACTATCAGCAAAGTCAGAAGGCAACCTAAAGAATATCTTCAGTAGAATAAATGACAAACTATTTTCACATGACATATACAATAAGGGGTTAATACCCAAAATATATAAAGAACTTAATTCAACACCAAGAAAACAAAAAATAATCTGATTAAAAAATGGGCAGAGGACCTGAGTAGACATTTTTTCCCCAAAGAAGATAGACAAATGGCCAACAGACTCATGAAAAGATCCGCAACATCACTAATCATCAGGGAAATGCAAGTCAAAACTACAATGAGACATCACCTCACACTTATCAGAATAGCTAGAATCAAGACAAGAAATAACAAATGTAGGCATAAATGTGGAGGAAAGAGAATCCTAGTGCACTGTCAGTGGGCAGATTGGTACAGCCACTGTGGAAAACAGTATGGATTTTCCTCAAAAAAAAAAAAGTGGAATTACCATATGTTCAATAATTCTAGTACTAGGTATCTATCTAAAGAAAATTAAAACACTAATTTGAAAAGATATTTGCACCCCTATGTTTACTGCAGCATTACTTACAATAGCCAAGATAGGGAAGCAACCCAACTGTCCATCTACAGATGAATGGATACAGAAGATATGCCACATACACACACACAAACACACACACACAGAGGAATACTACTCAGCCATAAAAAGAATGAAATCTTGACATTTGCAACAACATGGATGAATCTACGGGGTATAATGCTTAGTGAAGTAAGTCAGAGAAAGACAAATACTGTATGATTTCACTTATATGTGGAATTTAGGAAACACAACAAATGAACAAAGAAAAAATATATATGTGTGTGTGTGTGTGTGTGTGTGTGTGTGTATAAATAAAACCCCAAACAGACTCTTAAATACAGAGAACAAACCAGTGGTTGCCAGAGGGGAGGGCAGTGGGGGGTGGGTGAAGTAGATAAAGGGGATTAGGCAAACATGTATTGTAACAAGCGCTGAGGAACGTAAAGAATTGTTTAATCATTATATTGTACACCTGAAACTAACATAACACTGTATGGTAATTATACTTCAATAAAAAATAAAGGGTTTATCACATCACAAATTACTGACATTTTACTTCCTTTATGCAAAAGTTTTACTCTTATTGTATAGTTGGTTTTTATACTTTTTCTCCTTTCATCGTATACCTCAACTCCCAACCCATAAGATTCTTGAAAGTTTTGTGTGTGTCATACTCATTTTGAATATCAATATCAATTTATACAATGTAGGTGCTTCTATGATTATTAGTTGTGCTAAGTTAAATCAGGGCTTCCTTCATACACCACACCCATCAGAAACTGATGTTTATGAAAAAGTCAAAGGGATGTTTAACTATTTTGTAAATTATCTTAGCAATGATTGAGTTCTCATCTATAATCCTTCTTTGAAATAGGGGGAAAAAAGAGAAACAGTCATACTAACAAATGAGTGTTCCAGGGCAAAACAACGTGCAGGAAGGTAAGTAAAGAAGAATGCAGTCACAAAGGATAGCAAGGCTATGTGTTTTCTGGGTTTTAAGAAGTAGAAATAAATCAACCTATACCATGAATACCTGATTCCTTCTTTGAACTTAATTTGAATCATGACATTGCATGGTGCATACTGGCTATCTTTTCACTGGTATTAGGCCAGGCCAGATCAACCCAAGCATTCCTACTGGAACAATTTCCATCATCTGGGAAAATGGGAAGCACCAACGATGACCATTAGACTCCATTTGGCTATTTCAATATTGTATGAAAATGTGAGTGAAGTTTATATATCCAGATTCACCTAACATAAAAATGTAATATTTTCTCTTCGTCTTCTGGTGTCTCTTAGTTTAACCACTTTCTTATATTGCTTGTATAATAATGTGCATAAATTATAAATACACAAACTTCAATATTTGTGTTTACATATGTAATTCACTTGTACCAAACTAGTATTATGGGAAAAATTCTAATAGAGGTTAATCTGTATGCTCCCTTGAGAATTTTAGAAAATCAGGACAAGGCATCAAGATATTTACTTATTAATAGACCTGAGGTAACATGAATTAAATAATGAAAAATAAGAAGGGGATATTTGAAGGTTTGCAACATGTGAAGAATTAACGTAATTGAGTGGGAGAAAGGGAAAGTAGTGAGATTATATATGATCTGAAATTCTGTTTATTTACATTGTCTAAAATAACACAGTAACATAGATATGCATACCGCTGACATTCTTCGCAGCAGCATGAATAAGATGCATACATAATAGATGATAATATATCAACAAGAGCAATGCCTTGGTAAATGAGCAAGACTGCAACAACAGAAAGACTTTAATGGTCTAATGTACCTATCATTTCCATCTCTTCAGAGACAGTTCTGTTTTTTTAGTTTCCTCTTTTCCTGAAATGTGTTTTGCATTATTAGTACAAGCAGTATTCCTTATGTATTATTTTCCTTCAAAATCATCTTTGGGTTCGATTCCGAAGTATTATGAATGGGTGGTTTTTTGTTTTGTTTTGTTTTTTAAGATTTTATTTATTTATGTGACACAGAGAGAGAGAGACAGCCAGCAAGAGAGGGAACACAAGCAGGGGGAGTGGGAGAGGAAGAAGCAGGCTCCCAGCAGAAGAGCCCAATGCGGAGCTTGATCCCAGGACTCTGGGATCACGCCCTGGGCCGAAGGCAGATGCTTAAAGACTGAGCCACCCAGGCGCCCCTGAATGGGTGTTAAATACATATTTAATTATATCACTATGCAACCTACTGAAATGCATTAATAAAATGAAAGTGTTAAAGTTAATAACCCTCGGTTGAACTAAGCTGGATTTTCATATTTTCTTAAAATGGATACATGGAAATAAAGAATGCAACATGTACCTAATGTAAAGTTACCCTATGATTCAATATCTAATTTAAGTCTGGCAATGCTTAATCAAGTGATTAAAATGTAAGAGTAGACATTTAACAAGACTTTTTTTTTGTTTTGTGTTAACTTTGACAATTTTTAAAATAATTGTCCTCCCATATCATATTTCTTTAATTTAATTAAAAATTTTTAAATAACTATACAAAAAAATCATAACTTCTTTTTCCAAAGATTTTATTTCCCTAACACAGTTCATTTCCAAAGTCTGTGAAAGACTCAATATTGAAGAGTACTTTTAAAATAAGACAGAGAAAGTAACACTAGGAAATTGGTAAAAAATTTTCAGTTTATGGTATGGTTAAAGAATATTTCAAATTTCTTTGAGCAAACATGCAGTTGATTTATATTCTAAGACTATTCATTTAAGTTATAATTATGTTAAAATATTCCTTCTATAATTTTTCAAGACTGACAAATCAGTGTACCAATTTCAAGGTATATGACTAAAATAAGAGATTGATTATTTTAAACACTGGTTTGAGAAAAGAAACATGAAAATGTTTATTTTCAAAACAAAATTTTTTGTGACACCGTACTGCAAAATTTTACATTGACTTAGAAACCTACTAGTGTAAAGGAAAACTCTTGTGTATTTTAGGACTAAGACCATATCTATAAAACTGTAACTAAAAAAGATGAGAAGAAAGAATACTCATTCTATCCAATATTATAAAATCTGTACATGCAGTCTATTGAATGTAAGTCTGGAAATATTAAAACAAATATTCTAATTCATCATTGGCCATACCCATACGAAAATGAATTTATTAATGATTTTTAAGGTCAATCAAAAGTACCATAAAAGTGAATAAGTCTTATATAAATATGTATTAATATCTCTAGGGCATTGTTTTTGACATGAGAAAACTGGCAAAACAAAAATATTAAATCAATGTTATAACTTAGACGTGAATATTTTGTTTTGTCATTGAATATCTTATGATAGCAGGAAGTAATGAGTCATTTGTAGCAAGTACATCATAACAGAGATGGATTTATTTTCACAAAGATGGATTTTATTTTCCTCCAAAGTACTTGGTCCATCTAAGCTCAAAGCAGAATGGTACCAAATCTATTGTTGACCTTACAGCTATTCAGAGACTTACGTTAATAGCAATTTATATGGAAAAATTTTAAATGAAATTAGTCCTAAAAGTCAGTCATAGGATAAACTTCACACATGCTATTCTTAAAATAGTTTTGTATCATCTGTCCTGCTTGAAACCATTAATATCTGGAAGAAAACCTACCTCTGGGTAGAGGTCCTGCTATACTGCTGGCTCTGCATGGGAGGGCAAGCCCACTTGGTACACTGAGCACACTGTTTTGCTTGTTGCTTATATTTATACCGGCAGTGAGCCGTATTATGCAGAATACATATTCATGCTCTCCACTTGGTCTGATCCCTCTGAGTTAACAATATTATTAGAGTTTGTTATTTTTTCTTTTAATTTGTGGGCACTGCTCTTCCACAGAAAGAGAGGAGTCACAATCTATGCCTTCTTGAATTCGGTATCATCTATACCAGTGAATATCAATCCTGGTTGTGCATTAAAATAACTCGGGAAGAGCTTCGTTTTAAATAGTAATGCCAGGACCATGACACTGATGAGTCTGGTTCAGTTTTGGAGGAATGGTACGGGTAATCAGTGTGCTGTAAAAGATCCTCAAGTGAACCAAACTGCAGTCGGAGTTGAAAACTACTGGTCTAGATTCCTAGCACAATTCCTAGCACAACAGATAACATAGAAAAATTACTAGATGTATGAAATGAGAGTCAAAAGAATATCACCTTAAAGAATCAGAGAAAATAGCTCTCACCAAAATATATCTTCTGTAAGAAACAGGAGAACATTTCAAAATTCCTTTTAAGATTTCTCTCAACAAGATTCTAGAATCTATTCCATCTATTAAACAATAGTTTAACCTTCAAATAAGTAGAGTGGAAAAATCTATAAAATTACAACATGGTATCAGGATGATACAATTATTACTGTTGTATTCAAAACTTCAACAATAAGGCACACATTAGATTTAGATTTATAAAGAGTAAGATGTGTAATGTTGAGGGATTTTTTTCATTTACATATTAAAGAAAATGCTATGAATGTAGAAATATTTCAAAAACTTAAAATAATGAAAAAGGTTAAGGAGCAATGGATAAATGAACTTAATATTAAATATTCAAACCAAGTAATAATTCATCTATATTTTTAAAAGAAAGGTAATTTTATAGTACAGTTATTAATGTTCAAATTGGCTTAGACACTGAAGATGAAGAAAAGGACATACAGTATTGACTTATAATTCTCTGGCTATATCTAGACATTTGTCAATTTTTCCTTCTTTCTTTTCCTTTTTTTCTTTCTTCCTTTCTTCCTTTCTTTCTCTCCTTTTTTTTTTTTTTTTTTTTTTTTTTGTATGTCAATGCTCCCAGGCTGCTTCTTACTTTGTGCAAGACTTTGTGCTACACGGAGTTCCAGCCCTCAAACAAAGAAACAAAAACAGTGTGCAGTCTCTTCCTTCCTATGTCCTTTACAGTCAAAATGATATCAGAAGATACCAAAGGCAATACAATGTATCTTATCACCAAGTATTGTGAAACTCGATTGGATGACATAAAAATAAAAGTTTAAGGTTTACATCTGAGGTTTAAGAGTCCAGCAAGTGATACACTAGGAAGGCTGAATCCAGGGGCTGCACTCTCTGAATCTTCCCATATATCTCTGTTTCACTATCAGTTTCCAATTCTTTCCTGTTCAATGCCTCAACCTTTAAGTAACCTTTCTTTATCTCTCAGGGTCCTTGAATGAAAGCACAATTAATGAATTTCTACTAGCATAAGCAGAAAAAGCAATTTATTAGGATAATAATAGGAAACTTATAAATGTGTCTGCCTGTTTTAGCAGCAATGGCAAATGAGGGAATTACCTCAGAAGACAATTCTCATCCCACTTCCTACCTGCCCGATGTTCACTGTATCTAGACTTCGAATTTAGCTAGAGCTAGGGTTGAAACAGGAGCCAAGTATACACAGAAAAAAAAAATGACATAGCAACAGACGAGCTAGACTTATTTATATCAGTAATATTTGTGAGAATTTTCAAAGGAATGGTTTCTGAGGGTGCTCAATCAGGAAAAAAATAATCATTCCAAACTGGACTCTTACCCAAAGAGTCTGGATAGACTAGTTTATGTTGAGCAGTTGGAGTTATTTCTAGTTGTTTAATAAGCATGTTGGCTAAAAATTGGTCTCAGTGAAAACCCATAAGGGTTGCCAGAAATCCATTGCATTTAAAGTAGGAAGGATGTGAGATATTTGGAATATGGAATGCTAGAATGTCTGTCAAGATTGTGACTTGCTTAACTATTCACTAACTATGATTCTCCCAGACTATTCCTTTTATCAGGACATTAGATTACTTTTTACCAAAAGGGATTACAGGTGAGTGATGCCAAAGGAACATAGGTCTCTCCAAAAACACTGGGATTGGAGATATTTGTATTGTCACAAACCAAAGACACAGGATTTATTCATAAGAGGCAAAGAGCTGTTGTGTTCTTAATGAATGTTAGGGCCATTGGAGTCACCAGAATTATATGCCCATGGATGACTGTAGCTGTAAATTGACCATGGATTTCCAAGGATCATAATTACTGTCTGCTCTTTCAGGTACTATTATATTTCTATTTTTGACAAGTATTCTAGCTCTAGTGCATAGAGGTCTGATTGAAACCATCAAAATAGAGTTTTAATCCTCACTCTATTCCCAAATTTGAGTCAAATTACGGATCCAAATTCCTAATAAAGGGAAGGTAGATATTTCTGAGTAAGGATATTATGAGAACATCAAAAGTTCTATAAACGTTTCTCTAGCCTTCAGCAAAGGTGCCTGTTTCCATATACAAGAGTAACTGTGCACTCGTGAAATGGAAATACATTAGATAAGAGCTTTACTTTGATTTTGAGAAACCCACAGTTTTCTGCCAATCTATAATCAAAGAGGAAATAGCACTGAGTTCAAAGGACAATGGGGTCGTCCCAATTCTGCCCCACAGTATGCCATGGATATATCCCCAGTTCATGACTAAAGTCTTCCTCCCCAAAATATTTTATTGGTCTAAGTTCTAAACAATTACATTGTTTCTCTTGAATTTAATAATGTATGTTTAAATAGAAAATTAGCATACTTATTATTTAATAAATACTGTATTCTTTTTTTTTTAAAGATTTTATTTATTTATTTGACAAAAGCAGAGGGAGCAGCAGAGGGAGTGGGGAAGCAGATGCCTGCTGAACAGGAAGCTTGATGTGGGGCTCGATCTCAAGACCCCTGGATCATGATCTGAGCGGAAGGCAGTCATTTAACAGACTGAGCCACCCAGGCACCCCAATAAATACTGTGTTCTATAGTATTAGATGTTAAATTAGATGTTAAATTAGAGATGTTAAATTAGAGAACTTTCAGTTTTAAAAGTGACCCTGAAAAACACGGACTCAGCTAGGCATTCATTTCAAGAAAAAGTTCATAGAGGTTGGGATCATTTAGCTCTGCTTCCAGCACAGTCCTCATCTTCCTGTGCTTGAACAGCTGATGTGAAATAAACAATCATAACACAATAATTATAAAGATGAAGAGAACAGAATTTGAATCACATTAATTCAGTCCTTCTATATGATCGTTTAGATTTTTTCTATTACATTTTTTACCTGCAGAGACGTTTAAAAACCAGTAGAATCAATCTCAAAAGAAACAAAAATATTGATAGTACTGCAGTTTCTTGAATTTATTGTGCAATGTAATTTTTTGACTCTCTGCCAAACAACTATCTGTTTAAGATTTTCCTTACTATAGACTATATAAAATATATATAATATTTTGTACATATAATACAATATTTTATATATTGTATATATAATAAAATTAATAAAAACAGTTTAATAAACTATCAACAAAATGACAAGCAACCTACTGAATGGGAGAACATTTTTGCAAAGGATATATTCAATAAGCAGCTACTATTCAAATTATATAAAGAACTTTAAAAAAAACAATTCTGCAAGTCAACACCAAAACCAAATAAATAAAAAAATAATCCAATTAAAAATAGGCAAAGGACCTGAATGGACTTTTTCCCCCCCAAAGAAGACAGACAAATGGCCAACAGGCACATGAAAAGATCCACAATATCAGTCATCAGGGAAATGCAAATCCAAACCACAATGCGGTATTAGTACACTGTCAGAATGGCTAGAATCAAAAAAAGACAGTAAATAACAAGTGTTGGAGAAAATGTGGAGAAAAAGGAACCCTCATACACTGTTGGTGGGAAGGAAAATTGGTTCAGCCACTGTGGAAAACAGCATGGAGTTTGCTCCAAAAAATTAAAAATTGACTTACCACATACCAATAATTTCACTACTATGTATTTTTGCAAAGAAAATGAAAACACTAATTCAAAAAGATATATGCACCCCTATGTTTATTGCAGCATTATTTACAATAGCCAAGATATGGAAGCAACCCAAATGCTCATCCATAGATGAATGGATAGAGAAGATGTGGTGTATATGTACAATGAAATACTACTCAGCCATAAAAAGAACAAGAACTTGCCATTTGCAATAGCAGATTAACCTAGAGCATAAGTGAAGTTGAAAGAGAAAGACAAATACCATGTGATTTCACCTATACATGGAATTTAAGAACAAAACAAAGAAAAAAGAGACAGACAAAAAATAAACGGTTAAATACAAAGAACTGGTGGTTGCCAGATGGGAGGTGGCTGAGGGCAATGAGTGAAATAGATAAAGGGGATTCATAGTACTCTTATTGTGATGAGCACTGACAATGTATAAACTTGTTGAGTCATTATATTGTACACTTGTAACTGGATAACACCATGTTGATTATGCTTCAGTTATACATTTGTATGTATGTGTATACACACATACAAATATATATATGTATATATACATGTATTATATATATGTATATATACATGTATATAAATATATGTATTGACAATACATATCTGAAGAAGATCAATTTTGACAAAATAATTTGCAACGTCTATTGGACGCTGATTCCGAGCATACACCATTCTGCCTGCTTCAGTGAAGGAGTGTTATGGTAATACCAGTGAATTCCATGAGCAAGGGCCCATTGTCACACTTTTGTTACAAGGAGTAAGTTCCTTGGTTAGATGCCATCCTGTGTGAAATCCCACGATAGTGCACAGGAATTCTGTAAGTTTCTGGTTGCCGTTTTGGCAGAAATATATTTGCAGGGAAGGCAAATCTATACCCAGAGTAAGGTCAAAATGCTGCCACTTCTGTGATGCAGGTCCAATGTAATTCACCAGCCACCAGGGAGCTGACTGATCACTCTAGGGAACTGTGTCATATCGAGGACTCAGTGTTGATCTCCGCCCCTGGCAGATTGGGCACACAACAGTGGTCAGAGCCAAGTCAGCCGCAGGAAGTGGAAGTCCGTGTTAGTAAGCCCACACATAACATCCCTCTCTGCTGTCATGGCCATTCGGTGTATGAACCCACTGGGCTACGACAAAGGGGGCAGACTGGTAGTCACAGAATGGGTCATCCTATCCACTTAATTATTAAAATCCTCCTCTGCTGAAGTCACTTTTGGTGACTTCATTAATTTAGCCAACATTATTCGATTTAAAAATTTAAGAAGTTTTTTATATTAAAAACTAAACTATAAGCCATCAAGGTAACTTTTATTTTAATAAAATTGAATAGTAATACCTTCTATTTATTCAGAGACTTTAAATTTCACTTAGAGTTTGTTCTTCCCAAAGTTCACACAGCTAAAGTTTGAGAGAGGTTGGGTTAGAACAGAGGAATCCTGCTACTCAGAGTATCATTCTTTTTGGAAAAAACCTGGGGAGGAAGCTTAAATTCCAACCTCAAAGTCAAGGAGCTGAACCTGAAAGTCCATCACTGATCTTTCCCACTGTGTCCAGTTACTATCATTTCATCCAATAAGGGGCTCTGATCTGATTTTCTCTTTCCTCTTTTTTTTTTTTTAAGATTTATTTATCTATTTACTTGGAGAGAGAGAGAGAGAGAGTGAGCACATGCAGAGGAAGGGACAGAGGGAGAGAGAATCTCAAGCAGACCCCCTGTTAAGTGCGGAGTCCATGGGGCTCAATTCCACAACCATGAGATCACGACCTGAGCTGAAATCAAGAGTAGGACGCTTAACTGACTGAGCCACCCAGGTGCGCATCTGATCTGATTTTCTGAGCTTAAGTATCTTTTTCAAGAGATCTATAAAATAATCATGTCAGTTTACTGACTACTTCTTTTGCATTGGGTATTGCAACCCTGCTTCCCTATATACAGCCTCCTTTATTCCACACAAGAAATCTATGACGTAGGTACGGACTCTCCTAGGAAGAAAATGAGACTGAAAAGGTTGAATAACTTGCCTAAAATCATGCAGGAAATAAGTAGAACCTACAGTCTCTCATTTGTGTCTGTCTGAAAAGTCTTTGTTCTTAATGATCATGTTATATTGCCTCCCACTGTTATAATTCCATTTTATGAAATGCTAATCCTGTGACCATTTTTTACAGAGGTGTGTGTGCACGCATGGATATGTACTCTAAATGACAAATATGTATATTTGTGTTCATATTCATATTTGTAATGTGGTAACCTATACAATGACTGTTATACTCCGTAGCGCAAAGTGCACATGAAAGTAAATGGTATATCCCATAGTCAGGTACTAGCCTAGTCATTTTCACACATATTAGGTACTTTACCACTCATTACAACCACGAACTATAGGATTTATTGCCCCCTTTTTCCAGATCAATAAATTGAGTTGAGGGAATTAAGGTAATTTGCCCTGGCTGACATAGCTAATAATTGGAAGATCTGAAATCTAAGGCAAGGTCTATTAATTCCAAAGCTCGTGTACTACCTATGATAACACACTGCCTGTCTGGGTATTCATTATCTTGCTAACCAAACACCAAAAGTTTCTTTTAACTGGGGAAAAGTTACTCTTCTATGTCTTAAATTGCCAGAAACAATGAGATTTTAAAGCCAAATTAAATTGAATAGTCTTGTACATTCTCTTGAGCTCCCTACAGCAAAGACTTGGTGAAATGTCAAGGTTACAGCCAGACAATCTCAACTGAAGTGAACTTTGCTTCTTGGACACAATTAGTAAAACCAAGAACAAATGATAATATAAAATCCGTAAGCGCATTTCTAAAGTTTTCACTTAATCTGTATATTACTTTAGTTCCACAAAGAAATAGTCTTCTCACAGGGGGGAAAAAAGTGTTGGTGAAGATGCTGGCACTAACATTTTGCAATAAATTTTATGAATGGATAATAACATTATAATATAACCATAGCTTATTATTTATTTTAAATCCTGAGATTAATAGATGTTTCTAAATATAATGATTTTTCATCATTTCAGCAGGTTTTTTTTCAAAATCTGTATCCTATTTCAATTAAGATAGCATATCAAAAATACATCTTTGTATCTACTACATGCTTTGCAACCTCAATGCAACCATATTTGGAAAAAGATTCTTATCAAGTACACCTAGAACATTGAGACAGTTGGCATAATATTTCTGTTATATACTATTAACAGATTCAACTCTGCTGTAAAGATTTTTAAAACTACTTTATATACAAATGCCTCAGTACAAGTTTTAGGACTATCAGAAGAATCTAAGCAAATTTAGTATATTTTCAATGAATAAAAATACAATCAAGCCACTTTTCCTCAGAAAAAGAATTACTAAGATACTTTGATAGTCTTCTTATGTACCTTTCTCTTCTTGAGTCTTTCTTTGGAAAATTTTTTGGGGCAATTTTCTTTGGGATCTGAACATACACGGGGTGTGATGTGATGGGAGGTGGTACAACGGTTCATTTATTCAAGAAATATTTATTGCCAGGGGCTCCTGGGTGGCTCAGTCAGTGAAGCATCTGCCTTCAGCTCAGGTCATGATCTCAGGGTCCTGAGACTGAGCCCCCCATGGGGGTCCCTGATCCACAGGGAGTCTGCTTCTCCCTCTCCCTCTGCCCTTTGCTTGTGCTCTCTCTCTCTATCTCAAATAAATACAAAGATAAATGAAATCTTTAAAAAAAATGCAAAAGAAATATTTATTGCCATGCATTGTGTTCAGCTCTGCAGTGACTATGGTGAAAATAGAGCTGACACAGACCATATAGTGCCAGGATTTCCACACAGGTACAGACATCCTACTATAACTTTGGACTTCCTTTTTTTTTTTTAATTCTTAGATAATAATGATGCAAGCAGTTAACTAGCCATAGTTTGAGTACTGCTTGTATAAATAGTTGTGCTAGATTTGGCATGAGCTCTCCAGGGATAATGTCTTTAGAAGTCCCATCTGGAAGATACAGAGGACAGTGGGAATCAATGAGTCTTGCATTATGCAAATCATGGTAGTGTGGGTTGGTGTGAAACGTTAATTCCTTTTCAAGTGGTCAAGGCACCACTTCTCATCAAAGTTTTGGGGAGAATTGCTCTGAGGTTTGGCAAAGAATCAACAAGGCCCTGATTCCAGCAAGAGCTATCATATCAACGAGTGAGTGGAATAGCTGACAAAGAAATCACTTCATTTACTCCTTAACAACGATGCAGGAATTCAGGGCTGGCTCCTCTATGCCTTCTGTTTCTGGAAGCGAGATAAATCCCAGTCTTTACAAGCAGAATCTCAAGCTAATAAACACATCTTTCCTTGGACAGCACTGGATAAGACATATACATTTGGGGATTCTAGTTGGGAGAGGTAGGAAAAGTGGAAAACTCACCATCACACTGCAAAGCAAGACTACCTTACTTGTTTTAAGCACAGGTAGACTAGAAAGCTGACACTATCAGATGGAGCATTCAATGTTTCATCTGTCAGTACTCACCTTAACAGTTCAGTATATGTTAGGATCTTTCTTTCTTTCTTTTTCTTTCCTTCCTTCCTTCCTTTCTTTCTTTTCTTACTTTCTTTCCTTTTTTTTTTTTTGTATATGGACATGAGTTTCTTATGAGATGGTATGCAGAAGTCCATCACTTTACTAAGTGAAGAGAATCTCCATCATATGGATCTTAAATGGGTTTTCTTGATAATAATACACACACATGAATAATATTTTTCTGTGTGAAAATATTCTAAGTTGATTGTTTTGGTGATAGAAGTTAAATAAAGGTAAAATGTACTAGGAAAGTATTGCTTCTGGGTCAGAGAACACACATTCAGATTACATAAAGTAGCATCTCACCTCGTATTTATGGAATACAATTGTATTTATCGAAAACCAAGTGTCTAAAGGGATTACTTTGAATCTTTAATTATATTTCATTGTATTTTATGCAGGAAATTAAATTCAGTAATGTAATTCACAAATTTGGTGATTTATAAAGTACATATACATTTCATAAGTATCTAGGATCGTCTATAGATTCTTTATGAAAATGCAAGTGCCTTACTTTATTTGTAATTATATTTCTTCTAAATTCTGTATTTTTCTGTTAAGGAGAAGGAAAATTAATTGAATAGTGATTTAAGCCATAATGTAACAGGAAAAAAGTCAGCAGGATATTAAAAATTCCTAAGCCTCTCTGTGACTTTAAATATTCATTTGATTTCCATAAAATGACTAAAATTTTGTAGCCAGATGACATGCAAAAAAGAAAAGATTGACATTATTCACCAAGCCTGGTAAGCTCAAAATGTGTAGTTCACATAACACAATCCACAAATTCGGTTTTTTTTTTCTTACTTGATACCACAATTCCTTTTCCCCCCATTTACACCACATTTGCTCCCTTATCTTACAATTGCTTTTCTACACCCTATTCAGGCCAGTCTTTTTCAACACCCTGCTCACTTAACACATTCTTCCCTCATCTCCTCCCAAACATGCCCCTTCCCACCACTTGGCTACCAAGTTCCTTAAGGGAAACTCTGAGTAATTAGAAGATATTAAAAAAAAAAAAAATTACTTTACCAGAAGTTTATCAGTTGACAGTTTCATAAACAAGAAAAAGAGCCAATATTCCAAGGAAAGTTTATCACCACTTCCTTGCCATTTTGTTTATTTGGCTTCAGCCATTTGGAACTCCGGTCACTGTGTGCAGAGGCTGGAGTCTACACAGCGTCCAGTGACTGCATCTGTAGATCTTAACATCATGCGTAAGTGGATTCCTCATACGAGAACTAACCCAGTCCCCATTAAAACAAACGAGGGGCATGACTACTTCCACAGATTCTTTCTGTCTGGTCAGGAAAATGTCTGGAGATAAAACCATTGTGAGATCATTGTTTCTATGATAAGCATATGAAGGGCAGCTTAACAGCGCTTTGAGAAAGAACAGATATGTATCTCTGTTAAGCAGATATTTGACATTGATATTTTTATCAGCCATTTCCTTTAGTATTTTTCTCAAAATACACTCAAGCTTGCTAACATTCTAGCCAGGAAACATTCAAATGAATAGAGATAATCCTTAGGCACTTGAAGCCCACTCTAGCCCCTGAGCTGCAAGTGGCCCGAGGTTCTGGGGGATTTTGTACACCACTAGTTCCTTTTTCTAGTGGGAAAAAAATAATTCAAGTACAGCAACTTGGGCCATGATGTATAATTAATTCTATTATGAAATTAATACACTCGACTGTCCTTCACAGTTCAGTGACTAAAGTCAGGCATCTTAGCTCATTGACTAGACACCAAAAGGGAACGCTTGCTTAAGACTTTATTTAGCTTGTAAAGAGCAGGTATAAGCAGTGCGGAGCAAACTTCTATCCCGAAGCCTGGGGGAAGGGAGTCTGAAAAGATAAGGGTAATATAATGTCTCATTGAAGAAGGAAGAGAATCCGAATTCAGTTGAAACCAGTGGGGTTTGGTTGTGCACGAATGGCATTCATGATAGTTTCCCATCAGTACTGTGATCTGTTATCCACAGATTTTTAGTTGCAGACATTTTATGCATTACCATTTTTTGTGTGTAATTATACACACACACACACACAAACACACACACAGAGGTCACTAGAGTATGGCAAATAAATTTCAATCACATTTCAAGGTTAAATGTTTGAATAATTGCAATCAGAAGAGCAAATACTCTCTGCTCCCATCTGCAAGTTTCTCTTGGCCACTGAGTGTGAGGCTCCCACTGGAGAGCTAATAATCTCTTAAACCACAGTTGTGAGACCACCATAGGAGTTGGGAAGTCACGATGGTGCCACTGTTATCACAATCCATAGACTCAGAAAAACAGCTGTCCCTACTGGGCTGACTTCTCAGAGCTGTGAGAGCACATGACTCCCCTAATCATGATGACAAAGCAGAAATGTGTGTTGAGCTTTGTGAATTGATAGCAGCTTTACATAAATAAGACGTATGTTACCACAAGTAGGCTAAGACCAGGATGTAGGTATAGGCATAGGCATAGGTATATATACACGTATATATGTATACCTGTGTATATATATACCTATGCCTATGGTTATGGATGTGGATACAAGTACAAATACAGATGGATAAATAAAAATATAGTTATATAGGGAGAATATATATAGAGAGAGATAAATATATAGAGAGATAAATATAGTTATATATAGAGAATAGAGAGAAAGAGAGATAATCTTCAAAGTAATCACAGATTTTCTTCCTTTGAGACATTTGCACTGTTAATTTCTCATCACCGATCTCACTGTCTCCAGTTGTTTCAAAATAACTCTCATCAAATAATCTTTCTCACTGAATGACATTACCTCATTCCAAAAATCTGTTCACTGCCTCATCCTTTGGTATAAAACCCTTTCTCAAACTTCACTGCCATGGACTTGAAGGCCCCTAATGCATTCACATGGTTTATATTTTCCTCTAGAAATAGGCTAACATGTCCAGATTTGAAACTCCTATGTTATTATGGAGAAAAAGGGAATTTGTGGGACAGTTTGATCCTTCCCTAAAATTCAGTTGCCTAATAAAGGAACTTATATAAATCACTGTAAAAATGTTAAGCACTCACGAACACAGGAAAAGAGATCACAGTAAACCTCCATGTACTCATTACCCAGGTAAGTCAGTTATCTGGATTTTATGAACCTCCTTTTTGTCATCTTGACTCTAGTACCAGTAAAAGTGACACATTTTATGGAAGACATAAGTCAAATTAACTTTTTAGATAGGAACAATACTCCATTACTTTTAGAAACAGCAAAACATTAAGCACAGCAATAGAAACAAACTAGGAATTAATTAATAAGAAAAGAACAAGGTAATTTAAGTCTACCCACAGATCAGAATCCCATATAGTTACTAATTTAATAGGACAGATTTGTGCATGCAGCCCTATTACTAAAGAAAGGTGTATATACCTATTATATATAGGTAGCATACCCACTATATGTTATATATACATATACATAATGTATATACAAAATATACACATTACCTATATATACATATAATGATAATATATAATTAATATACATAATGGATATATATTTATTATAATATATAATATACTATGATTTTTAATGGAAAAATTAAAAAGCTATAAATATTAGATGCCTTGGGAGGAGGGTTTCCTATTCTGTGATTTTTATAACTCTATACTGGTTGAAGTTTTGCTATGTGCAAGTATCCTTCCTATCCAAAAAGAAGTAAAACCATTCTGACTTATGATTGCTTTTGCTAAAATCCCCACTTTTCCACTTATTAGTTGTACGACTTTGAAGAGTTTGTTACTTTCTGTCTTAAGGTTTCAGTGTTCTATATGAATGGATTATTCATTGCTACCTATATTCCACAATTATTTAATGATTGGCACAAGGTAAGAGTCAATAAATAAATGTTAGTTTTAAGAGTATTTTTAAAATAATACCTTCATCATTAATACTTTGTATAATCCCATTCACCTATATGTTTGCTTTAAATTTTATAAAGTTAGATATAAATTTATATCTATATATAAGTATGTATCTCTATGTAAGTATATATAAAATATATAGATTTATATATAAATAAATATATTTAAATATACAGTAAGTTTTAGATAGTATATATTATATACTTTCTAAAATTATCTGTTAATGTGATAAGAAAAAATATTCCACAGTAGCTATTGGATGTGGAAAGTTTTAAAAACAAACTTCACATTTCATTCTAGAAAAATCTTACCTACCATTTTACATAGGGTCATGTTTTGAGAATCTGAGAATGCTTGAGTGCATTTTTTTCAACTAAAAAATGATCATTCATATCTGATATCAAAAATGCCTAAGTATCATATATTATGTATTCATTCAACAAATAGTTTTGATCAACTACCATAACACAGATTAAAAAAAAATAAGTTGGGACTAAGATACAAATGTAATAAAAAAAAAAAACAACAACAGCCTAGGCCATGCCTTCAAAGGGTTTGAGGTAGAAAGCGGCAATTCAGCACGTGCTGTTCCTGGATCAATACAACCACTGAAATGCTATCTGAGCAGTGAAAATGACATTGGCACCAAAACAGTTCCTTCATCTCACAGCAGGCAGGGTATTCCTAATTAAACATAATATTTGTGGCTCATGATTGAGTCAGATCTAAATATTATTAGTGTAAATACAATAACATAAGTGAGAGATCTAAACTACTAGCATTCTAGTGAACTGTAAAACTGTAAAATAGCTTAAACATTATTGTTATTAAAATATTGATGCGCACCTTGGCCATGGGAGAACAGCTATGTTTAATAGTGTCAAGAGCAATAAAATCCCCATAAGGTAAAGAAAATAAATATTAACTGTACCATCAAATGTTTTCTTCAGCCCAATGATATTACAATGAGTTGAAATCATTTTACACCTCAAGTAACGTCAAAGGACAAAAGTTGAGTATGCAGCTGTCTCGTCCATTGTCCTGTGAAGGCACACACCCTTGGCTATGACGTTTATGAACTCATCCCTCCCCAGCAAACTGACCAGGTGCCATGAGCGGCATCAGGAAGCTTTTGTGGATGATGGCACTGATTTCAGAAGACCTCAGTAATTACAAAGATAGAAGAGAAAGATTATGTTTGCTTGCATGAAGCTTGAACGTCTTCCTGCAATCTGTACACACACAATTCAGTGATTTGGGGCTAAAAAGGAGGATTGAAGAGCTGAGAAGAGCATGATTACCCAAGAAGACAGCTTGCCTCTAATATCTAGATGATCCACCTTCGTACTCTCATTGACACCTTGCCCATCCCCTTCACCACCACCTTGTTGCATTGGCTTCCTTCAATCTGCTAAGAGTTGACCTGCCCAGTAGCTTGCCTCTCTTCTATAACAGCCTGGGAATTTCACCTGAAGGAGGTTTTGGAATTCAAGACTCCTGTCAGTACTGAATGCAGCTAAATGCACCTTGCAGTGCAATTCCCCAAACCTGCACTATGTCTGGAGTTGCTTGTACAATTATTTATGAGAAAGTACCATGACCTAGGGCAGAGATGAAGGGATTATTCCAGAAATCAATATGCTTTTGTTAAGAGGTTTACTTTCATGACCTTCACTTTAATTTTTTACTCCTTTTGCCCTTTCCCAGCACAAACTTTAGGAACAATATTTGCTGTGTCCGTCATACCAAAAATATACAAGCTAAATGAGATACACAGTCCAAAGAAACGGGCTCAATTTCTAACAGAGCGTAGTGTGCAATCATATCCCGGGCACTGAAGTGGCCGTATGTTGGCATGTGCGTGTGCACACAGGCACACACTCCTTGGTAAATCCTCAAGTCATTCAGCATTCCTGTTCAACAGACTTAAAACTGTGTTGAACAAAAGCCATTCTGCTGCATGCATTTGCAGAAGGATATAATTAGTTGTTCTTTCAGTTTCCTGGATAAAGATGGCACATATAAAAAATAATAGGCTGTCAATACCCTAAAAGGTTAGCAGTATGAACTCAACAGAGGAATATCTTTTAAGGCAACATGAGCTTACTTTTCCCTAATACCTGTGGTATTTTGGGATTCCATATGGCATGAGAGCATATGCTTAAAATGCAAAGGAAGTATATTTATATTTTATTTACTTTTATCTAAATGCTTCTAATCATAATTTTTAAATTAAAAAAAATTACCAATAGTAAGTTTATAAAGTAGACTAACACAGAGGAATAGCTCTAAAAAGTAATGCCTCGGGTCAATTTTGACCCACAAAATGTATATTAGTCAATTCATTTTTGTGCTTCAAATAACTCAATCAATGGGGATCTATTGAGGAACTACTGTATTTGTCATAGTTTTCGTGTACTTTTGAAAGAAAGAGAAGAGGAAAATAGGGGAGAGGTTAATCACAAACTCTACATTGTACCAAAGTAATGTAGAATACATTAAATTATTATGATATGATTTCTATCTATCTCACTACCCATCTATTTATTATTTGGAAGCTTAAGATCAGTACTGATTCTTACCACCTTTTGGACCACCATCGGCTTGAAGATGCTATGAAATCTTTGTCCAGAAAGTCACAGATAGTTGGGAACCCAAACTCCGACAGAATCTTGCACCCACTGTCAGGGAGTTCATCTTCGAGGCCAGAAGCAGCAGGTTAAGGACAGCAACCCTAGTCATGAGAGACACGATTTAGTTAGAGTTCCATTTCAATTCATCCAAATTTAGATAATAAGTTAAGATCTATGTATTTCTCCATTTTTTATATTAACTGTCACCAAAGCAGAGCACACAAGCCCACAATCCCAACTGGCAGCAACTGGAATCTTTTACTTTCAAGCGTCATTTCTTTTGAAATTTCTGGGAAGGACAGGCCACTCCTGGGATTGGGTCCTAATGTTGGCAGGAGACAGTAAGGATTGTAAAGGTGAGATACTGATAAGCATTCTAAACTAGCTGGAGGACAGGGAGAGCTCTTCTAATGGCACTTTGTCAGGAAGCCAACTCCTTCCCACTTAAAAGGTAGTGTGTGCTTATGAGCAAATAAATTATCCCTCCCACCATTCAGTTACTTAAGAAGACAACCTAAGAGGCCACTGAACCTCCTCCACATAGCAGGGAATAGCTTTTAGAGGAAATGACTGTGCAAGAAAATGAATACAGATGTGAGCCCGATGGTGGGTTGCTCAAAGCCCTGCGTGAATGTCCAGGCTCACAAGGTCTTCTGTCCTCCATGGAGAAAAGGCTCCCCAGAGCAACCACAGCAAAAGGTCAGAGGAACATGGGTGGAGAAGACTGGCCTGATGTATGGAGGACATATGGTATGCCAGTGAAGAGTCCAGAAAGAAAAGAGGCATCTGGGGATGTGCCTATTTATTGAAGCCCTATTAGAAACTACAATGTTAAAAATCCAAGAGACAATGAGAAACCCTCTATTATGTAGAGAAAAATGAAAAAGGACAGCTGACAAAGCAACTCAGAGGAAACCCGAGAATCTACAGCAGCAGTTGTGAACGTATGGTGTGTGGATCTGTGGGTGTCCCTGAGACCAGTTAGGGTGTCTGCAAGGTCAAATCCATTTTCATCATAACAATATGAAGACATTAATTTGTGTTTTTTGCTGTACTGACACTCTTATAACCAGAGCAAAAGCGATAGTGGGTAAAATCTCACAAGAGCATAGATCAGATCAAGCTGCAAGGACTGCTCTCCTAGTCGTCATTTCCACACCATTCATCTACTGGAAACTGATACAAAACACAAAGCTTCCAAGAAGATCCTTGGTGAAGCAGTGAAAAAATTAACTGTATACAATTTCAACCCTTGAGTACATGTTATCAGTAAGGCTTCTAGTCCACAGGGGGCTATTAGTAAATTTTGGGGGGAGTCAAAAGTTATACATAGATTTCCAACTGCATGGCAGCGGGCTCCCCTAACCCTCAAGTTGTTCAAGGGTCACTCTATTTGCAAAAATGTGAAATAACAACAATCTCACATTCATTTTTGTTTTAGAACTTAAAATCAAAGATAATGGGTTTTTTATTGTTGTATTTAGATTATTAATATTTTTAAACTTTTATCAGTTTTAATTTCTTTTTTTAACATTTTTATTTTTTTAAAGATTTTATTTATTTGAAAGAGTGAGAGAGAGAGCACAAGTGGGGGGAGGGAGGGGGACAAGCAGGCTCAGTGTTGAGCACAGAGTCTGAAGTGGGGCTCGATCTCATGACCCTGAGATAATGACCTCAGTCAAAATCAAGAGTCATATGGTCAACAGACTGAGCCATCCTGGTGCCCCTTAGTTTTAATTTCTAATATAGAAAATATTTATAGATTATATCCTATATAAGCAAAAGCTCTTTAAAGTCTTCAAGAATTTTTGAAAGTATAAAGGACCCTGAAATAGAAATGTGAACAACTAATGTTTTCTAGAGTCTATCTTTATTTGAACCCAGGACAGTGCCTAGTACATAGTTGGCACTCAATAAATATTTAATAACCTAAGGAACTAAACACATGTTCAGTTTCATCTTATTAGACAACTGTTAGTAATCTTTTCACAAGAATAGATTGTTGATAACTATTTGCACACTTGTCTAGACCTGTAAATATTTATAGTTGGCATTCATTTAATTCAATGAGTCTTTTTAACACTTCTTATTGAGACATATGTCACACGAGATAAAATTCACCATTTTCAAGTGTACTCTTGAATGTTATTTTAGTACAGTCATTGTGTTGTGCAACCACTACTAACTAAATCTAGAACATTTTCATCACACTCCCCAAAAACCCTAGCAGTTAGGTCGAATGCTTCTCTTCCTCTAGCACCTGGCAACCACTGGTCAGTCTACTGTTTCTATGGATTTGCCTATTGCAGGCATTTCGCATGTATGGGATAGTAAACTATGTAGACTTCTGTGTCTGATTCCTTTCACTTAGCATGTTGTCAGAGTTCGTATTGTAACATGCAACAGTGCTTCATTTCTTTTCATTACTGAATAATATTCCATTGTATGATTAGGCCACCCATTCATCAGTCATCAACTGGTAGATATTCATCAACTGATTAACAGTTATTTTTTCTACTTTCTGACATTATTATGAGTATGCTGCTATGAATACTCATGTACATGTCTGTATTTGAACCTGTTTTCATTTCTTTCAGACACGTATGTAGGACTGAAATTGCTGGTTCACATGGTAAAACTATGTTTAACTTTTGAGGAAGTCTCAAGCTCTTTTCCACAGGTGTTGGACCATGTGGCATTCCCACTCACAATGTATGAGGGTCCCAGTTTCTCCACACCTTCACCAGTCCTTGCTATGTTTGTTTTATTATAACCATCCTAGTAGATCCAAAGTGGTTTGTCACTGTGGTTTTAATTTGGATTCCGTAACAACTAATGATTTGAGACATACCATTTGTATGTCTTCTTTGAAGATTTATTTATTTATTTGAGAGAGAGAGAGAGAGGGAAAGAGCATGAGCAAGGGGAGGGGCAGAGGGAAAGAATCTCAAGCAGACTCTTTGCTGAGTGCACAGCCTGATGTGGGGCTTGATGTCACGATCTCAAGATCATGACCAGAGCCGAAATCAGGTGTTGGACACTTAAGCAACTGAGCCACATAGGCACCCCTGTATCTTCTTTGGAGAAAAGTCTATTCAAATACTTTGGACAGGTTTAAATTGGTTATCTCTTTATTGCTGAGTTCTAAGCATTCTTTATATATTCTGGATACTAAATCCTTATGGAATATATATTTACAAATATTTTCTCCCATTTTGCTGCCTTTCACTTTCTTAGTGTTCTTTGATACATAAAAGGTTTTTTTTTTTAATTTTAATAAAAAATCATTTATCTAGGTATGCCTGGTGGTTCAGTCAGTTGAGCATCTGACTCTTGCTTTTGGCTCAGGTCATGATCTCAGGGTTGTGAGATCCAGTCCTACATCAGGCCCTACACTCAGCAGGGAGTCTGCTTCTACTCTCCCTCTGCCCCCACCCCCACCCTCACTCACATGCACTATCTCAAATAAATAAATAAATAAATAAATAAATAAATAAATAAATAAGTCTTTTTTAAAAAACCTTATCTATCTAGTTTTCTTTTGTTTCTTATGCTCTTGGTGTCATATCTAAGAAACCATGGCCTAATCCAAAGACACAAAGATTTTCACCTATATTTTCTTCTAAGGGCTTTACATTTTTCTTTCTTCCCTTCAGGTCTTTGATCCATTTTGAGTTAATTTCTGTATATGGCATGAAGTGAGATAGGGGCCCAGATTTATTATTTTATAAGTGAATATCCAGTTTCCCCAGCAAGTGTTATAATTTTATGTTTAATCATTATTGTTCTCTTGTTATGGGATGAATGGCCTCAGAAAAGTCCTCTGTGGTTGCTGTTTTGTCTGCTAGGCACACTTCCCTTTTTCCTTTTCCCTCTAATAGACTCTGTCTCTCTTTCCCAATCTGTTACCCAGGAAACTGTGGGGCTCCTATGGTCGGGGTCCTAGAGGACAGCCTATACAAAAGAAATGATAGGTTGTTAAAACATATTTTCCATCATTAAAAATGAGGCATAGCATTTGTTAAGACACTGGATTTTAGAGGAATAACATGATACTATCTGGCTATGAACCATGTGCAGGGTGACCTGAATATCTACCAGCTTTTAGGCTATCAGAGGAAGGGTACACATCTGGCCCAGCCTTCAGCTGTAGCAATTCTGCTGCTCAGTGCCTACAGCCAACCAGACCACTAACAATGTGCAAAGGAACAGTAGGGTATTCATGGAACTTGTAAAAATTTGAAGAACCAGACCTCTGAAAAATTGTTCATATTAAAGTTTTTTTTTTAAAGTAAGAGTGTCATAGTAAAGCAACAGATGTGTCCTACTGAACTACTGTCTTACTCTTTGCTTTAAACTAGAGGGGTACACAAAAATCCAGTGTTGCATTAGAAACATGATACGGGAAAAACAGATAAAACGTGGTTGATAATAAGCCTTTTCACCCTTTTTATTTGAAAAAAAATTAGATCTGATACCACATCTGCTTAAATTTTAATCTGGAAGGAGCAAGTCAGTTCTAAGCTGGTGAAGTAGTCTTTGAGCTCATCTAAGTCCAGATGAAGAAAGTACAACCCAGAGGAACCATGTGAATTGTCCAAGAGCACATCTAGTGAGTGACAGTGCCATGTCAATAATAGTAAGATGGTAAGATGGAGAACTAGAGGAAGAGCCTATTTTTTTCTCACTTCCCGATGATGTGCTTTCAACTATAAGACTTCTTGCCTATATTTATGGGCCCTGTGGAATTTTCAGATTTTTTTCTCCTTATCATAAGTCTCTTGTCTAAGAAGAAAGGCAAGAAAAGCAGCTACAATTTCTTTGGAAACACACTGTTAAACTGAGTCTCATTTTTGCAAGATTGCAGATTTCTTTTGAATCAAAAATTATAGTTTCTAAAAATGGCTATGAGTCTAAACTGTGCATATGATTTTTATATCATGTAATATTTCAAAAAATTAAAAGGAATGGAATCAAATTGCTATACCCCAAAGTCCTTCGCCTTTACAAAAGCAGTTTGGTCACATTTACTCATTAAAAAACATTTATGAGAAGCTTAATATCTGAGCATATTCATACTTTTACAATATTTTATAGTGAGTGAAACAGGCATTCAGCTTGGTAAAGCTACGCAAAAATAAGTGAGGGTATGGTAGATTGTCATGAGTATAAGATACATGACACATACATTGAATAGATTTTTTGGATCATTAACCTATAGTTAATTAAAAAACTATTAAAAATAACATTTTAGAGATCACGCATAACAAAATAGACATCCTTTTTTACTCATGACATTAGCTTCTATTGTTAATGAAAAACTCAATATGTTTTTTTTTAAATAGTTCACATAATTTTGCTTAAAGAAGCAACACAGCTTAGAACTTAGAGCTTAGAGTGATACTAAATCACATTTTCAGGTATGCAGGGTATCTTTCTAAAATTAATTCTAGGATTGTGTATAGGATGGTCATATGTCACATGAAGTCTTCATGCAGAGAATTATTCTAAATTCAAAAGCAATACTAGTTCTGACAAAGGATGGCCAACATACCCATCTAAGTGCTGAAATGAGGTCATAGAGTATCAAAAGTGCACCTATTTTGTAGTTCACTTGGTCCACAAGCTATGAAATTACGCAAATCTGGACACATTTTTAATTTGAGAGAATTGCATTTTTATATATTGCACGTAGACTGAAAATTGATTAATTTTTATCACACCATTTGAAATGTGTGCATTTAAATACATATGAACTGTGGACTTAACCTTAAAATTGACAGTGGCACTTTAGGCTATGATCAAAGGGAGAAGCAACACCCTTACTAACAAAAACAGCGGCCGGGGGAGCATTACAGCTCAGGTCATCGACTGGGACGGGGCTCCTGGGAGATATCTTAGGGTGGTGGTTTTTCTTCACGCTGTAGCTTCTGGATTTTCAGGTTGAAAACTCTACTTGTGGGAAACCCAGATATTGGTTCCTTGGTGGACACCTACCAACAAAGCTCACAGGAGAATGGTGTTTATGCCATACTGCAAATACGTTGGGTTACTATGAGAAATCGGTCTGCCAAGAAGATCATTTCCATTATCATATATCATACTGACACTAGATTAAAATTTTTTTTTTCAGATCTATGAATGGCTTTGGATTTAAGCAAATCTACATGTAGTATCTGTATAATCCCTTGATGGATAGCTCAGAAAAAAATATTTTAACCAAACTTAAAGGATTATTGAAGCAAAAATTGCCAGTGAAAATAATCCGATCATTAGTAGAATAGCAGGTACATTTAAGATGGTATTAAGAGGAGCTAACAGGAGGAAGCCCATTCTGCTGTGCCAACGGATGGCGAGGGGGAAGAGTCGGGTCCGGGGGCAGTTAGCACTGTGGTTAATGGCAAATGCATGGAAGTCAAAAGATCGGTTTGGAATCTTGTGTCTGACTTAGTAATACCCAAGTACCTTGTAAAAGTCATTTCACATTTTCTCGATGGTATAGGTGTTATCTTTCACTGATTTTATTTAATTTTTTAAATTTAAATTCAATTAATTAACATATAATGTATTATTTGCTTCAGGGGTACAGGTGTGTGATGCATCAGTCTTATATAATACCCAGTGCTCATTACAACACATACTCAGCCCAATGTCCACCATCCAGTGACCCCATCCCCTCACTCCCATCCCATCCAACGACCCTCAGTCTGGCATTATATACCTAGAGCAAAGCACATAAATGCAGTAAAGGGGTCAGCACACGGACTGAGAAATGGACAATGTCCCGCACCCCAGGCTTCCTTTTGCTCCTTCCTGGTCATTACACCATAATCATGCCCGTGGCCCCAGCCTCCATTACACAGTTTCTCTTGTTCTTAAACTTCCGTTGACTGCTTGCTAATGTTTCCAGCCCTGCTCAGCAGACTTGATCTTCTCAGTAGTATTCAATATCCTCATGCTAAACACTTTTCCCTCAAAACCCCACCATTGATTTCCAAAATTCTCTACCTTACTCCTTCCTTCTGACCAAGTCTTTTTGTTAAGGATTATGGTCCTCTCCCCATACTTAAATTTTGAAAATCCCGAAGGTCCTCTTCTCCCCACGATCCTTGCCCTTAACCTGCACTGTGCTCCAGTGCCTTCCTTTTTCCTGGCCTCCCTTTCCAATTCTCTCCCGTTGCTTTTTTCCCCCATCTCAATCTCAGTGACGGAACCACTGTTCATTCTTTCTCTCTCCCATGAAACCTTGGATTCAACCTGGATGACCACCCCCCCCCCAGTTCCCTCCTGTCATCAGTTACTGGGTGCTTTGGATTCGGCTTAACAGGCACACCACGTCTTGTTAAAAATTCACTGCTGCTGCCAAAATTAGTTCAGGCTCTTTGCCTTACTAGCTTCCTCAGTGAGCCATTCCCCACAGGATGTCAAAACGAGCTTCCGAAGATGTATATCCAAACACATTGTTCATCTCAAAACCTTCTAGTGGGTCTCCATTACCGACAACAACAAAAAAGATTTGTAAAATTCTTTTAGCTAAATAGAGATATATAGATATGTAATCTTCCTTCCTCATCACTTAATTTTGCTCATTGAATTCGATGTCCCACATCCTTCCTGCTTTGTGTATTTGTTCTTCCTGCTACTGCTTCTTTGTCTTGGAAAACACCTAACTTCGTGTCTGCAAGTTCACCTATGTGGAACTAACCATTCCCTTCTTTTTTTTTTTTTTTTTAAGATTTTATTTATTTATTCGACAGAGATAGAGACAGCCAGCGAGAGAGGGAACACAAGCAGGGGGAGTGGGAGAGGAAGAAGCAGGCTCATAGCGGAAGAGCCTGATGTGGGGCTCGATCCCAGGTCGCCGGGATCACGCCCTGAGCCGAAGGCAGACGCTTACCGCTGTGCCACCCAGGCGCCCCTAACCATTCCCTTCTTAATACTTCTTTTATACCTCTATGTTTCTGTCCTAATAGTTTATTCCAATTGTTTTATGCCCTAATATCCTTAAGAGTGATAAATACATTGCATATAACTTTTTATACAGTGCAAATATAATGTTGGCATATAATACATACAAATGCCTTTTAATAAATGCTCAAAACCACATCTTGTTTATTTTAGTTAACAATAACTGAATTCTTACTTTGTGCATACCACCCGATTAGAAGTTGAAGAGATTTATAGCTGAATAATCCTTCCTCCCCAGGAGCTTACAATCTATAAGGGACCACAGAAACATATAGAAACAACTCCAATATAAAGCACAGGATTTGTCTCAACCATAGAGGTATAAACAATGACTAAATGTAAGACCAAAATGGGAGATGAGTTTAAGTCTGTCAACAGGGTGGGATTACAATGTAAACCACAAAAATGGTACAGTGATAAAAATACTTGGAGGAAGGAAAGTTATGAACTGTTTTAAGAATCATTTTGAGGGGCGCTTGGGTGGCACAGTCAGTCAAGCACCCGACTCTTGGTTTAGGCTCAGGTCATGAGCTCAGTGTCCTGGGATCAAACCACACCCCCCCCATCAGTGGGGAGTCTGCTTGAAGATTCTCTCCCTCTGCCCCTCCCCCCACATGCTCTCTCTTGCTCTCTAAAATAAATAAATCTTAAAAAAAATCATTTTGAGAATCTGGATTTTACTGTACCTATAGCAAAGCCATCAGAAACAGGATAATCAGGAGACGGAGTTAGGAGATTCTGCACCTAAGGCCATTAGAGTGGTCCTTCGTGTATAGTCTGTGACACACAATATGCTAAATGTTATAGAAGATATAAATATCAATTTAAAAAAATCATCACTAAGGAGCTTAAAAATCTTTGTATGGGTAAAACTTGTAACTAAAGCGCTGGACATTAAGATCCTGAGAGAAGGCAACATTGGTGGCTTGGAAATACTTTTCTCTGCTAGAATGTATGCTCTCGAAGGGCAAGGGCTGGTCTCTTTCACTCTCCAGTACATCTTATTTTCTTGAATACCTGTCACATGCTTGTCTAGTGAAAGTGAATTTACCCAGAAGGTTTAGGGGAATGAGAAAACGGTTCCTCGTAGGAAGTGACATTTAAATTGAGCTTTGACAAAATATGAGGTCTTGCTTGATGACTAGGAACCACTTTTCTTCTTTTCTGGCAAGAACCTTCAATTTCCTTGGGAAACTACTCTTCTATCCTGGACTGTCAAGCAGGACACTCACCCTGTCCTGGACAAGCAGGGTTAGTAGGGGTCTCTTTCTCAGTATCTGACCCTTAAATGGAAGGATCCTAGGAAGGAAAACACCCACAAGGCTGATTCATCCCTGAGGAGGGGGCGTAAACAGGATGAGAGCTGAGACCTTGTACAAGGATCCCTGGCTTAGTCTTTCTCCCATCCTTCCTGGTGCAAATCTGCAGCTGTTTAATTCTCTGAGCTACCCCTCACCCTTAACACATTAACTTTTTTGCTTCTATCAGGCAGGTACAGTCGGTTTCTTTCATAAGCTGTTAAAGAACACAAACTGGCACAATAGTTCATAACCAAGAACTTTGTTTTGCTTTGTTGTATTTACATAAATTAGGTATTTCATGGACTATGTTACAGCTGGCTGAACATGAGGGCATCATGGGGGAAACATACTCCCACAGTTTCCCAGTAACCAACTTGTATATTACTGAGTCTTTGCACAATTTTGTTGTGGAATGCTAGACAATTCACTAAGCCTTTCTGAAATTTAGTTCACAAAAGTTAACATTCTTCGCTTGTGCAATATTTATATGACTTGTTATCTACCGTTAGCATGAGTCTAATCATGCTCTTTACTGGAGGAATGATTGTAATGGCTTTGACAGTGTTCTTGGGATGTGGAAGGGTGAAATACGGTCCCAAACTATAAACCATGCTTTCCACATGCCAATTTCGTTTGTGCAGAGATAGTGGGTATACTGATGAGAAATCCCTTTCCTGACCAAGTGCCCTTCACTGATGAATAGCAAAAGAATGTTTCATAGTTAACTTCTTTTTTTTTTCTTCTTCAATGCTTCTGTTCTTTCTGGTATGCTTTTGAATAAAATATAGAAAGTACGTAGATTAAGTGGATGAATAAAGAATGTGTTAGTCTATAAGAATAGCGTATCTAAGATTTCAGAAATGAAAAAAAAATACTGTACAGGATCAGGGAAACTAGTTTCCACATAAACACTCTTTGGTCTTCATTTTTCCATCTGGAAAATAACTAATAACCATATGATTTTAATCAAAAGACTATCTGAGTCAGGGTAGGAAATCTCCAAGTGCACCTTTCAGCTGATTCCTGTGAGTGGATAAAATGATGGGGACCCAAGGCATGGTTGAGCAGGAAACCCTCCATCTGCCTCTGCTTCTCCTTCATTTGACGTCAGATGGAAATGATGGTTATGCATATGCTTCTATCTTCAAATTGATCGTGAGGCCATCCAAGATTATTCTTTGTAGTCAATTTATGTGTTTGCACACTCAGTATTCAGTTCCTTAGAGATGCTCATGGCCCCAATACTGAAAATCACTTAACTTTCCATCATCAAATAGAGAAGATAAATCTTCCAGAATCACTGGGGAGTTCATCCTGTAAAGATGTCGGAGGAAGGGATTCCTTGGGCACCATGCTGACAGAACACACTTTTACACGTAGTCCAAAGCCCTTCCATTTTAGCCAAAGCTCATATCTTCTTGTTATAATATCTATAAGTACAAAGTCACACCATTTGTGAAATAACAGGAGACAAACAATCATTTATTTCATCTTTGGAATTAAATAATCCTGGAGTTAATTAATGAAATAACTCTGGAATTAAAATAAGTAAGGATAGATCAGATTCTTTAAAGTTGGCATCTTACAGATATCCTAGTCTGTAAAATAAAACTTCTATTCATTTTGGCTGAAGAGTATTTTAAATATATATGAAAATTATATTGGATTTTATACACAAGATTTAATTCCTGTCTTGGTCACTTATTAGTTAAGAAATCTCAAAGAAATGACTTAACCTCTCAGGGTCTTACATCGCTCACTTATAAAGTATGGATAGTAATAATTAGGCCATGGGTTTGTTAAATGGCTTAAATGAGATAATATGCATATTAATACAGTGGGCTGCTATCTAAACATCTATTGTTGCTATTATGGACAGAATGTGGAAATTGATATTGAAAGTGAGGAACATCTCCCAAGAATTGATCAGAATCATCAATGATGATTTGAGATTTTCACATAATTGATATTCAAATCATAGCATTTTCATTGAGCATTTTTATAAACTACGAATAGATTCTAATGAAATCATTATGAATACACTCATATTTTACTGTCAAATGCAATCATATGGCAGGAATCTATGAATATAAGTGCTTGAAAATAAAACCACTGGCATACACATCTAGTTAAGGCATGGCGTGCACTGCACAAATAAGCACTATTTCTCTAAGGAAAATGTGAGCCTCACAACTTGGCAGGCATTGTAGAATCACGGCCTCTCCTCGATTATGAACTTACAAAGATCGCAATGGTAAATTCCACCCTACCCAGGAGTTAAAAAGAATTAAAAAGAGAATAGCCATCAGTTTTGACAGCAGTCATATTTCCATTGTTTTGAATTTTAATGAATATTTTTGTGACTATGCAATTTTAGGAAGAGTAACTTGTTTTAGGCCAGTTTGAGATGCTGTGGAGGCTAAACTCCAATAGCGTACTATACTGTTTTATTTAAACACTATTGTCATGTAAGATAAAAATGAAAAAATAAGGAAACAGAAATGTTGAAGTTCCATGTGAGCGTAACAAATACATCAAATGAGTCTTGAAAGACGTGGTCGTATGACAAAAAGACATGTATGTGTATTCTATTATGGGAGTGAAAGCATTATGTCTCCGTGACTGGAAAGTCACAGCACACAAGAAAGCACCAGATTAGACCACCTGGCAGAAGAAACTTTAATAATCGGTATGAAAAATGAAAAATAAGCTAGTTCAGAAGAAGACTCTTCTGAAATTTTGAAGGGTAATTGTAAAGAAATGTAAGAATTGAAATGAGGCATAAAACAATTCAGGGTATCAGTCAACAATTGCTCATTTTTTTTGGCCCCTTTCCTCCTCCCCACCCCCAGCAATATTTGTTTCTGCAACTTGTAAAAATGTTACTTGACAATTAAGACAGGACAGAGGTTTTCATCCTTGACAGATCAGATCATAATTCCTCCTAAAAAAATTTAATACTAGCTTACTGAAAGTCTGTAAGGGCCAGATTGAAATTTCATATTCATTAATTACATTCAGTAGTGTACTTGGTCACAAAAATTTAATGACATATAAATTTATAGGAGATAATGAACCTGAAAAATTCAACTATAGAAAGTTTAAAAATAGGAACGAATTTTACCACTAATGTGGTAAAATATTTCATATTTTTATATAAAAATAAAATATTTCAAAATGCGATGATTACCATTGGCATATAGCAACATATTTCAAACTGTTGTGATAAGTATTAGTACAAAATAGATGAGTCATTATTACATGCAGCTTACTATGAGGTGCTATGCCAAACTTACTGGCACTGAAAAGAATAAAGAATGAAAATTCCCTAGCATATTATGTTCTACACAAAAGACACTAAATAAATGTCAGGTCTTTATTTCCTTCTCCCCTGAGAAGTAGCAGGATTAGGTGAATTAGAAAAAGTTAGTCAATTCATGTCTTATAGTCCTCACTTTATCTGAAAGTTTGATGTTCCTGGGCGATCTCTCTTCCTCTCTCTCTCTCTCTCTCTGTTCGTGTGTGTGTGTATGTGTGCGTGTGTGTGTGTGTGTGTGTGTGTGTGTGTTGTGTGGTTCTAATTATATTGAAAACCCTATTATTAATTGAAAAGACTTCTTTCTTCAGTTAGTTAAAACAAATATTTATTATATTTGTTTTATATTTGGTGAGTACCAATCATTTATCAGTGCTTGGGTTAAGGTTTAAACATACAGATGGACTAAACCCCTTCTGGGAGCATAGAGTTTCATGGTAAAAAGCTTGAATAGAGATTATTTCAATACAATGTGACAACTGGTTAGGAGAAGGATCGTGCCAGGTGTTAATTGTTTATTTCAGTATATTTATCTTCTCTGGCTAAACTAATTCAAATTCTTTTGTGCCACACTATATCTCAATCATTTCTTTCTTCAAGGAGATATCAGAGGTCATTTTCTCAGTAAGATACTGCTGCTTTTTCCAGTCTTCATATGATATAATACTTAGGATACAGATGATATACAATATAATTAATAATACCTGTAATGCAATCTACACGTATTTTTAGTCCATTTGTCATGTCGGTTCTTACAAAGTTTTGGCACTTTAAACAATGTATTGACTTTATGAGTTAGTTACTTAGCAAAGCAAATTATATATTTTCATCACCTCATAAATTGGTGGTGATGGTATGTGTGTGTGTGTGTGTGTGTGTGCGCGCACATATCCCTTTTAAGAGATATGCGAAATGTTGAAAGAGTTGTAAATTAAGTATATTCATAATATTTTTCATTACTCTTTCCCTCTGCTATTAAATCTATAACATGTAGCATACATATGTACATACATATATATATTTATATATATACGCTTTGTGGTTTAATGACATCGGCAGATGTAAGCATTTATTAGATTGATTTTTTTAGAAAACCGATGAGAGAAATATTAAAAATACAAATACTCTTTCACTTCAATTATTTGAAGCCCCAAGGCTTGAAAATTTTGACAGGGAAAATGGCCTTGCCCCGAAGTACAGACAAAAAACAATATATTTGCTCAATGTTTCCAGATTCTGTAGTAACGAAAGACACTTTACAAAGGTTTCTGAGGTCAAGTGTTAAATAAAACAAAGGTAAAGCAATAAACACAGTTGGAGTTTTGTCAAGTCGGTGGCAGATAGCTATAATTTCACCATTTAGTCCTAAAGGGAAGGCCGTAAAAACAAGAAGTATATCTCATTTTCTTGTAAAACCTAACAGTTCTATCAGGAAAGGTCAGACAATTTCACCCGAAGGAGTATCTGTTCAGCACAATGCAGTTAACTGTACCATACGATTGGTGAGGACCACCTTGCCGTCTGTCTTCATTCTCTTCACCAAGTCAGCTAAGCAGCTATCGGGTTGGGTTTAAGACAGGTCTTGTACTTGCATAGATGACTGTTAATAACCCAAACACAGTGACTATATGTTTTGTCGTATGCCATTGCTTGTGTTTGATCTGTGGATCCATTAAATCAAAACTCCGAAGGTAGAGCAGGGGGTCATGTAATTAGCACATCGATAGCGTATGACCATGTGCACGAGTACTCTGTACTCATTACTAAGACATCCGAGTGGCCTCCAGAAATCCCTAGAACGCCGATGCTCCCGTATAACAGGACTGTGTAGGTTTGTCTAGTTAGCTCTTCCTCCTGAAATGCCAAAGTTCTCCTTGGCCTTGAAAGATAGACTAATGACGCTTTTCAAGTTTAGAGATAAACATTCGGATTCTGCGACATTCGCGAGTGTGCCCAGAGATGTCATGACGGGAGTCAAAGCCCCATTTCATCCTCTGTAGGAAGTGAATCATATCTACTCCATGGGACCGGGTGACACTCGCTTAAATGATACGCATAAAACAATCTGGGTGGTGTCTGATAAGTACTGTGTGTTATCAGTATCACAAGATTCTTTTGGTCAGAGTGGTCTCTCATTACTTCCTAGTTATTAGAGAACGTCTATGGGGCAGGAGACACTTAGGTTTGAAAGGATCCTACGCTAGAAGAGAAGCTGGCAAACTATGGCCCGTGGACGCCACCTGTTTTTGTAAGCCTGTGAGTTAAGAACGGTTTTCCATTTTTCCACAGTTGAGAAAACAAACGTAAAAATTAACAAATAAAAGAATGAACTTTCATGACAGGTCAACACTATATGAAATTCTAATTTTATATAATGTTTATAAATAAATATGTATCCATACATACATGATAATTAAATATAGTATCCATAAAGAAAGTTTTATTGAAACGCAGCCCACCCCTTGGTTTACTATCGTCCACGTATTCGTTCATGCTACCACAGAGAGCTGAGTAGGAGACAGAACCCTTGTGACCCACGGAAGCTAAAATGCTGACATCTGGCCCTTTTGGAAAAAGTTTGTCCCAGAAAGATTTCAAAGCTTGTGAATTACCTGAAGCGGTTCTCTAAGCTTTCTGTGAAAAGTGAGGTTTGAACTCAGTGAGTCCGGTGCAAAAAGCAGAGTCGTTGGAAGTATAAACCGGATGATCTCTTCTCTTTACTTACTCAGCTCTGTGATCTTGAAGAAGGTACTCATTTCTGTGTCATTCTTCTTCACTATCTCCCTTAGATGAGTATTTTGGAAGTTTAATGGCATTGTTAATGTGAGGTTCTCTTAGCCCAATAACTGGCATGCAGTTGGTGCTTCATAAAGGTTGGGGGTGGGTAGAGTACAATAATACTATACCATATAAACATGGACAATTACAACTGGAAGGATTAATACCTTATTTTCCAGATCCAGGAATTTAAGAGTGTTTAGAAATGTGAGCAGTGGTATTTGGACTTTCCTGAAGAAAGTTCCATGAGGGATACTGGTATTGTTGGAAAGTTAGCCCATGCTCTGTTGATACTTACTAGAAGCTCTCATGGCTGGAGTTTTTTTCCTGATGTTTACATAAAAAAGCAAATGCCAAAATAACACTGTACTATAATTTTTGTAAGGTTTTGTAATATTAGTATTTTTTACAGTGTAATGTTTTATAATTTTTACTGTGCCATCCAGAGGCCATCAGATTTTTTTCAAATATTTTGAAGCTATAAGAAAGACTATTCAGTTGTTTACAGCAGGCCTAGGTTCAAATTCAAGGAAACAGAAATGTCATAAATGTTACTCATGAAATCTAATTAATGAGAATAATAGCTTCACTCTGTCCTCTGAATCCACTGTATCTCTATTTTTTCAATATAATCAATAAACTATTTTATATTGTTCACCGTGTGCCTGTATAATAAACATACTAGAGTAAATAAATTGCAAGATTAAATTTATTTATTTATTTATTTATTTATTATTTTTTTTTTTTAAAGATTTTATTTATTTATGTGACAGAGAGACAGCCAGCGAGAGAGGGAACACAGCAGGGGGAGTGGGAGAGGAAGAAGCAGGCTCATAGCAGAGGAGCCCGATGTGGGACTCGATCCCGGTACGCCGGGATCATGCCCTGAGCCGAAGGCAGACGCTTTAACGACTGCGCTACCCAGGCGCCCCAAGATTAAATTTATTACATTCATTTTTAGATCAAGGATAAGATTATGGCTTTCACCATAGAATTTGGTTTTAGCAAACATATCTATGAGAAACTCATTTCATTAAATAATGTTTGCTGAAAATTTAATCATTTCTGTTTCTAAAAGTGGTTTTTATGAATTGATCAAAACTAAAATTCACGGGACAAGATTGAGTTTTAAATCAACATAATACGTTAACTAGGAAATTCTATCGTCTATTCTATATTGTGGATATTTTAACCAACTGCACCGATTCTAAAGAGAGCTATAAATGCACAGGAAGAATCTAAAGATCAATATGAAAGTATAAATAATCACATATAATAAGTTATTTTCTTAACTGAGATTTATCGAAAGGTATAACAAGATTGAACTTCTGATACTGTAGAACTTGGACCTGTAAGGAATTTTTTTTCAGATATTTATGACTTTTAATCTCTCTCTCTATTCCAAAGCACATTGGTACTTAATTTTTTTTTTTTTAAGATTTTATTTATTTATTTGAGAGAGAAAGCCAGAGAGAGAGAGAGCACAACCAGGGGGAGCAGCAGAGGGAGAGGGAGAAGCAGGCTACCTGCTTAGCAAGAAGCCTGACTTGGGGCTTCATCCCAGGACCTGACCTGAGGTGAAGGCAGATGCTTGACAGACTGAACCACCGAGGCGCCCCCATACTGGTACTTCATTTACTCACTGTAACCATGAAATTGTAATTGATAGTATTATTCTTGATTTTAGAGCTCAGTGATTTATATTTTACTTCTTGGCAAGAAGGCTTGGTTTGAATCCCATGCAGTTGGTAAAGTTATATCCTGGGATTATCTAAGGAAAATGTCATCCTGGAATTTTGTGAATTTAATTTGGAACCACCTGCTGAGTTCCTAGTGGAATATTCGATAATTCAGAATCCATTTCTCCTATTTCTAAGAAGATCAGGAGAAGAAAAAGAAACTTCATCATAAGACTCTTCTCCCATAGTAAATAGATCTAAAATGAGTCTTGGGGGTGAATATCTGAAAGAAATGTTAGAATTTAAGGCACCATATTAAAACCATAAGTCTAGCAGAATTTCCTTTCCAAGTTTATCCTAAAGGCTCTGAGGTTAAGAAAAAATAATCAAATAAATAAAGGTATGCATCATCATTTTTAAGGAAAATGATATCCTCAATGGATACATTTTGACAAATTTGTTAAAGTAAGTGTATTTATCCAAGATCCAGGGAATCTTGCTTTCCCCTAACTTAAGCTCATTACACTAATTTCAGATGTGTTTTATTCTCAAAGGAATTCTCAAAATATATAGAACTGAGTTACTATAAAAGAGCAGGATAGGATGAAATTCAGTGTCTTCATAAGGCAGAAGGATGGCGCAATTGTTGGCAAGGATCTAACATGTGCTTTTTATATTATGGTTTCCCTCATTCCTCATGTGTCACTCCAAAAATTTTATGAGAATATTACTTATGCTATCAAAACATATCCTCAGTCAAGATATAAATTTTCACAGGATGGCCATATATTTAGAAGTTCTCCTTATTGATCCATGAGCATGTCTCCATATGCTTAGCATATCTCCTGCTTTACCAGGGAGAATAATGTATCAACTGCTGGAAACTTCTTGTTCCCTATTCAGTGTGTATTTGGTCTGCCTTTTGCTCCCACTGCGCATACAGATTATTCTGCTCTAATGCCTGCTATGCTGTCAGAAGAGTTGAAATAAGACATGACACCCGAGACCAAAGAGAAGACATACCGGAAGGAGAGCATCCAAGACAACTCAGAAAAGAAACTCAAACCAAACCCTGCTACGGTCTTGGAATCACACGCTGTGAATGTCTGGTGAAACTATTGTGTGCTTGCTTTGTCTACGACAATCGACCGCAAATACAAAATTTACTGGCAACTGAGAAGCACTGTGATTTTGAGCCCCACTTTACCTGTTTCAATTTGGTTTTATTCTGCTTCAAGACTTTCGGTAGCGGACTGATACAAAATTACACAGTTTCACAAATCTGTTCTAGTTTTCCAAGCTATCTTCAGGTTGGCGGATTATAGTTAAAAACTAAATAAGAAAAAAAAGCAAAAAGATTTAAAAAAACCAAAAACAAAAAACTACCAGTCATGTATTAACTGGATTGATTTCCAAATGTGCTCATTATGCATTTAGTTGTAGATTAAGTACAGTGGTACAAATGAAAATTAATAAAAAGTTTTTTGATTTCAAAAGCCTCAGGATTCACTTAAGAGTCAAAGGGAATACAAAGTCTAACTAGAGTAAATAGCATTGGATTCATCTTCCCCATAGGATTCACAGCACCACTTCCCCCTCCTTAGTAAATAGCTGGATCAGAGACAATATACATAAATCAGGACCTAGTTGCAACTGGTAAATCACCGCTTTCCTAGCCTAAGCGTGGTCACATTCAGCAGCTCTTTGTGCCCAAATATGGTGCTCTTGATCCATCTTTGGTACCTGGCCTTAAAGGATATTATTTCATTTATAAAATCTCACTTGGATTCTCTTCCAGCCAGGCGTATTTATTTTCAATTTGGCAAAGCTGGCGTGAGAATTGCAACCTACTTTGTGAAAAAGGAAACACTTGACCAGCCCACATTGAATTGATTATAATAACTTACTTGTCTTTAGCATCAAGATGTTCAATACAGGTTATTAAGAACATAGATCATATTTTAAAAACTCCTCCCAAGGTGCTAGACAAGAAATCTGTGTACTCAAAAATAATTCAAGCACGAAGTAGGACAACATCCTTTTCTTTAACATTCATACCTATTCTGGTATGCCGAAATTTTGAAGTGGTTACAAGTGAACACTTGGATAAATGCAATGTTTTCAATTTGCCCTATAACATAATGCTGAAATTATACAATTAAGTGCCTGTTATCTAAGGACCTACAAAAGTACTTGTGATTATTAACATACACGCTAAACATCTTTAATCTTCCTCATTGTGTGAGCAGCCCTCCCTTTCCCATGTGAATTCACAAATCTGAGTGACTGTGCTTTCAAAACAAAACCCCTACATAACCCTTCTCTGCTATGCCCACTCTAAACCAAGGTACCTTCTTTCTGAAGATTCGCCTAGGTCCCTGCACTAATGGTCTCAGACTCAAACACCCTCTTGTCCCCTGGAAAGGCTGAGAAGCAGGCCCACTTGGAACAACCTGCAGCTCCCAGGCCCTGGTGAAGGTATGGCGAAGACCCAGCTCCTGCTAACCGTTTCCATGTGGACCTGCAGATCTCTTCAACCAGGGTCTCTGCAAACTTGTTTGTTGTGAATCTCCAGGCACTTTTAAGTAAGTCTTGGCATTCGATTCTTTATTTTTTCCGCCCCAAATATTTTATGGGCCAGGTCATAACTGGAAATGATGGCCACCAGTTTAATCTTGCCCAAACTGCTCAAGATGAGCATTCCCCCTTCTCTGGGTCTGACAGGGAAGGGTCCCTGATTGATGCTTCCTCATTACCTTTGAGTTCAAACACAGCCCTGCTGGTCTGGTGCACATGGATTCTGTAAGCAACCCTGATACTCTCCAACACAAAACCATCTTCCATTTCCAGCAGTCGAGCCAAACTTCTCAATGCCAGAGGACTACCTCATGCCTTTTTCAGTTCTGGTTTCCTTATTCTGTCCATTTTCCCCATAATAACCCTCTGCCCTCTGACCTCTCCATTGAGCTCATTCTTACCCTTGATATTTTTAATATCAGCCAAAAGCTTGTCTAATCCAGGATTTCTCTGGCCACATCTGATTCTCTCTTCCTCTCTCCCTCCTTGGAATCCCTTTGGCTTTATTTTCTGTACCATAGTCACTTGACATTGAATAGAATGATAGAAGTAGTAAATTCAGTCAGAACTTGGACACAGTGCAGTCCAGCCCTTTCACTGCAGAGTGGTCCAGACCCAAGAACTGACTTACCTAATACAAGTTAAAAGATAGAGAAAAACTCAAATCCTGCTGATAACTTCTTCTTCCATTCATCTTGTCTTGTCAACAATATTCAAAACTTCACAAAGACGGAAACCATACTTTAGACGTCTTTTCTAGATCTACATTATGACAATACCAAATGCAAATAGCTATAAAATTTCTTTTAAACTTGAAAAAGCTGGAGAATTCTTATGACTTTGCCCAAAATTGAAGCACTGACGTTGGTCAGAGACAAAGGATAAACCTGTGTTCGGTCAAGTATCCATGATCTATGAGGTTGTAGACTGAGCTGCCATCCCCTAGTTCCATCTGGTCTGACACACCTTTGTATGCCTCCCACCCCATGCACAGTTGAACCCAGGCGCCACCTTTCCCTGGATGAAGCCCATAAATATTAATTCCACACCTGGGGGGGACCACCGATGCTGATGTCTAAGGTGCCCTAGGCTGCAGTGATGACGTCACTGGAGTGGCTGAACTTGGACTGATCGACCTCCTACAACTTTACAAAGCCATAGCGGCTATTTCATCTTGCAGACTAACCCTTTTCATGGTAAGTGTGGATTTGTTAATGCAGATCATACTGTTCGTGGAGTGTTCTCATACAGCTTTTGTGATAAGTGCAATATGTATAAAATTGTGACAAACTCAATTAGTACACTTATGCACATCAAATGAGACCACAACGGTATGATATATTGAACTTGTCAATTTGGTGAACCCACCAGCTCCTGACCCTCCAAACACTGTTTCTAAGTATAATTTTGATCAGTGAATTCATGAAGCCTGTTTTAAATTTTCTCTCCTTGAATATTACATAAATATCATAATATCTTTTTGAGTTATATGAACCATGTTTGTTCTTTCTTCATGCTTTTTGGAGAATGATATGGAAAACATGAATATGAACTTTAGAACGAGTCAGGCCTGAGTCTAAATCTCAAATCCACAATTTACCTGTCCCTACAAATTACAATTTGCCAAGTAGGTTACAATAAATTACTTCCTCATTATACATACACACATACAGTTCTCAAACTGGCACCAGATGAAGATTAAAATCATGCCTGAAGCTCTGTTTCCTCTCTGTGTTCACAAAATATATTATGACTCCACGACCACTGTGTATAATGGGGAAATAGGCTTGCTTTCTCTATCAAAAACAAAACAGAGAGAATTTTAGCCAAAGCGACTTAGATTAGATAACAAAAAGGACTTCCTGGATGCTTACCTAATCAACAGAAAGATCACTTAAGTGGTGGCTTCCATGCCCTTGGTGGGAATTAGTGAGAAACACAATTAACTTAAGAGGCTCCCTTCTCTGGGCTTACTCTCACAAAATTGCACGCCTTAGTATCTCCACTTCTCCAAACGGACCCAGCCACATTTTAAAGACCTGCCATCAAATTATTGGCACAAAGTAGATTCTTAAAAAGCACAAGATGCAACAGAAAACAAAACAAAAGACAAAAGCAAAGTCTTAACGATCGCAAAGGGAGCCCTGACACTGTTTCTACGGCTCACACACCTTCTACTTCTTCCATTTTCACAGCGGGATTTCAAGTGCGAGCACCACGCTCAACCTGTAACGACATCAGGGAGAATGAAGACTTGTACGGGGCCTCCGTTCCCTTTGTTAACCTGACGAGTGCCACATGTGGCAGCTAATATGCTCGTCTGTTCTTATCTCCCGAAACTCACATGTCTCTGAAAACCAGCATACGGCAGAAAAACAACCTGGATTCTGGCCACAGCTCAAGAGCTAAGCCAGACTTTGGGTCCTGCTGTAGAGTTTCCTGACCTGGGAGTACAAATTCCATCCTTAAGCCATGCTGTCATTTAGAGGAGTTGCATTGTAATGTCATATCTACAAACCGACATTTTCTGAAAAGGTCCTTGTTCCATTTGGTGCTTTCCTGAGGAAGTTTTATCAGTGCTCCGATGTACAGTAACCTGATAAGCCTTTACTTAGCACCCATATATCACTCCTTAACCTTTAAGGAAGACTGCAGGCAGCCATGCCTTCCCCATTTGGCTAATGATAAAGCATTCACCACTATTTGAAGCAGATTAACCAAGAACCTTTTTGGCAGAAACTTAGGTTTCAAGCTTTAGTAAAACCTAACAATAATGTCAGACTCTGCAGAACTACCTATTTACATGTGCAAAGATTTGAAATCTTGCAAACTTAAGTATACGTTTAAGTTTGTATCTCACAGACACAATATCGGGATCTGACACAATTATGTTAGCTTAAATTAATGTGTCTTTATAAGAAAGACTTGTACCTGAATGTATAATTGAAATCTCCAAGAAAAGTCATGCTTTAAAAATAAATATATCTTTGGGGCACCTGGGTGGCTCAGTCGGTTAAGCATCTGCCTTTGGCTTAGGTCATGACCCTGGGGTCTTGGGATCAAGCCCTGCATCAGGCTCCCTGCTCAGTGGGGAGCCTGCTTCTCCCTGTCCCCGCCCTACTCCCCACCTCATGTTCTCTCTCACTGTCTCTCTCACTCAAATAATTAAATAAAATCTTTTAAAAAATTAAAATAAATTTATCATTTATACTGATTTTTCTTCATACCTCGGCTATTTGCATTTTTTTGTGTAGAATGAATGATGTTCAGAAGTGTTATGGCCAACATTTTTTGTGGTTTGGCACATGATTAAAATCCATGTCAAACATTCTCAGAGACACAAAGATTTTATTAAAAATCGTGGTATAAAATAAAATGGTATCAAGTGAATGATGAAAACAGTTTATGATCCAAAATGTACACTGAATCTTGTGCCACCTAATGGAACGGACCAAACCATGTGACAGCATCATCAGGCCGTCTGTCAATTACATGATGAAACAGCCCACTGTAATCAAATTTTGAGAGGTCCTCATTTTTATTCACTTAAATTTAGCCATAGGAAGGATTTTCCTTAGAAGAAATTTGACTGGAACTGGTCCTTGAAGGAAAGGCGATCATTTTTCATTCTATAGGTTGAGGGACACTCTGGGCAGAAGGGACGGTAAGATTGAACACAACAGCCTCAAAGAGAACGGCATATTCGGAGAGTGGCCAATGCTGCGCTTGAGAATGGCCAGTGCATGGTGGAGCGCGAGTCACACGAGGACCTGAGGACGGAAAAGGGGGTTGGGCCAGATTTGCATGCTCCTGCTGTACCCTGTGATGGAGTTTTTGGCTTGGACCTCTTAATAGTGGAGCGTTACACTCATTTGTAATCACAGGATCAACCTGAGACTCAAGCGAGCATCACCTGGGAAGTCATTAGAAACAGATCCGAGCCCGTCCTCAGCTTACTGGGTGGGGCAGCTCTGACTGGAGCGAAACCACGGGGCCTGTTTCACTGGGACCTCCCGGTGATTCCTCTGCTTCCGCTAGGAGATGTTTAGCCAGAGGACTACACGCAAAACAGAATAATTGAAAACCTTTCCCAAGCTCAAATATAGACTTCCTCCTCTTTATTCGGATGGCAAAGACGTGCCTGTATGAGTTTTCCTTGTTTGCATCGCGGGGTGTGTCTACCGAACTGAAGCTACTCTATCCTCATATTTAAATGCTATTAGCCTTCCTAGCAGTTAATAATCATGACAAAGTATATGGTATTATAGGTTTGTCCGGAAAACATATATACCCATATGCATAGATAGAGATCAAGCACATTATTTATCCCTGCCCCTGCCCCTGCCCAGAATCTTTACAAATGAGGACATGCATTCACAAGTAGCAAGATCACCAGGGGGTAGTCAAGTTTTCTTCTAAACTGGTTGCCTTAGCCTGGATTGTGGCCAGGGGGAACCAGCCCATTCTAGGCCTGCATCACGGAGCAAATGGAAAGGTCATCCACAAGCATGGAGTCAATGGAGTAGGACAGAGCAGTTAGACCTGCACATATTTAGCGTCTGGAGTCAACTCTACTAAATTCTATCCAAAGCTCTGATGGATTGCTTGCCAGTCCAGGAGGCATTCCACTTCTCAAGTCTCTGTAGCATCTCAAAAACTGTCTGCCTTCTGACTGCATTTGGTTTACCTGAAGCATGCACACTACCGAGATTTTACAGAGGTGACGGGCAGACTCTGCCACAACTCACTGGCCCAGGTAGCCGGTGATGTTTACTACTCTGCTGTGTTCTAGTGACTGTAAGTGCTTTCAAGGGCAAACGTTTCCCCAAATACCATACAGTTCCATTCTCTGAGTACTTAACACATATTAGTACAGTGCATACAAATCACAATATAAATTCCTCGCCAAATTTTTTTCTCATCGGGTTGGTAGCTGAGCTGTTATAAATTACTGAGTAGTTCCTCTTAGTTTTTCTCAAACTGTGGTCTGTGAACCAACACAAGTCCAAAAACTAACAGACAGTGATGACAGACATTTAGAATTTGCAGCTAACAACTTGGAATCTTTTACAGAACTTTGGCACTGCCATGACACCCACCCCTTAGTGGATTCATCTCATGGAGCTGGACAGAGACTAGTCAGGGTTTGGTTGAACCCAGCGAATTACATGTGTCGCAGGCTGCAAACATGCCATGTGCACTAGACCAAACATTGTTATGCTGGCCCATAACAGAGTGGAAATGCACACAAATCAAAACTCGCTTCTTCACCAGAGATAATTTGGGAAGCCCCGATCACTCTGCATATCAGAGGAAGAGTTCACTGTGAGAGAAGCAAAACCCACTTGCCCTTGCATTTTAACTCACCCACGTAGTTTAGACGGTAGCTGCTCCTTAAGCCAGAATTGGAAAGTACAAGGGAGAAGTCTGGAAGTGAAAGGCTTATGAAAGCTAAAACCCACCTGGAAGTCAACGGATGGCTCTATTGATTTTTATAGAATTTTCAGAGAGAAGAGAATTCAGAAATAGATGAGTACAGCTCAGCAGCCAATTACTAAAATATCGTGATAAGGTCCACCCTCGTTCTAAAATCCTGTGATTTTGATGTCAAGCATGAATCTGTATAAAACACGTGTAACAGTAAATGAGTTTAGCGGCAGGAGTTAGCATGTGAAACATGTGGAGGTATTTCTGCTTTTACGGATGATGCTTTGGCTTTGGAATAAAAGTGATTGAGAACTGATCACCTGCTCGCCCACAGTCTATGGCAGCCTCTGGCAAACCACTTTTTCTGTGTAATGGTTTCATAATCTACAATATGTGGATAATGTTTTCTATCATGCATGGATCCTAGAGATAACCTGACTCCCAATATGTATTCAGTGAGAAGTCGTTTTGAAAACTAGAAATATGTCTACTTTAATGTAATTAATGGTTTCCTCATATTTATATTTCAGTAAGGGATGTTTTAGTATAGGACATCAAATCCTAAAAACTTCTGAGAAGCTTCTCATTTTAGTAACACCGTACTATTCTTATTCTTTAGCTCATTCAATCTTGATGGGGGTGGAGGAGCAGAAACCAACCCTGGCAAGTTACACAGCTCTTGAACAGTAAGCATAAGAGGAGCGAGATCTGAGAGTGAATTGCATTTTCACCAATCTTCATATATATGTTTACGTATTCATGTGTTTATGTTGGAAAGCATGTGTACATCTGTGCACATGTGAGGGTGGGAGCCCATTAAAATCGCAACCTCCACATATATGTATGTTGTGAAGCTGGGAATGAAAATTAAAAGAAAAATACATCTTCTTAGAAAGTACATTTGCTCAAAATTCACAACCACCGCAACAATTAGGCTCTGGTTTTGACCTGTCAGAGGGTAACCAGGTACCATTTTTTTGTGTTAGAGCTTTAAAATCAGGACGGCATGCAGGGTAGACTGAGCAATAAACATCCACAGAGGAGAGGTTTCTAATTTTGGTTTTTATATTAGTATCCAAGGCCTCATAAGGCTGTGGGAAAGAGATAATAAAAATAATGTGGAATGTTTAAGATTATATATTTCCCAGCTCTTACATATTTATATCATCTTAATTTTCCATCAACACTCTTGACTATGCTTTTATGATAGAAATTCTGGCATAAATGAAACTTACAGATTCATTCGAGGAATACTGCATCATTAGCTCATGGAACCGTAGCATGAAATTAAGGAGGACAAATACCTGATTTGGGATCTACCAACTAATGACTCAATGAACAAAATTAATAAGAGAAGGAAATTAACAACTATAAGAAGTGGAACTTGTCTGGCTTGTTCTGGAGTAGAAAACTTGAGGTCATCTTGACTGGAACCAGGCAGAATATCAAATTAAACAAAAATACCTGGTATGCGGAAATTGGGCTCTTTCTTCATCGCATTCATGGACTTCCTGTCTTAACTCCTGCATCCCCGCCACGCTGCTTTCCACAATCACTGCCTCTAACGTCTTAAAAGCTAGGAAGCACTTGTTTCACTCTGTTCAACACTTCACTATTTGTTCGCATTTGTCTAGAAATCTTTTACATGTGTTGGCTTATCCTCTCACTATTGATCAAACTTCTTTGTAGAAAAATGTCATGTAAGCCTTTTGTATCTACCACAGAAACTGTGGAGTATCTGACACATGGTAGATACACAGAAAATAAATTCTGTGAAGAAAAAAATCTGTCACAGCAGAACACAGTCTATCTATACTCACTCCAGAAAGTTTCGTTAATTATCACTTTTCCTGGCGATATCTTTATGTATATGCATGTGTTGGGTAGAAACAAAAATCACAAGTCTTCGTAGTATATAATTTGGTTGCATGGGTTTAAGGGAAAAAAATTGAGTCATACTGAACATCCTGAACTCCTACCAAGAGCTGATCATAAATAATTTTTGGTTATTACTAAATACTATTTATATGTCACTATAGAAGAATGATTGGCATGTGGTAGGCTTTACCTAATTCTATGCTAAGACGCAAGCTAGTTTTAAGCAGAGACAGAACAAGATCATATTTTTCATTTATCTCTGAAAGATCAGTTCTTAGGAAGTAGAATGGGTAGAGTCTTCTGAAACTATGGAAAATGTTAGTAAGTGTTTGGTATTCTATTTAATTCCCAGTTTGTTTGAATTCCAATCTACCCCTGGTTTCCGGTCACGCTTTCTACCTTTCTCTGTCACACATTTTAAAGAATGTTTCGATATAGAAGAGATACCCGTAGCGACCCTGTGCAAGTCCTCCTTTTGTATAGAGAAAAAGCAAAACACAACACAACCAAAGAAACTGCTTTTATAATTGGTAACTCTTATGAAAAAATGGTATCTAAAGATTGTGCTGAAGGAACAGACAAATCAGTCATAATGTATTAAGAATGCCTTAACCTATTCATGGTTTATATGTCAGCCACCATTTTAGAGAGAGAGTAAAGAATGAAGACGTTTGCCTCAAAAACACTGCAGTCCATCCAGGAGTGGATAGTGGGTCACTGACCCACAGCGCAGCGAGTTTCGGACACAGCATGGACTCCACGGGTGGGGCTCTCAGTGACCATCTGAGATGTTCAATATCAAGGGAAACACAGCCATCTCTTATCCTACAACATTCTAAGTCTTCCACAGACACTATAAGCTCTCAAACCCCACCTCGAGCACACTGAGGGCAGTATCTCTATGCAGACGTAGACTCAAACATTCTTTAGTGACGTTTTTAAAGCCTGCTTGAATAGGAGCACTTGATTTGACAGACAGCGCACTTAATCTATGTAGCTATGTGAGTGAGGGGAAAAAAACAGGCTAAGATATACTGAGGACTCAAAGTAGGTCAAAAGCTACTATTAAGATTCATCTTCTTATAGTAACTCTTTAGGGCCAGGAAGTGAGTGGTATAATTCGAAGGGGTTGAATGTCCTTGCCCCGCCCCCTCTGTGCAGGATCTGTCTCCTGGCTTCTGAGAAACCCCCTCCTTTGCTTCCCCAACCCTCTTCTGACTACTTGCAACCCTCTGCTCTGCATTCCACCCAGGCACACTTCGCTTCAAAATAACTTCTGCCCACTACCCATTATCAAAATTCATATCTCTTTAATGGAAATTGTATCAGGTATTTGGAGAAAAGTAATCTGATTTTTAAGCCATTCTATGCTAAACCGAAGGTGACTTTTTCTGTAAAACTTAAAATATACCAAAGGGTTGGTTGCACTTTAAAGAAAACACCTGTAGACCCACATACATTTCTAGCTGGCAGAGCTATTCTGTTGCGGGGGTGACCTCTGGATTTCTTCTCTCTGTCCTGTGCCAAGGAGCACCGCAGTCCCCGTTGAATGTGGCCCTGAAGCCCCACCCTGATCCATTTAGCACATGGTGAAAATAGGTATAAATGTCCACTCTCTGCTTGCTCTATTTATTCAAATTAGGTTTCATTCTTTTGAAAGACATAAAGCTCTTAGAACCACTGTTAAAAAAAAAAATCTGCATTTCTGCACCTATCAATTCTGACCGCATGAATGCCCAGTTCAGCTCCTGGGAGCAAGACTATCTGTTAGCCAGTTGTTCATATGTCGAATCCTCTCCAAAAGTTCCCACAGATGGACTGAGCCAGAGCTGGTCACACTTCCTTTGAAATATGAAAGGACACTTTTCACATTTTTATGTACTATCTTGTATTATAATTATATATGCTTCTCTTTATCCTATGCTGGAATGAAAGGTCTTGGAAGACTTGAAATCTAGCTCATGCATCTTAACACCTCTCTACCCCCCTTGCCCTTGTTCACGTGGGCAATCGTAAATATGTGTTAATTAACACAAGGATGGAATCCTTCTCATTACTTAAACTACTATACCGATCTGTTAATAACAGCTTCAATATTTTAGGAAAATGCACATAACAGTGCAAGCTGTTAAAAATCTATGTCTGCCTAAATCTAAATGGATGACAGAAAAAGAAATTACGAAAATGAATGAAGTTGAAAGGTACTTCTCTTTAACAAAAGGCTGGTAAGGTCAGTGGCTTGCAGCAAAATTGTATTTGGATGTTTCTCCTCCTCTTCTGTTTCTTTAAATAAAGAAGAAGAAATGTTCAAGAGGGGGAAGTTCAAAAGGCAAGCTCAGGCCTTCCCTGTGATCATAGTTTGCTCTGTACTGTATTAAAAACAAGAGCAGAGATCACTGAAAATTTTGATTTAGCTGTTAGGGAACACATCCCTTCTCCTCAAATGTCTTCTGCATCCAAAATGAGGCCATTTGACCCATTAGTGGGGGAAAAAAAATCCATTTTGCCTTTTTTTTTTGGGGGTTCATTTTCATCTCAGGGAAATAATACAAATCTTGGCCTGCGGCATTTCCTGCGGCTTTTTAACCACTGGACCTCAAGCCATTTCGTCCTCTCGGGCAAGCATTAGCTCCCAGGAAACACTCTTTGCCTTGATCGTTATTGCAGAATTAAGACCATTTTGTGTTCCTTCAATGTAACATATCAATAATTGAGGAGAAAAAGAAGACTGGAAAAAAAGTGATGACATTGCTTTATAAAAAAAGGGGAAAAAAGAAGAAAATGAGCATTCTTAAGAGTTTAATAACTGTCCTTCAAAAGAAAGCTAACATCCAAAGAAAGCTGCTAAAGATCTTATTTTGATACTTCTACCGGAAAATGTGGCAAGCTGGGTAAACAATGAAGGATACAAGAAAGAAGACACATGCCCTCAAATAAATAAAATTATAGAGAATGGGCCCAGTCCTTTGGATTGTAAACTGGACTCTCTGAATATAATAACCTCCAGTATAAGGAAGCAGGCAGGCAAGCAGCCACAATTACGGAGATCTTTTGGTTTAAAGAAAGAAAGAAGAAAAAGCCCCCTTCGCTTATTCCTTCTCTATAGGATCCATAGACTTACTTTGCATTAGGAAGGTGAGTGGAGACAAAGGAACCCTATTTACACACATCTTGTGCAACAGCTTAATGCCTCTGTAAATCAGAGTGAGTCAGAGAGCAAGAAGCTGAAATCAAGGTGACTGAATCAATTTTAAAAATATTCTTAAGGAAGAGAATTTTTAATCCAGGAAATGGTTCTGGCCATTCTGTTATCTGGACTGACTCTGCTTAGTGACCTTCCGGTCGCCAAGCCCTCACACTGTACACCATCCCTCCCCATTCTCTCCTTTCCTCCTACACCGTGGCTGAGAGCAGGCAGGCCCTAGTGGCCCACCGTGGAGTTGCTCACACTCAAACTAGAAAAGAAAAAAAAAAAAAAAAAAGAGGGAAAGAAAACAACTGAAATGATTCTTTTACTTATGAAGGGAGGTATAAACTTCAAATGAGCAATCTGGTCAAGCTATCATTTGACAAGGACATTTTATCAGTACATAGAGCATAGACTGTGTGTGTTTACATTTAAAATTCACACTCACAAAAATAAAAATTCTGAGATTTTTTTGCTTAGGGTCACTCTGTAAAAAGACATTCTGAAACACTCCTCTGGTGGGATTCCCTTCAATATGTAAAGTTAGCGCAATTTACATGGTATTTCTTTCTTTTTTAAAAAAAGACTTATTTATGTATTTATTTGAGAGAGAGAGAGAGTGCAAGTGAGTGGGGCAAGGAGCAGAGGGAGAGGGAGAAGCAGATTCCACGCCTAGCATGGAGCCTGACAGGGTGTTCGATCTCAGGACCCTGAGATCATGACCTGAGCCAAAATCAAGAGTCAGATGCTCAACCGACTGAGCCACCCAAGTGTCTGAGCAATTCACATGGACTTCCTACACTGGAGTAATTTTTGCAATACCAGGACAGGCAAGGTCACACTCTGGGGAGCCCCCTGGCCATTTCCCCCAGACTTATTCAGTCTGGCAGTTGAGTATTAAATATCAGAATCAGCTGCTGGTTTTATAATGTTGGAAATTGTATGTAGAATTTTGTTTTAAAAAACTTGTAAATAGGAATAGTATTCACAGTTGGCATCAGTTAAGGAAAATGAAGTCACGGCAACCATTTTCCAGGGGCAAAGACTTGTCAGTTCACTGTGGTCTGCTCAGCATCGTATGGTCTATGGTCTAACAGCAGGTCAAATTCATTCATTTAGGTTAGAGCTTGGTCACTGAGCATCTGTATTTAAAACTGTGGATATAGCATATCGAGCAATTTTGTTAATCATCAGTGCAGTAAAACCTATTAAACTATAGATTCTTTGATGAATGTGCAGCTCATATTATTGGAGCTCATTACCTTGTGCATCATAATCAATGTTTGTTCAATAAATAGACTGCGGTTTGTTTTAAAGTATTTTTGTTGATAGCCCATCTAGAATTGTTTTGTGTTAATAAACAGGCTCTGAAAAGCACTAGATAGTTATAAATATTCATAAGACTTTACATATTCATTTACTTTCCAAATTCACAACATATGTCCCTGAACACTTGTGGGCCCAGTGAGTCAGCAAAGCTAGCTCGAGGTCTGAGAGTCGGCTCCTTTCCCGCTGTGGCTCCATCAGATAGAGTTAAGTCAGTTGTAAATAACAAAGCATTTTTACCTTTGCTGTTAGCTTCCTTCCACGTATGACAAGGAGTTCAGCAGGCAATTTGCTTTGCCTTCAGAATCTCAAAAATCACAATCTAAATATCCACAGCCTCTCTCTTAAGAAAGACTAATCTACTACAATCAGATGCTCCTCCAAGTATCTGATTGGAGATACCATCTTGACAGTACTTACTACTTGATTGAATCATAAATGGTTATAATCACAACCTCTTCATACTTCCCCATTTTAGCCAGAATAGACAATGTGAGATGCAGCCTACCAACTGTCGACTGTACATATTTTAAGCAAATAATAGAGATAGATCAATATAAACAGACACTGTTAGAACAATCCATACATATGTACAGAGATAAAAATAAATTACAGACATCCACACCCAGTGCTTATGCCTCTTTATTTTCCTTTTTGTCCATTATCAGAAGCTTACTAAGGCCTGTGTCAAGGTCAAGAGGCTTCTCCTCTGAAGCTTCCTTGGTATACTGTTGTCTGTGACTGGGGATTCTGTCGTTGTTCCTCCTTAAATTTCAACCTATTCTAACACCGGTCTCAGCTGAGACACAAACCTCACTGCAATTTAAATAGTCAGTTGTGTTCAAGAAATAGAAAGAAAAAATAGAAATAGGAGGGGTCACTGCACCCCTCCCAAAGGGGACAACGTGCACAAATCATGCCACCTCAGCTAACATAATCATTATAATAGGGGAGTCAGTTAAGACATAGAAACTTTTCAGAATCAGCAACCTTCGAAAAAATGAATTGACAACATTACTGTGCTAAAAGTCATGAGCTCTCCGTTTCTTCATTTGAATGTTGCATTAAAATAGTTGCATCTTGGGACGCCTGGGTGGCTCCGTCAGTTAAGTGTCTGCCTTCAGCTCAGGTCATGATCCCAGGGTCCTGGGATAGAGTCCTGCACCCGGGCTCCCTGCTCACCAAGGAGCCTGCCTCTCCCTCTGCCTCCTGTTCCCCCTGTTGTGCTCCTCTGCCCTCTCTCTGACAAATAAATAAAATCTTAAAAAAAAAAAAAGTTGCGTCTATAAAATGAATTGTATGTGTCAAATCACATATGTGTTAAGGGATGCCTCTTTATCTCCCAAATTTGGGGACTTCCAACTAAGCTCTCTGACTGTATTCTCCCCAAGTGACTTGTTTGAAGGCTTTTTGAACTGAATAGTAGGAAGAGCTTAAAACAAAGTCCCACCAGTAAATGATTTTTAATGTAATTGAATGACATTGTGTTTCCCATAAAGCACAGACTGATTCTACTTGAGCACGAAGAGAGAGGACACCATTATGTATCTTGATTAGATATTATAGAAATTTTAGTAAAATTATAGTTTACTAATATATATGAAATATCAGGAGGTGAACTATATTTAAGTCAGATGTATTTCCCCTAAGATAAAAATGGCTAAGTGTTTCTTGCACCCCAAACACCATTTATTTTTGTTTTAGTGGCTACCGATTTCATCATCAGTGCTGGTCAGTTGTATTACCGCTGGAGCTGAGTTATGGTAACTCATAAAAGAGCCAGAATGGGAAGACAGTGAGGTTTCCAGATATTCAGTGAGGTGCTTTTCACTTAGCAAAACATACGATATTTTCTGGGTTTGGTTGCAATACTCTCTTTGGCATAAGTATTGACTCTGTGGTAATCCTAACCCAGTCTTGCTTATTAACAAAGACGAGTATCGTTTGTCATTTTTTTTATGGGTGGGGAACTGCACTTAGAAGCAGGTCTCATGGAAATGCAGTAAATGTAGGCTACTCAGAGTCTAAACCTCCGACAACCAAGAGCACACAGTGACCTTTCAACATTTTTACCTTATTTATATAGATTTGAGAGAGTGTTTTATTTTTTTTAATTTTTTAAAGATTTTATTTATCTGTCAGAGAGCGAGTGAGAGAGAGAGCATGCACAAGCAGGGGGAGCAGCAGGCTCCCTGCAGAGCAAGGGACCCGATGTGGGACTTGATCCCAGGACCCTGGGACCATGACTTGAGCGGAAGGCAGACGCTTCAACGACTGAGGCCCCCAGGGGTCCCTGAGAGAGTGTTTTAAAATCGCATGGCCATGCAGAGCTGATGTTCAGCTCGTACACACCAGAGCATATTCTGTTGGGGGCAGGCTCTCACGCTGCCTGGGGGGCGCTTACCCTCTATCAGATAGGAGATGCTCGGAAATGCATGTCTCCTTATAAAAACACGACTGGAGTGAAGTCACTATCCACTCCTCCCTGATTCCTGCCACTGTTCTTCCCCTGCACTCCTGACTTGTGTCCCCTCTGCCACCCACTTTGCACCCATCCCTTCCCCCCCCCCCCCCGTACTGCAAGCTGAGGGAGAGCTTTAAATGCAGATCTGCTCTGGTCCACACCAAATCCCTCTAAAGGCTCCTCAGTTTTTTGGGTAAATTTCAGCCTTTTGCCTAGTCAAGCCCCTGGATTCTGTGCATCACCACACTCTGCTTTCTGCCCATCAGGAAACTTTTTCCCTTCCTTGAATCATTCAGGCTCCCTCCTGGTCCAGCCTTTCCCACCACCTGCTGTTGCTCTCATGTCCCCCAAGCCAGGCTCCTGGGTCACATCTCAGCCTACACATTTCTCGCAGCCCAGTCAGGAATTCTTCAGAAAGGCTTCCCCAATCTCCCAGTTTGAGCCAGTTGTGTTGCTTAATCTCTCTCTTTCGGAATCATCATCGTCTAAACTTGAATCAAGTATACAACAATCACTGTGCTTATCTCATTAATACTGTTTGCCCAGATAGGACTGTAAACTGAGCAGGGAGCTCAGTTTTCATCATCACCACAATCTCAGAGCCTGGAAAAGTGATTATATGGAATGGATACTCAATAACTATACGGTGTAAAGAAGAGCAAATATTTGCCCTTGTGGGCAAGCAGAATTTTGTAGTACTTTTATTAATTATATTTTTCCACACACGAACAACCTTGACAAATTGTAAGTTGTGACACCATTGGCTTATTTGTTCGGTTTAAATATATTAAATCTGGGGATGCCTGGGTGGCCCAGTTGGTTAAGCGTCTGCCTTTGGCTCATGTCATGATCTCCAGGTCCCGGGATGGAGCCCCAAATCAGGCTCCCTGCTCAGCATGGAGTCTGCTTCTTCCTCTCCCTCTGCCCTGGCATCCACCCCCGACTCATGGGCATGCTCTCTCTCAAATAAATAAAATCTTTTAAAGATATATATATTTAAAATAAAAATAAAATAAAAATAAAATTAATTTATTTTATAAAAATAAAATAAATAAAAATAAAATCTTTAAAAGAGATATATATAATATATATATTATATATATTAAATCTGATATGTATTTAAATTTAGGAAAATAGTGAATGGATTGATAAATATCAAGTGAGTCATAAAGATTACCAGAGTATACCAAAAGAATATCACTCCCACCAAAAAAAAAAAAAAGACATTAGTTTTCTAGGAGTTTTTTCAATCTAATTTTAAATTATGATAGTGTTCATTCTAAAGTACTAAATGGAAATCCAAACATATGTAATATTTTCTAAGCCTCCCTACTACAATTTTAATCATAGAGAATGTCAACCATCGATCGGATGGTACTGGAATAGCACAGTGTAATGACTTGATGAAAGAATAGGGTTTTTCTTCCTCTAAAACCTTAATGAATCCCTGAACAAATCACTTAAAGTTATAAAAAATAACTTAATTAACAATTTTGTTATAAATATTAAATTAGATATTGACTATATATAAAAGTCCATAGAAAAATATCAAGAAGCACTGGTTTTTGTTATTCAAATACTGTCAATATGATGTCAAAATTCTTTTTACTTTAGATTTTAGGACAATTAAGTAAAACAGACCAGCCAGGAGTCTCTAGGGCTTTGTGTAGTTTAAGTTTAACCAGCTTTTTTCATATCAAAAATACAATTTGGAAAGATCTAACGGATCTGAAGACATACACATTTAAATGGACAAGATCTTGCTATTTGTTTAAGAGATGCTGAAGTTTCAAAGCTCTGCTCTTTTGGGTTACCTTTAAGTATGAAGATTCTATCCAAACCTTGAAGTATCTTTTGACTTTTTATTTGAAAATGCACATGCATGTGCATTCATGAAGGGCAGAGAGATGATGAATGTTCTCATCCGAGTTAGAACCAAATACAGTGTAGACAGCTGCTGTGAGCTTTCTTATTACAATTTTGGCCTGACATGAGTTGGAAAATGTTGAGAGTATTAAGAGGCTGCCCCGTTTTGTCCCCATCACCTTCAGCTATGACTTTCCCTCTCCAGGAGACATGGCACATCACATAACAGGATTCAGGATACATCCTCAGTCATTACTTGATTACTTTCTACAACCTCGATAGATTTTCCGGAGCCTGATAAATTCAGAGACACTATCTGATATCCTGAAGTGGCCAAAACCCATGCGGTCACCACCCCTTGCTATTCCATTAGTCTTCCCGTCCTCAGACAATTTTTCAAAAGAATTATCGTAAAGAGTTGTGTCTTATAAAAGAGTTACTTTTCAAAGTTGAAAGAAATGTTCTATCTCAAAATGCTCTGAAATTAACAATATAGGAATTTAAAGGAATATGATCCTTTAGAATGACATCAGATAATTCCTGTTCAGATAACTATATCATAGGAGCATTAACTCATCCAGGGTTTAAATCATGTCTTCACTAAGCTGCACCCTCCTATCAAAAATCAATGCTTACCTCTCATTGTCAGTAGGGATTTTAGTGCAAGGAGAATAGTGAATTTGTCCCTACAGGTTTTCTCTCCAAAGGGGCAAGAAATGGTAACTACTGATCAATACAAAATTTAATGCTGGTGGAAGAAATGTGTGCTTGCTTAAAGCAATATTTTCAGAACCCGCATTTAATCTTCAGCATGGAAAGAAAAGTACCTTCTGCCTAGATGATCATTCAGACCCTTTGCATTTCTAGAGCTGAATGGAGCTATAATCTCTTTTCCATAAATCCCAATTCCAGAAAGTCTTTATTCCTGGAATTATGTTACAGTCTCTTTAAAACCAGATTTGGAGAGACGGTATACAAAAATTTTTCAATGAATCCTTAGCTAGCTTTAAATTTTATATGCATACTTTTTCCTATCTTAGATATTTAATACACAAATGGAATTTATTTCCACACATTTGGCCGTCTTATTTCTGCGCAGAATTATTACGGGTGTGAGTTTAAGAGAAGTCTTGCATTAAAAAGGCTATTTATAAAATTTTCCTGTAGACGCTCATGAAGAGAACAGTATTAACCAACCATATTGACTTGTAACTCTAGACACCGTTCCCCTGTTAGCCTGGCGGTTCACACACAGATAACTAAAAAAGACATTTTAGGTTTATTTAAAATTAAAGAATATTTGAAATTTTAAGATCAAATGATCAAATATTGGTGAGAAATATACAAATTAGCATAGGGAAAATAGCCCAGGATATTTAGGGAGACCTCATTGTTTAAAAAAAAAAAAATTGGCAGTAAATAGAGCAAATTTAACGAACTGCTGGCTGATAGAATCTTAAACTATGTATTACATTAATTTAAGATGTGATGCATTTTATATATAAATGTGATGATTATTATCTAATCTCTTTAGAACTTTTCATAGTCTAAATCCTTTCATTATAAAGAACGTCAATAATTACACTGAGAAAAATTTTGAACAGTATAATTGGGAGGAATCACTTTGTCCATTTCGATAGAGTCCTTTTAAATAATGATCATTAAAATTGAAAATATCACAAATACTTACCGAGAAAAATCCCCATTAAAATGTCTGTTTATCCTGCACAAATGTTCAAATGTTTTGACCAATGTGTTTTTTTCTTGCAGAAATACAAAAGAATAGGCAATGTTTATTTTTTCATTAAAAAAATATTGAAGTCTTAACTAGATACCACAAAACGCACTAGAGAGGCCAAAATTAAAAAAATAAAGATCCTATTTTTGACAATACACTGGGTTAAAAAAAAAATAAAAGAATTATAACATCCAGTCCTGTTGAGTTTGTGTGGCAACAGTTGGAGTAAAGAAGCAATAAGAACATAAATTGATACAAAACTTTGCATAGCCCTTTGGCAATCCTATTTTTTATATGTGGAGTAGGACTCAGCAGTATGAATTTAAATATTCTAATCTTCAGGAGTGTGCAGTATATCATAGGTAGAAAGTATGGTAGATAGACTCATGGACCAACAAATAGAAACAACGGCTAAATGCTCAGGAAGGCGTTGCTCCTCTTGGGAGGAAAGGTACACAAATCAGATAACCACTGACAGTGATTGATGGACACATGGAGATACTCTATAGCCACTGAAAGGAATGAGCAAATCTATGTACACTGATAAGGAATAAATACATATAGGCATGGAGAGGAACATACCAATAAGAATGAAAAAAAAATTAACAAAATATGTATCACTACTGTCAGAGAGTAAGATACTTGAATCAGCAACATGTGAATTTGTTTTTTAAAATATATTTCTCAACTACTAGGAAAAAGACAGCTCTGAGCAGAGGCCAGGAGGACAGGGCCTCTGAGGAATCAGGGTGGCAGACGGGAAGCAAAGAGTCCTGGAATAATAGAGAGATGTGTCCAACAAAGTGTGACCTGAGCTGGTCCCGAAACATTTACAACATTCACTTAGATAATTTAGTTAAAACTTTTCCCTAAAAAGAGAGAATAAAACCTTTCTTGTAGAATAATAAAAGACAAAGACTAATACCATGTATTAATTGACTGGCAAGTAACAAGGCCAAAATAAAGAATAAAAATAATTGATACTAATAAAAAAATATTTTCTTAATAGTTTTCTTCTCCCTCAAACTAACATCCAGTCATATTGAGAAGTATTTCCTGTTTGGTTCTAGGGTTTGTAACAATACTAATATTGTCTTGATCTGTTTCTCTTTAACGTACTTCTTATGCTTTTCTTTAACATTCTCACATTTTTGTATTCTTCTCTGGAGGGAACGTGTCTGTGGACTTTAATAGAATTGCAGATAAAAATTTAAAATCTTGGTTTTAATCGTATCTTTTCACAGGTTTGTTGACTGCTGACATTTATATTTGTTTTCTGACTGGAATAATTGCTTCTTACTTAAAACCTTCTCAATTCCTAAATTGAAATATTGGATTACTATTCACGATGACAGTTTGGAAATCTCTTCAAGAAATGCACATTTTTCTTCTATTTTTTTTTTTAACCTTTAAAACAAACGAGTTTAAGCATGCTGGGGTATATATTTCTGCAAAACCAAGTCGCCTCTGCAATTGCACACTCTTAATTCTGTCTTTTAAAAATAAATGTCCTTTGAGAAAAAGTGGTCAAGCACTTCTCTCCCCGCCAAACTATTTCTTCCCCAGGGCACTATTTCCCAATTATCCTTTCCTGCCATCATCACCTCTTCTGTCTGGGCTCATCAACATTTCAGCCAAGTTCCTGTGCTGCAAAGTCACTGGGAAAATCAGGACCCCACACCAAGACGATCATCTCCCAAACACACAAAACGACAATGGGGCAACAGAGATCAAATATTTTGGATAGAAGAGTGGGATGTGTGTCTGGATAGGTGGCCTAAATGTCTAGGCTGATTAGGAAAACTCTCTTAAGCACAAAATACAACTCGCCTTAATATGGAATCCTAACAAAATATGAAAGCATCTGCGTTGAACCAAGGGGAATGGAGCAAAAGAAACAGGATTCAAAACAGGGTCCACCATGAATACGAAAGAGTGACTTTCTGGACAGAGGCAATTCTTTTCTTTAAATACATAAAACGTGTACTTCATAGAAGACCGACGTAGCTTGTATTCCACATTTATTTTTGCAGACACCTATGTTTCATTATCTGCCATTCATCAAGAAATGAGGCAGTGGAAAGAACTTCAAATGCAAAATGTTCAATTTCAATTTTGTTTTAGGCAACTGGGGAAGTGGCTTTTTTGTATATTTCTGTAACACGATAAATGTATACCCTACAGCCAAGGAGATGGTATAAATTTTCCCCTGGCATAGCTACTATTTCCAAAACTACTCAAGAGGATATTTTATCTTTGCTGTGTGTATAAATATACATCTTCAACATTCATTAACATTAGCATTTATTTTGGTTCCTGTTATGCATGTGTATACGTGCTTTTATTTAATAATGTTAGTTAACATTTCCTTCTTTCTGTAAATAATGATAGTATAATTTGAAATTTTTGGCCCAGATCCCAGACTTAGGTCAAGCTAATATATGAATACATGTAGTCCAGTTTACTTTTTCATTGGACTTTGATGCTAACTGATTTATTCTGGGAAAATATTATTCATGTTGTAAGTTCTAAAAATGATTCTAAAGAAGACAAAGCCTTGCTGTTTTGTTTTTTTTTTTTTTTTCATAGTTAACTGTAATAAGAAGGTGGATCTAATTTGGAAATTCTAATTTGCAGCATATATATTTTGGATAATGTGAGAGGCTTAAAATTATGTTGGGCATGAGAAATGTTTTCTAGCTTCGTTTCTGGCATGAAAGTATGTTTCTCTTTATTATTTTTGCTTGTCTTAGAACTTTAGAGAAAGGAAAAGTATGCATCCACAACTAAGGAACAAGTAATAACAAATTTATAATATGTAAAAAATAAACCCAAACTACTTCTCGTAATATTTTTGGTTTGGTTTTATCTCAAAATACCATCACCGTTCTCTCAGGCATGAAATACCTCGTCTACGGAACTTTCCTGGTATAATACCACACTGGTCACATAAACCAGTAGCTGGCTAATAACAGGTGGTAAACATGTATTTGTAGAACAAATGGATTATTGAGTCTTGTTTGATTAGCTTATTCTCAAGGAAGCCTTTTTTGATCTGCTGAACATCAACTTCCCCACCTTTTAAAAAATTCTCTACAGAACTTAATACGGTGTGAAATTATCTTACACATTTGACTTTTTTCCCCTAACTGTCATATCAACAACAGAGAATGTAAGCTGCATAAGAGCAGAGCCCTTGTTCATTTGGTTTTGTTTTTTCACTGTGGAGCTTTGGTGCCTGCAGTAGCACCCAGTAAAGAGTAGGGTCTCAGGAAATGTTTGCTGAATGGTTAAATGAGTCCTAAGAGAAGTGTGAACAAAGTGGATGCATGAACAATTATCACAAGAGTGCTCTCAAATTTTCTACTATCCAGTGTGAAGGACCAGCAATATCTCTAGGAACTAGCAGCTTGTGGAATTCTCCAGCTCAACCACACAGGTTGGCAAGCCTTTTAGCTAAGAGCAGTAAGCACAGTGTCACACTGCAGTTCGGCATTTCAGTCCTCCAGCTCACTAAAGAACCTGACTTGGTTCTAGGGGAGTACTGTAAAACAACTTTCTGCAGCAATGGAAGTAAGTGGTCTATAACCGCACCATCCAATATGGCAGCAGGCGTACGTGGCTACCGAGCACTTGGAATATGGCTAGTGCTGCTCAGGAAATGGATTTTTAATATAAATTTAAATAGCCATATACTGCTAGGGGCTACCATATTGGGCAGTGTGCTTCTAGAATTATCTTTTTCCCTCATAGTCCGATCTTATGATGTAGAAGGTCAAAACCAAGAGACTGGCCATGGTTCCTACTACAGATATGAGAGTTATATCCTATAAAAGATATTCTATTAATCACTTCCACATTTTGTGATACTTAGAGCAAAATCCTTGTTTCACTGAATAAGGCCCCAGTCCATGAAGATACCTGGGTTTTTCCTACGTCTATTTCCCTTAGTTGAGAGTCTGATCACAATGCTTTCCTCTGTCTTTCTTTGCTTGCCAGTGCTGTGATGTTTGCACAGAGACTTGCGCATGAAGTCAACAGTGGGAAGTCTCTAGAGATGGAATGAGTGTTCCACCATTCCAACTAACGGAGTGTATTCCAAACGCTAGGAGTCCCAAATCACCCCAATCCCTCATGAGTGTCTGGTCATTGGGCCTGCTAGAAGAACACACCAGTGCTCTTATTTCTGGTCCAGAGCTAGTTGCTAACTGATGCTACCCACAGCTGCCCTGTTGAGCCTAGCAAGACACAAAGTAAGTGGTTTGCCATCAGCCCATACCAGAAATGGAACTCCCTACAGACTTCCTGCAGCTCTGCAATTATTCACTTGGAAACTGCAAACTCTCACGTGTGAACAATATAAACACTCCACTATGCAAACAATCTCTCCCGCCAAAGTCTATAGGCATATGCATTCCTGATTTTCCCTTATTTGTCACAATTACATCCTAAAAATTGGCATCAGGTGTGGCAAGCTATCGTTTTAAAAATGTAGAATCCTGGGAAAGACAAATCACTATAATCTTGACTGTCTACATGCAGGGCCTCAGTAAAATAACCAAACTGCTTTCAAGGAGAATAATGAACACTTATTTAATATGTTAGTATGTACAAAGGGATTAACTGCAGCAGTATTGATCTTGAGTCAATTTCCCAATTTATGAAGGATTTGGGATATATCAAACACAGCATTATGTCCAGCAAAGTGACAGTTGGTATGCCTGAATTCATCCTAAAATGTGTGTCACAGACTGCAAGTCACCAGGATGAAAATCAAAACAATTAATTCTGGATGATTTCTAAGTGACCCATGTTGGCTTCAATAGATTCCAAGGATTAAGACTACAAACAGTTGAATGAATGTCAGTTTGAAAGAAGAGTAGAAGATGAAGCCTTGGACACCATTTTCTTTTCTTAAAATTCACTGGAAAACCAGAAAGTAGAGGACAGTAAGGAGTGAGTATGTGAGCAATCATCATATATCGATGCAACAGGGAGCAAACTTATCCACTACCTAGTTCTGATTATCTTTTGCTGCCTGACAAACTCCACCCTATTTTAGTGACATAAAGTCAAAATTTATCATTATACATTTCAATTCTGTGGGTCAGGAGCGCAGACAGGGTGGAGCAGGCCCATCACTCTTCACAAGGCCTATGAGTTAGCTGGGAGGACCAAAAGCTGGGAAAGGGGAGATGGCTGCCAGGCTTCTCCCTCCCCTCCCCACTCCTCTCCTGCCTTTCACATCTTTACAGAGTTCGCTTGAGATTCCTCCCAGCACGCTGGCTTCTGCATACATAGACATCTTCCACAGTGGTTCAGGGGTCCCAGAGCCAGTGTTCCAAGAAACAAGGCACAGAAGCCATCAGAGTAGGAAGCCTGAGCCCAGTATCTGACAGAGCCTTGATTCCGCCATCTTCTATTGGCCAGAAAAGAACCTGCCCAGATACCTCCCCTGAGGAAGAAGAGGAGACACCTTACATCTCCCTGGGAGGAGGATCATAGATTGTGTGACCATCTGAAAACCACACAGGCAGACAGAGTTGTACTGTTCCAAACTCCCATTCCTCCTGTCGGTCCTAAGAGTTCATTCCGGGGGATTTGTTTAGCATTGTGTGGACATGGGATTTTCTTTGTGTTTATTTTTCAGTTAAAAGGAGAGGCACTGTGTTGGAGATGTAAACCAGCAAAAGTTTGGTCGTCAGTGAGACTGGGAGGGAACTGTCCTGTCAGCCATTTACCAGCTGGATACTTGCACCGGTGATGACAAAATTGCAACCTCGGTTTTCTCAATATAAGAAAAGGAGAATTTATACTTAATCTGGCTGGATTATCAAGAAGATCAGAAACAGTACATGTGACATGCATGACATATATTATGCGCTCCACTAATGTTGGTTATTTTTACTCCCTTATGTGGGCTGGCTGTCTAGTAATCTGAACATTACCAATAATTACTTTAATTTTTAATTCAAACGTAAATTGGGTTAAATACTTCATAGGTTTCCAATGCCGTAATCCTCTGAGAAAATCTAAAAACTCTTTAATCTCTATTGCTATGTTACTTTTAATCTTTATATTCATTTAGATTCTTCCAGAAGCTAGATTAAACTGTGGTAAAACTGCATAATGCTTCTGACATATTTTCAAGAGTAGAGAGACTTCAATTAATTTGCAAGATGTAGGACTCCAATTTTTCCAATTAAAACATAACTTTTGGTTGCTGGAGTGTTAATAACCATTCACACTTAAAGTTCGGAAAATGCAACCATGTGAAACATATAGATTTTTTAAAGTTTATAAACAGAGATAGCTTTCCATGAAAAGCCAAAAATTAAATCCTTTCCCTTAATTTCATGCTCTATTTGTGTAAAGTAGGAATTTAAGGTAGGGGTTTTGCTTTCACATGAAAATCTGGAAAACAGCACCTTGTAAATATCTCCATGCACAACCCAATCCTGGGTCTATTGCTCCTCACTTAATTATCTGTCAGTGTTAATTTTGTTAAATCTCTAGAGAGTGATGATTTTTTTAAAAAAGGAATAAGTTAATTATAGCTATTTCATAGAGCTTTTCTAAACTATCATAATTAACTTAAAATATCACATGCCAAGATACGGCCTTATGTTAATTTACTATCAGTGTCATAGCAAACTACCACAAATTTAGTGGCTAAAAAGCACACGTTTTCATTATCTTACAATTCTGTACATCAGAAGTTCAACACAGTCCTCACCTAATTAAAATAAAGGTGTCACCAGGGTTGTGTTCCTGCCGGAGGCTCCAGTAGATAGCCTGGCTTCTAGAGGCTGCTTGCTTTCCTTGGCTTTTGAGCTCCTTCCTCCATCTTGGAAGCCAGCAATGTCTTCTCTCTCTAAATGAGCTTCCCTCATTATGTCTCCCTCTGACCACAGCTAGGAAAATTCTCTGCTTTTTAAGGGTTCATTTCATTAGATTGGCCCCACCAGGATAAGCCAGAATACTCTCCTCAACTCAAGATTAATCACACCTGCAAAATCCCTTTTGCTATGTAAGGTAATATATACACAGGTATTAAGACCTAGACATCTATGCAGCCCTATTGTTCTGCCAACCTTGGCCCGTGATAGCATAATAAACACACACTTTTCTTAACATTTTTCTAAACTCAATTTCATCTTATCTGCAAGGTGCAGATAATCAGTATTTGAATGCTAAGTTTTAGATATTCAAATGTTGGCTCATCCTACTTTTAATTTCCCACCAAAAATAATGCTTACTTGAATATTCTGGCTACCCAAGTCATTTTATTTACTTTTATTTAGTAGAATAGTCTTATTTCAATTAATAGACTATCTTTAACAACATTGAAAAATTATGTTAGCTGAGGGTAACTGATATGAAACAGATTTAAAGTCCAATCAATGCCTCACGGAATAATTTGAGAAGCAAAATAATTAGAAACAATTTTCTTTGTAAGGCGTGCAGTATGTTAATTTCTTCCACTTAGCCTTTAACAAAGCTAAGAATGTTGGAATGAAAACAAGCTTATTGTCTCCTAATGATGGCCATGCCTTGGAACACTGTTTCCTCCAGAGACTTGTCCCTAGTTTGCGGCATCACAATACATTGTTATGAAAATAATTGTAGATAAACAGAGTGAAACAGCATCAAAAGGAGAGGCATCTTGGAATAAATATCTCTTTCGTGCTAATCTTGATAGCTGTGCAAATACATGAGTAAGGAATGCTGGGATAGCAGAGAAAATTTTTCTAAATGTACGTTTCCGTCAGATTAAGCCTCAATTTAAAAACAAGTGTAAAATTAGAAAACCAAAAGCCAATATGGTTCAGCATTTATAGAAAGAAGTTGGTAAGGTATCTAACTTTTTCTATAGGAAGCAGAGATTTATCATCCTGTTGAGGTACTTAAGGACTATACCAAATGGTTCAATAATATTAGTGCTAGACAGGATTCTAAAGCCAAAAGAGCTGAAGGGCAGAATTTTCTCTGAAATTCCCTTATGATTCCTCCAGTCTTAACCTCCTAGTTGCATCCTTTTGGGCCCTGACTGCATTTCTCTCCTTCATCTTACAAACCTTCTCTGCTTTAAAATGAATTCTCCTGTGTCCTATGTTTATGAGGGCCTTATGTTCTAACGATGACAGTGAGTGAAAAGTAACAGATTTTACAAACTCAAGGTTACAAATTGCTTTCCAATTATGGTTGCACTACTCAAGAATAATTAAAGTAGATTTAAATTGACTTTTTGGGTAGCATTCTTTCTTTTTCCTTCACAGCTCTGATCAAAGAAGGCCCTAACATTTCTAAAGGAAAAAGAAAAGGAGTATCAAACTGATTTTTGTGGTATACAGGGGAGCCAACTGAAGAACTTTTTCTAGAATTACCTAATTTATTTGCATCATATTTCCAAACACTCGGAAGTAATGTTTAATTGTCTAGAAGTTGTGTTTGCCCAATCCTGTTGAATGTGAAGAGAACCTCTCCATATCCTTTAATCGTGGACTGAGAAACATTTTTAAGTTTTCTATTTCTTGAATGATCTCTCATTATTTGCTCTTATAATAAATTCCAACCTGGATCTTTACTTGGTTTCATCGGCCTAGCCATAATTCGATCTATTTTCTCGTGTGTAGGACTGACACCTTTCTTTACTGAATTAATCCTCTTGCTCATTTCAAAATTTTTGTTGGGGTAGAGAGGCTGGGTTCATCTATAATCACCATAAACTATCGAGAGGAAAAACAACCTCTTAAGGATTACCAAAAATGTTTTTTAATACAAAGCAGGTATCTTTGTTACATAATAGGAAGACTATAATGCTCTTACTTTCCAGTTTTTAGGGATTTAAAATTTCTGTGTCTAGAAATTCTGGGATCATTTCTGTTTCCTTCCCTATTTTTCCCCCTTTTCTTTTATCAACATGACTAATAAGTAAATAATGCTTTTTATTTTATGCCTGTTTTATTTTTCACATTTTAAATCAATCACCAAAATAACAATTGACATACTCCTTAATATTGACTGACTATGACATATTAGATATTTATGGACTATAGAGGCTAGATTTGTTAAAGTGAACTTCATTAAGAAATCCCACTTATATGTATATAATAAAGTAACAGATACACGTAAGGTCAGCCAGAATCCCTGCTGTTATGAGAATACTCTGTAATACGTGAATTAGAATAATTATATCAAAATAATAGTGGTCATATCAAATATGCGGTAAATGTACTTCATATTCACGGAGGTGAAGGCATAGGGAAATGGTGTAGAATCTGGAGTAGGTGCCAGTTCTAGGACAAAGAGAATACTAGCATAGATTTGATATGATAAAAATTACCTAGAATACGATGTTTTCAAGGGGACTTTTAGGAAGTGTTCATGCTTTACTATTTAACCTAAGTCAATGGGCTGAGAATTTCAAGTAAGTTTTTGTTGTTTACTAGAAGTAAAGAGGGGCGAGTTTACTAACTAGAAAGTCAATTAAATGGTGTTAAATAATAATATATGAAAACTGTTCAATCAGGGGCGTCTGGGTGGCACAGCTGGTTGATCAGTGGACTCTTGGTTTCAGCTCAGGTCATGTTCTCAGGGTGGTAAGATCGAGCCCCCTGTTGGGGTTCTGCTTGGATTCTCTTTCCCTCTTCCTCTGCCCCCACCCTCTGCTTGTGCACGCTTTCTCTAATAAATAAACAAATCTTTAAAAAACATTAATCCTAAATTCATATAGATATAAAATGAACACATGTCAAACATTTGGCCTATCACCCAGGGAAGGGATGATGGGCCACTAATTTATAAATCATTAATTAATGGGAGAAATGGCAAGATGTTACAACCATTTCAGAGGGGAATTTAAAGTTACATATAGGTAAAATAGGACTATTTGCAGGGCAACAATCCATTGCATTTCACTGAACACAACTGCAATTTTAAAAGAAACTCATTTGCATTAATATCATTGTCTTACAATTTACAAAGTTGTGAAATAGCTCAAAAATAATGAAAGGCAGAAGCATCTTAGAAGATTGTGCAGACAGTTCATTTACTCATCTTTTTAATCCATTTCAATCCTTTCATATTTTCCCCTATGTTCACCTTCACAGTCCATTTCCTTTATACATCAAAATTAAAGGAAAAATTTATGCCCAGATAACCTAAGATCCCCTCCAAAACCTGCCTATAGTCGGCAAGTGAGGAAAGGCCATGTCATAGAGAAGAGTAAACCTCATAGGACTCACCCAGGGAAGGGATGATGGGCCACTAATTTATAAGATATAGAACTTTACAAAGGCTGTGCACTTTACTTAAGTGTTGTTTGGGTTCTGCATTTCATGAAAACGAAGGGGAAGGCACTACATTTAGTTTTGTTTCTTGGCATCTTGGTATTTTGTTTTACTATAATTAAATGATTCAAAGTGTAGTCTTATCCAGACAAAGGAATCACTCTTAACTCTGGGTAGATCTCAAAGCAGGCGGTATGAATTTTAAGCAACATACTACATTTATTACAGTCATTTTAAATAGAAATTTAGTTCTAACCAACAACCTCTGCAAAATTAGATAAACTGGAGAATCCTTATAATCTCTGCACCACTATTAAAATAGCATGTACATTAAAAGATATGATATAGTTAATATCCACATTTGTCAATTTAAGTACTGCTACTGGAAAGGAGACAGGGAACACACACACAGGAAAACAGAAGGAAAGAAGGAAGGAAGGAAGGAAGGAGGGAAAGAAAGGAGGAAAAAGGAAGGACATTGAGATGTTTATTTTCAACTGCCATGGAGACATTTATAGAGATGATTATGTATTTGAATCATTTATTCTTCATACCCATTTATTTAAGCAGAAAATAAATTTACTTCATTTCAATATTTGAAGCATAAGAAAACCAAGTGCTTATGCTGAACTTTATGAAAGCAACCTTTCAGGATTTTAATAGATAAAATTCTATTTTTAATTTCCTTCTAGCTCAAAAATTCTTTATTTCCCTAAAATACAGTGTCTATTTTTAAAACTCTTTAAATATAAGTATTTACAAAACTATGATGAATAAAATCAAAGAACTAAATAAGTGGAGAGATGTCCCATAATCATGGATAAAAAGATTGAATCTTATTAAGATGTCACTTCTCCTAACTTGATCTATAGATAGATTCAAAGCAATCCCAAACAAAATCCCACTAAGTTATTTTATGGATATTGAAAAACTGATTCCAAAGTTTTATTAAGAGGCAAAAGATCCAGAATAGACCACACAATACTGAAGAAAAAGAACAAAGCTGGAGGGCTGACACTGCCCTACATTAAGACTTATTGTAAAACTATAGTAATCAAGAGAGCATGGCATTGATGAAAGAATAGACAAATCAATGGAATAGAATAGAGAGCCCAGAAATACAGCCTCGTATATATAGTCACCTGATTGCTGATAAAGGAGCAAAGGCCATACAATGGAAAAAAGTAAGTCTCGTAACAAATGGTGTTGGAACAACTGGACATCCATATCCAAAATAATAATCATCATCATCATCACCATCAGATAGAGACATAATTATACCCTTTACAAAGATTAACTCAAAAAAATCACACAATTAAATATAAAACACTAAATTATAAAACTCTTAGGTTACATAGGTGAAAACCCAGATGACCTTGAGTATATTGATGGATTTTTTTTTTAAATGTAACACCAAAGGCAGGATCCATGAAATAAGGAATTGATAATCCAGAGTCTATTAAAATTAAAAACTTCTGCTCTGTGAAAGACAATGCCAAGAGAATGAGAGGCTAAGGCACAGACTGAAGGAGAATTTTTCCAAAAGCCCTATCTATTCGATAAAGGACTACTAACCAAAATATAAAAAAAAAGTCTGAAAACACAACAATTAGAAAACAAACAACCTAATTTTAAAAAGGGGCCAAAGACCCAACAGACAACTCACCAAAGAAGATATACAGTTGGCAATAAGCATATAAAAAGATGGTCCACATCATACGTTATTGAGGAAATGCAAATTATAACAAGGAGATACCACTACACACGGATTACAAATACCTAATAGTGACAAGACCAGATGTTGGTGAGGATGTGCAGCAACGGAAACTCTCATTCATCATTAGTGGAATGCAAAATGGTGCATTTTGGAAGATGGTGTGACAGTTGCTTACAGAACTAAACATCCTCTTACCATATGACTTGGCAACCCCACCTCTCAGTATTGACCTAAAAAGTGTGAAAACATGTCCACACAAAAACCTGCACACGGATGTTCACAGCAGCATTATTCATAATTGCCCAAACTTGGAAGCAACCAACGTGTCCTTCAGTAGGTGAATGGAGACATAGAACACAACCAGACAACGGAATATTATTTGGCACTAAAAAGAAATAAACTATCAAGTCATGAAAAGATATAGGGGAATCCTAAATGCATTATACTAAGTGAAAGTAATCTGAAAATGCTACATACTGCATGTTTCCAATTCTATGACATTCTGGAAAAGGCAAAACTATGGAGGAAGTTAAAAAAAAAAATGCGGTTGTCAGAGGCTGGGAACAGGGAAGTATGAATAGGCAGAGCACAGATGAATTTTAGGAGAACGAAAATGCTCTGCCTGATACTATAATTACGGATACATGTCATTATACATTCATTCAAACCCACAGAACGTGCATCACCATGAGTGAAACCTGATGTAAACTATGGAGTTACACAGTGATTTTGATATGTCAGTGCAGGTTTGTCCTCAGTGAAAAATGTAGTTCTTGTGAGTGAGGCTGGTAAGAGGGAGGCCCTGCATGTGTGCCAGCAGAAATACATGGGAACTCTCGGTACCATCCCCTCAATTTTGCTGTGAGCCTAAAACTATTCTAAAGAATAAAGTCTTAATAAACACAGAAAGAAGGTAGTCATTGATTTCTTCATATTTTCTCATCACACCCTTTCTAGTAGTTGTCCTTAAATTTTATTTTTTCCAAGAAGTATTTGGCAACTTTGTGAAATTTGCAGGTTGCCAGGCCTTACACCTGCAGGAAATCGGGATCATCTGTAAAATACCTATCTTTATCAAGCACCCTGAGTGATTCTGATGCTGGGTCCCACTTTGAGCACAACAAAGCTACAGAGAAATAGCAAAATAAGTAGAAAATCAGTTCTATATACACAATGGTAATAGGAAAAAGGAAAAGTACAAATTTCAGACTGCCTGCTTTAGTCCTTTTTTGTTTGTTTCAACATAAACTATTTAAAACAGTTTTCCAGATTCTTTTCTTTGCCCCCCTAAGACTCAAACTCTATCGAGCTGCAACATCTGATTCCATCCTTTCCTTGCTTCTTGTAACAACCTTTTAATTATTTCGGGAACAGTGTCTATTTCGCCTCAATAACGCTTTCTTTTTAAGTTTCCTGTAGTTTAGGCATAGTGGAATGTAACTGAAATTCAAATAATTTCATTTTACCTTTTTAGACTTGTATAAAAAAAGAGGGTAAGCTAAAATCAATTTCAAAATGTGATTTTAAAATACTTCTGAAATTCAATGATTCATTTTTTCTTGTATTAACCACTGATAATTTAGTGTTGACTTACCATATTTTATCTGAGACTATTTTAATTTGTCATTTACAATATTCCTGAGGCCCTTCAGTTTGATACAGAAAAGTATAGCTGAGCAGCTAGAAAATGGAAAAGTCTCTCAGTAAAATTATATTTATAGGCATAGCAACAGAACTATTACAGAGCAATTCCACAGTGATTTTTTAGTCATACTGATGAGCTATAATCTGTCTACAAAGTTGTAGAGGCTATAGTTTACTGGTTTGAATCCAAGTTAAATTTAGACAAGCTCTGTAAGAGGTTATTTCCACTAATTTTCAATCTTGAGCTCTCATCAGAGCTACCTAATCTTTGGACTACAGGAAAGCTACTTAAATAAATTCTCATATCTCCAAAATGAAGCTAAATTCTTCAATTTTCTTACCAAAATCTCCTTTGGAATATGGAGTTAGGCAAGAGCACGCTACAGGTATAATCTTGTGAAAATCATGGATATTCTAGACATTTACTTGTCAAGAGAGTTCAGGTTAGGATTCTCAATTCTGAAACAGATTGTCGAACTTTAGAATATTTATACTTATTTTACTTAATATTCAGTAGTTCCATAGCTTATTTAATTTATTATAAACAAGGAAAATGATCTTTGATACTGAATGATTCTGTAGTAGCCAAATACTTGATTGCCTATGTCTTTGATTTGTTGACATAAATGTCAGCGGGGTTATGCTGTTTCACAACAGCCCTTCCCAAAATACACAGTCACAGGCTCCTACAGGAAATACTTGTTTTAACTTGCTACACATCTTTCAAAAAAACGTACCCTCAGAATGCTGCTCATTACTAGAAAAATGCATATGTAAGTATGCATATTTTAAGAGTATGACCATTTGGTACTTTTAAATTAATTAGACGAGGAGCCCATTAGACTGAGGTGGCTTTAATGCTCTAGTAGCTAGCTATCTAAGCAAACCAAAACCTAAGCCTGAAATGCCTCGAGATTAAGAAATCAAAACCTAAGCAGAGCCAATCATCAACAGCCAACTAGGCTTTCACAAATAAGGCAACCACTTAAGCTAGAACCAATCAAATAATTTAGTTGTTTGGCTTCTGTCTCTTCTTTCTAAGTCTCTTCCAGATCTTGTTGGTAGAGTGCTTCTACCCACTTCCAATGTAGTTCTGCTTGACTGGAATCAATTTTGCTCATATAGCCTCTTAAAATGTTTACCTATGCCTCAGTTTATCTTTTAACAGTTTATAGATGTTGTCTTACAGGTCCCGTCTCAGCTGTCAACACTGTCTCACATTGTCTCAAGACAATGGGAAATTGATGAGTAAATAAATGACAACATTCTATCCACTTGAATTTTGTAAAGTAAAATTAGACACTTCCACAAATTCATAATCCATCATTTCACAGTTACATGAATCATTTTGGGGATGGAATCATAAGTCAGTAACCACACAAGCAAATACGATGTGATGAAATCTGATATGCATAAATTTATAAAAATTATATGAGACAAATCAGCTCCAAGACAATATTCCAGAATCTGAAAAGTTAGCATTGCAATTATTGTTTTGAACTTGGAATTGGGAGGAAGGAGGAAAGGAAGTTGGAGAAGTGCCAGCGTCAAAACTTTCCTGAGAAATAGACAACAGTTGAAAGAGCATCCTTTTACAAGTGTCTTCAAGGCTTTGAAAATGTCATTCCTCTTCTAGAAATCTCATGACTTTTAAAAAGTAAAACTCAGGAGAAAATCTAAAATTAAGGAGAAGATCATATTTCCCTTTGCTGAACACTCACCTCATTTTTTTTTCTGGACAATTCCAATGTGATTCTAAACGGCAATTTGCACTGTCATTTTAAGAGCATTTCTCAGATATTTGCTAGGCATTTTATGGAAGGAGACACTGAGGCAAAGAAGTTAAGCTTGTGCGCCTATAGTTAGATAAGAAAGCAGAAGTTGAGTCAACCTCAGAAACCAGATACCCCGACTGCTGGGCCTTACTTCTTAAGCCATGCTCCCATTTAATATATCCACTGTGGCTTTTACCATGACCAAAAAAGTAATTGGATCCATGAATGCAGAGCTTTGGAGGACACTATCAGCATTACACACTATCTTTCATCTTGAAATCTCACAAAGCTTTATTAAACTGTTCAAAAAGGAAGTGTTATTGTTCCCATGTACCTCTCTCTCCCCAAAAGATATCTCAAGTGGATTTATCAGGTGGCTAAATGGGAGTACTAAAGAGGTTAGATTTAATTCAGGGGGAGATATTTCCCTTATGAACAGAAGAGCTTTTGTAATGTTGGTGCTAAAATGGTCCCCTTGTCAAAGGACTTACGTCCTATGAGGTCCTCCAAACAAATTTAGAAAAAAAAAAAAGACAGGAAATTGACCACAGAAACTGTGTTTGGTACATTTGAGAATGAAAAAGTAAATTTTCATTCCATGGCACGCTTTCATGCAGGAAAGTTAAAGTGCCACAGGTTGACCAACAACTAAATTATATTAATCAAAAGCTGCACTTATATAAGCAAAGTAAAGGGAAGAATTGGTTTAGAAATTATCTGGGTAATTTAAGCTGAAAAATATTACTTCATGTACCTTTAAGACATGAAATCCGAATACTTTTCATTTGTAAAAGGTTAAATACATAGATACTATCTATTACGTTAAATCAAAAGTAGGATGTCAGCTTGTTTTTATTGGAATATCTACTTACAAAATTTGAGTGGAAAGGTGCCTATATAATGGCTTCAATTATTCACTTTTATTTTGTGTATTTGCTATAAAGAAAAACTAGGAACTCTGAACTAATCTTTTAGAAACACACACATATATACATACATATTTTATTAAGTCAACACTAAGTAATAATCATTGGACGTCCTCATTCTCATGCCAATTCACCCAAATCTTATCTCAATAGTTTCCCACATTGAGGCAATCTATTATTAATTTTTTCAGGCCTTTCCAGGGACATTTTTACTCACCAGTTAAAGAAACCAACTAGAGAAGAAAAAATGTTCTTATCTGAAACTTGAACTTATCACAACTCACTTGTCTAGAAATTAGCCTGGGAATATCCCAGCACTGGAATTTCTTTTTGCCCCCATTCCCAACGTTAAATTCTGGAAGGTTAAAGACATTTCCAAATGTGTATGTTCTGAATTTTCAGATAGACCACATTTAAAGCTTTGTGAGAGTATAACCTTTCGCTTGCTTAATGATTCCAATGCTACCTAGCTATTTTCCATATTCATAATAATTTTCATCAGCAGCATTTTAACAAAAATAAAAATGATGCCTTCCCCTCTCACCAAAAATCCACTTGTCCCCAAAACACGGGTCTTTTTTTTTTTTTTTTTAAGTTACATATGAGGTACAAAAACAGGGAGGTCATCAGGTCCGATTCTCCCTAGGGGGATTGATGATGCAGATGTAGGAAGGGAAGTGAGTGTAAAAAACGGAGGCTTCTTGCTCCTCATTCCGAATCTGGAGAATGGCTGTAGAGGGAGCTTGAACTGCCCCGCCAGCTACCGTCTCAGTTACTTCCAATTTTCTTAGTCTCAACTCCTTTTACTTAGTTATACTCTCTGGCGGGCCGGCTACTATAATGCCCAATGCCCTGATCCGGCAGCGCTTCAATATTCCAAACTGCCAGGTAAGCACCTCTGAATGTTTTACTATCTCTCCGAGGCTTATGATTTTCTTTACAGATTCTTCTGAGAGGCCATCAGCAACATTCTGATGAAATATATTAGTGCCTGCAAGTTAGCCCAACAACTCCACCGACCTTCCTTACTGTTTTCTACCTGCCCCAACTCTCCTTTCTAATCCCAGCCCGCCGTTCCACCCCGTCTGGTGCATTTTCTGCATCAGAAGCCCAGACCTCCAACGGATGGGACTTAAAACCACACTCCTTCCAGACCTGGGATCTGGCAGGTGTTAATCTTGTGTTTCTTATTCCTTTAAGGTCATTGTGGGCCATCAATACTGAGATACTCCAGTTTGGGTGCAGCCCATCAGATATAATTTCTACTATTTTCCTAAATTTTCTTTCCTCCAGTCCAGATAGATTAGCAATTTACGTCTGGGTTATATACTTAAAATATTTTGGTTATACAAACAATTCTACTCAAAGGAAGATTTAAAAAAAGATTTTAAAAAGGTTCACATAAAAATGAACTGATGTAAATATAAAAATCCTAAACTAAAAACATTTAAAAATTATTCACGGAGCATTTTCAAAGAAAATAGACTTTTTAAAAGAAAATATCAATAAATATTTTAATAACAAATTAAATATGACAGAAAACCCATTTCTGAGATACATACATGGTAATATCAGAACAGTTTTAATTTCTAAAATAAGCACATGGATCTTAACATAATAGAGGGCTGTAAGAATCATTTCCAGAAGTAATAACTCTGTGCCTTGGGTATTAATTCCTATGCCTGTCAAATTTCATTAAAAATCGATTTAACTGCTTATATTACAGCCTTTGCCCCAAACTTAAATAGAATCTATAATTCAAAATAATTTTCACAAGATCTCTACTGTTCAGTATTATTTAATAGTCTGTAATGGTTGTTTATACCATGAAACACATTTGGTCTCATGGTCACTTCTGACCAATTAAGCCAAAAGCTGATGAGAAACTGAACTTTAAGTTAAACTATCTTAGAACGACATCTAACAATACAGATGAACTTCTATTTGAAACGACTAGCATTTTTTTGCACAAATGCATCTTATACAAATGCATTTTTCAAGGGGTGCTTGGGCAGCTCAGTCTGCGAAGTGTCTGCCTTTGCTCCGGTCATGATCTCAGGGTCCTGCCCCAGGATCGAGCCCCACATTAAGCTCCCTGCGCAGTGGGGAGTCTGCTTCTCCTTCTCCCTCTGCCTCTCACCCCGCTTCTCTCTCTCTCTCTCTCAAATAAAAAAAATCTTTAAAAAAAATGCATTTTTCAAATAGATCGTTTCTTCAGATTCAGTAGGAGATCACAGTGGGTTACTTTCCTTACCGAATTTCTACAGGGTTCATTATTTGTAGCTTCAGGCCCTGCATGGAGGCTTCGCTGTTGTGTTTGTTCGATCATCAATGGGCACTGAGTGCTGGATTCCGTGTTATTACTATGACTGGACACACATTTTTAAAAGCATTACACACGTTAATGATTCTCTCTCCAACACAGTTGTTGAAAAATTACCCAGTAAAAAATGACAAGCAGACCTGATTCGAGCCTAATATGAACACTGGGTGTTTTGAAAGAATTAAAATCAATGATTAATCTTTATTTTTCAGATGGGGAACCTGAGGTATTGGGGTTAAGTATGTTTCCCAGGCATGCCAGCAGAGCAGGCAAACCTGATCACATCATTGTTCTTCTTGAAACTTTTAGTGGCTCCTTATTATTTTATGGATGAAACTGGGGATTTTTAATATAGTTTCCTGTTATTTCTTCTAAATGTTTTATAGTTTGAGGTCTTATGTTTAGGTTTATGATCATATATAGCCATATAGTTTTATATATATATTTAAGTTAAACTATCTTAGTTTATATATATATTTAAGTTAAACTATCTTAGAAACTATATATATATATAGTTTTACATATATATAGTTAAAGATATGGATCAATATTCAATTATTTTGCAACAAATACTCAAATTGTTCCAGCAGCATTTGTTGAAAGGATGACAATTTCCTACCCCATTGCTTTTACCTCTTTGCCTAAATCAGTTTTGCATATACATATGGGTCTGCTTTGGACTCTTTGTTTTAGTCCATTGGTATATTCTTCTATCTTAATGCTAATAACTATCTTAAAATTATTCTTTTTCTTCTTTAAAAATTATGACTCTTATATGTGCTTTGTATTTCCACAGAATTTTAAATTCAGTTTGTTAATTTCTACGTACAGTTTATTGGGGTTACATGAAGTCTATAGATCAATTTGGGGACGGTTTTTATTTTAAAATGTTGAGTTTTCTGACCCTAAAAAATGGATCCCTCTGCAATGTTTTAAGTAATCTTTAATTTTTCTCTGCAGTGTTCTATAATTTTAACTCTATGAGTGTTTCACATATTTTGTCAGATTTATTCCTAAGTATTTCATATTTCAAATCACATTCTATTCTATGCTATTATAAATCACATTCTTTTTTCAAAATCTTAGACCATTCATAACTTTTGTTTAACAATATCACTGATTTTTGTACGTTGAGTTTATATCTTGCAACCTTGCTAAAATCACATATTAGTTCTAGTAGCTCTTTAAGAGTCCATTCCATTAATTTGTTCACGTGGATCATTATATTGTCTGGAGCTAAAATCAATCTACTTTCCCCTCTGTAATCTGTATGGCTTTTCATTATTTTTCTTTCTTTACTGCTCTGGCTGGAATCTTCGGTATCATGTTAAACAGAAGTTGGAAGAGCAATCATCTATACCATGTTCCTGATCTTAGAGAAGCAGCTGTATGGCTCAGTTTGTTTGCTTCGCTTTTTTGTTGACTTTCAAAGACGACTCTCCTTGGTTGCCTGGTGTCCCATGTCTTGCAAACCATTGTTTCAAATACTCTGTCTGTTTTTTGTTTGTTTGTTATTTCATATGTCAGGGTAAATCTGGTCTCTATTTGTCCATCTTGGCCAGAAATGCTAGTTTGTTTTTGGCCTTTTAAATGTTTAATGTTGATATTAGGATTTCTTTCTTCTAAGTATTGTCTTGATGGAGAACATTATCTATTTTCAGAGCTCTAATTAACATTTATATACAAATGACTCTCACATTTATATCTCCAGCCAAGATCTCTCATTTTAAATTCCAAAGGCATTTTTTTCAGTCACCAAGTCTACATACAGTTCCACGAGAAAATTTCACAGATGGGTCAAACATGGCATGTCAAAAATGAACCCATGCTCACCCCACTACTCATTTGATCTATTGAATTTCCTGCCTCAACAAATGGTATCATCATCTATTAGGCATGTCAGAAACTTGGAAGTCAACCGTAACTCTACCCCATCTTTCAAATCCCACTCAATCACCAAGTCCTGTTGAGTCTACCGCCATAAATATACACAGAAATCTGTCCATGGGTCCTTTCAACTACCCATCATCTCATTTCCTTGCAAAGCCCTCTGTTATGGGTTAAATTATAACCCCCCCCCAAAAGATATGTTCAAGTCCAAACCCCTGATACCTGTGAATGTGACCTTATTTGGAATAGGATTTTTACAGATATAACCGGTTAAGATGAGGTCATTGGGGTGGGCCCCAATCCAATATGACTGCTGTCCTTATAAGAAGAGGAAGAGAGATGCAGAAACGGACACACATGAGGAAGATCATGTGAAGACACATAAGTAAAACACTATGAGGTGATGGAGACAGATAGGAGTGAGGTACATACAAGAAACCCTACAGGTTAAGAGAAAAGCATAGAAGAGATTTTCTGCTAGAACCCAGGGAGAGCGCCACCCTGCTGACAGCTTGATTTCAGATTTCTAGTCTTGTAAACAATATCATGTTGTTTAAACCACCCAGTTTGCATTACCTTGTTATGGCCGCCCTGGGAAATGAATTAATTCTCCATCACATCATTTCAACAAAGGCCACTTAAACAGTCTCCCTACATGTCACCGGGAATCATTGTTAAACTCATCATAGGCTACTCTCCACAAACAAGCCAGAATGGGCTTTTAAAAATGCAAGTCTGATCACATCATTGCCCTCCTTAAAACTTGCTGTAGATTTTTATTATTTTAAGGAAGCCATTGAGGATTTTTAATATTGTCTAAATGTATCTCACAGTCACCTCTCCAGCCTTATTTCTGAAATGCCGTCCTCTCTACTTCATGCTTTTTCTTTTCCTCAAAAGAGCCATGCTCTTCTTGCCTCTGAGTTTCACAAATGCCATTCCCTCTGCTTACAATACCCTTTTTGCCCTTCTGCACTTGTATACATTCTTTAAGGATCTCCTGAGATGTCACCTTCTCAGAGAAACCTCTCCAAGGTCACAGATAACAAAAGCGTCTATTTAATTTTCTTCCATTCTCAATGTGCTTATTTATTTAATTTGTACAATGAGCAAGATGTGGTACAAAGTCCCCTTTGGAGGCAGTATCCATGTATCCGACCGTGCTCTCCGTGTATCTATATCTTCATTGGGTGCCAACTCTTCTCTCCATGGGCTTTTGTTGTTGTTATTCTTTATTGAGCCTATGTTGTTTGTTTGTTTGTTTTATATAATCTAATGTATATAATAATATTCTAATGGAGATAGGGGATTATATGATTTGTTCTATTGTTTTTATAAGAGCCTCTGTGTTCTGCACCCTGTAGTGGCAATCACTACATAGTGGCAATTACTTTTAACATTCACTTTTTTTTTTTGAAATTTACATTTTGTTATTTTAAAGATTTTATTTATTTATTTGAGAGAGAGAGAGAGAGCATGAGCAGGGGGATGGGCAGCAGAAGAGGGAGAAGGCCAAGCAGACTTTGCGCTGAGCTCAGAGCCCAACTTGGGGGTTCAACCCCAGGACACTGAGATCATGACTTGAGTCAAAGGCAGATGCTTACCTGACTGAGCCACCCAGGTGCCCCTGAAATTTGCATTTTAGAAATCATGCACTCCCCCCTCAAACCTTTGCCCTTTGTTCATACAAAATATATCTAATGTGATAAACTGAAACTGTGAAACTATTACGGGGAAAAAGTTTGCAAGATAATAATCAAATACTAGAGAGAATGAAGAACATAATCATCTATACATTTGAAGTGAAAACTAGAAAATGATTTAACCAATTTTGAAAATAAAGCTATGTATTATTTTAAATAAAAGTCTATGTAAAATACAGTGAATTTCAAAGATCTGGTTTGGGTCTAAAAATGAAATATTTAGAGGAAATTGATCATCAAACTCTGTTAAACACAGTTTCTATAATTGCCTGATATCTATTTCAACATTTCCAATAAAGTAAATGGAATGACCAGTGTCAACAGGCAGCATTTAAAAAGCCATTTCTTTGTGATTTAGAATACTTTTGCCACCCCTGGGGACATGCTTTGAATCTGGCAAGAACATTAGCTGATCATGCGACTTGAGTCTGACAGCTTCAGATTTTTAACAGGGGGAAAAAGGCAGAACTAATGGATGTGAATAAGCTTAAAAGCAAGAGAACTTATCAATCACCGTAAACAGCTGTATTTTTGGAAGCTAATAGAGGTACTTCTAAAAACATAAAAAGTCAATAGGTATCTTTCTGGCAACTAATAATTTCAATCAGGTCTTCTTCATTTGTCTCTCCCCCAGCCCCCAACCTGCCCACCTTCTTTTTTTATTCTGTATAATATTCTTGTCAGCATTGATTAACATGAAAACATTCTCTTTACTTGTACCGTTCCACTTTCCAGAAAGGAATAACACAGCATCTAATTTTATGAAAAGATAGCTCAAAAGATGAACGAAGTAAATCAAATTATTAAAATGATTATAATCCATTTTCTTCCCTTTCTGATTGTATAATAGAGAACTTATACACACAATGCTATCTATAATTGGTACATTACTGGGTAATGACTATAACCATCTTTTTATTCAACCTCAGGCACATAACATTTTACATATATATTGCAAAGAGCTTGAAAACATGATTATCTGTTTTGCTTTACAATTATTTCAAAATATTCTACTATTGTATTCCTCCACAGAGACATCGGACCCATTCTTTTCCAGAACAAATTCATTTTAGAAGGGATCACTAGTGTGACAATGATTGAGGAAGCACAATAAAGCCCTGCTTACTTCACTGGAAAAGTGGAAAACATTTAATTTTACTCTCTAAAGGATTAAGATCGGGCTAAGTCATCAGGCCTTAAAACAGTAGGAAGAAAATGGCCTCAGAAGGAACCCCCAAGGCTACAAGCCTGTTTCAAATACTACGATGGCCCTCTCTCAAACTGAGAGGCCACTTTTCCATTAACATAGCTCGACCTCTTTTGGTAGCACTTAAAAGGCATCAGGCTTTCCTCCTATGCATCAATGCACAGCATCTTTTGCAAGGCATAACGCAACACTTAAGGAACGGTCGTGGTGAATTAACTGTTCACCAGAAGAGCCTAACAGTGTAAATGCACTTGCATTAGAATGCGACTAGACCTAGGTGTTGTGGGCAGAACCCACAGGACCTTGCGGTCAACTGTCTAGTTGGTGTGTCTAGGACTTTTTTGGTGGAAGGGAATACTGAGCTAGTTGTTAAAAAATTGATTTTTCCCACACAGAGACAGTAAGATTTGCATATAAATAGGTTAAGTTTAAAGTCAAGTTCAATAGCGTAAGCTCAGATGTCAGCTGCCTGAATTTGAATCTCTGCTCCAACATTTTCTAACTATGTGACTCTGGGGAAGATACTTAACCCCAATAACTCAGTTGTCTCATCTGAAAAAACAAGGACTAATAATTGATTTTCCAAGTCTTTCTTTTTTTTTTTTTTAAAGATGTTATTTACTTATTCAAGAGAGACAGCCAGCAAGAGAGGGAACACAATCAGGGGGAGTGGGAGAGGAAGAAGCAGGCTCCCAGCGGAGGAGCCTGATGTGGGGCTCGATCCGAGGACTCTGGGATCACACCCTGAGCCAAAGCAGACGCCCAACAACTGAACCACCCAGGTGCCCCTGATTTTTCAAGTCTTTCAAAACACTTAGTGTTTACATTAGGTTTGAATCATGTCTTCTGGTCTTTTTCTATTGGATAATATTCCAACAACTATTTTGGAGAGAGAATCTTTAGTATCTGTATTTGTTTTGAAAAAAATGTTTTGTTTTCCTCCTAAAAACAAGTCAGATAGGTTTTTCTACTGAGTAAAGCCACATAAACACATCAGCTTTTTTTTTTTTTAACTTTTGAGTAAGCTAGACTTGTCTGATACGATTTTCACAGATATTGTAATTAAGTATCCAAAATTCTCAGGCAATTCCCATAATTCTTATAAATCCTTATCCGTATCTATCAGATCTAGCTCAGATTTACCCAGAACAAGTTTATCTAGAGTCTCCTTGTCATGAGGACTCTGTCCTGGCCAACTGAGGCAAGACTAATCTGCAGGATTGGTGAAGCAAATGGCTATGTTGGAAAAGTCCTCCTGGCAAAGAACACTGGGTGGCCTCTAGGGACTGCAGGCAGATTCTGAACCTACTGAAAACCTCCAACCAGTGATAGGATCAATCTTATAGCCACAAGGCAATGAATTCTGCCAAAGCCAAAAGAGTTTTGGAAACAGATTCTTCCCTAGTCAAACTTCCTGATGAGAACACAGTCCAGCAAGCATCTTAATTGTAGCCTATGAAGCATGGGGTCTTAACTGAGACCTGGAGGATGGGATCATGCTAAGCCATGCCTGACTCCTGATCCATGGATATTATGAGCTAATAAATGCATGCTGTTTTAAGCCATTAAGTTTCAGGGTGATCTGCTACATGACAACAGAAATTAATACAAGAGGTAATCAAAATGTTTCCTTTTGCTTGATAACATCACATCTCTAAATTATTATTCAAAGTTACATGGTCACACAGATACTGTTTGTGAACTATTTTCATCACTAAAGCAAACAAACAATAGAAATGCAAGAATGTTGTAAAGTGTTTGAATTGTTAGTGAACTTGGAGAAAAAATTAAAAATTAATTAATCTCAAATAATAATACACATCCCTTCACCATTGTTATGCATCTTTAATATGGTACATTGAACATTACATGTTCAATTTATACTACTGATGGACGCTTCCCTACTTTTACAAAATCAAGTTATTGTTGGAAGGAGATGGCCAATGATTAAAATATTACTTATCAATTTAAAAAAATTACTCTGGAAGTACTTGTTTCCTATGTCCTTTATAAGACTATTAGTAAAATGAAAAAAAAATTACTTCTGAATTATGATTCACCTTCTTCCAAAAGAATAGTAACTCAACATCTGATTAAGTAAACCAAAAAAGTAGTAAGGATTAATTTGTAAATGCCCCTTCAGATTCAGACTGACTTATTACTAAAAATATTTTTTTAAAAACCAGCACTTTTTTAAAGATGACTGGATTATATTGCAACTATCTGGTCAGTAAATGATAAAATGCCATTTCTATGCACCCACCTGCCCTGTGGATCTTTTGTTTTGTTTTGTTTTTTTAACGTGCCTTCAAGGTTAACAACTGACTTTTGTTAATGATATGATTAATCTGCCCGTGCCTAGCAAAACAGACAATCTGCATATCTCACCTCAGCAAAGCTGCTTCAGCTTGGACTGATCTTTGGTAAATACTTCTCCTAGAAAAAAAGAAAAAAGAAAAAGAAAAAAAAAATGATACGTCTAGTAGATAGCTACAAAGGAAATCTTCTGTCCTCACGGGATCATACCTTGTAGAGAGTGTGCTTGGTCCTCAGACAAAACCTATCAAATGTAGATGTCACTCCAAAGATGGGGAGCTTTATTGTCTGTCATTTCTAATAATGTACCAGTTTTATTGAAATTCATATATGTGCATATATATATAATTTTATATTTTTATAATATATTTAAAATTTTTATATATGTAACAATCTTTAACACATATACTATATTATATTACAAAGATTTTACAGATACTAAGTTCTATCTTATTTCAAGTCGGCACAACGTGTAAGGAGTCACAGATGTAAGAAGCAAGGATAAAAGAGAAAAGAGCAAAGGTATTTTATACACAAAATAAACAACACAGTCATTTTTTTGCTGCTGGATTTTGGTCCTGTTACTGAACTGTTCTAAGCCACGATGTACACAGTTGTGAAATAGAGATAATAAAATGATTTATCTCACAAATCTGTAAATGAGTTAAAACCTGAAAAATCTTTGGGCCCAGCCTGGTACCATAGAAAGAGCTCAAAAAATGTTAGCGGCTGTGGGGGGATTTCTATATGCTATATATTAGGAGTTGAGAGGCACTATGCTTAATAGATTGGATATGCTACTTTGCATTGTGCTTGGAAGGTTGAATTGTCTTGTGCAAAGATTTATATAAATGTAAACCAGGTGTCTCACACTTATTCAGCCTTCAGGGGTGGGTCATGCTTGCCTTTAATGCCTAAATAGCAATAGTCCATATCCCTTTGGGTATTATGGCAGAAAAATCTAGTCTTTTATGGGGTTTCTTTACCCAAGTATTTCGGAGAATCCCCTATAAGTGCTTACATAATCCCACAACTTTCTATGTCATACTTGCTGCTTGCCCCTCAGCGAACTGTGTAACATTCTTCCACATTCAACCTTTGTTTTCTTTGTCTGGCTTCCTTGGGCAGATACTGCTCCCTCTCACTATATGGCATCACTTCAAGATTGGACCCTGTCCTTTAGTCCCCAACAACAAAGCTAAAATCAAGTTTTCACGGGGCACGACTTTCATAGAAGCTTACAGGACCCAACATAGACATCCATACAGAACACATTGCATTAGTCAAGTTTTGACTGCATAATGTTTTATAAACCACCACAAAAAATAATAATTAAAAAAAATAAACCTCCAAAGCTCACAGGCCTACAACAATAGTCAGTCCTTGCTCCTGGCCCTGTTGGTCAGCTGTGGCTCAGCCGGGGCTGCTGGGACTGGCTAAACATAGCTCAAGGACATGAATTATGTCTAGCTCTGCCGCAGGCGTCTCCTCGTTCCAGGACCCATGTGACATGGCTCATGTTCTTCTCCTGACAAATGGCAGAAGCACAGGAGGCTGAGACATATCACAGGAGTTCACTTCAAGTCCCTGCTTATCATGTCTGCTAAATTTCCAGTGGCCAAAGCAAGTCAATCAGCAAGACCAGACGTGATGGCCAAGGGACGTGCAATCAACATACCCTTCGGGAGGGTCTGCAAAGTCACATGGCAAAGGGGATGGAAGTGGCATCCTATTAATGAAGGAATGAGGAGTGGAGAATAGTAAACTGGACATCACCTATGTCTGCTCTAAGACTTCTTAGGCTAAGCCCTATCCACAGGGGTTTCATAATGGTCATCCCTCCCCACTCTTTTGGCATTTTATAAGGACCAAATTACCAGTGCAAGCGCCTTTGACAGATTTCTTACCAGAAAGCTTTTGTAGTGTCCAGAGAAGAGTATACGAGTTTATGGATATTATAGTGTCGCCTTAGAAATAGTGTGTCAAGGTGGCATTATACTGATGATAAAAAAAAAAAAATCTTTTACAATGTTAACAGATCATGGCACATGTTTTATTCCTAATTTTTTAAAACTGACATGTTTCTGAAAAAATGTTTGTTTTGTTTGGAGAACCAAATAACTCACTTTTTTCCCCTCTCCCAAACAAAGCAACAGTGAACACACAATGGTGAATTCAAGCTGATTCTATGGGAAAGGCACCTTGTTGGCTGCTTGAATTGGCAGCCTTTCTTTACTTCCAGTCATTTATATGTCTGAGAAATATTAAGAGATCTAGCCTCCGCCAGGATTCCCCATTGCAAAATGTTTCAGGTAATGGAACCGAAAAAGGGTTTGGCTAAGTTAAGAAACCTCAGAGGCAAGTAGGCTGATGAAAGCCAGCAAAGGGAGGTGAAAACAATGTGCCTGCTCTATGGGTGATAACTGCAGCTCTCCTCCAGTGACTGGGAGGATCTCTGCTCTTCTGGGTTCTTTAGGAAATGAGCCCATGCCCGGCAGAGTTACTGTGATGAACAGGTTGCCTGCACAAAAACATATAAACCGAGACACGAGGGGAAGAACGAAGAAGGGTTGCACTAGAATGGACAATTCTGCAACCAGTAGAAGAGATTGCTTCGAGATGAGATGGGTAGGTACACTGAAGTAAACACAGAAAGCCAAAGGTGAGTTCATTTGCCGAGAACATTCCAAAGTACCAAGCTGTGATCCTGGCAGCTTATGGGTTCTCAGATTAGCCAATTTGTGTTGCCGAGGTGTCTGTCCTTCCCTGCGCTCTCAACTCCAGCCGAACCCCTTGGGTGATCACTGGGAGCCTTTAGCAGCACACTGAATCACAGCCACGTTTACAGTAAAGCACAATAGTCTGCAGCATACGCTGAAAGAATACCCGGAAGTTGGAATAAGAGAATTTTATTTTATCTTTTTAAAGATTTTATTTATTTATTTGAGAGTGAGAGTGAGCCAGAGAGCACAAGCAGAGAAACAGTAGAGGGAGTGGGAGAAGCAGGCTCCCTGCTGAGCAGGGAGCCAGGACAAGGGGATCAATCCCAGGACCCTGTGATCATGACCTATGCCGAAGGCAGACGCTTAACCGACAGAGCCTCCCAGGTGTCCCCCAAAATAAGGAGAATTTTATTTTCATCTTGTTAGACAGATAAACCTGAGAAGATTTGTGTTTATACAAATATGTACTGGCGACAAAGTCAGGAGTCAATAATAACAATATTTAAAATTTAAAAATATCCATGGATGAAAAACAATAGGAAACCTAAAAGTCGAATATTCCATACAAATGAACTTATCAAAAAATACTTTTAGCAGAGCTTACTTTAAATTATTTTGAGAAAGAATATTTACATTAGCCATGCACTTGTATGTATATCGTCTTTTCCTGCTCCCAACAAAACAGCAGAAGCAGAAAAACGTGGAACCTGAGATCATTCAGTGTTAGTAAACTCCCCAGTGGTTTCCCTAGAGTCTGATATACTTCTTGGGAAATTGGCAAATTGGTTTCGGCTCTAAAACACAGGAACCTTCACAAAATCTGTTCCTAAAAGTCTTCCCCGCATGTGGTTTGATCCCCCAGAAATGCTATTTTGGATGAAGCGGGCTGCGGTTGGCGAAGGCTGAGCAGGAAGCAAGGCTGGTCTCTGAAAAGAGCCTTGAAGGCTTACTGAAGAGAGAGACACAGAACGAAGAACCCCAGATTCTATTTTACAAAGGCAGAAGCAATTGGCATTTCCCCTCAACAGTGCAGTTGAGGGAAAATGATGTCTTCGGTAGGAAAACAACAACAATGAAGATGACGAAAAATGAAGAGTTAATTAGGTAGGAAAGAAAAGAAAATTTATGTTTTGTTATGTTCTGTTTTTCTCTAAAGACATACCCTCTTCAAAACTAACATTCATTCATAGAATAGACCAGACGTCCTCGTATGGCTGTACCAATGGAACACTCAGGGCTTTAGAGGGGATGGACCGCCATGACAAGGATAAGAAGAATGGCTAAAGTTTGATTTTTCCTTCCCTTCTGCTGGGGAAACCTTAATGGGCTGGCTGCTGGGGGAAGCTGGCCAGTGGGTGATGGTGGTAATTCAGTGGAAATCAACAATTAGTCATGCCTGGCATGGTGAAAAAATGAAATTGCATAGAAAAATGAAAAGACAAAGTATGAACTGCAAAACACAGAAGCAAAGAGGCTGCTTTCCCATTAATTCACCAAGGGGATAAGCAAAGTGCGTTTCCATATGCCAGAATCCCAAACACAGCCTAGAGTCTGGGAGGCTGGCGGGATTTTCCAGTCACCTGCAGAGTACAGGCTAAATTCCTCTCCCTTTCAGAGGCAAGACCAACTATGTGTGATCTGGTGTGTCGACATAAAGGCACATCTAATTTGTGTTGTTTAGGGCGCCTAGAGATTTCAGTTAATGTGCAAGAGCAGTCTCTTCTAAAGTATAACATTGTTCTTTTCTTTTTTCTTTTCTTTTCTTCTTTTTTAGAGAGGGAGAGAGAGGCAGGGGTGGAAGGGGCAGAGGGAGAGAGAGAACCTAATGTGGGGCTCCATCTCACATCCCTGACATCATGACCTGAGCTGAATTCAAGAGTCAGATGCTTAACCCAGGCGCCCCTATAACATTGTACTTTCAATTCCTATTCTTCCTTATTTGTCCACGTTTGACAAATGCACCCTTCCGTCACCTTCATTTCTTCCCCCCATACTCTTGCTTCTGATGTTTTCCCTCTTTTGTTTAGTTTCTTCAAGTGGAACTTCTATTTCCTTGAGTGGACTTGTCAAGAATTTCCAAAATCACTTTTTCCCCCATTCTAACATAATTTCACATTTAAGTTGGTTTCTCAAATGATCCTCTTCTTGCAATCACGTTTCATTTCTCTCCTATTCTAGCTAGCATTCCCGATGGAGAATGTCAGGTTGCACAGTTGACTGCCCATTGACTATGGACCAAAGGGTCATTCCATTGTCTACTGTGATACTCCCTGGAATGCTTGAATCTAGTAATTTTATTCAAAGTCATAAGAACAATGTTTTATTTATATTAAAATGTCATCAATGTAAGTGAATATGCATTTCAGAAAGTCTTTCCTCATGTTCCTTTGTATGCTTTTTCATAGGTGGGAAGTGATAACACATCTTGCTGCACAGTGATTCATATCTTATATTTAAATTCCATAGGACAGAAAATATTCTTTGAATAGATCACCTGGGTCCAAAGAAATTCTCAAGTATGACATCTACTACCCACAGCGTGTGGCCACCCTTTACAGTTGTTCCCCCAAATTTAATACAGTATCTTAATATCATATTAAAAATGGTTTCTCAAATAAATGTCTAAATTAAGGGTATACACAATCAAACTCAATTATGAAGAAGAGAAGTAATACGTTGGATTGCTATTTGAAATCAGAACTTACGGTAGTTAATGACTTTTTTCAATCACATTTCTATGCCCTTTTCTGGTCATTAAATCCCCTTTTTTCTTCCAGAGGAAAAATGTAACAAAATCAAATACATAGGTTATAATAATTTTCTATTCCTATGCATATGCATATATGCGTGTATGTTTATGTACATATATCCAAATACATAATATTAAAAAGTTAGTCTAGTCATTCAAAATAAGAAGTTACCAGCCCTAAAGAACACTGAAGATATACACAATTTCTTTCAAACTGAAAAGTGGTAATTCATACTTAAATGTCTTCAACACTTTAAAAATTGTCATCTAAGGGTCCTGCCTGTGCTCTAAAAATGTCTATAATAGAGTTTAGTACCTCTTGTGTAATATTGTATGCATTGCATTTTGTTACACTTATTATACAAATTGAAATGAATAATAATTTGCAGTTTTACATCCCATGAATATTTTTTAGTATTCTCTAGCAGTAGTTAATATGCTAACCAACTTTACTGAAAGGCATACAGATGTGGAAGAAATCTATCTGGGGACTTTAATTATCACCTTGTCAAATTCAAATTATTATCTTGTGAGTTCATTTCCATAAAGTATTCCCTTTGCTGTTCCATGATTTAACATGTGTCTACTTTTTCTTATCTTATTTGTATCTATCTGGAGGCTCTAATCCTTTCAAAGGAGATACTTCTCTGTCAGATTGTGATCTTTACCATAAAGGATTTGGTCCAAAAATTTTTTATAAACACTTCATTTTGGCAGAAGAAAGGTCTGTACAACATATGAGATAGTCTTACTATCAATAATGCCTCACACATCAGATTGAAAACTAATTTTTACAAATAACATTCACTTCAGGGAGATACTAAAAGAGACTATGATTTACCAGACATCATTTGAAAGACTGTCAATGCTACAGGGTAGGTTACTGTAGGATTTGGAAGATTTTCAGGACCTACAAGATTAAGCAATAAATAGATGGGTTTGGTCATTTATGGTGAGACATATCTTTTGAGAGGAAGTGGAAGTAGAGGCAAAAGAAACAATGAAATATAGGTTTCCCTTCCCTGTTGGGAGTCAACACATTTCTAGACACGGTTAGGGTTTGGGTGGGGGTGGGGAGAAGGAAAGGTCAAGGTTTATCAGAGAAAACAAACTTTAGTTCATTCCCTTTATCATTCATAAAGAGTCAGAACTCAACACAGCTATTTACCCAGTTCATTAAGTTGTAGGAGATTTATCTTGAATCAAAATCAAAAGTTAGAACATGTTTGAAAATGCTGGGCAGTTTCTCTAATAAGATAGATAAAAATAATATCTTGTTTTGACTTTCACATAATTTTGAAAGCTTTCACTGGAAAGATTTAGTGTCGTCAAGTGGTACCCTCAATTATTATTAAAATGTGTTAAAGTATATCTTCAAATATTTCAATAAGCATTGCAGTAAGAACCTCTATCATCACGGGTCATGGGCCCAACCCCCCAAAAATTCCAAATGAAGGAATTAAAACACTTTAACTAATGAGGTAATGGCCATAAATTAGTGCCTGAGAGATCTCACTCCCTTAAGGTCCAAACCCAGAAATACACCTCACCTCCAAGGGTTTGTAACAGAGGCTGATTTCCTCAGGTAAGAGCATATATCAGGACGAGGGTTTAATACCATGTGCTAGAGAAGAGAAAAGGGCACACAAAGTCTGTTGCATTAAGGAAAACACCTCATCCCTCTGAAGAGACATCCTTAAAAAGAATGAGAAAAACAGCCAGAAAGACTTGGCTTACGATAAAGCAAGTCGGGCAACAGTAACAAGACTGTAAGCCAGACAAAAATCAATCTAATTATCTTCCTCGAAAAGGACTTCGCCATTAGCATGTCCATTTACCCTGAGATCTGCAGCGGTCATCATTAGATATTTACTTCCGAAATGTATCTGGAGACTATCCATGTTGAAAGCGATAAATTAAAGTAATAGAAAATATTATTTTTTAAATAAACAGGATGGGGCGCCTGGGTGGCTCAGCCAGTTAAGTGGATCCCAGGGTCCTGGGATCCAGCCTTGTGTCTCGTTCCCTGCTCAGTGGGGAGCCGGCTTCTCCCTCTCCTGCTCCCCCCGCTTGTGCTTGCTCTCTCTCCATCAAATAAATAAATAAATAAAATCTTTAAACAAACAAACAGGATAATCAATAAAAAAGAAATCTAGTGTTATAGAGCCCTTTTTGCCAAAACTAACATAGTTCTTTTCCATGGTCTTTATCAGGCAGAAACATGTAAATTTCCACCACCTATTATCTGCTTATTCATACAACATCTCTTCATCGTATAAGTATCTTGACTGGCATTTTCTCTCCTTCCTTCTCGAGATGTAGTCTGATGCTCTCAAATACGTTTGGATTAGCTGCCATGCATTTTTTTTTTCTTTCCAGGCTGCCTTGTCATTAATGAACTTACTCAGACCTCAAGAGGAGCAAAAGCTAATGTTGTCACCATGGTTGCAAAGACCACTATTCTAATAAGCCCTCTAACTTCTCTACAAAGTTGCATATCAGACAGACCCTGTTTCAGATTTGAAAAAATAAAATAAAACAGCTATCTTCTCAACTGAAAGCAAACCAAGCCTAGGCCACCAAAGCAAACAGGTTTTTGTTTTTTTTTTCCCCCTAAAAGGTACAATTTATATGAATTTGAGAGACAGATCTCTCTTCCTTACAATTTCATGTACAGACTTCTGGGTACCTTGCGAATCCAATTCCCTTTAAAGAAATTCTGCGATTCCAGCTTCTTATCTGTCTCCTCATTGTATTCTATTTTCTTTTCTTTCAAATTTCCTGAACCTTCACTTAATTCCGCCATGGTAAACTGCTGGGTTTCCAAGGGTGAAACCATCGCCCCATCATTTTACAACATGTTAGACGTAGTGACTGAACCACAGGTGAAATATAAACAAAGAAGCAATTAGGTCTGCAATCCAAACCTGCCAAAAAGAAACGAGGAGGAGAGTGAAGACAGCTCATGCCACAATTCATTTGCATATAACCCTTTCTTACAACCCGAGCAATCAAAGTTAGTTTAAAACTACTCTTATATGTTTGTAAGAAACTTTGAAACTTTTTTTTTTTTCTATGTGAAACGTAGAGCATCGAGCTGGAGTAGATGAGGAACCCAGGACGACTCTGGAAAGCACTTCTCACTAGAGAAGCTGATGGGAGACTTAAACTTTTGAAGTTTCTGCAAATTTCCCGCAGCAAAGTGGGGCCAAAGGGGGTGAGGGTGAAGAGTGTGATTTCCTTAATTTAATTTAGCCTTGAGAGGCATTTGAGATATTTATCTTTAACTACATCCGAGACTAATAATTACAACAAATACAAGCATATACAGCTGAGATAAATAAAAACAGCTGTGAATGCATCTGAACGTGCAGAAATAATAGAGCTGTCACCTGTGTCTATTTTAAATTAAAGCTTTGCTAAATGCAGTCCTTTGTAATTCTGCGCCAAGTGGTACTTTCAGGGCACATGTTGGAGAGACAGCAGTGAAATGTTTAATCCACATTCCGAGTACTGATAATTTGTAGTTTGCCCCCGTTCCTCCGCGCCTCTGCGGTAAAGAGAACCATTGACTTCTGCCAACTGACAAGCAATCAAGCATAAAATACTAGTAGCAGACATACCCATGGAGTAATTCCTGCTAATTCTTCCCCCAGGGCTCTTTCTGTAAGGAAGCCATTGATTTGGACTTGTTTAGGTGCATTTTCCAAAGTGATCCCTTTAAAGGAAAGTTTATATTCTAGACTATCTCAGATAAGGAACCTAAATTCAATTGCATGGCTTTGGTGCAATGAATCAGGCTTCTCAAGCTTTCCAAGCTGAAGTTTTGCCTTGGGATTTGTTTCGTTTAAGGTAGTTTAAGGCCAATGGAGGACAGAAAAAGTATAATTTTTTTCCTCAGTTCTAATTTATGACCCAAGAATGATTTTAAACGAAGTGTGTGATGAAGATAACTCTAGGTAGTAAATATAACGAACAGTATTTTTACATTTTATGCTCTAAAGGAAAAAAAAATCAATCCAAGCGCAAATATTATGAGCCATTCAGTATTTGTACAATTCTGAAGAAGCACTCCAAGGGATATTTGAAAGAAAAACAGCAAGCCTCCAGTAAAAAAGCAAAGACTAAAATAAATAACATTAACTGAGTGAAAAAAAAACCCAAAAACACCATATTCATCCATATGTGCCTCTGGGGTATAAACAAATGCTCCAATTAAAAAAATTTAAGAAGGAGGTTTAAGTTTTGCAATCTTTTATAAATTCTTGATTCTTCCCCTTTACACCTACAACAGGAGCACCAAAGGAGTGCTTTAGACCATTGCCCTGGCTGGGTTAGCTCAGGACAGGAGGGCACAGGATAAATGGTGTCAGGCCGAAGCTGGTGAATGAGGAGTAGAGAGCAAGGGCCATGAAAACACCTTAGAAGTGACAGCGTTTCTCTCACATGTGACATCATGGAGTCACTTGTACTAACAGTGGCCATCATTTCTTGAGTGCTGATGCCATGTGCCAGGCATGATGACAGTGATTTGTTCATTCCTCACAATTATATTACAATACAGGGTGCTATATTTCCCCTACTGTACAAAGACGCAGAACCACACGGTCGTCACATCGCTTGTTCAATGCAAAACAACTATGAGGCAGTAGAACTTGGATGTCAAACTTCCGGGTAATCTAACTCCCGCTACCACATTTTGGCATTGGACCAGCAGCATCAGAATCATCTGAGAACATGTTAGAAATGGAAATTCTGGGACTTCCCATATATCTGATTTGAAACACTGGAAGGGAAGCCTAGAAACCTTCTAAGTGATTCTGAAGCACCGTGTAATCTGAGAACTGTCCACGATTTCACTGCCACCAGTGTAAGCAAAATGGCGATTTTATAAGTGTCCACTCAACCAATTGAAATGGTTCTTCATGGAATGGCATACCAAGGAGACTGGGCTTATTGGGCAGTTAGGATAATTATTATCCCACTGAATTAGTGGTGATCATAATTGCTTTGTAGGGACATTGTACATTGGAAAGAAAAGAAGGTAGCCCTTCAGAGAGTACAGATGTTAACAAATAATAGCCATCAAAAATACATTCTCAAAATGCATTATATTTTCTAAGCTTTTGTCATTCTGGATTGATCACATACTTCAGGATATTTACCAACTAGCAATTTAAAAAGAATCCATCGATACAGCTTTCCTAACAAGATATTGTACATGGAAAGCAACTGAAAAATTACCCCAGTGTTTACCAGATGCTAGATCTGCCCAACTGACTCCGAGTGTTCTAAGAATCAGGAGGAGAGGTGACTTTTCAGAAGAAAAGACAGAGACACAAAGACCTTGACTTATGACTTTATCAAATAAAATTATGTGATGACTTATGCACCTTCCCATCTGTAATGGTTAATTTCACGCCAGCATGACTGAGCTATATGCCCAGTTGTTGGGTCAAATGCTAGTGCAGATGTTGCTGTGAAGGTATTTTGTCGATGCGATAAATAACTACGGTCAGTTGACTTTACATAAAGGAGACTCACCTCCATCATGTGGTAGGCCACATCCAATCAGCTGAAGACATAAGAGCAAAACTGAGGTTTCCCAGAGAAGAAGGAATTCTACCTCAAGACAGTGCCCTAGAAATCCTGCCTGAGTTTCCAGTTTGCTGGCCTGTCCTGTGGATTTTGAACTTACTAGTATTCATCACCCATCATATGAGCCAGTCCCTTAAATAAATCTCTCCCTCTCTCCCTTCATCTCCCACCCTCTTTCCCTCCCTCTCTCTGATTCTATTCCTCTGGAGAAGCCTAACTGGTATACTCTCCAAGCTGAAAACTCCTTTTGGATGATGGCCAGTTCTGATTTAGTCAATGTTGGGTCCTGGTGCCCAGCACAAACCCTAGAACCCCAGCCATCAGTCAAAGATTTTTCCTCCAAGTTGCTGTAGCTCATATAAGAAGCACTTGGAAATTCTGACACTGGGCAAAGACCTGGATTTGAATCTAGGATTCACCCTGGCTTCACAGAGCCTCAGTGAACTGGGGTAAATAAACATCAGGAAGAGTGTCTGTGGGGCGCCTGGGTGGCACAGTCGTTAAGCGTCTGCCTTTGGCTCAGGGCGTGATCCCGGCGTTATGGGATCGAGCCCCACATCAGGCTCCTCTGCTAAGAGCCTGCTTCTTCCTCTCCCACTCCCCCTGCTTGTGTTCCCTGTCTTGCTGGCTGTCTCTATCTCTGTCAAATAAATAAATAAAATCTTAAAAAAAAAAAAAAAAAGGAAGAGTGTCTGGGGCACCATCGCTACTACGCAAACCTCAATTGTTAACGCCAGGTCTCCATGTTGTCAGAGTATTAGCCCTAAGAGCACTGAGGGTCAGGAACAACATGCCAGTGTCTTTATATACAAATGTTCTCTATCCTGCTAACTACTTAATTCAGTACATTCTGCTTTCCTTAGTTATTAAATGAGGACCAAATAGCAAGATTAGGCAATTTGCCGGATTTCCCACTGGAATGGGATTTAAATCCATGACTTTCTAATTCCAAACATTCTATTCCTCTGCCTCCAGGAGATGGATCTATCATTTTGACCCTTCTTGGGCATCTCATCCCCACCCATTCCCTGAGCAGCCAGCTGGCTGGTCTGACCGGTGATACTGATTCTGTTCCTCAAAGGAGACAGAGGGATGCAGGGGAAATAATGCCCAAGTTTCAATGGTGACTACAACTCAGCCCCTCTCCTAGTTCACCTTGCTAATTGGGTTCACATGTGAAATTACACTTCTAGACACGAGTTTTTTCAAATGTGCTTAAAATATACAAATGGCCTTTCAAAGCGCGGGTTCAAATCTTTAGGATTCGTTTGTTCATAATTGATACGGATCATTTGTGAGAAAGGCAAGAGATAAATAACATTAAACATGTATGCATGGGTGAATAGAATACATTTTTGAATGCAGTCATCTTAAAATTAAATATGATATAAGCAAGGAACAGAATTATTTTGATGTCTTTAGAACAAGCACCACAGAGAATTGCTTTATAAAAAGTTTTTGGTTTTGTTTTCTTTTTACATTTTTATGAGTGACTATGGCACTATTATACTAGTCCAGAATAGATTTTTTTTTTTAATTGAGACATCTCTGGAGAAAAATATATTGAATTAATACTAATTTTTTAAGATCCTTGGGAAGCTGCGTAACATAATGGACCAATTTTTTTAGACAGAATAAATGAGTTTGGGGTCTGAAGTGAGGCCCGCTCAACTATTCAGAAATGGAGTTTCCTTAGTCCTCTTAGTGTCTCTGCCTATGTTTCTACACAGATAAAACAGGAGTAACATCCAGCCCACAGCTTTGCTTTAAGCCTTTGTTCTCACATTTTGTCACTGGTAGACAGCCCTGGGGTGATTTAAAAACAGCCCAAACCAATCTCTGAGAATGGGATCCAGGCATTAGTATTTTTTTTTTTAATCTCTTCATGCTTATCAAACTTGGGTGCACATTGGAATCTCCTGATAATTTGCTAAAGCCTTTGCTGCGGGAGCACAAGGTGAAGACCACTGATTAGAACAGTGTTTCTCAAACTTCAGTGTGCATAAGGATCATGGAGGATTTTGTTAAGATACAGATTTTGATTAATCAGGCCTGTGGTGGGCGAAGACTGTGCCTTGCTCACAGTCCCCCAGGGGCTGCGGCTGCTGGTCTGCAGCACACATGTCGGAACATCAAGGGCGAGGATGGGGAACAGAGCTGGTTGCAGGTGTGCAGACATATTCCTCCCTCATCCTCCAGCAGCCACCTCCATCCACACACTCATCTGTGTATGCTGGGCCAGCATTACCACCTTCCATCCGCACCATGATGCAAAGAAGTCTGGAAAGATCTGGTTTAGAAGTGTAAGTAGACAATCTTATTTAAACAGTTATTAGCACACAGTAGCTGTTCAATAAATATTCATCCACATACATTGAAAACTGTCTGCCTTCAAAATGGTACTGTAGTAATTGCCTCATTCTTTTAATTAGACTGAAGAAAACCCAGCTGGCCTGCCCCCACCACAATGATTCCACACTGAATAGGTAATTAGGTTGGCTTTAAGGAATGGCGGCAGAGGGGAGGAGGGCAACACCCTCCTTTTGTTTGGTGTCTTCATACCCTGTGTGACTCTGGGAGTCCCAAGGATGTAGGGGTTCTCTGGAAATACCATAAAATTATATTCTTTATTAGAACCTCTTGATAAGAGATCTCTATCATCAGGACAAACTTCCAAATCAATCCTGAGAGTTACATCTGCAATGGTGGCCCCCAGCGAGGGTTGTAAATCCTGAAACTTCCCCGGGGGGGATCTCAGAAGGAGTATCCCAAGTAATCATGAGGTCTGCAGCTCCACCACTAATCAGCACTGTGTCCTGAGATAAATTACATAATTTGTTGAGTTCTCAATTACCCCATTTGTAAAGTGAAAGTAATATCTTCCCTGAATAATTCACAGGAAGAGTATAGAGGAAAAAACAGATATAGTAAGTCCGAAAATTAGAGAGCTGCATAATAACACATTGCCACTGTGATCATTTATATTATTTATACTCAAACAGAATGGAAGCAGCATGCTATTTATATTGGTTTCTTCTGGCTGCTAAGTATATTCCTAGGATGATTTTGCATCAGAATTACTGTGCTAAAATAAGTAAAGGTTGCATTTTAGGTTACTTCTCACCCATAATCGTGAAGAAATATCTTTAAATCTAAGTTTTTTTTATTAATTTCGCTCATCATCAATAATAACGTTTGTTGAGAGAATAAGCAGATTGCGAGGATGGTAGCGTAAAGTTCTACGCGGCAGTTCCGGAGCACTTGAACGCTCATGTTAACACGGCCACGTCACAGGCAATCATGTCTGTTTAAATTAGACACACTTACATTAACTAACTTCAAGGGTACAAATGAGTCACATTTCCAGAAAATTCCTACACTAACTTTAAGTTTAGATGTAGATGGTAAGAATTAATTTTACAGTAATTCACTAGATTAACTAATTTCTTAAGCTTGAAGGGAGTAGCAGGGTCACAATGCCTTTATTTCTCTTCCATTAAATATTTTTACACATTAATACATCTTTCCAAGTTGAAATAGATTGGTCCACACATTTTTATGTAAATGTTGCAATGACTTCATCATCACACGTTGTCTTTTTTGTATACATCTTACTGCTCATATGTCTGTGCTCACACCATGACTCCAATGATATGCTATACTGGGAAGTTTGCAGTGGCTTATAATTTTGATGAATAAAATTTTGATCATAAAATTTTTTTTAAAGGGGGATTCTTTACAAATAAGAATTCCACTGTCTGTTCTATGAGCTTGACGGTTTTAGATACTTCATATAAGTGAAATCGTGAAGGATTTGTCCTTCCATGACAGTGTTATTTCACTTAGCAAAGTGTCATCTATGCAGAGGCTAGGGAGGAAACGGGGAGTTACTGTTCAATGGGTATAAGTTTCTGTTATGCAAGATGAGTAAGTTCTAGAGACCTGCTCTACAGCTGTATCTCTATATTTAACAACACCATATGGTTCACGTAAAAATGTGTTGGGCATCCGACTCTTGATTTCTGCTCAGGTCATGATCTCCGAGTCGTGAGACCAAGCCCCGCATCAGGCTCCATGCTGAGTGTGGAGCCTGCTTGAGATTCTCTCTCTCCCTCTCCCTCTGCCCCTACCCCCAACTCATGAGTACTCATGCACTTTCTCTCTCTCTCCTTTTCTCTCTTAAAAAAAAATGTGTTGGGCACCTGGGTGGCTCAGTTGGTTAAGCCTCTGCCTTCAACTCAGGTCACGATCCTGGGGTAATGGAATCAAGTCCCATATCAGGCACCCAGCTCAGTGGGGAGTCTGCTTCTCCCTGTTCCTCTGCCCCTCCTCCTGCTCATGCGCACTCTCTCTCTCCCTCTCTCTCTTGGTCTCTCTCAAATAAATAAATAAAATATTTTTAAAAATATGTTAAAGGGATAGATCTCATGTAAAATGTTCTTACTACAGTAGCATCAAAATTCTCTTGGGACTTTTTCATTTCAATAATGAAAGTCTCTGGAAGTTGACTCAATTGGAGAATAAACTCAATTGAGAATTCTCAGCAGACCTGCCTCTGGAGGCTCAGTTAACATCACTGAGAAAGGTCTGAATGATGGTCAGACAGACATCATAAAATGCAGACTGAGGAACTGCCCCTGAAGCAAGACACATTAGAAATAAAGCAGTGGCTCGAATTTCCAGGAGTATGGAAAAGACAGGAGGATATATCTGATAGACCAAACTCACTTCTTTTGAAAAATCATATCCTTTGACAAGGGTGACCACGGGGCTTCAGCTCTCAGCTGTGACACTCTTGTCTTTCATCTGAGCCAATGCAGGTATTTGGCATATAAATTAAGAAAACCCATCACCCTCCTCCCACATCTTCATCGATACAAAGAAGATTTATACTGTACCTCCCAGCGTTGGAACCCCTCCCTCCCATGACCGACACACCATCAGGGCCATGGCATACATCCTAGGCTCTGCCAATCAGTGCCCAGCAGCTTGTGATGCAGGGAGGCAGGGCAACCACGTTTCCTTGGAGGTGGCAGATGCCAGGTGGGAGCACCAGCCATGGTCCATCAGTGGCTCAACAGGCACCCTCACCACCCTGAAGTTTGGATTGTGGTTGGTTCTTGCCCCTGGTTTTCTGGTCTGCCTTCCTATGTAGAATCTGTCTGTCTGTGAAATTCTCCAATACCCTTTCAATAAAATATATCTCCACTACAACTGCCCAGAGACAGTTTTTAATGTTCGTAACCATTTGTGGTTCTGATGTTTGTTAACTGTGTAATGTTTAGTTAGAACTAAAATGGTCCCTCGAGAAACTGTAGGAGGTGGGGGTGGGGGTGCCTTTCACCACATCTTGGGGTCCTGGAGCATGTACACAAGTCAAATCAAATGTTTCTATTTTAGTGGATCCCAGGAAGAAAATGTTTGCATTTCCAGTGAGCTCCCACAGACATGGATTGATCCCTATGGTTCTTCTTCACATGCCATGTCAGGCACAGCCCTGACACATAGCAATAGGTCATGAAATGTTAGCTAGGACTACGTACAAATAATCTAAACTTCACAGATTTACACCTGCAAAGCTTCCAGTGAGGTGTGTAAACCCTGAAACTTCAGTTATATGCCTTTTTCTTGCTTCCCAGACTAAGTTCTCCAATTACAATTCTTGACCCTTTGATAAATATCCAGATTTACATCTCAAATATCTGTTGTTGTTGTTGTTGTTGTTGTTTTTCTTAAGACCAAATATGTTAACTAAAGTGGCTTTAAAGAGGCTCTTTTTTTGACCAACAACTGGTACCTGACGGGGGTGGCAGAGTATAATCTCCCCATCCCTGTGGGGAAAATGTAATTAAAACAAAGCAAGAATGCTGTTCATCACGATAAATGACTGCAACAGTAAAAATGTATGCCTTCTTATCTCTCAGGTAGGCTGGGGACGGATAATATAAGAAGTTATTATAAAGCACTTTGCAAATATGAAGTGGAAGAAAAATTTTAAATTCTAACAATAGTTTGACTTGCCTTAGATTCCATGGGGGATCATTTATTTTCTGTTCCAATAATTTCAGGAGTTTCCTGTAGCTCCCTCCCTTGATGCACACCAACATTGATAGCAGTCCTATGATTAATTCCTAACAACATAATGCCATTTTCTTGTACAATTCCAGACTTCTATGTCCCATGAGGGAACTGTTGGCAAGTGATGTTTCTGTGTGCAAGCTTCCCTTTATTTGCACTTTCCTGATATCTTAAACTTCCCTTAAAAGCTAACCTGGAAGGTGGCAACTTTCAAAGACATTCACATAGAAAGTTCCAGTTCCTTTCAAGTTCCTCTCTTTTTAGTAGTTTCCCCGTGGTCAAAGAGATAAGCACTCTGCCAGAAGCAAAGTTGTGGGAGCAGAAGGCTGGAGCAAAGGCTGCTCAGATGTCTTATCCCATGATCGTCCATGGCTCAAGCTCACCAAGGAGAGGATGCTGACCAGCCGAGCCGGAGGTATTTGACTGCCCTCCTTTCTCATGCAGCTATTAGAAGAGAAGGGCATGGCGTAATTAGCTAATTCATACTCGATTTATCCATTTATGTGACAGTGCAAAGTTTTCTTTTTGCCTTTCCCACTTTGTGGTTCATTTATTTAGCTTAATGTCTTCATCTGCAGAAAAATGCGGAGATGTGTATTTAATCACTGAGAAGATTAAAGTCAAAACTTAAATTAAAAATGTAATTTTTGGATAATGTTTCATTGTTAAAAGTACCCTCAGTGTTCCTTTATGTGTACGGATAATTATGCATGGTACTATGCTGTGTGTAGACACCCTGTAGTCTCAATTAAATATTATAACTACTTAATGAAAGGCAACAGGGATTTTTGCAGTTAGTAATTATAACCATAACCTGGAATTGAAACTCTCAATTCACCCTCAGACTGCTTAATAAGTTAGAAAATGAAATGGTTGTGGCCATTATGTCTCTGAGGGAACTTTTCATGACAGAAGACTCATTGTAGCAGGATGAGCATTTCCTACAATTGTTTTGGTAAAAGCACGCAAAGTTGTTTTTTTTTTTTTCCCACCTTCATCCTTTTCCTTAATACTGTTAACAATACATTATCTGAGATTTTAGAATTATCAAACATTTATTATTTATTATTATCCTATGTAAAATTAAAAGTCCTCCTTTTCCAATCATCCACGGGTTTTCAGGATTAAAAAGCAAACCTATTATATTAATTGGGTTGTTTTCGTCATAGAAAATAAAACAATAAAGATAGTATATATAGAAAGTGAGCGTAAGCTTAAATTCAAGATTATGCATCTTGGAAACAAGAGGAAAAGAAGTTAATGATAAATTCTTTCATCTTTTGCTTTCCTAATAATGATAGTACAAAATTTAAAGTACAAGCACATTATCCTTTTATTTGAGAAAGCAAAAAATAAATAAATAAATAAGAGCTTTAAAGTAGGATTTCAACAATTCTTTTTCAGACAAAGTTCCTCCCAAACTCATAGAATTTCGTGACTGAAGCAAACTTAGAGTATCTATTACCCAATCCCATAACCCGTGCCCGAACCCTTGCTACTTAATCACAGATTAAGATGCCGCTTCATAAAACTTCCATAAACACAAAAGGAACCTGAAAGCGATACAAGTTTTGAAGAGAGGAACAATTCTTTCAATATCCAATTAGTGGTTTAATTAAGATAGCCTTGACTTGTCCCTTGCTCTACAGTCATCTGGTTTAGGCTTTCCCATTGCAAGGCAGGGGCCTCTCTGACCTCAGCCAATGGGCTGGGCCATGTTCGGGATGAGGCAAAGTTCTTGGCCAAGCATCTGACTCAGTAGGTGCAAATCACACAGAACAGTCAGGCCTGAAAGCTTCTGTGCTAACACTTGACTGCTTACCCGTGGCCTCGTAGTTTGTAATTGAACTTGACATTTTTTTTTAAGATTTTATTTATTTATTTGAGAGAGAGAGAGATAAGGAGAAAAAGCACAACCTGGAGGGGGCAGGCGGGAAGGAGAAGTAGACTCCCGGCTGAGCAGGGAGCCCGGCAGGATGCGGGGCTGGATCCCAGGACCCCAGGATTATGACCTGAGCCACCCAGGCACCCCTGAACTTGATACTTCTAACTTACAAAGTATTTTTTACTTTTCCTTCTAATTCTTTCAAGGACTCTAGCCTCACTGTCTTCATATTTCTGATCAATTCAGGATATATATACACACCTAACTGCTGTTCTATTCCTCTCCAACTTATAGCCATGCATGACCTTCTGTTCTATGTACCTGATTTTCTCAGTTATTAAATAGCTTTTGAATTTTGTGAGCAAGATTCTACTCATGTTATTATGCATTTCCTGGGAGCTTTAAAGTTACAAAAAACAAAAATTCTAAATGGTTATATTGTGATCGGGACTATTTTTTTAAAATGAAAAGTAAGGAAATGAACACAAATAGGAAACACTATGTGGTGTGGTAGGAAAAGCCGTAACTAGAAGTTGGATGATGGTATTTCTTCAAGAGTCACAGCCCTGGGGCCAAAGGAGGAGAACAAAAGGGCCCCCTACCCAATGGGGTCAGGGAGTGTCCTGCATCCCTTGGGAGGCTGATCTAAATGACCTCTCCCTGCACCATGTCCCTTTTGAGTATTTTCAAGTATCATATTTTAGGGCGGGTCAGAGACTGAATGATTTGGGCCAAATCCCTTAACCAACATGTACCTGTCTTTCCAACCCTGATGCTGGGCTGCTAATACCTGCAGGCCCACCTCCTGCTATAATTACGGTGAATCCATGAGACGACTTTGCTGACTTTCTCTCGTGAACTCTAAGTGTGTGCAAAGTATCATAATAATAAATGGTGAAGACTCGAATCTTACAACCAACCTTCCAGCATTAGGATGGAAACGTGTGATATTAAAAACAAAGCCAGAGAGGACGTCCTTCCTTCAAGTTTCAGCTGGATGTGTATGCATTCCAGATTAAATGGCTTATTTCCCAAGGAAAATAAACCTCATGTCAAGCTTTGCAGGCAATCAAATTTCAAAGGAACACACTTCTGTAGAGCGGCGGAATACATTTTTGAGAGCTTAGTGAAATACCATCAGTGATAACTAGAACTATTAATAAGGGTAGAAAGAATAAAGGGTAAAACACGATTCTAGGGATGTTAAATAATGACGACGAACACCATAGTCACTTTGTCGTAGGACCGAAACGACCCAGCGTGGCAAATGTGAAAACAGGAACCAAAACATGTGCAAATGAAACCGACGTGGAGGATAAATAAAAGACAGCAGGTGGAGCAGACAGGACAAGAGGAGCCCTGTCCTGTTCCCGGCCGGGGAAACTACCTGGACTAATAGGATTTGCTCTACCTCGCTGGGGCACTTTGGCCTTGATCTTCTCCATTTCCTGCCCTCCTCCCCGCAAAGCTACAGTGTAGTCAGTGAAGTGGCTGGGACTGCATTATTTTTATTTAGTTTGCATTATTTTCAAAGAATTCTTTTTACAGTGAAGCTAGAAGGCATTCATTATAACAAACGGATATTTAAAGTGATATTTCCAAAATTATCATCTAATAAAGTCCTTAAACATTGACTTAACTACTCAATATTACATTAACCGTTTTCTCAATATTTATTGAACCTGGACGATGAGCAGAGATGCGATCGGAAATCAATCACTCACCTCCCCGCCCTGCCTACTCAGCCCCCACCCCGCTTTGGGGGGCAAACCCCTGCTGCTAAGTATAGAGTAGATGCCACAATGGAGGGGCTCAGTCCCAGGTAATAAAGAGTCCTCCAGTCATTTTCATTCTCAAGAATCATCTCATTTTGTTAATTATAGTCCCTTGTACTCCACAAGAATCAAAACATCAGTATCTGTTTACAGTTACCTTCACAGGGTTTGCCAATCCAGTGGACAAGCAGGAAACCTTCCTATGTTTCATGCTGAGGCCCCCGCCCCCAGGCCCCAGCAAGACTCTGGCTGCCGCAGGGCCCCAGGGAGAGATGGTCGGGGCACTGATGACCTTGTTGACCTGTCCCCTTATAACCTGCTGTTCGATTCCTCCAAAAGTAATGGGACATTCCCTGCTCATCTCTCCAGGGCATACTTGGGGCTCTGCTGGGAGTCCTCCCCATGGCAGGTGATCCCTCATGTGCAGCTCTCCTGGCCAGGATGAATGAATGCATGCACCACGGTCATCCTCCCAAGAGTCCTCCCTAAAATCCTGGACATCTGGTGATGTCCTTCCAGCTCCTTCCTCCCTTCCTTCCTTCCTCTTTTTTTTCCAAGATTGTATTTATTTATTTGAGAGAGAGAGAGAGCACGAGAGGGGAGAGTGTCAGAGGGAAAAGCAGACTCCCTGATGAGCAGGGACTCCACGATCATGACCTGAGCAGAAGGCAGTCGCTTAAACAACTGAGCCACCCAGGCGCCCCTTCTTCCAGCTCTTTTCTGCCAAGTTCCCCTCCTCCGACAGGGCCTTCTTAAATAAGACTGACTTCGACAATCCCAGGCTGAACCACCTCACAAAAGTCACATATGATTCCTAAGAAAAGTGACATTTGATGTGGCCCTGCTGGCAGCGGGAATGCCACGCCTTCCAAGCGGCAGGCTCCTCTCCCTTCCCCCGGCTGTGGGTCTCTCACCCTTTAAAGCTTTCTAGAGAAAATCAACACTTCTGCAGCCCCATAGGTCACACACTATGTTCTCTGACAGGGAGGGGAGGCAGGGGGACTCACACCATGTCTACGGTCTCTCCAAGGGAGGGCCTGCGTCTTCCTTCTTACCCTGCGCACAAGGGTGATGGGGCAACAGGTCTGAAGCCTGGGTTGGGCGCCTCTGTGCAAGTCAGCATTCAGTGTAACTGTGACTCTCTCGAAATCCGCCTGTCTCTTCTCACGGATGATTTCTATTCTCTCTCTCTCTCTGTGTTCTGAAGTTTTACTGTAATTGTGTAAGATTCACAGGTTTTCTTGAATATATTGATTACTGCCATTCGCCAGTTCCGGATACTTCTCAGACATAGTCTATTTCTCTCTCCGCTGCCTTTGGAACACCAGTGAGAAGTAGGTTAATCCTTTACACTCTTTCTTCTGTGCATGTTAGGTTCTCCTTGCCAATCCTCATTTCCTGGCTTGTCTGTGCTTATTCTAGAAGATTCCACCTCTTTCTGTGCAGGAAGTCTCAGTGGTGACTTTCCAGCTGCCATATCTAATTTCATGTATTCTTTTATAGCCAGAGTGTATTTTTAATTTTTTTTTTTTAAGATCTATGTATTTATTTTAGAGAGAGACAGTGCGTGTGAGAGGGGGGAGGGACAGAGGGAAAGAAAGAATCTTTAAGCAGACTCCCCGGTGAGCCCAGAGACTGATGCAGGGCTTGAACTCAGGACCCTGAGATCACGGCCTGAGCTGAAATCAAGAGTCGGACACTTAACTGTCTGAGCCACCCAGGTGCTCCCACTTGGTTCTTTTCAAAATCAGCCTGTTTATTCTTCACCTTTTCTTTTTCCATGATTATACAGTCAGCCCTTGAACAATGTGGGGTGAAGGATGCCAGCCCCCCACACTGTCTGTGTCTAACTTCTGACTCCCCCGAAACTACTAATAGCCCACTGTCGACCTAAAGCCTTAGTGATAACATACACAGTCGATTCACACATATTTGGTATGTTACACGTATTGTATACTGTGTTCTTACAGTAAAGTAAGCCAGAGAAAAGAAAATGCAATTGAGAAAATCATTAGGAAGAGAAAACACATTTACAATATGCACTGTATTTATCAAAACATATCCACATAGAAGTGGGCCTGCACAGTTCAAACCCATGTTGTTCAAGGGTTAACTGTACTTTCAAACTAGTCTTCTACGTTTTAAACCTATCACATATAGTTATATATTATTATTTCTATTCCATTGGTGATTGCAGTAATATCTGATTCTTTAATAGCTTTATTTTCAATGCTTCTTGGTTTTACAGATTCTCACTCATTCTTTCTTATTTCTATAGTGAAATTTGACAGTGAGTGTACACTTTCCCTACAGGAATTCTCTGAGTTCTGGAATAAAATACTCCGAAGAGGATTTGTATTGCTACTGTATACTAAATTTACTTTAAAATATACTTGGAGTTTGTGTGTTTTATTTTGTTTTTGTCATGCAGAGAATGTGAATGTCAGGGCCAGCTTTTTTCTTTTCTGTCTTTTCTCCAGGATTGCTGGGACGTATGTGTGCGTGAGTGCACACCTATGCGTGTGTATGTCTGCGTGTGTACACGTGTGTGCATGTGTGTACCTTCGGTGCGGTATCAAGTTTAAGGATGGGGTGTGTACACTGTGTCACCTGGAGAAATGGGTCGACCTTAGTTTCGGTTCACCATGACACCAAGGATGTAGCCTCTGAGGTTCCAGCCTTACTGAGACACTTTTCCAGATGGGCCCCCTCTGTTTTCAGGCCTTGGACGTTCTGTCTTACTTCTTGCATTCTGAGAGGCCATGCAAACTGCTGAGAAACAACATTTTTGGCAAATTTCCTCAAGGTCAAACCTATTTTAGAATTTTACTTCCCTCTCTAGGTTTCTTTCTGTACATCGTTGTCAAGTGAGAATTCTTTCTTTCTTATACATTGATTCATGTATGAAACATATATTTTCCGCGACTTTCAGGCTTTTTCTTGGTGGAGTGATCAGTGAAGTACCTTGTCTCCTGTATTGTGCAGAAAGGATTTAAATGCAGAGAAATTTAATGAAACCTTGCAGATGAACAAATGCTTCACAAAATGTACTCTTTGTCTGCCCAGTGCCCCTCTGCCTACTTTAAGCTTATTATTAAAATAAAGCAATCGATTGTTTCTATTCCCAGATCTACTTAACTAAATCATGAACTTGCAATTTGACACAGATTCGGAAATAATTTATGTATTTATGTACTGCTTTAAAAATGTTCTGTAAGTATACTGGATAACTGACATATGCAGGTTTTAACAGCAACAGTACAACAGTGAGGAGAAGCTGGTGTATAATAATGAAGCACACTGCATAATTCTTAACAAGTACGTACCAGATTTCCATTTTATCAATTTAACAGATTTTTTTTTTTTTTTAGTGGTGGATGCTTGGCTTTTTTAATTTTTATTTTTTATGAGTTTATGTGGTTGGCTGTATATTAGAATATTCTAATTGCTTTCATTATGGGCATTCTGAACACATTCTGCATGTCCTGTCCCATTATATAGAACCCATCCTTCATGGGTGTCAGTGTTTATAGCTTGAGAAATGCTGCCTCTCCCCATGCAGCGAATGGAACTATTGTGATACTAAACTTCGCTAGTTCCTGCAACATGGTCATTCATACCATGGATGGTTGATAAATGTGTACAGACTGAGTAATCTGTGTAATTAATCTTAATTTCTGGCCCATGAATGCAGTTGGGGAAAGGAAAAGATTCTTATCTGGATCAGGTTCTTTATTTCCAGCTAACGCCTACCTCATATCATGTGCGTTTGCAGATGACAACCGTCACAGTGACATTACGGATGGACCTACATATATTCACGGTCACCGTGAAGACACTAACTCAGGATAAGCTTCCTTGAAGAACACGGTCTTGGCAGCTGAAGCTATTTACTCATGCCTTAACCAAAAATTCTTAAGAAAACATATTTATTCCAGCTTCCCACACTCATAGTGGGCATTATCCACACAACCACTATTGAGACATGAAGTCCCTACAAATTTCTAATGTCCAAGTCCCGCTAAGCACTCAGCATCAGTCTGGAAAATTGAGCTCAGTTGTGCAACCTTATCCCTAATCTGCTTCTCTGCCTGGCCTCCTGAGTCCTGTTCCACAGAAGCCCCTCTGATTTCAGTGTACCCCACATTCCAACTCCAGTCCTCCACCTCAAGGGGGTCAGAAGATACTCTTTCGGTCTACTTCACTGAGGAAGGTGAAATCCACCTCACCTTCCCAGTTCCCACCAACGAGTTTGCAAATCCTGGCAGTTTTCCTCCCTCCCTCTTCCTCTAGAATCCCCTCCTTTTCCCACGTGTAATTATGGTGGCTGAGACGGCAGAAAGGCACAGACTACAATATGACTAAAGGCTCCACAGTCATGGCAGCGTGTTTCCACTCAAATAGCATCCAGTGATGTGAAGAGAGCCTGCTTCCTTCCCCGGCATGGCTCACTGTCCCACAGCTTCTGCATCCATGGGCAGAACAGACGGAGCGTGGGGTACCCCCACTTCATAAAGGCTGTTGCCCTGAAACACCACATGTCACCTCCACGGCTAGAACTCAGTGACATTCCACGTCTCACTGAAAGGACGTCTGAGGAATGAGTCTCGCTGGGGGAGAGACAGTCCAAAGAGAAGCTGGACTGGATTTAATGGCCACTCTGCCACCCCCTGTCCCTGCCTGCGCTACCCCACTCTCTCACCACCACCTCAAAGCTCTGCTGCCTTTCTTTCTGCTTTGTGTATAATCACTCCTCTTCACCTGGCTTCTCCGAAGCGTATAAACAATGTCATATCTCATCCTTCTGAAGAAATTGTTTTCTTCCCTTTCTGTCGTTGCGTCTCCTCTAAGGAAGAGTAATCACAGTGCCCGTGGGTGGGCATCATCATCGCCCGCACGTACACTCACCATATCAACCAGTCTCCTCCACGGCCTTCTTTTAAATACCACCGTGAACCCATATTCCTGGTCTCTGCTGACAGTACCTGAGGAATAACTATCAATGATCTTGCTGTCAAATTCCATAAGTTCTTCTTATTTTACATTTTGCTTTACAGCTCTCGGGAATCACACACTGCTGACAATTCCTTCCCTTGTTTCCATGACACTGTAATCCCCAATCTGTTGTCTTGCTTATTCTGGCCAGTTTTACAGCCTCTCCTGAGGCATTTCCTCCAGCTCTCTTCTCTCTGCAGACTAACGCTCTATGACTTTATCATTGCCTAAGGACTTCAACCATGGCTCTTCTCGGGGTTACAGCCAAACAAATTATCCCCATGCTTCGTCATTCCCCAAGTTCCAGCCCCACATGTGGACTACCATCAAACACAACCAACCTGTTGTCTCGCAGATGCTTCAAGCTCAACATGACTTCCCTAAGGTCATCACACATACCAACGACCAGGTATCTACTCCTCTGGGAATGCCACCCATCCCTTTGGTCACCACGTTGTAGAACTTAATTCACCTTCTTCCTCATGATCATGCAGGATTACTCAGGGTGCAGCTGTGTTAGTGCTACCTTCTTGATAGCTCCAGTACCTTCACCTCCCACCTACATTCCCACCATGGTGTTCTGACTGTTCTGGGGCATCCCCTTCCCTATCTGTCTTCTGTGTTGACAACAAAGGTAATCTCTGAAAATGTAAGGCTGATTAGATCATTGTCTGGTCTAGAATTTTCAATAACTCTCATTCTACTGGGTGCACTTGTTTTCTACCATTGCATAACAAATAATGAACTAAATGGCTTAAGATAGCCTGCTCTTATTATCTCACAATTCTGTAGATCAGAAGTCATGGGGTGGGGGAGCAGGTTGGCTAGATCCTCTGTTCAGGGTCTCACAAAGCTAAAATCACTTGCTGGACTCTCACTAGAAAACTCTGGAAAATATCTGCTTTCAGGATCACTCAGGTTGTTGGCAGGATGTGGAACCATGACAGTAGCCCTGAAGTTCCTATACCCCTCCTGGCAGGTGACCAGGGTCATTATCAGCTTTTAGAGGTCACCGGCATTCCTTGTCCTTTGGCCCCCTGCATTTCCCAATCACCAGGGCATGTTGAGATATCTCTGTGTTCCTCCTGGCCTTTATCTCTCTTCATTCCTCTCCTGCTTTTAAAGGCTCATGCTTTTAAAGGCTCATGTCCTTTATCTTTCTCCATTCTTCACCTGCTTAAGGCCTGCCTGTGCTATCTAGGATCATCTATTTTAAGGTCAGTTGATTAGCAACTTTAATTACACCTGCAAAATCCCATTTGCCACACACAAGCCATACCATGAGTGTGACACCAGAAAGTGAAAGTCATAGGAAATAAAATTATGCCTGCTGGGTAAGGTTCAAACCACTTAGCATGGCATGTAAGAAGAGCCATTCTGATTCACTTCCTACCTTATTAACCTTCCAGGTTTACCACTCACCCAATATCTAAGAAGACTGAATGTACCAGTTTCCCTGGGACAATTCTGGTTTACGTATATTATCTAGTATAAGAGTGAATCACATCCTTTTAATATTCCAAAGTGTCGCAGTTTGGACAATAAATTAAATGGTCACTGTTGTAGACTAACTGGGTCACTCCAAAATTCCTATGTGGAAGCCCTACTTTCCTCTAAGGGAGTCAGGGAAGTTAAATGAGGTCACAAGAGTGGGCCCTCATCCAGTATGAGTGTCCAGCAGAGAACTACCTCTTCATCTCTCTGTGTGCATACACACACTGAGGAAAGGCCATGTGAGGACACAGAGAAAAGGTGGGCCTGTGTAAGCCAGGAAGAGAATCCTCACCAGACATCAAATCCTGCTGAGGCTTGATGTGGCCTTCTGGCCAAGGGACTATGAAAGACTATGAAAGAATAAATTTCCATATTTAAGTTCCCAGTCTATGGTCTTTCGTTAGTGCAGCCCTAGTGGGGTAAATCCCATGTCCTTGCCATGGTTCCCCACTTTCTGGTTTCCAGAAATCAACAGCCTTTCCATAATTCCTTGACTTTCTTAACAGTTTCTGTGTCTTCCATTGCTCAGAATGCCCTTGTCTTGGTTGTCAGGAATTTTCTGACTCCACTTCTGTGAAGCCACCTTTACACTCACTCCTGATAATACCTTACTCTTCCCTTTTTCTCATCCCTATATTTTCTCTATCACTCCCACAGCAACTAAAACCATTCTATTTAGATTCCTTTCTTCCCTTCTTAGGCTACCCTTCGTCAAGCCCATGCACTGTATCTTATGTAGCTCGACATTGCCACATTCTAAAAGACTCAATGAGTGTCTGGTCCTTCCAGAGATTCCATCTGAAAAGGAAACGTGTGAAAGAGACACTGAACAGAAACTCTCTTAAGGCTCTATTGAGTGTATTTGGCAAGAAAACCCCAAAGGAAGGCCTCCAGTCAGGTGAGTTAGATATAAATTAGAGCCAATCACCTTGGTGCCCCACTAACTGGGACGAAGACAGAGAAGCCGGCACTAGGAGAGGATCAACCGTCAACACGGGGCAGGAGATGGAGCTGTCCCACTCTAGGATGGCTTTGGAAGAGAAGGAATCTCAACGAGATTTTCTTCTGAAGTGTTTGGGGTTTTCTGTTCTCAGACAGAGTCAGAGTAATTTTACCACTCGCTGAAGTAACGATAACGCATGTTAACATATTGGTCGACTCTCCCTTCGCACTCCTTGGGAGAGCAATGCAGCAGGTGGCACCAGATGGGCATCGGCAAGAATTGCAGGGGGGCTGGAGAAGAGGAAATGGTAGGCAAAGTCAGGAGACAAGCCTCCTCTGCGCAGTCCCTTGGCATTATAGGTCAGTGTGAAAGAACGATGCTTTCTTAAAACCTATCAGACTGACAAGCAAACGATGTGATGTCCCTTGCACTTCTGTGACTTGCCAGCCTGCTCTACGCGCTGTACATTGATGATAGGGGTGTAACTGGCTGAATGCGGTAAATGTCAATTGTACGTAGCAGAAATAGAACTGCTGTGCCTGGCAAACTTCGTGGAATGTGTGCACGCTGTAGCTTGGAGCTTCTACGCAAGGTAGATGCTAAGTTACATTTCCTAAAGCTCAGCAAAATGAATCAAAAACCTTCCTGCAGAGGAAAGCATTTCCACACTCCACATATTCTTAGGGAGGAAAAACTCATGATTTGCAAATACAGGCAAATGAATGTGCATTTCCAAGTGAGACCACTTAGACAAGGTGCTTTGTAAGAAAACTCGTGCTTGGGGTTTGGCTTTATTACAACCCTCCACCTTTTTTTGCCCCTTAGAACTTGTGACAAAATTGTGTCTTTAGTGTATCTCTCTGTGGCAAATGGACTGAGGAGCTCTTTAAAATATAATAGCATTTTTTGTACTACTCAGTTGATGGTTTATTCCATAGTCAAATTACAGCCTTTTTTCTAATATGGAAAAAACAAGGTGATGCTAAATTCTTCCTAGTTGAGTGGCTTATGGGTCTTTTTATGACAGAATTTAAAATCTCTACAAGCAAAATTGTTTAGTAAATAACTTATTATTATCTCAATAATTTTTACAGTTTGTAAAACAACTACAACCTAGGCATGATTCGTGTTTAATTTGTGTAACTAGTGAACAGTATGCTCCTTGAGGCTGCACGGGGATGTGTTTTCCTCATATTCCAAGTGTCCTAGAAGGGAAAGAAAGAAGGAATGTGGCATTTCCTGGACCCTTTTATACGATGCATGCCTTTACATTTTCTCATTAATCCTATCTAACAATACATAATGTTTATTAAGTGAATCCTCGCTGCCTAACATGAGTGCTTCGTATGGATGGTCTCACTGAAGCCTCATAATCCTCCAAGGGGCAGGTGATGCTTTCTTTATTTCGTAGATGACATACGACATGTGACATGGGGAAGCTAAGTAGTACGAATGTAGCCTTTCTGTAGCAAAGATGAAATGACCCTTGGTAGGTTTTTCCTTATGTTCAGAGATGACAAGATCATCTGTACAGAGTGTCAAAAAACTTGACAGTAAGAGCCAGCATTTTATTGATTTTAAGTGGAAATTCTTGGATTTGAACCCTGTTCTGAACTACATCAAAATCAGTTATTTAGAGGATGTTGGGGGAAACTTGTTGGGGACAGTGGAGTGCCATTTTAAGCTCCTAACAAGAGACACTGAAAATGTCCACCAGAATCTGACACAAGAGAACTACTTCTACTATACAGCCTGTACCAATAATTCTTCTGTTCCAGTTGTTAGCAGAGATGCATTTATCTTTGGAATCTTCTATACCACATGGCGTTGCTGGAACTCAGTCTGAACCTCAGGGGCAGACAGACTGGTCTGAACATTCAACATGGCTACTCTCACATAACTAGCATCATAGCAGAACAGCTGGGATTCTGGGCTTGGCTGCAAATGTAGATGAGAACACCCCCACGTGTCCTCCCCAGAATGGTATTCTTACATGGCATCTCAGGTCTTCTGGAGAGAATGTTCAAGGGAGCTAGAAAAAACTGCAAGGTTTCTTAGGATCTGGTCTCAGAAGTCCCAGAACATCATTTTACCCTACATTTTGTTGGACAAGAAGTCACTAAAATGAGCCTACAATCAAGAGGAGAGAATTAGCCTCCACATTTCTTTTTTTTTTTTTTTGTAAGATTTATTTATTTACTTGAGGGGGGAGGGGCAGCGGGAAAGGGAGAGAGAGAATCTCAAGCAGACTCCCAGTGAACATAGAGCCCGACACAGGGCTCCATCTCAGGACCCTGAAATCATGACCTGAGCTGAAATCAAGAGTTGGACGCTTAACCGACTGAGCCACCCAGGTGCCCCGAGAATTAGCCTCCACATTTCAACTCAAGGAATAGAAAACAATTTGAGGTAATCTTCAATTTCCCAGGGGAGGAAAGATATTATCAAACTGTCAGTAAATAGAAAATTGCAGTCTTCATTATGGCAAAGTAACTGCTCCAGGACTAGCCTTCCTGCTATAAACAACCATTAATAACTATTATGATGATAATAGTGATGATAATAATAATACCAAATGCAATGAATCATAACCCATCACGTATCACCTGGCTAAAATACTTATTTTAAAACTACAGCAATTAAGACAGTGTGATAGTAGCATAAAGATAGACATATCCATCAATGAAACAGTATAGAGAGACCAAAGACAGAAATATACAAACACTGTTATTTGATTTTTGACAAAATTAGAAATCAATCAGGCAAAGAACACACAAAATTTCCCTAATATTCGGTAGGAAAAGAGCAGGGGAAAAACTACCTTTTTAATGAATGACAGAAAAATCATATATCCATATTGCAAGTATGAACACCATCTTACTTCATACCATTCAAAAATTATTCAAAATTACACAAAGATACCAATGTAAAAACTATCAAAAAGCTTACAGTAGAAAAAGTAGAAAATTTGTAGATCCTTCATCTAGGAAAACATTTCTTAGCACACAAAAGCACTAAACTTAAAAAAATGAAAAATTACACGTTGTCAAGATGAAAACCCTGCTCTTCAAAAGAGAACACTATAGGCATGAAAAGACAAGCCACTGACTATAAGAAAAATACTGGCAATACACATATCTGATATTGGACTCATACCCACAATATGTAAAGAACACTTAAAACTCAATAATATGAAGAAAAAACCCCAATTTAAAAAACAGGAAGTAATTTCTTGAATAGATACACTACAAAAGAAGATATGCACAAAACAATGTTCAACATCATTAGTCATCAAGGAAATTCAGATTAATCCTCACCTACCAGAATGACTCAAATTAGTTTTCTTACATTCCTCATGGGGGTGTAAAATTATACAGCTGTTGGAAGATAGTCTTCCATGGATCTCTCCCACTGCTACACATTTTCTGGGTATGCAAAATGTAAGGCCTCACCTCTTCCTTTACCTGAGTCATTTCTCAGGGTTATATTCACAGAGGAACTTTGTGGGATGAAAAAATGTTTTTAGTCAGAACAAAACGCAAGCTTTTATACTGCTTCCCCTAAAAATGGAGAGTTCCCCAAATCACTGTATGTCCACGCACCCATCTGGTCCCTCTGTGTCACCCTTGTGGGACTTGGGGATAAAGAAAACCAACACAGGGGCGCCTGGGTAGCGCAGTCGTTAAGCGTCTGCCTTCGGCTCAGGGCGTGATCCCGGCGTTCCGGAATCGAGTCCCATATCGGGCTCCTCCGCTGGGAGCCTGCTTCTTCCTCTCCCACTCCCCTGCTGTGTTCCCTCTTTCGCTGGCTGTCTGTCTGTCACATAAATAAATGAAATCTTTAGAAAAAAAATTAAAAGAAAAATAAATAAATAAAAAGAAAACCAACACAAACATGGTGTTCATGCTGCTTGCTGTACTGTGAATAATAAAGTCCTTTTTCTCTGACCCAAATGTCTCCTGTCTTTTGCCTGCTTCCATAAAATATGAGTAGGCTAACTTATTAGCTTGTAAGTATGGTAAAATCCCAGACTCTGACAACAACCACCTAGACAAAGTTCGGCTTTTTTATTATACTACATGACCTAGAAATTCTACCGCTAAGTATTTCTCTGAGAGAAATGAAAGCGTGCACACAAAAATAATTGTACATTAATTTTCATAGAACTTTATTCAGCATAATCTCAAAAGGGTATATGATTAATTACTACTCAACCATAAAAAAGAGCAAACAACTGACACAACGTGGATGAACCTCAAAACCACTGTGCTGAGTGAAAGAAGCCAGACACGACAGAGCACCTCTCGTACGATTACATGAGGTTCTGAAGCTAAAACTCTAATTGATAGTAATAGATTTCCATTCATGGGTGAAAAATCATGAGACTTGTCTTAGAGATATGAAGTTTGAGATGTATCTTGAGACCCCCAGCTAAAAATGTTAAAATAGTTGCTTAATTATTTATTTGTGAAGGAACGCATTTAAGGCTAGAGACTAATTGGGAACAGAAGCAGGAAAAATATGAAATTGTGGCCACTGAAGCCTAAGATGTTACTATTTTAGGAAGGCTGCAATGATTCAAAAGTTAAATGATGAGGGGTCCTCTAGCAAACTGAGAAATGAAAAAGAGGCATGCAAATCGCTCAGTACTGGAAACACCGCGTAAGTGCACGGCGGGAGGCAATCACACCCAAGAAGGTGGAGGAGTCCACAGGAGCTGAGGAAAGGGAAACGGAGAGAAGAAAACTATTTTTGTAAAACTTTTTACAAGCAGTTTGTCAGCAACAGTCACACTGTGAACAGAGTGCAGAGCACTCTGGGTGGCTTTCAGTTTTTATTTTTCTTTTAAGTGAAGAGACTTTTGCACAACTGAAGCTAATAGGAATCATACATAGGAAATTAAGACTCATAATTTACTTTACATCTAAAGGGAGGGTAAGGATTTCCCCCACCTGTGGAAATACGTTCACGTTTCCTGCTAGCATGCATCAACAGAAGGCTAATACACTAGATGGAGGATGAATATAAATAATACTATTATTTGTTTTTGTCAGTTTTCCTTAGGTTAAGGTACGCTATTCAATAACCCCCAAATCTCAGAGCTTACAACAGTCATTCATTCCTTGTTCATTTTTCCTTTCTGCTATAGGTTGGCTATGGGTTTGCTCCTCATGCCTTCCCACTCCAGAACCCAGACTGAAAGAGTAGCCTCTATTTTAAACACATGGTTCTCAAACGAAAAGGGAAAAGTACAACAGAAAAACCATGCAATGGTCCTTAAAGCTCTTACTCCGACATGGCGGGTGTCTTCTTCTGTTTTGTGAAGTGACAATTTTGCAAGCAGTCCAGAAAAGCAGAGGCTTACAGGCAAAGAGAACACAATATGCAAAGACCTGAAAACACAAAGTGAATATTTCCCAGGAAGAGAAACGACCAGCAAAGAACCTTTGGAAGAGGGGCTAAGACTAGTGACGTCATGATGGGCCATCCACCGCTAAACCCTAGTTGCTAAACACAGAGCTCAGCGAGGGAGAAACACTGGCAGTCATGATAGAGGTCATGGGCCTGCAGTCGCATGGAGAAGTGGGTGATTCAGACATGTAGTCTGGCAATTACAGCATGGAGTTAAAACTGTGGCCATGGACTGACAGGGGAAGCGATGTCAGTGAATGTGCTGAGGGACCCTGCTGATGGGGAGAGATGACAGACAGGGAGTATTCGGAACATGATCTGTGAAGGTGGATGTGGGGTCGGGTCTGGAAGAATTCTGTCAACTAGGGTGAGTAGTTTACACTTCGTTTGGAGGGCAGTGGCCAGACACTGAATTATTTAAGCTGAATCATATGATCTTAGCTCCACTATAGAAAAAGAAAATTTCTAGAATGGGTAACAAAATAAAAGATGGAAAAGCCCAAAGCGCTATGATTGTATTCCTGGCAAGTAATTACAGTGGCCTGAATCAGGCTGTGGTAGTTAGAAGAGAGTGGAGTGAGCACACCTCGGAGCACGGAGAGCCCTGGGTCAGCAGCATTGTGTGACTGGTTAGACATGACGGCAGGGTGGTTGCTGGTTAAGCAGGGGAAACAGAGGATGAGTGCCATGGAATGAGAAAGCGAGTGGTTGGTGAAGCCCCTACTAGAGCAGGACATGCAGGGCAAAGGGGGGGCTTGGAGGGTGGTTGAAGGGACAGTTTTGAACTTTGGAAGGTCTGGAAGGCGTCACGTAAATATGTCCAACTAGACTAAATCGAGTTTTCAGAAAGGGTCTGGTGGGACAGAAGGACGTGGAAGTCATCAGCAATACAGTGGCAGAGATAATTGGGGGATGGCCTGGGTGGCCCACAGTGAACTATGACAAGCCACTGCAGGATTTTCAGCGAGGAGAGGATTTGCACTTTACAGGGATTATTCTGATGGCAGTAAAAATAGGAAGAAAAAAACAAAACAAAAAACAGGTAAGAATTTATTCTTCAACTGACAGATCGAGAAATGAAATAAGTCTTAACCAAGAAAGTGTTCGCAAGAATGACAGTGGTACAAAATGGAGTTAATAGTCTCAAGGAAGGTTGAGAGACTTTATAAATGGGATTCGGCAGTGTAGAGCTTGAAGGAGGTGAAAGCTAAGATTCCTGGCTGATTGGTTTTATTGATAGTGTTACAACCATGGCAGGCATAACATGAGGAATAGCAGCTTAAAGAGAAGGCATTAAATTTAGAATATTTTCTCTTTTAAAACCATGTAGGAAAAGCAGAAAGGGAAATCCCACAGAAGATGGACATAAGATACTAAAATTTTAGCCAGAAATATCAGGGTCAGTAGCATGTCTGCTGTGCTTCAAGTCACAACAGTATGTGAGACTAGCCAGGGACGGCATGTAGATTAACAGCATGAGAGGTCAGAGTGCAAATTTCTGGAACCCCAACACATAGGGAGTTATAGGAGGAAAAAGATCCTGCAAAGGTCACTGTAGTGGACAATGTTAACTGTTTAACCAAAATTCATTCAACTATTTCTTCCTCATGAAAAACACATTTTGAAAGAGGAGTTAATAGGTCTGGCTAAAAATACTAACCTTCCCAGCTTCTCTTTCACCCAGGAGTGTCCAGGTTCCAGCCCATCATATCAGGCTGGTCGTGATTCAGGCGAATGGATGACATCTAAGAAGAATGCACTGTGGGGGTTCTTAGGAGCACTTTCTCTTTCCCGATAAAAGAGAACACAGGGAGCTTTTACTAGTTTTTTTCTCTTCCGCTCTGACTTGCGTAGAGACATGAGGACTATCCACTGCACGTCCTGCACAACTGCCACGAGGTAGCAAACATGAAAACAAAAGCCAAAATGATAAGGCAGATGAAGCAAGAGATGGAAAGTACCTAGACCTCTGACAATGTCACACAGCTGCGTCAGCTGTCAGCTCTGAGCTCCTTAACTCCAGATTTGAGATGGGCGAAAAAACAATCTTGTTTGTTTTAGTCACTGTTGTTTTGCTTTGCTGTGTTCTGTTTTTTTAGCCACCAAGAGTTAAAGCCATTCTTCACGACAAAGATACTGAAAAGAAACACTGGTAAGTGGAAGAAAACCAAGGGTATGCAGTTTCCCAGATTCCAAAGGGAAGCCAAAAATGGCAAGACTCAAAATGAAGAGGACCCCCATGATGACTTAATTAGAAAGTCTCTCTTGCCAGGAAATTTTCAGGAAATGGGGTATGGGCGTCCCACTGCAGAGTTCCAAAGCAAGAAACTGAGGACAGAATCTGGAAACCATGAGAATTATAATTTTCTGAGAGGGCTGACTGAGAAAAAAAAGGGGGGGGAGGGGATTGATTAGAGAAATGAAAACTGTAGAAGAGTCCCAAACTACAGCCCCACAGGGTCACCTGTTTCTATGGAGGTTTCTTGGAAATAACTATGTCAATTCATTTATGTATCGTCGTGGCTCTTCCCTACAACGATGCAGCTGAGTAGGGTGATAGAAACCATACGGTCAGTCCACAGAGCCAAAAATATTTACTGATACAGAGCTTCGACGGAAGGTTTTGTTCCTTCCTTCAGGGTAAGAGTGGCATTGCCATAATCATAGGAAAAGGGAAAAGCTGCAGATAAATGAGAAAGATCTTTACGCCAGTAATACAACCACCCCTGGAGGACAGGGGTAGATGGGTTACTACGGAACTCAATATTAAAATTATAGAGAAAGGACGATTTGTGAGGGGCTGATAGGAAGTTGAGAACTTCTTGTTTTCTTTGTGAAGGAAGGTTGACATATCATCTTAAAAGTGGTTAGCATGGTTAGCATGACACCAGGCTCTCAGATGACCATCACTGAGGACACAGCCTGGGGACGACTGACAAATAGAATTCCTTAATCAGGAAACAAGCGCACGTGTCACTTTCCCTTTAATTTTAATGTCATTTTCTTTTAATGTTCCCAAAACACTGACTATGATACGTCTGGATTTGTCTCAGATTTCTTTGTTTTTAGACTAAAGTTATAGATCTGAAACAGATCCCATTGTCATTATTCAAGAATTAAAAAAAGAAAGAAGATCATTAGAAGATTACTGGGATTTCCAGAAGAGATGAAAGACAAAGTAAAATTTTATTACAAGAATATGACAAATTCTTCTTAATGTTTTTTTATGTATTAACATTACAAATAATACAAAAAGAAACCATTTTGTAGTTATGTGTGGTTTAGTAACAGATTTAATAAAGACCGTATTTAGTTTAATCCATTGCAGTAGGTGATAGGATGGGTTCATTGTGTTCACTGCCTTGTCCTGCTGGAAGATCAAACCTTCTTACCCTGATGACATCAGGCTTGACCATGAGACTTGCTCTGGCCAAGGCACTATGAGCAGAAAGGAAGTATAGTCCCTCAAGAGTTATCATGTGTTTCCTCTGTTTCTCCTCTATTTTTTCCAGAAGGATTCCAGTGACCCAAGTAGGGGGCTGCTGCTTCAATCTGAATCCTAGAGAAAAGAAGACACTAGGACCACAGTCTTAGTGGATCAGTTGTGAACATATCCCATGAATGGGAAATAAGAATTTATTTTTATAAACCACTGAGGTATGAGGATAACCTGTGTAAACTGAGAGATGCATATTTTATTTGAAGATGACTCCAGTATACCTCTATAGCACTTAAACATTCCCTTTATTTTAACTTTAACATTAAAAAGACACACAGATACATATACCAAGTAATGCAATGGAAGTCTTACAGAGCTGATGTAAAAGAAAAGAGTTCTCACAGACTTCTCATCTCCTGAAGGACACCTGACCATCTGACATGAGCAAGAAATAAATTCTATTATGTTAGTTCACTGAAAATACGACATTTACTCTATTAAAGGGGTTATTGTCTCCTTAATTAATACTAACTTCCAAGGAAGAAAGCGTACACTTGTACCTTGCTAGAGGCTTAGTAAAATAAGATGGCCCAAACTGTTCATTTTGGGCCCTTTTTCCCTTCACGTATGTGTGTATGTACCGTAGTTTATTCCTTCAGATTCAGGCTGATGAAAATGTATTACATTTCAGACTGTCTTCTGTTAGAACACGTGCTAAATAACCTCAAGATACAAAGTTGTTGAAAACTAATTTATGTTGATAAATATCACACATCAGAGTAAAAACTATAAAAATTAACCAGTCTCCTGACAACTTTAGCTCTATGATGAAAACGGAAAACAAAAATTAACTGTTATAGGGACTCATTTGGAAAGCAGAAGTGAAGGTGGAGGCAATTCATTAAAGCATCCAGAACTACCTCAGCAAGTGAGTGACCCAAGTAAGAGTAAGATTCTCAAACCACTTAAAATCGTAATGAAATATATTTCATAGGTGCAATTTACCATTTATCAGCATTTCCAATACAAATCACTAGTAATCAGTCTAGATCAAGGAGCAGCTGTACTTTACTTCATTTTTAAAACATGGGCTGAGCTTTAAGATTCTAAGCAGAATTAAGTGGGTAGAAAACTATTCATATATTATCTTGAGTTGGAGGACACCGATCATTCATTGTATACTCAGAGCTTCAAGGTTCTTTAGTGATATTTGATGAGTATTTAAATCATGATATTCAAAACTAAGGTTGAGTTACATGAAACAGCAGGAAGATAGATGTGATATAGAGCATGAGAAAATGTCACAAAATATTCAAATGAGCTGAGAAGTTATACTAGCGCGTGCCCTTAAATATTCAAAGCTAGATGTCAAGCCCTCTCAATCTGAAAACCATCTAAGTTTTTCATCAGCCATTTGAAAAATAAGACCTATCACAAATAGAATCCAGTGAAGTTCTATATTGATTTGTGTCATCTTCCCAAATGGCAAAATCAATAAATGCAGGAACATGAGACTCCAGAAAACTCCGAGAAGTCTCTTAATATGTTGAGTACCTGACAGATGACTGAAACCATTTTTCCCACTTCATAGGAGAATTCAGTTACGTTAAGTGTCCCTATTCTCCTCCTTATCCACTTACTTGGCATCAGGTCTCCATCCCTTATTCAGAATGAAAATCTTGGAGTCACCTTTGACTTTCTCTTCCCTGCTCATGGAATTGCTAAGAACTGTTCATTCAGGCTTCTTGACCTTCCTCCCATCCCTAATGCCAACACTCTGTACTAGAACACAAGACCTAGATGCTTTTCAGAGGTTGCCCAGTGCCCATGAAGCTCAAAGTCCTTGATCTTATTTTAGAATTCATCATTTAACCCTTTTGTGACCTCAGGTTTCACCCCTGCCTTTGTGAAAGCTCCACGCCAGCAAATCTAGGCTATGGGGTTATCCTAAACGTGTAAATTTTTAGACTCTACCTAATATTTCTTTCCTCTTATCACTCCCATGGAAAATTACTGATCTATTAAGATACAACTCAAAAACCGAACTCTATCATGAAGCTTCCTGGAAAATTTCAGTATGAAGTGATACTATGCCATTACATACTTTTGTGTTTCAGTAATTTTGATTTCTTAATCTCCAACATATAAATTCCATTCGGAGGCTTGTTGTCAATTAATTCCTGTCACCCTCAGTCACTTTCCAAAACACAACTGTAATACATAGCACATCTTGTCCTAAAATAAATGCTGTTAAAATAACAGTCAGAAAACCGTGTTACTAACAGGTTTTAGCCAATTTTGAGCATAAGCCTTTTGACTGAGAGGCTCAGATAGGAATGATACTCAGGAAAAAATAAGTATCATTAATGACATCTCAAATGATTCTTTAATTCAGGATTAACAAAAAGAATAAAGACATTAAATAAGAGTGAATTATCTTACTATGAAATGAAAGCTTTAAGCATATCGTTATAATACTAATTGAACAATTCTTCACGAAACCCTTAGCACAGTACCTGCTGTAAAGACTCTATAAATCCTAGCTGCTATTTTTATTTTGGCCCGATGTATATACACTCATGGCGAATGCTACATGGGGGAATTATGGCTCTGACATTCAGGGATCTTACACCAAGTACTCTGGAAAAACACTTTGGCAGGTATGGGAAAGAAAAGCCCTATTCAGGTGCATTCTAAATTCAGTTTTCAAATTCTGCTGATACTTTACTTTTCAATCTCCCATTCTTGTCATAAACTTGCACGTGTGTGTGCACACACACACGCACACACATGGAAAGTATCGGCGATGTTATGTTGAAAATTCTTAGTTCATACTTACATAGTTGCCTAAATTCTATTTTTTGTAGCAGATGTTTGTCAAAATCATATTTACGGAGGTTCGTTCCTGATGAACGAGTACAGGATTTCCATAGTCAACTATCCATGGCCTTCATTACTCTCTCTACCAGCTTCACTGAAGTTCCCCATACAATCCCCACCTCCCCATCCTTTTCCATGATGGAAGAGGAAATTTAAATGTCTTTAAATGTCTATGATAGAGTGCTCACTGAGTTAGAATCTAAGCAACAGTAGGCCCCACTGAACAGAAATGTGAAGGTTAAATCCGTGCAGTCCCTACACATCACCCATCGGCACTCTGCTCCTTCGAGCCCTCTATTTGCCTGTTTTCTCTTTTGTGATCATCTTTCCATTAAAGGTTAGCTCCTAACCACTATTTTTATTTGTGACTTTGAGAATCTGTTCCACTCTGAAGTAACTGGTTTGCATGTTCAAATTTTATAGAAAGATCCCTACCACTCAACACTGCCTGAAATGTGGTTGTTCTTCAAGGACATTCTAGTTTCTGTAGAGTCCCATCATTTTTGAGCCAGAAGAAAGGATTACATGGTCTTTTCTCCCCATTCTCACTTCCAAACTCTGTCTTAGTGCATTTTTATGCACAATCCTTTCTCTTTGAGTTGTCTCCCCTTTCCTCATTGGTGTCATTTATTGAACCTCATGAAATCCTTTCCTTAAGAGTGGTTATAGTTTTTCTCCTCACTTTATCCTGTGCCAATGTAGATCATAGGATCTCCACCTTTACTATACATCAGAATGACATGGAAAGACTTCTAAAAAAACTAGTGCTTGGACTTCACCCAAAAAAGATGAGCATTTAATTGGTCTTGTGGGGCCTGAGCATCAGTAAATATTTCTAACTCCCAGCAACATTTTTTGTTTGTTTGTTTGTTTGAAGAGAGGTGGGGGAGGAGTAGAGGGAGAGGAAGAACAAGAATTTTAAGCAGGCTCTATGCCAAGTGTGGAGCCTGATGTGGGGCTCGATTTCAAGACCCTGAGATCATGACCTGAGCCCAAATCAAGAGTCAGAGGCTTAATCAACTGAAACACCCAAGCGCCCTCTCTTTTATTTATTTATTTTTTTTATGAAGCAAGATTCTTAAAGCAGTGAGCAAAGTTTAAATGCATTGACATTGACAATGCAAAGGGAGATAAAATGGAAGGTAGGAGGAAGAATATAAATTGGTGTGATTCTAGGCAAGTTCGTAGGTGACAGGAGCACAGCTAGAAGTGTTCCTACCTGTATGTGTTTACTATCTCTGTGTTTTAGCCAGTGAAGTTTATTCTAAATCTCAAGGAAGGAGAGCTTGGGAATAGAATTTAAAAATTAGGGAAAATATGGCCACATAGGAAAATTATGGCAAATACTGACCAAGCATAGGAAAATATTTTCTGCACAGCACTGTGGACTCAAGAAGGGTTTAGATTGTGAGAATCAGAATGAGAACCAATTTACATTAATTCAAGCATTGTGCCTAGTAACACTGTGTTGGAGGTATGGAGATCAATAGGAGAGAGCCTAGGGTCATTCTTGACGTGTAGGTTTCGGGATCAGGTAGAGGTGAAGGACATAAGGTAATGGGATCAATTATATTGACAGGAGAGAATTGATTGGTATTCCTGATATACAGGCTGAGAACAAAAGGGGAGGCTATCTGGAAGAACTGATAGCTCATAACAATGAAGGGATCCAAAAAATGGACGACTTCATATAAAAGAGTTTATCTGCTTAAAAAAATGAAATTATAGTTTATGTTTGGAGGGTAAGTTATTAAAGATTCTAGAAATAAACTGAAATCAAGGTAATGGAATTCTAGTCCTGACCCAGTTGTCAGCTAACTGCATAACCTTGAATAGGTCCTGACATACTCTGTACCTCAGAATTTTGATTCATGAAAATACGGGATAAGGCTTGGCAATCTCTGAAGAAATCTTAGTGGCAACACTGTGTGATTCTAAGAATCAACAAATTATCTTTTTTTTTAAAAAAAGAAAATGTTCAGTGAAGAGATCTACTTTCAAAAGAAATTTTAACTTCAAATATGAAGCTGTTCTACATAACGACTGGAGATGGGCACAGTGGGATCTGACAAATCCGTGATACCTTTTCTTCCTCGGTGTCTGTTTAGTTATTCTACTGCTGACCACTTCCTTCTCCTCAAATATACTCTTTCTTTAGTTTCCACTACATACTCCTCTCCTTCCTTCTCTCCTATTTACCTGATGTCTTCCTTATTCTCCAGCTCCTTGACTGACTCCTTGTCTTTGATCGATTCCTTAAATATCGAATGGGATCCAAATGTCTTCTGTTTGCTCACTTGTTCAAAATGCCCTCCATTGATGACTTCACTCATTCTCATTGCTCTGACTGGCACATACATACTGATGACCCTTATATAGACAGTTAACTCCTAGATTTTTATTTTTCTACAGGGCTCTAGACAAATGTAGTAAGCTGCCTATTAGACCTCCCAACATACATGTCTCACATACTTCAAACTTTGTGTATTTAAAATGAAACTCATTCCTTTGCCAAGCCTTTTCCTTCAAGTATAATCTGTTTCTATTAATGCACTACCCTACCCAATCAACATAAATAAGAGAATGAGATCACGCTCTCCTGCTTCTCTTCCTTGTCCGCTATATTTAATTTTCTCCCATAGACTCTATTAAAGAGTACCTGCGTCTTTTTGCACCTCACCAAACCTAATTTTGCCTTCTTGCTTTAGACTTTGTCATCTGGAATTTGCAAACAGTCTCCATACTGCCTCACTGATGTTCTTTCTATTGCCAAGTGATGCTCCACACTGTTGTCAACATGAATTCTCATATAGGTGAAAACAATAATCCTGGTCACCTATGAGAATTCTTCTAGTGGTGCTCCACTCATGATAAAATTTACCTCCAGCTTTTACTCAGGTTATGCAAGACCCTTCAAGATCTCTCTCAGGTTAAGCAACAGAACGACCTGCACTTTGAAAATGCCATGCTGTTGTATGCTTCTTGTTGGCATTGCTTCTCACCCTGCTTCGAAGCTTTCTCCCATTGTCTGCATGGATGGTTCTCATTCAACCTTCAAGAGTTAGTGAGGATATTAATGCTCTATGGGAACCACATTCTATAAATCCATTCATGCCCATATTTTCTTACACATGGCAGGCTCTCAGGACATATTTGACTGTGATGGCATGTAGACAGGCAAAGAAATATATATACAGTGTTAGCTCTGTAGCTTTATAAATGAATATGGCTAAAGGCTCAAAGGAGAACAACTTGGCCATAGCTACTATGTGATTATGGGGCCAATGGTTTTCACGGAAGAGAACTGTATTTATTGGGTGAGCTCTGAGTCATAGCAGATTTTTCTGATGTGATGAAACCAAAAAGTAGACTATCTGGGGCCAGCTGAACTGACTTATAATCATGATGTTTTTATTGTTTGCCTCTCAGCATGCATTCCCCAATTCTGTAGCAGCATTAGGTTAATTTTGCGCAGGGAACTGATCTTCCCTCACTTGAAATCTCTGTGTCTTAGGTGAAACTATCTCCAATCATGGGATTCTAGGTGAGCCAATTATCATACTGTTTCCTGTGGCCACAGTGATTGGCTCAGGGGTGTGCATCTGACATACACTGTCCAATCAGAAATTTTCCGAGTCAAAGATTTTGGGAAAAACATATTCACTCTCTCATAGAAGATGCTAATAAAGAAGCACATCCCCTTAGAAGATGCTAGCAACCATTTCAGATGCATGAGGAAAGCCAGCCTTTCTATAAAACCAACATCAAAAAGAAGAGAGCAGATAACTGGACAGAAACTATGCATTCAAACTGATACACCTGCTTTGCCATTAGATTGATGGACGACATTGCAAAACCAAGTTTGTCTTGTTCCTTCTGACTATACTCCTTAGGGTAATTCAGGGTCCAATGACATTGGGATTGACTTGTGCTGTCAACACAAAACTAATGGATGTTTTTAGTGTGAAAATTCTTTGAAGGAATATCACCACTGTTTGGTGGGGAAGAATACTTGACAAATTATTTCTTCCAGCTGAGCATGCACTGACTGAAGAGGAAATCTGCACAAGAAAACTACAGAATATTACATTTCCCCTGAATCCTGTTTCTCATTATTTAAGTTCCACCAGTGGGAACAAGGCAATATGAAAAGAGTCAGAATAATCGTGGTTAGTATGAATACAGAAAAAGTCAAATACCTTAGTAAGATAACCCCACCAAGTCAACAAACACCTAATCCCATTGTTAAGGTCACTTTCTCTTTACCAAGCATTGCAGTTACATGAATCAAGGCAAAATTCACTTGTGATTTAATAAGATCACAGTTTTATATTGACATCTCAGAAAAAAAACAGTGAATAATAAATCATTTTCCCCCAATTTAAGATATGGCAAAAGCAAAAAGGAACCAGAAGTTGAAAAGTTGACTGCCCAGGATACATCTATACTTTCCATGAACAACTGAATAAATCCTTCCTGGCAATTTTATTTAATGGCTCATAATAATGTCACCTTGATAATAGAAGTTGCATGGTTTTCTTATATGCCCCCATGCCCTTTTCTGTGTAAGTCACTGAATTTTTCAAACCAGAATTATTTAACTGATCATACTACTCAGATAATAAATGATCATCATCATATTTAGGAGGTAATAAAATTGTCTGGGCTTAATTCTCCTGCCATTGTTAGCGTCACCCTCTTGTCACTTTTATGTGTTCTGTTTTGTGACATGTTTTAGGAAGTTATATGTGCTTTACTCTTCATGTTACTTGCAACTTCTGCTCTGGTGAATTCCTCCTATGAACTTTTTACACTTTCCATTTACATAACCTTCTTTTCCTATCTCAAGTCACATCCTTTTTCACATTTAACATTGCTCCTTACAAATGATCACTCAAAGACTTCTTTTTAATCTACATACCTAATGAGAATGTCACCAAGGCTTTATAATGCTGATGATGACGGTCCTGATTTTAATGCTAGGTTATAGCATATCCCCTTTGATGTCCCTTCTAAAACTAGCACACTTTGATAATAACTATAAACTGGATTGGACAAATTAAGTGACCTAACTCTTCAGTGAGTCAGGCTCACATGTTAATCATGCAACAGATGTGATTATTATTACTGAATCATTCTTTTGAACCAGCTATTGGAACACCCACATTGTATAAATAAAGGCTCAGTTTCCCAGACAAGGAAATGGATAGAAGAATCTAATATTTATAAAAGGTAGTCATGAGTTGAAAATAAGATACTTACAATGGAATTCAAGAGTCTAAAAAATGGGGAAGATATCCTGAATTTGCAAAAAATAACAATATTGAGAAAAATACAATTTTAAACAATGTAATGCAATTTAAATACTGTAATTTACAATATAGGAAAATATAGCTTAAGATTCATGCCATTTATATAAAAGTGAATAGTTATCTAAATTTCTTATAAGTTTTGTCTCATCGTTCTAAAAGTAAATGGTTTTCTAAATTTCTCATATCCCCGCACCATCAGTGAGTGGAGCTCTTTGTCAGCCATTCAGAGGACAAGAAAAATGATGGTAAATACAATTATGTCAATTCAGACATCGTGGCAAAACATAAGGGGAATCTTTTAGCTCAGTACCTTCAAAGGTACTAACAGTAAACTAAACATGATTTCATCACCAAATAAATACTAAATATTGACTCTGTATAAAAACAATAAACCCTACTCTCTCTAAATTAGTAAGAAAAACTATCATTTAAAAAGGCCTATGATCCATGCAGATAAGTGCTAAGATCCAAACAAAGTGCTAGGTAAACACAGAATAGTTAAGAATGAATTGTATATCAAATCACAATGAATTCAGAGCCTGTGGCCTTTATGATGACTAATGGTTGCATTTCCACTGGAGATTAGAAGAGTTCTCACCCAGGAAGAGGTAGGCCAGTGTCCCCATCTCAATTCCCAGGGTTCTTTAATTTCTGTTAGTAGAATCCTCTCTCATCAGTCTCTCCTGGGAGACATTGGTCCTGCTTGGAATGACTGTTCTTAAGTTCTCTTCTACCTGGAAGACACTTTCCCCATCACGAAAGTAATTTTCTTTCAACTACCGCATACATTCTACAGTGACAACCCTCATTGTTTAAAAAAATACATTTGAGATAGATAGCTCAAGTTTTTGTGTGTTTTTTAAAGATTTTTTTATTTTATTTATTCAACAGAGATAGAGACAGCCAGTGAGAGAGGGAACACAAGCAGGGGGAGTGGGAGAGGAAGAAGCAGGCCCAGAGCGGAAGAGCCTGATGTGGGGCTCAATCCCACAACGCCGGGATCACGCCCCGAGCCGAAGGCAGACACCCAACCGCTGTGCCACCCAGGCGCCCCAACAGCTCAAGTTTTAAGTAGACCTTTATGATTTTACATGAACGACATGAAATTTTCAATACTCCCTTCCACGGTCATAGTAGTATACATCAACAGCCTTGTCCTGGCTTCATGATGGGTGGTGTTGATTTCCTCAGCCCTCTTCTTTTGACTTAGTCAAGTAGGGCTCACTGAGTCCATTTTCCCTGAGCTTCTGTCACTGCATGAAAACACATCATGGGTTGGGTTGCTCCCATCACTTCAGACTTGTCTCAGACACGATGTGCCAAACTCAGCCAACTTGCAGCCTGAAGCATATCCACCCACTGAGCTGAGCCAAGTCAACAGTAGCCCAAACTCAGCCAACCACAGAATGGAGAGCTTGAGAATAAATGTTTGCTGTTTCAAGTCATGAAATTTTTGGACAGATGATCATGCAGCATTATCATGGCAATATTTGATAAAGAAAGACATAAAGCTGTAAGCTCTCAGTTACATTTCTTAAACTGACTTTTTATGTCCCTAGTCAACTAACTAAAACAATTTTTTTTTAAAGAGAAGAATTTAGCTTTTTCAAATTGTCTGGTTTAAGGGGCCTTCTTTATTCTGTCTGCTATCATCTGGTTTTGTCTCTTAATATCTTAAACTACAATTTCAGTATTTTTAAAGGTCATCTCCCTTCCTTCACATACTCTTCTTTTTCCTACAAGCCCTATTACATATTATTATGAATCTTATCATCCTAAAGTTATATTATGTGATGATGTCCTTAGTTCTGGGGGTGAGGGATAGTGCATTTAATTAATTTCAAGGCCCTATAATGGAGGAACATCAAAAAAGTATAAGAAAGGGGATTAAGAAGCCAGGCTGGGACTGTTTCACTTCAGATGCTTTTTTCCAGAAGAAGAATAAACACATAACTTCTTTAAGCCATATATCTATTGATATATGTGTTACATGTAGCCAAGAATATTCCTAACTGATATGGGTCTCTAGCATACCACATGGTTGCCACAACCCATGTAACCTTCATATTGTTTTCAGAATAGTCTTATACCTGGAATAATGCAATCAAAATATGTTCTTACTATAATCCCCAATGTTTCTTTCTTTCAAGAAATTAATCACAATACGCACCACTGACCCTCCATTCTGGAGTGAACTTGGGACTAGACTGTCACTATCTTTCTCCTTCAGAAGAGTTCAATGTCGACTCTCATGATCTGAGCCAAGGCAATACCACCCCATCTGGAAAAATGACACACTGCCACTTTGTTTTTATTCCATTAAACCTTCCAAGACCATTTTGCATTTCAACAAAGTCTGTCTCACACACACAGAGCTTAAAGTTTTGTGTGTGTGTGTTTTTTTTTAAGAGTCCACTAACATATTCCAAATAAATGTTTTCAAACTGTTCATCTTAGCCTAATGAGATTAGTTGAAGTTAGCTGTTATCTTATAGATGAAAATAAGATGTACCAAGTATTATTACTTCTTCTAACATATATGAGATGAACATCCTAACAGCCCAGAATTCCTAGGTCATTACAGCAAACGCCTGACCTACGACCTCATGTTATTTTGATAACATGACTATACAAGATAGAAATGCAATAAATAATTTTGTGAACATTTATAAGGGTATTTAGATAGCTTGCAACATACTCCTAAGTATCCAAAACATCCTATTTGACCAAATAGCCAAAATATCCTATTTGACTAAACTTATGCAGGAAAACAATAATTCTTTGCCACTTCTTCTTTGCTACTAACACACATTTACCTTCGGATAAATTACATAAACAAAACCAAAACCAAACCAAACCAAAACAAAAAAAACAGCTTTCTTTTTTAAGTTAAGGAATCATACCAGATTGGTAGAAATTCAGTAGAATTACATGGAATTACTTTCAAAATCACTGGTATTTTTCTACCTTAAAGGTCAAAGGTGGAGCCCGGAAACCTTTCACACAACTCCCCAGGTTAATTCTACGATACGCTTCTGTTGGCAAATCTATTGGATTTAATCACTTCTGAGGTCTTGGTCAGCTACATTATTTTATGATTCCAAGCTTACCTTTGAACAAGGCAGATAGTTTGAGATACCACTTCATTTCTCTACCCTTAAATATTACAAAACTTTAATGTCCCTTCTTAAGGACTCAAGAGAGTCAAGGCAAAATTCTTTACACAATTCAGTGGCTGCATTACTTTGGATCAGAGAAAGCTGAGTGATTTAGAAAACTACTCTAAGTTTGGGAAAAACATCTCAGGATTGACAGGGACCTAGAAAGATTCAGAGTGGAATAAAATTTTAAGATTCTCTACCAGATTTTAGGAAATACACTCAAGTACTGTCCACTGGCAGATCACTCTAATTATTCTTTATACAAAAGGAGAATGAGGTCTGTAGAATTAATCCAGTAAATGAGGAGGAAGTTTAAAATTAGAGTTCTTACAGCATTGAATCTTTGATCTTGAGACCACTTTTCATGAGTACATTCCAAATCTAATATCCAGAAAACCTGCACATTAAAAGAAATTATTTTCTGTGTTCACCTGTATGTTTATGTACTCGTTGAGTATTTTCTTTTGTTAAAAGAACAGTAACAAAGACTCTCTAATGACAATATAAATTCAATAACTGGTTAATTTTACTGTTCAGTGAAAAAGAAAGCCATCTCAGATTGCTCTTCTGCTATGGAGTCAAAAGAACATTTAGTGTCATGTTTAGTTGGGCTCTAAGGGGAGACTTGCTTCAAGTTAGCTAATAAAAAATATTATGTCTGGTTAAGAACTTAGGGAATTTCTTATAGGATGAGGCTGGCAGTATCATAATTTGTGAAATGCGAAAGGCAGCTTTTTAGTTTATATTCAGTTGTAGGAAGAGAGAAAATGATAAAGAGTCATTAGGGACCCAACACCTACCAAGAGTTCCAGGACCCCCCGCACCAGGAGCACATTCATATTTAATGTACTACATTAAGGGCTCCCAGAGTAAATATTTTCCATTCTCCCTATAGCCATATTCCCCATATGTAGACAAATTAATGAAGGTGTATTCTGGAGCTGTACATAAATATTCAACCAGTGTCTGTATTTATGCCCCAGCTTACAAATAACTAATGGTTGGCTGAGCCAAAGTAATCATATATGCTAGACATGCAGGAAGGATTGCTGATTTCATTTATTATACCACCTGTGAACCTCCTAGGGGAAGGGCAGTCTAGTGAAATATTTTGGTGTGCTGACACAATTTTGTACCTGTTTATGAGGCTACGCCAGCCTATTCCTAATTTCCTGTTGTAATTCTCTGCTTCAAAGGCCAAGTCCACACATGGGAAGAATATTTTCTGCAAACAATCTTCTCACAACTCTGCTATCTGCATCTTCAATTGCCTCCCTGGGTCTTCTGGTCCCCTTCATACTTGTAATAGTCACAGGGGATTTAAGTGAGCATTTGGGCCAAAACAAGACCAACAGCAATGGAAGTTTTAGGTCGCCGTCAATTGCTTGATTTTGGTTTTTCCTGATGACAGGGGAGAAAAACTCTCTTTCCTAATTCTTGAGTTACACATGACACTGAGAGAGTTTTTACTCCAGCGCTTTTCATGGAGATACCAAGTAGAGACAAACTGATCTTGCTTCCAAGCTCACCACCTCTCTACAAACCTGCTCCTACCCTCAAGCAAAGTATTGATGTAATGTGGACAAGCTTGAAAATACTAGTATTATTCCTTTAGTAGGCAATGACAGCATCATATCCTGGGGGAATTAGCTATTGCAGTTTTTAAGACTTCTTATTAAAATGTGCTAACCCCAGCCGGGAAGCTCAGTATTACCAAAAGTGGGCAGAAAAGGTAGTTGTTTCTGTCATCGTATCTATCAAAGAATACCTGAAGGACTGCATATTATTATGGCTTTCAGCTTTAAAGTACCTTTTGTCATTCACTAAATACAATTTCACTGTTCATTGGATCTATGCTATCTGTTTAGTATTAATACTGATAGCTTGAAATGTTGATTTTTAGATGTTTACTGCACCTTAAAAATTGATAGATATTAAAGAGGTGTGAATTTTTAATATGGAATGTCTAGATTTCCAAAAGATCAGCTAGAATATGCCAGTCCAACAGAAACCATTGCTCAACTAAAGGCAAAGATGAGCAATGAGAGGCTTTGTTGACTTTTCTGAAGATATTAGACCAGTTAAATAGCTTTCAGGCTGAACCAGTTCGAGCAGTAGGAGGAAAATGGAATCACTGACATCTGGACATTCTCACTCAAAATGATTTCTAAAATTTCCTAACTGCTGACAAACTAAAAGTAAGATATTATTAAGCAATGACTAGTTTCAGTGTACACCAATCATTTTTCCATTCCTCATTTGTCAAATTCTAGCATCATAATAAATAGCAAAAAACTTAATAATACCTGGCCAATGGCTTAAAAATTTTAGAAAGAAAATGAACATGCAAATAAAAATGATAATTAGAGTCCAGGGGGCACATTGCTTAACTGATAATTTGTTTGTTGTGCTTAAATACTGCAAAGGTTTCTGGTATGCACATCATGTTGTACCATATGTGGTTCTGTTTTGCTTACAACAAAATAATTGTTGTTGTCTGGGCTTTGGAATCAATCTTTTCCTTTTTTTATATATGCCCTGATGATCACATTATTAAAAATGTCAGTATGAGTGTACAGACTAACATTAAGTATATCTCTTCCTAAGCTGATCTTTTTTCTTGAAATGTATACATTTTTATCTGTCTTTGAATATTTAAGGTGTACTTCCAAAACCATTCCTAAAAAAAAAAATGAGCCTTTTTTTGTTTTATCTAATTATCTAATAAATTAATACAACAAGGGAGCTCATTAAATGCAAACGAGGAAGAGGGAAAAGGTGTTGCTAGAACTTAATTAGCAAGATACAAAGATACCAATTAACACCTATAGCTCAGGAAAGAAAAAAAGTTTTTTCATGTGGCACCATCAAAAAATAAAATCACAGCTGGTTACACATATTAAGTGGAGTGCAGATGAATTTTATCTTCTGTTGGCATTAGGGCCTTGGGAGTATGGGAAGAAAGGAGGAGGGGGAAGCAAGAGAGAAAAATTTCTAGGATAGCCAAGAAAGTACCATTTTGTTAATGTGAATGCCTTCTGTTCAGGTATTTTGGAAGACAGTCAGCATTTTGGGGAAAATTTTACACAAACTCCAAGCCAATACTATTTCATTATTTTCAACCCTTTGTATAGACATCTTCTCTAAAAATCACTGTAAATATGTAATTTATCACAATAATTTCCGTCAATCTTATCATTATTTTCCCAAATCTAATGGCTTTTGTGATAAAATTAACTTTGTAAGATATAAATCTTCATGGTTTCCTTAGTTTAACTGGGTATGAACTCAAAAGACAGTTTTAAGTTTTCTAAGAGACTGCGAATAGTGCATAGCCATCACACATGAGTGCGACTGGATGAAATGTAACATTTTAAAAGGTAACTGTGTAGTACCTAGAGTTTTTTACTTTTCAAGGTCACTAAGTGTATAATTATGGCAGAGGGGTTAAGCACCAAGGTGAACCCAGAGTGTGCAGGCAGGTTTCAATAAATAAAAGGAGTTTGGAAATAAGTATTAACCTAAAATAATGTTACGTCAATCTTTCTTGAGATAATATTCTCAAACTTTTATTTGGAGATGATTTCAAGCTTATAGAAAAATTGCAAGAGTAGTACAAACAGTTGCCATAAACCCCGCAACCAAATTCACTGAATATTATATCATCTTCATGTGCTGTGTGGGTATGCACGCATGCGGACAAGCTCACACCCAGCGGTTGAGAGTAAGATGCTGATGTAATGCTTGAGTGTACATGTCCGAGGAACAAGGACATTCTTTCTTAATGACAATACATTTACCATTTCAGGAAACACACATTGATAGACTCTACTTTGATCTACCATCCCTGGTACAGTTTTGCAAATTGATCCAATAATGTCCTTTATACCAAATATTGCATGTGGTGGTTGTAATGTCTCTTGGAGTCTCCTTTAAACTGGAACGAGTCCTCAGCCATATTTTGTCTCTCCTGGCGTGGACATATGGGAGCCACACAAGGACCCTCCTGCCCTCATCAATAATGTAAGTTGTAATTACATTAATTTTGTCTTAGTGTATTCACTGTTTAGATCTATGAGATCATTTTAAAGCTGGCTATATTTTAGCTAATGATCAGAGTTACTTTAAACAACATATTACATATTCAGATGAGTCATGTTGCAGATCTCACATGTTGGTCAAACTGGATAGATTTCTACGGCTTTAGACTTCTATTGGCAAACCCACACCATCCTAATACCAAAGTCTGAATTCCCACCCAGCTAAACAACAATTCCAACATTTTTAATGATCAGAAAATTAAAATGTATTATTAAAGCCCATGGTTTTCAAATTGGGAAGTTAAACATTTTGATCTTCTGCTTACAACTTTTATCAATTTAATGTGTGCATCTTATGTCCCAAAAGACCATGTCAATTAAATTACACACTTACCAAAAGATTGACTATATTTCTGTACCATCAAAAGAGGCTTTATACTAAGTTACCAAGAATAAGAAGATGAAACGTGGTTTATCATCTGGTTGGGAAGACAAAACATGCACCTATAATACAGGGTAGAATAAAAAGCGATATAGTAACAGAGGTGTGGGTAATATGCCATTCTTTGGCCAAATTATTCCCATCATTAAAAACTCATATCAAAAAATAAAATATATACATATACACAAACATACATACATGCATACATACATACATACATACATACATACAAACTCAGATCAAGAATCCAAATACCCTGAACACCCTGGAAGTCATGCTATATTTTGTTTGCTGTATTTCACACATTCTTCTTAATATATGCCCTATTGTTCTAATCTGAACCCACTGACTTCTAGGTCTGCTGGAAATTATTCTGACACGTCCTATCACTTATCTCCCAGTTTAGAGCCACCACTTCTTGGTTCCCTATATATTCAAACTTTGTGTTTTCCCCTTTGTTCTACTGAAATACATTCTCAAATTATTTTCTCAAAAATTATATATAGTCAATTTACTTAGTGCTTGTAAGTCTAAATTACCATTTCTTGTTCTTACACATTAAAATGATCATTTGGTTAAATAAGGAATCCCTAGAACTTTCATTCTCAATCTTTTTTTTTAAAGCATTTTGCAGACACCATTCCTTTGTCGTCTAGAATCTAGGATTGCTAAAGTGAGAGAGTTAAACATCTAACCAGGACATAGAATTTGACAGCATGTTAGTGGTACCCCAATAATAAGGAAAAAAGTTGAACAAACTAAAAAAAATCACATTTATTCTTGGATCCAACTGAGAACTAAGAATTCAAGTAGCCTAAAACCCAAGGGAAGATAGGCCCTCAGATGAGAGCCGAACATGAGGGTTACCTCATTTGCAATAGAGGATGGAAGAAAGATGAGACCACCATTGTCCCCTTCCATTGAATATGAGAACGTTCTGTGACAGGGCTTCACGGGTAGAAAATGTTTGAAGTAAAGCGGTGCCTGTTTCTGTTCCCAGACCCTAAGAAACTAGCAACCTCTCCTTTCCCTCTTCTGGAGAACTTTCTCTCAGAATCCCTGGCTGCCACACCAGTGGTCAAGTCTGACTTCCCCTTAGATCTCCACACTAGGCAAGCCACGCGTGGACACTGTCCACAGTCCCACAGAGTACAGCCATTTAGCCGTCTTTATCAGGTGCCAGGGGTGGGCAAATAGCCAACGTCACAAAGGAGTCCGTCTGCCAGATGAAGACCACACAGTGACCTGAGTTATCACATAAAGAGAGGAGACCCAATTAAAAATGTCCCAAAATCCCAAACCACAAAATCATGAGCTATGGTAAAACGATGACTGTGGCAAGTGGAAAGCATGTTGTGCAGCAACAGATAAGGGGGACAATAAGGCTGACTGGGAGTCTTCCATGTTGTCTCAAATTTACTTCAAAAATCACATGACACAGAATGTGTTCTATAAGTATGAGCCATGTGACCTGCTGTATTTGACATTCTTTAACATAAAAATATAAATTTCACAAGTTTTAACCAAATATGAATTTTGAGATATTCTGGGATAATAGTTGATCTGATGAGGAACTAGTGGGGATTCTTCTAACCATAAGTGGCAAAAACACACCACCTACTTTTTTTTTTTTTAAAGATTTTATTTATTTATTCGACAGAGATAGAGACAGCCAGCGAGAGAGGGAACGCAAGCAGGAGGAGTGGGAGAGGAAGAAGCAGGCTCATAGCAGAGGAGCCTGATGTGGGGCTCGATCCTGGAACACCGGGATCACGCCCTGAGCCGAAGGCAGACGCTTAACCACTGTGCCACCCAGGCGCCCCCACACCACCTACTTTTATGTCAGATGAGGTTTGGCTAAATAACATAACTGATTAAATAAAATCCTGATTTTCAAAACTGTGGAATACCTGGAGATATTGCACATATACCCTCCCATTTTGGGAACAGGTTTTAAGCTTCTAGCAAGTTCCGGAGCCTAGAACTGGTGACAGTGCCCCAAGACTTGATTCTGAAATGGCTTCGTATCCAGATCCTAATTCAATGATTTTTGTACAGTTATCTGACCATAAGTTTAACTGAATTCTGTCTTTTGAATCATTTGTCCTCTGGCTTGAGTAGACATTTTTTGCTATGTGCATCATGTCCCTGCTTGGTCACATATGTTTGAGTGCACAGCAGAATCCGGTCTGAGGCTGTGAGGAATGGAACCGCTACCACTACATATAGAAGACTAATGGTATCATGAAAATGACCTAACAATTAAAAGCATATAATGAACTTAAGTCAAATCACATACAGAGCAGGCTGACAAGCTGCCCCTTTCCTCTACTTTTGACTTCCAGAAGGCTGTGAGAATTTTACTGCCCCACCATATATAGCGTTAGCGGCCTGGACTCTCTTCATACTGTTCACTCAGTTACTACCACAGACAACACTCTGGTGTTTGGCTGGCTGTAAATTCTGACTTGCTCTTCTCTTTGGGCAGGGACACATCGAGCTAGCCTGACCAGCACACTGTTCAACTCTTCACCTTCAACTACTCACACAGTTATGCTCTCCATGCGCACCTGTGGCTATGAGCCCCAGATCTCTCTGGGTCCCCCACATGGAAGCCACTTCTCACTTCCTCTGCCTCCGTCTCTCCCATATACTTTGGATGTGGCTTGCTACTTCCACCCTAACTTCCATATGCTTGCTGTTTTTTATGTATTTATTTAAAACGAACAAAGATTTGAGAAGGTAAGTCAACAAATATGTATGGTTGATCTGCCATTTTGAATGCGAATTTGCATTTAACAAGTTCGTATCATTTCCATAAGACTTGCATTTCAAAATACCACAGATATTCAGTCTCTAACTATTACAATGTCCCCCAAATATCTACACACCATGCCCTAAGTGCTCTACTGTCTACCTCCTCTGCACCATCCCCATATTGCTTAGTACTCTAAAGTTTAGATATTCTCATGTGGGGTAGCCACAATCTAAAAGTTAAACATGCATTTGAAATTACCAGCGCTCAGAGAGACTCTACCTCAGTCCAAAAGAAGAAGTTAAGACTGCACAGAGGAGGATGTTGGATTGAGTGTTGAAGGGTGAGAAAAATTCTGGCAGGTGAACAAAGTGAAAAGAAGGGAGTTGCAGGCAAGGATGCGGAGACAAAATGGTTTGTCTGGGAAATGAAAGCCTTTTCATGTGGCTAGAAAACAAGATGTGTGCGGAAAAACTGTTGCAGAAAAGACTAGAGAAACGAGCATGAATTAGAACAACCCTAAGGATGTTGGTTTTGATGCCACAGCTAGGGCAGACCATGAGGAGGCCAGCTGACACTGGAAACCAAGAGTCTGGTGCCCCCCCCCCTCCCCGGTCTGCACAGCCCTTTGCATCACACAGCTCTCTCTAACATCCTGAACCCAGGAGCACTGATGGTGGGTTGTGTAATTGTCAAGGGATTGATAAAGAGTGGCTGAAAAAGAAAGGGGTGGTGCAGGGGGTGTGGGAGAAACGTTCTGAAGAATGCTGTGACGAAATGGATCAAATTAAGGGTCCGGCTCCTAAGGAAAGCAGCGGCAGCAGGAATTAAAAAACAAAGTCTGAAGCTGCATGGAAGGCACTGGGGAATAAAAAGACGAGACAGAGAGGATGTGATTTACTGGTTGCAGAGATCTATCTTTCCTAGTGGCGCAGGAGAATTTCCGGGTGTTAACAAGGTCCCAGGTGTGCCCAGGACAGTGGGTGGCAGACGGCTGAGAGTGCAGGTTACTGACAGGGAGGAGCTAGGAGGAGGACAAGCAAGGGCTGGGGAGAGGGAGGAAAGAAGAGGCACTCGGGGTGTGAATCCCGTGGGAGTCTGCATACCGCTGGCCACCAGCAGAAGACTGACAATGTGCTGACGTGAAAAAATTAACACTGAAATGAAAGGATGGTGAAGGTAGTGTCCTTTGAACGGTGTGTGGAAGACAACAAGGCAGGGAGGTCAGTGAAAAGATTTTGGATGTATGGGATGATGGGACATTCTGGAGAAAATAAAGATTTGGCAACAAAATGAAAAACAATGATGGCAGAAGAAAAAAAAACAGAAATATTTCAAAGTTCTCATTGCAGCCTACTGGAAGAACTACTAAAGACATCAGACAGTGGAGAAGGGAGTCTGGAGTCGAGGCAGCATTGCAAACTCAATTTAGACCAGTTAGGATTGTGGTTACACACAAATGGATAACATCAATATGACTTGAATTGGATAAAAGTAACCAAGAGCCATGTGTGTGCATTTTTTATCTTTTGTTTAGTTTTCAGTGGAAATGACTAGTAGCCAGTCTTTATCTTTCCCCGTAAAATATAAGCATAATAAGAAAACAATGAAAATCAGGTTTTTGTCAACCCTTGGTGCAGGCATTGGGCTAATATTTGTGGGTACTTTCCATCATTTAATTTCTAACGTCTCTATGCGACCAGATTATTTATTCACCCTCCACGGTTGGGATTGCTCAGTTATATACTCCAGGTTCACCCACACTGCTGAACAACTCAGGGGTGAGGGGGCACTCACCCCTGCACATTTGAAAATTCACAAATAACTTAAGATTCCCCCAAAACTTAGCTACTTACAGTCTGTGGCTGACCCAAAGCCTTACTGATAATACAAACATTCTATTAACACACATTTTGTATGTTATATATATTATATATTATGTTCGTACAATAGAGGAAGCTAGAGAAAATGCCATTAAGAAAACCATAAGGAAGGGAGATACATTTACAGTACTCTACAGTATATATTGAAAAAAATCCACATATAAGTGGACCTACCCCGTTCAACCTCTATCATTTAAGGGTCAACTGTAAACTTGATTCTAAGCCCATGAGTTAACCTATTTGTTATACACAAAAGAACACGTAATCCCAGAAACTCACAATGTGAATGTTTCAAACTGATTTAACAAACTACCACTCTTTGTAGGATCCCCAGAGTTCAGAATAGCAAGTGAGTGAGGAAGGCAGTAGCTAAGAACATGGGTTTTAGATAAGTTGCGAAGATCTGGGTCTAATTTTAAACTCTAACATTTCTTTGCTGTGTAATCCCAGTAAAACCACTAAACCTCTCTGAGACGCAGTTTCCTCATTCGTAAACTAAGGAAAATAAAAATGTTGACCTGATATGTCTGTGTGACAAATGAGATCATGCCTGTACATTTCTTAGCACAGAGCTAAGTCAAGATTGGCTGTTAATAATGGCTAATACACTAGGCATATTATTATTTTTAATTCTACAATACGTATTTGACCAGAATCTATATGTAATCTGTATCAAACTAAACATTCCTATTATTGCACTAAAAAAGAGATATTTGGGTTACTGTGAATGTAGCATCTTGATCTGCACACAGTGAACACTGAAAATTTTTGAGGTTATCTGCTGTTCTTTAATATCGCGATGTGAATATTGTAAAACTCTGGGATGCACCTTGAATTTAATATACAGCTATTATGTTGTCAAGTCCGCTTCAGGTAAAGAGAAATTTGACTGGAGCTTAAAGTTCTTCTAGACAAACTCCTCACAATCAAAACGATTACGTGATTACTAGTAAGAGAAAAGCACTGGATGCCATTAGCATCAGAATGAAGACTATGCGATCAAAGGAGGTGAATTTGCACTTCGGTGATAATGGTGTTAACGCAAAGCTGTTACTATAAAAATGGAGACCACATGTAGCTAAAGTTAATGAAGAAAATTTCTGTAAATATCAAAAGCAAAACATTGCTAGAAAAAAAAACCCTGCTAGAATAAAACGTGAGTTCTCTGATTGGAAATGTTACGGGACAGTAGAACTATTGACATGTCAGGTGTGACAGCAGTGAGTCAGTCACAGCAGCGATGGCAGCCCTCCTCCCAGAATCCCCACAGCGCTTCAATTAGGAACATCCCTCCTCCTACCCCCCTGTAGGGGTTTGTCTTGAAGAAGGGCAAACATGCTCTGTGTGCTATAAGGATGCAGTTATTTACAGAAACTCAATAATTCAGCTTGAGTAGAGTGGGACGAAAGTACATTATATAAATGGATATTACCATTTTTTAAATTAAAAGATGTAGTTTTTCTTGCACCTTATCTCTGCCCCCTTTTTCTCATTATCTGCAACAGCCTCTCCACCCATCCTACTGCACTCACAGACCTTTCTAAAGCTATGAAAGAAGGTCAGTTGATACTGGCATCCCTAAAGTACGTCCTGGACATCACAATGTCTTACCTCCCCGTCTCAGTCAGCTGGGGCTCCTGTCACAAAATGTCATAGATGGCATAGTTTAAACAACCAAGTATTATCTTTCATATCCCTTGAAGCTGGAAAGTCCAAGATCAAGGTGATGGCTTGTTGGGTTTGTGAGGAGAACCCTTCTCCTGGTGTGCAGATGGAAGCCTTTTTGCTGTGTCCTCACATGGCTGAAAGAGAGAGACAATCTCTCTCATGTCTCTTCTTCTGAGAGCATGAATCCCATTATGGGGGTTCCAGCCTCATGACCTACTCTAAACGTAATGGTCTCCCCAAGGTCCCTCTTCCTAACACCATCGCACTGGAGATTAGGGCTTGGGCATGTGAATTTTGAGGGGACACAAACATTTGGTCGATAGCACTGGCCACCATTCATAAATAGTGTCTCCAAGGGAGTGTAATTAAACGACACCAAACTGCTCCCAGAGGTCAGTAGCAGCAGCAAGCCATACGGCCATTAGGGCCATACAAAGGACAGAGAGCAAGAGAAGGAGCGTTGGCTTTCATGTTCATAAAGGTTTAGGTAAGGGTTTTCTAACATCAGGTTTCGCCCACCACCTATGGGCTGAGAGTCTAGGTCCTGTGCTGGTGGGCTTCCCTTGGACATGTGATGCGCAACAGTCCCCGATGAGCAACCACCCCTGCTGAGCCTGTGGGTGAGCTTTTTAAGTCCAGCAAAGTACCCTGTACCCTTAGGTGTTTTCAAACATGACCTTGCCTAGAAATAGATATGCGGGTTTTTGACCAGAAAAAAAGTTGGTATGAGGATAAGTTCACTTCTACCTAAGGTGTGGATTTAAACCCTGTTTGTTTAATGATACAATTACAAAATAGGTATTTTTTTAATAATTTTTTATTATGTTATGTTAGTCACCATACAGTGTATCTTTAGTTTTTGACGTAGTGTTCCATGATTCATTGTTTGCGTATAACACCCAGTGCACCATGCAATATGTGCCCTCCTTAATACCCATCACCAGCCTAGCCCAGTCCCCCACTCTCCTCCCCTCTGAAGCCCTCAGTTTGTCTTGCAGAGTCCATAGTTTCTCATGGTTCATTCCCCCTTCTGTAAACAGTGTGGAGGTCCTTAAAAAGTTAAAAATTGAGCTACCCTATGATCCAGCAATTGCACTACTGGGTATTTACCCCAAAGATACGGACGTAGTGAAGAGAAGGGCCATATGCATCCCAATGTTCATAGCAGCATTGTCCACAATAGCTAAATTGTGGGAGGAGCCGAGATGCCCTTCAACAGATGACTGGATTAAGATGTGGTCCATATATACAATGGAATATTACTCAGCTATCAGAAAGAACGATTACCCAACATTTGCAGCAACATGGACGGCACTGGAGGAGATTATGCTAAGTGAAATAAGTCAAGCAGAGAAAGACAATTATCATATGGTTTCACTCATTTATGGAACATACGAAATAGCAAAATAGGTATTTCTGAACTGCAGATACAATTTGGGTTTTCTTTATTAGGATATAAATGCCAGTGGAAAGCCAACTAAATACTTAAAAGGGATGTGGCGGAGCAGAAGAACAAAGATTTTGGAACAAAATGGAAGGAGGTGTCCCATCTCCATCAAGGTCATTTACTAGCTGTGTGAGCCCATCATGTCACTGAAATTCTCCAAGACTTCGCTTCCCTAGCAGGGATTGGGGGAAAACATCAATATCCAACTCCTTGTCCTACAGTGGGAACTGTTTCAGAGAGTGCGTGGGAAAGCACTTTTTATCCTATAGAATGCTGTTAAAAATTGGATTGCCATTTTATTTTGATATTTCCTTTGGAACTGATGAAGAGAATACAAATTTGTCTGTGGAGTTTTTCCCTTCCTTTCTCCACACATCATGCTTTGACATACACACTTCTGTCTAATGATGTGTGTTTAATTGGTGCATATGGACTAGAAGAATGGAAAGATTTTTTCAGCTGATGCCCTCACTTCATGCTGTGAACATGAAAATACTTAAATACACCCCCAAAAAAGTGTATGGTTATGGCTTCGGCATTTATACGCCATCTGCTGCTCTTCACTCGGATCCTCTGCACTGGCCTCCCTTGCCAACTTGCCATCACAAATATTATGATTACTCACCCACAGGTGCAACCATACAGCATGACTCTCATTAAAACCGGCATTGTATATAAAAGGGAAATAACACTAAACGCGATTCTCGTAACATTGAAATGCACGCGTATGGATCCTATTGTCTTCCTTGATAATTCCAGCTTCTGCGATAAATGTTCTCAACTTCTATGCTGCCCTAACTTTTTGGAATGAAGAATAACACTCCGTGCTTTCTCTTGAGAATTACTTATCACAAGATTAAATCTGCACGGAGAGATTTAAATTCATCTGAAATTTTTTCTCTTCTTTGATTTGTTTGTTAAATCATGTGTTTGTTAAATCATCATTTGCGATTTCTAATTTGTAGTACTAATTGCATCTACTTTGAATTCTGTATGAAATCATCTTCATAAAACATTGTGCAATTTACTGTATCATATTTATATGAGCTTTCCATTGCCTTTCCTTTTCTGTTTCATATATTTTTTAAATGGTGAAACAAATTATAAAAAGAATACTTATTCCTATTCGATAACTCAACATTTATTAGTCTTCATTATTAAAATAAATTATTAAAAATATTGAGCTATTTAGTGAATGTTCTTGATACCAATTATTTAGCTCACATTATCAAAAAAAATATATATTTCTTTCTAACGATTTACATAGTCCTTGCTATGAGCCTGGCACTTTTTCATGTATGATACAGTACATCAAAGGAACCCTATGATACAGGGACTATTATTATTTACATTTCATAAATGAAGAAATCGAGACCCAGAAAGAGGAGCTAAGTTGTTCAATGTCACATTACTAGTATTTTGCAGAATCAGGATACAAATGTACACAGTTTGTCTCTATACTTCATGCTTTTTAAAAATAGGTCTGTGGTTCTCAAACCATAAGAATCATCTCAAGAGCTTTTTAAAACATGGAACATGGTTTTCTGAGTCCCATGCTCAGAAATTCAGAGATTCAAGATAGGACTCAAAAATGTGTGTTTCCAACAAATTCACAGATGACACTGATGATCCTGACCCCAAGTACCACACTCTGAGACCACTGAACCACCCAATGCAGACCCTCTTGGGAGGATAACCAAAGATACCAAGACATGAACTCACAAACACTAAAACTATATTTTGTTTTAGAAGAGATAAAAGTTCATCAACCAACATATCATATGTAATACTAATACTCAGCCTATGTGAAAGCACCTTTCAGTAGAGATTTAGAGTCAAATGGCTTTGCATTTCAATTCTTTGACAGTCATGATACTAGGACAATGAACAAATTGTATACCTTCACTAAACTCCAATTTCCCCAGTTGAAAAATGGACATAATACTGGCCTTACGGAGTTTCGGTGTGGATTAACTGAGGAAATATGTGTACGGCATCTACCATAAGAACTCGGCAGTTGCTAAGTTAGAAGTTATTTTCCTTCTCAGGTTATTCTAACTCAATAAAAACATCAGAAATTATTTAAAATCATCAATAATACACTATGAAGAACAGGAAGAAACAGCATCAAGAAGAGGGATCAAGACAGTAGAGGATTGGAGGTTATATATTGGCAAACCTCTTGTTTGATTCAGTTGGAAATTCAATTGATTTTGTAACAAAATTTCGTGCCCACCTTTCTTACTAAGCGCTTGGGTGAAGTGATTAAGAACCATTATATTCTCCTGAAGTAGTTGTCTCCCAATAGGAACTCAGTAAGCACTTTAAACTATGGGACATGCTTATAAAGAACAGGATACTCATTGTTAAAAATGTCATGTCATGTCTCAACTCACTGAATTAATCAATACATTGTTATATAACATTCTCAAACCACATGTAAATTTAAATATTATTTCCCTCTTCTTCTGATTTCTAAAACTTATTCCCCATCTCTATACTGTATTTTCTTTGCTACAAGTTAGGGCGCCATGGTGTAAGCTTCTACTTCATTACATCTAATGTTGGGCCAAAATAGTGTGAGGTAAAAATTGTGGAGTCTATGATTTGGCTGCTATCCAAACACAACCTGGGTGACATTGTCTACTTCCAGGGTACTTTTGCTAATCGTCAAGAACACTGTCATGTTAAAACTGATTTGAAGCATTTGATTTTCTTCGGATTCCATGCTATACACATCTTGGCCAACGACTGATAGCTAGGAGAATGAAATGAACATCCAAGATCTTATGAATTGGAAATGATAATATTTGCATGGAAGAGTTACTTCCAAAACAGAGGTTAAACTAATCCATGGTATTAGAGGGCAGAATGGTCATCATCTTTGGGATGGGGCACTAGAGGGATATGGTAATATTCTCTTAATATCTTACTTTTATTGGCATCCTGGTTATATGGCTATGTTCACTTACAATCCATAGAGATTATGGTTTATGATTTGTGCCATTTTCTGTGTATATGCTAACTTTCAATACAATTTTACTTTAAAACATAAAGCGCGTTCCTAAGCTCAGGGTATTTTCCCATGCTTCAACATTCCCTGTTTATAGAACAGGCTAGGAAAAAGGCTGAGTCACAAGAAATATTTATTCACTCCTAAAAATTTTATTTTTGGTCTGCCATTCAAAGAGGCATCAAAAAGACAACTTTTCTTGAACAAAGTATTTTTTATTTCATGGTCTGTGTAAATACACAATTCAAAAGATTGTAAACTGATTCTTGGTTTCCATTTCTTTATAGAAGTCAAATATCATCTCTAAATAAAAATCAGTGACCTAAATTCAGAGGCATGATCCAGGACAAGCCCATCTAGTGCTGGCAAGATAAAAACCACCATCTTCTAGATTTATTTATCTTGTTACTATGCTCCAACAGCATCATTTCAGTTTCTAAAGACTTTAGAATAATTTGTTTTCTCTAAACCAATTTGTATCATGTCAAAGTGAAATTGCAGTTTTACAACCACCTGGGGGAACGAGCGATCCCTTTCCATAAATAAAAAAGTGATCTGCATAAATATGTACTAAGATATCCCTATAGACTTTAGGAATTTTGTATATGAAGAGAAGAGGTGTGAATGGAAACAATTAAAAAATTCCATGAGGCAAGTTACAACCTTCACTACACTTGCCATATTCTAATTGTCTAATAAATTAATATCAATGCTGAGAGCAGATTTGTACAAATATTCATTCGGGATTAGAGTCAGCTTATTCAGATAAACACATATCTTCCCACTGAGCTGGATGTTGCAAAGTAGAACTGTAGGAAAGAAGTACTTCAGCAAATATGAAAAACGTGGTATTTGGAAGATCCGATATATTGAATTTGAAAATTCAGAGTTATCTTGCATTAAACTGCTCATCAAAGGGTATTTTTACATTAATCAGCCCTAAATGTGTTTCCTCCTTCTCCGCACTGCATTCATATTAAGCAGACAGATAGGTGATAGATAAAGCAGGGATGAACGCCTTCCCATTGACAAGCTGTCAGAGGATATGGAAAACTCGGTCTCAGAGGAGAGGAAACAAAAAAAATATTTTTTGAAATAAATGTCTTCATTAATCCCTTTCCAAAAATGGATGGTGTTTTGAGTGTTCAGGCGAACACTTAAAGCCTGAATCAAATGAAAAGCTACACTTGCAGCATCTTTAGTCTGTGAAATGTTCTGCGGTATTTCCGCCTCCTCTATCCGTCCGTGCTGTCGGCAAGGGCGTGATGACTACACTGAATCAGGAACCTGAACTTGGGTGTAATTATACAATCACCTTGAGCAAATGTAGCCTCAATTAGCAATCACTGGCATGGCATCGCACGAGGAGAGCTTTGATTGTGAGTTTTAAATACTTCAGCAACTGGCCTCTCCCTCCAGTGCACCTCCCAGTCTCTTGAAGCTCATCACTATCCCGGATCTTTCAGGAACATTCTATCCATTATGTCACACACCACATTTTTTTGTCCCTGTGTGCTACTCCTACTTGTTCTACTAAAATACTTTTTTCCCCCTTCTCCAAAACACTGGCTACCTTCTTTCCTCTGGGAAATCTCCCCAGTTAGGCTTTCTCCTAGAAAAGTAGAAAAGGAGATGGCTCTCTTTATGTGACTTTAAGCATCAGAAATTTTGTACTAATTTACCATTTAATGCCTGATGCCTTAATTCCAACACTTTAAACATAGCTTTATCAGTTTTGACCATTTGGACTTACTAGCACTAATCATTTATTAAACTATACGGGCTGTTATTATGTTAAGCTATACAAAGAAAATAGAACAGGCCTTCATGTTCATCACAGCCTGAAGTGGGAGCCAGACACGTGACCCAGTAATTGAAATGAAAATATTTTAAAACTATAAGAATCAATAGGAAGGGGTGCCTGAGTGGCTCATCGGTTGAGTGTTTGACTCTTGATTTGGGCTCAGGTCCTGATCTCAGGGTCCTGGGATCAAGCCTCCAGTTGTGACTCAATGCTCAGCGCAGTCTGCTTGTCCCTCGCCCTTCCCCTCTGCTCCTCCCCCCACTTGCACTCTTGCTCTCTCAAAAAAATAAATAAAATCTTTTTTAGAAAAAGAATCAATAGGGAACCAATGAGAGAGCAGTGCATTCTTTGAGAGAATTGGGGAATATATCGGGATTTCACAAAAGAAAAAATACTTCAACTGGCCATTAGATGTTAAATCAGAATTCTCAAGGAAATGAGGCAGGAGAAGGCTTTTCTAGGCAAAAAAGCAGAAGCATTTAGTTGTGGGGTTGGGGCAAGCACACTTGGTTTAGAGGACTGCAGCAGCTCAGAATCACTGGAGATTCAGGGGAGCATGAAGAAAGACGGCATGAGTTGGAACCTGATCCCAGTGATCCCGAATGCCACTCTGTGTGGTTGCACGTGATCTGGTGAGCAGTGAGCTACACAGGAGGGTATGACAAGAGAATGAGGGATGGGGGAGAAAGATCAGTGGGAGGGAGGAAAAGAGAGATGTCGCCATCTCTTGCTTTCATCCTTCTAAGCTCTGCCACGGAAACGCACCCCTCGTGGGCAGGCTCAGCAGAAGTTGGGGCCAACGCTTCAGTTAGGAAAATGATGAGTTCTTTCACCAGAGATCTGGTACTAGAGCTTTTGTGTTCGTGTTCCGTATGATTAAGCCTTTAATCATGACCCAAGTTATGATAAACAACTCTTCATCTCTATCTACCATGATAGAGTTTTGTGCTTTGTCTCATTAAATTTTCCATAATGGAACCTTTCTCTGTGCCTACAAATCTTCTCAGAGACCAGAATAAAGTAAACAGCTTGGCTGATGCCCTGCATTAAGTCATGCATCTAACAACCAGTATTTATGGAGCATCTACTGTATGTCAGGTCCCATTTTAGGTTCTGGCAGTAGAGCAGTGGACAAAATAAGCAGACATCCCTGGAGTTGCTACTGTACTGGGGAGCACAGGCAATAAACAAAATAATCAAGCAAAACATGCAAGTGAGATTGGGATACGTGCTGTGAGAGAAACAAATCAGGGAATGCGTGTTTGTGGGATGTGCAACTGAAGATGGGTGGCAAGGGGGCGCCTGGCTGGCTCAGTCAGTAGAGCATGTGACTCTTGATCTCTAAAGTTTGAGCCCCACAGTTGGCACTGAGATTCTTTAAAAAAAAAAAAAAAGAAGAAGGAAAGGAAAGGAAAGGAAAGGAAAGGAAAGGAAAGGAAAGGAAAGGAAAGGAAAGGAAAGGGAGTGGCAAGGTAGATTTTACTGAGAAGATGGCATTTGAATAAAGACCTGAAGAAGAGAGAAATTGATGGGGATCTGTAGGCAATGGCATTCCAGGTGGTGGGATGAGCATAGTGCCAAGTCTCTAGGGGGCACAGCTAGAAAGGTGTGGACAAGAAGGGCTGCAGAAGGGAAAGCAGTCAGAATGGAGAGAAACAAACGCAAGTCCATCTTTCTAGCTTCTCTCTTGACTATCCCTTCACAGATTTAGTAGTCGTACTTGCTGGGCCATAACCATGTCTACAGGCATGGGTGAGCTCAGAGAAAGCAACATTTCGGAAGCATTCCAATTTCCAAGTTCAGAAAACTCTTAGCCATCAATCCAAAAGGAACAGAGTGAGGAATATGGGTAATTAGAATCCATAGGTAAATTTTAAGTCTCCTTTTGCTCTTTTTAAGCAATAATATCAAAATTTTTCTTGTTAAATTTTAATACACATAAGAAATATGTAAATAGTCATTATCAACGCAAGTTGATTTATGATGGACAGGGAAGAGGAAGGTCTACGAGAAGGAAAGTGAGAAAAAGAAAAGACCCTGGAGGTGAATAATGAGGTTTATTTTTTTGAGTTGTTTTTTCTTAGTAGTATTCCACCTTTCACATTTGAATTCTGAATAGAATCCTGTTCATGAACATGCTTATTGTGTTTCCTTGGTTTATCAAATATCTCAGAAATTCTTTAGAATAGCAAACAGATTTGATTTTCTCTGGCCTTTTCTAATGCATTGGACTTTGAATTCTTCATTTAAGGTTGTAGACTTTAAAAAGTATTTGACCAAATGATTTAGTGATTGAAACAGCTTCTGGGCATTAGGAAGCTCATATTTATTCTAGAGTGCAGTCAACTCAAGATTTTCTGAGACTGACCTGATTATCAATTATACTTCAATAGATTACCTAAGTTCTTACTGTATTTTTTAACTTTCCATTTATTGTAGCAAATTTGTTAAAGTGTAACAGAGAGGGATGATACATTCAGTGCCACTGGTCTTTCCCTTTATATATATCACTTATATTTAGGTAATGAAATTTGGGATTCATTGGCATTATTATATAGGCATCATATAATGTGGTATCAGCACCCCTTCATAGAAAGAAATCTAAAAAAAATGTAGTAAATGTCAAATTATTTTTACGCGCATGTAAACTTTTCAAAGAAAAGTTAGAAAAACATCAGACCTGGTTTTATACCTTGACAAGGAAATACATTTTTGAAATGCAAGACCAAATCCTTAATAGTAAAAACTTGCAATTAAAAAAAAATCTAACCTTTTACAAATGATATTTTCTTAAATTATACCTAAACCTTTGCCAAATGTCACCTAAAATTATTTTCTTATGTAATGGAAGGAAAAAAACAATAATACATAATTCATTCAACTTCAATAAGTTCAATTTATAACCCTTTTATGTTACATCCATATCCAGAAAACTCCCATGGAAAGGTAAAATATTTTAGCAGATACCTAACATGAGAATTGCCTCTTCTGTCACCATGGGCTCTGGTCACCGTTGAAATGCCTTTATTTGTCACTGAGTTCTAGCATGACTGTGTAGATGTGACTAAAATATGTAATGCATTCTTTTCCAAGCAATTAATTCTTTTTTCAGTTAGTGTAGGCATAGTCTATTAGGCAATTAACTGTGGTTAGCTCAATTATAGAAAATATAATTCATCTGGTTTAGAAACTTAACTGACAAGGCGAGTGAACTTTGGCTAACCTCAGTGGGATAGAAATGGAAAGTAACAAGACCAAAAGACCCCATCATACTAGAAGAGGAATCCATATGGTAACAACCTTAAGGATACAGAAATGGGTTGTGAAGTGTTTTGCATTTTAGTATGGTTTGGTTTGCAAAAATTATTTTTAAAAATAGACCAAGTATAAGGAAGTTCTTCTTTTGGAGGAAACAATAAGTTACACACACTTACTTTAAGTATTTATTTTAACAAATTATTGGGTGTTACCAAAACCTCTACTCGATGGTTACGGTGCCATTGCAAATTCTAGAACACTGTCTATTTCTTTAATGCTTGATGAAAACATTTCACTCTTCATTTTTATTTAGAGAATTCACCCTCCCACCATATTGAAGGGGAAAGCAAAATTTAATCTCTAAACTGTATCATTAAATTTGTGACCTAAGATTAATATTGTAAAACTCTTTGCATAAGGATCATTAAATGTCTACCACATGACTCTTGAGAAAGACAGAACAATTAAGTTATTCTGAGGGTTTTTTTTTCAATTTTTGAGGCATAATTTTGCTTGTTATATTAGTTCAATAAAAATTAGCTTAAAATTCTCTTTGTAGCATTCAAAGTAAATTCAGAGGGGAAAAAAGCCTCATAAAAAATAACAAATATCTCAGTAGCACCTAACAGTTTATAAAACGATCTTCACAATTAGTGTCTTATAATTTTTATACTACTCAGCATCTCAAAGAATTTCCATGATGGTCAAAACTAATACCAAACAGAGTTGGGGGTAGAGTTTGTCTCCAGTACTCTTTTTCTTAGATCACATTTCAGACAATTCTCACTATCTAAGATAGTTTTGGTAAGTGTGTGAAGTAAGAATCAGAAGTAATGCACCAGATCTAGGACAAGGATGGGAGGGGTATTGGTGGGAAGTGGGGTGTGGGTGTTTGAGAAGACAGTAATCTGAGTATGAGATGCTTCTGTATTTCAAAGTTAAATTGTGAATTCCTCTTTGAGGCTAAATGTTGTGTATTCTTTGCATCCCCATCTCCAGTATTCCTCACAGTGCTTGACCATATTACATGGTCAGAATGCTAGGCAAAAATGGACAACTTGGTGAATTTAAATGTAGGGCTATCATATTAATTAAATACCAAATGTGAGACCTGAAACCATAAAACTCCTAAAAGAAAACACAGGCAGTAATCTCTTAGGCATTGCCCTTGGCTACATATTTATGGGTATGTCTCCTCAGGCAAGGGAAACAAAAGCAAAAATAAATAATTGGTCCATTTTTATTAAAATAATACACCAAAATAAAGCTTCTGCACAGCAAAGGAAACCATTGGCAAAACAAAAAAGCAATGCAGTGAATGGGAGAAAGTATTTGCAAATGATTTTTCCGATAAGGGGTTAATATCCAAAATGTATAAAGAACTCATACAACCCAACACCAAAAAACCAATCTGATTAAAAAATGGGCAAAGACCAAAACAGACATTTTTTCCAAAGAAGACATACAGATGCCCAACAGACACAGGAAAAGATGCTCAACATCACTACTATTAGGGAAATGCAAATCAATACCACAATGAGATATCACTTCACACTGGCCAGAATGCCTAATATCGAAAAGACAAGAAGTTAAGTGCAGTCAAGGATGTGGAAAGAAGGGAACCCTCATGACTGCTGGTGTTAATGTAAATAGGGTAGCTTCTATAAAAAATATGGCAGTTCCTCAAAAAATTAAAAGTAGAGATACAATATGATCTGGTAATTCTACTACTGGGTATTTACCCAAGGAAAACAAAAACATTAATTTAAAAGGATATATACACACCTCTATGTTTATTGCAGCATTATTTACAATAGCCAAGATATGGAAGCAATCCAAGTGTCTAATTATAGATGAATGGATAAAGAAGATGTGGAATATATACACAACGAATATTACTCATCCCTAAAATGAATGAGATCTTGCCATTTTCAACAACATGGATGGACCTAGAGGGTATTCCGCTAAGTGAAATAAATCAGAGAAGGGCAAATACCATATGATTTCACTTATATGTGGAATCTAAAAAAAGAAAACAAACCAAAAACCAGAAATTTAAATACAGAGAAAAAACTGGTGGTTGCCAAATGGGAGGTGGGTGGAGGGATGGAAAATAGATAAAGGGAACTAAGTGTGTGTGTGTGTGTGTGTGTGTGTGTTATCAAATATATTTGCATAGTTGTGAAATATTCATATGTATAACATTTATTAGAATTGTATAACACATTTTTCAAACTTGAATTTCCTTATATTATTTCTTTAAAATATTTACTATAAGTTAGACATTCCATGCTCCCTCCCTATGTTATTTTTCCTTTCTACTTCTTGTGACAATATACTAGATATAGTCAACTGCCTAAGCTGGCTTGTCCATTAGCCAGTGAGTTTTGACTGTAAAGATTTTCTATGTCCAGTGGAATGCTAATTGATTCAAGATCAGCCTCTTCTCTTTCTTAACTTCTGTTTCTTGTCTCTGAGAAAACTATAAGACAAATACAAAATAACTTGCCCGGATCTTAAAAAGGTATGAATTTAGGACTCTGTACATTCAGGTTACAAATTGTGCAACAGAGAAATCAAGAGCAGTTTAATCGAAAGAGTTCAAAAATACATCAGTGAAAAGAGTCAGCGGTAGTGTCAAGATATCTAAACAGAAAATCAAACTAGAGGGACGCCTGGGAAGCTCAGTTGGTTAAGTGTCCAACTCTTGATTTCAGCTCAGGTCATCATCTCAGGATAGTGAGACTGAATCCCAAGTCAGGCTCTGCACACTCAGTGGGAAGTCTGCTTGAGATTTTTTTCTTTCCCGCTCCCTCTGCCCCTCCCTCCCACTCACGATTCACGAATGTGCGCTCAATAAATAAATAAATAAATAAATAAATATTTTTTAAAAAGAATCAAAATAGACAGATAACCATAATGTGGAAAGAGAAATGTGCCATGGAAATTTAAGGTTATTTAAGACTTCTATCCAGTTATTATCTTGAACTTCAATTTCCTCATTGACATATAAAGCAATGAATTAAGAGTATATAAAATCTAAATTCCTTCTAAATATAAAGTTTTATAATATATTGACGTTTGTAATATATGCAGTATCTTTGATTGTGGAAGTTAAAATTATAAACAATAAATATATAACATTATATTTTCTCTTACTTTTATTATGAATCAATGAATACAAAAATGATATCTTTAGACTATAGCCTTCAAAAACAGCAAATGATAATTTCCTCTTCCTGTAAATTGACATATTCCAATGAAAACTTCCTCTTTGTTAAAAGCTTAAATTTCTGCGATAATAAAATACAATTAGTGTCATGTGGAGGAAATAACATCCTTAATAGTTACTTGACCTTTGCATCTAAGGATTTTTATGCCTTCAAATGTACCCTGTGATATTTTGCTTTTCTTTGTTTATGTACAAAGTTAATCACAAAGAGAATAAAATGGTTTGTGCTTTAAGAAAAGCGAAGGACAGAAAGGAACTCATATTTATCAGCTACCGTCCATGTGCCCAGCAGTGTATCAAAGCTAACACGTAAATTCAGCTAGGTATCAAAGGAAGCAACAGACTGCAATCAGTAATGGCTCTTTTAAAATAATAACTGCGACTGTGACACAGTCAGACCTCAGTGTGGGTCGAGCAAGTTACATGCTTATATAATCCATTACACTTCATAATTTTCAGTGTGAGCAGGAACAGCCCTTTTTGGGTTATCTATTGCTACATAACTAAATACCCCTGAAACTTAGTGATTTAAAACAAACAATACTTTATTGTATCTCAGGGGGTTTTGTGGGTCCAAAGCTAGGTAGGATCTTGGCTTGGTGGTTCCAGCTCAAAGTCTTTTATGTGATGCATTTCAATGGTGGCTGGAATCAGGTAGGGAAGGCAGAAAGGAGCAGGAGAGGGCTGATGGGAAACCTCTATATCATTATCTAATCTCAGGGCCTGTCCACTTGGGCTAGTTTATGCTTCTTCACAGCATGGTAGCCTCAAGATAGTCAGAGAGCTTATGTGGTGAGTACAGTCCTCCAAGAGCAAGTATTCTAGCGACCACAGCAGACACTTCATCATCTTTCACGACCTAAACTCAGAGGCAACTGTTTGCAAGACAGCCACGAACTTGCCCATACTGTAGATGATGGCAATTAAGCTCTACCTCTTGATGGGACAATGTCAAAGTTCCAAGAGAGCATGTGGTACAGAAGACATAATGGCAGCGACCTTTGGCTAAAACAAGCCACCGCAATCTTGATATTCATTCTTTCCAATCCTCCCCACATACTCATTCCTAGAAATAGAACTTGCATGGTGTTGGCAATTATTAAATAGAACATACCTGTCTAAAAGAATTGGTTGTACCCAGTTGATGTTTTCCTAATATTCATTACTGAAAAAACTAACATAGAGAGTTGCATTGTTTCTGAATACATTCATAAATAACTTTAAGAATAAAACTAAAATGTGGAGAACTATTTCCCTTTCTCAGGAAATGCCGGAAAACAAGAAGGATACAGAATGATATCGAAGGAAATAAAGATGTCTGTGAAAGGAGAAGGCAATGAATAAAAATTAGCTTGAATGTCACTCATTATGTCAGAACAAGCATATTCTAAGAAGAAAATTCTGATTGATTTCCACATAATCACTCTGATTGTATACAATCAGCCACAGCCACACACGTGCTAGCTCTTCCACTTTGCCTGTTGGCTGTGCCTACAAACGACCAAGAAAACATAAATCAGGGAGAGGAAATGACTAAAGTATGGATTTAAATGTTTCTATTTTTACCAGACCTTAGGCTCCACATCTCTGTGGACCATCTCACAGATACCTGAAACTGGATGGGCCAGCCATCCCCACTGCCTGTTAACCTCTTCCGCCCCTCACGGAAATCAGTTTGTCCGTACTTCATGATCAGAGAAAGAATCTGTCCCACTTATTCTTGACTCTTTTGTTAGAAAGACAGTAATAGGGGCGCCTGGGTAGCGCAGTCGTTAAGCGTCTGCCTTCGGCTCAGGGTGTGATCCCGGCGTTCCGGGATCGAGTCCCACATTGGGCTCCTCTGCTGGGAGCCTGCTTCTTCCTCTCCCACTCCCTTACTGTGTTTCCTCTCTCACTGGCTGTCTCTGTCACATAAATAAATAAATCTTTTAAAAAAAAAAAAAAAAGAAAGACAGTAATAAAAATTTGTATTTTTTGCAGTTTACATTGGTCAGGTAAGTACACTTGGTACAAAAAAGTGCAAAGCTGTTAGTCAAAAATAAAAATTCACAAATTCACAGACAATTAAGCTTGGCCAGGTAAGAAGGGAAAAAAAATATATGTGTGTGTATTTATATATATATTTATATTTCATCCACTCATTATTCATCTGATATTAACATTTACTGAGCATCTTTATGTGCTAAACATAGTATGCATAGAATATTTAATATAAATTTTAAAGGTTGATATGTATACTTCAATCATAATTTTAAAATAGAACTCTTCTTTGTTATGAAGTGACAAATTTATATCCGGTAAAGGCTGCATAACTGATAATAAGAAACCTGAGCTAATGTGAAAGTATTGGGTGATACTGTACGTGGTAGGTTTCATTACCATCCTTGTTAACAACAGTTCAAATATCTCAGGAATTTTGCTTGGAATGCCAGAAGTCATAGACAGCACATTATACTAAAAGACAGGTGCTTTGACCATTGTGAATAAGTACTTGATAAATATTCTGAAATTCACAGACATTTACAATTTGAAAGTAACTTTAGTGCTTATTTCGCTCAACTTTTATACTGTGGACATTTTAGAGATGTGAAAGTATTTTGTGGAAGTAAAATAACTTGTTACTATACAGCAATCATTTCCCCATTAGAAGAATCATTCAAATATTTTATTTGTGGAAAACATCTGCTTTTGCACACTTTACACAATGGCGGTTTCTGAATCCGAACCTACGGTAATTCATCTTAGACCTAATATGTGTATCTCACAGTATGTAATATTTGCAGATACCTTAAAGATATTTTGTCCAGTAGGTACTTCTCTAATATCAGCCTGGAAACAACTTACCACTTTTAAAATTCCTTTCCTACCACTGTCAAGAATAGAACAAAGGTTAATTGTTCCCAGTTATTCATTCCCTTTAAAAACAAACTGGGGCTTTCATATTTTCGAAATAAAGAAAAATAAGAAATATTTTTTTAAAACAAATTCAAACCACATTTATTGAGTATTGCAAACACAATGACCTTGTGCTTGCTGTTGATACTAACGAACAGGCTTTTATTTTTCTATGCACTAACTCTGTTGTAAGACCACTATTCATCATAGATCACTGTCCATAGAAAATATAATAGAATTCATATAATTCATTTGCTCATTTCTTTATTTCTTCATTTATTCATTCAATTTATTGGGTAAAGAAAAAAAATTGCCCAAAGCAGTGATTCCCAACAGGAAAGTTGGCTGTTGGAAGGTATGTATTGGTAGAATAACAGTATAGCTTATGAAATGATCTGGAGAGTCTTGATTTTGTTGTTGTTATTGTTTTTAAGTTCTATTTATTTATTTTTAGAGAGAAATAGTGTGAGCATGAGGAGGGGCAGAAAGAGAGAGAGAGAGAGAATCTCAAGCAGACTCCCACTGAACACGGAGCCAAACTCAGGGCTCAATCTCCTGACTGACCCTGAGATCATGATCTGAGCCAAAATCAAGAGTTGGGTGCCCAACTGATTGACCTATGCAGGTGCCTGGGAGGAGACTTTGAAAACATTCATGCTAACCACCCCAACTCGGTCCCCATTACAGCAGAATGCAGAGGAAATTACTTCTGGGCTACATTTTAGGTAATGAGCATGTTACAACCAGGTAAGGTTTGTGTATTTTGTAAAGAGCAGAGATCACTCCAAAAGTAAGGAAGAGCATGAGTTAGTGGAAGTGACAGTATCCTGAGACAGAGAATGCAGGAGAGGAGTAAGCAGAATGAAAGGAAATGTAGTAGTTCAATTTTGGAAGGTTGAACTTAAAACACCAGTGGGATGGCAAGTCGACAGAGATGTTGCAAGAAGCAGAGGATCCTGTTTGAAAGGAGGACAGGGCTCACTGGAAAGAGACATATGGCAATTTTCCTTATGTAAATAATAGTTTAGAACATTGGAGCTAATGACATCTCTGAAGGAGAGAGAAGAATGGAAGACGAGGATGAAATTTTAGGAAAATCTAATATTTACAAGATATTTACAGAATGAATAACCAAAAAATATTTTTTTTTAAGGTTAGGAGAAACAGAAATACGAGGAGAATAGGGAGTTTAAGAGAGCAGAAAGGATCAGACAGTTGAAGATGGTGGTCAGATCCACAGGAATATGCCAGTAAAATAAGCAGCAAAAATCATGAATGGATATAATGAGAAAGTACACTAATAACATATTCCAGTGCATTTTTAAAAGATTTTACTTATTTATTTGAGAGAGAGAGAGAGCATGCACATAAGTGGGGGAGAGGGGCAGAGAGAGAGGGAGAAGCAGACTCCCCACTGAGCAGGGAGCCCAAAGTGGGGCTCATCCCAGGACCCCGAGATCATGACCTGAGCTGAAGGCAGTTGCTTAACAGACTGAGCTACCCAGGTGCCCCTATTCTAGTGAATTTTTAATGAAGTAATTGGTGTATACACAAACACACACACACACACACACACACACACACACACACACACATATATATATATATATATATATATAATACCAGTGGGATGTATCTCATATATTTTTCTATGCACTAACTATGCACTATTGTTTCTTTCTGAAACTATATATATATATAGTTTCAGAAAGAAACAATAGGACAGGTTGTGAAGGGAAATGAAGTTTCCAGGAGGCACTGAGGGGCTTTATTTGTAGCCGGATCAAGCAGATGCTAGAGGTGATGGCAACTGTCCACCGTGTCTCATCTGTCACATGGGTTCTGTCCTTTGGATGCTGTTACTAGATGTGATGCTTTACATTGCTGCACTCACCTTCCCACCAGCCTGAGGGAGCAGTCAACACTGATAAGGGAGAATGAAATGGCAGGCTTCTGTAGGTATTGTTAACTGGAGAATCAACCAACTCTAAGGTTCGCCTTACCTACAACTACCAGGTTTGTGAAAATTAGTTCTTAGATCTTAAAGTAGTTTCGTTCTGCGGCACCTTGGTGGCTCAGCTGGTTAAGCGTCCAACTCTTCATTTTGGCTCAGGTCATGATCTCAAGGTTTTCAGATAGAGCCCTGCATGGGGTTCTGCACTGGGCATGGAGTCTGCTTAAGATTCTCTCTCCCTCTCCTTCAGGCCCCTTCCCACACTCATGCACATGTGCTCGCTTGCTCTCAAAAAATAAATGAATTCATTAATTAATTAAAATAAAATAGTTTGGTTCTAAATTTTTGCTAGTGACAGCAAGGTACATGCTAACTGTCTTAAGTAAGAAGGAATGCTCATTTTTACTGATTTTTGATAGTCATAAATTTCAGGAATACTTAAAAATTAAAATCTCATCAGTAACTCTACCACAAAGTAAAACTAACAGCAAGATTTTTGAAAAGGAAATATATCTAGTGCTTTCCAGTTGTGATCTAAAAAGCCTTTTCAGGAGAGGTGGATAGGAGGATGAAGGAAATAGGGGATGGGGAGTAAAGAGTACATTGATCGCGATGAAAAAAATAAATAAAATGATAAAAAGCAAAAACAAAAACAAAAACAAAACAAAACCCAGGGTCCCTGGGTGGCTCAGTTGGTTAAGCGACTGCCTTCAGTTCAGGTCATGATCCTGGAGTCCCAGGATGGAGTCCTGCACAGGGCTCCCTGCTTAGCAGGGAGTCTGCTTCTCCCTCTGACCCTGCCCCCTCTCATGCTCTCTCTCTCTCTCTCTCAAATAAATGAATAAAATCTTAAAAATTAAACTAAAATAAAAAGTGGTCTCTTGGTAGTGCTTGAGAAGGCATCTTCATACATTACTGCCATGAATATAATTTTATACAACCATTTTTTAAACACTTCAGTGACATGTTTCAAGATCCATGATAATAATGGTAATATTAATAAAGACAATAACTGTACTTAATTATTTTTCATTATTGATATACTGAATTATATTAATTGATCTATTATTTCAATCAATATTCAAGGCAGATGCTATGATTCTTTTTTTTAATATTTTATTTATTTATGTATTTGAGAGAGAGGGAGAGTACACATGAGCAGGGTGAAAGGCAGAGGAAAAGGGAGAGAGCAAGAAGCAGACTCCTGCTGAGCATGGAGCCCGACATGGGGCTTGATCCCAGGACCCTGAGATCATGACCTAAGCTGAAGGCAGACGCTTAATCAAACTGAGTCCTCCAGGCGCCCCACTATGATTCTTTTAAACCTTATTGTGAAGGGATGCCTGGGTGGCTCAGTCAGTTTAGCATATGACTCTTGATTTCAGCTCAGGTCAGGATCTTAGGGTCCTGAGATAGAGCCCCACATCAGGCTCCATGCTCAGTGGGGAGTCTGCTCAAGATTCTCTCCCTCTCCCTCTGCCCCTCTCCCCACTCACACATACACACACTCTCTCTCAAATAAATAAATCTTTTTAAAAAAACTTGTGTTGCTATATTGGCTTAGAATAATAAAATAATAAACTGATGAATGCATAGTTAAGAGTAGAACAGTACTGTATTAAATTCCTTTAAAAATTTTAAATGTCTTTTCACTGAGAAATTCCACAATTGGCAATCTATCTTATAAAATAACCCTAAAAGCTCCTAAATTTTTATTGAAGCATAATTATGTCAGATAAATGTTTGAAATCAAAGCTAAATGTAAATAATGAAGGAACAGTCTCTCTAATTTTGTGTTGAATAAGATACAAAATCACATACACAGAATCATCAGCAGTCTCATCCTATCATCTCTCTATATACGTATGTTCTATATACAGATCTTTCTTGATTTACAATGCAGTTACATCCCAATAAACCCATTGTACGTTGAAAATATTGTAAACTGAAAGTGCATTTAATACACCTAACTTACCAAACATCGTTGCTTAGCCTATGTGCTCAGAACACTTACATTACCCTGCAAAGAACACTTACATTACCCTGCAGTTGGCGAAGCCATCTCTCACCAAGCCTATCTGATAATAAAGTGTTGACTATCTCATGTAATGTATTGAATACTGCACTGAAAGTGACAGACAGAATGGCTGTATGGGGACAAAAGCATTCTTGACCTTCTGTCACTCCTGACCGCGTGGCCACCGGCTGGGAGCTGTGCTGCCCCTGGCCCGCATCACCAGAGAGGATTGGACCGCCTATCACTAGCCCAGAAGAAGATCCAGATTCAAACCCCGAAGTAGAGTTTCTACAAAATGCATATCCCTTTTGCACCATAGTGAAGTTAAAAAATTCAAAGTGGGAGCATTTAAATCAGGGACTGTCTGCATCTACCAGTCTATATCCCTTTGCTATCCATTCATGTGCTCATCTGTCTGCCTACGTGGAAAACGCACAAGAAATAGAAGCAACGTGCTAAAGTATCAGCTGCCATTGTGTGACGGTGGCAGATGCGTGATATTTTTTCTTTCTTCTTCATATACGTCTGTGTTTTCAAAAACTGTATGGACCATTTTATGAGAAAAAATAATAATAAACTGACAAACTTTTGCCAATGATAAACGAACTCTGGTTTCCCACTAAAATAATCATAAAGCCTCTTTACTACCAACTTAATGAGTGTGGAGGGAAAACACACAGGTCGTCCTTGTTCCTAAAAAACAATACAACAAACCCTGGAATACTTACACAAATATTAAAAATAAATACCAATGAACAACATCAACAAATTCCAGCAAAGCCTGACACTCACTCAAGGAAGACCTACACTCAAAAAAGACTAGGAATTAACACATTCTTCGCTTAAAATGTCAATTCTAAACTTATTCACACTTTTATTCCAGCCCACACATGACATAAAAGGTAATCCATGTAGCACCAAAAGAATTTTCTTAATATTCTGAAAGGTTCCAAAATGGACTACTCTGTGACATATTATCAAAATTTCCTTTTTCTACTCACATCCTCGCTCAGGTAAAAATCTTATTATTGTACAAATGCAAAAATAGTTTTTTACCCCATCTCATAGGTCACCTTGATGTCTTTTAGGGTTTGTGTGGAATTAGAGTGAGCAAGCCTTGAAGACAAGAACAGAGCTGAGGCAGAAGCAGGGCTTTAATGAAAGCCAGTCCCATACCTCCTTCTGAAACATGAAGAATGTGGTTTTCGCCTTTTTCCCTTTTTCCCCACATACTGAGCCTAAGCTTTTGTGAGTAAAGTTCGTCTCTTATTCCCCACAGTACCTGCATGTGGCTAATTATTTCTTATTTTCATCAACACCAGCTTTTGGAAACGTGAAATTAGCCTTCCACCACTGGGCAACATTCACAAAGTCATGGCTAATGCTGATCTCCTTTCTCTTTTTTAATTCTATAGCACTCATTAAATATCAACACCATGGAAAGATACTTTTAGCTAATTTCCAGAGATGAGGAATCTAAAGATCAGAGAAATTAAGTGCCTTTCCCCATTCTGTACAAAATACTTCAATATTTTCATCTGTTAATAACCCACTCAACATATGATAATGTATGTAAATTACATAGTGAAAATAAATTGACATGTGGTTGTGTAACCAAGATGTCAAGTAGGACCTCCCTCCTCTGAAGACTTAAATAAACTTCACTTAAACTCTCAGTTTTATGTCCACAGCCTCCCTGTGATTTCTAATTATGAGGATTTCCTCTCATGATTTCTTCTTCACTGGGTTCCTATTCAATATGTGCTAATCCCACAACAGGCTGTGTGAACTTAAATTCAGGACTCCTTTGGGCTACCCCTTAAAAAAGGCACTCATCCAAAAGCAATAGAGAATCTTGTAAACTTTACTGAAGATTTATCAGAAGAGAAGGTGTCTTTCTACCCCATAGCTCACAACACAGAACTGCTTTGAAACATTACCATTCTCCCAAAAGTAGCTTCCAAGTTGGCCCCTTGATAGTGGTGTCTGGTCAATGTCCAGCAACAGGGTCTCCGGTGGGGGGAAAGCCCTAATTTGTAGTATCTGCTACTTTCTGTCATATAAATATCCCATTGTGGCCATTTTCAAGCTATCAATGTGACTGAGAGTTAGAACTGAGGTTCTCTCAAGATACTGTGTGTGGACCCCAGCACAGCACTGATCATTACCGAAGTTTTTTCTCACTGAGCCTCTCGGATGCAGATCCCATCCTCTCTTACTTCACTTGGGTTATACTGAGCCATCACTACCAGCCACATCCCTTGGGAATTTGAAAGTCAGGTTTTTTTCTCTGAATACAGAGCCTTGCAACTTTTCCACACTTTATGAAAGTTTTAAAACATGTCCATAAATCCTTTGATCCATATGCTATGTATAGATGAGGTTTATATCCACTCCCCGTAGAAGTGGACCAACCTTAGTAACTCTTAGAACCAAAAGAATGAAGCAAAAATAACTCTTTGTAACTTTCAAAACTAGTTAAAAATAGGTCATAAGTTTCTGCCTTGAATTCCCCTGGCCACTTCTTCTAGGGCATGCCTACTACCCAAAGAAGTTCTACTACCCCGAGACTGTCATGTTACAAAGACATCCCTAACTCAGCTCCCTGCACACAGCCAAGATTAACCTCCAACCAAGTGAACAAGCCATCTGGATGCCCAGTCCAGTGAGACCTCACCTGACTGCAACCACCTATTCCCACAAGACAGAGACTCCAGATCTGCCCAAGCCCTTCCCAACTTACCGGGCCACGAAGTGGTAAGGAAAATGTCTTCTGAAGTTGCTAAGTTTGGGCCTTCTTTCTAATTTATCCAAACCCAAAGTGATCAGAGTTACTGAGAGCAAGCTTTTCTTTTCAAATAAAATTGTGAAGTATTTTATTACTGATGATAATTTAGTATAATATAGATATGCAAAATACAACATTCCTTCCTGAGAAGACACAGAATAAAGAACAAGTTTAAAGTATGGTAGAGAAAATGTTGGCTTCAAAGAAGAGCACGTTCTAATTCTGAAACGGGTTTGACCTCACAGTGCAACCTTAAACAATAAAGCATTTGAACATTTAAATATGTTCATTATTTCTCACCCCAGATTCGTGGCCAATTAAGTCTCTCACCTTATCTAAACGTTCCCTGGAAGTGAGGAAGAGGATGAAGGGCTCAAAGAAGCTCTAATGTTCTTGTTGAGGCAGAGGTAGCCAGTAAATGGGGATAACAAGAAAAAGTAGTATTTTTGTGGCCAGAGAAGCCATTACCACATGGGTAATGCCAACATTCTCTCCTAGTTCTAAAATTCACTTGCACACTCTTCTTCAAAGATTTTCTGGTACAAAGCTTCTTGAACTTGGTTTTCCTGTATTCTGTGCAGCTCTTTTAAAAGGTCAAGGTTGGCATTTTTTTTTTTCTATTTTAATTCAAAGGGAGATTTCCTCTCATTCTAATTGTAGGGTCAATCTTAGCCTATAAAACTCCCAGTCGAATGGAGGCAGAAGTTTCTTGTGTTGTTTTTGGAGACCTAAGTTACACACAGAATGCCATCCACAACAGGGAAGGCTCCCCCTTAACTGCCTGCAATCCTTTATCAAAAAATGGCATAAATTTAAGCTGGAATTAGGCCAGGTCCTACGGGTACCACTTTAACCAAAGACTAGAATCCAGTGTGTGAAGCAGAGGACTCACATATTTCTCTGGTAACACTGCCTGCAGGATGCCCATGGTAAGTGGCAGAAGCTCCATTTCCATAAAATGACAATGCCAAATTAATTCTAATTATCCTGATCATTGAACATTTAAATGAAAATGAAGACATTAAAGGTAACTAATTACTAGGAAGGCCATTTCTGAGGATGAATTAGAAAAGATTTTAAACAAAGACACTGTAAAACAATGGGTTTCAACTGCCCAAATCTTGTCAGTTTGTTTATTTGTACTGATCACACTGAATTTACACACCAGAAAATTGGGAATTATTTGGTTGTTAAAAGAATGTGGAAAAGGCTCTGTGGAGAAGTGTGTCCTCATTTGTATTTCCTAAAACAAAAAGTCACAGTTAATTATTTCCAAAGTGGTAACTTTATCAATTTTCAGATGCAAATACAAATTAGGAACAAAGGCTATGAATAAATGTGAGAGTTAGGAAGAAACCTTATCTCCGAATAATTGTTGGCTTCATGGATTTGCTTTCACTCAACAATGAAGTGGCAATCACTCTGGAATTATCATCATTTAAAAGGATGGCAAGGAAAGATGAAGGGAGGATCAACTTATTAGAGGACTATTTATAATTAGCAAATGAAACAGGAAATACATTTTTATTTAGGAGAAAACCCAAAGTGGATACCATATTGTCTTCCCTTTTTAATCTAGAAGGATAACTTCCTTATTTGCATTTCTCCAACTTATTCTTCAGAAGGAATTCCAAAATAATATCTTCACCTTCTAGAAAAGGAAATAAAGCTCCACCAGGCAAAATTGTTTTATTAAACAGGAGGTAATCTCAAAGGTATTCTTTTGGAAATTTGTTTTGATTCAGTTCAAACATATTTCCTACTTGTTACCAAATAGCCTTCACAATATAAAAATTTGGGCCTAGGGGCGCCTGGATGGCACAGCGGTTAAGCGTCTGCCTTCGGCTCAGGGCGTGATCCCGGCGTTATGGGATCGAGCCCCACGTCAGGCTCCTCTGCTGTGAGCCTGCTTCTTCCTCTCCCACTCCCACTGCTTGTGTTCCCTCTCTTACTGGCTGTCTCTATCTCTGTCGAATAAATAAATAAAATCTTTAAAAAAAAAAAAAGAAACTTGTCTGTGAAAACAAATTAAAACAAAATGAAAAAAGCAACTCTGCTTTATTGTGATACATATCAGCATTGCATTGCCAAATTTAGACTGAACAAAAAGTCGAATATGGGAAATACTAATAGGCAATATGTTTATTTTCAATTACTCGTGTGCTAAATTGCTTAGAGGCCCCTTGCCTTAAATTTAATACATGAATTCTTTCTTAAACCTGACATGAGAGGGGTGCTACACTTTCACTAAGTTCCACTTCAAACTCTCAAGTTTAACAATATACTCACAAATGCATAGCACTCCCTGCTATGATTCTTGCCTTAGTCCCTGGTTCCTTGTGGAACTGAGCCCAATTTAATTAAATCACTTGAAGTTAAGGAGCCACTGGGAAACTTTAGAATATTCTTCACGATGCACTCAATGTGCTTTACTCTTCCTGTGTCACTGCATTTTGCAATCCGCTATTTAGATAATCAACTTCCCCTACCATTAGTTGAAATAAATGAAAATGTCAAAAACTATAAAAGATCAGCAATATCATATGCTTGAACCAACAACAGAGAGGAAAGGGCCATTTCTATCTTGTCCACTGGTATGTTTTGGGGGTCTATAAGTAGCTAATATCACATACAAAATGTTCCATCACTTGCTTTATAAATGCAATCCCAACTCCTTGCGCTGATACTATTTATTTTTTTATGTTACATTTTGCATATATTTATCCATCTTTTACTTTGACTGATTGCAGTCAACAAACATGTAATGTTGAGTGGCCATTAGTAGTCAGACAGGAAATTTATTATATTGGAAGAGTGTACATTATCATTATTATTTCTTTATGTAGGCTCCACGCCCAGGGCAGAGCCCAACACAGGGTTTCAACTTATGACCCTGAGATCAAGACCCGAGCTGAAATCAAGAGTTGGGTGCTCAACCGACTGAGCCACACAGGCACCTCCGAAGAGTGTACATCATTAAAGGGAATTAGTATAAATAGAATATCTTAAATCACAAAAAGTGAGATGAACCAAGAATCCAGTTAAATCTTGATCTACTAGAGCAGATTATTCAGCTGATATAAATTGGGGCCTTTCACCATCTTAATGCTATCATAACTACATGCAAATAAAGTGAATACACATTTGGGACAGATCGACAGGAGATTAGTTAGTACCACCTTCACGCAGGGTCAGCAAAGAAACTGGGGAGAAGCTGGTGCTGTGGACTATGGCATGAGCATGAGCCAATGAGTTTGGATAGTGCTAAGCTTCTGTTCTCTCTCTCAATATAACTGAGTCATTGTAGGCAATATTTACTCATGTGACTGCATATTTACATTGTCTCTCATGTTCCACATACTGGAGAGAACCAGGTACTAGGAAAAGGTAGACTCTCATTCTCATGCTGCCTCCAAGGGGACTGGGTCTAGAGAAACAATGTGTTGGGATCTCTCTCCCTGGTCCCACTACTGTAGCTGGGACAGTTGGGCCTGACCAAAGGAAGAGGTAGAACAGAGGATCAGTGCAAATTTTTGTTGAATACTAGGTGGTATGTAATCTAATGAAGATTCAGCATTGAAGAAGACCCCTCATTACAGGATTGCACAGATTCTGAACAAGCTGAACCAGAGAAAGAGAATAAAGGGTTCCAGGAAAGGGCATTGGAAGCAGAGGTTGATTGATTTAACCAAAACTCCCTAGAGTCATCAACACGTCCTCCCTGCAAAGCCAGGGAAGGAAATGGAAGCCCCTAGGAGGAGGTCGAATCACAAAGCTCTGAAGGTGCCTGCCATGTCAAGAACAATAATTCTAAGAGTTCAGACATTAGGTACGGGAGGAAACATCCAAAACCCAGATGGGAGACTTGAAGAAGCATATCTACTACGCGGTGGAAACTAGATTTGAACCCATATTTTCAACAGCATTCTTTATTTTCTCTTCATAAGCACAGATCCAGGCTCTGGAGTCAGAGTCCTGTCCAACTCATTCTTCCTCTCATTATCCCTGTGACCTTGCGCACGTTAATTTTTTTTTTTTTGTTTCAGTTTCCTCAGCTCTAAAAAAAGGAATAATGATTACAATTACCTCAATGGATTGCTATGAGAAAAAAAATAGAAAAATCTCACTGAATTATTTAACATAAGGTCCAGTTTATAGCAAGTCCTCAAAACATCATGCTACTTTTTCCATTTTTATGAAGTAGCAATGGCAACCAGCTGAGACCCAACAGAGCTAAAAATGTCAATAATTCCACTAACTATTGTCGATAATGGATTTTGATGTTTTGCTGCCCCATCAATAACCTTCTGGTGGCAACAGAAAACCTGCATATGGTTTGGGGTAACAACCAACTTCTCTGCTTAGGTCAGGCTGAACATACCCCCAGCCCCAGGAGATGGAAGGAGGCTGCAATGTGCAGAGCTCTGAGGACATCATTCCCATAGACTTGAAAACATGATTTGGTTTGGGAATCAGCGCTTCCCGTGTTTCTTTCATGACTGGTTCTGAGCTGGACACTTACACAAATTAGCCTGATCGGAGCCTCTAAGACTCCATTCTGGGATTTTAGTTAGGGATACCAGGAAGTTCCCCTCTCCTTCCAAAGACAGGTGTGGGGGTCTAAAAAGACAGCTCATGCAGATGAAGCTTAAAGAACAAATGTGAAATGAGAGCAACCATATTCTGTGATGACCTATGTGCCCTTGAATTAGCCCCACTTAAAAATCTACTCCTGAACTGTTAGTCATACAAGTCAATAAAGTATTGTATTTTGCGTAAGCAAGGTTGAGTTGAGTTTTCTCTCACTTGTAACAAAAAGCATCCTAACTGACTCATGGTCACCGATACACTCCATAATTGCTATTGATCACAACTTCTACTTAACAAGTTAGGAGCTCCGATGTGTTGGCCTCACCTAATTTATCACGTGCATGTGGTCCCTAAGTGGGTTGCCAACCCTAGCACACATTTACTCCTGCCCACGAGCTGATTTCTCCTGATCTTAATGGTTTTTTTTTTCTTTTAAGTAGAATAATAGCAGATTAAAATAGTGGAATAATAAATGTGGAAGGATTAACATGAGATTTTAAGTGAAATCACCACTGCAATTATATTTTTTTAAGTATTTTAGGCTTCAGTTTATATGTTCTCTTTCTTTCTATTTTAGAAACTAAAGTGGCCATATATATATATATATATATATTTTTTTTTTTTCCTTGTTACCTGAAAATGTGCCCAAAGGCTACAAAGCAATGGGGAGATACATTAACTTTAGTAAGTAAATACCTTCTTCTTGTCCTCAAAGTACCTGAGGGCTTCAGTGATAGGTACTATGCAAATGTACAAGTGGCCTGGAATGAAAATAGCTTGGAGCTCTCTCAAAGAGCAAAGCTATTAACCCTAGGGTTGTGGTGAAATTCTAGCTCTGGCAAGTTTGCCAAGCGGATTTTAATCAGTGCCATTTTATTTGAAAGCAGTGTAACTCAGAGAGAGCACATCCTCTCCTGCAGCATCCCTGTGCCTTATTGCCAGCTGACATTTAATGCACTCCAACACACCAAAGACAGAGGTGCAATGCGTATTCTTCAACACAACGTGCAGAACAGAAATGCAGGCTCTCCCCCAGGGGGTTTGTGCTATTGGTGCCCGTGAACTTAAACTCTAAAGACAAGGAAACTGATGTCCCAAACCCAGGGGCCACCTCTACATCATGGTAAGAGAAATTCAGGTTCTATCGTTTTGGGATTGCCTTCATTTCTCTTTATGCCTTTAATAGTTCATATAGCAAATAAAATGTACAGGGAATGAGTTGGATTTGATAACAAGCATACCAAGTAGTGTTAGGAGACTAAATAACTGGCTTATACTTAAACACTTATAACTAACTGCATTCCATTTCTCTCCCATATATTAGAGAGAGAGAGAGAGATTGAGCTATTCATTGTAAAAGACACACTGATGGGAGATTCAATAGGAGCCAGGAAAAAAGAGAAAATGAGTGAGTGCTCAGAGATCTAGAATGAAAACCAGGAGAACCTATGTTCAAAAAATGAAGACAGAATACCTTATAGAGGATTTGAATTATAACCTGAGAAAAAGCTACTGAATCCGTTTATAAAATTATTCTTGATGACATAAGAGAAGTTACAGCAAAAGGATGAGGTAAACTCCAGGTGCAAAGTGGCTCCTTAATGATCGAGTGACTAGTTATTAGGCATAAAAAATGAAGATAAACTTGAATGATTTCGGGAAAGCTTCCAGGAAGTTTGGATGTAGGGAGAAGGAGGAACGGCCCCAAACTAAACAGCAATCCGTCTAGAATGGCGACATGGCAAGTTCTGATACAGAGGACACAGCCCCCAAATTTGAGTCCAACGTGGTCTGAAAAATGGCTTCCTCCCAAGGGTCAATATGGAGAATCTTCTGCTTTTCAGTAGCTCTGGACCTTCCTAGGAGTTTCCAAAATAACGCTAACAACTCCCTCTTCACCTTCAACCTGGTGGATAATTTGTTATATACATGACAGGCCACTTCATTTCTCTCTAAATCATAGTGAAACCATTTATTTGGTTTGAAACTACTATTCAACATGGCAGAATTGTCTATTCTGAGTAAGAATCTTTAATAAAACCTTTTATTAGGTTTTTGAATATGCAGAAATTTGTTGCCTAAACAAACATTTTGAGGGAGACAATTGTTTAATAACAATCTAGTGACGGTTAAGTCACACTGGAAAAACATGCTCTCATTTGTAATTTGGAATATACACTCGGGAAGTTTATGGTATATCCGATGAAGAACAAAAATGTGTAAGTGATGAAAAGCAGAATGTTCCCCTTATTTTCGTAGCTCGGATTTCCAAATAAAATATGCTAATTTGTATCTCTTTTTTAAACATTCAAATAAATGTTCAAAAATAAACCTAAAACGAGACTTAATTTTTCTTCCAAAAATATTCCAACTGAGAGTACTGCCACTTCGGAGGGTATATTTTAAACTGATCTCTTTTTTAAAGCTAAGGGATACAAAACAAGAATAACCACCAACAGCAAAAGCAACTTGGGGTGGGGTCTGTGTAGTTCACAGAGAAATCTGAGGGGAGGAAACAAAATGCAAGGGCATCATCTAAGTTATAAGCCCTGGTCCCTAATCTGGGAGTGGGCCAATCGGCCTTTCTACGCTCAGTATGCCCGCCCACAGCTATCATCTCTGCTCCTCATCTTGCAAACATGTATCTTTAATTCCAAGGACAACCCAGCTTGAGAAATCAGATCCTGTAGCTGTGAGTGATGCCACATGAGCCCTGCTGGAGAAGCAAATCACTGTCGCGACCTGTGTTAACAGCTGGTCACTCAGAACAGCCCAATCGAAAATTTAAAAAGATTTTTTCTTTTTTTTTTTCTTTATTTTTGCTCAACTACTAATATTGCAAATATTGGCTAGAAAGCAATCCCTTAACTCACTGTTACCCTAAAAGGGCTGACTTAATGGACTGTAACATTCTCCCAGGTAAATAATGCAAGGTTTTGTGTATTGTGTTTTTATATAGGCGGAAGGTTCTCAGAGGTGATAGGGGACCCTTTTTTCCCAACTTTTATTTTAAATTCCTTTGTGTGTGATATCCAAATTCAAGGGCCTGAGATTTAAAATTAACGAGTAGGTCTGTAATCTTTCAGGGCGATCTTAACAGCCCACTAGTCACAAAAAGACTAAAAGGCGGCCAGACTAAAATTCATTTTTCTTCCTGCAGCATGGTTCATGATTTAAAGTCATGAAGAAATAATTTTTTCTCAAAGAACAAATAAAAGCCTTGTGCTCACTCTTACTTCGCATTTGAATATGACCCTTATGCTGTTGCTCTAAATGAAATTTGTCATGCATCCTTACACAGATGGATGTTGACTTTCTGTTGTGGAAAAGTATTCATCCGGTGTTAGGGCAGACCAGGCTGGTATTTGGAAGGAGCCAAAGGTTCCAACCCTTGGGAGACATAACACAAGGCTTGTCCTGGCTCGCCAGCATAGGGAAAGAGGGGGAACTATGTTTAACTCGCATAACCGTGCATAAACCCTCACTAGAACCATCAACCTCTTCCTCCGTCCTCCAGCACATGAATTCATTAAAAGCTCACTTCCCACACAGACCATAAAAACCACCTCTGATTATAAGTCTTTGCTCAAGTCACACCTCAGAGGGAAAGGCCCAGAGCTCCTCCCATAGCACAACTTAGGGTCATTTGTCCAAACTTGGACCTGGTAGATAAAAACCAGAAATCCCAGCCCAATCTACAAGTCAGGAAGCAAAGCAAGAGATGGTTCAGTGACCCGTTCCTGGGGACACGTGGCTTTATTTTGAGATCAGTATGTACTTTGTTGCCCCTGAGTTTCACCTTCTGGTTTTTCCAAAGAAGGAGATGAAAAATATTCTAAAAATGTATGGTTGTTGTTTTTCTAGATCCTGGAGTGACTTTTAGAAAACTTCATTTATTCTTACCTTCCCTTAATAAAAAAGCAACTTTAAAAACTCTTAAAAAAAAAAAAAAGGAAAATAGAGCCAAAGGCATTTAATTAGTCATCAAAATATATGGCTATTAAATATCACCATCTTAATTTTGGAAAAAAAAAAGTTTTGAGATAGTTTCAATGAGTTCACTTCAAGATCAGATAAGAGATAGCAATAAAGAAAGCAAGCAAATCAAGGGTGTAATTCCCCAGCCAGTGACCCATATATGCCAGGGGGGAGTTCTTTAAACATGAAATAACAATCACTATCACTCACTGGAGGAAAATGCCCATAGACAACATTTTTGGTAACTGTTTGTAGCACTTATGGTCAAGAAAGTAATTAACATTTAGAAAAACATATATATATCCCATGCTAACAATTTTTTTTTTTTTTACATTTTTTGACCTCACTTCATTTTCAGGAGTGGGAAGTTACTTTGACCTTTTTCTGTATTATATTCTTGAAATTAGCTCATCAACTTTAATATTAAAGTTAAATATTATATTTTTCTTTATTCTTTAAATAGAGTATGTAATTATGAATGCAAATTTTGAGCTTGAAACCTGAAAGATGTGTTGGCTTTTTCAAGTATTTATCCTTTGAAATGTTCAAAATAACATATTGACGAAGGTGTATGCTTTAGAGAAGCTTTAACAAAACATCTGTGATATGATTGTTGCTATGGAAACTGGTTTATTAAACATTAAAATTAATAACTCTAAAAACCATTTCGGCTGACATGAAAGAAAGAACTTTATAAATGTAATTGAGGCATAATAGGAAAATAATCTCAGAGCAGAGGGACCTCCTTCATGGTGCCTTCTGGGACCAGAAAGACCTGTAGAAAAATGTCACGGCTGGTCCTTAGGGGCTGCAGGAATATGAGAAAGTGAATTGTGTAGACCCCTGGGACATTTTCAAACATTTGTGTAAGTTTTTATTTCTTTCCAGATTTTTTTTAAGACTTCTATTTCCAGGTTTATGTCAACCCAGGGTCACATTATAACTTTCGTGAGCCCTAGAACTTTCGCCTTCCTTGGACTCCACCATTAATATTAAAAAATTATTTTTTAAACATGTGAACAATTATTTTTTCTATTTTAGGCAAAATTGAATAGATTTTTATGGCCCCTGAAAATTGCATTTTATTTGGATGTGGGAATAACATTAAAATTAAAAAAAAAAACTTTTTCTTTGACCCTAAAATTTTCTCTTTTTGATTTTAAAATAAATTAAAATATTTTCATGGGCCCTAAAAATATCATGGTCCCCACACCAGTACAATGACCCAGCTTAGTCTGGGGCCGGCACCAGGAAAGAACTTCATTCTTATTCAGGTTTATCCACGTATCTGTGTTTTTCAATTTATCTTCATTATGTAATATCAGATAATAACCAAAACATTTTATTAAAACTATCATATCCTAGGAAAGAGAAAATAAAAATATCAGTCAACATCTGGACAAATTATGGAGTATCAGACTCCTGTCTTATGCTAAGACATTATCAGTTCAAGAGGAAACCTGTTGGAACCTCCATATTGATCATCCCTTATTCCAATATACATCCGGTTTCAATTAAAGTGAAGAAATTATCCAGCTCACCACATGCAGTGAAAACTATGTTAGGTAAAGAAAAGGCAGAGCCATTTACTAAATTTTGTATTACTGAAATGTCACTATCAGACACTGAAGTGTGTCTCACCAAGATTCATTAAGTGGAAGCCCCAATTCCCAATGTGACTGTATTCAAAAACAGAGCCAACAGTGAGGTAATTAAGGTTAAATTAGGTCCCAAAGATGGCACCTAACATGATAGGACTGGTGTCCTCACAAGCAGAGAGAGATATCCCTCTGTCCTTTCCCCAGGCACACAGGAAAGGCCATATGAGCAAGGAGAGAGGCTGCCCCAGACACCAATCCTGGGGGCACCCCAACCCTAGACTTCCAGCCTCCGGTCCCAAGGTGGCGACAACAGTCACTGATGAAATATCTTATCCATTGCCTGTGGCTGACGAGCCCTGTGGTCACCTCAGGGCACTCGGGTCCAATAAATTAGCTTCACACAAATTTCTTTCATTCAAAGAAATGGAAATAATAGCTCATATGTATTCTTTCCTTGGATAGACATTTTAACAAAACCCTCATAATCCTAAGAAGTAATTACTATTATTTTTTTAATTTAAATTCGATTAGCCAACATATAGTATATCATTAGTTTCAGATGTAGTGTCAACAATTTATCAGTTGCATCTAATACCCAGTGCTCATCACATCATGTGCCCTCTTTAATGCCCATTATCCCCATTTTACAGATGAGAAAACTGAAGCATATCAAATCACCAGCTGGTATGAGGTTATGCAGCACATAACTAATGGACCTGCATTTTAAGCGTGGCAGTCAGACCACAAGTCAGTCTCATTTCATTTGTTTCATTAACCCAGAATAGTGTAGAACCTATTAATGGGTAAGGTTGATTAGAAAATACTGAATATTGATTTTTCAATGCGGAGATCTGAATAGGTTTATCTCTTGTTTCTCAGACCAGGGATTAGGACAAGGAGGGAAAAGCATGTGCCTCTCTGTCCAGCAGCATAGATGCAAGTGTGTCTTCAACAGGCACTATAATGAAATTAGAATAGCACATCTGTAAAAGCACATGTTTCGATGTTGGGAGGGTCCTTCCTGCACTTCTGACCAGCCCTCTCATTTTACTCCTGGAAAAGGGATTTTGGAGACATGGAATGACACCTCCGGCAGCACCCATTTGCAAACAGGTCTGATTTCTGGCCGTACAGCCCAGCCCTCTTTGCAAGACACCACGTGCTCCTCAGATTTCCTTCCGAATTCATCTTTGTGCCCTCCGAGGAGGAAAACTAGTACCCACCATGTCGAGAGAGGAATGGTAGCTTGCTCCAGTGTGCTTGGTGAGAAGCTCTTCAATGGAAGAGGGTGTCACGCAGGTGGTAACACACCTGCAGGTCCTCCTCTCGTGATGGTCCAAACCCTGCTCTGGCTGCCAGAGCGCTTTGTAGATACTCCCGAGATAACTCCGTACGTAGGCAAGACCTACACAACATATCTTACGAGGAACGCCGGTAAGATCCAAGATCAACCCCTCGAAGTCTGAATACTTCCACTGGAAATCGTGCACGCACCTAAGATTACTTACTGTGGAACACTGCAGATGCTTCGGAACCAGACTTCCTGATGTTGGGGAAATCTGGTAAGATCATTAACTAAAAGCTCATTACTGTTCAGTGATTTTTAATAAAAGGAGCTTCTCCTCTGAGTGTCAAAACAAAACAGCATCTTCCATATGTGTCAAAATAAAAGAAATAAGATGGGGGGTGTAAATTCCTATTATCACATTGGATATTTTCAAACATAAACTCATTTATTAAATAATCACCGCAAATCACTGAAGCTATAACAGACCTCAGTTTCCATAACAATATTTTTGCTCACTGCACTGAAGGAGTCCTCCTGCACATTTTAATGAAGTATTTGAAAGAGTTGTGGGCATCTACGCAGAAATCCCACATTCTGCTACCCTGACACGCACTGTTTATTTTTAATAAAACTCTCAGTATGACAACAGGCAAGGTTAACCGGGTAGTTTCCTATTTATAGGACAATCAACGCCAGGGTGAATATGAAGACTGTTTTCTTTCATCTTTAGCACTGATGCAACAAGTCAGCAAAAGCTTCTGCCCCAGCTCTGTTAGGTGTTCTGAGATCAAAAGCACACAAGAAAACAAATATCAGATACTCACAGGGAGCATGTTATTTGCCACTTCAGTGAGACTTGCAATCACTCGCATTTCACGCTTCTGCTTTAAAATTCTGTTGCTCATTTTCCCTAAAAATAGATTCTGAAATCCTGTAGCTCCTTATCCTACATGTGGCTGAAATGTCTACTAGCTGTGGGGAGAAACGTTCAAAGCCCTCGGCATAACAAAGAACATGTGGTTAATTATCATTACTTTTTAATTTATGGCTGAGGAGCTCTGCCTACAAGACAACCAAAAACCAATTTGAAAATGAAAAGGTAAATTGTTGATGGGGTTGTTATTAAAGACAGCTCACCATTAACATGTCTTGATTAAATGCGCCAGTTCTACTATTTTTTTCTTGCCTATGTTGTTTACTTTATATCCAAACAAAAGACTCAAACACACATCACGGTGGGAAAACTGGTCAGATAAATGTTTCCCCAGGCAGTTCCCAGAAGTGCCTGCTCAGCTCTTGGCTGGAGCAGACTGACTGCTTTCCCTTGCACATGGCTGGCCATCCCCAACTAGGGTCACTCCGCTGAAGAGAGTTGCTTTCTCTAGAACCATTATTACCCAAATATGGGATTGACCTACAACATTCAATAGCCCATTGACATTCTGACCCTGATGGGCAACCAACCACCAAAGCAACCATTCTGAGGGAATATCGGAGACCATATCCCAAAGGAAGCATTTCAGCTCTGGGGTGGGGGCAGGGATGGCTAATATGATAAAGAGTCAAAATGAGAGAAAAAGAGAGTAATTATAATCTGTGGTTCCTATGGACACATCTAAATGTCTTTCGGAAATATATCATAGCCAATGAAATTAAATTTTATAAGTAATAACTTGTTACCTATTGGCCTTTAAAACAGGATATTGACCTTCATCATGAAGTTTCTATTCAGTTGGTGAAGGAATACAATAAATGAACACATCCATATTACATCGATGGTGACAGGTACCTTAAAAAAAAGTATAAAGCAGTATAAAAGGATAGGCTCCAACAGAGCAGGGGGCTAACTGTATTTAGTACAAGATGCTCCAACAGTCCTCTCAGATAAGATGATTTTTGAGTAGAAATCTGAGTAGCAGAGAGAGAGATTCGATATTGGAAAGAAGAGAATTTCTTCCAGAGAAAATAGAGTGTTCGAAGGCCATCAATTACTCCCTGTGTAATGGAAATGATATATTTTAAGAGGAGGTAGAGACAAGAGTCTAATTTGTGGGCAGACATAATTAGAGCTCTAAGACGCACCAGGGGCTCTTATAGACCACTCTCAGGAAAGATAGCATCAAAAATGATTTTACTAAATTTGAGACATAATAGAAGTATTCGTAAGGGGTAAAATAATGTCAGCTTGAGGATGGGATCCAAATTCAGAATAATGAATAATTAAAACTGGGACCAGAAACAACATTAATTTCAATAGGAACAAATTAATAAGAAATGTAAATAATAAGAAGTAATTTCATGAAGTTTATTCAATTCTCGTTAACAATTCTATGAGGTTGGCATTTGCCATTTCACTCTCATTGAAGAAATCATGAAAATGAGATTAGAAAAATGACCCAAAGGGTTAGACTAGAGATGGTACAGATTCTTCGCTTTGAGAAGTGAATCTGACTGGTCTTAGTGATTGTTTATCCAATGGAATTCCCCCAGAAGTTGCTTTCTGGGACTTCCAGGACTAGTCATAAGCGGTTTTGCATCTGCTGTCTTGGGAAATCCTCACTGAGTGAGGAGCTGGCGTATAGCATAGCCTGAGTCTGCCATGCTGGAGAACACATGTGTAGGTCGAGTGGTTACCAGTCCCAGGCAAGCCCAACCTTCCAGCTCCCATCCCACGTTGCACCCTCCAGACAAGACGACCCACCACCTATGCATCTCTGCATGGCCTCCGTGAATACACGTAGAACAGAAGAGGCACATAGCTAAGTCCTGCCCAGCTCCTGACGCACAAAACTAAGAAATAAAAAAAATATATATATAGGGGTGCCTGGGTGGCACAGCGGTTAAGCGCCTGCCTTCGGCTCAGGGCGTGATCCCGGCGTTGTGGGATCGAGCCCCACATCAGGCTCTTCTGCTATGAGCCTGCTTCTTCCTCTCCCACCCCCCTGCTTGTGTTCCCTCTCTCGCTGGCTGTCTCTAACTCTGTCGAATAAATAAATAAATAAAATCTTAAAAAAAAAAAAAAATATATATATATATATAAATAAAATAAGAAGGTTGTTTGTTCTTTAGAACCACTATGCTTGGGGGGTGGTTTGTTAAACAATAATATAAAATTTGTTCACTAGTTAATCAGTAGATTCAAACTCCGCTCTTTAAACTATAAATGTGGGTCTTTTTTCCTGTGTCTAATATTTTATTTATTCAAAATAAAACATGAAACAATGTGGTTCAAAGGTTCAGGAATCACTTCAGAGGAGCTAGTCACAAGAAAATAATCCTAATAGGAAGAAGTTATGAAATCGGGCTGTCTGAATAACAATACAGTATGTCGATGTAGATTTAGAAGCAGAAGAACTAGGCCAAAGAACAGAGAAAGAAATTTGTCAGTGTAGACAGCACTAACCATGGAGACACATGTTCCATTCTTGGGGAGTGATTCTGAGGAAGTTTCTCAATACCAGATTGAGTCATAAATTGAACTTTCTGTAACTGCTGTAAAATCCTGTAAAGACCATTTAGTTCACTAGTAGCTCTGAAATCTTAGGTTGGTTTTCAAGGCCAATCATTACCAGGAACTGGGGTCTTAACCAAAGAGTTCTTCAGCAGTCCGTGAATGTGTGGGGCACCTGGGTGGCTCAGCTGCTGTGTGTCTGACGCTTGATTTTGGCTCAGGTCATGATCTCAGGGTCCTGAGATGGAGCCTCATGTTGGACTCTGTGCTGGGCGTGGGGTCTACTTAAGATTCTCTCTCTCCCTGGGCCTCTGCCCCTCCCCCCCTTTTTCGAGAGCTCTCTTTAAAAAAAGAACTCCATGAATGTGACTTTTGTGGCTCAGTCTGTCTGAATCAAGTAACCTGGAAGATATGAAAAAGGTAAGTAAACATCTTAGAACTCATAAAATTGAAGGACAGGACTCCAGAGAAACACAGGGTTAGCCACACAGGATTATAACAATGCTGCATTACAGAGCCAAATTATTTAGCCAATAATTCATTTAACAGCAAATGAAGAATTTCTAATTTAAATAACTCTTATTCACTAAAATGTCAAAGAGGAGTTTTGACATTTCAGGGTTTGGAAAGTCTGGTCTAGTCATTTGCTTTTCCTTTTTAAATTTGGTTTCTTCTAGAAAGAATATTTCTAGAAGACCATCTCCGTAACATCAGAGGCACAGGGAGAACCCGATGATAGTCCAGAGGAGACCCACAGATAGGCTTAACACACTTAGGACTGTAAAGCAAGACCCAGCCCAGTAGGAAAGGTCGTTCTCTTTGTTAATAAGCAAAGGAATTAGAAGTGCAGATGGGCATAAGGAAAAAAGTTACCCAGAATCCTGTAATGCTGCACCGTTCCTTCTGTGCCCAGGACAAAACCCAGGGTGCCGTTTCCTGAGGGCCCCAGAGAAGGGTCAGCCTCTGCCTGCAGCTACGATTCAGCTGACAAATGGCCCCTCACAGTCCCGCAATCCAGACACCAGGGAGATCTTTAAGAGGTGAACTCTGTAGGTAACTGACACATCACCCACTTCAAATCCCCCCATCCTAGTTTGGATCACACTCTTGGCAAGGCTTATGGAAGACTTCCCAGGCAATGGCAACCCACTAGCACAGTATCTTGTAGTGAGATCGTTAGGTTGATAAGTACATGTCACAGGAAGACACCAGCTCCCACCCACCATCAGTGGGCAATTGTTGAGAGTTGTTTCTGTGATAGCAGTTGTAGATTTACAGGCAATCACTTATTTCTCTCAAGTGTCCTCCAGTTATCTCACTGATATTTTTCCAGTGCCACTCGAGTGGCCCCTCTGGACTATGGTTTCAGGAGCCTTCCCATCTCTGCTCTACATTGCGTGTAGTGACAGTGGGGACACAGCCTTGGCTGCATGCCCCGCCCTCTGCCCCCTGGTCTCAGTGCCTCTGCTCCCTCAGGGCTTTCTGTCTCTAGCCCTTTGTTGTCCTCAGTTGTCATCTCTGACCAGCCCTCTGTCCCCTCAGGCATGACAACCCCTTACTGTGCTGTCCAAAAACAAATTAACTGGGAACTAATCAAAGACAATGTTAGTATCTGCTAGATAAATCATTTAAATCGAGCCAATAATGTGTTAAATAGGCGGGGGGGGGGGGGGGTGTTCCTTTGTTTTCTAATTGTTGAAACCAGCTTCCACAGGGAGAACCAAAGTTGTAGCGGCTTTCTGCTTTTATCTTTAGTGTTTAAAAATCTTAGTTTTCTGGAATAGCAGCTCTTTTGCTGAATTTTCATATGGTTGATTTTACATGGATACATCCTATAAAAGTGAAATTTCCACATTTTAACTGCCCAGAGTATCACCTCCTGACTTTTCTTCTCACATCATCATTGATGTCCAGTGGGCCAATGAATCCCGCCCATGCTCCCCTGCCACTTTTCCCCAATCCCTTCATCACAAGTCATCTTCCACGAGGACCTCTGAAATCCACATCTTATTGACTCTCTGTATTGCAATCTACTCATTCGCCATCGGCAGAATTATCTTTCCAAACCAAAATGGAATCTGTCACTTCTCCAGCTAACTTTGACTGTCCCCACCCTCTTTCCAGCTCCAAGTAAAGCCTAGACTTCTCAGCACAAAGGTGGAAAACCTTCAAGATCTGCCACTAACCACACCCATTCTACTCATCCTTGGCCATTCTCTTCCACAGAACAGACTCCAGCCACACGAAAATCCTTCCCTTTCCCACCTGTCAAAACTGTCAAACTCTAATCAGCTTCCATGCCTTTGCTCATGCTATTTCTTTGCTTAGCAAGAATTTCAAGACCCATATTCATAAGTTTTCCCTGAAGCTTTTTCTAGCTTGTCTATGTAGACATCACTGGTGTCCCTTTGCACTTTATTCACACACCCCAGAGCACGTACGACATGCTGTTGAAATTATTTAAGTGTTTATCTCCTGTGCTCACGTGACTGCAAGCACCTTATCAACAGCTGGCATCCTTTGCAATGTAACACAGAAAGCTTCATACTGAAGATGCTCACTACATAGTGGTGGTGGCTCTGGTGCCTTTTTTTTTAAGTTTAATATATTCAATTATGAGAGGGCTTTATTTCTTTCAAAGCAATATAATAAACTTCATGAAATAGGATCTCAATGCTATTTGTATTGAATGAGCCTGAACCATGTCATCTTTATTTTTTTAATCCCTTGTGCAAAATACAGGACTTGACATATGTTTAGAGTTAACTCTATTGTTAAGTGAATGAATGGATAAGTTTTTCATTATTATTTTCTAAATTAGATATTAAGTATTAAAAAAACTATATGAAAATGGATTTCTGCATTACATATGTGCTTCCGAAACAACCTTAAGAATATGTTTATACTCCTAAGAAATTCTAAGAGCATTCATGAATGTTCTTAGAAACAAATGATAAATGGATTTCAATTTTCTTTGCTGAAATCTAAGTTAATGAGAATTATTTTCAAGTGAACTTTTCAGGGAATTTCATGCCAAAATAACTTCCTAGTTCCTGAAAATTAATCTAATTATGTTTAAAAATTATAATTTTAGTTTCCTACTATGAAACCATGCAAGAGAAAATATTATATGATTGCCATATTTAAAATACATTTTCTAAGTAGCACACAGACATATAAAATATTCTCAAAGGTTAACATGTTTTTTAAATCAACAGGGTAATCAAAAAAAAATTAAGACAGCAAAAATACCAAGGACATATAATAGTTCAGGTTCCACCAGAAAATTTTAACTTTAACAACAGCACAAATTATTAATTTTGTTATCTCAATGCACATTTGAGAGCTGGTAGTGGATTATTTTTATACATTCCAGTGACTTCCATCAAAGACGCTTTAACAAAATATTCTCGATGATAGCATTATCTATTTACCAATTTGAACCCCTGGTGCACAGTGCCTTATTTATATTTTACTTACAAAAACAGTCCTTTCAAAAACAGAACATATTTCAGAAAATTCTTTCAATTCTCCTGGCCTTTACCCCAGCCCACCTACAGACATCGCAACGAAGTCAACTTGGCACGCAAACTCCATTAGGAGGAAAAATATTCTTCCTGACGTTTATGGGTTTATTTTTTAAGGAGAAATTATAAAACTTTCCAAAGATGTAGAAATCCATTAAAAGTGATGGTGTGCCAGCGCAGGACTGGCTTTTACGGGACTGCATGTCACTGCTCCCCTGCTCTCACCACGTAAACCTGACTTCCAATTAGACGGAGGACCGCAAGAATCAGGGAACACAAACATCCTGAACACATACTGAATATGCCACTTCGAATTTGCCACCAGCCTATTACGATACAGCCATCAAATACTGCAAGGAAGGAAGCCACGTTGCACTGCGAGACTTTCAATAACGTTTCACTCAAACTTCAAGGGCTTTAAAAACATCGCACGCCCCTAATGCAGGAGATAAACATTCTATCTTTCTCCTTTTGATGGCGTATCATTTTTGGCCTTTGATCTAATATAATTTAAGGTGTGTCAAGATGGATTTTGGCAGAGTAGTCTCGCGGAAAGCGAGGTTTAGCGCTCTGGTTCCTGGAGATGCACATCCCAGACACAAGTTCTGGCAAGTGTGGGGACTGCACAGCCAGTTTGACTACAGGAAATAAAAGAGGTGCTATTTCAGGGAAAGAACTTAGGTTAGGAGGGAATTGCTGCTGTAAAAGATGTTCAACTCACATTGCCATATGGCTCTTCTGGAACAATTCCCATGTATATTAGCTATATTCTTGGCACTTGGAGCTGCATTTGGATCTGGGACATGCTTTTGCTGCTTTGAAGCTCCCTGAAGGTAACGTTGTATCGCCACACCTTCACAGTAAAAAATCACTGACAATTCCAATAATAAGATCTGGATTAAAAAGGTCAAATAATTCACCTTGTTCCTTGCTGTGTGTATCTATAAATATAGCGTCTGATGCAATTAAACATTACTCTGGAATTTGAGATCATGTATTTTATTAATTGATATGGGCAGTGAGAGAAAAAGATTTTTTTAATTAGGGGAATTTACATAAATTAAATACAATATGTATCAAATTTCAGGAGATTTGAAAAAATCCTGCTATGTCAGAGAATGCATCCATGAAACTATATAAAAATAAATCTCAAGTGATCAGACTGCACGCTTCAAAGGCAACATGAATCATTCATTCATTCTCTCATTCATTCTTTTAGTCATTTATTCATTCAACAAATACTTACTGAGCACATATCATGTGCCAGGCATGTATTCATCTTAAAGTTTTATTTTTTTTAAAGTGGCTCAAACTCACGACCCCGAGATAGAGTGTCCTATGCTATATCGACTGAACCAGCCCAGCACCCCATGTTAAATTTTATTAAAACAGTTATATCAAACTCTTTCCTGTTGTATTCTGTTATTGCCACATTTCACAGAGACCCAAATATATGGATTTTTAAAAAATAGTATATAGAGGAACGAAACTTGGATTTTGTAGTGAGATCTGGATTTAAATTCTTTTTCAGTCAATATTTGGATGGTGTGGGGAAGGTAGGTAATTAGGCTCTCAGAACTTTAATATAACCACCTATAAAATTAAGATACTTCCCAGCAGCACTCTGTAATATGTGCAGTTTATAACTACAGAAGTACTTTCATTTTAACTATGTTTTTAACTAAATTATGGTACTGCGTCAACTTTTTAAAAATACACTTATTTTGTGAATACTAATACATGTGGGGCAAGATTTAAAAGGTGAAACAGGAGAGAATAAATCTCAATTCTCCCTGCCTTGGCTACTATTCCCAAGCACCTGCCTTCCCTCCATATGGACAATCATTTCCTGAGTATCTCCCCAGAGATCATCACAAAATTTTATACATATGTCTGTGCATGCATGTATGCACATATATTTTTCCCACACAAATGGCAATGCACTCACTAAAATTATGTCTGGAAGATAACTCCATATGGGTAGAGAAGAGTTCCTTATTCTTTTTAAGGGATGTCTAATATTTCATTGAACAGATGTCTCATAATAATTACCCAATCACCTACATTTACATAAGGATCAAATAAGGCTACAGAATTCTTGCTCCTCTCTAATTTCACACATGTGGGGGCAAACCGGTAGACTACATACTAATTAGAAGCATCAGTAGGTAAACAGTTATTCACTTTAAGTTTTGATGGCTATTGTCCAAGAGTCCTGCAGAGAGATTATGAATATTTATACTCAGGGTAAGGATCTGTCTCCCCACAACCCTGGCACAGGGTGGCTTCACTTTTTGCCAAACTAATACTCTAACTACTTTTGCCTTAATTTTCCTGCTTCTCTTAATATGAGAAGGCTTGAGCACCCTTTTATGTATTTGAAAGACTTGTCTGGAAACTTTTTCTTCACATCTTTTACCCATGATTATAGTGAATTGTTTTTCTTTGGCTGGATTTTTAGACTCTCTTTCATATATTAAAGTATTAAGGAAATCAGGCATTTGTTTAGTGCATGTCTCAACTTCTCCCAGTTGTCACTTTAAGATTTTATATTTTTTTCACAATAGTCATGTTTAATTTCATGTGGTCAAATATATATCAATCTTTTATGCTTTTTGTGTTTTATATTATACTCAGAAGGGCTTTCCTTACTACCTGATCATTAAAAACAAAGCAAAGAAACAAAGAAACGAAAATAGCAACTCCCACGGTTTCCTCTTGTACTTTTGTTTATAACGACACTTTGATGTTTGGGGAATGCATTAGATGTAAAGGGTGAAGTAGAAGTTCATTTTATTTTTTCCAGGGCTACACAGTATTCCCTTTACCATTAGTTAAATAATTATTGTTCCTACTGTATGAAATGCTACAGGTACCTTTTAAGAAATTGCTACATGTATATAATACATATATAAATTTTATGTATAGGTATCCTCATATTTTGTATATTCATGTATTTGAACCTCATTGTTTTACTTATAGCCTTACAAAGTACAATGATATCTAGTAAAGTTACTTCACTCTTATTTACTCTCTGTATTTTTCATGATTTTTGAGTTTTTTCCCTTTATTCTTTCTCTCTTAACATCTTTGTGAAAATCTTTGTTTATTCTTAGAAAATAGATACAAATCCTTTTGCATTTTCTACCAACAAATTATGTACTTCGTGAACAAGGACAATTTTCTTATCTCCCATTCCTTATACATTTTCTTTTTTCCGCCCTCACTTTATGATATACTAGCTAGCACATTATTATATTGAATATGCAAGGGAAAAACAGACATCCTCCCTTTTCTTGAACTCAAAGAAAACTTGTGCTGCTTTATAGTTGTAATGCTTGCTGTAGATTTTTTTTTTTTTTTTGTAGATACTCTTTATCTACAAAATAGAAATCATCTTCCATTTCCTGTTTGGACATTCCCTTTGCAAAAAATCATAAATGGACAGGAAATGTGATCAATTTTATTGCATCCACTAAGGCATGTGTAATTTTTATCATTAACATATTGTAATGAAGTGATCAAATTTTGTTTTAATATGTATTTTTCTTCTTTCTTAGTGTTTTTATTTTGCTCTTACAATTTCTTAAAATGGGTATTATGATGCATTTGTTATGTGCCAAACTGACTCAGCAGAACTACAATCCCCAGAATTCCCTCTCTTGTATGTTTCCATTCAGGGTGGAGAGTCTCCCAAGGATCTCTGGGGGAGAATCAGGGAAGGGAAAGGTGCTGCCGTTTGGTGGTGTGGGTGCACTTTTTCTTGTTATCCATCAAATGCTAGTCTAGGTGCTGCTGTGAAGGGATTTGCAGAGAAGCCTGAAGTTGATTTTGAGTTGATGAAGTGGAATAATGCCTTTCATGGCCCTGACTTAATCAAGTAGAGATTCTGGTAAGAAAGACCAAGTCCCTGAAGGTCAGAGACTCCAAGCAGCAGCTGCACTTCCCATTACTCTCTTCCCTTCCTGGTTTCTCACCTGTAGACTTCAACCCTAGGCCCATGCTCCTGGGATTTCAGCCTGCTTATGGTATTCCCTCCTCTACTGGTCCTACTTCCCTGATTGAATAATACGGTCTCATTCGAGAATATTTTCAAAACTTGTGAATTATGTGCTGTATTTATTTAAGATTCTATCTATCTATCTATCTATCTATCTATCTATCTATCTAGAGAGTGCAAGTGGAAGGGGCAGAGGGAGAGGGAGTGGGAGAGAGAGAATCCTCAAGCTGACTCCACACTGAATGCAGAGTCTGAACTCACAACCCTGAGGTCATGACCGGAGCCTGAATCAAGAGTCAGATGCTTAACCGACTGAGCCACCCAGGTGCCCCTATGTGCTGTATTTCTATCCCTTATTTAGAAATTTTATCACATACACTTAATTTATCTCAATCTGCAGTAAATCGATCTCTTCATACTCCTCCTGAATAACATAATACCATAACAACCTTTTTTATTTCTATGCCTCAGTTGAGCAATATGCTGTGGGAGAGAATATTTTAACTCTACATTTTGCTCATTTTTACTTATTTCATGAGGAAATATGTTCGGTTATCCAGTGAAAGTTTACTTGGATTGATCCCCGTATTTTCCCCCATTTGTTTTTGTGGTTGCTCTTTCTCATTCCATCTCAGACCTTCCATCAGGGTTAACCTTCCTTCAAGTTGAAGTCTGTAATATAAAACTCCATGTAATGAGGTCCCACTGGTAACAAATGCTTTTGGTGTCTTTCTCTTGAACACCCTCTAGCTTTTGCTGTAATGTGTGCAAATAACTTCAATTAGGATAGAGTTCTGAGGTTGGCAGTTATTGTACTGGGCTCATGGAGACAGCATACCTCTTTCAACTTACATTGCTGCTGTTGAGAAATCAACAGCCGCCTTAACTGTTCCTCATTTCAGATTAGCTTCTTTTAATCTCTTATTTTTTATGGGTTAAACACTAAAATGTTTCAGCTGGCTTTGGTATTCTGCAGTTTTATGCTGGTATGTCTATATCTAAATTTCTTTGCATTTATACACTTGGAATTTTTGTAATTCTTGAAACTGAGTATTGGTGTTTTTCTTCAGTCCTGGAAAATTCTCAATCATTATTTCCTCAAGGATAATCTCAACCTATTTTCTCTTTTCCTTCAAGGACACTGATCCAATGTCCATCATAACATCTCTGTTTGCCATGTTTCTTAACTCCGCTTCTGTATTCTTGTAATTTCCACTGATGTTTCTAACTCCCTAATTCTATCTTCATATATTTCTAATGAGTGTTGATTTTGTCTATTCACTTTTTTTGAGTTATTTATATTTCATTTATACAAGTTCCCTGCGATCTCTTTCAAATATTTTGGATCACCTATATTCTTTTCACATTTGCTTACATATACCTACCTTTTGTCCTTTGAATATAGTAAATGCTGTTCTCTACTGTCTGATGATTTATACACTTTTATACACACTGCATTTATACACTTTGTAGGCTGTCCTTGTTGGTTCTCATTCACAAAGAATTCTCCACATATACTCGGTCAACTTATACTCTGTGCATGTCATGTTTAGAAACTGATTTGAGGGTTGTCTGGGTGGCTCAGTCAGTTAAGTGTCCAACTCTTGATTTTGGCTCAGGTCATGATCTCAGGGTGGTGAGATCAAGCCCTGCATCAACTTCTACCTTCAGTGGGGATTCTGTGTGGTATTCTTTCTCTCTCCCTCTGCCCTTCCTCTTCATGCTCTTTCTCCCTCTCTAAAATAAAAAAAAAAAAAAACTTAAAAAAAAAAACTATTTGAAAAAAGGGCAGCCTATGATCAAAGTCTTATTTCTGTGATTAACTGACTTTGCCTCTGTCTCACTCAGGTTAGAAGCATTATCAACCAGCGACCACCTTAAATTTATAGTTTGAGGGTCCCTAAACTACTGAAGGTAATGTGCATATAGGTTGCAAATTTTTGGTTAACTTTGATACAGGCTTAGCTGAGAGAGGAGCCTTAAGTTTTCTGCTTGATTTGGGTACGGTCTTCTATCAGAATTTCCAACTTTTGAGAGATTTAAAATTCTGTACCTTTGGTCTCATAAATCAGTGTAAAAATTCAAATTTTTTCTGAGTTCAGGACTACCATACCACCACGGCAATAGCAGCTACTGTGTTCATGTTTCCTTCTGTTTTGTTCTGGTAATTCCTTAAACTCTTTCTACCCTGAACTCTTCCCATTCTTCCTCTGTCGTGACACAAAAATTTCTGAACATATAAATACGTGGAAATGGACTTATAGATGGTATGTGGAGGGAAGAAGCACGGCTGTGATGGCTACCAGTCATGTCTGTGCTCCCTCCAAGCCAACCCTAAGCACTCAGGTCTGTCTGGTAGAGGCAGGCAAGGACATGGGGAATCAAGATGATTCGGTAAATATACATGAACTGTCTTCTTCTGATCTCGGCCTGTATTATCTGTATTATCTCGGTCTGTATTACAACTTTGGATAGTTTTAGTTTGGACTTGGATAGCTTTCTGATTTTTATAATCTCTCCATTTTCTGTTCGACCACCCCCATATTTTAAAGTTTTATTATAATTAGCAGAGAAGGAAATATCATTTTTTAAAAATCTTTCACGTACCCCTTTCCCCTCTTCTGTGTTTTTTCCCTTTACCTTCTTTTAAATGGACGAAACAAACACATGAGCCAAGAATGTCCTCCATTACATCCATTATATTGTAAACACCACTGATCAGGGATTATGTTCATTTTCTTTACCATTTTATTCTCCACTGTCTGGTGCAGAGTAGAGAGTCTTAATAGTATTTTTGAGTAAACTTGAGACAGAAAGCTGGGAACAGGGACAATTAATATCTATGCAGTAAAGGAAACAGGATAGTAATGGTGGGGTAGGAAAATGCTGTGTGGACTTTATTTCCAGACCGTGTTACAGAGTCTCAACTGTTCATCTACTTGGTAATCATTTGCATATTAGAATTCCCAATGTATCACATTTTAAAAATCCCTGGCAACATATCAGCTATAATAAAAGTAGAATGATGATAATCACCCTCTCGTTTTTGAATTTGTTACAGTTCTTATATCAGGTCTTAGCCTTGTATAATACTTTATAGTATCGTCTTTGCTCTTCACTAGAACATGATAATGTAGGATCTATTCTTTCCATTTTATAGATGAAGAAATAGGATCAGAAATAAGTTGTCTTAGAGATTCCAACTGAAAACCAGGATAAACTCAGATCTGTCTGGTTATTTGTATCTATATGGAAACTCAGAGTTTGAAAGTAAAAAAACTAACATGTGGATCTCTGCTTAGTAAGTAAATAAATAAATAAATAAATAAATCACATTGCCAAGCGTTCCCACATCTCTGCTTCTTCCAGGCTTTGCTGGGTGGTTTGAGCAGGCAGCTGTGAGAAGTAACCTGGGGAACAGTCTGGTTTCTTTAGTAATTTATCAAACCTTTTTATATTTTAAAGTTCTTTGGTTAATAATACAAATGATTATTAAAGAGATAAACAAACAACCCTCTGTATCCCTGAAAATGGCTATCATCAAATGTCACTCTCCTGTTCGCATGCCTACAAAATGCCTAAATGAAAGCATCATGAACTATTTATCTTAGATAATCTTGATGAACACATTCATGTTTTTCATCCGTTTGGCAAAATACTTCAGGTGTGGATAGTCAGAAATTTCTCTGCGAATGATGCTATTTTTCCATCACAGGTAAGTTCAACTCTGTCTCACATAGAGCTCCTCAGCGACTATGAAAATAGTTCTGTGTGTCTGTCTACATAGCGGGCGTTTCCAAGTATGCTAGTTAACATAGCTGTCAGAACGTTAGCTCCTGGACTGTTTTGCTTTCCTGTGTTTAAATTGGCAACTTTAATGTTGCTTTACTACACTTTTGCATCTAATTGCCTAGGATTTTATATTAAGCAAAAACGTAATTTCTTTGGAAATATGCATTCAAAAATATATAGAGAATGATATCATGTAGAAAGAATTTGCAAAGGGCAGAAAGAAACTTCAGCAGTTAATGTGTAGCTTTTCTGAATTTTATTTTCCATCAAAATGATTTTCCCCTTATGACTAATTATGATTCCAATTTAAAAATGTATTGCTAAAGGGATTTCTGCATATTTTACTCTAATCTTTTTAAGGAATCAAATGACTGTGTTCAAAAATATTTGGGGGGAAATGTTTAAATTAAAATGTAACAAAAATAGAAAATACAAAAAACTGTCTGTTATTAGATTTTAAACTATGAGTTTTATGCTAATTCATTCAAAGACAATAATTCTGGTTTAAATAGTTTCTCAGAATTCCCAATTATAAATTAGTTTTATTGGAAGTCACATGCATTCTTTTCATTTATTCAGGTACCTACCACTTAAACTTAGTTCACTAAGTGGGTCTCTCAATAGCCCGGAAGAGCTAATGCATTTACCAAAGTGACTTACCCAAAATTGGGGAGAACCAGACAGAAGGTGCACTGGCCTCATCAAGCACAACTAATTCTAAATAGAAATATTATTGTTTAAATGTATTTACATCAGTAAGAAACAGAATATCCATTAAAATCAATATTATGCTAGCCTACTAAATATAAAGTACACTAGAAAATTTATAAATTAAAATTAATGCCAAGTATTTAGATTTTTCCAAACTAAGTTTTCCTTTATTAACTACTGTTAAAGAAAGTTTTTATTTTTTTCTATGTGTGTGTGATAGAACTTATAAATCACCATGAAGATTATGCCATAGCATTTCAGTTTTATAAGAAATCATCTGAACCTAACACTCTTTTTTTGCAGCCATTAGATACAGATGCCAGCTCTAAGTGTTTATATAATTCATGGCATCCCAACAGACTTGAATTTAATTTGCTAATGACAATAATCAGTGTTAATGTATTATATTTACAACAAAATGCTATACAAAAATTATCAGAATTTTGACTTCAGGTAAGTAAATCTGTTGCTTTGAACACTTTTTGATAAACAAATCAGGAGTGTGTGTTTATTTATTTTTTGTATATGACCATTAATTTAGCAGGGACTTGAGGGTCATCTTGCTTTGATTCCCACTCAATACAGCAATCTCCTCACTGATATCAGTGACCAGTGGCCACTGCGTCTCACATCTCCAGTGATGAGAAACTCAACATTTTCTTTTTAATTTTAAATTATTGCAGTTCATTAGGAGACAGATCCGTTTTTATGAATCTCTGTGTTATGCCACAAAAATAAAAATCATATCACTCTTGTGGCTATAAATGCCTACAAATGTTTCAACAACCAATCTCTAGCTCGGTGATTTGTACTGATAGGAGGAAACTTCTAAGTGATCCTTATTCAAATACTATGCAGAATGAGGAAATAGGATAAAGTATACGACTCCCTACAGATACATAAAGTCTGCCTTCAGAATGAAGAATATACATTCTCAACCTTATAAGCCAAAAGTCAACAACTTTGAAGGAAGGGCCATCAATTTTGTTCTTAAGCATTTGAATACCCATGAAATGCAAGAAAGTAGCTGAAGTGATAAGGAAGCTAGACTTAATTAGTAATATATACATACACACACACACACACACACACACACACACACATATATATATATATATATATATATATATATATTTTTTTTTTTTTTAATGAAAGAGATCAAAGAGAAAAAGGAGCTCTCCCTCCATGTCGGAACATGAGCACGGGTTGAAGAGAGCTCAGTTCAGGTCAGGGTTTGCTACAGCCAGCTCATCTCCAGGCATTGGCCAGTAAGTGCCCCCAGGAGAACCTCTGTTGAGACCCTTCCAAAGACTCCAAAAGCTGATTTAGAAACCACCCTCCAGCACTTTTGGTAGGTAGGGGAGAGAGCACTGGATGGATCATTTTCTCTGTGCATTCCCACTCGTGAGTTCAATCTCGGTATTTGGAAGGAGGTGGATGAGGTGGGACCTGGCTCATGCTACCCTCTTCCCACTTTAACTGGAAAGTTCCCTCTTACGCTTTTGTTTATGCTAGGTTAGCTTGGGATAGATCAGGTTTCCAAGAAAAATGGGATTCAAAAGAATTATGCAGCTCCCATAAACCTTTGGAGCGGCTCCTATGTTTGCCTGTGAAGAACTGTAGACTTTCCAGATAGCAGGTCCTCTGTTACCATTTAAATCAAGGAACAGGAGTCAGAAATGCCATAGAATTTGCTTCCTAGTGGTTTACTTTCATGAACATATTCACATGAATGAATCTCAGTATCAATGTACATCAGGTATACCAATAATTAATTTCATTTTATTATATTTCTATATAATGTTGTAAAAAGATTCTTTCTTGCAAAAATATGTTGTAGATTCTTCTTCCTTTTCGGCAAAACCACAAATGGTTAAGAAAGCTCAGAGAAAGAAGAAATTGAGAATTCATTTTATAAACAAAACACCCACAGGCTTAGAATTTAAAATAAAGGAAATAGGAAAAGCAAATAAAAAAACCAAAAAAGGACCAGATATAAAAGCTTCACTATTAGGAGACCAAGACAGAGGTCACAAAAAAATAACTTTGTGAGAATATTTGGCTTCAGATTAAAGGTAGGGTTGATATTCGGGATGGCGGAACATCGTTCTATCTGAGCCCATACTTCTATCCCTCGCTGTTACCTTCCATTGTTCAAAGATGATGTTGTGTAGGGTAGATCGGCTGTGGAGACACAGTGCAGACCTGGCATAAGAATTTATCTGCCGCAACCCCGCATTCCTGTAATGTTTCTGTGGGTGCCCTCCAGAGTCAAGTGGAAAGGAAACAGGAGAGTGACTCACTGAGTGATAAATGAATGTATCCAAAAACATGAGCCTTAATACCAGCCAGAATTACTGATTCAGACTTGTCAAGAAAAACATGAAAGAAAATAGAAAAGGTTACTCACAATGCCAACTTAATCAAAAGCCTTGAACATGATAATAAAAACATTGGATGGGAGGAAAAAATGAAGATACCCAGCTGGTTTCCTGAGTGGAATGAGATAAAGTTTGGAGGAAATGTGGATTCTATAAGTCAAGGGTGTAGATGTGCAGTTCAAATCGCTCTGCACCTCAAAATCAAGTCTTTAAAGTGAATTATAATACCAGTACTTATCTTTCAGTTTACCTGACATTTGTAAAATAAATAGAATCATTATTTTTAAAAGCACATCAACTGAGCTTGGCTAGAATTTGAGTTTGGTTATAGGGAGTTTGGGATCATTCATCTCTAAAGTTATTTACACACACTGATGGATTCACAGGAAGAATTACGTGCTGTCTGTTGGTCCTTTGTGGGGAGAGGGGAGGATTGTCTGAGGGCAGATAAAGGAGTCTGAGGCACCAGGGGAGATCCGAAAGTAATGAAGCCATCCTGTCCTTTCTTTGAGGGACTGTTTTGAGCATCAGTGGAGAGAAAAGACAAATTAGAAGTTTGGAGTGGCTACTTTTATGATCAATTTTTGAGTCTCTGGCAAATAAGTGCTATTTTAGGGTACAGGTGATGAAGGAGGACATGAGGAATAGGAGGGAGGGGTTTCCCCCCTTGTGGATAGTGGCAGGTGTCACCATCCACGTGGTGGCTGTGGGGCAGGGGGAGCGGGCAGCACCAGGGGCCTGAAAGGTGCTATTCATATGGAAATATCTCAGAAACAACAGTAAGATCTATGGTAAGAAGAGCCAGAGGAGACACTGTCCAAGCTACTGCCAGGAGGAAGGAGAGACTCTGCCTCTGAAGACAACCTCAGGACCTGTGAGGAGAACTCTGTGCAGCTACCTCTCAGGCCAGACGGACAATGATGGTTTCTTTTATGTGTCAATTTGTTGAGAGCACAGTGCCCAGAAAGTTGATCAAAGCCACCAACTGAGATATTGCTATTAAAGTATTTTTAAGATGAGATAACATTTCAATCAATAGATTCTGAATAAAACAGATTACCCTCCATAACAGAGAGGGGCCTCATCCAGTCAGCTGAAGACTCTGAGAGAAAAAGTTTCACATCTCCCAAGGAAGAGAGAATTCTGCCTCGAGACAGCTTCCAGACTCAGGCTGCAACATCTAGTCCTTCCCGCGTCTACCCTCTGCCAGCCTGCCCTGCAGATTTCACATATGCCAGCCCCACAGATCTTTCTGGTTCTATGTCTTTGGAGTACCCGGACAAATATACCTACATATCATTTCTAGCCTTTAATAGCCTGTCAGAATATTCGTTACGTATCAGCACCCCCTCTTAATGGATGAGAAAACTGAAATTCAAAGAAACTAAGCAACTTGACCAGATCATAAAGCTAAGAAATAGTGGAGGGGAAATTAAACCCATGTGTCTCTCCCTCCAGAATCTTCATGTGCTATATTTGCTAAGTATTTTACTAAACAAGAGTTTGTACTGCTATAAAAGGCCCCAAGTGTATATCTTTATTATTACATATGCTATAAATATCTCTTATTAGATTAGGCTATGTAAATTTTTGTAACTCATGCAGGAAATTTACCAAAAGATGACAAAATATTAAGCAAAATAATATTAACAAGATAATCAAATAAGGAGATGATGTCCTTCTCCTCTATTTATAATATTATTTCAAGGAAATCCTGCCATGTAATCCCAATGGAAAGAAATTACACTGCAGGATGGGTACAACTACCTTTACATTTTATTAGTTAAAATTATATTTTAAACTTTACAGAAAGAAACTTTTTCAAGGGAAATGGTCAATTCTCAATGAAAAAAAAAGTCAACCTATTGGGTACACTATCTTCAATCATTCAGATCTCCATGGGAATTTCTGCTGACTTCACTTGAATTCCATGAATAAAAAATGTATTATAATAAACGCAGGTGACATGGTCACCTGCGACCAGGAGAACTGCATGTTTATTGGCCTTCAGCCCATATGACTGCTTGGGGAAATACACATACGTATGTGCACATGTATATATAAAATCATATACTATAAATTATACATATGTATACAAATGCCATATGTGTGTATATATATATATATAATATATATTTTATATATTTTTAAATTCCTATTTAATGAGTAGAGGTAAAAACAAAAGTTTCATCAGATTTACAGTGAAATCATGCCTGGATGATAGCAGGTCCTCAGAAAGATTGAATGAATAATCCATTTCTATAGACATCCAATTCCTCGTGTCTTAGTGACACTAAGTGAATAGAAAATTGAAACTCAGGGCACAGACTTTACCTCTTTCTACTTTTAACAAGACGTACTTTGAAAAAAAAAAGGAAAAATTACATTTTTATAAATTAAATATTTTTCTATGATTTCATATAATATACATTTGTGTATGTTTACCAAGACATATGTTCATAGAAATCACAGAAAATATCCTACTTAAGTACATCTCTTTGAAATTTTCAAGATGCCTTAAGATATTTAAACACTTTGAGGATACGAATTAAAAACTTTTAAAGAAGACAATTTAAAAAGAAAGGAAAATTTTACAGAAGAATGCCAGCTAATAAATATGAAGGGTATGACAAAATCAGAAATACCACCACTTTGCAATCCATAATAATAACTTCTTTAGGCAAGGACCACCATTATATGCTAAAAACCAATGGGTGAAAGTTGTGGGGATAAAGAACATTCACATTGCCACAGGGCAACAACATTTCACTTATCATCTGCCTCCCCCCCACCAAAAAATGTACTTTCACAATGAAGACACCTGGCAGTCACCACTGTAAGCATGTCATCAAACTTAGAGTCACCAAGTAAATTTAACAATCCCACCAACAGTGGGCAACATGAAATTATGTACCTCCTGTTACAATGCCCTCAGTACACATTTCACCTATGTAGCATTCTTACCAAAATTGTTATATTTGACTGTAAACATAAGGACACAATAAGACATATCTAGAATGCAGGGCATTCTAAAAACAACTATTACAGACTTCAAAAAGTCCACGTTTTAGAAACCAAATCAAGTCATTATACAAACAAATAAAAAGACATTCTCCACTGAAAGAGACTAAAAGAGAGAAAAATAAAACAAATAAACAAAAATGCATAAACTTGATTTTTATCCTGGATTCCAAACAAACAAACAAAACAAACCTTTAGTAAATGTGTATACAAGACAGTATTATTAAATTATTACTGATTTTCTTATATGTGATCAAAAGCACTTTGGTCATCTAACTGCATATTCTTACTTTTAGGAGAGGAGTACCAAAGTATTTAGGGGAAAAGTGTCATGATTTCTACAGTAAACATTTAAAGAGTTTAGAAAATACATGTGGCTCTCTGCTGTGTGTGTGTGATGTAAGATAAAGAATATAAAAGAACATCAAGTAATAAAAACGAGGAGGCAATGTAACCAAACGGAGAGCCTTCATTTTGCTTGGGGATTTCACATCTATTTCTAGGAAAGAAGTGGCTAAGGAGTATCCAAAATGTGACGCTGAAAGTGCCCTGCATGTGTGGGTCACAAAGTCAGCACCTGTGCTCTTGGAGTTCGGTCAAGAGTCAGCATAGAATAGTCCTGCTGTGCCCTCCCCTCACCTCCGGATAGAACCCTAGCGTGAGGGCAGAAGTCATTACCATACAGGAGCTAGCAGCTTCATGGAGAGTGGAGCTCTGTCCTCAGCTTCAATTTGTACCACAGGAAAACACTCTGTTCCTATTGTTGGTTATGCATTGAATACCAACTTTGAATGGTCATAAAGGGCATCACACAAAGCTGAGTGTAGAGCTCTGTGATCATTATTATAGCTGGAAAAAGAGAACTCACTCAGGTTGTACATCTGCGGAGAAAGTTCATTATCTTAGGTAAGCAAAATCGAGAGAACAAAAGGCATCGTAACAGCCAGAAGCAGCAAAGAATCCCTTTGGAACTGGGTAGCCCTCCAATTCAGTACTATCCATCAACGCACTCCTCAAAATCAAAAATGTGCTCAGCCTCATGAAAGCCAGAACCAACGTATCAAAGGCCACTTGGAAGGGATGTTATTACTCAAAATTATGTGAGCATTTCCACTGATAGAGAGACCAGCTTACATTGTTATCAATTTAATGGGAAAATTTACAACTTTAATGGTCCTTTTGGGTCACATCCAAGCACTAAGACCTTTCTTTTGGTTTTGCTTTCTTTTCTTCTTTTTTCTTTCCTTTTCTTCTTTTACTATTTGTGTTTTCATTTATACAAGTGGATTTACAAAGTTTATTTAAAACCACTACATCAAAAACTAATGATGTACTGCATGGTGACTAACATATCATAATAAGAAATAAAGAAAGAAAGAAATAAAAAATAAAATAAAACTAGTACAAGTTTTCTATTACTGAAAATTCATTATAAATGCAAGCATTCATCAGCTTAGGACTGATAAAATACGTAGGTAACATACAAATAATGAGTGAAAAATCAAAGAAAATATAAAAGTTTCTAGAGAAAGGGTTATATTCTCTAAAATGACCTCTTATCTACATATCAAGATCTTGTATGTCAGGGTCATAGATACATGGTGACCAACGACACCATAGCACTCAGACCACAATGCTGCTTACACTACCATCTTGCGCACTAAGCCAAGACATTACTTCCTGATTTAATGCAATACATAAAGGAAGCATTTAAAATACCATATATTTCAGACTTACAGAAATGAAAAAGATATAGATTATATCACCTGGTAACTTGCCCAGTACTTGCAATGATTTCAGACACCTACCTGAACTTCCCAGAAGTACCGATTAAATGGGGTCATTTTCCATTCTTGATTTTATTTAGTTGTTTCACCTCACTGATGATCTATTAACAACTGCCAGTATTGATAATATTTCTTCATTGTGTTTGAGAAGTATTATCTAACTCTGATATCATGGTCCAGGAATGTTTTTTTACAGATGAATCCATTCTGAAAAGATATCAATCATTACAATTATGATTTTTTTCCAGATACCTTTGTCAGGCAACAATACAGTCATAACTGAAAATACTCTACCTTTAGAATAGAGATAATATATATTCCTGCAGTGGCCAAATTTGCTTACCAAAATCTTTAATGTCTTACCAAATATAAAAATAAATTAATATATATTAGAGATAATAGAGTCATTTAATTAATAAGCCAATCTGATCTATGAAAGCTTGAAGTATCTTCCATAAACTTCCATGAAATTTTCAAGAGAGAGAGAATAGGGCAGAAATTTAAAAAGAAGTCAGCATAACACTGTTCATGGTTGTATTCCTTTAATTCTATTAATAAATTAATCAATTTATTTCTCTTACCTGATATCATTACCATTTCTCTGCAAACAACCAAGCAACAAACCAAGCAAACAAAGACCATAATGTACAAGGACCCCAGGGTCAACTCATTCATGGCAATCATGCATCTTTAAGAGAGAGAAGGTAGTAGAATTCTTTTATCTTTACCTACTTTAACAGTGGCCTCTGGTCCTGCCAGGCAGTGTTGCTACTGAACATGGGGATCCACACATCTGAAGATCACTTGGCTTTTCTATGCCCACATATTAAGAGCTGCCACATACTTGGGTTCCACGATCAAAACTCACATACTTGGGTTCCACAAATGTGCATGCAAGTGCTTGTGCATTTATCTTTCAAAGAAAGATACCATGCAAAAGTGGGTGGTGCTTGGATTCTCCAGAGTCAACAATGCCATGGACCAGAATAAGCCTTCCCTAGGAAAGTCAGATGTTGAAACAAGTATCACTCTGGACTCTTGCTATGTTCTTGGTGAGCTCTCCTGGGTTGTACTCTTGGAACTACTTTTCAAATACAGCTTTAGTCCATTCCCTCAATTCCTCCAACCTTGTAAAGATCACGATCATTTTGCCTGCAGGAGACCCCTGAGATCTTTGTGCAAATGAGTTATCTCCTAACACAGAGCCCCAAGAAAAAAGACGAAAGATCTTGTGATCTTGACACAGGACAGACATATATGGGAGACCACTCAAGGGATTCTTTTTTTCCCCATTAATAAAAATCTGTTCCAAGATGACTTGTTATGTGAATCTTATAAAAGGTTGGCATATTTTTAAATTCTATTTCCCCAGATGTCCAATTATTTAAAAGTAGAAAAATAATAAATCTTTGGTAAGATTAACACCAAACATTATTAACAAATGAGACAATGCAGCTGCTAGGAAGCCTTCATTCCTAAAAGATGTAGCAAGGATGAGATGCACTGAATCAGATCTTTTGTGATATCCATAAGATGAAATGAAACCTTTGTTTTGACAAAGAACGGCCTCTCCTTTATAATGAGAGCATGGTTAATAAAAAGGAAAATGTATGTGTTACAGGGGATGACTTCCTTAAGAATGCCCAAACAGGTGCAAGAAGAAATTGCATGCAAAGTAATCATGAAAAGCACGCTGAAATGATATATGCATAAGTTAACATTCTGAGGAATGAACAGCCTTTAGTTGTCCACTTATGTCGAGGGATAGATTGTCAAGAAATGTGAGGGGTTTGAGATTTTGAATAACTTGCAAAATAAAAACTGAGGCGGCCCACATAAAGGGCTGCTTATTTCTCCCACCAACATAAGTAGCCACAGTATGAACATTTTGTGCTGGTTCCCCAGATCTCAGTCCCACAGAACAACACGAAGAGGATCAGATAGAACCAGTACTCACAGGAGGTCACATTCTGGGAGAGGACCTGAGCTCAGGGAACCTGAATTTTTCTAATGTGGATGAAGCATGTCCACCTTTTGCTGCACAAGGAGACACAGTCTCTCTTTTCTCAAGCTGTTCACTATATAAACATCCTTGAAAAGACAGTCTAGAACAAAAGGACAGTCAATGCCTGACTTGAAAGATGTCCAAAAATGTGAGGGTTAAGTCATCTTCCAATGGGATATACCTGAACAAACTAAAGATCTTCACTTCGAGTAAGAGTGGAGCAAGATTAGAAGAGATGCTTGTGTCTGGAACTGTGTTAATTTGGCCTACTGCACAGACAGAATTAGATTAGAAAATTATACACCATACAATGTATCCACTGTAACACTATTATGAAAAGATTAACGCCACTGCTGATTTATGACAAATCCTTCCAATTGCCCAATGTGATATTAAAAGAGAGCACCTGTCCTGCCAGTTACATTAAGGTAGACCAATGATTCTCAACTCAGGGTTTGTTGGCAACATCTGAAGGTATCTGGGGTTGTCACAACTAGGAGTGCTATCGATAGCTAGTAAGGAAAGGGCAAGAATGCGCAAATCCTACAATGCACGGGATAGCCTCTTACAACAAAGGCTTATTCAGCCCAAAGTCAATAGTGTAAAGATTGAAAATCATAATGCATACTTGCTTCGACTCAATAATTATGCCCAATTTCAAGTAATCTGGAATAATATTCTTGTTTAAACTACAGGATCATTGGGAAAGTATTGGCCCAGCGGGTTTGTATTTGTTTATAGTGAGCAAATAAAAATACACATTTTACTCCTCATTTTACTCAAATAAAAGAGTATTTACAAACCACTTTTAGAAACTTTTAGATGTATTCTGAATGCAGCAATGTAAATAAAGATTATTCCCCAATTCATAATTAGATTTCATGTTAGACACACATTGTAATGGGATGGAAAAAAAGATTTAACTCTCAATCTTTTTGAGATGGAATCCTAGAGTAATCACCTAGTAGCTGCATGTCCTGGGAAGATGACACATATTTTTGACCCTCAATTTCTCAGCTTTCAAACGGGTCAATCACAGTATGCAATATTAATATTGACTGCAAAGACACTGTGAGAATTAACTGAAATATGGAATGGAAAAATGCTTTGTAAATTCTAAAGCTGCTAATATCAGCTGAGATTTTAAGGACAATTTTTTCCCCTTGACATCAAAGAGACAGAGTAATGATAAATGGCCTCTTCTCCTTCTGCAGGATCATTGATTTTTGAAATCCTCAAGGATTGTAATAATAGTCTTTTTATTCTTCTCCAGTGGGTTTTAGTTTACCCTATTTTGAAGGCCTGGTATGTGCAACTGTATAGAGTAACCTGTCAAAAATCAGAACTTTGATGGGGCTTCACAGCAACATACACCATGAAACATCTGAGAGCCTTTCGAGCTGGGAAAATTCAAGACGAAACATGCATCAGAGCCCACTCAGAGAAAGAGTTACATATGCCATTTTCATCTGCTTGGGATATCACTCTTTTCCTTTTCATTACAGGAGAAGCAAGTCTTGACTGCCTCATGGAGTTGATTAATTAAATGTATCTTGCTCAAATCTAGTTTTTACAAGAATGCAGTGATGGTAAAAGAACAAAGGCTTTTAAAATCACGGCTGAAACAACCTAAATGGACTAAGGCTCTGAAATGTTGTAAAACCTACCAGACACTCTTCCAAGGCAATGGATCCGTTGTCCAGATTCGACTTTGTTGGTGTAAGTACAAGAACAGCACGCACTGCTTACACAAGAATATTACACTGGCTGAGCACAAAATCTCTGTGCTGCTTATATAGGCTGACCACAAACATTTAAGAAGTGTCCAAGACCACAGGGCTGTATTTTCAGAATCACATATAAAGACTCCAAACACCAGATCTGTTCCATGGATGGTGTCAGCTCCACTTGCTGATTAAACTGAAGACCAGGGAAAATCTACATAACAGTAAAACTGGAGAGACCTTCTCTTCCAGCTCTGCAGGTCTGCAGGCAATGGTACAGCAGTACCATGCTGGTCAATCTGATGGGCATTGAATGGGGAAAGTTTCCTAATATCATTCTACCATCAGTTGTGGAGGCATCTGAATTTACAATGACCTAGTATCCTAGTATTCTATTTATATTTATACCTTGCAGTCCATTTACAATCATTAACAGGATGGAACAAAATAACAAAAAACAGATGAGGATTAAAATGATCTCACACACTTAGGTACATTTATGTAAAAAGAAGATATGACTTTGGTTAAAGTTTTTAATTTGTGAAACCGTTTTAAGCAACACCCCCACTGCTTTTCTCTGCACATAACAGAACTGATAAACAAACTGAGTAATACAGATAATTGAATTCATTCGACCTATTTATTCTCAAAGATGAGAGTTCCCTGTATTTCCCATAGATTATAGAATGCAGTGGGACAACTGTACCCATGAACTTACCTGTTCCTTTAGAAGAGAACATTTCACATTCCCTATCATCTTTTCCAAATTGCTTAATCATGAAGTGACACAACCGGAACTGGTTTGAATTAACTCTCTACTTCTGAATTAGCCAAATGTACTTCAGGTTTGTGGGACCAACACCTGAGCTGAACAGTGATCCCTAGTGATCATCAATATTGATTAATAAAAATATCTAGGATAAATACTGTACCGCTCTCGTGGAACTGTATTACCTTAAGGGTACACAATTATACCCTTAAAGGTATAAATACCTTAAGGTACAAATACCTTAAGGGGTATCCTTTTGAAAATTTCAAGTGGGTCTTAAGTCCCCTATTTTTGCAATGTTTTTTCTTTCCCCCAGAGGTTGATGCCAACAGTTAAGATCAATAATTATGGTATGGAAAATAGACTATACCAAGAGGAATGAATTCCTTTTGCCAATATTCCATATTTAAAAACCTCTTTCTATGTAAGTTTCTTCATTGATACATATAGACTTAACTTTTGGTATCCTAAATAGGTCAAAAAGAAGTTGTCATTTAATCTCACTCTAGGTCTACAATTGCTGCCTATAAAACAAAAGGAAAAAAAAAAAGTTCGCACCTCCTTTGTCATCTGAAACAGGTAGGGTCGATCTCCACTGGGGCTTAGTCACAAAGGAGGTGTAGGTCCCTCGCTTCCTGTACCCAAGGTTTCTGATACCAGTAACGTGAGCAACACCAGCCCCGAGGCTCAGGCTCAGGTCCAGCTAAATAAGTGAAGATTCCCGAATCTCAGACCTCAAGCAGGACGCTCGATGTCAGGATGCTGTCAGGGAATTGCAATCAAAGGATCAGAGTTCAGCCTATGGCACAGAGGGAAGGAACACTGACACAGGGTGATAAGGGACTTCATATGCTAGTAATAGGACAGCCACTGATAAGCACAGCTCTTAAAGAGTGAGAGCGTGACCAAGACTGAGAAAGAGTACTGATGAACAGTGGGAAGCATTTAGAGGTCACAGTAAAGAATTTAAGGATGTTTAATGACAGATGTACTTCTGTAAAAAAACAAGATCAAAAAGAGAATGCACTGATTTTATCTGGAAATGGAAACATCTATCCCGCATATTCCAGTTGGGAAATAAACAATGAATAGTGAATCCTCAACATTTGCTTGTTATTTTGGGGGTGGGGGTGGGGGTTGCTTGTTTTTAATAAATTCTAGAAATCTACTATTTATTTAGTTTAGATTAGTCTTAGACCAAATTAATCACATGATTGTACACACACACACTTCAGGACCAGAGATGTCTGTATTTGATTTCAGGTTTTAATAAAGGAATCCTCTCTTTGGCTTACTTTCTTGGGGGAAAAAATAAGAATAAATAGTCACACCCTAAAATGCAATTAGAAGGTTTAAATATAATAACATATGAAAGCATTCCATGTTATCTTCTTTTCTTTCAAATATAAGAGACATTCAATAATATGAATAGGGAAGTCTACCATTCCTCTAAAAGGTGTCAGCATTTTATTCACTGGTAGCAAACATTTGAAGTTTTGAGTAAGTCTAAGAAACAGAATGGACATATCTAGTATTATAAAATAAAATAAAAATAGCTATATGCCAATACTGCTGCATAATCTATAAACACACTTTATGTTTCTGGTAACATCTCGCTGCATAGTACCAGCCACTCATGGTACAGACACTATGCAATGAATTGGCAGGTGCACTCCAGGGGCACAAATCAAAACAAATAGCAACTGTCATCAAAACAACCCCTTGTACTTGTGTAGCAAGCATTTTGGGGTGCAATGCACATCCTATTAGGGCCCCTTCAGGGTTCTGCAGGCACTTTGCCAGCTCCTGATCTCTGAGCACTGTGATTACTTTCACAGTCACATAGGGCTTCTTGCAGAGGTAAGCAATAGGGTGTAGCTGGGAAAACCACAAAGGTGAGAGAGGAGAATATGGATGGGGTGTGATTCCAGGCAGTGAGCTTCTTTCCTGGGTAGAAGGCTTAATCCTGGAGGACCACCCTGGTCCAAAACCTTCCCACCTCAACAGCCAGCGCATTCAACAGGTAAATAGGAGACAAAAAATTTTTCCTTTAAACAAATGATTGTATATTAAGAGAAGGCTCACTGGCAAGTAAATTGCTCTATTTGTCTAAAACCTAGCAGAAATCTGTAACTCTCAGAGAATGTTATTCCTTGACTGGAAAAGAGGTTGAAGGACACACGGACATTCCAGCCTGGGGCAGGGAGTTTTGTTTTTGTTTTTAGTAAGCTTTACACCCAATGTGGGTGGGCTTGAACTCAAGGCCCTGAGATCGAGAGTCACAAGCTCTACCCACTGAGCCAGTCAGTTGCCCCAAAAGTTGGCTTAGGATTTTTTTTTTTTTTTTAAGTAGGCTCTACACCCAACCTGGAGCTCGAACTCAGGACAGGGAGTTTTGAGACTCTGAAGGCAGTCTTTGAGCTCTGGCTCTCAGGAACACGAAAGGGCCCCAGAAACAGAAAGAAGAGAACCGAAAGTTTTTAAAGACAGCTTCTTCCCCCTCACTTTAAAATAGAGGTAATTGATTCAGTGTTATGCGTGCTGTACATGTTCTGACTTTAAATTAATGCATATTTATTTCAGATTTAATACACTGCATTTTTATGTTCCTCGTTCTTAAAAGACATGAGTTTGACAGTAATTAGTAATTCCTAATATTTAAACAGAAAGAAATTAAATGGCTATATCCTTTAAACATAAGGCACTTTTCCTAAATAAAAAATGAAAATCCTCTGGGGTTTCTGGAATGTCTCTTAAAAATCATTTGCTTTTGGGGCGCCTGGGTAGCGCAGTGGTTAAGCATCTGCCTTCGGCTCAGGGCGTGATCCCGGCGTTCTGGGTTCGAGCCCCACATCAGGCTCCTCCACTAGGAGCCTGCTTCTTCCTCTCCCACTCCCCCTGCTGTGTTCCCCCTCTTTCGCTGGCTGTCTCTCTCTGTCAAATAAATAAATAAAATCTTTAAAAAAAAAATCATTTGCTTTTGATGAGTTTGCTGGTAGGTGTGTTTGTGCCATAAGCTGGACTCCCTTGGTGCCTGGAGCAGAGCCTAATGTGGACAGTGCACTTGTGTGGTTTCCTTCCCTCGTTCTTCTGGGCCTCTTGGGCCCTCGTTAGGGTTGGAAAAGACACACATATTTTGCACATGTGGGTGTTTAGAAGATGCCATTTGATGATAATGATGATGATTCCCTGAAAGTGAGGGTTTTTCATCAGAAGAATGTGTGAGCTTCAGAGGCTTTGATTAGATTCTCTTGATCTCTTTTAAAAATAGGATGGATTTGCTCATCTGTTGGGGATGGCTAAAGGGGAGTCTTGTCTAAAGGCAGAGAAAGGATGGGATGGCTGCAAAGCCCCTTCTGATTGTATGAGTCTATGAAGCAGGATCACTGCCTCTGAAGAAAAGGCTGGAAGGTTCAGCGTGCAGAAGATGGTGACCAGCTGCGCTCTCTCCTCACTGAGGAAATGTGTTTAAGCTTGAAGGTGAGCGATCACAGCTTTGAGGGGAGAATTTCCTGACACCAAGAGAATGTCAAAACCAAGCAGGAGAGAAGCAGGGAATGTTGCCAGTTCACCTTTCCCCAGTGACACACTATTCACGGTTGAGGACAACCCTTTCATAAAGCAGTGGAGACTGGACTTGAATTTTTTTTTTTTTTGGCTTTCTCAACATTGGTCTCATATTTAAGAAAAGTTACAACTCTATGAATTCTTCATAAGAATCCCCAGGGAACATGGTGATGTTGCTGGACCCACAATCCCCTGGGTTGACACTCATGGTGTAGCATTTGTGAAAAGTCACCCAAGGGTTGACGGGGTGTAGCTAGGACCCACTAGAAATGACTTTAATGTGCTCTTACGCTTCTAGGACTATGTGTGGCATAAAACTGATCATGTGTTGTGAATTGCACTGATTTTATTAATTTCAGATGTATAAACCTGGATATTTAAAACACTGTATTAAAGTCATTCTCTCCCAATCTTCCATATTAGGTAAAATTATATCAATTCGTATTTTTAAAAGGTCCTTTTTTTTTTGAGGCTTTTACAAACTTTAATTTAAAAAGACCTGAAAGTAAGAGTCAATTATCCAGAAATGGTACTAATATTTTGGTCGAGAATGTCTTACTAGCCCTCTGGAAAAAAAGTCATTGGTAAAAATGATGGATTCTTAGTTATTATGAGGTATGAAACAACTTGACAACAACTGAATAATCAAGAAAATCTCTAAACCCTATAGTAAGCTGATTATTTATAATATTTTCTTTATGTTTAACAACTCAAAAAATCTTTTATAAAATAGCAATATCAAAAGAACTATATAATTTAACATGTGTACCTTATGAACAAAGTAAGGTCTAGATACTCATATGGAGAAATATTCATACATATATGAATTCACTGTGACATTATTAGACTCTAAAAAAAGTATCGAATAGTCAGGATGTGGGGTTACCGTTAGAATCCAGAGCAAAATTCTTCTAAGCATTACTTAAGAATGTAACACAGACGCACACATATCTCCACACAGTATTGCTTGAGACACCTTTTGAAATCATTAGATAACAAAAACCTTTATTTCACTTGAATGGACACGGATTTCAGAATATCTGAATATGGCCAATTGTATCGGTCAGGACGCACTGAGCTACAAATAACAGAAAACAATTTTCAATGAGGAAAATCAGTCCTATCTTATCACTAACACAACCTACGCAGGGTGATTCAGGCTGCCTGTCTGCACACCATCTCCAGAGCTTGGTTCCCCTCACGCTCTCAGGGGGCTCCAAACTTCTAGCCACTCTGTGCACATGTGACTCTGTCTGGCAGACAAACCGTTTCCCCCACCATATCCTTCTATTTGCCAAAAGGAAACTTTTCTGAGAAGTCCTCCAGAAAAGAGGGTAATCCTCAATGGCTTCCGATAGTTGAATTTACCCTAGTAAATAGACTAGTGAAATCACACTAATCGTAATCATTCAGATCAAGAAACAGACACCAGATCTCTTCTAATTCCATTTGCTTACTGTACCAGCAAGATCGAAAGTTGTTTTTAAATTATGCCAGACTTTTCAAACCATCAAACCAAGATGTAGTTACCATTTTTTTCTATGCTTTGCATACAGAACTAAAAAACTTAAACTTACTCTTAATAAAACCAAATTCTTTATATTTACATTTATTCAGTGAACTAGAAAATAGCTTTTTAACAAAGAAACATTGGTGTCTTTGGATGTTTTGTCTAAAGAATATGATTATAAACTTCAATATTCCAGCAATATAATTATGTGTTACTACTATAAGATTATAATTTGATCCTGATTAAAGAACATTCTGTTCTTAATGCAATATGCTATTTGGTAATTTTTCTACAAGCCAAAGAAAACAGATTGTTTAAAATTCACATAAATTTGAAATGTGTTTATATTTTAGACATGATTGGCACTGGTACTTGCTCTAAGTTCCACGGATGTCAACACTATTCCCATTCCTGAATACGCATGTGGGTGGAGGGAGGGGAGTTGGATGAAGAAAGGAACACTGATGATTTTACTACAATCTGATATTTCCATTTGTGGTCAGGAAATAAACAGACTCTTACTTTTTTCTAAGTTGATAAAAATACAACAAAATTAATAGAAGACTTAAAGGATAGACAATAATTACCATCAAACATGGAAAAAAAGATTGCTGCAGATATTAAATTGTTTTTTATCCCTTTAAACAGCAACAGACGTTTATATTGGATTGAATTGCCAGTACAACTATTGAATATCAAATAATTTTCATAGTGAATTTCCAGAATCAGGTAATACAATTCAGAGCACGAGGCAGAGTGACAATGACTATTTATTTTCTACCCAATATCACCCCCCCACACACCTAGCAGACGGAAGACGATTGGCTTAGCCACAGATGATGCACACCGCCCATTTTCCGAGCCTGTCGCTTAGGCATGGCCAAATGACCCGGGTTTTGCCAATAGGATATAAATGGGATATAAACGGAAATCTGGTAAGAGGGTTTCTAGGAAGGCTTTTTGCTTTCCTGATGAAGCAGAATCGGTGACCCTTTCTCCTGTCCTCTTCTTCTTGCTTTGGAGTTGGGCATGAAGTCTAAAGCAGCAGAAACCATTGTGTTTCAGTCCTCTGGAAAAGGACAGGGAATTAGGATACGATAGTGCTGACGTCATTGTTACTAATCTAATGTCAAAATCTGCCTACATCCTGAGAAAAATAAATCCTTGTTTGTTTAAAACACTGTGAATCAGGTTTTTTCCTTGTAACTGAACGCTTCTCAAACTGATACAGATAGTTTTAATTACATAGCTACAAAGCTATAAGAAGTACTGTGCATTCATCTATTTATAAAAATGCAGACCGTTATACAATCCAGTCATCACAGATCATATCAGAATCGGTATTTGTTTTATGTAGACTGACATGCAAACTGCCTCATGAAACACAGAAAAACTAATTATTTCGTGGATTTAATTTAATTAACAAATTCAATGGTAAAATCATAATTTTATATTTGGCTATTATTGTATCATTTTGATTGTGTCTTGAAAACACAGACCTTGGTGGGTTTCACTACATGAGGGTGCAATTTTGGGGGAAGGGAGCATTTTTATCTTCCATCAGAATTTAAGAAATTTTAAGATTGCCATATTGTATAAAACGCAAATTTCTCTTAGTCTAGCATACTGTCTCTGGCATTTATAATAGCCAAAATATAGGAAAAAACACAAGATATCACTACGTACTGAATGAAATATCTATCTGCCATTTCTTGAGAACAGTATCTCACCACTTGCTTAATGATTCATTCACAACTATGTGGTGAGGTAGGAAAGGGGTCAGGAATTTAGGCTCAGGAGTCAGACCCTTAATTACACACATGACCTCAGGCACGTTATTTGTCTTTTCAGTTCCCTTTTTGCTCCTCTCTAAGCATGGAATAAAAGTAGAAGTACCTGATTTACGTGGTGTTTGGGGGCATTAAATGTGTTAATAAATGTAGAGCATTTAGGACAGTGACTACACTTTATTGTATTCGCAATTAGACAAGAAAAAAGACAGCTATTTTAAAAAGCTGGTAGTCGCATGAACTGATCAATTTTAAGGGAAGATTGGATTCCTTTTAGAAACAGTCTCTCCTTTTGTTAGACAAAACAGACTTGCAGGCACTCTCATTTACAGTGGAGATCCAGTGTGTGTAAAGCCTGGATGAATTAATGGATTTGTTGGGGGAATGGTGCTGGCTAGGGGGAGGAGGAAGGAAAGAAGGAAGGTTGCTCCAAAACGGACAGCTAGTGAGACAGTCTCCGAGGGTGAAGTGAGCTCAGACAATACAATGAAAACAGAATCATAAGAGATGAGGCAGATATCTAAGCAGTGGGAACAGGAAGTGCCCGTGAGAACACGAGCCAGCTGCGAGCGGTGGGCCGGTGCAGATTTGCGAAGTGATGCAGGCTTCCTGCCGAACATGGTGGGAGAGTGGAGGCAATTGTTGTATGTCTACCTTATAAAAGGGAAGGATTATTATAGTTGGTTGGAAATCCTCAGGGATTTCTAGGTTGGAAATATACATATTTATTTACACTTTACTGTATGTGCTTATTTCTACTACTAATTTCACTCAGTGGTTTCTCACTTGGGTTGTACTGTGATTACACAGACCTTGTTCAAATAGTTACTCTTGGTCATCCCCATTCTGCATGACCACTAGTCATTATTTTGACCACTGCTCATTTGGGGTATCTCCTTGGATCATCACTCTTTTCTTTGTGTCTTTTCTTGTTTCATCAGTTATGTGTCTGCCTGTATTCTCTGTGCAATATCTAGACTGGCCAGTAATGATCTTCCTGGACAAAACCAAACAAGATTTGGAAATCCATTCCAATATAAATTCCCTGATAACCCAATAGCTTGATCTACAAATTTGTTAACGCACTGTGGGTGGGGAGGTGTGGGAAGAGTAAGGCATGGAGATTCCCAGCTGGATCTTAAACTGAAATTCAAACATGTCTTGAGATACCTGATGGATTTTTTCTAGAGGCATATTATATGAATGACACTTCAGGAAGACAAAGCACTCACATGTTGAGAAGGTGCAGGCATAATGAGACTGAATGGACAACATAACTTAGGTGGGAAAGGCAAGGCATGTCTTACAACAGTATGATGTCTATCATTAACATTTTTTTCCCTGGCCCTTTATTCACTGGATTCATATATGACTTCTATAAATAGAAGTGGACAGCAATATAAATAATAACTAGCAGCTTTCACTTCTGGTTAGGAATGAGAAGGCCCTAAGAGACCTAAAAATAAGAGCAAGATAGACAACATGAAAACAAACAAAACTGAAACGAACTAAAATACAGAAGACTGTAACAAAACTTTCCTATAAAAGAAGCTGATCGCTGTCTTCTTACTGGGTAGAGTGATGGAAGAGGGAATTTGCCAAGGAACGGGGTGTAAAGAAACAGGACAAATTTTCAGCAGTGTTAGAAGCCCATAAAGTTTAGAATAGTGGTTTAGATGCCTGCAGAAGCTCAGGGGAAAAAAGATCTGCACCCACCTACCTCTCTTTCCAAATGGCATTGACTGAGTGCATGGAAGTTATACACCCATGTTTGAGGGCAAGACAGGAAAGCTAAAAATAATCCTCACTGAGGCTTACAGAGCTCACCTAAGGCTGGAGCAGATCAGGATAACCAAGAGAAATCCCTCTGAATAGCTCTGAGACTTCTCCCACCGCAAAGCTGCTGCCAGAAACTGGGGTTAGGGCAGGGGAACAGCAAGAAATACCTGTAAGTTTCCCCAGGACATCACTGTGTACACTTGGCCTTCTGAAGGCTCAAAACAGAAAGTGGAGCACCTGGCGGGCTCAGCTGATGGAGCATGTGACTTTTGATCTCAGGGTTGTAGTTTGACTCCCATATTGGGTGTAGAGATTGCTTAAAAGTAGAATCTAATAACAAACAAGCAAATAAACAAACAAAAAGTAAAGAAAGAAAACAAAACAGAGAGCATCAGAGCAGAGGAATCTCCTAAATGTAAAAAGCTGATTGTGGAAATGGAGAAAAAGAGAACTTACCAGAAGCCCCAAATCTGGAAACAGGGAAGTAAAAGAGAGAGTGAGAGATGCCCTCTCTGGAGGGCACTCAGGAAACCAGTAGTTAGGTTATGAAATACAAAGAGAAATCTGGGTTCTCACTGGTGCTTAGATTTCAAGACTTGCTAAGCCTGAAGCCAGTAATGAACTGAATATAATGGAAACGAAAATAAACCCCAGAGATCAAATACATGTTACATGGAGTAACCCCCTACCCCCCAACACTAGTGGCCAAAAGAAGAAGGGGTGCACCTTTTTCTGATGCTAAATACTATTACTTTCCATCTTTAATGTTATTTTGTTCACAGTAGTTCTTCCTAGAATAAAAGTTACAAGATAGATGATGGATATATAAAAATTTTAAGATACATGAATAAAAATGTGATACACGTTCAAGAGAAGAAAGAGAAAAACATGCTCACATACAATATAGATATTACGATTATTAGGAGATTTAAAATAAATATGATAGATATGTTGGATAATCTAACATAATTGATCTCTAGATAATTTGTGTGGGGAAAAAAAAGGCAAATAGTACAAATATGATCAAAATGAAAAAGCCAAATGTAGGGGTGCCTGGGTGGCTCAGTCTGTTGGGTATCTACCTTCAGCTCATGTCATGATCTCACGGGTCCTGGGATCAAGTCCTGCATCGGGCTCCCTGCTCAGTGGGGAGTCTGCTTCTCCCTCTGCCTTTCCCCCTGCCCCCACTCATGCTTTCTCTCTCCCTCTCTCAAATAAATAAATAAAATCTTTAAAAAAAGAGAAGAAAAAGCCAAATGTAAATGAAAGAAATAAATTATACAATACTAAGAGGAAGAATTAATGTTAGTATCAACAGACTGGCCACCCTAGAGGAAAGAATCTGTTAACTTGAAGACAGATAGAAATCACCCATATTGAAATACAAAGAAGATCAAAGAGTAAAAAAAAGAGAGAGAGAGAGAGAGACAGAAGAGGGGAAAAAAGCATATAACATCTGTGGAAAATATCATGCAGCCAAACATATCTGTATTAAGGGTCCAGGAAAGAGAAGGCAGATAATGGAGCAGAAGAAATGTTTGAAGAGATCACAGCTGACAATTTTCCAAAATAGGTGAAATGTGTCAACCCACATATCCAAGAAGCTCAGCAAATAAATTCAAATATAATCAAATGATTAATCAAATTGATGATGAAGACCAAGTAAATATAAATGTAAAATCTTGAAGGAGCTAGGAAATAAAAAAGATACATTATACATATAAAAGGAATGTCAACCTCTCATCTGAACCATGGGGAACAGAAGATGATGGAACACCTTTGTAGTATGAAAGATAGCAAAACAAAAGAAATGTGTCAAAATCAAATTACATATCCCAAGGAAATGTCTTAAAAAACACTAAATGTATATTTTTTTATAAAAAGAAAAAAACTGAGAGAATATATCTATAGCAGATCTGTCCTATACAAAATGCTAAAAAAAAAAAAAAAAATTTACTTTTTTTTTTTTTTTTAGGTTCAAGAGAAATATACTAGTTGGAAGAGAAGGAAAAGTCCCAGAATAAATAAAAGGGTAAATAAAAGAGAATTATTAAACAATTAAAACAAAAAGTAACTAAATGTGTGGGTAAACACTATAACAAAGTTTCAAAATACATAAACCAACAATTGAAAGAACTGAAATCATATAGAGTATATTTTCTGATTACAATAGTATTCTAGAAATCAATAACAGTATATTTTAAAATTCTCAAGTTTTGGGGAAGTAAACAACGTAACTTTAAATAACTATACGTTGAAATGGAAATCACAAAGGAAATCAGAAAATATTTCAAATTGATTGAAAATGAATAAAGCATATCAAAATTTGAGGGGTGCAATTTGAGGGGTGTATCAAATCAGTCATAAGAGGGAAATCTGTATCTTTAAATGTCCACATTAGATGATAATAAAAATCAAAAATTAATTATCTATGGTTCTAGTACAAGGAGAAAAAAAAGCACAAATTAAACTCAAAATAAGTAAAAAGAAGGCACTAAGAATAGCAGAAATCGGTAAAATAGAACAGATAAACAGTAAGGGAATATTATGACAAATTTAAGGTGGTACCTTCAGAAACCACCATGGGAGCCCACCACGATGCCTTAGTGCATGGGGAATGCTGCTTGTCTAACACCTCTCATATGTCCCATAGACGGGACAGAACTTCCACCCTCCAGGAGGCAAAGGTTCTTGCCTGGGATTTACAACCTCCCACTCTAAGAGTTTACTTCTTCTGTTCAAAGATGAAATAGTCTGCCTGACTCCGTTCCATCTGGGTTTCGGAGCCATCTTGTCCACTGGACATTCACATTCTTTGCTGTTCAACGCCATCAACTTCCAAAGGCCAGTATTTCATAGTCATTAAAAAGAAGCCTGCCAATTAATATAATCGATTCAAGGGGAAAAATTATATGATCATAGTGGTAAGCTGCAGTCTCCAATTTAGCTTCATCAGTAACAAAACTGGCGTTTTAATCTCAGTGACTGTGTGTTCTCCAAAGGTTCTAAGTTTACAAGAGGGAAAAAGTCTTAATTAAATCCCCAACACTAGACAGGTCATGGAGTACTCTATACTTCTTGTCTTGAGACTTTCTGCCCTTCTTTCTCTTGACCCTCCTTCCCAAGCTCATGGGTACTGCTTTCATAAAGCCCTCTGCTTCCCTCCTCTACATTCTCTGTTTTAGCCAGAGAGCAAAGTCACTCATCACATAAAGCGCAGAGGAGGAAGGAGTCAGGGAAATCTGAAGCAAACAGAAATTTGCCCTGGGGTGAGGCTGAGGGCTTTAATGGAACCCACACAGCTTGGGGACCAGTGACAAATACCAAAACCTGAGCTCCAGGGAAGTGTGTAGATGTAACCAGTGATGTCGAGTTGAGGCCAGTCCAGTAATTGTGAGAGAATGCAGGTGTTATGCCTTCCTATCTATTGATAGAGGTTGATTTTTGAGGTTATTACTTCTTAAATTATTTCCATTTTATAGACAAGTGGGGGAATTGAGACTAAAGTGGGCTTAGGAAACGTGTGGGCATACAGGTGGTAACTCAGAGTGTGAAAAATGGAATTTTCAAAGCAAATCGTCCCCCAAGACTGAAACAACAGACCACTCCTTGGTTACCTCTGGAGTACCAGTGAGCATTCTGGAGCCCCAGAGAGTTAATGCAAATCAAACAGGGCAGCATTGGAATCCCATCATGCACAGCTTTCAAGGATTGCAATTTCAGATCATGCATTAATGACTCCAGTGCGAATGGAGGTGTGTCAGGAAAGATGAGTCTCAAAGTATCCTGCAACCAGCTGCCCAGGGACCCTGGACATGACTAACACCAAATCAATAACAAAACTGAAAACGTGGTCCTTTAAGAGAAGATGGGTTAAAGAATTGAGGTTTCATGAATATTCAGCTTCAATTAATTTCTTGCTAATATTCTATTTAATGCAACTGGTAAAGGCACAATAAGATGCTTCTAGACAACTACCAACATGATATAGGCACTACCAAAATATTAGGTGCAAAGCTACAGTCAAGTTGTCAAGAGTTGCATTTATGTATTTAACCACCTGTTCTTGTTTAAAACTTAGAAGCATGGCAGTGCTTAGAACTGCATAGCAAAGATCTGGATTAAACTGACAAAAACAGGGAAATTCAGAGTTAAGGTTGTCACATCATATTTGGAATCCCTCTAATACAAAAATGAAATAAAACCGCTAATGTTTGATGCCATATTTGTAAATAATATTAAAATGTGAAATCACTCTGAAATGTGAGTGCTACTATTTTTGCCCCAAATTTGTTGTCCACTTCTTATTTACAATTTAGAGTTCTCGGACAATAAAAGGCAATTTTTACACGGCACAGTCAGGCAGTCAATTGAAGAGCTGAAATGTTTGATGTCACTGTATTATCTAAGGCAGAATGGGGTTGAATCACAAAACACATGAAAATCATTTCCATCAAATGGTAGGACAAGAAAGGTGTCCTTGGGTAGCTCAGCCTGATGAATTTAAACTGAAAATCAGGAAACTGATCTCTAATGCAGGTGTCTTTTAATTTTTCTCGAAGGTAAGGTCATTAACGACCCATTGTACAATACTGGTAGGGAATTAGGCTATTATCAAGTGTTTCTTCTTCAAAAAAATCCTACCAGAATATACTACTGTATGTATAAATAGAACAAAGGTCATGTTATAATTATAGTACGAGTATGATAGAGTAAAATGAAGCTAATTATTCTCTTAAACACTGTGAATAATGTTAACACTTGAGGGCACAATTGTCAACAGTAAAAATATTTCTATTCTCCTCTCATTTCCAAGAAGAGAAGCTAGTACTTTAAAAAATATATATATTAACATCGACTGAAAAAAATTCTCACCACAAGTTAGAAAAAAAATATAATATGCACTGGTACAGCAAAAAAATATATATATATATACACATTTACATATGTGCATATATGTGTGTATATATATACATACATAGGGTATACTTATGTGTATAAATGTATACATAGGTATTATGTGTGTGTGTGTATATACATATATATATATATAAAACATATATGTGTGTGCATGATATAATGTTTCCTTTTCTGTTCTCCAAGAAACACTTTAAGCACTGTATGAAAGAGTGTTTGGCTTTAGAAATAACAGTAATGTTAGCTTCAGAAAAGGTGAAAAAATAATGCTATTCAGAATTTCACCTCCAGGTTTATGTTTTCCTCCTGGTAAATATCTTTTATGCCTTCCATGTTTTTTATCCTGGTAAACATCTCTTTGGGTTTTAAACAGTAACAATTTGCCACTGTTCTGTCATGGTAGACAGTATTAATGCTCACCGATGTTCGTGGATCTCCTTTATTTCCTGGACAGACAGCTGAATCTGCTTCCTTGCCTTCCCAAAGTTAGGCTTAGGTGTGTCTGTTTACTGTGTTTTGACCAATAAAATGTCAGTGGAAGTGATGTGATGATGTGTGTCATCTCTAAGAGGAGGCATTTCAGAACCAATTCTTGATCATCGAGGCTCGCTGTCCCTGAAACTTAAAGCACTGTCTTGAAATCCAGGTGTCACAGATTGCTGAATCCAGGCCATCCAAACTGAGATGGGAAGACAATCAGTTCCCTCCATAGGTCTCTGGAACCCAAAGTGGACGGTGTGTGAACCAGAGTTATTTTTGTGGTGTTAAATCTCTGAGATCTTGGTGGTGGTTTTGTATTGCCTCATAACTGAACCTTTTCTTATGCTACTGATCCAATCCTTCTCTTATTTTAAGTTAATATTTTAAAGCATTTTTTCCTTCCAGTTGTTTGTGTGTGTGTGTGTAGTAAATCTAAACCAACCTTAAAATACGACTTTCTTTATAAATTTTATTGTCTTTATTAGTATAAATCCTAGAAATGTGATTTGCATACATTTGGAAAGAAGCAGCAATCATAAAATTATAAATATCCATATTTTAATACCAGAATACCTCTATCTATATAAATTCATCTTCTTCCTTAAAAATTAGTTACTAATATGCGGATGGATGGAAGGATGCATGGAAAGACAATAGGATGGATGGATGGATGGATGGATGGATGGATGGATGGATGGAGTACTGGCTGTTTCATTATATGCAGTAAATACAATTAAATCCCTGATTAACTCCTTAGCTTACAAAGAATATCTCTCTACCCTTTGAACTCTAAAAATACTTATTTTCATTACCACTTAATTTTAATCATATTTTAAATCAAATACATTGTTTCTGAGTAATATTGATAATCCAGTGTGTCTTTTTTTCTCCCTTTAGACTAAAATTTTTGAAAACAAGAACTATGCATTATACTTTCATGTTATACTTCTCTGCAGAAAGCTTCATGGAATCAGAGAAAGTCAAGATTTTGAAGCAAGTTAAGAGTTGGATTCAGACTGTTACCCCACACTTGAATTCTGTGACACACTTAAATCCTATAAATAAATTACTTAAGCCTCAATTTCCTCATCTGAAAAAGACAGGTGATATCTATCCTACACATGTGTTTATATGTAACAATTCAAAGCATTTAGCAATATTAGGAGACCATCAGATGTTAGCGTTTTTTTCTCAGTATCTCTCTCACACATATGCTTCACACAAAGTAGCGCGCCTTTAAAAAGAGTTGGATCAATAGATTGATAATACAACCACTCAATCCATCATCATTTGTGAACTCATTTATTATTTGAGACAAAATGTTTTAAGCTGGCAGATGTGTGCCTGTTCAACCTAGTCTGTGAACTATAAATTTTATTTTTCTCACCAGGGATTTTATTACACATTTAACAAGTCTAAGTTATTTCCAAAATTTAGAGAAAAAAAATAGAAGAATTGAGAAATTTTGTATAAACTGAAGTGTCTTTTTTCACAGAAAATAGCATCTGCATTTTAAGAAAGAGATTCAGGTTAGTTAAACCTAAGAACAGTGAGGGGTGTCTGGGTGGTACAGTTGGTTAGGCATCTGCCTTTGGCTCAGGCCATGATCTCGGGGTCCTGGGATTGAGCCCCTCATGATCTCAGGGTCCTGGGAGTGAGCCCTACATTAGACTCCCCCCTCAGCAGGGAGTCTGCTTCTCCTTCTCCCTCTGCCCCTCCCCACTGTTCATGCTCTCTGTCTCTCTCTTACTCTCTCAAATAAATAAATAAAATCTTTTAAAGAAATAAACCTCAGAACATTGAAACACACAATTTTAATGCCAATTATTGTTGGTAACTTCTTGAAAAACTTCTTAGATTAGACCAATAAAAACATGCACAAAATACATTCAATCTTACATTTATAACATCATGGACTGACTTAAATCACCGTCTCCCCTCCAAAAAGCACAGCTTAAGAAAGAATGTTAGTTAAGGGAAAATTGTCGGATTGGTGCCAAATTTTTGTACATCTGGCCAATAATTCTCTACCTCCTTATTTCGACAGCAATAAGAACACAATACAACCTTACAGAGAATAGCTTAAACTGGGCCAGTGATTTGAGAAGACAGACTAGGGAAAATTCAAGAGAATTTCTGGAGCTAGAATTCATGCAACAGCATGATGGTTTTTATGCCAGGGAGCAGAAGGGGTCAGTTAGGAATGGAGCTTCCAGCTTGGGTGGCTAGGTAAAGTAGCTCCTGCCTGCCCATATTTCAAACTCTGTTGAATTATTTGGCCTTAAAAGTTTCTCCTTGGACCTTCCCTCTCTTGACTGCATAATTCTCCATCTACTGTAAAGGGTTAAAAGGATTTAGAGTGAAAAGACTGGATCAACCGACAACCAATCAAAAAAAAAAAAAAAGTTCATCTTCAAAAAAAAGAAATACCTTTTCCAAAATCTTTTTTTAAAGCAATGCATAATTACTGAGTAGGAAAGGGGAATGTTTCAGACTATGTTTATCTGGATTTGATTCTTAGGAATGGAAAGCAACTGGAAACCATACTCTATCAAAAAAACCCCTCCCTAAACACAGAGATCATTAAATCACCATTTAGCTGCCACCTCTCCTGGATAAAGCACATGGGTTTCTTCACTCTTCACACAAGACATTAAAAATCTTCATTATTTTCTTTTAAACTATTATAAAATGTTACCTAAATTCAGACTCCTCTCATCTCCAAATTTTGCTCACCTAGGAAAACCTGTGGGTGACCAACAGGTAATACTTCAGACATGGAGTTTTAGAATTAAGTCACCAGCCCAGTAATGCGCTAGGACCAGCTCTTATCAGCTAGCAACGACCAGCTGTGCTCAGAATTTAATTATGTCATTATTTATGAGTAACTTTAAATCAGCCACAGTAGGACTATTTATACCAAGGAAATTGGCAAAAGCTATAAATCAGGCCTCCCCAACCAACCATGAGACCATTGCTAAAAGTTTAGCAGCCACGTGCTGCACAGGCCACAAATGCAGGAGACCCCCGGCCATTCCTTCCATTTGAGTGAGTTGATCACAGGTATCTATAATTGATTCCAAACTCCATTGGACTTTGCCTTGAGATTATGCACAAAAATCTTTCCAAAACCAAGGCTCCAATTTGCCACTGACAGGTGATTAGAGTCGGTTCCTAAGTGAAGGCCTACTTGACAGTTTAATGTATCTACAATATTTATAAGAGACACTAACTTGGATAAATAATGAACATTTGGATAGTCAGTAGAACATACAAAGTGCCTTGATCTTGATCCAAAGGAAACTTCTCTAGTGTTATCTCCATAATAACATCCAAAGTGTTTTCATTCAGTGAAGAACCACAGGGTCTTCAATAGTACTTTCAAGTTAAAGAAATCAAGCTGTTTATGCTTTTTTTTTTTTTTAAGCTTATCTGACAATGACTCTCCTCTAAAAACAGCTCTATGATAAACCCATACTAATAAATACAAGTTCTTAGGACCATGACCTTGGTTCTTTAATGCTACACACTTCCTTTGATTCAAGTAAATTCAGTCTCATTGGTCAAGAGATCTTTCAGGATCTTATATGCTCTAGTCAACTCAAGACCTCCATGACACAGGAAGGAGAGGTCACTCCTCTCTTCTCATGACCTGATTTCTATCATTAATGTGTTCATTCCTTCTGTACCCTCAGATTCGTTACCAGAGAGCTATGTATATTCAGACGTACAAAAATAGAGTGTTACTATAAAAAATACTACACAGTATACTTTTGCAAAAGAAGCGTGAACCCAGATGCTAAAATTAGGCTGCAACACACATTATATTTGATTTTGTCCTGCACCTTATTCGATATTTTGTTGGAGTACAGAATTCTAGGATCACACGTGTGTTTGGGGGGCTTTGTTTGTTTTTTAAGGTGGGGGGGGGGGCAGAGGGAGGGGAAGAGAGAGAATCTTAAGCAGACTCTACACCCAGCGCAGAGCCCGACAAGGGGCTGGATCTCACAACTCTGACATCATGACCTGAGCCAAAATCAAGAGTTGGACTTTAACCAACTGAATGACGCAGGCACCCCTCACTCTTGTTTCTCACTTCCTTTTTTTCCTTTTCTTCTTTTTGTTGTTTGTTTGGCCAAAGCATTTTGAAATTATTTCTCCATTGTCTTTTTTTTTTTTCCTAATTCAAGTGCAGAAGAGAAGTCTACTTGTTATTTCTTTGTGGGCAATGCTTTTTCTCTCCTTTACTTTAACAGAATATATATATTTTGATGTTGTGCAATTTATTATTCTGTGCCTTTCTGTGGATTTATTTCATTTACTTTTCTCAATATTAGTCCCACACATTTGACCTGAAGTCTCATGTTTTTCCTACAAATGTGAAAAATTCCCCACTTTTTTTTTAAAATAGTGCTTCCCTTTAATTTTCTTTCTTCTCTTATTTTGGGCATATGTTGGAGTCTCTCCACTACACTCTATATCCCTGAACTCCTCTTGTATGCACAATACATGTGTATGCACACACGAGCATGTAATTCCTTAGTATAAATTTCAGCATAGTCTTGACACTATACGCTGGGTGAATTCCTTCCTGTGTCCAGTTTAGAAACTATCAAATATTTTTGTGACAATATCTTTCATTTCTAATATGTTCACTTTATTTTTTCCTGTAGCCATAAATTTATTTCTGCATATGTTTATTTCATAAGCTTTTTAAAAATTTTTTATTTGAATATAGTTGACACACAATGTTATATTAGTTTCAGGAACAATACGGTGATTCAACTTCTTATGCTCTGCTCTCCACAAGTGTCCCTACCATCTGTCACCATACAACGCTACTACGGTATCACTGACTATATTCCCTATGCTGTACCTTTTATGCCTATGACTTATTCATTCCATAACTGGAAACCTGCATCTCCTCCTCCCCTTCTCCCATTTTCCCCGTCCCCCCAACCGTTCTCCTCTAATAGCCATTGGGTTGTTCTCTGTATTTGGAAGTCTGATTCTATTTTCTGTTTGTTTATTCATTTGCTTTGTTTTTGAGATTCTACATATGAGTGAAATCATATGGTGTTTGTCTTTCTCAGTTATTTTATAACCTGTTTTGTGCTTTATATGGATGCTGTGGTAGACAAATCAATATATCCCCTGCTCCCCACTTTCCAACCTTGTTCAGGCCCTAGTCCCAGAACCTGTAAAGGTGTTACATTGTATGGCAAAAGGGACATCCTGGATGTGATTAAGAATCTTGAGATGGGAAGACTATCCTGGATTATCTAGGTGGGTCCAAAGTATTCCAAGAATTCCTACAATAGGGAGAGAGGAGTGTGAAAGGAAGCTTAGAGGAGGTGAGGGTAGCAGGGATTAGAGCAATAAGCTTTGAAGACAGAGGGAGAAGCCATGAGACCAGGACTGTAGGCATCTCCAGAAGGCTGAGAAGGAAAGGAAACACACTCTCCCCTAGAGGCTTTAGAAGGAAAGAAACCTGCTGACATCTTGAATGTAGCCCAGAGAGACCCATATTTGGACTTCTAACCAACTGTAAGAAAACAAATGTGTGTTGTCTTCAGCCACTAACTTTGTGAGAATTCGTTACAGCAGCAACACGAAACTAATACTGATTTTGTCTTTTTATAGGGTATTAACATATCTTCATATTTAGAAGCTTTCGCATTTATTTCATTTATTTTATCTGAAGTATATTAATCTCTCTTTCTCCTTTTCCTAATCTTGTTCTTTCTCATTAGGAATATAGGTCTTAGTTTTGCTTTTGCCTCCATCCTGCCCACCCTAAGGTCCCTGTTCCAGAACTATGTATTGGAATAGTGTAAACCTTTCCACTGTGATATTAGGATATCTCAGATCCTGGAGCACATCCAACAGACACCTTGGCCCTATCCTAGCTATGGCTGTCAGCTTCCTCCTATTTCCTATATAAACCTTACTACCTAAGCGTTGGTCCCAGGTGATGGGCGGCATTACGTATTCTTCCAGCATCACTTCTCAAGTTCAATACACCCAAACCCAGTGTATTTTTTTAAAGATTTTACTTATTTGTCAGAGAGAAAGAGAGAGGGAGTGCATAAGCAGAGGGAGCAGCAGGCAGAGGGAGAAATCTCCCTGCCCAGCAAGGAGCCTAATTTGGGACTTGATCCCAGGACCCTAGGATCATGACCTGAGCTGAAGGCAGACACTTAACTGACGAGCCACCCAGGTGTCCTGCAGTGTATTATGTTAAGCTGTGCAACTGTTTCTGGTTACTTGTCTTGTATGTGGTATGCTACTGCTTATGCCTGCTTCCAGACCTGAGCTTGGCAAGCCTGTGGCTTTAGCTCTATTTATCATTGCATTTTCTTCCTTATTTCTGGATCATTGATGTAATTACTTAAATTTTCTCTTTATATTCCATATCTTGTTGTTATTGCTGTTGTTTTATGTAGCTGGGGTGGGGGAGCTGAAGGGGGGGTCCATGTCTCAAAACAAGAACTTAAAAAAATCTCACCACAAAGAAGCACCTTTACTCATTGGCTGACAACAGCTTCATTTTAAAAAGAACCTTTGGTAGTAAGGAGGGCACGTACTGCATGGTGCACTGGGTGTTATACGCAACTAATGCATCATCGAACTTTACATCAGAAACCAGGGATGTACTGTATGGTGACTAACATAATATAATAAAAAAACATTAAAATAAAAAAAAAAGAACCTTTGGTAAGAGACAAAAGAAAATAAGTACTCTATGGCAGCCAGGCAAAACAGTTTTCTCTTCCCATGCCAATGCAGATTAACACGTAATGCTTCCTGGAGCCCTGTACTGAGAACGATCTCCAGCTTACATCTGTTCTTCTTGGGAAAGGGTGCCATCCGCGGTCCATGATTCCTGCCATGAGTGCTGAGGTGGCACGTGCCCGCCCCTCACACAATATAGTTGTTGTGATGCAGATGGAACCCTGATGCAGAATTACAGTTACTTAGCTCCACACGACATAATCAACCTTCAATTAATTCATTTTTAGAAGGGAATTTTTTATAAAGATGCTAGGCACTCAGGTCCAAGAGGGGCTGGGGAAACATTCTTCGGGTGAGTTCGGGTAGACCACCTCCCAGCACCCCTCAGCATTTCAGTGAAGAGTCACACTGTCAGTGTGTCAGCAAAACGTTATACAAATGTGCTGGTAGAGTTAATCGTATTGTCTCCTACAAGGCAGCAAACTTCAAGTACTGTCGTAGAGTCAACAGAGAATACACCATTGCAAGTTTAAGGTTCCTCAAACCTGCGTAGAGGTCCAAGATCAATATTTTCATGCTTTTTATAGTGTTCCAAATGGATCCTAAAGAGGATGCTCTAAATACTTTAAGTTTCCTTTTAGTCTCGTTAAACAAATAGCAGCAACAAAATGTGGAAATTTGGCAGACCCAGAAACGTAAGTAGATCTGTAAATATAGGATATCTTTTGTGGTCTGGCAGTTTTAATGTGCTTTACACATATGGGATATATATTTCTACAGGTCTTTGGGGATGGATTTATTTTTTCAATATGCATGTATCTATACGTGGATATATCTTTATCTACATATGCTGTTCAAGTTAGAATTCATATCTATAAAGACATTAAAATAACTTTGGTGATATTAAAATTACAGACTGTTCATTGTTATTTCAGGAATAGAACACTTTAATCTATAAAAAACCATGTGGATGTTGATCCTGAAGAAGTAAAGGGAAAATAAAGTTATCCCCTAACTGAAATGAGCATCGATTTAAAAACTTAGCCTAGCTTGCAAATTTACTTAACAAAAGTTTAATTAGTATATTATTCCAACTATGAGAAATAATTTAAAGAGAACTAAAATACATAGCAAAATGCCAATATACTTTTAATAATTCACAGCGTGGTGATAGGAAAGTTATAATTGTAGTTATAAATAAAGACTTATAGAAGGCCATTCAATTCATTCATTGGCGAGTCTCCTGCTCTGCCAAGACCCTTAAAAATTAAAAAAAAAAAAAAAGTAAAAAACTTCCTTATACCTTCGATTGGACTAATACGTAAGTGATGGCACATGACAGGCCTGACTGCAAATGTTTCAGTTAGTTAGAGGGGCGCCTGGGTGGCACAGCGGTTAAGCGTCTGCCTTCGGCTCAGGGCGTGATCCTGGTGTTCTGGGATCGAGCCCCATGTCAGGCTCCTCCGCTATGAGCCTGTTTCTTCCTCTCCCACTCCCCCTGCTTGTGTTCCCTCTCTCGCTGGCTGTCTCTATCTCTGTCAAATAAATAAATAAAATCTTTAAAAAAAAATAGTTAGAAATAGCATTTCTGATGATATATTGTCCCTCTTACATATTCTTTTACTAGCAACTGGGTCTTTGTACATGAGGCATTGATTTACTATCTCCAGCTTGAAATATTATACTTCCCTTCCAGTTCATTTGGTTCCGTATTACAAATCTAATCTCAAGTTTATCATTGACTCTTGGACAATATAAATCCTATTCACAAAGAAAGCAAACTTGGCCCTCTACTCTTCCACATACAGCCACACAATTTCTTTTACACTTTTGCTCCTCAAGGCCATGAGCACTGGAAAATCCTAATTAAAATACAAGGTTTGACTCTGTTCTTTTCAAAGATTGCTGAAGCTCAGAAAGTGAAAGGGGACGTGGATTTAAAAAAAAAAAATGTCATCTGTTTTCTGACAAAGACTCCCTCCGAGTTTCACACTGTTCACTTTTCTTTTCTCCAGAGTCATGCACCTTGGGAGGAAAAGAGTTACCGTGAAACACTGGTGAATGCGGACATCGTTCAAGCTACTTTAATGCACACATGTGAATATAAACAGTTCAAGCTACTTTAATGCACACATGTGAATATAAACAGGATTTCAAACAAAACATCAAAGCGACCATCCAGGCAGAAAAGAGCCTTGTTACCTACCGACTTTATGGAAATAAGCATATATGTTCACCTGCATGTCTGCATGTCCTTCCAGCAGAAGCTGGGTTTCTACGGTAGAAGAATCGCAACCGAGAAAACAGACATTGCAAGAGCGAAGTGTCAAGAGCTACAGATCAAGGTCAAGATCAATATAATAACTTCTTCATGATACTGAATCATCGAACAGTCTCTTTTTGACGAAACATTCTTTCTGCTTTTTTCCTTTCTACTCTTAGTGAGATTGTATGCATATCAAAAGAAAAAGAAATGCAACCCTGTATAGTAACACCTGGTTCTATTATTAAAAAATCAAACTGGTGTATTGTATGTCCTATCTTAGTGTCTTTGCTGATTCCCTTAGGTCTTTTATACTAATGAATTCTCAGCCTCATTCAGTTCTAAAAGGTCTAATACTAATACAGAAAAGAATTGCCTCGATATCCTTCATTTGTACTATCTGCATTTCCTTAATTTTAGTTTTAGTAACCCTCCAAATTAATACCACTTGTTTCTATCATATTTTAAACCTCTATTTCCACCAAGGAAAGGTGATTCAATTGAGAAAAAGCATAGAACAGGAGTAAGCATTTCTAAAGATACAGCTGTACATGCACAATCACTGGAAGAAAACATTAAAAAAAAAAAGAGAGAGAGCCCATTTGAGGTGCCTGGGTGGTTAAGTCGGTTAAGTGTCTGCTTTTGGCTGAGGTCATGATCTCAGGGTCCTGGGATAAAGGCCTGCATCAGGCTCCCTGCTCAGTGGGGAACGTGCTTCTCCCTCTCCCCCTGTCCCTACCCTCTACTGATGTGTTCTCTCTCTCTCAAATAAATAAAATCTTTTTTAAAAACCCATTTAATTAGGTATAGAATACAGGAGAATGAGATCAAGAAATAAGCCCGTGTACTTTTCAGAGTGTACATCACAATGTCTAGTTTCACAGAAACCAAGCCCTAGACTTGGTACCACCTCTCAGCCGTTTACCAGGGACTTTTTGTTCTTCCCCAGCATGAGGATTAAAGAGATATTTTATATACTTGAACCTTTATACCTTTGAATTACTTATTTTTTTGTTAGTTTGAGCTCATTTCATTATCCAAATTCCATTTCATTATACATAGCCCTACACCAAAAGGCTAAGTTTCTATAAAAGAAATGTTTGAATCTGTGCTCATTCATTTTCACAGTCGTGTCTGCATGGAAATAATCTCTTTTATCAGCACTGGAAATGCCACACCCGCTTTCTGCTTGGTAGAGCTTTGGGAAACAGCCGGTCCTGGAGCTACCGGGAACACTGGAACTCACAGGTGAAATGACCAGTCCAAGCGCACACAGGGAGTAACCACTACTTTGCAGGAGATCCCATATCTCCTTGTTTCCACCGTCAAAGTAGAACTACAAAAACATGCTATCATCAAGGATAATGTGAGCTATAAGATGCATCCTGGAAAATTAATTCAGGCTTTTTTTTTTTTTTTTTTGCAGTGAAATCTGTTTTGTTAAAATTCTGCAGAAGTGGCCAAAAGCTACATTTAAATAAAACAAACATAACCAAACAGAGAATAAGTAAAACATCTACAGCACTGGCATCATATTGATAAAGTAAATGTGCTGGATGGTAGCCAGAATTTTGTAACGTTCATGCAGGTGCTGTCTGTTCTCAGATACCTATTTTTCTTTTCCTTTCATGTTAGTGCAAGTATGTCTTTGTATGTTTGTCTAATGCAATCTCTTTTCTACTGTCTGTCAAACACAACATAAGTGGCAGGGGCAAGCAAATGAAATGTTAGCATTCAATTTACCAAAATATAAAACTTTATTAAATTTTTATAAATCTAGAAAAGTGATTTAAAAATGTCACAGTGCACAATAATGAAGAATTCACATCCTGGCATACGACAGTGAAGAAAGACAGTGAACTCACTTCCTCTTGCATGGAAGACAAGGGCCCACTTATTTGGGACCATACGTTTTTGCAGAAGAGTAAGCAATCTGAATTGAATTGAAAGCTAAAGTGGCTCTCCGTTTGGAAAAAAATGAGACGTTATAGCAACTCTTGGAGATGAGCATTGAACAGCTCACCCCAAATAAAGCACTTCAGGGGATGGCGTGATATCTATAAGGTTTATGGAGAAAATACTCAGTTTCACCTCAGAGAAAAGCATCACCCTGATGCGGAGTACCTATGGGGGACAGCAGACAGTCGCCAGTCAGATGCAGCTTGCCGGACTGCAAGGAGTTCTCAGCCCATCGAAAGGGAAATAGAGAAAGGAAAGCAGACATAGCCTCAAAATTAAAAAGGCCATAGCAGACATCACATGCAAAAAATAAATTTTAAGCAAGAATGCACCAATGGCTAATTCCTACTATCTGAGGGGAAAAATAATATACCAAAATTTACATAAATTCAAGGGTAGGAGCTACATAATTTATTTGATATCAAATCTATCTGAGGTGTGTCGTTTATAAGCCGAATCCAAATGGACCTGTCCTAGTTCACAAAGCTCTGATTAGGCTTATCGATGACTGACTGTTGCTTGGATAATTCAATCCATAACCAGAGTCCAGAGACCCAGGAACGTAACTGTACTTCCCCTGCTGAGGCACAGGCAGGTGTTTGCTGTCATTCCTTTCCAAGCTCTTGCAGTATCCAGGTTTTCCAAGAGTAAATGTTTCCTCCATAAACCTGATGGCTATCATGGCAGCCCCCGAGGGGCTTCACTTAGGATGAGCTGTTTAATGCTCTTATATAAGAATCACCATAACATCTAAATTTTTTCCAAACAGAGAGCCACATTAGCTTTCAATTCAATCCAGACGGGTTACTCTTCTGCAAAAAGTATTTAAAATGCCATTTTCACACACCACACATACACACACATGCACACACACACACCCACACACACACCCATCCCACTGAGCAATGCCGTGCAGTAACTGCACTTTATTAGAAGAAGCAAAGCTGACGATAGAATTATAAAGATTTGGTTTTAAAATTTAATTTGAGCATGTGCCAATGTAAAAACCAAGGCATTCTGAAAATAGTAATATTGATTCTAACACAAGTAAGAGATGGGGTCCACGCACAATGGTTTGGCACAAGAACAGTAAGTGACCCACGGCAGAGTCCTGACAGAATGCAGACGGTATAAGGAGACATGCTGCCCTGCATGAGAGATTTCACCAGCCCGCTAGGGAAGAGGGACGGGAAGTAGTACCAGAAACCCACTAGATATTATGTACATTGAATATATAAAAACAAAATAGTAAACTCTTTGTAACTCATATGATATGATATGGATTCAAGACAGATCGAGTTATTTTTTTGTGACCTATATAAAATCCATAGTAAAGAAATGCCTTTGGACCATATGAATACTTGGATTGTGTGGAAGCTGCTTCACTATGAAAGTCAGGTTTTGATGCAAAAATGGGATAAAGCATAATAGCGACATCCCTTAAAAAAGATTTCCCACAGTGAGTTTTAATCTAAGTGTCCCTCATAGGACTGCCTTGGACAGTCCCACTACGCAACTATTATACTAGAGAATTATTGGTAACAACTTCTTTTACTCTCGATTTTGTCCTGGTTTTGAAAATACATTAATGGTAAGGACATTCATAGCCAACCGTTTTCATGGCTCCTTCATTTTACACCAAAGATCTAGTGCTTAAACAGCTGTCTCTGGCTTGCAAACTTACAGCAGGCAAAAAGTCACCTAGAGAAATTGTTTCAACACAGATTACTGGGCGATACCCCCAGATATTACATTATAAAAAGCTTGAGGAGAGAGGATTTGGGGAAGATAAAGGAGTAGGAAGTACCAGAAATCTGTTTTCCCATCCAGACAAAACTTACACTGGCTGAATCTGATACAATTATGTTGGAACTCTGGAGTCTCCTGAAGGCCTGCAACATTGGGAGGGGGGCTTGAACAGTAAATTGTGGTTAAGCTACCCACCCTCCATCCCTCAGCTCTGTGGCAGGCAGGTGTGCACATATTCCTAAAGCAGCTCACACACCGCTTACAAAAGCCAGGGTGGGCAAAAAAGAGGATTCCGAGCACCAAGCATTGGGGATCTGTGGTCTGATGGCTGATTGCTGCTTCGGAGCGCAGAAGTGAGCACCAAGGGGCAGAGTCATACCAGCAAGCCCCTCCCCTCTGGCTGAGGTCTTGTCCGGGGGATTTAAAGGGCATTATCTTTAATTGCCCCCCTTCATTTTTATCTTCTCCCCTCCTTTGGGGAGCCAGACATGGAAAAGCAGAACACTTGAAGGCAACAGTCTGTATGGGGAAATTACAAAGTCCCCATGCACGCCCAGGGGAAGGCATAGGCTCCGGGAAGACCTAGGACTTAAGTCTGCACTTACGCTGATACTCAGCACAGAGACAGTGGACAGCAATCCAAAAAATAAAAACGGAAACAAAACACCCAACAACAAACCCTGGAGAAAGGGAGAGGATATGATTTCTAGAGTTACCATATTACTAGAGTGAAATGTCCAGTGTTCAACAACAACAACAAAAAAATCACAAGTCATACAAAGAATCAGAAATTTACTGCCCATTCAAAGGGAAAAAAAATAAACCAACAGAAACTGTCCCCAAAAAAGATCTGATGGTGCATCTACTAAACAAACATTAAAAAAAGAAAAACTGGCTTAAAGATATTTAAGAAACTAAGAGAAGATGGGGAGAAAGTCAAGAAAATGATGTATGATTGAAATGGAAATGTCAATAAAGACAAAACCCAGAGAGAGATCAGACAAACTCTGGAGCTGAAGGCTGCAAGGACCAAATACAACACTCTCAAGAAGGCATCAAAGGCAGATGTGAGCAGGCAGAAGGAAGACCTCACCAACCTGAGCACAAAACGATGGGGATCCCTGGGTCTGAGGAGCAGAAATTAAAGAATTAAACAAGAGTGAATAGAGCCGGAGCGACCTGCGGGGCACAGCTGAGCAGACCAGCACAGGCTTGAGTCTCCACCAGTGTGAAGGCTGAAGGTAATCACTCCCCCATTCCAGAAGAGTCCCATACACTTAAATCCAAGTGTTTGAATATATCTTTGATGTGAGCATTCAGATCTGAGGTACTGCCAGGGAGTGTGGTAAATGATAATTTCTAAGCAAGGACTTATCATTTCTCTGCCACCACCGTGCCAGTAGTGAGTTCTTACTCATCATGCCTTCTCTCCACATATTACAAGCACCAGCACCAATGCTCTCTGTGTCTGTCTCTACAAACGCCTCTGTCTCTCCGTCTCTCTGTCTCCCACTCACATACATCCCTTGTCTTTCACCTGTCTTTGAGCCCAGTGCCCTCTGTTCTGCTTACGGTTGACATGGTGCCATCTAAAACCTTCGAGGAGAAATATGAGGTTACAAAGATTCTAGAATGTTTCATACTGAATGTGTCTTTGTAGCAGATGATCTCAAACATGGGCCTTGGAAGGTGGGGCAAATTGGGGAGGAAATAGCAAAGCATTCTGGGTTTACTAAGCTGTCATCTAGCAACTGGAGGGAGGGGCTGGGGGAGGGGAAGGAGGAAGTTGAAGAGAAGAATCAAGTGCAATGAATAGTTGCAATTAGAAATTAGGTAATTGGGCATGGAGACATTTGCTTTAATTTGAACATTCTATTCTGCATTCTGAATTCACCACTGTCTATTTGTGTCAATGCATCCCTATTTTTTGTTCCTCAGTTGCTTTAAAAAATAATTACATTCAGCTGGAAATAAGATACAGCGTGTGATACATTACACAGATGAAACCGCATCACACATCACCGCATACGGATAACCCTTTCTATGTGGGTTATCAGACATTTCAGAAAGTCTAAAAACATAAAAATAATCCTCATCTCCTGACAAAGGAATCGATTCTGGAAATTATGGAATAATTTATGTTATGTTAGAGTTGTAAGACTACAACCATTAAATATGCTTAAAATTGAATAATATTTTGATTACAGCTGTAGTTTTAAATAGGATTCCTTGAAAAAAATCGGGAAATAATGTTTCACCCTCTGAGACTGGTGAAGGAAAAACTCTGTGAACTAGCCCTGCTAAAATAATAATCATAGCAATAATAACTACTGTACTCATAACTACAGCGCAAAATACTTTGGACCTTCAATAGTAGGATGAGTCTCAGCTAAATTCTGATATGTTGGTTACTAAAAACTTATTTTCTGACATCTTAATTAGAGAGTGTGAGGGAGGCCAATGACTACCCACAAAATCTTTCACCCATAAAGTCGAACAGGGCATTTTAGGCAATTGTAATCAGTAGGATAGACTTTTATTTTCCTCTCTTAGGAGAGGCAGTACTACCAAGATCTTTGATAAGCTAATTGCTCTGAAAAATCCATGGCATAACATAATAAGAAACTGTCGAAGAAGGCACCAGCAGCAGAACTGTGGCAGCTCCTACCCATATTGAAATACACCTGCTAAGAAAAACCTTCCAGTCACAGCAACTTCTCTCATGCTGCTGGGTGTGTATGTGCGTGTGTGTGTCTGTGTATGTGTGTGTGTGTGTGTATGTGTGTGTGTGTGTGTGTTGGAAGGTCTGAGGAGACCTTTTACTTCTAGATAATGTGATCAATATAAACAATTCTATCAAATAATTAGGCAAAACGTACTAGTCCATTAAAACCTGAGCTATCTGATTTTGTTACACTCTGATTAAAGTTAAGTGGAATTTAGGACATTGATTTTGGATGCGAGTAAACAAATTGTTTGGAAAGTTTTGTTTTTATTTTTGCTTTTAGGGTTTTTTTTGTTTTGTTTCATTTTGTTTTGTCAGTTTACACTAGCTTCCGGAAAGATGTAAACATTTAGAAGATATGTAAACAAAACAGGTATAAGAAACACTGAGAATCATTAATTGAAATATACCTGACTCTAACATTATTCTATGTTATGCAAGCAGACTGTGGTATTGTTCACAAAAATTCACTGTTCCTCTCTGCTCTGATACCATACATCAGGGTTAACATATCACTTGTGGAGGCCAGGGAAATGTGAGCAGAAGTAATAGGTCACTTCCAAGAAAAACTTTTGCGAGTCCGCACCAGAGTATTCACATGCTGCTTCTCTCCAATTAGCAGCAGGCTTCTGAAGAGAAAATGCTCGAGTCCCAGAGTAACAGTGATGTGGGAGCAAAGCTGAAGCCAGCTGGTAATGAACAGGTAATGTAAGTGAGAAATAACCTTTATTATAAATGATTAAGATCTGAGGTCATCTGGGGCTCCTGGGTGGCACAGCGGTTGAGCATCTGCCTTCGGCTCAGGGCGTGATCCTGGCGTTATGGGATCGAGCCCCACATCAGGCTCCTCCGCTATGAGCCTGCTTCTGACTCTCCCACTCCCCCTGCTTGTGTTCCCTCTCTCGCTGGCTGTCTCTATCTCTGTCAAGTAAATAAATAAAATCTTTAAAAAAAAAAAAAAAAGATCTGAGGTCATTTGCTACCACAGTATAACTTAGTACATCCTGATTGGTAGAGATGGTGGCATCAGTGAGACACATGGCATTCTGATGAACCAGATATCAAATGACAAACACCTTAACACCACTTGTTCATTAATCCACATCTGAAATAATATGCCCAATGAAGCAGACACCATTACCTCCTAGTTATTACAGAAATTCTAGTGTCTCATTCTGAAATAATGCATGTCGCTATTTATTATTTACATAGGCTATATGATAAAGTAACTATAAACATTTATAAATGTAATATCCCTAGGGCACCTGGGTGGCTCAGTGGCTTAAGCATCTGACTCTTGATCTCAACTCAAATCTTGATCTCAGGGTCATAACCTCAAGCCCCACGGTGGGCTCCATGCTGGGCATGGAGCCTACTTAAAACAAAACAAAACAAAATGTTAATATTCAAAAAACTTAGAACAGTAAAAATGTAAATTATTTCAGGTTTAAATTTTACAATTATCACAGCACTTAATAACCAAAGAGAAGTTGAGATAAGATAGGACACTGATAAATGCCTTCTATAGAGAAAACTTTTTATAACAGCTGTTCCCTGAGCTTGCAAATTAAATGAAATATATCCAGTACTAGCTAAATTTATAATAAAATTTTAAGAAAGCACGAGTATCACACATTTTAATTGTAAATTGTAATTTCCCACGTAGTTAGCATGTACCATTCACTGAATAAATATTGAACAAAGCATTGTTAATGAACTGTGCCTAAATACATGATCCCTGACAAAAAATAATTGTTTCTATTACCAAAGATCCTTTCAAGCACTAGAATGTTCTCTCTGTGCATGCTTAATACCTTCACAAAAATATTTTGTGTTTTGCATATATTTTGTTTAACTCATAGTATCATTACAGAAACTATCGAGCAATTAATATGTGTTTTTATATATCTGTATCAAAGTGGGGATCTTCTCTTTTAGCTATAAACATGGATTTAGATATTCACATATATATGAATACACACATACATACATGCATACACATGCAGAAAAGCTACCATGTAAGCTTGAGTCAATGCACACAGGGTCTGGTTTGGATATTGTCCAACAAGACACAATTTTTAGTACTCAAAAACCTCGTGGCAAGCACCCCACAATGGCATAGTGTTAAAATAACAGTAAACAAGCATTTTTAGATTTAACTCAAATACTAAGGGTTGATTAACCTCTTCCTAGAAAACTCCATCTCGTTCAAAAGTTAATTACAGAAAACCTACTTGATTTCCACCACTAGGAACCAGGTCAACCTGGCCAAGGAAAAGACGGGGGAGACAGCAAACATTTCAGACTCCGTGTCTACTTTGCCTCAGTGATTTAAATGATGAACAGCTCGTTTCTTAGCACACCTGCTGCTCTTAGCTACAGCTTTTCCCCTGATGAGTCTCTGACCATGACAACATGCTTCATCTGATGGGCTGTGTCCTGCGTAATCAGTCTTTTCGACCATCTTATTATCTGTAGGCTGTTAAACAACTTAGGTCAAAAATGTATTTTTTTTTAAGATTTTATTTATTTATTGGACAGAGAGAGAGAGACAGCGAGAAAGGGAACACCAGCAGGGGGAGTGGGAGAGGGAGAAGCAGGCCTCCCGCCAAGCAGGGAGTCCAACGCGGGGCTCGATCCCAGGACCCTGGGATCATGACCTGAGCCGAAGGCAGACGCTTAATGACTGAGCCACCCAGGCGCCCCCAAAAATGTATTTTGAATATTCAATCATTACAGTACCTGGAACTTCTCTACTTGCTTTAGCCTATGCTACCAGGTATAGAATGCATGTATTTGAAAAAGAGGTGTCAAAAAACCATTTATTAAGCATAAACACTGTGACAACATTCAAGTTCGTGGCATCGCATGGTCTTGAATTGCACTCTGCTCATGAATTATAGGTAGTATCAGGCATAGTGCGAGGATAGTGTTGAAAATATCACGTTATGCTTTATTTTTTAAGCTAAGCACCCATGAATTAGTTCAGGAGGATTTTATAAGAAAAATGCCAGTATAATGAATACTTGCAATAGTAAATGAAGTTATTTTTGATAAAGTTTAATGGGGAAAAAAAAAGGAGACTGAAGGAAAAAATAGACTCTAGAGCCGAGAGAGCTGACTTTTAAAATTTGTCAAGGAATGTGTTCAAAGGAAGAAGAAAAGGTCATTTGGATGCAAAACCAGACTATAAGCTCCAGTGGCAAGTTACAAGTTAGAAAGCTTCGGTGAGATGGAAAAAACTGGGGGAAGACCAGGCTAGTGTGGTTTCAGAAGGTGGGAGAAGGTAGCAGTGGTTAAGACCGAGGTGAGAAAGGTGAATACGATGTAAAATGTATGCCTTCTATAAATTCACGTTTCTGCAAGGAACGGGGCTGCAATTCATAATGTATTAGTTGCATAAAACATGGGAACTTGGAGCAGGGAAAAGAAGACAACTGCTTGCAAATTACCCAAGGCCAATGGCTTTTTCCATCTGCACGGAGTCACAATTTTCAAGATGTTCTCAAATGATCTTTAAATTACTCTAATTCTCAACAGTGCTTTCACTTAAAAGTTTTTTGTCAGAAATTTAGTAGATTTGTTAGCATAGAAGACTGCGAGAATCCATTCAGTCCCTTACGGTGAGGAACAGAAGATCTGTGTGTGTGTGTACATGTGTATACATATGCATATACGTGTGTGTGCCTGTAAAAGATCAATGAATCCTCTTCGAATTGTCATTGAATTGAAAACAGTAATATAAAAATATATGGGAAAAATAAAGCTTGATAGCATAATTTCCTAAAATGTGTGCTATATGAGAAAACAATAAACATGCCCTTTGGTTGTAGACATTTTCAGAGTAATCGATGCCCATGTGTATCTGACACGTGATATATAATTTCAGCTCCCAGACGTTTAGATGTCTGAAATGTCCAAACTTCTTAGCTCTTAAACATTACACATTAAATAAAAGCTACAATCAGGATCTTGGAACAGTTTTGATTTTTTTTCAATGATTATTTTATAAAGAGATCTACTGGAAACATTAAGTGATAAATCCAACAGCCCTAGTTCTCACAGTTAACGAGTGGCTAACAATTAAAAGTCTGTGTCCCTTCCTGGAAACTCCTCCTTCTTTCCACTGCCCACACTTTCTTTTATGGAGTCACCAACATCAATATGTCGAATGCCAAGGGACAGAATGATATCAGAAATAAAACAGCTTAAAATGTTTAAATGGATTAATGTCCTACCCTCAAGATCCTTAAAGTCCACTGAGAATAAATCCTACACATACCCCAATGCCGCGGCACAATCTTAGGAAAAGGGCAAGACGGGGATCACAGGTGTAAGGCAGGAGGGGAGGCCTCCTGGGCCTGAATGCTTACCTGAGAATGTTACACAGAATTCCTTCAGGCTTGTCAATCTCTCACCATGCAAAACTCAGACTAAATTACTGCTACCCTGGTATAGTCTTTGGAGAAAAAAAAAACACTTGATATTCTCAGACATATGACGAGGGCAGAGAGGTTACTTGGGGGTGCAAAATGCATGGTGTCTTTACTAGAAATTAGGAAGGAAACTACTCAGAGAAATACATGTTTTTTAAGTTCCAAAGAATTCCTCATAAATTAAAGGTAGAATTTTTCACAGCAGTGATGGGATGCGCTTTCCAGTTGTTTTGAAATAAAAGTTTAACAAAAGCAGAAACCACTTGCGAATCATCTTTGCTCCCTGCCTGTCACCAGCACACTTAGGTGCTTTTACAAGGGCAAAATCTTGACATCAACCATGCTAAGCAAGACGGCGATACCCACCCCTTCTTTCCTGAGAGCCACAGGCTCTTTTAAAACCAGCGTGAAAAAACAATCCAATGTTAGCAAAGGTCAAAAGCCAGGATGAAGAGACATTCTGATTAAAAACCTTCCCTGAAGGCAGCAGGCCCTCTCCTTGTCCTCTAATTCAAACATAAAGGCATTTAGCCCATGCTAGTTTCCTGGTTAATTTTTCAAGAATATGGGTTGCTTAGGGATCAGAATACTGTATGAACTTCAAAAGATCTGAACGGCTCTGCCTGGACCCACACGGTTTGGATTGGGTCCCCCTGCGAGTGTGGTGCTCATTCTTTTCTTTTAATTTCTGCTTTTCTCCCTTCTTCACATTTCTTTCTGACATCCTTCTCTGTTTTAAAAGACTCATTTTTTAAGCTGTATTATTTAAGACAAAGAATTTCTACAAAGCCTTGGAGAAGAGCTGAGTTCTTTCCAAAGATGCGAGCAATACAATATTTTTTTAAAAAAATCAGTAGTATTGATAGAGGAACCTCAAAAAATTTTAAAAGCTTAATTTTTATCCAAGCTATACTTTAGTACAGAAAACCTCAGAAGATCAAGTTTTCTTTTTATATTCCTATTACTTCCTGATTTCAGCCAGACCTGAAATATCACAAAACAGCATGACTTGGATTTTTTTTCTTTTAGATGACACAAAAGTTTCCAAGTTTGAACACAGATGGAAACTCAGATTTCTTATTTATACGATGTAGGAAGCAAAGAAGAAAAAAGTAAATGAACAACGTTTATAAGAATGGACAGTCTCTATCTACAGACTCACGAGCTGTTGTCAGGCCCCAGGCCTCCTATCTGCAGGCCCCAAGGATACAAGGGAGGCCCAGGTGCCATACATGCAAACTGTGTAAGCTAAAACTGAGGAAACAATTTGGGAGCTCCTTAAAATGTTCAACATATCATTACCACATGATCCAGCAATTCCACTCCTAAGTTTCTACCCGAAAGAATGAGAAACAGGGACTCACAAAGATAACTGTACACCAATGTTCATAGCAACACTGTTCATAATAGGCAAAAGGTGGAAAAAGCCCAAGCATCCACTGAAGGATGAATGGGTAAGCACAATGTAGCATCTACGTGCAATGGGACATTATTCAGCCAAACAAGAAAGGAAGTTCTAACACACAGTACATCAGGGTTGAACCTTGAAAACACTGTGCTAACGGTAAAGAAGCCAGATTCAAGAGGAAAAATACTGTATGATTCCCCTTATATGAAGTACCCAGAATAGGAAAATTCTTAAGGACATAAAGAATAGAGAAATTAGCAAGAACTGGGGTCGGAGAAGATAGGGAGCTAGTGTTTCTTGGGTATAAGAATTTTTATTTGGGATGATGAAAAAGTTCTGGCAAAAGGTAGTGGTGATGGTTGTACAGCACTGAGAAAGCAACTTAATGCTATGGAGTGATACACTTAATAATTAAAGTGGTCAATTTTAGGTATATTTGGTATCTATTTATATATTACAAGTATTTTACCCACATAAAAAAATACGTTATTAACAGAGAAGCAATCTGTTAAGTAAGTTATAGCCTATTCTCTTATCTTGATAAATAGATCTTGTAGTATAATTTGAACTTAGGCTCGGTGGAGTTCTCTGTCTCCCATCTGGAATCTGGTGCTGTAGTCAGGGCCGCCTCCTTGCAGCTTGGCCCCATAGTTGAGCAGCACCCTTACCCCTGTAGAGGCACATCCTGGGGATGGTGTGGTCTGACCTCAAGAAGAGGAATCCGCAAAACAGGCCTGCTTGCTCTCGCAAATCCGCTCCAGACAGGACACTCCAGGAGCATCACGTAGAACCCAGTGCAGGCTGACAGTGGGCAGGTTCCCTTGGCCCACGGGATATTCTGAACCCTTGCTCCATGGAGAGGGAGGGATGACTGTGCCCAGTGTGCCAGAGCAGGGCCCTCGTCGATACGGCGCCCAGCGTGTGCCCCTGCCTCGTGGGGTCTAAGGGCAGAATTGTATTCTGTGTTTGATCAGAAGCCTTTCGTTTAGCCTAACCGGTCTCTCACTTCACCGCACACCCATCTGACCTAGAGCAGAGACAGGAAAAGTCTCCGGGCTCACACCGGTGTGTCCTATCTTCTCTATTTTAGGAAACAGCTGTGGTGTTAATCCATGTAGAATTAACACCCCCAGCCTTCTGCAACGCACAGCATTTGACTCCCAGACTGGTTTGTTTAAACACTCTTTGTGGATGCTGTCCGGTGGTTTCTCAAATGCTGACAAACTTCTGCGCAGACAGGCAACCCACAGACTCTATCGCGGGGTCCCAGCATGGATTACGGACTTTGACAGCCGCCACGCTCTTCATCTGCATACACCTTTCCTCTAACTAAATTCATCTGCCAATAAGTAATGGAAATCTTAATCATCTGACTTTTTAAAAATGCAATGGTGATACAGAATGAATAAAGAACCAGAGGCTTCTCCTCTGCTTGTGAACACAAGTAGCCAAATTGATCCCTCAGAGGCTGACGAATGCCACCCATCCCTCCTGCCATCTCTTCCAGGCAAAGAAACATGTCTACAGCAATGCCATCATTTCTCTGAAGATTTACCGGACCGAGGAAGAGAATTTAGGCACGTTATTTTACCATCTTCTTTGGATTTTGTAAGCATATGTAGTAGGTGTTCCTGCTGTAAACAGATTTCGTTGTTTTCATATTCACAAGACTCAGGACTACTGCCCATATGATCAGAAATTCAAAATATGCTTTTTGGTTCCCTTTATGAAACCATATTGTCCCAACGTGTTGGTTTGTTTTTTTTTTTTTTTTTCATTTTGGCAAAAAAAATTCACATTTCCATATTAAGTTATGGATTTGATTTCTGTGGTTTCTCATTGATTCATTTACATGTATCTATAGAAATCATTAAAGTACTCTTAAAAAAAAAAAGAAGTCATCAAGTTAAACCAACACTACAAAAACAGACTCACGAGCTGTTACAGGCAAAAGCCCTCTACTGATGCTAAAATTAGTGGGCAAATATATGGAACACAGGAAATTTCCATAGGCTTAAAATAGCCCTCCAGAAGATACTTACCAATTACAAAGTTAAAAATAGTTGTATTTTGTCATCACATGGTCTGCTGGGTACTGAGATGTAAACAAGCAGGCACCATCAAAACCAAGGAATTCAGGTTTACATCTCATGCACCACCACCCCCCACCCAACGCCGAGACCAGGTGAGGAGAAAAGCACAATGTCACCTTGGCAATAGTTTTGCAAAAATGCATAAGCCCAGTCGAATCATGTGAAAACATCAGAAAAACCCACAGTGAAGGGCATTCTACAAAATAACTGACCAGGACTCTTCTAAAGTTTCCAGGTGACAAAGGACAAGAGTAAGACGAGTGTAGGTGGGGAAACACATAGGGACACAGTGCATGATGGCGTCACGGAGCCTGGAGCTGGAAAAACATTAGTGGCCAAATTGGGAAAAACTGTAAAAAGGTCTATAAATTAGTCAGTTGTATTGTGGACTAAAAATAGTGATACGATTGCTATTAATATCCTGTATCACCATATTTTACATTGTATATTATAGATTATTTTATATTATTAATGCCACATTATTAATAAATAAGTGATGGTACTATGAGTTAATAGTATAGTTATTAGTTATAGTGTTACTAATAGCAATCAACTACTTCATAAATGCTAATTTCCAGATTTCACCAAATACACTATTGTTATGGATGGTGCTAACATCAAGGGAAGCTCAGAAAAGAATATATGGGAAATCTCTACTTTCTACAACTTTTCCCTAAGTCTAAATGTATTAGAAATCAAAGCTCACAAACACAGAAACGGGCAGCTTCAGCGCACCCTTTTTGTCCCTTGTCCCTGTTGCATCTGCCTGGAACGCGGGCCCACCATTGCGAGTGCAGAGGTAAGGCAACCAGGACGAGCCCGGACGGCGGTGCCGAGACACCCCGAGTCCCTGACCCCTGAGGACCCGCAGCGACTGCGTCAACCTGCTCTGCCTGCCTGTCTCCAACCCCTCGTCATGTGGGGAAAACGACACATATTCGATCAAGCCACTGAAAAAACAGATTGTTTAACTGTCCCTCCTTCTCTGGGAATGAAGTTTGCGTTATACACTGGCTGTTCTCCGTGGTCACAGCAGTCTGCGAGTGTTGCATACTATGCCAGGACAGTCTGGATTTGCACGTTTCCTCCTCCAAAAGAGTCTGCACAGCACTGCTGTCTGCCCAACGTGGAGGTCATTGAATGGGACGTCTTCAACATATATCAAGTCCATCATAAAACATTAACGGTGATCCTATGATCCGCTTTGATCTTACGCATGTAAACAGGTAACATTTTACAAAATACGCTACATGCATCATCTTATTTAATAGCCTCAATGATTCTCCTAGTTAGATACTGTTCATTTATGAAGGAAACTGATGTTCAGAGAGGCTATATTACTCATTACTCATGTTTAAAATATACCCATATACTCTTTATCCTTCCTCACGTCCAATGATGAGACCTAATTCTCTTTACCTAGAGTGTAGCTGACCTCAGTGACTTGAATCCGATTAATGGAATATGTAGGAATGATGATTTGTGACTTCTAAAACTAGGTCATTAAAGGCATTGTGGTTTCTCCTTGCTCTCTGTTATTTGGAAAGCTCAGTCTCAAGAGAGCCAGCTGCCAGGTGTGCAGACAGTCAAGCTGACAGTGAGGCACAGATTCCTCCTACCAACAACCTGTGAATGAGATACTTGGGAAAACAATGTTGTAACCCAGTCCAACCTTCATATGGTGATGGCCCCAGCTGCCAGCTCAACTGGCAACTCTGGAGAGATTCCAAAACAGAACCACACAACTAAGCCACTCCCAAATTCCAGACCCACAGAATCTATAGGAGACAACACACATTTGTTCTTTTAAGACACTAAGTCTGAGGATCATTTGTTATGCTGCAATCGATAACTAATGTAACTACTAATGCCAAGGGCTAGATTTAAACTACTAGCTGCTCTGATCTCAGATCCAGAGTTCTTTTTACTATATCACAGTTGCCTTCTTTCTGACAAACTATAAGCCAGTCTATTATTTTGCTGTGATCATGAATGACTCAGATATAAAATCCCTTTGTAATCATTGTTCTCAGTAAGAGCAGGGAGCTGCCATTGTGCAGACGTTCTCTATCACTGCCTCAGAGCTCAGGCCCCCAGCATGACATAACATTTCATGGTTAATAGGGAGAAGGGGTAGAGAAATTCTCTTATGTCATGGAATCCATGAAACATTCAGGAATAAATCATGACAACATATTAAGATACCCTTTATTTATGTAACACATAAAGAAGAAAACGTGGTTCCTCACAGGATTTATAACTGCAATAGTTTGATCACCTTAGGTTAGGCAACTGAATCAGAGTAGCTCCAGTTAGCTATTCTACTGGTATAGAATTTCTGAATCTTACATTATTTGTGTTTGTATGATTTCTTTGTAGGTCTAAACACAAAATCATTAGGATTTAATACAGTAACAATGAATACAACAGGGTAAGTTATGTACACACGAAAATGATGATGAGTATAGCAAATTTCATTATAGTTACTAACCACTAAATTATACTGCTTTATTTTAACACAGCCTTCCCCACCACACACACACCCATTCTTGCTCCCATACATGTTTTGATGCTCCTTCTTTCCCAAGTGCTAAAATGGATGTAAAGGCGGCAAAGTGCCCAGAGTGGCCTTAAGGCAACTTCAAGGAGAGAATGGTGCATGGCTGGCAGGTTTTAAAGATCTGCCCCATGTGTTCTCAACTTGAAGTCAGTCATTCTTACAGTCCCATGGCATGTGTGACTTAGGACAGATTCTGTGGAAATACATGTGTTCTAGTCATGGGGCTTACATGCAAATGGGCCCTTCTTTTCAACAGAACTTGACGTTTCAGGCCACATGGAAGAGAAATATCAATGTCAGGATGAACAGCGGCCTGCCCTGTCCCACTCTCTCAGAGCAGCTCTTTGTCCTCCTTATGTGAGCTCCACTAAGCCGCTAATCACTTTAGTATGCATGTGTGCGTGCCTTGAGTTTCCACAGTTAAATGTGGCCAACAACTTGGTTTTTTTTTCAACTCTATCTTCCATTCGTCCCCTGCTGTGCTTCTACTCTAAAAGCAGGAATAGCTCAGAAGTTAACAGGAAATTTCTTCCTGGTGTTCAAAGAACTTCATACTGGGTTTCGGAAGGAAGGAAGGAAGGAAGGAAGGAAGGAAGGAAGGAAGGAAGGAAGGAAGGAAGGAAGGAAAGAAGGGAGGGAGGGAGGGAGGGAGGGAGGGAGGAAGGGAGGGGAGGGGAGGGGAGGGGAGGAAGAAAAGAAAAGGAACGCCCATAACTTTAAATCAAGAGTTGCCTCCAAATTATTGACTCCATTTTTTTGCTGTTTTTGGGTAGATTCATAATTGTCTTTATAATAATTATCATTTATATTTGCTCATTATCTGTCTCTGTCAATTTTCTATTACATAGAAATAAACAATTAAGACCTCAGGGACAAACATCAATAAAACATATATGAGTAGGGAAACAATTAGAAACTTTAGAAAGCAGGATGTGAGAACTTCCACTTTGTATTCTGACACATGAATCCTAGGGCTTCCTCATTCCCATCCTGACAAGAAACATCAGTGAATTTTCCTGCATGCATCAAACAACTGAGGTTGCAGAATAAAATGCCACCTCATCCAGACAGACACAGCCGAGATCAGCCTACCTGGAATAATAAGTGAGCACAGCAAGGCTGCAGGATTCAGGGTCGATATTTAAAAAGCCCATTGCCTTCCTACTTACGAGAGATGAATACTGAAACTTGAAATTAAATAAACTTCACCATTTATAATAGCATGCAATAAATGAAATATTTAGATATAAATCTACCAAAGTATGTACACAATTTGTATGTGGAATAATTTGTATGTGCATAAAACACTGATGAAAAAAATGAAAGATCTAAGTAAATAGAGACATATTGCATATCCATAGATTAGAAGGATCCACATTTTTAAGATGTCAATTCTTTTCAGTTTGATCTATACATTCATTGTGATGCCAATAAAAATCCTGGTAAGCTATCTTTCAGATATCAACAAATCAATTCTAAAGTTTATATGAATGGTGAAAGATCTAGGTTAATTGTACAATGTACAAAAGAATAGGAAGAAGAAAAGGAAGAGGAGGAGGAAGAAGATGGTCAAAGGGCCCATACTGTCCAATTTCAAACTTACTATGAAGCTGGCATAATCAAGACCGCATGTACTGGCCACAGAACAAACACTTAGATCACTGGAACAAAACAGAGAACCCAGCTATCAATACATTCAAATCGAGTCAACTCGTCTTTGACAAATGGGTAAAGATGACTGAGCAAAGAAAGGAGAAAGTTTTCAACAAATGATAACAGATTAATTGGATGCCAATATGCCAAAACAAAGCTAACAAATAACAAAAAACCTTAGACCTTACACGAAAATGAACTCAATGTGAATTAAAACATATGGAGAATGTAAGTTATAAAACCTCTGGAAAAAACATAGAAGAACTTCAGCATGACCTTGGATTTACTGATGAGTGTTAAATACAACACCACTAGCATAATCAACAACAAAAATATGATGGACTCTATTAAAATTAAAGACTTACACTCTGACAAAGACACTGTTAGGAGAATAAAGATAAGCCACAGACTAGGAGAAAATATTTACAAAACAGTAGCTAATAAAAGACTTGTATAGGATCCTAGGACCTAGGAGGCTCAGTCGGTTGAGCATCCAACTCTTGATATCAACTCAGGTCTTGATCTCAGGGTCATGAGTTCAAGTTCTGCAGTGGGCTCCACACTGGGCATGGAGCCCACTTTAAAAAACAAAATAAAGAGTTGTATATAAAATATACAAAGAACTTTTAAAACTTACCAAAAACAACACAAGACAATTTTTTTTAAATGAGCATAATTTCTGAATAGACACCTTGCCAAAATAGATACACAAACTGTAAATAAGCATACAAAATATCCATTGTTTGTCATCAGAAAATGAAAATTAAGACAATGAAATAATCCCTACACATTAAATGTTTAAATAGAAAAACAAAAAAACCTGAGAATATTAATTCCTGGCAAGGATGTGGAGTAACAGGAACTCCCATTCACTGCTGATGAGAGTTCAACAAGATACACCTGCTTTGGAAGACAGTTTGACAGTTTCTTACAACGCAAAACACTGCCTCACCATACAATCCAGCAACCGTGTTACTAGGTATTTAACCAACTTATTTGAAAACTCACATCCACACAAAACCCAGCCAACAAGTACTTAAAACAGCTTTGTTCATAACCGCTCAGAAATGGAAACAACTGAAATGCCCTTCAGTAGTTAAATGGATAAACAGTAGTACACCCATGCAATTTCCATTACGCAGTGATTAAAAAAAGAAAAAGGAGCTATCAGCACATGCACGTGTGGATGAATATTAAATTAATATTACCAAATAAAAGAAGTCAGTTTGAAAAGGCATTATACTGTATGATCTCATTCTCATTGACATTATGGGCGGACAGAAGTATAGAGACAGTTACAGATCAGTGGTTGCAAAGGCTTCCACGGAGAGGGGAGAGCATATGGGATTGGGGCAGGAGGAGTGAAACTATTTTGTATGATACTGTGATGGTGGATTTACGACACTATGCATTTGTCACAAACTTGGAAAAATGGCTGGGATTGGTGATATATAAACTGAGCCTGGAGCGTGTTGAAGTGTCAGAAAGTAAGAAATTGCACCCCAAAACTCCACAATAATGTCAAAAGGACATAGCAGCCAACTGACAGTGCCAAATGGCCAAAGCTGGAACAATTTCAGCACAAATAAAGCAGGATTTGATTATTTCCAAAGATTAAAATAAATATCCATGAATCCATATTAATGTAAGTAAATGATTGAATAAGTAAATAAATTGGAGAGAAAGGATAAATGTTCATTAAGATGAAAACCAAATAACTTATATTGATACTTTGTTCTCAGGAATATGGAGCATAATTCTCTACTCTTTAAGTGTGGGTGCTCGTAGTGACTTCCTCCCAAAAAATATGGAAATGAAAAAGGGTAACAGTGAAAACACATGACAAACCTTACCTCAACCAGGTCATTAACATCTGTATTTGCAGCCATGCTGATAATGTGCACCTGTGATATGAACTAATGAAAAGGGTACTTTGCCTCTATGATCTTCCTCCCCAGAACCTCTAAGCCTAATCTCACAGTGACAAAAATATACATACAAAAAAATCTCCTGAGAGGGACATTCTACAAAAAACCTGACCCATACTCCTGAAAACTGTCACTCATAAAAAACAAGAAAAATTTCAGGAACTGTCATGGCCAAGAGGAGCCTAACGACGCAAGAAGATTAAAAGTCCTGTGATATCCTGAGTGGAATTCTAGAACAACAGTAGCAACACAAAATATTAGGTAAAAGCTTAAATAAATCGGAATCAAATATGGACTTTAGTTAAAAATAATGTATCAGCATGCGTTCATTAATTAGAATAAGGATACCGTGCTAATGGAAGATGTTCGTAATACGAGAAGCCAGGCTGGGTGTGAGAGCTTTCTGTGCTCTTGTGATTTTTCTATAAATTTATAACTACTGAAAACATAAATGTTTATTCTTACAAAATAAAAATTAAAAGTCAAAGTGGTCCATCTGTGAAAGAGGAAAATTTTAAAGAAAGGAACAGAAGAAAGTGATTTTTAGTCACCTTCTCTCGTTCTACTCTTACGGAAATAGTTATAGATATTCAGTCAGAGTTTATAAGAAATATTGAGCATAACAAATTATCTACGTGGACCAAATGATTCTGGTTTATTTGCAGCAGCATATTGAGTAAAAAGTGACAATTCAGCTTCATAATAAATATTTTGTACTTTGTTGTCTCAGGTATTCTAAGGTTTATAGAGTCTACCCTTCATATTGTGTTATTACAAAAGAGAATATAATGATTTTTGAATGGAGTATCATAGCTTCAGATGATAGAGTGGCAAGGTCGGAAAAGGGAGGGAAGTGGAAGCTTCCAGCCCATTTAGTAGTGCAGAATCTGTTAAAAAAAAAAAAAAAATTCAACTGAGTAAATGTTAAAGAAATTTTCCAGATTTAATGTAAATGTTAAAGATCTTACTGGTTTTATTCAGTGATTCATGAATCAGGCAGCATCCCATCTAGCAAATAAAAAGGAGCTCTGAAGAGCTGTACAGAATGAAGGACTTCCACAGGTGGAAGGGGTGGGACAAGGGAGTCATTCTAGCAAAGAACTGACTGTATGTGGCAATGTCACCTTTCTTTAGGAGATGGATGGGGTCTATCAGGCAGATCCCCTGCTATGCTGAACAGGTAATTCCAGACTGACTGGTGTAAGATTCCATTCCTGAGGAGGCTTGACTATAATTAAGTTAGGTATTAAGTCTCCATTGGGTGACATGGAGTTTAATACAAGTGGCTTCATTTGGGGCCTGTTGTCTCTTTTTTTAACATTACTAAATCATTATGGTTCATATTTCTCTATGAGAATAGCATATGGTGATCTTTATACAAGCACGTGTCCAACTACTAGAATGAAAAGATCTGCACCCTAAATGGTTTAAATCCATAAAGTTATTCTCTTGAAAGAATGTAGAAAGACATAAGGGGTGCTTAAGTATCCCGTATTAGGTTTCAAAAGTTGTCGTTGCAGCTAGTAAATTCTATTATAAATAAAACTGAAAGATAATGAGGGCCTACAAAAAAAAGCAATGACTGCAAAAATAACTGAACTTCCCATCCTTTTAAAAGAAGTGTTTTTCTAGAGAGTGTTGGGCTCGAAAATAAGGTCAGAGTATGCTTATTTTAACTTATTACCTCCTCTTATTTTAACAAATGAGAATAGCCTTTATTCTTGGCAGCCTTCAGGAAAGAAAATATTTTTCTCTCTCTTGTCAAGTTGCAGTTTTGGAATTCAAAAAAATAAGAATTGCCTATGCAGTTCAAAAATGAGAAGCATTTCTTTTGTTACTGAAAATGCTTACTTCACACGAGCTCTGAATTTGTACTTGTCCTCAAGGGACAATCTTTCTAATGGTCTGACTGTGTCCCAAAAGGAAAGCACTGCGTTCATTTCACAGAACTTTTCAAGATGGTGATTTGCAATGCTATATTCATAACAAGGCAAAACTAACTTCTCACATGTCACAGAGGTGAGGAGCTGGTGGCATACTCCCCTGAATGTCTGGCGTGGCCACCTCTCTCCGGGGTAAGCAAGGCACCCATGGTAGACGTGGCAGACACTTGCAGCTGATGGACCCACCTTCTCTCTCCTTCCTTACTGCCTTGACTGTCTCTGTTGTAGAGACCGTGGAGGCTAAAAAAGTGATTTTTCCCTCCTCCCGGGGAAAGAGAAGTCTACTGAGGCCATTTCCTCTCTGTCTTGTTTTCCTGCCTGGAGGTGCTACCCCCATTGCGGGAAGTTACAAGGGATCTACTTTCTTGCTGTCAAGACCTTGCCTACCCATCCCTGTACTTCCTGTTGCACAAGATAAATAAATACTCTGTTTTTAATCCACCACACCAATTTCCTGTTACCAGGGGGTGAATCTAGTCCTAACTGATGGGATAGTAAGGTAACAGTAAATGTCAGTGATATTTTTTAAGTGGTTAACCTTCTATAGGCCCAAATGAAGAACATCTGAGACAGTGAAGGAAATCTGAATGATAGGTGACATTGAAATGCTCAAAGAATACTCAAGATTTATTTGAATGCATTCTTTAATAATTCTCAAAAAACGTCTATATGAAAGGTAATATTATCATTCCCAAGTTCTTACTGAGAAGGCTAAGTTTAAAAGACATTTCAGGGGTACATGGGTGGTACAGTCAGTTGAGTGTCTGACTCCTGGTTTCGGCTTAGGTCATGATCTCAGGATTATGAGATCAAACCCTGCTTCAGGCTCCATGCTCAGTGGGGAGGGAGTCTGCTTGAGATTCTTTCTCTCCCTCTGCTCTTCCCCCACCTGGTGCTCGCTCGCTCTCTAAATAAATAAATAAATAAATCTTTAACAAACAAAAGACATTTCAGTAATCTGTAAATATAGAACTATGCTCACACTGCTGGTGACTACACACTATGCTCTAGTAATAGAAGGAGATGGTAGACATGACCATGGCCCTGCCCTCCGAACACTTACAGTGCTATGTTAGAGAAAACACTCGGCTTAATCACAAAAGTCAGTGTAAGATTACAATGGCTTTTAAGTGCCATGGGAGGAAGGTAGGCATCTGGCCTCCTCTTAGCACTTAAGGAAAGAGCCCCGACAAGATAAGAAATAACATGAACTTGTGTGATTATAGGTATGAACCAAAAGTGGGAGAGTTAGAAAAAAACATTACAAGAAAACAGCACCTCCAAGATCCCACAGTGGGAAGACACTGAAAGACATGTAAAGAAATTAGTGAAGCTTGAACCAGAAAGAGGGGGAGCACGGTTCACGATGGCACTGAAGAGAAGGAGAGAAGGGTAATGAGTGGCAGAATAAGAGCCTTGTAGGCAGGCACAGGGCTGGGGTCTTACCTAATAACAATGGGGAATCATGAAGGGCTTTGAGTAGTGGAATAAATCATCAGATCTGCATTTGGCAAATATTATTCTGGCTGATACATGAGAATAGATTTGGATGGATGAAAGGATGCCCAAGGTAGTGGGGGAATGGGCAGAAATGGGGCTAATGCTCCAGTCTGCCTGAAAAGGTATTTGTGAACAACAGATGATGGTGGAGCAGGATCAGCAAAGGACAGAAGGAGACAAAGGAGAGGGGTATTTAGAAAGTAAAATCCACAAAACTCAGTAACAGAATGCATGTGATGACACGTGGAAATATAGGAAGAAGTATAGTCTTGGATTTCTGGCATAAATAATTTGACATAAGATGGAACCACTGACAGAAGCAGGGAAAACTGGAAAAGGAATGGAAGAGGTTTGGGAAGAAAAATCCCGAATTCCCTTTTGGACACAGACTATGAGAAGCATTTAAGACACCCAGATGGAATGTCAAATAAGCAATCATTGAAAGGGTTTGGGTCAGTTGAGCCGGGGGTTGAAACTATAAATTTGTGAGAACTGATTTCAACATCTTACTGCTTTCCTCATTAATCGATAAGTTAAATAAAATTTTGATGTGTTTATTTTAAATTTGCCTGATGATCATGATTTTACCTTTTTGAAAACTATGTTTAGAGGTAGGTAGGTCATCCGTCAAAATGCTCAGCTGATAATTTCACAAGGCCAGCTAAATGTAGCTGCTAGGAAAGTGCTCCTAATGCTTGGCTTAAGCCTTGACTCTGTCCCCTGCCTCCCAGAGAGAATCACAAGCGCCAATAAAAGTTGAGCTTTGTTAACTCTGTTTCTTTCCCATTTTTTCCCTACTGACTTTGTGTTTTGTTTTGTCCTTGGCTATTCCATGCCCGGTAATGTATTCCTTATTGGAGGAAACAATTAAGAATTTGGTTTTATGATCTGACAACTTGAGTATCTCTGTAGATCTACTTTTTATTGACTGAAAGATGAAAGATAATTTCATTTATTAGGTCTACTGTCTGTTTTTCCATTTGAGAGCTCAAATCAACTAAGGATTTCCTATGCACTGGGAAATAATACAAAAGCTCTTTGATGTGTGGACTAATAAATGTGTGTATCTTCATGTGTATTTTCGGCCTGTGGCTGAAGTGGTTGAATGAAGCTATGAGCTCTCTAATGTTGTGTCTGTGATTAAGAAAGGACTTGAATTCTTCTCGTGAATATGAAGTATTTTCCTTAAATTAAAAATAAAAAAACTGTTTCAATTACCTTATAAAGATAAGTAAGCACTCAATATGTCCACTGTTCCCAAACTTCAAGGAAAATTAGAAACATTAACTTCTAATAAACAGACTAGATTTAAAAAATTAAAACTTGTACTTCAGAAACATTTTAAGATTCCAGTTCATATAACTGAAAAAATCTCTGGCAAATTAAAGTAATACACACACACACACACACACACACACACACACACACACACACACACACACATTTTAAATCTAGAGCTCATTTATCTTTAATAACCTCCTTAAAGACCCAGTCTCTAAATACAGTCACACTGGGGGTTAGATCTTAAACATATGAACTTTGGGGGGACACAACTCAGTCCATAACAATTATTAACAGAAATATTTCAGAAAGTATACAATTATGGGAAGACCCTAGAGATCTGCCAATTCTCTGGCTATCCATGATATATTCTTACCTTGAAGGAAACATTAACAAACCTGGACAAAATAGTTGTGCAGTGTACCCCAAAAAAGAATCCCCCCTTCCTCCTGATATTATTAGCTAGTATAATAAATCACCTACATTCAGTTTTTGCCATCCATAGTTAGTTTTTTACATCGCTGCTCATCTGAAGACTCAGATACAAGCCTCACACCAGAGTTTATGTCTTTAATACAGAAGGACAGTCTCAGAGCCTCATGGAAAAGTCTGTACCCGGGAACTTTTAATTATTGATACATTCAGAATGTTCTCTTGTGTATAAGCTTCTGAGATGATAGTGTCACCAACTGGACCCCAAGACCTGACCTTTGCTGCCCACCTGCTTGTACTCACTGCCCTTAGGTCCACATTTTTCCTTAAGCTCTTCTTTCCAGAGTACCTCTCAATTAGGGCAAAAGACCTGACAGGCATAACATCCCACGATGGAAACCAAGACTAGCCCTCAAGCAGTGACAACTGTCCAGACTACGAGACCGGTTTGAACTTAACCCCAACTCATATCTGCGCAGATGGGACGATGGAGTGGCCCCGAAGACACTGACAGTTAACTTTACCTCATTATGATACTAAAATCTCTGCCCAAGGAGGAGTACAAGCCTCATTCACATAACACAATGTGTGTGTACGGGCATGTTTCCTTAAGGCACTGCCCACCTCTATATATGATTACAAGTGTGCTCTATCTATTCACTGTAACCCTAAATAAAAGAAACCCATTCACCTTTGCTTGGGGAGTCATGGCTTTCGAAGATACTCCTGGTGATCTCTTTATGCAAACTCAAGTTCGTTTGGTTACAACAATGCTTCACAATTCTCAGACAGTAGTGGTAAACGGAGTCAGACTTTCCAGAACACTGGATGACCCAAAAGTAGTCTTCCTTATGAAAGCAGGAACTCGCAGACCAAGTATCTATTACATAGGGGTGAGCTAATAAAGGAAATGAAAGTTCTGGGGAAATACTGCTGTTATTTTAATGTTCTAAAACATATATAACAAAGTTCTTTTTCTTTGAAGCAAATCTAACCCTTGATTTTGTAAACTCTGCTTCTGAAGATGAAATAAACTATTTTTAAAGGTGTCTAATTCTTCCTGACTCCTCACAAGTCAGAAACCTCACTAAGTCTCCTAATGTTTTATGGAAAAGCTGTGTGGATATTTTCATGAGTTCTCTAAGAATCTACCTTTCATTTTACTAGGATATATTTGGACAATTTAATGGTGCAATGCAGATCTTACTTGGAGTACCATATTTGAAAATGATTCTCACTTTATCAGGCCTGACAAGCTCACTGTTAAGTATCAAGGTTGACTTCATGTGTGGAGCCAAATTCTCAAAGCCTTTCTTGGAAAAGCATTCTGGTACCTGGCTTACAGGTTCTTAGCCTCAGATGGTAACAAAGGTCACTTCCTGGCACATCACAAACCTTAGCTAATTTGAGGAATTTATCCAAATGTACCAGAAATGCAGGCTAAGTCTGGGGAAGAGAGTTTCTTAGGTTTGGTTTTCCGGTTTTGTAATAGCAAATCACAGAGGCTTTTAAAATCCCAGTCCAGGATTCCTCATGAAAACTCCCAGACACAACTCTTACTTCCTGGCCTTAGTAGTAGCTTAATAACTGATTAGACTTTGATCTACAAAGCAAACTCAAGGATGCTCAAATGGTTAATTTAAATTCAGCTGCTTCTATGTAAATAATCAGGTCAAATCTAGTGAGTTTTGTCTTGTTGTGGTCAAGAATCCTTTAGAGATTAATTTTATCAGAGTGGAGAAGTTCAGGACATGGGCAGCAGAAATTACTGAGTGTCCTTTCAGTGAAATGCTGGGAGTTAGTCCAGCAGAACGTCTGGGTGATTATCGGACTCTATAGGAATGTGCATCTTTGGTTGTTTTACAATTCTGCAGAGATAGAACTTAAGTTGTAACAAATTGGTAATAATGCAAGTGTTTCCTTCCATAGGCATGCAAATAATTACTGTTCAAGACACTATAAACGCATCATGTCCCCTAGAGAATAGATATCTCTGTGTGTCAAATTCTCATGGAGCTGGTTATAACATCTTACTTATTCCCTCATTAACATGTCTCCAAGGAGACAAAGCAGGAATAGTCAGAACTGGAGAAAGAAAACAAGGAAATTGCGGTATTACAGTTTCCAAAGAGAGGGTGTGCTTTCAAGAAAGATAAAGGGTTACCTGCTTCTGGTGCCCCTGAGAGGTTTAGGTAAAAAGAGGAGAGACAAAGGCAAAAGAACTGTCTCAGTGGAGTGAAAGGGCAGAGGGAAACTGTCAGTTGAAGAGTGGGTAAAAGAAAAGAGCAGAAGTGAGTATTGACAACTGTGGCATATATTTGGGATCTGTCCCACAGAGCTCTGGAAACCCTTGGAATTTCCTAAGTGTCTTTTGTTATTCATAATAAGCCAGTCCCCTTCTATCACAGCATCCTTTATGGTGACTGGGTCAGGGACTGGATAGCTTCAGGATGGGGGCTGGTGACCAGAAAGACCAAACAGGTGATTAGAAGGTAGGAACTTGCAGCCCTGCCTTTAACCTCCAGGGAAGGAAGGGGGACTTGATGTTGAGTTACAAAAACTCTATAAAAAAAGATTCAGAGAACTTCTGGGTTAGTGAACACATGGAAGGCAGCATAGCCAGAGAAGGTGTAGGAGTTCTTAACCAGTTTGGCTCTCCTGACTTCCATCTTTTCCAATAAACCAGTAACTGTTAAGGGTAGCATTTTTCTAAGTGCTAGGAGTCATTCTAGCAAAACATCAAACTTGAAGAAGGATCATGGAAACCTCAAATTTGCATTGCCTGAGAAGTGTGGGTAGACTGAGCTCGCCTTTGGCACCTGGTGTCTATAGTGGGGACAGTCTTGTATGACTAAGCCTTTGTTCTGTGGGGTCTTCCCCAACTGTGGGTTGTTAATGTCAGAACTGATTTTAATCATTGAACACAGTTGGTGTCTGAGCGCTCATTGGTCTTGGAGGAAACCACACAACCGTTTGTTTGAGAAGTCTGGTTTTCATGAAAGGACAATGATACTGAAGTAGTGGAATGCAAATGCAGGCTCAAGGGATACTTGATAAACCAGTGATACCCTGTGTTGTGTATACTTTTCAAAGGACTTTTATAGGTATTCATTACTTAATCCCCATGAAAGTCCTGTAAGGGAGGGGGAGATGACATTACTATTCCCAGATTACAAAACAGAAACGAGAGGTCCCAGGAAGTCAACTTCGTCAAAGCCATATAACTATTAGACAGTGAAACTGGAATATAAATCCTAATCTGCAGAGGATTTCAATGTTCCCTTTGGCCCTAGAAAGTATAAGATTTCAAAATTCTCAACTTAACTTTAAAGAAAGCCAACTTAAAATATTGAATCAGGGAGACCTAGCTCAGCACCTAGGAATATAACTTGAAATATTTTTTTTATGACACTAAGACAATCACACAGTGCCTATCAGAAGAAGCAGTAGCTCCTGTGTGGGGGGAACCGACCCCAGTGGGAAGAATGTGCATAACAATGCCCATGGCTTTCAGAAAGCGTTGTGGACAAAAGTCAGGAAGCAGAGAAGAGGGTCTGGAAAGGCATGCTGCCCAGAGACCCAGTCACAGGGGGAAAAACAGAAAGAAAAAGAAAAATCATGGTGCCATCGTAATTGCTTTTAATAATGTAAAGGGCTGGGGCACCTGGGTGGCTCAGTCAGTTAAGTGTCTGACTCTTGATTTTGGCTCACATCATGAGCTCAGGGTCATGAGATAGAGCTCCTTGGGCTCTGCACTGGCTATGGAGCCTGCTTTAGAATCTCTCTCTCTCTCCCTCTCCCTCCGCCCCCACTCCCACTATCTCTCAAAAACAAAAAAATGTAAAGGGCTATTACATAGGAATAGTATATATTAAGTTTGTGTTGTTCTAGTGGACAGAACATGGATCCACTGATTCAAGTGAATATAAAAATGATTTCTAACAACCACAAATGCACATTAGTGAAATGAATGGCCTAAGAGTTACTGAGATCTCTGTTCTGGGAGATATTCAAGGTGACTCTGCTTGATACATTTCTTGGAAGCTTATACTACAATGGTTCCTATATTTGCATTCTGATCCTATAAAAAGTCTTTGGGACTTTAGGCGTTAAAAGAGATAAGTTTGTCTAATCACTCAAGTTGGAATTCGAGAAATCAAATTAAAAAAATATCTTTTACAGGGTACAGCACAGTTTAAACTTTCCATTTTGGGGGGAATGACAACAGTATTTACTGAAATGACTTTCATTACTTTTATTTAAAAGAAGTATACTACTTTCCGACAACTTACCATTTATTTTGGTAAGTGGTTTAGTATTTATATATTCTGCATTATTTGTGTATTGAAGCTGAAATCTGTGGGGAAGGCAGGAGAGACAGAAGCAGTCCAAGCTTGTTTAACTTAAGTAAACACACTAAAATACAAGGATATAGTCATCATTTCTAGATAATGGCAAAATAAGCATTTATTCAAACATTCAGGATGCAATAAATTTCAACGTGTTAGGGAATATTCGTGTCCCCCTCAAGTTCACAGGCTGAAGCCCTCACCCCCACATAATGGCTCAATGTGACAGTATCTGGAGATGGGCCATTTGGGAGGTGATTAGGGTGACCTGGGTCATGAGGGTGGGGCTCTCAGGATGGGATTAGTGTCCTTCCAAGAAGAGACACTGAGCCTCACCCTCTGTCACCTGAGCACACGGTAAGCAGAGGTCCTGTGTGCACACAGACGGCTCACCAGGAACCAAAGCTGAAGCACCTGGATGTGGCAGTCGCAGGATCCAGAACAGCGAGAAAATAAATTCCTGGTGTTTAAACCACCCAGTCTGTGCCATTTTGTTGTGGGAGTCCAAGCAAACTAAACTATTTTTAATTTTAAGTCAAACTTGAGGCTGTTAATGATAAGCTGAAGATCCATTAAAAATGCAAATGAACCTGGGGCACCTGGGTGGCTCAGTCTGTTAAACCTCAGACCCTTGATTTCAGCTCAGGTTGTGATCTCAGGGCTGTGAGACTGAGCCCCACCTTGGGCTCTGTGCTCTGCTTGAGATTCTCTGTTTGCCCCCCACTCCCCACCATAGGCAAGCCCTCACTCTCTCAAATAAATAAATAAATAAATAAATAAATAAATAAATAAATAAATAAAATCTTTTTGTTTTTCCCCCTGCAAAGGAATGTGAAGTACTGGAAGAAGTCTCAAGCACAAGAGTGTCATTGTCCACTGGGAACTGCAAACTCAGTTGCCCCAGGGGCCAGGCAGGGTCCCTAGCAACAAAGGGAGAGAGTGACAGACTCATCATTGCCAACGTGTTTTGAAGCATCTCACTGTAGCATCATTCATTCTATTAGATTCAAAAACAATTCTATTAGGATTTCTTTTCTTGTTCATAAAACTGTACCATGCCTCGTTTCCATCCACTGTACAGCTGTCTTAGTATATTTTTCATATTTTCCCTTTGGACAGAGACATGGCTACAAGAAATATTTCACTTTTCTCCTAACTGTAAGAAAAACAACAGCACAAGTCAATAATTGGAAACGTCATATGGTCAATGTCAGTCCAGGGAGCAGAGAGGTGGAGAGAACACGTTCTGCCCAGTCTCAGACGTCTCTGCACGTGGGGTCACCACAGGAGCACATGGGCCAGACCTGGGAAATTTTACAATTTTTAAAGAAAGTCTGGAAATCCAGATTTTTATGTAAAATTGCCTGCTCTTTTTTAACTGAAAGCACCTAATTCAAGTAAAATAATAACCATACTATGTGGACCCCAGAGTGCTGTCAAAAATTGAGTCTTGTCATTCAGACCTTGAATCTGGTTGGATGAACATTATAGAAATTGTCTGTTGATATTATAAGAACAAATAAAAGCCAGAGAGACCAACAATAGGATTGTTGTTAAACCCTTGTCTGACTTGTTGATGGGTCTGTGGAATTCCTTAATCAGGCACTTACAACGGAATAAATAATGCATGTTTCTGGATCCTTTTTAGTTTGGTTGAATATGGATGCTGAGGATGGCATTACATGAAATCTTATACCATTATGTTCCTATAATCTCAGGCATAAATAGATCTCAGTTTCAAATGTACTGCATATCATTTGATTAAAATAAGACAGCCATTCCTCAAGGAAATTTCCAACAATTACCAAGGAAAGCCTCGTCTTAGCATGCTGACACTTGTAAAGTAAAAATCAGTTGTTTCACGGAAGCCCTGCTTTCATCTAGCCACGTTGCCCTGCCCAGACTTCTCTTTTAAGGTGCTCTCCTCAGCACCATGAGCTGTGAACCATCTTGTCTTCAGTGTTTGGTTTCCTTAATGCCACTGGTTTATAAAATACAAATGATGGAAAGACCATCTATTGAGTCACCAAATGCTAGATTTTTAAGGCATCATTTTATAACATATATACATTGGGTCCATTTATTCTTCACAACAAATTACTCTTAACTAAAGAACATAGATACATACAAAATGATGGTTAAAATAAATCTCTGCTGTAATGCTATTAAGTCCCCCTAAAACATAATAATTAAGAAGTACAAAGGGGAACATCAGTGAAAAGAAAATGTATTGGTGTTGAACGGTATTTTTTCTAAAAAGGCAGTACCATGAGATCGATATACATACATCAAAAGAATACACCAAATACATCATTTAACTGTGCGACTAATGAGGGAACTAGGAAGATGCTACACTTGGTTGGAAGTGGAATTCAAAACACGAAGCTCACATATCAGTGAAGGAGAGCAGAACTTGCCACCCCAAAATATACCTCTTGGGCATACGGATTTTTTTAGGCTGATTATTTTTAAGACTACAGACGCAGGAAAATCTCAGAAAACAGCAGAAGTAAGGAATATTTTCGTAGGGCATATTTACAGTTATAAGGGAAATCTCCACGTATAAGGCTGTCTCCCTCTCTGTTTCAGGAAGAGGGGTATGACTCCATCTCTAGACAGTCTTATCAATGGAGAAGGCGCTGACTTAGATGTGCACACAACTTCATCCCCATTTCCTTTGCTTCTCCTGGTGACCTCCCACTAACACCCCACCCCCCACCCCCCACGAAGACCTCCCTTTGTCTCCAACTGCAGGCGGTATTTAAGGTGATGACTTGGGCCATCAGGGAGTTACTCCGCCTTCCCGAGTATCTCCCATGTATCCGGGAGGGATAAGTCATGAAGCCAGTTTGTTTTTCTCCTGTGAATCTTCCATTACAGGGGGTCCTAGCCAAGAACACAGGAGGACAAAGGGAAAATATTTTTCTTCTACCACACAGGTAAATTAGAAATGCTCCAATGAATTTACAAATGGATGTAAAACTGGCTTTATTCCATGGAGGTGGGGCGTGTCCAGGAATCAGTGGCCCTGTCTCCTGACAGAATTCATTTGCATTTCTCGGGACCGAGGTGACTTTCATTACTGTCAGTTCTCTACAACTCAAGTAGTTCTGCCCAGTTCACAAAAGGACAACACAGATAACCTGGAAGATTATCCTATAACACTAGGGAAGTTTTCGTTTGTCTTTTTCTCCCCCCCCCCCATTTCAAAATCTTTCAGTGGCACTGTCCTTCCTGACAGTGAAGAATCTCTGTGTGCCTGCAGCTGATGACCGCACTCTGTGACCTGCCAGCCTGCTGGGTCCCGTCCAGCTCAGACAACGACTCGTGCCTACCTTCATGTGAGTTTTCTCTCCCTTCCAACCCGATGGATGGTGCCCATGTTCCAGGACTTCATATATGTTGTTAAAACCAAATCATTGCGAAGAATCAATGGCACACGCACATGTGCACACACATACACACACACACACACACACACACACACACACACACACACACACGGGCTCTGAGGTAGGACCCTTTCATTCTATTCCCAGAGCCTACACTCTTGTGCATGGCACCATATTACGGTGACAGCTCAGTTACGTAGCATCTGTACATTGTCAACAGGGGGGAAAAAATAGCAAAGTTTCAGATAATTCTACATTACTTTTTGGCCAAGACCTTAAATGCTATCTGTAAGCGGAATAGAAAAGCTAATGTGTTTTCTTTCTTTCCTTCCTTCCCTCTTTTTCTTCATGTCCTTTTGTCTCTCGTTTGAAACCCTCTAAAGTAAAGCAAACCAAGAAGAGGGGAGGTGATTTGGCAATAGGTCCGTTAAATTCATAAATGTAGACAAATCAGCGGGCTGAACTGTCCAGATTGACTGTTTTGACTGATGAAATTAAATCAAGAAAATGGCCAATTCTCCACTTGACTTGGTGATGTATGCAAATGCAGCCTCAGGTGTAGCTCTGTTGTGACTGATTGGAAAATAATCATAGGGAAAACAGGTAGGGGGAAACAGCACACAATTCCAAACACAAACCACGCACCAGCATCCAGTACTTTACAGTTGTCATGCCCTTTCATATTTTTAGGTATATTTATACCTTTAAGTTCAGCCTTTTCCTAAAATTAGAAAAAAAAATAATTTGCTTTATGTACCAGAAGCAAGTTTAAAAAAAAAAATCAGGAAAATGAGGTAAGTGAAATCAATTTTTTTTTAGTAAAAAGTCAGAAGCAAAGTTAATCCATAAAATTTGCCTATAAGGTCACTGTCCTTCCTAACAAGGAGCTTCAAGGTCAACTCTAACTTTCAGCAGAGGAGGGAAAGTGGAAAATACTGGCAGTTTTCAAAAGCACAGTCCCTGTGTAAAAAGCAAGCCAGCTGATTTGAAATGAAAGAGATCTCCTATAAATGCTAAAGAAAATAATTTCCAGAGTTCCTCTCCTAGGAAGACACTGTGTGCGACCTAATGACTATCATCTTTAAAAACAAGTTTCTAGGGTGGTTTCTTAAATTACCCTTCCAGATAAAGCAATATCACTGCAAAGTCTAACTTAGCAAAACGTCTTTAGGGGAAAGGGGAGAAAGGGTAGCAAATGATGTCGGATATGAAGGTTTCTGCTGACTCAATCCAGGAATCCTTTTGGAACAGCTGGGACAGCATGGGTTTTAATTTGTACCTCTTCTGTATTTTGTTTTCGTAGGTCTTGGTTCAGTTTTTAAACCAAGACTTAACTCTTTGGTGTTTTTTTCTTAAGTGGCTGACAAAATCTAACCCTTAAGGTTACAACTGTAATCTTGCACACATCCCTGTAGAGTCTCTTGATGATATTATTAATATTCCGTCTTAACCACTGGGGAGAGAACATAGTTTTCATTAGAAATGTTTGGCAATATCAATAAACAAAGCTTCTCTTTAATAATTTCCAAAGTCTTTCTTCCTCCTGTCATCAAGTTTGCCAAACAACTACTCTTCATTTCTCCACCTGCATTCATGCCCTGCTCTCTTCTCATCTGGTTTTTGCTATCTACGTACCACAAAACTCACCAGGAGGCAGCCTCCCATGACCAAGGTGATGGACATTTTCCTTTCTGCACACTTAAACTCTCTGGTCCTTCTGAACCTATCACCAACAACTTCCCTGACCCTCCTCATTACTCTTGCTCCTCTTCTCTCTCCTTTACTCATCCTGTGAAGGGCACTGTGCCCTTACACTCCATCTTCAGCCCACACTTGTCTTATGCTATGCGGGGAGCCAAGGGCTTAGCGTGAAACGGGTAAACTCCCACAGCTTTAAATTACTGAAGAGTGTTTATAAGGAACTATCTACAAGCAGGGAGCAAGAATTAGAGAACTCAACAGAGGGTAGTTGAGAACTATGAGACTTGCAACCTCAGGGGGACTCAATCACCCCTAGGTCTGAAGGAGTCTGTGAAAGAGAGGTGATGGGGACTCCCAGAGGGAGCTGTGGTCTTGGATAGAGAATTATAGTCCATCTTCAATGATTCACTGACCAAGTAGGGGGGTGGGGGGGGGCTCAGGAATTAAGTATGTTTTCACCTTCTTTCTATCTCCTGATTTTTCTCAAGGTCTCCTACTGACAGGCTGCAAAACCCCGAGGGCAAGAGAGCCCACTGATAGGGTCGGTCCACTCAGGCAGTGTCCTTAGGACCAGAACAGTGACAAGGGCCGATCTGAAGAACAAATGAGAGACACAAAGCTGCAATATACACTCCCAGGATGATCTCATCCATTCCTGTGATCTTGACTACAACCTACACACAGATGACCGCACACCATTAACGGCACACCAGTGGTTCCCAAAGCGGACTGCACCTTATAATCACTTGGGAGTTCTTTTTATTAAAAAATAAAAATAAATAAAACCATGACCATGTCATATCCATAACAATTTTTATTTAATTGATAGGAAGTTTAGCCTGGGTTTTTGTAATTTTTAAAAGTTCCCTAACGTGCAATTAGTGTTGAGAACCACTTTTTGGCCTAGTATCTGCAACATGTTTCTAGATCACCTATGCAAACTCCCCCTGGATTTCTGACGTGCACTGAAACTGTACAAACTAAACATGTTATTTTCCCTCCAATAGATTTCCACTGTTAATTTGTTTTTCTCTTAGTCGGTACACTACGGTGTGGCCAGATTCTCAAAATACAAACCTAGATTCTCCAACAGCCTAAAAGTTGTTCACAGTTCTCTGTACCCACGATGGTCTTTCTTACTCCACTAGCCGCACTGCCCTTTCCTTTGTATAAATAAACTCCTCCTCTCCCCTTAAAATGTGACTATCACCTCTAAATGGTCACAACGGCTCTTTCACGACAACTCTTAAGGTTTTTTCAAATTTTTATTCGACATTTTTATCTACAAATGATGTTCATAGATAAAAGTATAATTAAATATTTCATGAGTTCCCCAAATGAGTTATAAACCAAATTGTAATACATTAAAAATCACTGACATTAATTTCAATTTATACTGATTGACTTTGAAGCAAATTAATTTTATAAATTTAAATTTATAAAAATACAAAGATAACTCTTTTTACAAACTTTAAGTTATGTAATAAGGTAATTATGTATACTATTTCTGCTTCAGGTAAAAAAGCTTTTACTGTTAAAACTGTTGAAACGCCATTGTTCTCAGTTGTGAGGTCAGGAAAAAGCAGGGAAGAGACTCTCTGGGGCAAATTCGCTGGGGAGTGATCCACTGGATTCCTTGTTCTGGTTTAATCTTCACCACATCAAAAATAATTCAAGCCTGTGAATTTACCCAGCAATGGGTTTCTGAAAGAGACGACAACAAGACAGGTAGGGGAGAACATGGCAGTCCCCCTTGGTTCATGCTGAAATGTTAGCCAATCAGCCAATTTTCCCCCCCCAAATCCAACACAGCACAAGAACCTTTAGATTTATCTAGTTTGTAAGCTAACTTCGAAACTATAAATAATAGAGTAATTAAGAACATAGACTGATGGGAAGTAGAAAATCTTGGTGTTACTTTTAATTAAAAAAAACACTGATCCATTTATATGAGGCATCTAAAGTGACCGCATTCATAGAGAAAGAAAGCAGAACGGTTGCTGCCAGGGGCTGAGGCAAGGAAGCATGGGAAGCTGTTACAATGGGTGGAGAGTTTCAGTTTTGCAAGATGGAAATTTCTGCCTATCTGCTGCCCAACAATGTGAATACAGTTAGTGCTACTGAACCGCACACTTACGAATGATTTAGATGGTAGATTTTGTGTTATGGGTTTTTTACCACAATAATCAAACGATCCTGAACAAAAAGACGTCACAGCACATGGACTCTTCGCTAAATACCCTTAAACCAGTTAAGTATCATTTAGTGGCCAAAAATTTCTGAGAGGATCTTAGTTGCTCTTTTAGAAATTTTGTTAAGAGTACATTTTTTTAATCTGACTCTCTGTTCCCTCCTATAGACTCTTCAGAGTTTTCAGGGGCAGGAACTAGTTTTTGTCGATCTCGGTAACCCCAACACTTAGCACACTGCGTCGTGCACAGTGGACCCTCGAAGAGGCCAAGACTGACTGATGGGTGAATGAATCAGATTGAAAACCTCAATCCATATTCCTCAGAAACTGTTACAGACATAGCCACAAATGCCTGTTCACTTGACACTTTTCACAGCTACTTCAGGCCACAGAAGATGATGTGGACAAGCACTGTCCACAAACCCGGTGGGCCTGAAGGGTGTGACGTGGCTGCGGATCTCCCTGCCATGTCATGTTTGTTTGGTTGTTTTTTTGGGAAAGCAACTGGTCCTCCAACCTTACTGAACACATGCTCCAGGCATCATTCCAGGTGATTTTACACGTAGTCTACTTGCTAATCTAACCTTCACGTTAACCCTAAGAGGTAAGCATTCTTTTCCCAATGAGGGAATTGAGGAATAGAGAAAGCAGCCTGTCCAAGGTTACATTTCTGCTGTATAAATACCCTGGAGTAAAAGTACTGAGTTGTTAGGAAATCTTGAAGTTTAGTTCAAATATTTTTACTCAATTCTAGGGCTTTTGCACAACCCTGTGCATATCCTTAGGTTTTAGTATAGGCCCCAGGCATAACTTAGCATTTATCCAACTAATCATTTACAAATACATTTAACTATGCAGTGCGTGTGTGCACACATGTGCGTGTGTGTGTGTGTGTGTGTGTGTGTGTGAGAGAGAGAGAGACAGAGGGAGAGAGAAGCTATAGAGTTCATTACGTATGAAGCACGTGAATGTCCTGGGGCAGAATGATACAACCATCTGAGCCTGTTCCTCACCTTCATGGAGCTTCACAATCCAACAGGATTCACCAAGAGGCAAAAAACAAGAAAAAAGATTTAGCATTTCTAAATTTCCTATCATTCAAGTCAATCAAACTAGCTTAAGCAAACTGAAATGACAAAAAAAAAAAAAAATTTGAGCATGTCAGACTTTCTTACTTTTATATTAGCCGAACTATTTATTCTACTTGTCCCTATTGTTATACCCAAGAGACTCTCTATGTCTGAGGTGCTTCTGAGGGTAAATTCCCCTCAATACCAAGAACTGGGGTATTACAGATTGACAAGGATTCAAAGCTTTTCATCATCTTAAAGAGATAGTGTAACATACGCAGAAGGACCAGTAAATGGTCGGTCAAAAGAATTACAAACACCTGATTTGGTCATGGCTTTGTCACAGTCAGGATGGGTGAGGTCTCGTTACCCACTGGAATTTTCTGGGCCTCTGTTCCATGTGTAAAAGAATGAACACTAGACATGCTTCTACCTCATGCACTTCTCACTTCAGTTTATAGCTTAGGCTTCTTGGATCGTTTGAATTATGGTGCAAAAATTCCACTCTTAGAGAAACTATTTACAATACCCTCAACTAACATAGTCCTTTAACAGAAAATCTGATTGGATTCATTTTAGAATATACTGCATAATATGTTTAAAATGAAATAAATTTCTAGGGGCGCCTGGGTGGCACAGCGGTTAAGCGTCTGCCTTCGGCTCAGGGCGTGATCCCGGCGTTCTGGGATCGAGCCCCACATCAGGCTCTTCCGCTATGAGCCTGCTTCTTCCTCTCCCACTCCCCCTGCTTGTGTTCCCTCTCTCGCTGGCTGTCTCTCTGTCAAATAAATAAATAAAATCTTTATAAAAAAATGAAATAAACTTCTAATACTTTCTCTTAGTAGGTAAAAATCTATATGTACCTGTTAACTCATCTTAGTTAATATAGACTAGGAAGGTCTAGTGAGCAATTAATACCCAGGTTTTCTTTTTTTTTTTTTTTTTTTTTTTTTTTTTTTTTTTTTTTTAATTAATAATGATTTTTTATTATATTATGTTAGTCACCATACAGTACATCCCCGGTTTTCGATGTAAGGCTCGATGATTCATTAGTTGTGTATAACACCCAGTGCACCATGCAATATGTGCCCTCCTTACTACCCATCACCGGTCTATCCCATTCCCCCACCCCTCTCCCCTCTGTAGCCCTCAGTTTGTTTCTCATAGTCCATAGTCTTTCATGTTTCATTCCCCCTTCTGATTACCCCCCCTTCCTTTATCCCTTTCTTCCCCTACTGATCATTCTAGTTCTTATGTTCCATAGATGAGAGAAATCATATGATAGTTGTCTTTCTCTGCTTGACTTATTTCACTTAGCATTATCTCCTCCAGTGCCGTCCATGTTGTAGCAAATGTTGAGAACTCATTCTTTCTGATTGCTGAGTAATATTCCATTGTATATATGGACCACAACTTCTTAATCCAGTCATCTGTTGCAGGGCATCTCGGCTCCTTCCACGATTTAGCTATTGTGGACATTGCTGCTATGAACATTGGGGTGCATATGGCCCTTCTCTTCACTACGTCTGTATCTTTGGGGTAAACACCCAGTAGCGCAATGGCTGGATCATAGGGTAGCTCAATTTTTAACTTTTTAAGGGACCTCCACACGGTTTTCCAGAGTGGCTGTACCAACTTGCATTCCCACCAACAATGTAGGAGGGATCCCCTTTCTCCACATCCTCTCCAACAATTGTTGTTTCTTGCCTTGTCTATTTTTGCCATTCTAACTGGCGTAAGGTGGTATCTCAGTGTGGTTTTGATTTGAATTTCCTTGATGGCTAATGATTTTGAACATTTTTTCATGTGTCTGTTAGCCATTTGTATGTCTTCATTGGAAAAGTGTCTGTTCATATCTTCTGCCCATTTTTTGATTTGTTTATTTGTTTCTCGTGTATTGAGTTTGAGAAGTTCTTTGTAGATCTTGGATACCAGTCCTTTATCTGTAGTGTCATTTGCAAATATATTCTCCCATTCCGTGGGCTGCCTCTTAGTTTTTCTGACTGTTTCCTTGGATGTGCAGAAACTTTTAATCTTGATGAAGTCCCATAAATTCATTTTATCTTTTGTTTCTCTTGCCTTTGGGGATGTGTCATGAAAAAGGTTGCTTTGGCTGATGTCGTAGAGGTTGCTGCCTATGTTCTCCTCTAGAATTTTGATGGATTCCTGTCTCACATCGAGGTCTTTCATCCATTTGGAGTTTATTTTTGTGTATGGTGTGAGATAGTGGTCAAGTTTCATTCTTTTGCATGTAGCTGTCCAATTTTCCCAGCACCATTTATTGAAGAGACTGTCTTTTTCCCACCAGATGTTTTTTCCTGCTTTATCAAATATTAGTTGCCCAAAGAGCTGAGGGTCCATTTCTGGGCTCTCTATTCTGTTCCATTGGTCTATGTGTCTGTTTTTGTGCCAGTACCATGCTGTCTTTGTGATCACAGCTTTGTAGTACAGCTCGAAGTCCGGCATTGTGATACCCCCAGCTTTGTTTTTCCTTTTCAACAGTTCCTTGGAGATTCGGGGTCTTTTCTGGTTCCATACAAATTTAAGGACTATTTGTTCCAGTTCTTTGAAAAACGTTCTCGGTATTTTGATCGGGATAGCATTGAAAGTGTAGATTGCTCTGAATACCCAGGTTTTCTTACTCATCAAGTAATTATTTTATCAACTTTGAGATTAAATGTCTCAACCAAGGCTGCACACGTTAAGTGGGCCACAAAGAACGACCTAAAATTTGAATGTCAGTTACAGCACACACATAAAAATAGTATGTCCACTTCCATATCTTCAGCTCTCATAAAGATGATTTCTCCTACATATTTTTTTTTCTGGATCCATCTTCATTCAATAAAAAACACATTTCTGAAGCATTAGTGTGAGTTGCTCTTTATGCCAGTCAGTAATTCACATCATCTGCAAAAAACATGTTTGTATCCTTCGACACCCTTTAGAGATGAAAGGAAGGAATCTGTGTGCTAAAAGGGCTTCATGTGCCCAAATCATGCAAATTCGCTCCACCACTTCCTAAGATTTGCAGATGTGTAGATTGCTTCCGTTTTGTTTTGTTTTTTTAAGAGTAGGTATACAACGGTATGAATCCCAAATCAGCTTTTGTCCCACCTCACGGTTCTGAAATACCGTTCTTCAAATGAGAACTGATTTATTACTGAGACATTGTGAAATTCTGAATGGAGTCTAATCTTCCATTTTAATCTTTTATGAGGCAACTGGGTAAAAATAAATTACAAATGCAAAAGATGTGTGTCAGAGTATGTCTGCACACATGTTTATACAACATATGCATATATGACACAGTGATAGGCATCAGACCTCTCGGAGCAGTAGAGTGACTTAAACCTTTGGATTTGGCGAAGAATAGGAAAGAAATTGTGTTTCGTAAAATCTGGACAACATCACAGGGCTCTACAAAGTGCCTAGTACATAGAAGACAAATAAGTGTTATTTTTTTTATTGTTATTATTATCACAAAATCCTGGGATCACTCTCTCTGGAAGCATATGGAATAAAGAGGGAATGTTGTAAGTTATGAGGTTTCTTATGCCTATTTTGTTGTACTTATTTTTCATATAATATATATATAATGACTTCACCCGTTTGAATGAAATCACCTTTCTAAGATACCAGAGAAGCACTTAATTCTATGAAAGAAATGTTGTTTTGGAAGATATCCACGTCTTGGAAATAAACTGCCACTGCGTCTCCCAGTGGGTCTGTGGTGGCCCTTCAAATCACAGGCCCTTCCTTAACAGGTACAAAATGATAGAATGCTGTGGGGTTTAAAGGCCACTTGAGTGAAAAATAGTAAGACCACAACGCTTGAGTAAAAGCATGATCAACTGTGTGCACGTTGGTGATAAACACAATGACTTATCATGAGGATGGGTATGGATGAATTCTGACTGCCCAGGAGCCATCCTGGCCTGAGCAAAAGATCATAACTCCTTTGTTTTTCTTTCCCAAAGAAAGAGTTAAAATACCGTAGAATCCCCTGGCCCCCTTTTCACATTTTCTGAGTGGGTTCTTTCCTGCCTTCTTCTATATAAGCCATTCACACTGTTCAGCAACGTTCTGGGCCATGAATAAAATCCACAAAACTGATAGGAGCCTACAATGTGCTCTTTGCAACTGGAAACAAGGTTTTGGGGGGAACACACGGCACGGAAGGCACACTGAATAGCTCACATTGGTTGACGGTTTTCTCTCTGGCCTAGAGCACACCTACCCACCAGTTTTCTGAAATAATCCCCAAACATCCCCACTGCACCCCTCCCTGGGGATCAGCAAGCAGAAGCCATGAATAATCAAGGGCAAGAGCTGAAGATCATGGTCCTTTCTCCAAATGCCCCCCTTCTGGACTTCTGAGAAACAACGTATGACCTATGGCAGCCTCTGAAGCAGCCTTGGGGAGCTGACTCCCCAGAACTGGGACAAGCTGGAGAGAGTAAGGGAGAGAGGAAAGGAAGGAGACTGAGAGGATGGGGAAGGTGAGTAGAAAGGTGCACTAGGGATGCTCCCTTTTCAACAGCAGTTCTCCAGCAACTCTGGTATGGAATCACTCTGGTACGTCCTGGGGAATGCAATTCTCTATCCCTATCTCTACTTAAAAAGTATCAGTAATGAACTGAAAAACTTAAACCCATTTTTTTTTCATTTTTATTTTTATTTATATTGTAATACTCCTCTACACTTAGCTCACAGGATGGACTCACTTAATCCTACGTCAGAAACTGTGAGTTTAAGGGTGCCTGGGTGGCACAGCGGTTAAGCATCTGCCTTTGTCTCAGGGCGTGATCCCGGCGTTATGGGATCGAGCCCCACATCAGGCTCTTCCGCTATGAGCCTGCTTCTTCCTCTCCCACTCCCCCTGCTTGTGTTCCCTCTCTCGCTGGCTGTCTCTATCTCTGTCGAAAAAATAAATAAAATCTTAAAAAAAAAAAAAGAAGCTGTGAGTTTAAATTGAAAATATACCGCCTTTTTTAATGGTGCCATCAGTGAGGAGCTCATCAATTTATTGTTAAATGCTCAATAATATAATAATCAATATTACTCCAGTGACAGACTCTTTCACTCTAAGAATATTATAAACACAAGCTATTGTAGAAAAAAAAAAAAGTGGTAATTTGGAGTGTCTCTTCAAATTCAGCAGGAATTTGACAAACATTTCATGCCACACTATTTTGGGGCTAAATATTGCTATTGAATATTTTGGTCTTCTAAAGCTAAACCTTTCTTTGCCAAAAATGTCAACCACCTCATTTAAGCATCTTTTTAAAAACCCATCTTTCTTTCTAACATGTCCTCAAAGACTTCTGGCCTAAAATAGAAATGTACAGAAATCTCTTCCAAGAATTCTTTCTCAGAAGTACAAGTCTCACCTGCTGCTTCCCTTTTCACCCCAGGCTGTCTTGGTTTCTGTGGCTCTAATTTATTCTCTCAATTGCTCCTAGATTACTAATGACCACCTGAGCACCAAGCCAAGGGCCTCCTCTAGGCCATCATCACCCCTGGGCCTCCATGGCAGCTCCTCCCATAGCTCAACGAGGTCTGCCTCCTACAAAGCTCACATACTGTGGCCTCCATGTACATAAATTTTCAGTTTATCTTGTCTCACTCCTCTTAACTTCCTCTTATAGACTTATTAGTCTTTCTACCCCCAAATACAGGAACCCCCACATTTTACTTTCTATATGCTAATTCACTCAGTGAGTGTACCTATGACTTTACATTTATGCGTCTGGCATTCCTGTCCCATCTGTATAACTGTCGAGATGGAAATCTCTTTGGCTAATAACTGATTGTCACCCCAAACCCAATGTGTTCCAATGTGAACTCATCATCTTTCTCCAAAAACTGGCTTCCCTTTAAAATTAACAATCTATTTCTGCCTATGGAGTCATTGCTCTTTTAAGTTCATTTTGGAATTCTCATTCTTTATCCACCTTTCCCCTCAGTAATCTCATCCCAACCTGTTTATGTTTTTCTTTTCTTCTTTAAAAAATGATTTGTGTTGGGGCACCTGGGTGGCTCAGTCAGTTAGGTGTCCAACTCTTGATTTCGGCTCAGATCGTGATCTCCAGGTCCTGGGATAAAGCTCCACATCAGGCTCCATGCTGAGCATGGAGCCTACTTGAGACTCTCTCTGTCCCTCCGGCCCACCTCCACTCACACTCTCTTGTGCTCTTTCTCTCCCTCTCTAAAAAAAAAAAAAAAAAAAAAAAAAAAATTTGTGTCGAACCATTTCTCTTTATTCCCACTGCTACACCCTAATAACTGATGACCATACTTCTGTAATTTCATGTTTACGTTATTACACAATTCTCCTGCCAAAACCACTTTGCCTTCCAAAACCTACCAGTCTTCCCTCAATAACCTGGCAGCACCTCCTAGATCCTACTGCTTCAATTCTAAATCCTCTCTTGTGAGAATTAAGCATGCTTTCAGCGAAGTTGTTCTGATTCTGTGTGGTTAAAAATTGTCACATTGGAAATAAACACAGTAGAGTCTTTATTATATGTCTTTACACATGCTATTTTTTAGAAACTTTTTTTTTGGCTGAGTGATAATTTCATATGCTTCTGTATAAAAATGATTTATTACCATAAATTTAATTTGCGTTTTAACGACTCAATCCTTGTATCTTTTAGCAGTTTCACAGTTAGTTCCCATGAAGAAGAAAACCAGCCTCTTCATCTATATCTGTTTATCATTTTTATTTCATTATCTTCATAACCCTTTCCCTAAACCAGACGCACAAACCTAGAGCATCTCCCCTTATTTCTTATGCTCAGTCACTAGGCAAGAATGTAATTCAGGAGCAGCCAACATCTACCCATCAGTCCATCCTTCATCTTCCTGGTCTCGTTACCAGGGCCACCGACGCCAGCCCTCCATTTCCCCCATTTCTCCCACACACCTTTCTCTGAATCCTCGAGCTGCCCCCTCAAGCAGCTCCCTTCTCTCCTGTCAGGCTCTTTTAACACATTGCCTCCTGAGCTGCCTTCATCCTGCTCTCATTACGTCAATCACCCACATTACCTAACTCAAAACCAGATGGACTTACTTACATGCTCTTACATTTTCATCCTGCTCACTCCTTTATTGGCCCCTTCCATATCTAAAACCCCATGAATAAAGGTTCTCTTGTAATTAATTAGTAGTAAGTTAAAGTAAAGAAGGTTAGTTTATTTCATCTAGTATATAATATCAGAGCCTATTATTTACTCAATAAATACCATATGATACTGGAAATAGCCTCAGGTTAATAGTATTCGAGAAGATTAGAGACACGATGTAGTCAAATAAGTATATCCCTAGGTCAAGAAAGATAAGATATTCAAATTTAAGGAACACTGCCCAAAGCTTATTTCATCCAAAGATGGATAAGCAAATCTGTTTCACAGAAGGTTGCTCCTCCCCAGCTCCTCAGGTTCTCCTAACCAGACCCCCCTACCACAGCCCCCAACCCAGCGTGGTTCAGGCAGCACGTCGACTAATGAAACAGACTGTCCTAAGGCTCATGGCATTTCCTGTTGGCAGTCTAAACATTTTTGTAAACCAAATGCTCTAGATGGGTAGGTTAAATACAACCTCAGTATAAGTGTGGCTACAGAGAATACCCACTACAGAAACATCTGAATTTGTAAGAGAATGTAGTTTCTACGTGGAAAATCTGACTTACTATGAAATGACAACCAGTTTGAATACTTCTGCCTCAATGTGATTTATGTGTTCCCACAAAGCACACTGCATTTTTCTACTGAGGAATTTAACTCTTTGTATTACAGTGAGATTAGTATATATAGGTCTTCCTTACCAGTTTTTTTTTTAAGATTGTATTTATTCATTTTTAGAGAGAGAGTTAGAAAGGGGAGGGGCAGGGGGGAGGGAGAAAGACAAGCAGATTCCAAGCTGAGCATGGAGCTCAATGCAGGGCTCCATCTCAGGACCTGGAGATCATGACCTGAAATCAAGAGTCTGATGCTTAACCAACTGAGCTACCCAAGTGCCCCTTCCTAGCAGTGTTTTTTATATGGTACCTTGAATTATTCACCCAAGGTTTTCCAAACATCCTAAGTATCTAATGCATGCTTTGTAAATGAAAGAGACAGGGTGACTATTTGTAACTGACTTTATGGAAACTTCTGAATTACTATTCATTTTATCCCATTAAAAAAAGATATCAGCTGTGCAAGGAACACTGACATAAGAGTCATTGACATGGCTTTAATCACTAGTCATTATCAGATGTTATCCAAAAATATCTCCAGCCTATATCTTTAATGTGAACTTGAAATCACATATCCAACTGCCTAACCTAATCTCAACTTGGACATCATTGATATTGACAACTGGAGACATTAGGTTTTCCAACACCACTTCCCGTCCATGCTGAGTGGGATGACTGGTACCTCTATCTACAAAGTGACTCAAGTCACAAACCATATGCTTCCTTACTCCTCACTCCTCCTCATTCCCCAAGTTCACATAATCACTAAATCATACCCTAAGGGCATTCTATATCCATTCATGTCTCCACTTCCTTACTGGCACTACACTAATCTAGGTCAAACTATTTCCCACTACATTAATTACTCTCCTCACTCCCTTCATTCCCATTTCCAACCATTCTCCACACTGCATTCTCCATACTTTCTAAAAATGATAACATATGGGGCGCCTGGGTGGCATAGTCCTTAAGCATCTTCCTTCGGCTCAGGGCGTGATCCCGGAGTTCTGGGATGGAGCCCCACATCAGGCTCCTCTGTTGGGAGCCTGCTTCTTCCTCTCCCTCTCTTCCCCTGCTTGTGTTCCCTCTCTCGCTGGCTGTCTCTATCTCTGTCAAATAAATAAATAAAATCTTTTAAAAAATAAAAAAATAAAATAAAATAAAAATGATAACATAAAATGAATCCTTATTCACCTTAGAACCATACATCTTCCTCCATGAGCTAGCCCTTACCTCTCACACTGTATTTCTATTACCCAATACCTCCCCATACCTAGATTTCTACTCCCATGTGAATCTCAGTGTCTTTTAGTACCTTGAATACAACATGTTTTCTTTGACTTCTGGGCCTTCTCGTATGTTGTTTATTCTGATTAAAATCTTCTCCACTACCACATCCTTCTTTCAAACTAAACTAGGTTTAAACAAAACTAGGTTTTGGCTGAGACATAACTTCCTACAGAAAGCTTTACTTGATTCCTGAAGTCTAGGGTCAGTACCCTTCCTATGTGTACTCTTAGACTTGGTGCTTTCCACATCAGAGTATGGATGCCTTAATGTTTCTTTGTATGCCAAATTACTCGAAATCAATGAACAGCCATTACAGTGTCATGGCTATGTAAATACTGCTCTTTAAAGAGCCAAGTGGGAAGTAAATATGTATTTTCATCTTTACACAACCTTTTGGTTTTCTTGGAATTTCTAATTGCCTATCATTTTTTCCATCCTTCCTTCCTTCCTTCGTCCCTCTCTCTATCCTTCCTTCAATTTCTCTTTTTACATTATTATCTTTTATCATATCAGTTATTTGTTCAACATCATTATACAGTCAAGTATCTTGTAAGAATATTGTTCTTTAATATTTTAGAGGCCTCACTCCTGAGGGCCTTTAACTTCTCCCTCAAACTACACTGACTCTTCAGCTGCTATTATCATGGGATTTCCCTTTACTCATTTTCCTAATTGGCTTCCACTTTCTTCTATATTCCATATCACACTATTTTCTTAGTTTGTGTTTCGTTGTTATACCATTCTATACTCATATCTAAGAAAATTTTGATAGAAAGTAAATTTCCAAAATGTTTCCATATTATGAAGATATCATGATATGGTCCTCACACTGGATTGATAATGTGACTGGAGAATGAAAATAAATCTTTTTCCAAAATTTTGAAGACATTCCTCTACTGTCTTTGCATATCCAGTGTTTCTGGTAAGAACTTTTAAATTTTTATATGGAAATAGTATTAGATTTACAAAATAGTTTCAAAGGTAGTACAAAGCATTCCTATATACCCTTTTCTCCATTTTTTCCCTAATGTTATCATCTTACATAATAGTGTTGCACTTATCACAACTAAAAAAATCAACACTGAGGGGCACCCGCGTGGCCCTGTCTGTTAAGCACCCAACTCCTGATTTCAGCTTAGGTCATGATCTCAGGATTGAGTCCGGCTTCTGGCTCCACGCTGGGTAGGGAGGCTGCTTAAGATTCTCTCTCTCTTTCTCCCTCTGTCCCTCCCTTGCTGCTTGCTCTTTCTCTCTTTCTCTCTCTCTCAAAAAAAAAAAAAAAAAAAAGGGAATAAAAAAATAAAAAATCAACACTGATACAAGGCTATTAACTAAAACACAGTCTTTATTCAGATTTCAGTAGCTGTTCCACTAATGTCCTTTTTTCTGTTCTAGGATCCCATCCAGGATACTGCATTGCATTTAGTCCTCATGTTTTCTTAGTCTTTTCCAACTGGAGATGGATCCTCAGTCTTTCCTTGTTTTTCACAGTCTAAACATTTTTGAAGAGTACTGGTAAGGTATTTGGTAAAACATACCTCAATGTTGCGTTGTCTGGCGTTTTCTCATGATTAGACTTGGGTTATGGATTTGCCAGAAGAATGTCATAGAGGTGAAATGCCCCTCTCTTCTAGAAAAAAATGTTGATGGAAGTCTGATTCTTGCCTCTTGTAGACAACCAGATTTTCCTTCATGGGTATTTTCTGTGATTTCAAGTGATATTTCCATGTAAGAATCTTTATATTCATTGTGCCAGGTCCTTAGTGAATTCTCTTTGATGTGATTGTATTTTTAAGCTTTGGAAAATTCTGTTATTACTTCTTTGATATTTCCTCCTTTATCTTTATCCTTACTTAATCTTATTTATAGGAGCATTTATTAGTTGTTTGCTTATACTGTATCTTGAGTTGCTTTCCTCTTTGAGTAAATTCATCTTGAGGATAATTCACTAACAGGAATTATCTCTTACATATTTTTACCCAAAATTTAAGAAGTGAAACAAACAGATTTTTTCTTTCTGATCTCCACACATTCAAAGCTGAAATACAGGAAGGCATAATTTTGGCTTCTTTTTCTTCTCCTTTATATAATTATATTTAAAAAATTCTTTGTCCTATTTTGGCCTCTGAATACTTGAAAGCAATGACTCATAATTTTCAGCATTCTTCATCTCCTTCTGTCCCACAGCTGACAGGGTGGGCATACTGTATGTATGCCTTGGCTTTCTCTCCACGGTCCTAAAGGGATGGGAGCCAAAAGTGTGGTCTTTCTGACACCAGACACTGTAAGCAAAGTGTGGCTGTGTTTTCTCTGGCGAATGGGAAGATGGACTACAGTTGACATTGACAAGATGAGTTTCAGTTACCAGCTGCTCAGCTGGGTCATTTGGGTTCCCGTAAGGTTCCCCGCCACTGGCATGAGGTAATGTTTCCTTTGTCATCAACAACACTTTTCACAACCAAGTTTTAGACTGTTAGATAAAAGCTAATTTTATGATTTTCATTTCCTCATTAAAATAGGTCATATGCAGAAAATGTAAATTGGAGACTGTCTTCCAGATTTTCATGTTGTGGTTTACTCTGGCTTCCCTCGCCCATATTGAGTTACTTCAAAAAACATTTTTTAACTGAAATTCTAGAGTCCCTCTCAAAAATCAGTCCATCAAATGCAAACAACTTGCTAAGCAAATTAAGGATTTTTGGTCTAATATAAATCTTAGTTCTCATAACTACAGCCAACAACAGATTTTTTTTTAGCTAGTTCAAGATAACTGAGAGGCTGTTTACCCAGGTTATACAATGTACCTGTGTGGCCCTTTGTCTCTCAAACGGCCATCTAGCTTTAGCTTTATCAATATTAGTACTTTCATCATAATGGGGGAAAGGTATTAATTCTCCCTCTGGGAGCACTGTTCAAAAAAATTAATAAATGAGAGCATTCAAACAAATGGCTAAAATCATATTTTAGATTATTCATGGATTATAGTAACTGCCTATCAAATAATGACTACAAATGAAGCTGTGCTATATTTATTTTGTGAAATAAATCTGGGTAAATACATGGAAAGAAGATTATTTTGTTAGTTAAAATGATACTCCACAAATGTTCAGAAACTATGGTGATCTCCTAATTTACAGACACTAGCTGCCAAGATAGCATTTATTTCAAAGTGTAACTTATCCCATGACATAAAGATGCAAAACCTCCTAACTGGATATGAAGGGGAAGGCACCTGAATGTCTCAAGGGAGCCTTCCTCTCTGTTTTATACCTCAGAAGCCAGACATGTTGTTTGGCTATTTACTCTCAAACTTGGCCCTACTCCTTATACTCTAGCTGACTGACTAAGATCAACATTTGTGGAGCCTCCGGACTATCAGACACTACTCACTGGATACCGAAGGCTCTGGGAAGTTGAAATTCTTTTGAGACCAAAATAAACATGTAAACACATAACAAGGTTTGTTTATTTGGTCTATGGTGAATCTAGAATGTAAGTTGTTTAAAAGTAAAGTTTGGATGTTTTACTTATTTAAGAAATGTGGGGGATTTCCATGTCCATGAACATGCAGTGTTACACGGTAGGGAAAAACATATGTTTTGAAGTAAGTTAGATCTGTAATTAACCTTAGCTCTTTTATAGATATTGGAAGAACTATGGAAAAGTTGCATAATTTCAAATATCTCTCCCCAAGTATAAATGGGATTATTTGTATGTATTCAAATGTTTGTTAAGGACATTTATTTAAAAATGTCCTTATACCCAATTAAGTGTCTTGTGTTATCTGGCATTTAGAAGTGTTCAGTAATTATAGCTATTGTTTTTTAATCATAATATAAGAATAAAAAAGAATATGTCTCTCTATTCTTGATAAAATAAAACACATACACACGCATATATATCCCAGAATATTAATAAATTCTAAGATTAATTTGAAATAAAATTATCTAATAAAGAAATATGAGTATGAAGTGAAATCACGTTAAATATTCACACTTTGAAAGAACAGGCGTCTGAGAAGCTAGAGCAGAATTCTAATGCCTCGTAAATCATATATAGTGGTAGGCATTAAAGTTCTTAGCCCTTCTTGTCTCCCTTTGTCTGTGACGATATGCTAGGTAAACACTCCCATTTCCCCTTCACATCTTCCTTTCTTCCCTTCATTCTAACAATGACCTGTAACTACAAGAAAAATTACTGTCAGGTAAAAGCCTTTTTAATAGGTGCTGCAATGAAAATTATAATTACTTTAAAGCAGTAAAATTGTAATCCTAACAAGTAATACTCAGAAATGTTCTTCCTAAACATTCCTTTAACTTCTCAGTGATATTTTCTGAAGCTCTGAAAGTTTCCCCTTTTAAAGAACTGACATATAAAATACATCCACTCTCCCACTACAGATAAGAGCCACTTTAATCCCATATTTTATTATTGTGGGGATAGATAAATGGAAAGATAAATGATGTCAAGCACTCAAATGATCCGGCCTATAAAGGTCTAGATATGGGAAGTCATAATTTTCCAGACCTCTCCAACATGTGGCCTATTAACACTCCAGAGAATAAAATGCGAAGACACAACTCTAAGAATTAAGGTTAAAAAAAAAAAAAAAAACATTTCAGTTGAGTGAACACATAGCTATGGCCTCACAGCTGGCTCTCACTACACACTGCTGATACTGGATTTGTCTATGTGACATTTAATATTCAGCTCCTGGAGGGCCGGGAAAGGTACACTGCTAAATTGTGTGGAGCTAACACTTCCATAAAAATAAGAGTTAACATTTTATTTTAAAATTATGTGTGTGCCAGCTGTGCTAATTGCTCTACATAGATCATTTAATTCAATCCATTCAACAGCCTAATGTTTTATGTATTATTATCCCCCTCACTTTACATATGGAACCCAAAGTTTAAAAAGGCTACATTATTTGCACACCCATGTGCATTCATAATGGCATTCACAACAGCTACAATGTGGAAGCCACCCACGTGTCCTTCCATCCATGATGGATGAATGGATAAGCAAAATGTGATACATGCATGCAAGGGAATATTATTCAACCTTAAAAAGTAAGAAAATTCTGATACATATTTCAAGTTGAATGAACTCTGAAGACACTCTGCTAAGTGAAATAAAATAAATACTGTAAGAGTCTAGATAGGTGAGGCACTTAGAGTCATCAAACTCATAAAGACAAGAACAGAATGGTGGTTTCCAGGGGCCCGGGTGAGGGGACCATGGAGCTGTGGTTTAAAATGGATACAGAGTTTCATTTTTGTAAAATGAAGAGTTCTGGAGATGAATGGAGGTGGCGGTTGTACCACAATACGAGTGTACTGAATACCACTGAACTATACACTTAAAAATGACGAATACAGTATCTTTCATGTTACACATATGTTATCAAAATTTTCAGAATTGGGGAAAAAAAGGCTAGATAACCTGAGCATACACGATCAGCACTCAGGCAGTCAAAATGTCATACCCCGCTCAGAATCAAGGCTTTATACTGTCTTTCTATAGATAATGCATTGCCCTGGGCTTAAGAGAGTATTCTCCGAGCATCTGCAAGTAAATCTTTTCCCTTGGAGTCTCCGAAAGAAAACTTGGCTCTCTAGAAAGGCAGAAGAATTTTTTGAAAATACTTTGAATATTGCCTTTTTATTTTGTGATGCTTACTTGAACTGCCTACCAAAGGTTGCCTTTTGATCAGTGAGTTTTTACTACAGACTGTGATACAGAAGATCACCCTGAATTATTTAGGTTTTTAAAACTATGCTTTATACTGGATTATCTAAAACACTATTTTACCTCCATCTAATAAATACTTATTGACTGCCTACTGCGTACCAGGCACAGACATCAATATAAGGTATAAATAATGCTTATGGTCTAATGGGATAACATAGACCATTAAAAAAAGGAACCCAAAAGGACATTCAGCTCACCCTGGAGGGAGAAGGGAAGTGCTCTGGATCTGCTGACAGCAGAAGGACATGTCTTGAAGTATGAGTAGGGGTGAGCCAGATGGATAAGGAAGTTAAAAACATGCCCAGAATGAGGCATATGCATGAGCAAAGGCATGGGCCAGCCTGGCACATTTCTGGAAGTTTCAGGAATGCAGTACGGTGGCATGAAGGCTATGGAAGGGCTAGAAAGGTGGGCAGGTAAAGATACAAGGAGCTATGCTAAAAGGTTAGGCTTTGTAATGGAGAGAGACTGGGTACTTTTAAATGAGAAAGTGCCTTGATAATATTAAAGTCTACAATATATCACCCTGGTGAATGTGTGGACGAATCCGTAAAGAATATTAATACAGCTCTCCTTCGCTTTATTCCTTGATACACTTTGGCTGTGTGTCTGGTCAAAAGAGCCTTATGAGGGGGCGCCTGGGTAGCGCAGTCGTTAAGCGTCTGCCTTTGGCTCAGGGCGTGATCCCGGCGTTATGGGATCGAGCCCCACATCAGGCTCCTCTGCTGTGAGCCTGCTTCTTCCTCTCCCACTCCCCCTGCTTGTGTTCCCTCTCTTGCTGGCTGTCTCTCTCTGTCAAATAAATAAATAAAATCTTAAAAAAAAAAAAAAGAGCCTTATGAAATTAAAGACCAACGAAATGATTTCAACACAGGAAAATTCAACTTAAAAGAAATAATGGAATAAGCCAATGGGAGAGGGAATGCAGCTTGGACATCTTGTGCTCACCTCAGACGGGATAAGGTAGAGGGGGGTGCTCAGATGGCTCTTCAATGAAGCCATCTCTCATGACCTATATCTACACGCCATGAAGTGGAAGGGATCTGCTATCAACTGGACCACCCAGCTGTTTTCACAGTGCCCACCCACATCATTGAACAATTCAGAGAAGATTCCTTTAACATATGCATTCAATGTTTAAGCCTCGCTAACATTTTTTAAGCACCGAACCTTTTTAAAAAGGGCTCTAAAAAATAAGCATGAAACTAAATCTCTCTAATACCTCACGTGACACACATGTATATAACCCAGAAGGTACATCTAGGGAAACGCAAAAGGAATTATGGTCCCCACAAGCCGCAGAACCTTGATATAAGCCTCTGCTATACTCAACACTTCATTCCTCTTCTCCTGTATTTTACTCCTTTGAATATGCAGGTCTGTTCTCCCCATCATCCACATTGGTGTATTGTGGTCTCCTCTGACGGGGGATAGTCCAGAATATTCTGGCATTTCTCATCGAGTGCCTACAACAGCGCTCTGCACACAAGAGCAGGTCTATGAATATTTACTAGTAAAAAGTAGAGCCTTAATCTAATTCAAATGCCTGAGCCAAACTCCCACGATAATGTGAATTTCTCCCTGTAATTTACAGTTTATAGCTAGAAACTGCTGAATGGACCTCATCGTGGTTTGGGGTCAGCAAGGTGGGAGAAGGAAACACTGCACTGAGGACAGAAGGAAGGTGTGGAGGCCAGGAGAAAACCTAGTGTGGTGAACTTTTTATGTAATGTCTGTATTTGTTTTTTGTTGTTGTTTGGGTTTGTTTTCCTTGTTTTTAAAGAGCAGCTGGCTATCTCCTCACATGCAATTAACTTCCAAATCTCTATTTTTTCGGTGTGTACTCTAAAGCTGGTAATTTATTTATTGTCATTCATTCCGTCTTAACAAAAACAACAGTGAAGACAAAGGAAAAATCAATGACGTTTAAAGGTAAATATGGAATTCAGACCTAAAAGATTTTTCCTCTTTTTCCCATCTATTTATCCAGCTTTATTTTTGTAAACTTATGCTTAGGGACACCTTTCAATCAGCTCTCAAAGTTCCCCAATTTGTGGGGCTTTCTGGACACTCATATTTCCCCCAAACATAACCCTCTCAACCTACACATATACACACACACACACACACACACACACACACTCTCTCTCTCTCCTGTCTTTAAATTCCCATGATATTTTATTTATCCTTTTCATATGACTTATGACTCTGACATTTATTAATGATGTGCTATGATTACTGAGTATGTGCTGTGTATCAAGTTCTGTATCACGTACTTTGCAAAACATCATTCAACCTAATTATTTGAAATAATTTAGTTAATTGTCCTTATCTTGTAGGCCTTTTTCTGTATGAGGGCATGAAGATAGAATTTTTATCTGATTTTTCTTTTCCAAACATGATAATGTCTTCATATGCATCCTTTCTGAAGCCAAGCACATAATTAAATATTTGATGTGTGCCTAAGTGAATAAATGAGTAAGTCTTTAAAAGAGCATTTGGTTTTTATTCTTAAACCAAATCTTCTATTGGTTAAGCCTTAAGTTGCAGTATGCAGAAAAATACAACTTCTTTATTAGATACATAAACTGGCAACTATTTTTCCCAGTCTGTTGCTTTTCTTTCATTCAGTATCTTTTAAATAGTTTTAATTTTGATGAATTCCAATTTACTTTTTTGGATCATGCTTTTGGTGTAGTAAGGCATCCGTACCTAACTAATTATCAAAATCACAAAGCGCTCTTCTCTTCGAAGTTTTATGGTTTTTAATTTTACATGTAAGTTCATGATAAATTTTGAGTTAATATTTTATATCCAGCAAGGTAGGGATCGGAGATTATTTTTTTTTTAGGTGTGGATATCCAATTAGTTCAACATCATTTGCTTAAAACACTATCCTTTCTACACTTAACTCTCTGTAAAACATTGTAAAAAATCAGTTGTCCATACGTGTATGGGTCTATTCCTGGAACATCTGTTCTAGTCCCTTGGTCTATTTGTCTATCTTTACACCAAAACATCACCATCACCATTACTATAGTTTTAGAGGAAGTCTTAGAATCAGATTCTGTTAGTTCTCCAACTTGGTTCTTCTTTATCCAAGTTATTCTGACTATTTTAGATTCTTTGCATTTCCATATTTTAGAATGTTTATCAATTTCTATCAAAAAAATAAAGTCTGGAATTCCAATGAGTAAACTCAGTTAGGTTTCTTTTTTAACCTTCATTGTTGTTGTTGTTGTTTGTTTTTGTTTCCCTTTTCTTTCCTGATTTCGTAGACTAGGAACTTTTTTCCAGTAAAAATGTTGAGTAAAAATAGTGAGAGTGGATCCCTATTTTGCTGCTCATGTGAGTAAGACAAGATTCAGCCTTTCACCACTGAGTACGTTCACTGTAGGGCTGCTTTTGGTTTTGATGACACTCATCAGATTAAGTCAATTCTCTTCAAACTTTGCTAAGAGTACTTATCGGGAGTATATTCAGTTTATTAATATGAAAAATTGTATTGGTTAATTTTCAAATATTAAACTGAACTTTAATTCCTAAGATAAATGCTTCTAGTTCATTATGTATTCTGTATTATGTTTTGTATGTCATTAGGTTTGATTTGCTAAAATTTTGTTTAGAACTTTTGCCTCTTTGCTTTTAAAGAAAACTCTTGTTTTCTTTTCTGGCAATATCCTTGGTTATGGTATCATTTTAAGCTGGTCTCATGTTTGGAAGTGTTTCTTCCCTTTAAATTTTCTGAAAAAGTTTGGGCAGAATAATTCTTTAAATATGCGGTAGAGAATACTTACTGAAGCTATCTGAGCTGGAATTTGTCTTTGTGGAAAGATTTTTAACTCTACTATAAAGGACTTTGCTTTGAGGGAATATTGACAACTTATTTTTTCAAGTAATTTGTCCATTTTTTTTTCCAAAGGTGTCAAATTTCTTGTCATTCAGTTGTTCATGACATTCTTTTTTTGTCTTTTGTGGGGTTTTTTGTTTTTGTTTAATCTCTTAATATCTATGTTATCTATAGTGATGCCACCTCTCTCTCTCTTTTTTTTTTTTTTTTTTTTTGGTTTGGTTTTTGATTCAATTTTTTCCAGATCATTCTAGCAAGGTATTTATCAATTGATCTTCTTAAATAGCCAGCTTTAACTTGTATTTTTTTCTATTATTTTTTTTGTTTCCCATTTTATTACTATTTTGATTTTCATTATTTCTATTTACTTTGTGATTAATTTGCATATATTTTTCTAGTTTCTCAAGTTGAAAAGTGGAATTACTCATTTGAGGCCCTTCCTTTTTCTCACAGAGGGGCTGAGTGCTACACATTCTGCCTAGACTACTGTTTTAGTAGCATCCCACTTACTCAGGTATGTTGCATTTATATTTAGTTCAAAATATTTCCTAATTTCCATTTTGGTTTCTCATTTGACACCAAGTTCTTTAGAAGTATGTGATTTACTTTCCAAGTTATTAAGTAATTTCCAGAGATCTTTCTGTTATCTATTCAATTTTATATTCATCTAAAAACATATTTTGTGTATGAATTATATTAAATGTATTACGACTTGTTTACTGTCCAGAATATGATCTACCTTGGGAAATGTTACACGTGAAATTAACAATAATGTGAATTCTGCAGGTTCTGAGAGCAGTATATTAAATATTAAATTATTAAAACGTGATTGTGAAATTGTCTAATTCTCCTCTTAGTTTCATGAGTTTTTACTTAATGAATATTTTTTTATCGTGGTAAAAAATACCACATAAAATTACCATCTTAAACTTCTTTTAAGTATACACTTCAGTAGTGTTAAGTGCATTCACATTGTTGTAAATCAGATCTCCAGCACATTTTCATCTTGCAAACCTGAACTCTATACCCACTAACTAACTCCCTCTCCCTCTATCCCCCAGCCCCTGGTAACAGTCTTTCTACTCTCTGTCTCTAGAATTTGACTATTCTGTGTACCTCATACGAGGTATACATCTTTCTTTTTGTGACTGCCTTATCTCAATTAGTAGAATGTTCTTAAGGTTCATCCATGTTGTAGCATGTGACAGGATTTCCTCTTTTTTAGGAGTGAACAATACTCCACTGCATACGCACCACGTTGTTGTTTACCCACTCACCTGCCAACAGACATGTGGGTGGCTATAAACTTCTGTCTATCGTCAGTAATGCTCCTCTGCGTGTGCGTATATTTCTTCAAGATCTTGCCTGCAATTATTTTGGATCTATGCCTAGAAATGGGTTTGCTCAATCATATTGTAGTTCTGTTTTTAATTTCTTGAGAAATTTGCACTGTTTTCCACAGCAGTTGCATCATTTTATAATTCCATCAAAAGCGCAGAAGGGTTCCAATTTCTCCATATCCTCATCAAAACTTGTTTTTTTTTTCTTGTCATTGTTGCTATTGTGCTCGTTTTTACAGTAGCCATCCTAATGGGTATGAGGTGATATCCCATTGTGGATCTGATCGGCATTTTTCAAATGATGTTGAGCATCTTCTCATAGGCTTGTTGGTTATTTGTATATTTTCTTCGAAGAAATGTCTCTTTAAGTCCTCTGCTCATTTTTTTTTAATCGGGTTATTTCTATTTTTGTTGTTGAGTTATAGGAGTTCTTTATATATCCTGAATATACGTTCTGGTTTATCTCATCATCATATGATTTGCTGCCTTTTCATTCTGTTGATTGTATTCTTAGATGTACAAAGCTTTTTAAATTCAATGTAGTCCCATTTGTCTATTTGTGCTTTTGTTGCCTAAGTTTTCAACTAGCCTCTAGAGTTCTCGCAGAAGTATTCTGATCGATATATCATTGTTAACTCAGTGTTGCAGTTGGGGAAGGAGGGCCTGAAGCTTCCTAGTCACCATCATGCTGATGTCACTCCATACTTAGTGAATTTTGAAGCTCTGTTATTTGGTGCATGAGCATTTGAAATATATCTTTGTGATGAATTCAGCCCTTTTATCATTATGAAATAAATTCCTGTATCCCGGACTATATTCTTTCCACTGAAATCTACTTTTGATATTAACATGCTGCTCCAGATTTATTTTGATTAATATCAGTGTGGTATATTTTCAATTCTTTTATTTTTAATATCTTTTTGTCTTCATATATAAATGACATATGTTATTGGCGGGAGGTAGTTGGCTCCTGCTTACCTTAATCGGAGCATTTAGACCTATACATTTAATGGTATCATTCATATGCTTTTAATTCTTTTATCTGACTCTTTGCTTTTCGTTTCATGTATTTTTGTTACCTTTTACTCTTTTTGCCTTCCTTTAGATTAATTGTAAGTAATTTTTTTATGATTACATGTTATCTCACTTGGTGGTTTAATAGATAAAATATTTTGTCATATGATTTCAGGTGATTACCTTAGGATTTACAATATGTAATGTTAATATAACATAGCCTACTTTCAGGTGATACTATATTACTCTATCCCCACTATAAGAGTTTATAGTAGTATACTTCCTTTTCACCTCTCCAAAACTTCGTGCTAATGCTACCATGTGTTTATCATTTCTAATGTTTTTAATACTTTTGTGGAGATTCAGAGTTTCATCTGGTTTATTTTCCTTTTACCTAGACTTCTTTTTAAATTCATTGTAGTGTAGGCGAAGTAGTGATGAATTCTTTCAGGTTTTGTAAGTCTAAATAAGTCTTTGTTTCACTTTAATTTTTGCAAGACTAATCTTGCTAGATACAGCATTCTAGTAGGGTAGGAGTTTTTCTGTCAGTACATTAAAGAGGTTGCTCCACTTTTTTCTCCCTTGCATTGATCCCATTGATAAATCTGTTGCCATGTTTATTTCAGTTTCTTTTTCTCTCTGGCTTCATTTAAGATTTTTCCTTTTTCACTATTTTTAGCAAATTGATTATTCTGGTATTTTCCTTTGCTCTGGGTTCTTAAACTTCTTGGATCTACAGCTTTATAGTTTTCATTAAATTCTGCAAAATTCTGACCATTACTTCATCAACATTTTTTTCCTCCCATTTTGTCCTCCCCACCTTCCCTTTTTCTTCTCCTTCACAAACTCCAGTTGCACACATAGTAGGCCACCTGAAGTTGTCCCATAGTTCACTGAAATTCTTTTAACTTTATAAGATTAATTTTCATGTCTTTGTTTCATTTGGGATGGCTACTATTGCTATGTCTTCAAATTCACTTTTCTTTTTTGCAATGACTAGTCTAACGTTAACCCTATCAGTGAATTTTTCATATAAGTCATTGTAGTTCTTATCTCCAGGAGTTTGATTTTAGTCTTTTTCACATCTTCCACATTTTTATCTACTTTAACATAGGAATACAGGTGCAATAATTGTTTTAAGGTCCTTGACTACTAGTTCTAACATCCATCATTTTTGGTTTAGTTTCAACTGATAGATTTTATTACGGTTGCATTTAACTGCTTTTCTGCATGCCCAGTAATTTTGCATTAGATGCCAGACACTGTGAATTTTTCTTAGAGTAGATGTTAAACATCTTGTATTCTTATAAGTATTCTTGATCTTTGTTTTCAAATTTAAATTACTTAGGGACACTTTAAAAATATTTTGGTCTTGCCTTTATGATTTGTCAGGGAATTTGAAGAAGTACTCAATCCAGGATAAGTTATTTATGACTACTGAGGCAAGACCTTTCTAAGTACTCTAACCAACATGTAGTAAATTATGACGTTGTCCAGTCTAGCTCATGGCCATAAATTCTACTCTTTTCTCAGTGTGAGTGTCAAACAATGTATATCTAGTCTTTTCAGATGATTCTTTCACCTGCCTTGATAGTTTCCTCACCTACAAGTGCTGATCAATATTCAGTTGAATACCAAGGAGAACTCTCAGAAAATCTGGAGAGTGTTCTCCTTCCGTCCCTTCCTCTCCCTCTTTCCCTCTGTAACACTCCCTCTCTCTATTTCTCATCTCTCTGAAACAGTGTCCTGAAAAGTCTACCTGTCTTGATCTCCTTCTCCTCAACTCAAGGATGACACCAGGTTCTGGCTCAGTTCTTTTTTCATGTGCCATGACCTGGAAACTCTCTTAAGGTTTTAATCTGGGGAAACTGTAGAACTCACATTGCTTATATTTAATCTCTCACGGATCACTGTCCTTTGTACCCTGATGTAAAGTGTTTCACAAAGCATTGTTTTATATATTTTATTATTTCCTTAGATGTTTATCGTGAAAGGGTAAACTTACTCCCCATTAATCCATCTTTAGAAAGCTTTTTCTTATACACATGGAATTTTTTTTCATTCCTGATTAAACAGTCTACTACATAGATAACAGGATGTATAACCATGATATTTTTAAATATTTCACTACTTTCTTGATTAGATAATGAAACTGCACCCCATTTGTATAAAAACATATTTGTAACTTTGAAAGTCTTTCATTTTAAAGATAACACTAAAAGAATAATGGCAGGTATCTTTGAATTTAATTTCATTACCTTGCTAAGGACCCATGGGATTCCATTTGCAAATAAGAAAACTAAAGAATAGCTTTATCTTCTAGCTCCTTAAGGCAAAGAATTGGTATCTTTTGCCAAATAAATAAACATAAATAAGATATTGTTGCCTTTTGTCACTGGTGAGGAAAAAAATTCACCAAATACCTACCTCTGTACAATCTTTCTTTTGTTCTCTAAAATATTCACATCAGCAAAAACATATAAGCAGCTGCTGAAAAAAAAACTATTTTTTTTCTCTTTTAAGGATATTAAATACATTTAATGGTCTGGGAATTTGTAATTGTTGACAAATATGCATCTGTTTATTAATAATTTGGAATTAACTTCAGGAATGCCCATTTTGATTAAAAGACTTAGGTCATAGATTTTGGGATCACATATTTCCAAAGATTCTTTGGAAAATCACCCAATAAAACAATCTCTTCCTGACAGGGATTAGCTTTGGTATTCTGACTTCTTTTTTGGTCTTTTATGATGAATTGGGAGACAAAGGTGGGAAATGGGATTCTTTTCTGTTGATATAAGTTGTTTTAACTGATAATAAAATATAAAGATTTTTTTCTGTGCTTATATTAGAATCAAGCACTGTAAGATTTTTCTCTGAGACCTTAAATACTTTCTACTGCAAGAATTTTACTGCATGCAATTTTGCTGGGAAACTCTTTCAGTGTTGTCTGAAAATACCATGATGTCTGGATCTTGGTTTGTTTGGATGAAAGACAAAAGGAATGATGTAAGAGAAGCTATTGTGAGAAAAGGCCATTATTAACATTTCAATGAAACTGAGTGGGCTGAAAAGGTTCACGTCTATGTTGAAATAGTTAGTGGAGTGACCTTACTGTTTTACACCAGGAAATTTTATATGGTCTTTAAACTTATTAGATACAACTGTTACTGTAATTCCAGTAAATGATTACAAGAGCTAACCAAAAAGGAACAACCCTAGTTATCATTGCTATTGTCTAACTTAGACATCAACAGCATAAATACAGAACAAAAATTCCATGTTCACAAATCACATACATTGAAAAGACTATTATTACGTATCAGCTGAGGACTTGCTCAGGGACAAATGGGTGAGAGTACTAGTGAGATTCCATGAGGCAGAGCCATACAAAAGAATGTAAATGGATAGTATCATGTGTTCCAAGGTGTTTGGATCACCAATTTTATTACAGAGAGAATAAAGTTGAAAGAAGAAAACGAAGATCCAATTTCTCTCTGTCTGCTATAAAGGAGAAAAAGTCTTGACACTTTCTCTCCAACTGAAGAATTTCAAATACACGAGGAGAAAGGGAAACAGCATTCCATGCAACGTTCTTCATTAAAACTTGTCACAGTTTAACATGTTTATTTTTTACGCAACATCCTGCATCAAAATACAATAACACTAAAGAAACACAATGCTCGAGAGACGGCAGTTTAATAAAATTCAACTTTTTTGGTTTGCTTCCAGCCTTACTTACTTTCCTTTTTCATTCTCCTGTTTGAACAACTAAAATGTAGTGATTATTCTTTAATGATTAAGTTTCTGAGTTTCCATTCTGGATTTCAAGATTCACTGTACTGTACAGTAGACTCAAAGCAATATAATTAAATGGCTCTGTTTGCTTTGTTTTGTTTTTGTTAAATATTTTATATGAGTTTGTGTATGTGTGTGGTAGGACATGCACACATGCATGTGTGTGTGTATATGCTGGGTGAGGTAACAATTATCTCTTTTGGCTAAGACAGCACGATATAAAAACAGTTCCAATTAAATGGTTATTTGAGTTCTGGCTAAGTATGGTTCAGTATTCAAGGAAGAAATCAAATTAAATGTGATTTCCTTATGCTCCATAACAATTCTAGAATTTTGGAAAGCACAGGCGTCACAGCCTTGCTGAGACCTTAGCTACTATTCAAAGGTTAACCAAAGTGAACATTTCAAACGTAAAAAGTCGCATCAGGAGGACAAAGGCAGGAGGAAAGATGGCAGAACTATCGTTTCACATACTTTCACAGAATTTTTTTTTAAAGATTTATTTATTTATTTGAGAGACAAAGAGCACATGAGTGTGTGAGCATGGCGGGGGGATGGGGGGCAGAGGGAGAGCGAGAGGGGAAAAAATCCTAAACAGACTCTGCTCTGAGCATGGAGCCTGATGCAGAGCTCAATCTCATGACCCCGAGATTGTGACCTAAGCCGAAACCAAGAGTCCAGCGCTCTACCAACTGTACCACCCAGTCACCCCAACATAGAATTATTTTTGAGCCAGGTAATTTCATGTCAGCCAAATACTAATTAGGTAGCATAACAGAATTGGATTATGATATATCTTATCCTAAAGAAATGCAGAATGTTTTTCAGGACTTTGAACTGGGGATTGCAAGGGGAAGGAAGCGCTTAGTGAGAACAGAAGTTGTCAGCCTGCTTTCTCTGCAGCCCTCTCAGTGCTGGCTGTTTTTCTCACAGGGGTGCAGTCCTGAGCCCAGAGATGAGATGCATAATCCCCTCGCTTCTCACCCCCACTTCCAGACAACTTCCCCTCCCTACAAGTCTAGCTTGGAATAACATGCCTGACTCTTCCTTAGAGTCCTTGTTGTTGTCCATTTACCAAGTCCCAGGTCCCTCTCCCTCTTGCCTTTACACTAGGGATTTTAGTGCTTGTGTAGATGATCCTTCCAATAACTGCACTCTCAATTTTGGGGAATCCTCTCATCCAGTGAACTTGTCCTCGTGCAACTTACCATTCCTCCCGCAGCCCTTTCTAGCTCTGATCTTGCCCAAGAAGCATCCTTCTCTTCAACTACCACCTTCTAGAACCCTGGGTCCCACAATCCTTTGACTTTAAAGAAACCTATTACTCATTAATTTTACTATATTTTTACTCTCTTCCACCACCCCACACTCCTCCTTCTCTTCAGAATAATTTCTATGGCCAATAGACATAATCAGTGCCTTCTATGTGTTCTCAACATCTATTCTCCCCTCTCGCTATTGCAGGTAATTGTAAACCACATTCTGGTCTGGTTTTTAACCAGTTTCTTTCTCTTCCATTCCACTAGTCATACAACCATTTGTGGAACTAACCATGACGGGAGAAACACAAACATCGTGCTGACGGGTCCCATTTTCAGTTCACTATCACTACCCCTCAATGGGCTCTCATGCTGCCTGGCAACCAGAATCACACCATATCTCCCTAGTGTGAGATAAGACTCCCCTTCTCTCTCAAGTGTCCCTTTCATACCTTTCCTATTCTCCTCAAACTTCCAGCACCTTCTCTCCCATTCTCGCTCTGCAATGGTTTTCTTGATTCTTACTTCAGTTAGAAAAGAGAAGCACAAAGATCGGTAGGAGAAGAAAGGGAAGAAGAAGGGGGGTAAACAGAAGGGGGAATGAAGCATGAGAGACTATGGACTCTGGGAAACAAACTGAGGGCTTCAGAGGGGAGGGGGGTGGGGGAATGGGATAGGCTGGTGATGGGTAGTAAGGAGGGCACGTATTGCATGGTGCACTGGGTGTGATACGCAACTAATGAATCATGGAACTTTACATCAAAAACTAAGGATGTACTGTATGGTGACTAACATAATATAATAAAAAATAAAAAAAGAAAAGAAAAAAAAAAAAAAGAAAAGAGAAGCAGTCAGAGGGTACTTCCACAGGTCCCACAACCCAGTGACTGTGAGCCTGTACACTCTGCCTTCCCTCCTTCTACTGTGGCAGCCCAGCCATGCTCCTCTCAGAGGCTCACTCTGGAGCACACACTAGACTCTGTCTTCTTCGACACTCAAAGGCACGGCTCAAGTCATTGTCTTCTTTCTCCTCTACGTCAAACACAGTTTCCTTCACTAATAAATCATTCCCATCAGAGTACAAACATGCTATTACTTCTTGCATCATAAAAAAAAAAAAAAAAAACACCTTATCCTGTTTCTCATGGTCTCACCCTCTAAACAGCAGACTGTCTCAAAAGTGTTGTTTATACTGGATTTTCTAGTTTTCTCTTAATTTCATTCTAAACAAATTTACCTCCATTCTGTGATCACATGCACTCAATGACCTCTACACTACTACAACCTAAGATCAATATCCATATCTCATTTATCTGTGCTGCCAGAACTGGACACAGATGAGTGTTTTTATGAAAGAGGAATGGTCTGCAAGTAGAGATGAGGAACAGGAACACCTTTACTACTACTTCTTTCTCTCTCCTTCACATTCTTTAGTTGGGTCCCACCTGGTTCTCCTCCCGCCTTTACTAACTCATCTTCTTAGTTACCTTTCCCCTTTATATCTTTACATTATATCCTTATAATGTGGAGACACTAAAGACTCCATCTTTAGAGTCTTTTCTATATGCACTCACGTTCATGCTAACTCCATTTAGTCTTATAGCTGCTAATGCTTTCATATTGATATTCTGAAATTTCTGTCTCCAGCCCTGACTTGTCCTTAGAATTCCAGACTCACATGTCTAACCACATATCAGCATTCCATTTACTCAAAGATTCATTCTCAGGGCTAGTTAGTTCCTCAGTTCAATGCTCAGATGGTCAGATTTCACTTCTCCTTTGACCTCTGTACTCTGACATCTCTGTGTGTATCTTGGACATCATGGTAGTAAGAAGATTTGATCAGATCTGTGCAGTGATCTCAGGAGCATCACTGGGTTCTGCTCAAGAGTAAGTGGACTATTCAGCCCCAGACAAGTAAACTATAGCATGTGCTTGGAAAAATGGATTAAGAACAGGGGGGTAAGTGTGCCAGTATCCCTTGATACAAATATTTTTTTTTCCCCCTTCCTGAGTGGTGTTTTATCTCTGCTATTTTAAAAACAGATTTGGATGGTTGTACTACTGTTTTAAAATTCTCTTGAGGCAATGCAGCCCTTATTATCTGCACACGATGTTCTACCTTACTATGCTTCAGCAAACTCCCTGATTATTTTTTTTTAAAGACTGATTGATTGATTTCAGAGAGAGAAAGAGCACAACGGGAAGGGGCAGAGGGAGAGAGAGTCTTAAGCAGACTCCACACTGAGCACAGAGCTCGATGGAGGGCTTGATCGCAGGACCCCAAGATTACAACTTCAGCAGAAACCAAGAGTCAGATGCCTAACCGACTGCACCACCCAGGTAGCCTACCAAACTCACTGATTTAAAATAGCCTCAACTTTATAGTTAGCCATAAGAGGTCTGTAGAGCCCCATTCAGGGGGGACAGTGTAGGGAAGGGAGAGGGAAGATGACCAGAGCAGGTGAGTTCCCCACAGACCTCACTGCAATCCACTCAGCCTAGAATGCCTACCCCACAGGTTTTCAACTTTTTGGTATCTTCAGTGCACTGTCCTTATTTTGTTTTTGGGGTCCCCACCCCTGTCAAATGCTCACTTCTCACATAAATCTCTCCCTGGTGTATGCCCATAGCTTCTTTTTCTCTTGTCCCTCTGGTGGGCAAGCTGGCCAAACACCAGCTTGGCTAGATGGGAGCAGGTAAATATGGCTACAGAAAAATCTCTGACCATTCTGACAGATCACACTTAAGATCTCTTGTCAGAAAAATAAAAGCATGCCCTTGGCTGTGCTGAAAAACCCTACCTTGAATTCCACTCACTAAAGAGCTACTTCCTGACTTTCTCTCTTCTCGCATCACCAACAACTTTTCTTCTTTCTCACATTCAGCTGATGACTTGGCCTCTTATTTCACTGAGGAAGTACTGGCACTCAGAATAGATTCAGGTTATTACCCCTTTGCCAAATTCACCAACCTACTTGTGTCTGAACCATATACGCATACTCTACCTTTGCTCCTAAAATAGCAGGTGAACTGCCTGTATTCAATGCCCCTGGAGAAGCGGATCGCAAACCTCTTGTGCCTGATCAAGACCTTTGCATTTGAAGTTTGCTTTCATTCTCCTAGTTCATCAAGTATTCCTTCTATTTGATATTTTATATACTAATTTTTATATATTGTTCAATCTTTCATCATAAAAACAGTAACAAACAAACCTTCTCCAGACACAAACCATCTCCCATTGCACCATTTACCACCACTTTCCAAGAGCTGTCTATATCTCTTGTTCTACTTCTTTCTGTTGTTTATACATCAGAGTGGTAACACCTGCCAATGCCTCCACTTGGAACACATTTCCCTTAGAACAACACACAGCTCATCCCATCACTACTTCATCCAATTCTCTGGTCAAATGCTATTTCTTTAGAGAAGTACTTTGGTCATCTTCTTAATAAGCCATGTCCATTTCCCAATGAACTCTTCATTAATCTTGTTGAATTTTTCTTTTTACCACTCATCCCCTCCTAAAATCAATCTCTCTCTTTCTCTCTCTTTCACACACACACACATATGTACACCCACACACACAACCCTTGTATGTTGTTTTTTCTATCTCTCCAGTAGAATACAATCATCCTGAAGGCTGGTGACTTGGATTACCATGTTCAGGACTAGTTTCTCAGAAGAGTGCCTGTCATAAGTTCAGCCCACAGTATATTTGATAAGTGAGTTAATGAACAAAAACACTTATATTTATTTATTTATTTATTGTTGGGATGCTACCAACAAATTTCATTTGTAACAGGGTGTTGACAGCCCCAAAAGTTTGAAAATTTCTGTACCAAATGATAAACTACCCTTTCTACTCTTTTTCTATTAATATCTTTTGGTCTTGGCTACACTGAATTCCAGGTTTTTAGCTATAATTCCATCAGAGAACTTGGTCAAATACATAATCAAATTCATTACATTACAAAGGAAGTTTAAAAAAAAGCTGAGTGTCCCTAGCGTATCGATACTGCAGGCTCAATAATCTACACTTGGAAGAATTCTAAAGAGTGAAGAGCTCTTCAGTTATTTGAGAGGACATTAACTATTTTCAATGAGTCATTATCCAAAGTCATGTTCTATGTCCTCCATTGCAGATGAAGTCTACTGGAGAGAGTCCTGGAGACCACTATTCAAATTCAGGCTTCTGTTCTGGCATGTGAATTTGGGCACGTCTATTTTAGAAACTTCTGTAAAATGGAATAGTAGGCAGCACAGTGGACAGACTGCAGAGTGAGCCTCACGTTTACGCTCTGTCTCATCCCTTCCCCTTGAATGCAACTGGGACCTTTGACTTGCCCCTCACTGATAGAACATGGCAAAAATCATGGAATGTCATTCCCGTGATTTGGTTTTACGCTACACTGCATAAGACTTCCATCTTAGTAGATAGAAGGGAGGTGAATTTCGTTGGCTTGATGAAGCTTGGTTGGGAACAGCCAGGTTGGGAACACTCACATGGCAAGAAACTGTGGACTTCCTCTAGGACCTGAGGGCGGCCTCCAGCCAACAAGCAGCAAAAGTCTGGGGTCCTCAGTCCTACAGCTTCAAGCAAAAAATTCTGCAACAACCTGCATCAGAGCCGAGGCAGATTCTTTTCTAATCAAGCCTCCAGATAAGAACACAGCCTAGCTAAGTCATGCCTGCACTCCTGATTTATGGAAACTATGAGATAATTAATGTAATATGTTTTAAGCCATTAAGTTGTAATTTTTTATGCAACAATAGAAAACTAATACACCATTTAGTAAGCCAATGAATGTAAAGTAAAGGCCACCCTACTTAGAATTATTAATAATAGATAAGATAAAAGGAATGAAGAATAACTTAGACCTCCACTAAGATACCTGTCATGTTCTAAGAAGGTCAGTGGAGAAAGAGCTCCCTTTGCACCCACTGAGGCTACCAGGTAGAAATGGTTGAGGGGTCCCAGGGTGGAATCTAAACTTCATTACTTACATCACCAGTGCAATAATATGAAAGGAAATAAGAAGCCCCTGCTTTATTTCTAGTTACCACTTAAGTAACTATGCTCTACCAGGTTAAAAGACATCAGGAAATTTTTCTTTTCTCTTCTTTTTTTTTTTTTTTTTTTGCCTTCCCTGATTCCCAAAATAGTATTTTTTAGGATACTATTTTTGGAATAGTATGCCCACTGCAGCATTTTTAAGCACTTCTTACAATTATAATAAATTATTTGCATATTTTTATGTGGAATGACAGTTTTCCTTTGAGATGGGGACAGGAACATCTTCTGCTTTTTTTAATAACTGCTTAAACTTAGTGATTTCTCAATAAATGTCTGCAGAACTAAAAAAAGACAAGTTGAACTCTCTCGAATGCTCACAGGGTAATTCAATAACCCCATTTCCAACTCTCTGCTCAATCCTCTATAGAGCCTATGGAGAAATTTTGCAAAGCATCCTCTCTATTTCTGGCCCATGACAGTGTGCTCAGCACATTTGTTGGTGTGCAGGATGGCAGAGATTCACTTAGAAATGAAGATGATCCTGCAGATAATATACAAAGGAGAACTTGAAGCTGTGTTTGTGCTCACGTCCCAGAGCCCCTCGGGCACCGGTTATTCCTCAGAAAGCTTTAGACAAAACGCTACAGACTTATTCAGAACCTCTTGTTTGATAAGGGCTGCTGGAAACTCTACATAATAAGAGCAGTCTATACATAGATTTTTTTTTAAGCCACTGTTCCCTTCTACCAGCACGACAGATATTATCTTTGATGTCTGTGGGTTATACTTATTTTTGTGTTACAGGAAGTCTAAATATAATCCTAGAAATCAGGGGGAGAGATTAAGAGTTTATTTTATTCTTCTTAAGAAAAATGTCCAAATTCGTAAGACAGCATTTGTTGTTTTGGACCTTGCTCACTAAAATACCCTGGAAGACTTGTCAACACACCCTAGTTTTGTTGTGTTATGTTGTGTTGTGTTTTTGTCCTTCCACCCTTATCCCTTGTCCCTTCTGATGCAGAAATACCTGTCGGTGGGTAGGGGAATATATTTTCCTTTATTACTAACAGCTATAACCAAGGAATGATTTGTAAAATTGGATAATTAGCCTCTTTCATTTTGGGGAGATTAACGAAATACCATCCCAGAAATGGGGGTTGGGGGATGAGCCCTACTTTGCTTGAACCAATGAGACCCACTGGTGAGGAAACATAGGCAGGATAAACTATTGAAGGCATCGGCTTTCATGGATATTGAACTTTACCAGGACATTAAATCAAAGTCTTCCCATTTTTCAGTTTATTAATAGATTCTACTTAACATCCCTGAGAAAAACAGTACTAAATCATCTATGCTTTTCTTCAGAGGACCCAATGATTATCTCCAAGGGAAGACTTCTGAACCTTGGCGTTACCATGGAAATATTAAGCTGAGGCTCAGAATCAGTTCACTTTTCCAAACCATCCAAATGTTCCTGTTTTAAAATGTCATCACTAGTAAATCTACTTTGTTTGGTATTAAAATGTGTGTAGCAGTAATCCAGGGAAGTAGTAAGCCTTTTATTAGCCTCTAGGATAGCAACCCTTAAAGTACATATATATAATAAATATATAGAATGTTTATACATTTTGTCCTAACAAAAATGTCTATACAAAGATTTTCATAAATTTTTGTGATAAATTTCTATTCTACCACATTAAGAGCTCAAAATGATTTTTTTTGGAAAGCTGACAGGAGCTTAACAAAATATGTAAAATATATGTATATATAATATAAATCATATATAATGTTATATATATTATATATATATGTATATATGTATATATGTATATATGTATATATGCAGATCAGAAAATGGAGGCAATAGAGAGAGGTCAATAATTAGCCCAAGGACATACATATATATATGTATACACACATATATACACATTTAATGATTTTCCCAAGCTCATTTACTCTGAAGACAAAATGGGTCAATATACATTTGAAGTACAATGAAGATATACATTTTTACTTTTATTACTTCCCATGTCTGCTTTTCTCTGCATTTTTATGATGCCTAATTAGAAACACAAAAAAAGAAAGAAAGAAAAATGGTTTTAGCCCCCATCTTCAACAGCTTATAAACCTCTTCAACAATGTTAAACTCCCAGAGGAATGAGGATCATTTTATCTTACGAAGGATATAATAGCTATATTCCCCAGAGCTGTTGGGAATAATTTTATAGAACATCATAATATAAAAAAATATTTTTAATGTATTCAAAATATGGCACAGGAAGAAGTACAGCCATATGTACAATTCACAAAAATAAATCACATCATTCCTGGCTGTTAATTAAGTCTGTTTAAAAGCTTTTCTCTCATACTTAATGCATCCTTCAGAATAAAAAGAAAATAATCTCATTGACCAAAAGGTGTTAATATGCAGTTAAAAGAAAGATAAAATTTTTGAATCACTATATATCTAAATTAATTATTGATGGGGCAAGGTCTGTTTTCAGTTTGACAGAAATAGCCAATTATAATTTTGTACTTAAAATGCTGTTTCTTTGAAATATACAGACTTCAAAATTCATCCAAAGCAACCTTATTTCTCAAAAGCGAATCTACCTTGGAAAACATGTCTTCCCTTTGTTACCTCACCAGTGGATTAAATCCTCTATAAAACAGTCTGTGGTGGGTGAAAGGAAAATAATTCCATTTGATTGATTTTGAAACATATTTAAGGACTTGATGAAGACATGTTCTCTAGAAAACCCAGAAACCATAACTCACTGTGATTTTTCTTAAGCTCCTGTCAACTTCCCAAGAAACCTTATTTTGAGCTCTTAATGTGGTCAAATAGAAACTTATCGCTAAAATTTATGAAAATCGCTGTACATAGGCATTTTTATTAGGACAAAGGGAAAAACTTCTCACATATTGACAGCTTATCAAGGATCCTAAGGAAAGCTTTGGTTTCTCTCCTCAGCTGGTGGCCCCGCTTCCCACCTGCTGGGAAATCTCTGCCATGTGCAATCTGGAGAGCCTGAGAGCCTGTCTCTGCTCAGCTCAGTGAGTCCAAAGGGGGGAGGCAAGAAATAACCTGTGATGCGGACATGGGCTGATGAAGCCGCTACCAGCTCCTCCCGTCCAGCTGATTTGGCCGGAGGGCGTCAGAGGGTTACAGATCCCAATATCAAAAACGCTCAGACCAACCTGGCTATTTCCTCAGAGGAAAGCTCACAGGGCTGTTTTTGTTTTCCAGATTTTTCATTTTGCACAATTTTAGAATTCCATATTAATATTTTAGCTTGTAAAAAGAAGAGTTAGAGAAGCATCCAATTGAAAGGAGGACAAAAGGAGAGAGTTTGGGGTTTTTGTTTTGTTTCATTTTACTGTTTTAAGATGACAGTGTCTGAATATTAGGCTTATTAGTAGCGTTGTTCTAGTAGCTTACATATTTTTACTAATTTATCCCTGCAACTATCTGACAGATCAGAAAATGGAGGCAATAGAGAGAGGTCAATAATTAGCCCAAGGACATATCTAAATAGCACAGCATTTAAACCCAGCATTCCAGGCTTGGAGACAATGTTTTCCACAAATCCATTATACTTTACTCCAATGGTGAAATAAACCAATTGGATATTTTTTTAAAAATTTCTTTGAGTAAGTCTGATATTATTCAGGTCCAACTTCAAACTAGTTCCATACCCCATTTTAAGATATAGTAATTGGGTATTAAGAAATTACGTAGGCTTTCTCTAAATTTATTTATTTACTTATTCATTCAATGAGTGTTAAAAATGATGGATCAGATCCTCTGCTAAATCTGGGGCTATTTTCTGCAACAAGACAAGTCTGATTCCTGCTCTGAACTCCGTGCTCACATTCTAAGGGGAGAATGAGAACCAGCTGTCATACATGAGATGAACATAGCAAAAGGGGAATCACAGACTGGTGTAATGCCAGGAAGCATGTGTGGGGGGGGTCTGGGGGGCAGGCACTGAGGAACAGTGGAAAGGCCAGCAGCAGTGAATGGGGATCATGCTGAGATTGGAAGGTAGAAAGAAGTTAACTAGTCAATGTTGTGGAGAGTGGCTGTATCCCAGGACTTAAAGACCTGACTGAATGAACAGGACAAGAAAAAGGAATCCAACCTGAGGTTGGCAAGAGGCAGGGATGGGTTATGCAGGGCCCTGCAGCTGAGCTGAGGATCAGGGATTTCGTCAAGTGGGCAATGGGGAGCCATTCAAGACTTAAGACCTAGGGAGGGTCACTCACTAATTAGAGGTTTTAGAAGATGCCTCTGGTTCCGGTTGTAGATGAGAAGAGCAAATGTGCATACCTGCGGGGAGACTATGACAACTGATCAAGTTCAAGATGGTGGGGGCTCATCCTTGAGGGAGAAGGATTAAAGAGACGCTCAGTTTGTAGAGTGAACAGGGCTGAGTGACTAGCAGGTGGAAAAGCAGTGGGATGAGGTGGTAAAGGGAAAGAGAGAAGCCACTGATAGTTCCTTTGTTAATGGCATTAACATATTACTCTGTTCCCTCCTAGATTAAGTCTCAAAAAATGATACAGCCCAGAGTACTTATAAAACTACTTCTTTGACTTCTGCAAATATTTCTAAAATTAAATATTTTCTAACATTCAATGGGATCTATGCTTATTTTCCCATTTCTGTAAGTAAAGGCCTAGTGGAGTAAAAGTGACGCTTTAAATTCTTGTTGGAATACCACCATAACACACACACACACACAATTAAAATAGCTTTACATTTTTTTACATTCCTATATTTACGTTTATATTAAACTTTATAGGGACGAGTCAGAGCCCCCCACGTGGTTGTACCAATTGCACTGTATAACCATGCCTTGCCAGGAAAACTGTCCTGGAAAAGGCATGCTTGTTTAGTTTCCTGGTTGTTTAAATTAACTGTAAAAGAGGATATGGTTCTTCAATACTATTGAATAATATTGGTCAGACTTCTCTTGGGTGTTGCTCAACTTCCATAATAACATTTCCTAAACAAACGAGTTAGCTCTATCCTAAATAATGGTGAATACCATGAAAATGCCAGTCCACCCGTCATACAGACAAACCATTCAAGACTGGAGAAATAGTAAATGATCCTTTCAGTGCATGGAGACCAAGCTATCGATGCAAAGGTAAGAATGGCCAACCTAAGTGGAGCACCTTCTAAATGCCAGGCGTCGAACTAAGAATTTCTCACACACTAACTCATTTAATGCTCCCAAAACTGTAGACAGTAATATTCACATCTCCACTTTGTGGGTGAGAAGTGAAGATACAGAAAGTACTCATCCTGCCCAAGGTCAAAAGGGGGGAAGCTATAGGAGATGGGATTCAAAGCAGCCAGCCTGCACTGACGGCACAGGCTACCAGAAAAACACAGAGCTTCTCCATTATACTTTACTCCAATGGTGAAATAAACCAATTGGATATTTTTTTTTTATTTCTTTGAGTAAGTCTGGCATTATTCAGGTCCAACTTCAAACTAGTTCCATACGCCATTTTAAAATATAGTAATTGGGTATTAAGAAATTACCTAGGCTTTCTCTAAATTTATTTATTTACTTGTTCATTTAATGAGCATCAAAAATGATGGATCAGATCCTCTGCTAAATCTGGGGCTATTTTCTGCAACAAGACAAGTCCGATTCCTGCTCCGTGCGGAGTCTCACCTCTGCCCAGACCTGGAAAGCTGAAGTTCCAAATGTGTATCTGAATAAGCACACCTTCCAATAATCCCATTTAAGGCACACAGACCGTGTCTTTTCTCTGGGAAGTTCACATCATAAAGAAGATCATCTAAAACAGAGTAGCGGCAATGACTGGAACCAAGTCTACGCCATTGAGCAGATCACCTTCTTATCATGCAGAAAAATATCAGGGCAGACAAATGGAGCACAAAGGAAATGAGACCATCAGCAAAGAAGATAAAGAAGCTTGTACAAAGCACCTTTTTATAAATGGATGGCTGTCAGTTAAAAATCAATTTCCCGTGGACAAGACCAAGAGCAAGCAAGAGGAAAATAAACATGTTTAAATTCTTGGAGAGTCCATAATTTAAATACAGACTCCTCTGTTGAGTGGTAGTGTGTATTGAATCAGTTCCACGGTGGCGATAACAAACGTCACGCCGCATTTCAGGAGGCACGAGAGAGGAAGCAGGGGTAAGAGGAACGAATGCATGATTGATGCTGAATATTTGGGGTTGCCTAGAGCAAAGGAGGTGGGGGCTGCACAAAACCAGATCTTTGAAGATTTAATGGATTCCTCATTCTCTGTCAGTTGGGCCTTTCAGATTTGTGAAGAGTGAGCTCTGTTTTTCCTTACACGTAGGTTTTTGAGCTATGGCTTTTAGGTTTAAAAAAAAAAATCAGGTCGAATTTAAGTGAATGAACAATAAAAGTTTAGGGTTAGAGATACTGTTTTATTCAGCAGCAAGGTGAGAATCTGCAGTGAATTCAAATCTTAAAAACGGATGTTTTTATAATGACACGAGCGGTATCACTGTGACATGTTCTTAGAAGGAAAATATTTGAAATTGTTGACATTTGCATGATAAATTGGAATGTGTGGAATAGGCAAGGGAGAAAAATTAAGGCCTAACACAATGGTGAAATTAAAGGTTACTTACTAATACTGAAGGCAAAATTCTGGTTGAACTGGAAGGGGGGAAAAGGGCTGCTAATTATTTTTTCTATAGATGGAATGTAAAACCAAGTGTAAAAAGTTCATGAATGAGACCGAAGGATTGGCATTGCAGCAAATTCAGTGATTTTTGAAATGCATGCTTCTACAAAGAACACACTATTATTCCGTCTAGACTTCATGGCACAGTAGAATAAACAAAGACTGACAGCATCAATATATTTCATAAATCTATTACTGGAATTTACATTATTTCTGACTATTAATATATTCTGGACTACCCTAGGTAAAGCACTGTGTATATTTTATAAGATAAAATCTATTGGTAATGCCATTTGTTAGCAGACAAAGAAATAGTAATGGCATTTATTTCTGAATATATTCATCTTCTTAAGTAAACCTAGGAAATCTGAACTTGGACCCATAGATAATTCATTAGCTTCAGTCCATAGGTTTGTTTTCTTAGAGTCTTCTCATACATATAATATTCTAGCACGGTTTTTGTAAGATTGCTTCAAGGGATTTTTTTTTCCCCCTGAAAGGGTATATCTCATATAAAATAAACTATGATGGGTAACTTGTAAAGCTATCGATTGACATGGAGCTGAAATAAATTCTTTCTAAAAAATTTTCTTCTAGAGATATACACATTTTTGTAATGAAACCACTAGCAACAGATGGAGGTCCACCAACAGGCCTCACTTTTTGAGTCTAACATTTCCTAGAGCTGTGGATACAGAGAAGACAACTAAAAATATAATTTTGGAGAACAATTAGTCACTCTCAGGAAATCTATAAATACCATGGGAAAGCAATATGGTATAAACATTCTGCCCCACAGACAAGATGAGCCATATTACATCATGTCATGATTTGCGATTTTGTGTGATGTAGACATGCTTCACCATTTTTTTTTAATTTTTACTTTTAGAAATCGCCAAAAAGGAAATAGTCCCCTTGGCTGAAAGGTCCATGGAGAACATAGGAATGCCCCCTATCCCTCCTGCCCCTGCACTGGCACCCTCTCCAGAAGGTTCCTTCACTGTTCTCACTTGAAGATGAGAGCTTTTGCCTGCTCAATCTGATGCAGTTCTTCTACAAATACACATTCCTATGAAAACAAATTTAAAAAAATGGAGCTGGAGAATCTGAGCACATAGAGTGTGCTTGTTTTACAAAAAGAAGAACTGGCTTGATTTCTCAGAGATGTGGGGATACTGACTGGCACTTAAGTCCACAGATGCAGTAAAATCACATACATATCTATGTATAAGTGTGGCCGGTTCTGAACCAGTTACCTACTAGTTCAGAACCTGGTGTTGCTCTAGGTTCTTACATATAGAAACTGTACTAAAAAAAATTAGTGAATAATAATTAGTAACATGCTGTGACATAGGCTATTGCCAATATTTCTTTATAGAACAGCAATTCCATAGAGCTCTATCAGTTATTTAGAGGTGTGGTAGGTAAAATAATACAATATGGTTATCTTTTTCAATTTGTGCTTATATATGTTGTTTCTTTTATTGATCATTAGGGATTAATCTCTAGGATATTCTCTCCAAACTCCATGCATGACTTAATAAATGTTTATACTTCTGGGTTCAAAACTATCCTGATTTTCTTACTGAAAACCAGAGCTCAAAATTCATAGTGATTATGTACAACAAGACAGAAACATAAAAAGAAAACTATTATTAAATTATAAACCAAGGGACTTTTGGTATCGATTTCAGACTCATAAATTAAAACAGCAGTCACAAATTATAGCCTAATGACATAATCCAGCCCAGTGCCTGTTTATATAAATAAAGTTTTATTGGAACACAGCCACACTCATTTCTTCCCATTGTGTCTATAGCAGATCTTGTGCTACACAAAGTTGAACAGTTGCAACACAGACTTTAGCCCACAGAGCATAAAATATTTACTGCCAAGCCCTTTTCAGAAAATGTTTGCTGACCCCTGGTTTAACATAAGGGTAACATTTGATAATGTGAAACCCACCCCTGACTAGGAAAGTCCTGGAATACTTCTGTATCAGTCAGGATGGACTAGGTTATACTGAAGTGACAAAGAAACCCAAATGACCGTGGTTAAAATAGCTCATCTGTTGTTCCTATTAATGGCCATCATTGGAGGCCAGGGGCTCTGCTCCACACAGTCTTCAATCTCCCTGGACAGCTCAGATAGCAGGTGTGGTTGGAACAGCTATCTGGAACTCTGCCAGTAACCCTGGCACAGGAAACAGGAAACAGGGTCTCAAAAACACACACTGGTCCTTTAAGCTTGTGATGGAAAATGACATAAGTCACTCACACATTCTAGATCAGAGTAAGTCCTATGGTCTGGGGGCACCTGAATTCAACAATGTAACAAAGGGAAGTCCTGCAAGGAGAAGTGGATACTGAATCACAGTCCCATCAACAACCACAACTTCCCAGAGGATGTTATGTCTACATTAAGTAACCAGTTAGGCAAGAAGGGATGCAGGCACTTCAGTTCCAGAGCTCATGTGTTACAGTGTGGTGGAGAGAGCAGAAAGGGAAGTAGCAAGAGAGAACACCGGACAGGTAGGCAGGGTGGACCCTGGAGGGCCTTGATACAACACCAAGGAACTTCACCTGCACTCTGGAAGCCACAGGAAACAAAGAGTAAATTTTTTTTGCTTTTACACAAGAGGCCTATTTGGAGATAGTGAATAGCAATAAAACGCCTTGTAAAACTTTATAAAAATACGCATGACTTGGTCTGTACCCATCTGAGAATGTTAATTTTTAAAAAGCTCTTACAGTGAGACCGATAGGAACCCTCGATTGAAAATGATTACTGAAAAGGATGAGTCCAACACTGACTGGGATCATCAGTGGGTTTTTTTTTTTTTTTTTGGTTTTTTGGTTTTTTGGGTTTTTTTCCCCAGATGTAAGGGGAGTCTAGGATCTTCGTTCTAGACGCCCCATGCTTTAGTCCTGTTATTCTTCAACAGAACTTTCATTTGAAGAGACCAGTCTCCTCAGTTAATAATTCACTAATGTCTCCTCAGGTACGAATTCATCTATTTGAATTCTTCACATTCAGTTCTAATTTTTATTTCTAATAAGAAACCAGAGCGGATGAAAAATAAATCAGTAAACACATGATAGATCTTAAAAAGTAGGAACATGCTTAAAATATCCTTCCGTTTACTCGCAAGTGATCCAAGTCCTGTTTTGTTGTTGTTGTTGTTGTTGTTGTTGTTTTGGGTTTTGTTTTGGTTTTTAACCTGAAATTCATCTCAAACCTTACCTGTTTTTTGGTGAAATCTTACCTGTTGTGGACTCGGTGGGCTTGGAGAGTCAACATTGTGGATCCGCTTCTGCTTGGCGCCTGGTGCCCCATCTTCTTGACAGCCCGGGTCAGGCTCCTAGCTCTCCCGGCTGCAGCCGTGTCTACAAGACACCCCAGTGTTCGGAACGCCGGCGGGGAGGCCCGCGGGCCAGAGGCTGGGGCCCGGGCCTGGTGGCGTCGAGTCTTCCAGAAGGCCAACAGGGCACACCTGGAGCCCGCGGGGGTGCTGCTCAGTGGCTCCAGGTGTGGCGGGGGGCGGTACGTGCAGGACCCGAAGGAGGCGCACAGAGAGGAAGGGCTCGGAGGTGCTGAGCTGCAGCTGCAGAAGCGCAAAACCAGGCGTGCGGCGCTGCGGCCCACACACTCTTCAAGGAGCCCGATCTGGATCTCGCGGGAACTAGGGAGGTGCACGCACGGGCTGCCAGGGAGTCCTAGGAGGACCAGCACCTGCTGCCCTGGGTCCGCAGCCCCTCCTCCCAGGCTCATCTGTTAGGAGCCTGGCCCCTGCCCCATGTCATGCAAACCCCAGTCCTCGTGGACGCGTCACTCTCACCCACAGGGTCTGGCCAGGTGCGAGAGAAAGGACGCTGTCGCAAAGGCTGTGCAAGGGCGGGAGCGTTCAGGCCAGACGGGCAGGGAACTGCGCATGCGCGGGCCGCCCACCTGCAGTCTTGTGGAAGGGCGAAGACCCAGGCACCCAGTTGGTGCACAATCCAGGTGCCAGGGTCCAAGGCCAGCCACAAGAACGCACCCTCCCACTGCACAGCCTTGAGGCCGGTTGTTCCTCTTGTCAGCTTGGAGCTGTCTAGAATTCATCCCAGGAGATCATCGCTGCCTGTTTCTCCAGCCTTACCCTGAAGAACCGAGTCAGCAATGGAGGGATACAGGCTCTCTGCTACATCTGTGGGTGGGTGGTGGGTCCATCAGTAATCCCATTGCCTTGTCAGTGTTTTACCTCAAATGGGCAGGAGAATACATTCTGGTCAAAGAACCATATACGTAAGACTATTTGTATGCTTCTAAGAAAATGTCCTGGCTCTCAAGAACCAGAGGAAGAGAGATGATAATTAGATAGATGGATAGATAGATTTCTTTTTATTCATTTCTATTATTTACTTCTTCCTATTTTTTCTTCCAATTATTTCCTCCTTTCTTTTATTTTATTCGTTTTTGCTAAATTCAGTGCTATCCAATAGACTCACTAGAAAGATGGAGATTTTCTCTATCTGTGCTGTCCAATATGATGGCTAACGGCCATATGTGGCTCTTGAGCCTTGAAATGTGGCTAGTGCCCCTGAAGAATTGGACTTGGAATTTTATTTGATTTTGAGTAAATGTAAATAGCCACATACGTCTACAGGTTACCGCATTGAAGAGCACAGTCCTAGATGGTGTCCTGCCTGAATATAAGACCACATATGGCAAACCTGTGAAATAAGACAATACTGATGATAAAAAAAAAAAAAAAGGAACAAGAGAGAAAAATCCACACCTCTCAATGAACGAGCCCCAGTGGCTACCCTAATTTGGATTCTTTATTAGGTATTTATATAGTTCTTTGTCATTTGGGTTTGGATACCTATTGCATAATTTAAAATATCCTAACTAATACAAATTACCCCTTAATTTTATACTAGCCTATACTCGCCACCCTTGCTCTGGCTAAAGTGTAAGCAATTCCATTAGAAGAGTCATGCCTTATTCTTCCTTTGTATGTTGCACCATGCTTGCAATACAGAGCTCCTACACTGTATGTATTCATTGAAAAGCACCCAGAGCAGGATCCAACCCGTTTTTGGCATTTTCAGCAGTGGTCTCTAAGGGGCAAATTGCCTTCTGAAAGTAGCTAGTATGTCCAGTAACCATAGGGAAATACAAAGTTCTCCCCAGTATTTCTCTCAACTGCTCTCCTGTGATACATAAATGTGATCATCATTGGATGGTCTTTCCACCATTTAAAGTAGTGATTTCTTGCATTATTTTGACCTGCTTTTCTCCTAAATAAAAATTTACACAGAAATTCACTGCAAAAGAGAGCAGATGAATGTACAGTGGTTGGTAAAGGCGGTGGTCAGAGGCTCCAAGCCCTCCCTTTCTCTGGCCTGACCAACCCCTTTCTGCAGACCTGGAGGTACTTCCTAGCTGAGTCTTCTATGCATCGAGCTCACTTTGAAAAACTCAGATCTATGTGTAAATTTCTACCTTGCTAAAATGTAAAACTATAAATAAGGATAATTAAGTTCTGTAAGCCACTAAGTCTTTATGATCTAGCCATGTTTTTAAAATATGTAAAAAAAAAAAAAAACAGAATTAACAATGTATGTTCGACATTTAAAAGAGTAATGCCCTTCCTTGCTTTGCTTTTCATGCTAGAAGAATTGACACAAGACCACTGTGAAAATATCGCATATGAGCTGGAATTGTAAAACTCCGTATTCCTAAGACACATATTTGTCTCATTTTCACTTGTCCCCTTTCAAATACTTTTTAAAACTGTTGGCATAAAAATAATGTATATGTATAATGTATAAAATATGGAAAGGCAAACAATTTTTCACCTATAATTTTACTGCTAACAAGAGTAACACTGTTAAAATTTCTATTTTTTCCAATCTTATTCTATACCTATATTTTTGCAGCTGTAATCATAGTAAATATGCAATATTCTTTCTCCACATGTAATTAGGAACAGTTTCTCTGCATTATATTAGCTAAGAAGACATATTTCAATTATATATATTTATAGCTAGCTAGATCTAAGACATGCATTTCCATACATACATATGTGTGTGAGTGTGTCTATTTTAATGGTTATTTCTCTGGGAAAATAACATAAATTGGGGGGAAGGAAAAATAGAAGAAAACAGAAAAGACTTTTTAAAAATAATTGCAATTCTGTTATCTTATCAACAATAAATGGATTGAATGTTGAAATATATTTAAGTAGATTAATTTATGGCTACCATACTGAAGAGCATCATTCTGGATACGGGATCGCAGTCATGCCCACAAGCCTGCAGAAGACAGCACTGCACTGGTAAAAAGGAGCAGTGGAGAAAACCCACGTCCTCGGTGTATCGTCGTAGCTCTAAGTAAACCAGTCCTAATGGCTACCCTAACTCTAACTATAGATTCCCTGTCAGGTATTTATAAAGTTCTATATTATTAGAAAAAAGTAATTAAACATATAAATAAATAAATGAATAAATAAACCAAGTTCTGTATTCTTTATATTAGGATTTCAGTTGCATGAACCTGAAAGCAGCCTAAATAGCACAAATTTCCCCTTAATTGTATCAGGTGTCCGACCCTTACCAAGATATATGGTCCTATCCTTATCAGCACTACACACTGGGGGAAAAAATCTGCAATAGTGAACTCACAAAAATCAAGGAAAACTAAGTTGTGTGCTTGCTGCCCGTGGGACACCATAAATCTCTTTTCCTTACTATCTCAATCCTCACAGCAATCCAAGAGTTGGTATTCCCACTATCCCTAATTGGCAAATGAGGAAAGGAGAACACGGGACCTGATGGGGTATGGCTTCCAATACAATCAGACTCAAAGCCCAGCATTTTTTGCATTTTCCACCAATGGGATGCAGTAAAACAGGATTTCAGTCTTTGCTCATAGGTGTCCTCCTTAGAAAAGCCTTCTTCTTGCGTCTGAATTAGAATTGCAATTACTGCCACTCACAAGGTCCTGCCTTGTACGTCTCCCTGAGTCCTTTCTCTCTTCTGTACCCCACAATATCTAACAAAGAATATGTATTTGTTTTATACAATTTCCATCATCTTCTACAAGAATAGGGGCTTCGTGAAAGCAGAGATTTGTTGCTTGCTTGTTTCTTGCTATATTCCCAATGCCGGCCCATAGATGAGGACATTCAAAACAAGTGTTTAAGGAATGAATGAATGTTCCACTTTGCTTTTCTTTGACTAAAAGTGCTATTAAGCTTTTAAAATAATGATCTATCAATTCTTTTTTTCTTTCTCCTCTGAGTCATGTATTGAATCCTCTGACTCCTGTTCTGGTAGTTGAGTTTTGGCGTGTTCAAACTGAGCAGAGGGATTCAGAGTCCCTTTTGCTGGTCTGTAGAAAGTTGGTGTGGGGCTCACTCCTGGTCTCCCCATACTCAAGACAGCTGGAGTTCACCTGTGAAGCCTCTGAGGGTGGGGCCAGCCTACACAGGCCCAGGAAGGTCAGAGCATTAGACAATTATTTATTTTGAGCCTCTCAATTGGCATTCTATGCTTTAACCAATATTTTTTGTTTACCTATTTGCATTTGCTCTCTATAATAAAAAAAGTAACCTTTCATTACCTTTGTTGAAAACACTTCTGTCCGTTCTAGCATTTATCGTATAACTTGCCTCATGGTTTTCTTTCTTAGAATTCTTTTTTCTTATAAACTCTGGATTTTCTCTAATGAATTATTAAATCCTTACAACTCATTCCTAACTTAAACTTCTTGTCAAAATATGCACATTTTTGGGGCGCCTGGGTGGCACAGCAGTTAAGCGTCTGCCTTTGGCTCAGGGCGTGGTCCCGGCGTTATGGGATCGAGCCCCGCATCAGGCTCCTCCGCTATGAGCCTGCTTCTTCCTCTCCCACTCCCCCTGCTTGTGTTCCCTCTCTCGCTGGCTGTCTCTATCTCTGTCGAATAAATAAATAAAATCTTTAAAAAAAAATGCACATTTTTTTCTTCACAGTTTGTCCTGGACTGAAATTTTAATATTCTCTAGTAAGAAGTGTATTCTTAGATTTTTGAGTTAATAATAATTTTTTTTAAAGACATGAGTTAGCTATCTAGATTCTCCAATATTAATGGAAACTTACTCTCTCTGTCTTTAGCAATTGTTCAACTTTTTCATGTCTAAGGGATTTCCATTTCAGGGTTTAAAAAAATCTATGAACGAAAGAGTCACCTTAAATATCGTTTTATTTCTGCTAATGCATGCCAGCATTACGTCTGATGTTGAGGACAGAGCAGTAATTGAGACCGAAAAGTTCCTGGCCCATAAGTCTTTTCCTTCCAGACACTACATACTTATTTTGCATGCATATTACATATGAAAATGTGTGCCAGGCACTGCCGGAAGGGCACTGAGACACACACGTTGCAGGAAGAGTCAGGCTCTGTCTTCTCAGGAGCAGGTCTTAATCCCTGCTCTGTTACTTGCACACCTGTGTGGCCTTGGGGAATTTCCTTAACTTTCCACATGTGCCATGTCTCAAACTTATGTTCAAAATTAAACTCTTCCCCTGCCTCCCCATAATGATCTTGCCTCAAAGTTTCCCCTATTGGTAAATGAGATCTCAATTCTTCCAGATGCTCAGGCCAAAAACCTTGACGTCATTCTTGACACCTAGCTTCGTCTTATACAACTCATTCAATCTATTAAAAAGATAGACCATCAGCTCTGTCTTCAAGATAGCTCCAGAATCTAATACTTAGGAAAATCACCACAGCTACTATGTGATAAAAGGCAACATCCTTTCTCACCTGTACAACTGCTATAATTTCCCGGCTTAACCTTTCTGTTTCTACCTTCTTCCCCTATGGTTTAATGTCCGCAGGGTGCCATTTACTTTTTTTTTTTTTTAATAGACTTTATTTTTGAGAGCAGCTTTAGGTTCACAACAAAATTAAGTGGAAAATACAGAGATTACCCATAAACCTCCCACCACCTGACACACCACAGCCCCCACTGTCAATATGCCCACCAGAGGGGTCCATTTGTTGTAATCGATGAACCTACATTGATCCATCATCATCATCCAAAGTCCACAGTTTATATTTGGGCTCACTCTTGGTGGTGTACCTGCTATGGGTTCCAACAAATGGACAATGACATGCATCCACCACTGTCATATCACACAGACCCAGCTGTCTTTCAAAGTGGGGCTCATTCTCCATTCTGCTCAAGACTCTTCAATGGCTTACCATCTCCCCCAAAATGGAACTCCGGTTCTTCCATGAACTTATAGTTCTCTGTGATGGGGCTCCTTGTCTCCTCTGGTTTCTCCTCTGTCTTTGCTACCGCCTCTTGCTTGCTCTCTCCAGATGCTCCTGGATGTTTGCTCTCATCCTTCCCTTGGCCACACTGCTCTTCCTCCAGAGCTCAGCTTGTCCCTCTTGCAACCCCTTGCTTTCACTCAAGCACCACCTTGGCAGAAGGACAGGCATCGCAGCCAACCCAGTTCTGCTAGAACCCTCTTCAACTCCAAGCCCTTATTCTGCTTCCTTCTTTCTTGCACTTATCTTCTCCAAATATTTTATGTATTTTTTTGTCTGTGTATTTGTTGTCTTTATGTTCCAACACAATGTAAGTGATGAGATTAAGGACTTTATTCTTTTTGTTCACCATCACACTGAATAAACTGACTTTTCAGTGCCTCAGTTTTTCCATCTGTAAAGTGGATATAACAATAGAAGCCACAATATAGGATGTCTACAATGATGAAATAATGTCACAAAGCAGGTACAGTTATGCCTGGTACACCATGCTTACTACATGTTAGTTGTTCTTATTCTTGTCATTTTGAAGATGATGTAAAGAGCTCATGGTCCTTTCCCCAGGCTCGTTTCCCTCTTTTTAAATTTCAGTCTCTCTGGACTCTTTCAAACTAGTGTCTGGACCTTATGAACCTCTGCCATTCTATGTATATTAATAGCTCTACCGGGCCTTAAATCCTTAGCAGCTGGCATTTTAAAATACATTAATATAGTGTTTTAAATGACAATATTCTTCCAATACGGAAATTGAATGTGGTTTAAAATAGTCTTATAATAATATAGCAACAAAAATCAGAATAATACCCACTTTATATCGAGAAACTACTGTGTGCCAGAACCTTTTTAATGTGTTTTCTCTAACACTTAAAATAATCTTGCGAGGCTGGGATTCTTTCACCAAGTTTTGAGATCAGGATACTGGATGTCAGAGCGCTGAAGAACACATTGCCTCCTTAGACCACAGACCCAGCAAGATGTGAGCTTGGGATCTAGACTCAGGATGTCCTGGTTTTCCAGCCTTGCTCTTCTCACTATGGCATGAAGCTGGACCACAGATGAGGAGGCTTTGCGGGACTATAACTCAGCATAAGTTAACTTCTACAACAGCCATGGACGTGAGGTGCAGACATGATGGCACTCCCCAATAGTGCAGGCCCAGCCATGAGCGGGGAGTCCTGAAGGACCTCGAGCAGACCACACTGCAGAGTCTCTCAGAAAGCTTCCCTGGAAGGCTGAGTTACTTCTTGAAGAGACTTCAAAAAAATTGTACTATTTCACAACTTTCACAAAACCATGGTAAGGGTGAATGAACAGCTGGTACTTTGTGTATGGAAAAGTAGAGACCATGTACTCCAGGTAAACTGATACATCCTGTAATATAATATATACAATAATTTCACATGGCATCGTTAGAATCTCACCGACTGGTTTTAAAATACCTGATTGATTAGTTGCATTCAGCTTCTTTGCTTATTGTTTTTAACTGTGTGTGTGTGTGTGTGTGTGTGTGTGTGTGTTTATGTTTGGTTCTTCCTCTCTCTGACTTTGTACTAGGTTTTTGCAAAGATTAATATTCACATTGGTTTTTTTTTCCTTGAAGTGTATATTATATTGGTGATATTTTAAGAAGTACCATTCACAGGGAGATTTTTCTTGATTAAACAGTATGGTGGTGGTGAGGAATTCACTTATTTTTGCTTATAAAATGAATTCAATGCAGTCCATAATTTGTCTATATTCAAAGTCAGTTTTTCTCCCTTATACTAAGAGAATTCCATCCTTTTTTTATTTTGATAGCTTCTTTAAATGTTGACATGTTTAAGGAAACCAGATTCTTTAACAAAGCAAGAAAAAAATAGTCATGACTAAAGTTTTAAGCATTTTAAGTGATAGACTCTCCTTCGCTTTTTAACCACATAAAAAACTAAAGGTGATGTTTTAGTCTGAAGACTTATTAAAAGCACAAATGACCACCAAAATGAGTTACTGAAAGAACAAATGAAAAGTTAGTGATACCCCCCACACACAAAATCCCTAATTATACCACAAAACCAGTTAGCAAACTATTTAATCCTTAATGTAGAAAAAAACCTTCTGGAAGGTAGACACACTTTAGTATTTGTTGCCAGCTACAAATCTCAGTTTAGAATGGTCTTCAATTTTACTTGTTTCTTGTCATCCCCAAATGATGGTGAATTTGACATTGTCAAAAACCAAACTTTGCACACTAAATAAAACAAAGCAGAAGGATGAGTTTGTTGTAATGGTTTCAATCCATAAACCAAGAAACGCAGGGCTACAGGAACGATGCGTTTTAAGTTGCTCACAGACTAAGGGATTCTTATGGGATAAATAAGGAGGTGATTTGGTTTTTTCAGCTGATTGGTTTCCTAATGATCTTCTTTCTTATTTTAGATCAGATTAGCTGTCAGATGAAGAAGGAAGTCCAGTAATGGCATGAACAGACTTGACATTTGGGAATTGGCTGATGTCCTCTGCTAATTTCTGAGAAGAGTTGTAACTTCCTTGGAGGTTGGGTTAGGTTTCCTTCATCACCTGCATTCGCCGTCTCCATTTTGTCCTTGACATATATGACTCCATTTCAGTTGTGGTCTACAAAAGACATAGGTAAGAAATAAACATTGACAAAGCAAGGGCCACACATGGGGCATTTGTAAATGTCACCTTACATAAACATCACCAACATGTAAAGCAAGCCATTTTCTACCCTTTTTACAGGTGAAGAAATTGAGTTCTGAGTAAATTGCCAAAGTCACAGAGATAGGGATGCTGCATATACTAAACAGGGAGTATAAGGGAAAAACCCCTTAAGCTATGGGACTTTAAGGGATGGCTTTTTGGCCCCCTGGCATGATCACTGAGGATATATAGTGTACACACAATGAAATAAGATCAAACAGTACAGAAATATACGAAGTACAATGCCAACCCATCGTTTCCAAATCCCCTTTGCAGAATTTACTACTGTCATGATCTAATGTACAATTTTCTAAATTTTTCAATGTTTAGACAACAGGAGGTACACCATGACTGGGCCAAGGTTTGCCTACACATGTGTTTTGCTTGGCTAACACTCTATTTTTAAAGCCTTTAAATGAAATGAAAACATTAAGCACATACACAAGAGCATACATTAGCACCTGAATCTAGTCTACGTTGTCCTGAGAAACCTAGACATCTAAGTGGGGTGCTGGTTCCTGCAGGGGATGCTATGCCTCAGTCCACACAGCCCCCTCCCCTCTCACGCGCCCACAGTCACCTGCCCTAGGTCACACCTGGCCCGATGTTACCTTGTTGGCTCCTGGGAGCACCTCGAGTTTGCAACCCAGATATTTATTCATTAAATATCTTTTCCACTTACTATTCTATTGGGACTACCTTTCCATATCTTTCCTTCATTTCTTAAATACCTGTCCACTAGTCCATTGTTTGGATACAATACCCTTTATTCAACCCTCTTACCACAGATGAAGAGTTAGCCTGTTTCTGATTTTTGCTATTGAAATGCTTTAATGACTGTCCTTATACATATATTTTGCAACATGTGTTTATGTTGCAATAAGATCTAGTCGTGGAGGTAGAAATTACAGGGTACAGAGGTATGCATGTTTTGTCTTTTGATGAGTTGGCCAAATTGTCGTCCAAAGTTTGCATTGAATATATTACATGTAAAAGCACGTATTCCCCAGTGCCCACAAATGGGTCAAGTCACATATGGGTAGACACTCAATTTGGAACCATTTTGGGGAAAGTGTGCATTTTAGAACAATGAAAGAAATAAAGTATTATAAACTTTATTTTAAAATTGCTTTGGGGGTGCCTGGGTGGCTCAGTCAGTTAAGTGTCTGCCTTTGGCTCAGGTCATGATCCCAGGGTCCTGGGATCAAGTCCTGCATCTGGCTCCTTGCTCAGCGGGGCACCTGCTTCTCCCTCCACCTCTCCCCACCAGTTGTTCCCTCTCTCTCTCTCTCTGTCTCTCTTAAATAAATAAATAAAATCTTTAAAAAAATTGTTTTTAATAATATTACTTTCAAAACACTTATGTCCACCCTGAACTTTATTCAAGGTGCCACTGTGGAGATGGTGCAATCACTCTTCATCGTAGAGCTACACAGTACTGAAGAAGCCACAGGAAACTGCTCTGCTCTGCTTACATACTCTTTGGTAAATGCAATAAAGAACTCAGGAGAAGCATGCATTGCTGTAGGAAATTGTACTGAGTGTGGCTTTTTAATTGTTCCTAGCTTTGACCTATTGTTTGAATAATTTTAAGGAAAAAAATTCCCTCCTGAGAAGGAAATATAATAAACACCACTTAGGAAATACAGAGATATAAATATAATTATGAGAAGAATGTGCTATTTCTGCCAAATTACTGGTGGAAATCTAAAAAGGAAATTAAGGCTTTTTAAAACCCAGCAAAAACGTTCACTTTACACAGAATAAATCCTGCTTAAACCTTACCTGAAGTGAGATTTGTGAAAGATTGACTTGACATCCATCTCCTAAGACAAGAACGAGAGAGCCTGAGCACAGAAGTATTTATGACTTTGCTCTTTCTAGAATGTGATCATCGATCTAAGTATTTTTCTGTGACAACAAAGATCATGTCTGTTCTTTTATACATTTCCTCCTTAACAAGTAATTTTAAACTGTGTACAAATATATATGTGTGTGTGTATACACACATATACATAAACTATAAACCATATGAGGAAGACATCTTCCTCAAGCAGAATATAGAAACTGGCCCTTACCTCCATTAGGGTTTAAATAGATTTCACTCTTCATTTTCAGAAAATAAATTCCTTGTCCAAATGATCAACTCTACAGAAAACAAGATTCAATCTTTATCCTATAAGAACACCTCCATGACAAGGATTTTAAGGTAGAAGTGTAGAAATTCTCTACCCCGAAATAGAATAGATTTTTCCATATTTTTCGAATCACTTTTCTTACCTTTATATGTCCCATTTTTAAATTTTCACTTCTCGTTTCTCTCTGAGTAGTTAATGATAGTAAGTGACTTTTATATGCTTTGGTAGAGATTCAATGAAAAAGATCAATATATTACTTATGCTTATCTTTGAACTGCCAAGAGAACATTTCACCGTTTTCCCTTGCCCCCATATCCTTTACAAAATGAGCCAGATCTGAGGAAATATGGGAATAAATACACCACTTTACAAATGAGAACAAGTGTTATGCTTATCCAAGTGGGCTATAGATCACATTTTGCTTAAAAGATCCTAAATTTAAAATTCTCCCAAAAGATTGAAGCAATAGAACATTAACTCATTCAACAAATACTTGCTCAGGATTTGCTATGGACTAAGCTTCGAATAGGGTGTTCCAAAGGATATTAGAAAGTATCAGATAGTATCTTCTTAAAATCTGAACGAGAAAATACACATACATAACTATGTGGAAAGCCCCAAATTATTGACCCAAACTGAACAAAAGAAAGGGACCATTGACAAGCATGAAGCTCTCCACTTTGGTTAAAAACAATCCGTTTCATATGCTCACATTTAGAAAGAACTGAGAACTGGCTACAGACGGTAGCAGCTGCTAAAATCCCGAACACGAGCCTCCCTTGAAAGTATCTATCATCATCCCAACTGAGACTCAAGATGTAAAAGTGCAACAGGATTTTTACAATGAGTGAGAAACACTGGCCAGAATCCAGTGAGGAGGAAATGTCTGTGTACCCAGCACACAGAGCTGCTCAACAAATTGTGGGGAAATGAATCAACAAATGAACTGCCTTCAAACATGGCTGCAAAAACTACCTGAGGAATAAAGCCAGGCTGTTCCTTATTTTCATTTTTCTAGGGCGGAAATAAACACTGCAAAGAAGAACTGAAAAGAAAGAAGTTTTCTCAATCTGTGGTCTGGTTTTGTAAATAAAGTTTTATTAGAACACAGTCACACCCAATTACGGACCTTTCTCTAGGGCTTCCCTTAAAGCCTAACTTATGTACTGTCCAGCCTTTTAGATATTCCCCACCACCAGCAGGGCTCCAGTAGGGCCCGCGGCAACCTTGTTACGATAGTGCTGATGACTTCATAAAATGAAAGGGTGCAGAATGACACAGGGAAAAGGAGAGACATCGCAGTGCCTTCATGCCGAAGTTTCTTCATTCTGTTGCAGCATGCATTGAGCTTATTTTCTTGCTTTCCTACGGAGGAGGACTTTCAAAAAATATGTGTTTCTGTGACCAACCACATTTAGAAAAGACTATACACAATAACCTCTTCCTGAAGATTCCTAATAAGCTATACGTACCTACTTACTCTTATTCTGAGGTGACCTATGGGCAAGGAGCCAGGTTTGCTTTGTTGAACCCATTACTTGTCAATCATACTTGAGGAAGGAACTCCTGTTCTCAGAGCACTCTTTAAACTCACCAGAGCCAGCATATGCATTCCCTTAGAGAATATTGCTGCTTTTCTCTATGGAAAAGAATTGGCGGAAGTGTTCCAAGTAGCGTGGACACACACGGTACAAGATGATCACCATGACAAGAACATTACGTGCCAGACGTGAATGTCTAGAACCGTAACAAAGCACGTGACAAACCGTAAATAAACTTGCTGATTAGAACTTTGTCTATAGTAGGATGGTGTTTTTCCAAGCTGCCCATGGACCTTCAGCATCAGAATTACCTGGGATATTTGTAAAAAGTGCTAACTTCATGGACCCATCCAACAATACATCAGAATATTTGTGGTGGTGACGTGGATCTTGATTTTAACATTCCCCAGATAATTTTCATGTGCCTTGTTATTAAAGAACCAAGGTCTCTGGAAGATCAACAGAGATCTCTGGGAGAGAACCCCAGGGCCCATTGTCTTTCCCCAGAACTTTGGTAAAACTGTATATCATCCAAACACGAAGCCCTACTGCCTTGGGATAACATCAGCGAAGTGGTGTAAGCAGATTAATGCTCTGGGAAAACCACAAAACAAAGATTTGCACCCATCATAGCAATCTCTCTACCAAATTTTAGGAAATCAAGAACATTTGCAAGGAAGTGTCAGCTTCATTTCTCATGTTTTCCATAAAGCTTTTCTTGGATCCTTCCAAGATGTCCTTGTCCCTTGAACTTGATTGTAATTTAGTTTCTTTCCCATTACTTCATAAATATTTATATTATATTGAATATCATAATATTCTATTATTTTATATTTGATGATTCTTATCTCCCCATTGCATATGCTTAAAAATATGCTTGTACATTGTGGTACGCAGTGGGGATAATTAAATCTGTTTAAATAAATACACGTGGCATGTTTGATTAACTGGTATTGTCAAGTAGGTTGTAACATATGCATCAACCTTGTCAGTAGCCTTGTTCATGGTCAGCTTTGTGAAACTGACAGGCAGAAAAAGACTCCTGACCATGTCCCAGCTATTTCCCCTCCTCCCTCTTGATTATAAACACTGGTTTCATCAACTTTACAGATCATCTTCACGGGGAAGAACAGTTCCAACGTCATATAATACTGGGAAGTGGTGGCTATGCTATGAAACTGAGAAAACAGAGTTTTGAGTCTGCTTGTTTCACTAATCAGATAGGCTCAGGCAGGAATTTCCCTGCAGTCCTGAGGTACAAGTTAATAGCTTGAGTAACAACAACAACAAAACTGTTGTTCACAGAAGGAATGTTTTCCTGAGTGGAGAACATGGTAAAAATCGTGTATCCCCAAAGTCGTAGACACAACCAGGCATCATGAGCCTTAATTACGCGAAGAAGTGTTGCAAAGAATTCTCTTAAGGTGCTGATACAATGCACACATGTCCTGCGGGAAAGATGTGTATGATCTGCGACGAGGAGACGGGGTTTCAGATAGCTGTGTGGCAGAACTGTAAAGAATGGAGGGAATGTGTACATTTAGAAAGAAAACAGAATATCATAAAAACTTGAAGGCACAATTCAGTGGTGCTGGGGAGATGGTCAACAGAAGATCAGACAGAGTTCAAGAGCAAGACCAAGAGGAAACCCAGAATATACTGCTTCGACATTAGTTTTTCAGGCAAAGAAATGAGGGGATCCACATTCAAAGGGTCCAGTAAAAAAGCCCAGGACGTCTCTGAGGAAGATCTGGGGCCACCCCTGGGGGCAGCAGTTGTCATGATCGCCAACTTCGGTGGGCTGGTGCCCAGGTGGGTGCCAGCCCACTTCTGGCAAGAACCTCTGTGGTCTTCAGAAACTTTTCCTGGGTTTGAAGGTAACTTTGATTAATGAGTGAGAGGTAAAGGCAGACGATCTCTTTAAGGCTTAGAACAGTCGATCACAAAATGTAAATCCAACAGGTCTATAATTTCATAAGAACAGGAGCCTGTCCCATGGCCATAGTAGGCACACAGTAATTACATTTGCAAGAGAATATAATTTTCCACCAAACTTTCTCATAGGAGCAAAAATTAGTTATGCCTTTGAATATCTTCTGCGCTAAATTCAGCATCGGTGGCCCGAGGGGATGCAAGGTACCATTGCTAAAAAGGAAAAGCTAAAGGAAGATCCAAGGGTTTTTTCGATTATCTGTACCTCTTTCTATATCAATACCTATATCCATACTAGATCTAGATATTTTGTATAAGTGTATATTGGAGATAGTTTAATATCAGTAGCCATCTGTCTATGGCTTCCACATAATATTCCTTTGTGTATTTTTCCCAACTTCTGTTGGATTGTGGCCACAGAAAGTGTTGTACAGGAGAGCTATCTGGCCGGGCAGCCTACAGTTTGGAAAATAATCAAATGTCTTTGCAGTTGATTGTTCATATTCCTGGGATGGAGGAGGTCTGTGCCCTGTTTTAGTGACCACAAAAGAAGGAATGTATTCTATCAGCGAAAGGACTGACCCTTTCAGAGTGAGGCCTCCAAGTATTAGATTGTGTGTGTTTGTCTGTTGTTCTGTTGTTGGCTTGCTTCTGGTCATTTGCTTCTCCTGCCCTCTCTGTGAGCTCTTCCAAGGTCAGCAGCTTCCAAGAGCCCTCCTCTCGTGACTTCCCCAGTCCACGCAGATGAGTGACGTTTCAGAGTTATTCCCAAGGAAGCTCTGGTTGCTGATCAAGAGTAATAACCCTGCTCCTCTCATGGTACATTTACTGAGAATTTGAGAGCAACCACATGTATCATGAAGAGTAATGAGCTCTAATTTAGAGGGAATTGAATAGGCAAAATGCTGTATTTGCCTGAAATGCTATCCTACAGAAACCTTGCTTTGTGGTTCGACTTTACTGCCCTAAGACCCAATCACCCTCTAGGTTGATTCTAAGTTACTGTGCTCCCTACCTAGGACAGCGAATATGCCCTTCTCTAAAATTAAATTGCATTAAATTTAGTTTTCATTTCCTTTCATTTTCTTTTTAAGAATTTATACCAACTTCTTTGAAGGATTTATTTATTTGAGAGAGAGAGAGCATAAGCAGGGGTGGAGGGCAGAGGGAGAGGGAGAGAGAGAATCTCAAGCAGACTTCCCACCCAATGCAGGACTGGATCTCATGACCCTGAGATCATGACTTGAGCTGAAAGCAAGAGTCTGACGCTGAACCGACTGAGCCACCCTAGTGTCTCTCTACCAATTTTTAAGATACTAACTTTCAAATTGTATTTGAAAAGGAGAAAACAAATGAAACCTTTTATAAAACTATGCTATGCATGCCACTTTAAAGAGGAACCTTTCCCTTCCACCTCCACCTTACCGACTTCTGTGGCCCTATGCACCTTTGTAGAACCATACGATGTCTGAACAATGCAGTTGTGCTGTCATCATTTGCAGGTGAGAGGATTCAGTGGGACTGAAACTAGCGTTAACATTGTCTCCAGTCCAAGTCCCAGTTAGAGAGTGAAAGTTAAGGTTTACTCAGAACTTTCCTATTTACCTTCCTATGGGCAAGAAATAGCCTTTCATCAAAACATAATTCTAATTTTTTAAGTATTTATTTGAGGACTACACATCTGTGGCTGACACTAACCCACTGAGAGAAACTAGTTTAATCATGTTCACCAGATAATCATTTTATTATATTTATGTTTTGTTACAATTTTTATCATAAATTCCAACTCATCATTCTTTTCTTCGCAGAAAAATCTGTTGCACTTGGAAAAAATCCATCTTCTGAGTGAGAATATTCTATCTGCCAAATGGTGATGGTTGGCATTTGAAGAAAAAGTAAACAGAAAGTGAAATAGTGAGATAATTATTTTTATGAAAAGTACTATCGGTAACAATATACCAAAGTTTGTTCTTCAATTACTTTGGACTATAAATAGGCAACCAAAAGAGGATGACGGGAAAGATGATTCCAGATTTCTATTTGAGTTACACTAGTTCCAAAATGTAAAATTATTTCATATTCTCCCAGATATTAGTGCAATTAGCCAAACAGCAGATGCCCTTCTTACGGATGCTTGCTGATGTACTGAATGAGAAAGGCACAGTAATTGGCTTGATCCAGATGTCCATGTGAAGTCACTAAGATTCAGAAATAGTAAAATTTCTGAAGAAATATGAAAGGGATACTAAATCAAAAACAGGGTTTTTTAAAAAAAAATCCTGGGAAACAAATTCAAGCAAAGAATAGTGCTTTAAAAATGTGTGATTTTAAAAATACACATTCAATAATTTCAGATGAAATGGGTTTAACACTAATGTTGCAACTGTACTTTGTTTATAAGATACTTTATTAGTCTAAGATCATAACACTATTTCTTTAGAGCTGCTGATTCCCTGGGCACAGTCAGATTGAAAATGATAATAAATATGTTAACTCTGTAACTCCAATCTTCCAGAAATCTAACTATCATTCATTTCCAGTCCATGAGATGTGTCACAAAAATTCCTATGCAGTTTCTTGTTCTATCAAGGCTCTAAAATCATCTCTAGCTAGTCCCAAGAAATCTAAATATACAAGCCTGACATTCTTGTCACATAGGGCCAACCCTTTGTCAATCAGGACTAGTGTTTGGAACAAAAGAAATGAACTTGGTTAACAGAAACAGAAAAAAAAAAAAAAAGATCATAGGGGTACAGATAAATCAGAGAATCGAGAGGAAGCCTGGAAAATCGGATTTGAGGACTCAGGTCCAGCAAGATGGTTAGCTATAGCAAAACTTGAGGTCATGCACAGGGACAACTGAGCGAGGGTGCAGTCATGGCAAAGCTCTAGACCACCAGGAGTGCTGTCTCTGGACCATGGATGCTACCAACTCCCGTGGAATAAATTCTAAGTCCTGCTTGCAATTACATATGCAAAGACCCAAGTGAGGGCATTCACATGGACACAATTAGGTCCCCTGGCCTTACTGGAGCTAGGAATGACTTGGGGAGCCAGTACCTGCCCTTCCGTCCATCTTTCCTTCTTTCCTGCCTTTCGTGTTCTTTCTTCTTTCTTGCTGTAAGGTAGGTTCAGAAAGCTGAGACACTGGGCATCCAGAGGAATGAGAGTGTTCATATACATGCCGTGTCATTTCTTCACTCTACCCATCCAGTGGTGTGGACAGGCAACTGCGATCTCTCACTCGTGGCCACTTCCCCCCGCAGGAAAGAACACTATTGACTAAACTTGTACTGTTTTGTTTAAAAGAGATTGATGAAACATACTTTATATTATTATTGTCAAGGTTTCATGTGTTCATTATAAAATAATTGGAAAACAGATAAGCAAAGAGAAAGAATAGAATTCAAAAGTCATCCAGCCAGAAATAACAAAGTGTCAACATTTTGTTGTGTGTGTCTGGATTTGAAAAAAACTTTTAAAATAAAAATGTAGTTGTGTGTATCTAAATGTATATGCAAATGTACACACATCCCACACAAAAACATAATTGGATAACTTGAGAATACAAAACAACATGCCTGAAACATGTTTCACATTCCACGGTTTTTCTACATTATTTCTATTTACTCACATAAATTCCATTAAATTACTATATCATAATTCATTTAATGCATCCACTATCGTTGCCGTTCGGGAACTTCTCCTCACATGTCTTTCCTGTGATAAACAAGCCTGCGATGAACATCTTTAGAGAAAATGTACAGTTATAGTCTCAAGATCAATTTTTAGACTTGGTTTCTCACAGGATCAAAGCAGGATATCTAACTGCCTTTTCTAGGAAAGCTTCAGACCATCTAACTCTGACAGAGCGAGCATCCTGTAGTTAACAGCTGCTGACTTATAATTGGATCCGTCTGAGGAACGTTTTTTATAAACCATAAACATGTTTACAAGACAGGAGGCCAAGTGTTTCCCCTCTCTGCACTGTTTGATGAAGGTAAGGCTCACCAAGAAAGTGAACCCCGGATGGCCAATCAGGTAGTCAGAATAGAGTCCGGTCATTAGGGAGCAAATTTAGGACTGAAAATTTCTCTTCACCTCTCTCTACCCCCATCTAATAATGTCTAAGTCCTCTTTATCCATCCTTCAAATGACAACTGAAATAGAGCCATTCACAAAAGCTTCTTTCTCTGGAAGTGACCCGTCCCTGGTTTTCTCTTCCTTCACATTTTTCCTCACAGCCCCCCCAGTAAATTTTGCTTGCGAATGGTAGTCACTCTATGTCCCTATGCCCTCATCCCCCTTGTATTCCACAACCAAGACACTACTTTTTTACCTACCATTCTCCCTTAACTGACCTAGAAAAAAAAATATTGATTTTCATTGCAAATGTAATGTGTGCTAAATTTTTAAAATCTATAATTACAGAAAAGGATAAATTAGAAGATGACCACGCTCTGTAATCCACTCCTTACCGAGAATCTGATTCCTAACTGCCGACGGTCCCCAGGAGGGTTTCTTGAGGGCCCCCTGTCAACTCTCAATAAAGACCGGTTTTTACCAGTCAACATTCATAACCAATAGAGTCAACTAGTCATTTGCAAATGATTCAAACTTCTTTCTTGATTTCAGGACACTTACTCTCAAGTGCCTATTGTATTCCTTTGCCTGAAGGGTTATTTTGTTAGTAGGGTGGGTTCTGTGCCTTCTTTCTGAGGCTGGAGCTGCTTTTGATCCTGAGACGGCAGCTAGCACTTTCCAGTCTTGCATGCATCCTCGTGCAAACATCTTTGTCTCAGTGCCTGGTGTGCCCTGAGATTCATTCTGGTCGCACACATCTACTCCTGACCCCTTGATAGTGTCTTGACGAAGAAAACGTGCAGGTTGGTTTATCTGGATCACTTGGTCCTCTAGTTGATGAAACAGCCAGCTTCCTCAAACCACACAGCTGGCCGTGAGGAGGAAGGAGGTGACCTGTCAAAAGACTATGGGGGCAGAAAATGGATGCTTGGGGCACTCAGAAATATTTGAATTCTTGAGCGTAGCCTTCAGACTTTCCCAGTGCTCCTTTGCGCCCCCCCCTCTTTGAGGGGGTTGCAGAGGGAGAGGGAGAGAGAGACTCTTAAGCAGGTTCCACACCCAGTGCGGACCCTGACATGGGGCTCGATCTCACACCCCTGAGATCACGACCTTAGCCGAAACCAAGAGTCAGACACTTAAATGACGGGGCCACCCCGGCGCTCTTGCGGCTCCGTTTCTAATCTCAGCCTGAACTAGCCTGCTGGATGTTTTCAGAAATGGAATTCATTTTTTAAATTATACTTTTAAGGCTTAGCTTAAGCTGTTCTCTTAGCTGAAATATTATTTATACTATACAAGTTTTCCTGGCCCTTATCACCACTAGCCCATCACTCCCTCAAATACATATAATTGCTTTTGAATCCGTGTTTCCATGGCACACTGCAAAACCCTCTGTTAAGGCACTAATCGTGTAGACTTGCAGGAATTTACGTGTACGTTTCAGTCTCTCTTACTTAACTGTGAATTGCCAAGGTTACGTCTTAGCTTAATAGACCAGGATGCCTAAGAAAGTGCTTTGACTAAAACATAAACTCAATAAACATTTACTAAATTCAATTTTTGTACACTTAGCAACAGAAATGTCTCAGAGTTGTTCATATTATTTTTGTTAATTCAATCAGCTTCAACCATACAACACGAGCATGTGAGAAGCTTCAAGCTACCCCAGTATTGCTGACATATAAAAGCACTGCAGTTATTGGTTGGTAAAAAAAAAAAAAAAAAATGCAGTTAGTGGTTGGTACAAAAAGAATTTGTACCACGAACATGCTCCCTAATCTTTACAGATTATTTCCTTCTAATCAAACATTTATTGAACATCTAAGCACAATGCTGGAATCAGAGGTTGTTGATGTTTTGTATAAACGTGACAATCCTGAGCTTCTCTTCTCTCAAAAGTTGAGTGCCGTGGAGAGCCATCCGTGATGCAAGGCCAAGCGGAAAACACCCCCGAGACGGTGAGATGGTGATTTCTCTGTGCACAGATGATACAATTCTGAGTTGCAATGCACTCCATTAATTAAACAAGTCTGTGTGTCCATAATTTAATTTGCTGAAAGAATTCACAGGAGGGATGGGAAACCAGGTTCCCCTGCTTCCCATAAATGTAATTGACATAATGAGCAGCTTTCCCTTTTGAGTCACAACGCCTTACAGTAATACCTGCCTCACGTGATTCCCTGCTCTCTTGGAGTTGCACAGAGAAATAATTTTCTAAGTGCAACTCAGCTCAATGTAGATAGATATCACATAGCATCAGAGACTTCAGAAGTCAAGAAAATGAAAATGACTTCAGTGAACTCGGTGGGTGGAAATAGTATAATCTGAGTCAAATAATAATTCATATTAACTCATACGACATATTTCCCTCTCACGCTAGGTATTTTCAAAGTTGGCAAAATTTGAAATGGAAAGGAAAAAATCTTACACGGAAATGTGAAATACATCACATTGTATTTTGATTAGCAGTTTTCAAAGCACTTTTGTAAGCCCTACGTTGGTGTTTTAGGCATTGAGCTTATGAATGAGACATGTTTTATCGTCCTCCTCATCATTCCCTTTTACAAATGATAAGACAGGAGATTCGAAGGATTTCGTAATTTGACCCTTGTGCTAAGCTGTTTCCACGATGTAATTTTAAGATTGTGTCAGCATTTATCACCAAGTCAGGATCATACTAGATGCTCAGTAATTAGTTACCCAGTGAATGGATACAAACGCATGAAAAACAACTTCTCTGTTGCTACTTATTCCTACGAACATTTAAAGTTATTTTTAATGCTGACCACTATGAAGTCAAATATCCTTATAACTCCAATTTCCCTAAGATTACAGCTACCGGTATTTTGATTTTTTTTTTCTTATTTAATTTGAAAATGACATTTTTAGACCTCCAAGATAAAATAACTCATCAAAGAGGAAAAGAGGGTCTTTGATTTTCTGAACGTACTTTAAACCTCTCCCTCTATCAGGGTTTAATTTCATTCTTTTGTTTCTCCCATTCACCTTCTTGTTAGTGGCTTTTTCCCAGTTAATTATTTGTAGCCTTTAGATTTCAAATGCAATCCCTTTCTTCCCTTTCTGAGCTACACTGTTAACAATCATAAAGAAAAATAACCAGGGAGCTAATAAATGTCATTTTTTTTACATGTTATATAAAGTATTTGTAAAACAGTAAGCACTGTTCGAGTATCCTTAGAATTGGCCATTTAAGACTTTAATATCTGGTGCTGAGAAAAATAGTACTTTGAAAGCTTTCATTTTATACCTAGGCTATAGAAATTTCAGCACCTACTGATAGGTTGTGAACATTTACAAGTGAATGAAACAAATTAAATGGCAAACTCCTACCAGGGTTTGAAACATAATATTTTAGTGGCTGCTTTATTTATCAAATAAAAATAGAACACTGAGCAACTACTCAATTAACTTGGTTTTAGGATTCTTTGAAGCAACTTGGCTAAAAATTCCATTATGTGTAGGAAGATCTATGTTGTATTTTTCATTAATTCAATCTATTTCTCGAATCCCTAAGGTCTTATGCCAGAGTCAGAGGATCACAGAGACTATATGTTTATATCTACATATCTGGCTCCATATCTATTACACCCTTCCTTTCAAGAAGGTTGTTTGGAAAAGTTAACCTAGGTCTTTTTCATCTACAATACCTCTTTTGTCTCTGCTCCACTGCTCCAACTCATTTAGGCCTTACAAGGCAACTAGCTCAGAGAAGGAATGATACAGCAAGAAAAAAAGTCAATTTGAAGCATCATTTCAAAGAAAGGTTTCAAAAGCATGGCCTGCTGGTGTGAAAGGACTCCCAGCATGATATGCATGCATGTGCCGTAGATAGGAGTCAGTTTCTGTCCTCTGGGCTGGGAGCCTCTGATTTCCCATCACCTGCCCCATCAACAGGAATTTTGCCCAGGGGAGAGATATCAGAATCTAGATAGGTTTTAGAATGTGAAAGCAGAAAAGAACACTGTCCTACTTCCTACTCAGGGGTGGAAGAAGAGAAGCAGCAGCCTTGCAGAGTTCTCTGATAGACTATGCATGGACTTCAAGGGTGCTGTGTGTGGTGTCAAGGCACCAGAGGCCTGCAATGGCCCCACAAAATTCACTAGTATCCCAGAGTGCTCCTAGAAAGCAGCCAATGTTTCCCATCTCCCCAGGAAGGGCATGCACGTTAGCAGAGAGTGAGACAGCGCTTGTGCAGAGCGCTCAGGGTTGGGATGTGGGACTGTGCTTGCAAATAACACTGTGGGCCATAGTTCAGATGGCTTGTGAAATCAAAGTAAATTGAGTGGGTGCTCACAAGGGCCAGACAGGACAACGGCATTTATGGGGATGCCAGCGTGGTCCACATAACCCAACATTAGATATTCAACCCGCTTCTACTGTTATTATAAAAGCAGAACAAAAAACAAACAAACAAAAATCAACTCCAGAATTGTAGCTCATTCATTCCTACAGAGGAAAGGAGATTAGATTGAGCCAAATCCTAATTAACTCCATAAAATGTCTTCCATTGAGGGAGATAAGCTCAAAATAAAGATGAGATTGAAAAGATGAGCTTGTGAAAACTTGCATACCCAAGGTTTTCCTGTGAAAATATTGTGCGTTCTACCTATATCCAATCTAAACAGTAACTATAAGGTAGTGAGCCGTAAAGTTCCTTAAGGATACAAATCGAAGTTTCATAGTAGTTCAAGGATAAAGCACAAGAGAAAGAAATAGGTAAAAGTGAAGAATTACCTTAAGAGAGAAACTCTGGGCAAAAATTCAATGGAATTTGCATGGTATATGAAAATTATTGGACTTTTATGCCATTAGAATAATAAGAAGCTACTGTAGGTTGTTGAATATGGGGATGACAAAATCATATCTATGATTTAGGTTAATTTTGTAAAAAACGTGAACGATGAGTGTGAGATTTAGAGATGAGAATGTTCATCGAGAGGCTATTGCACTTGTCCATGCAGGGGATAATAAGGCAATAAGAGTAAAATATGAGAGGTGGATATCACAAAGATGGAATTAGCAGCATTAGATTTGACTGGTGATTAATTACGGAGAAAGTACGTTGTCAGAAAACAACTCAGATTTCAAAAACTAAGGGGACATGAGTAGGATTAATGAAGGAGAGCTGTTGGCTGATGGTTAATAGCATAATCTCGAACATTTTTAGTTTTACGTGGTGGAAGGACATCTAAGATGGCAGGTAAGAGATGAATCAGTAGGGGAAACATCTAAGAGAGATGATTGTTGAAGATAGGAGGGAGGTAGGATTGTGGAGGGTAAGAGTATAGGAAAAGCAACTTGCCTATGTGTAGGGAACAAGAAGAGAGAGAAGAGTGAGCAGAGATGGTAGAGGGATGGGAAATTGGCAGAATGCCAAGATGCCAAGAAGTCCAAGTAAATCATCCCTCATGATTGTCAAGAAGTCAGTTAGTCGAATAGTCAATGTGACTCAGCAGGACTCTTGGTTCTTAGACTTATGTGGATAACGTAGGAACTTGCAAGTGTCTTCGAAGCAATTAGCAATACTGACAATGACATTGAATTATGCACCTTCCTCCTCCTGGATTTTCCAAGTTGTTTTCTCATGTTTGTTTTAATTATGATATCTATGCACACTCTTTCATCCTGAAATTTTTATTTTCCAAATGGTTTTCCATTTTAAAGAGACTAAACAAAGGTTCTGACTGAGTTGTACTTGTGGGAATTCCTAGATCTTTTTATAGGAAATTATTTTAGTCAAATGGAGTTGGGAATCAGATTTCTAGTTGGAGAAAATGACAGAGACATGCAAATTCAGAATATAGCTGTACAGCACCCTCATGTTAGTGAAGAAAGAAAATTTTGACTCATCTGAATAGAAACCACTAAACATTTGAATATTTTAAAGGATTGAGAGCAAAAAAGAAAAATAAAGCCCTGTGTGTTACTAACGTTTTTATGTAATTTAACGAACTTCAGAGAGCAAAGAGATTGATGGAGGCTGCTCTTTGCTCACCCAGGTTCAGGGCTCCTTCTGCTCCTTGACACACAATGAAGCTTTCTGCTTCAGGGTCCCTTGATGTTAGTTGAAGCCAGGAGACTGAGTTGTAGCCAATGGAATGTCAGCAGAAATCATGGGTGACATCTGCAAGCCTGGTTCCCTGGACTGTAAATACCTTCCAGTCATGATCACTCATGTTTTTTCTCATGGTCATTTGGATGGAATGACCGTTGGCATCTTAGAAGTTAAGGATAGGAGGTCGCTATCAGCCTGATTTCTCAGAGAATCATGCGGAATGAAGACCCCATGATGCATCTGGAGCTGGGCTAGAGAGAAAACTGAATTCCAGCTGTGTTTGAGTCATTATGCATTTTGAAGTTTATTTGTTCAGCAGCTTGTGTTACTTCTAACTCAGCATCAGTGGGAGCTTCCATCCTTGTCCTTTCCCTCCTGTCTCTTCTCCTCCCTCTTCCTCTCCTTTCATTTAATTATTATGCTCTTTCCCCCTCCTACAGTCCTCATGCTGAGATCAAGAGGTGGGGATACTGGCTCTGGGGATCCTGCTCTTAGTCCTCATTGTCAGACACTGTCCTTCCTGTAGTGGGCTCTTGCCATCTTGCCGACTTCCATCCATGGTGCTGCATGCACTGGGCTGTTGACACATAGCTCACGATCATCCTAAGTGTCTGCTTGGAAGATGTCTTCCAACACATCAAGCTTCAAAAATCCTTCTCATCCTTTACTGCTACTTCATTTATGCAACTCATTGTCATATGCACATTGAATTCTTTGTCTTTACCTGAACATGCTTGAATATTTTAAAATCTGATATTCTCTTTTGGGCCACAGCTTCCCATTTCACTACCTTGTTCACTCTGTACACTTGTGCTATCTTCATTCACCATATCACCATTCCAAAGGCCTCTGCTTATTCTTCTGTCCATAAGCTTCACCTGATACACCATCATCCGGTGTCTAGTGCGTAGTATTTGAGTACTAGTATCTAGTATCTAGATCTTACAGCCAATCACTTCAGCTACTATTTCACGCATTCCCTTCAGTATCCACCAATACTACCATGTTCATTCAGCACATAGTGGTTAAGAACCTACTGTGAATCTGAAGATCAGAGGAAAGGTCCAGAATGTAGTTATAAGCTTAGGAGTAATCAGCACGAGAGGGCACGTAAGGTTATAGGACTAGAAAAAAACTCAAAATTGTGAGACTGTAACTAGAGAAAAGGGCCCACAATCAAGATTAAAATAACTCTTGAGCAAGAGCTAGCAAAAAAGAATGAGGAAGAGAGTCCAGTGAGGTGTAAGACAAAATCCAGAAGCATTTAGTATTGCTGAAGGCAAAACTGGTTCCTTGATTTCAAACAACAGAAAACAGATTAGGCTAAACTCAGGGAAACAAATTGATGGGGAAAGTATTTTGAGGGACACAGAATTAAAGAAAAACTGGAGAAAACTTTGAAACCATAGGTAGGCTAGCGTAACTGGAACTTAGGGCATCTGCTAAAGTCTAAATATTTTTAGTCATTGTGTTGTTCTGTTTAAAAGTTACATATGCAAGAATTTGTTATTCCAGGGGACGAGTAGAAACGAAGACCCACAAACTATGTGATTAAGTGATTAAAAATGACAAATCTCGGTAATAATTTATTAATTTAAATATATGATTTGCTCCTATCTGGGTAAATATGCCTTCCTATGCAGAAATGTGTATAAAGATATAATTTTAATTAGCTGAAATTTGGCCATGGAAGATGACTAGACCATATTATTGAGTATGTTTAGATGAATAATGACATTAAGACACAATTTATAAATTATTATATAGTTAATCACATAAATCATTTTTTGTTTTCATTTCAGAAAAAAATACTAATTAAATCATTATGATCATTATTTTTACATAATTTGATTTTTATTGTGATTCAATATTTACGAAAATGTAACTATTCAACCATATAAATTTAAAGTAGATTTTCATCAAAATTGTATATTAGAGTATATATAAAAGTTGAAGAATTAAGACAATTTTTTTCATGTTTTTAAACATCAAAGGTATTCAAAATTATCTTCAAAACATTAAAGGTAAAGTGTAAGTTTTAATTAATATCAAAATTAATATCAAAATATTAAGTCATTCACATAAACTAAACTTTATCTACATTAAAATAATTACATCTAAAAAATAATTCAATCTTAAGTAATGTTGATAAAAACAAGAGTATTTATAATTTTAAAATTTAAAATCTATCTGCCAAAATAGGAATTAAGTATCTTGCCTCACACCTGGTAAATACAGACCTACATGCATCAAAATTTGAATAATAGGGATTGTTGAAAATTACAAATGTTTCTCAACTACCTCATGCAAAAACGCACTGACACATAGATAGTGCCACACTATTACAGTAAGCCTCCGGAACCATGTACGGGAACACAAAGTGAAGCACGATAATAAGCATCCAGTACTAAGGGGGAATGAGAACTCCTCTTCCAGTCCAAAACTGTGTCTATTTCTACACCTGCAGTGGTGTAATCACAAATCTTCACGACACTTAGACACAGTCGTCTTTTAAGGATACCGGGCAAGAGACATGGAAAGGTTTTGCTTGAATCCTGAATTATATTAGGCATTAGAGCGGATGCTGGAGATACAGGCCTCCTGGGTCAGTGCTGAGCACTGGATCTCAAGTGATAGAGATAGTTATGTATTGTTTAAGCAACAGAGCCCTGAGTAGTGAACTTCATGCCTGTATCTAGGAGTCGTCCAGGTTGGGTGAGCCCCTAAAGTAAAATTAGGGTATACTAATTAAATAAGGGGGACTAAATGCAGGTCAAGCCAAAATACAAGAAGAGAGAACTGGCCAATTGGTTAAATGTGGCTTAAGTAATTTAAACATTGGATATAGAAGTATTCACTTGAACTTAGCAACTTGGAAGTCACTAATGACTTTAGCAAGATCAGTTTCACTAAAGCCGAGATGAAGGAATTCCAATTGAAGTGAACTGAATTGTGAATGGGAATGAGAAGGGAGGAATAGAGACAGTGAGGCTTAACAAATCCCTTGAGAAATTGTGCAGTGAATGGTGAGTAGAGGCACGGGACAGTCGTGTAAGGAGGATATAGCATAGAAACACAATTTTGTAAAATAGGAGATACTACAGAAATTCATTATGCTAAGGAAATAACCTAGCATAAAGGGGTAAATAGATGATTCAGAAGATGGGGGGGGGGCAGTAATTAAAAGAGCAAAGACATTGAACAAAGGAGACAGATGGAGGCCAGAGAAGAAATGGAAGGACAGACCCGCAGGATCAGAGGAAGGTGTGGCCAGAAGGTCAGAAGAAATCTTAAAAAAAAAAAAGGGAGAAAGAAACCATGAATAAGAAGATGAGAAAAAGGGTACTCTTAACAGAAGTGAGAAGGCAAGCCAGATTGAGTACCTCTCCCTAAAAACACTAGAATTGTTAGAAGTGACAATGAAATATCTAAGCAGAAATGCCTTCAGGCCATTTCATCAGAATTTAAAACCAGATATTAGAATCTGAGAGTAATCAGCAAATACTCATAATCTCCTAACTCTTAGCACATTAAAAAAAGAAGAAGAAGAAGAAGAAGAAGAAAAGAAACCATGTTAATTTTGTATGTATAATGTGACCACAGTATAACAAAATAAAACATGTTTTCTAAAAATAGATTCCTACATGTTTTCTTAATTCTACATTAAAAACAATGTGATCTTGTTTTGTACTTTTTAATGGAAAAACATTAATAATATAAAAATGTACACTGGAGAGTAGAATCATTAACTATCTGTGTAATAAGTTTAGTTTATTAAAAGCATTTTTATTGGTCTCTCTTAAAAGCAATGTCTCAACTGCCTATGCGAAGTGAGTTTTAGTAAACTAGTCTAATATAACGAGATGAAACTTTTACATTGTTGGGATATATCTCAAACCTTCTGGTTTATGGAGATGATCGCGCCTTGCCTCCTAAATGAGCTAATGAAATTTGTGTCACTTAAATTATCGTTGTGAAACTAGGAGATAAAATTTCAATCCCCATCTAATTGGTGAAGCTTAAATTGCTAAGTATACTGTTGAGAGATTCAAAAGTTTATAACAAAAGAATTAAGAGAGCAAAAATAAAGGGAAGTGTCAAATAAAAAAATATATTGAAAACATATTTGGCGGAAAGAATCTGTAGGAGTAGTAATATTGTGGTGGTCTAATCGCTCTCTCCTGGAACAGTAGTACCACGTCAAGGAGGGGAATACAAGATATGCCACATTTAAAGCACTCTCTAGAAAGTTTTTTAAGAGTTAAAATTACAAATGAATGAGAATTCAAATTTTCTATCAATGGTTGAGAAAGAATGGACTAACGTGTTTTTCTTTTTTTCCATTTTGAAAATTTTAAGAATATTTTTGCCATTTTTAAATAAATTTTTTTTTTTAGTTTTAGATTTACAGAGAAATTGAGGAGCTAGAACAGAGTTCCCATATACTTCACACTCAGTTTCTATTATTAACATGTTACATTAGTATGATACCTTTATTATAATTAGGAACAAATATTGCTACATTTTTAAATGGAGCCCAAATTTCGTTCTGCTTGCCTTAGCTTTTACCTATGTCCTTTCTTCTGTTCTGGGATCCCATCCAGGGTACCACCTTATAATTCACCCCATCTCTTTGGACACCTCTTGACTGACAGTTTCTCAGACTTACCTTATTTTTAATGACCTTAACTGTTTTTGATGAGCACTGGTTGGATATTGTGTGGTTTGCCCTTCAATTAGGATTTGTCTGATTTTTTTCCCTAATTAGACTAGGATTATGTGTTTTGGGGAGAAAAAAGAGAGAGGTAATTTGTGTTTTTTATCACATCACAGGATAGTTGGTATTGGCCTTAATCACTCGGCTGAGATAGTGTTTGTCAGATAGACATTGTACATGGAACTTTGCATACAAGCAGGCACTGTGGATGTCTTCAAGGTATAATGCGATATTTACCCTATCTATAATTTCTGAAATCTCACTGTTTGAAAGACAACTACTTTGGTTTTAGGCATTCTTGGTCCTTATGAGCTCTCTGCAAAAATGAAAACAGACCTAAGGAATATCACACAGTCTATTACAGTTTTAAAGGCAAGGAGCATTCAGAATTCTCATGCTCTACCTTCACCGACAGTTACTTGGTAATTAGGCGAAGAATTAGAAATACCTAAGAATTAACTTAATTTGGAGTAAAAGTTATTCTTTTTTAATATACTTTTTTTTAGAATTTTATTCATTTATTTATTTGAAGAGAGAGAGAGAAAGAGAGTAGGGGGAGTTTAGAGGGGGAGGGAGAAGGAGAGAGGGAATCTCAGGCAGACTCCATGCTGAGCACGGAGCTCGATCTCAGGACCCTGAGATCATGACCTGAGCCAAAACCAAGAATTGGATGCTCAACCAGCTGAGCCGTTGAGACACCCCTAAAGTTACTCTTTTTTAAAACCCCTTTCCACAATGTGCCCTTTAGAAGAAAGCGCTATGAGCAGCCCACGTTGCAGGAGTGATGCTCAGCCTCCTTGAAGAGGGGTCTCTACACAAATTATTTAGATTTTCTTCTGCACGGCAATTTGTTTCTTCGTCCCACCGACTAATTAGTCAACCATTTATTTACAGCAGTGTGGACTCATGCATATTTATTTTATTTTGGGGGGTATAAATAATATGGTAGTTACTTTGCTGCTCAAATTATTCCAGTTTGGCCATTTGGCTCCTCCAGTTTGCTTTTATGTCCCTTTGATGTAGCTCATTAATGTGGGCTTGGGTTTTTTCTCTTGAGTACGTTCATACGTCCTGACACTTAGAGATGATCCAGGATCATCTTGTATTGTCCTTCCTAAGTCCTAAAATCAGCCATTGTTCCCAGAAGCCCTGGTTCCTTTCTTTAGAGAATGGAATTAGAGAGTCTGGGAGCTGGTGCACTCATGGGCTGATGCCATTGCTTCTAGTCCCTGTCAGCCCACAGAGCAAGGAAATACATGCCCGTGTACTGGCCTGTGCATGTGTACACATCTACAAGTATTTCCACATGGAGCCATGTGGTCTACACCAAGCTAAAAATGAGTTCATATTAATGATGTCTTCAACTCTAATCTATGACCACACAGATCATTCTAGACCTTTCCCACTGATGACAGTGGTATTTTTAAAAAGGAACAGAAAAGATATTTTTTAAATATCTGAAAGAAAAATAGAGATTGTGCTTGAGCCAAAAACTACTCCTAATGCATATATAAATATGAATATATATATAAACTTAAATATATATATATATATATATATTTTTTTTTTTTTTAAGAGAGAGAGAGAGAGCACATGTGCGGGGGCGTGGGGGGGAGGCAAAGGGAGAGCGAAAGAGAGAAAATCTCAAGCAGTCTTGCCATAAGCGCAGAGGCCCCATGCAGGGCTCGAGCTCACAACCCTGAGATCATGACCTGAGCCAAAATCAACAGCTTGACATTTAACCAAATGAGCCACCCAGGTGCCTCACTCCCAACGCATGTTTAATTGACATGGGTACAATTATTTAAATGTAGGCTAATATTAGCCTAATTTGCATATAGCTAATATTGTACATGGAACTTTGCATACAAGCAGGCAATGTGGATGTCTTCAAGGTATAATTCAATATTTACCCTATCTATAATTTCTGAAATTTCACTGTTTGAAAGACAACTACTTTGGTTTTAGGCATTCTTGGTCCTTATGAGCTCTCTGCGAAAATGAAAACAGACCTAAGGAATATCACACAGTCTATTACAGTTTTAAAGGCAAGGAGCATTCAGAATTCTCATGCTCTACCTTCACCGACAGTTAGTTGGTAGTTAGGCGAAGAATTAGAAATACCTAAGAATTAACTTAATTTGGAGTAGAGCAAGGGTAAAAATGTAAGAATAATGCCTTGTAATCTCATGCAATGTAAGACTCCAGTTCCCAGAAGGGAACAGGAAACCAGGAGGAAGAACTCAGGGTCTGAGGATCAGGGGCAAAGAGAAGAGTTCTCAATGAGGGTCTTGCAGGCTAAATGTCTACATTTCAATTAGTATGGGTGAGACGGATGATTCATTTAAAATCAGTCAGTGTAGTGAATGTATCTTACATGAATTAAACATTATTCGATGATTGAGAACATTATTTAAGTTCCTAAAAAATGTATAACAATTTCTGTGATATGATTATTACCCACAATTATTTATTAGTCTTCACAATCAATAAAAGGTATAAAGATTTGCGCTCTATATATCAAATGAGCACTAGTTAATATTTAAACAGTGCCTGTCTTTTGCAAAGCACAGACGTCAAGGCCCTAGACAGAATCACAGTGTTCTCCGAGGGACTGCCTGCCTGTCCACCGCAGGAGTGGGACATGGGAGTCACTTCCTCATGCAGGCAAGAGAAGAGAGAAAATCAAAGAACTCCATAGAATGAACATTCCTCTCTTTGATAAGCACCCATGGAAAGAGAGGGTGAGAAAAAGTCAATGAAGGCTGGCTACAGGAGGGGAAAGCTCACATCCAGCTCACTGACCTATTTGTGAATTTCTGAAAGAATCGATTCAGGGCAATTGGCCTTTATCCACTACTTCCAAACATATATTCTGATTTTTGCCCTCCTGCCCTCCCCAGCTCACCTGTGTTCTCTGGATGTCCCTTCTCTTCCTGAACAACTTCTATGCATTTTGGTGGACACGTTTAGGCACGACTGCTTCTATGAATGAGGATAGGAGGCAGGGGAGAAAAACGACAGTCACAAAAACCTGGTTACCTTCCATTTTTTCCTGTTCTCTGTCTTACCTATATGACAGGGCAGAAAACACAAAACTTTATCCTGGAGTATCAGCTTCTTTTGCCAGACGTGACCAGAACCAAAAGTACAACTGAGTCAGAGAAGCCTGGCAGAAGGCAGGTCATTGAGAGCATAGGTTCTGGAAGACCACGCGAGGCTGGGCAAATCGGATATCGTCAGCACAGATAGGCAAGAATGGGGGCTAGAGAAGCAAGCCCTGGCAAACAGTATAGGAGAGTCATTTCTCAGTGTGGCGTGCAGACAGCCTGGCTTACCCTCACTTAGAATGTTTCTAAAAATACAGGTTCTGTGGCCACCTACTGACTCATCAAACCACATCACTAAAATCTTAAATTTAAGGAATTGGCATTTTCAACAGTATGTTCAAGTTTGAGAATCACAGTGGCAGAGATGAGAAGACTCAAAATGCTTTTCCAGAAAAATCCAAGGAGTCAAGAAAATGTATATAGTTGCCACAGATGGAAAATTGTAGCTACTTACCAGCCAAGGTCTAGGGTAGAGCTCTCGTTGCTGACGAGCAGAGCACAGAGAGTTCTAGAGGAAAAGCAGCCAGTCTTGCACCTGCTCGGCCCCCGCGCGGGGAGACGGGAGCTCAGCACTCAGAAGTCAGTGGGTGCCCTACGTGTGCAGAGACCAAAGATCAGGCCCGATGCTCTCCTGAAATGGGCAGTAATGTTGGAATTACGTCCTCCTTAACAAAAGGAATTCCTTCCAATTTGAGGACCTAAGGAGGCGGGGGGGGGGGGGGGGGGGCAGCACAAAGGTCTGCGGATAAATTACCACTGGACCTCAGTTTGGGTTTTCTTCAGCGCTCAACCAAACGCTGTATTTGCACACAGAATTCCTCATTGCCTTTTCAGAGGAGCCTGTTAGGACAGAAAGACACTTGAGAAGGGATTTTAGTGATGGTTTTTTTGATCTAATACCCCTGAGAAGTTTCGATTCCAGGGGACTCTTTGACTCCAGGGTATGCAGAGTCCTGGTGGATAGTCAAGTGCTTTTGTGAAGGCCATGATTTTTGTTTATACTCTCAGCCCCAGGAAGGCAGACACTAACAAAAGGCCGTCTTATTTCACCCCCGGGTGTCCTTTGATCTCAGCTTCAGCAGAGTCCTGCCATCCTGGGGGGTGGGGGGGCGGGGCGTCTGGAGCTTCCAGGCATGGGCTCTGCAGAATGCCCCTTCCACCAGGTTGAAGGATCCCATCTGAGAACAGAAAGCTCCCTACATATCATTTGTTCATTTATAAAAATGTTTCAATTTTTCTTCCTGATTGATCTAGTGGCATGAAAACATGCTCGATTCTATCATCATTGCACGATGCATTGCCCTCTCTGTCGTTTCCTAACACTTAGATCTTTGCACTTTGCATTTCTAACGGGGCCTTTATCGACCATCTTGGGTCCTTAGCATCACTGTCATTATCTGCGTGCCATCTCAGGATCACATGTTAGGTAATTAGCCCGTTCATTGGATCAAGGTTCACAGGCAAATGGTTGATGAAGTTTCCTAAGACATCTCTGACTGTCTACACTGGTCAAGTGAAGAGGGTCTGATAGTAGCAGATCTGAGCGCTAGGAGTGAGTTCCTTGAGTTCCGTTCATCTCAGTTCATGACTAGTGTGCCGAGACTGACGAACGTTTGAGCACATCGTATCCCTTGGGAACTGCACAGCCACACAATCCGGGAATGGCAAATCTGATGAAATGAATGATGTGGACACATCCTCTTCTGCAGCGGGATATAATGATGCTTTTATGAGGCATGACTAACCTGGGAGGTGTGCCCGGAGACAAAGGAGAGCTTCTCTACTGAACACGCAGTATGACCTATGGGGTACGTGTTGTCACAAACACGCACACCTATGCAGCAAGCAAAAGAGATTGAATAAGCTCTCCAAAGCCACAGAGCTGATCAAAAGAAAGCCCATTTGACCTAAGCCTCTGTCTTGGTCAAGTGTACCTTCTTCCAGCCGTACTACCTGCCGCTCAAAAGGCAGCTGTATTGCTGCTTGAGCCTGGAAAGGTGTTCTCAATTTTCCTGTTCCCCTCATCAGACTCCTGGCATCTCACTTGCTGGATAATTGTATTACCTATTCCAAGAATGGACCTCAAGCAACCTGAAAAAAAATGTTCCCTATACTCCAGACCATACCATTTATTTAGGGCAATAATTACCTCATTCGAAATTAATTTAAAGATTTTTCTCACATATTCTCTAAATCCCAGATCTTTTTGCCCTGGTGTTCCCCTCTTGGGTGTTTCCATTTTAAGAATATCAGAGAGGCAGTCACCATAACATAATTATTAATTACCTTTAATAAAATGGGGGTGATGACCTGTATCCCAGGAGATGTGAGGGCGGGCAGGTGTGGGGTTTTCCAGGCAGCGAGAGCAAGCTTGCAAGGAGCCCTCCCTATTTGCACAAGTCTGACCTTTCCCAGGAAGAAGAGTTTCTAGCTAATCCACCCACTGATCTGCTCAATGACTTCCATATAAACAATAAAACCACCTTAGCTTTCTGTTTACAAGCAAAAGCCACCTGTGGTCCTTGGTTGCCCAGATCTGATCACCAGCTACATTAATCCTCAGAGCTTAAGACAGGAAGGGAAGTGGGGAGTCAGGAGACAGGAATTCTGCAAATTGACTTAACATGAAAAGAACGAGGTTAATAAGAAGAGGAGAGAGAGGAAAGGAGAGAGAACATCCTTGTCTGCTCTTTGCGGTTCAATTCAGTGAATAGGAGCATTGCCCCTTCAGTAAATAGAAGCATTTCTGTTTTGCATCCTCTTTCCATTCTTTTGCACTTTTTTGGCCTCATAACATTTGTTTGACTTTAGAGGCCAGGTGTGAAATCGATTAAAGGAACATCCAGATCCCCTGTGTTTTGTTCTTTCCAGTTTTGTACAAAGTGAGCAGAATCACGCTGGGTTTGTCTGCATCTTTGGAGAAGATGGCCCTCGGAAGCTGTCTGTGGCCCATGAAGCTCTAGGGGCTCCTCCAAAGAGGGATGTGGAGCTGTCGATGCTGTGTGTTTCCCAGAGCTATCTTTTTGGAGGAGTTTGGTGGGTTCCTATAAGAGGTCTGTTTCTTATGTGTGAGCAGCAACTTCTCTGTACAAAATTCTCGAACTTCCCCAAAATTTGTGTGTGATCACAGAAAGCACACTGAATTACTGGATCCACTAACCAGCTACGTCACTCGGTTAGTATACGGTAGCTTTTCTGAACCCTACCCATGTTTGAAAAATGGGGAAAATATAGCAGTGATACTTAGCTCATGGGGTTGCTCTGCTTTTCAAAGAAGGTAAGGAAGACACAAGAAGGATCAGACACTCCAAGATACTGCACGATCGTAAAGAGAGCATGTGTGTGGTTACTCAATTGGTCATTAATTTAGCAGATACTAACCAAATATTTGTATGTAATAGGCATGATGGGAGCTGCTGGCCTTTGCCATTAAGGACCTTATGTCTTGCTTAAACATAGTAGGACAGGGAAAGAGAATTCCTGTTTACCTATAACTTGCCAGATTTCAAGAGCTTTGTATTAGTGTCTCACTTAATCTTTCCTGCCACTATCACCAACGCCACACTGACCCCGATCTATTGAGCGCTACGTACCAGGTGCTAATGGCAAACACGAGAGATGTGTGTTAGCAACCTTCTCACAGATTAGGAGACAGGCTTCTGTACAGGATAACTTGCTCGCCCATAATGTTGTCATGGCAGATTCCAACTCGGATCTCCCCACTTCTACAACCCGCGTTTTCATCACCAGCTCAAATGGACCTCATGCAACCCTCAGATAGCAAATCCAAGATCCTGGGGATAAAGTAATAGTCCAAGGCCGTAAAACACCAAATAGGACCAGGAGCTGAACCGGATTTCATTTCCGTGCAAAACCCTGATCTCTCTACCACACCACTGCCCAGCACCCACGTGTCACGACCCCAAGCCAGACTGAGCTGCAGAATGATAGCATTTCATTGAAAGAGGAGTTATTTGAAACGGGCCTCAGAAAAATGGTTCCCTTTGAAACATTTTCTTTTTAAAGACTTAGGAAATCTTATTTATAGTGTTTAATTTCACTTCCCATTTTATTAACATGACTGAGGTGTATTTTTCCTTTTCTGTTATAACCTGCTGATTTAGTAGTCTGTATTATTTTATGACGCATCCTTTAATTTTTTCTATTATTTCACACTGAGTGTTTTAATAGGCTTTCAGAAAATTTCCGTTTCGTTCTCAAAAAAAAAAAAAAATTCTTTCTTAGAAAGGTTTTCTTTGGTGCATTTCCAGCTGAGGAATAGTCTCCCAAGCTATATCAAAGGTTGTTAGCTCTCTGTTCTCTCCTATAGGTCTATGGAGATGAGCTTTTAATATTTATTTCTAGAGGCTGTTTTCTCTGTTTATACCCTGCTGTTGAAACGAGCAGTTCAATAAACTTCTTAATGAAGGTGGCTGAAGCATTTCCTTTTGCTTTCACTTCTATTGCTTTTGAGATGACAGCGTAGTAAACACTTTTTGGGCTCTTAAAACTTCTGTGAACTTGAAATGCCCTAATAAATAATCCCGAAATCATTAATTGGCATAAAGTATCACTGAGCTTAGAATTATAATGTTTTTAGCAAATAATCATGCTTTCAAGCTTATATTATCTCTAAAATAAATTCTCCTACAATTCAATGTCCATGAGGCTTTTGTGATAAAGGCTACGTCTGGCATTAAGGTTCATTACATATTATATTTCAATGTGATACAGAGCTCTGATCCTGTGACATTAAATCAGTAATACTTCAGCATAACAAAATTGTTAGAGGCAGAGAGGAAGATTTCCCAGAGTCCTGATAGTCCTGTTACACCATTAATCTGACTCCTAAATCTCCTAATTATGTATTATTTTTCGTTAGAATCTCCAGTGAATTTCAAATAGGTGCTTTCCAGAATGTAGGCTCTGAGAAAGTCCAAGCTCTACCTTGTCTAGTGTCCCCACATCAGCTTATAGATGTGTACTGCGTGTCTCATACTTCCAATGAGTAATCCAGTCCCTGGAAATAAATTGCTCACACTTAGGAGAACAGTTTGTTCTTTCAGAAACAAGAATAAGTTCACCTTTTTTCAGCAATGACCCCTACTGTCTTAAAGATAGACGGGTCACCTCCTCAAAGGTAGCTAATTGTCTACCAGGTAGGAATTATTCACTGGGAAGGGTCACGCTGGGCTATCTCAGCTACCTATCCATGCAGCTGTGTCACAAAGATACAGAGCTCTATCGCGTCTCTCTCTCTCTCTCTCTCTCTCACTATTTAGCTGTCATCTGTCTATAAACTCCCTTTATCTATCCATCATCTCTCTTTTTCTGTCTACCTATCTATGTATCTATCTACCTACCTACCTCTCACCATGAATAAATATTCAATTGAGAAGCTATTACTGCTGTATCGTCACAACATTATTTGAGCACAGAGAGCATATGATGACTGTAGTACAAATGCTAAGAGATCCAAAACATAGAGATACATAAGGATAAAAAAATATGGTCTTTTTAAATTGCTTATGACCCACTAAAAATCAAAACATACACCTAGAGAGTAACACTAAGACAACTGCTAAAAAGTGAAAGATGATATGGTCTTTGTTTTTGTTTTTCTAAGGCTAGTCAAGCGAAGCAGGAGGAGTGGAGAAGGAACAGAGATCTGTAACTGGCTGTGATCAGTTAATTGGAAACACCACCGCACTCGGACCAGCCGAAAGACGATATGTTTTAAAGCGACAACAACAGGAAGGGAAAGCACCATGAACACACAGGCTGACCCTCAGAGGGGGAATGAACATGGGTAACTGGGGTCAACTTCTTCTCAGGTGCAGACCTGTACTTGCTCTTGGGGCTGGAGTGGGAAGGTGAGTTAGGACCGCTGCTCTGAGCTACCCTAAGAGAGGGACTGTTCATCTATATTCTCTTTTCTCGCCCGTTCCTCAAACTGGCCATGAGGAGGACGAGCCCCTGCAAGTCCTGCAATTCTCAAGCTTGACTCAGCCGGGCAGGGGGAGATGTCCTTCTTTTGTTCCTTTCCTACATGGCATTCCCGCTGTAGAGGTCATACAGTCAAGGAGGGGCCTGGTCTTCGGTCAGGGATGAAGAAGAAATTTCTGAACACTCCTGCAAAAATTCAGTCTCCAATTCTAGAAGCTTTAAGGTCATCTGTGACTACCTTTCTCTTATCCCCGACTGTCAATGTGTCCTGGAGGGTGTCTGTCTGACCTCCCGCCATCTTTTATTAGAGTCACTCAGTTCTAGCTCAGTGCCCATCATACCCCAGACCCCACACGGCCAACCATTCTCCTTGCTGAGGCCGGGATCATCTACCCCGAGTCCAGATTCACACGAATAATTATTCTGATGAATGTTTCCTCGTTGCACGGAGATTAACATAATTGTTAAGAGCAGTGGTTTTTATTCAGACTGAGTCATGTAACCCTAATCAGGTTACTAAATCTTTCCATCCTCACCTGTAAAATGGGAACAATTCATTTGGAAATTCCACTTACTCATTTGGAAATGTTCACTGAGCTCCTGGTATGAGGCAGATGCTGTTCTATTCACAGGGATACATCCATGAACTAGACAGGAAAGCCTCCGCCCCCACAAAGCATACGTTCTCAGGGGTTCCAACGAGAACAGAGACAAGCCCTTCCCTGGAGGATCTCACAGCAACTAGAGAAATAAACACAAAACAAAGTCATTAGGTAAATAAGAACACTTAAAATGCATAAAAACTCTCTTCCATGCCCAATATTTGCTCTAAGAAGTTATGAATTATGCGTGTAAATATGGTAACGATGTACCAAAGAGTCCAAATGTGCTTAAACCCCCCTAATGAAAACCCAGTTCACCTCAGGAGAAACTGAGAGTAACTGCTTCATAAAGTTGTTGAAAGTAATGACTGAGAACATCCCATGCAAAACGCCTAGCACCGTGCTTGACACAGTATGAATTCACTGAATCTTAGCCAGGAGTAGAACCCTTCTTCAACACGGCTTACGTCTCCCTTGCGAAGCCAGTCCTCGGTGAGGCCGCCCTCCCTCCCTCCCACACAAACCACCACCCCAGCCTCAGTGGATTTGAGGCTCTGCCACAGCATTCATTTTCTGCTTCTTATTTACATTTTCTCCCCTCTCCTCCACCTGGTCCTCAAAACCAGGAGAATTTTAGTTGCTGGGGGGAGACCTGTGTAAGTAGCTTATAAATCAGAAAATTAAAACCATTTTTATATTGGATGAAGCTGAAAAGTTTGGAATTAGCTTTTATTGTATTTTAAAGCTTTGAAACATTCACGCTGCTGATGTGGACAGAGGACGGAAGTAGAAAGGCAGCCCAGAGACTGTTTTGCTTGCTTCATACAGAGCTTTACAATATTGACCGCAATGCCTTCACAGGGGTAAGTGCTTTCCATTCAGCTGAGGCCCCACCGGGATCTTTTGTTTTACTCCCAGAAGTCTGCACTCATTAAATTTCCTCCTGTCCCCTGTGGTCATAGAAGATTGCCCATCTTGGATGGAGTTAGATAAATGATAACCCTCTCTTAGCCAATATATTTGGTTAAAGAGAACAGCACCATTTCTGTTTGCCAATATTTACCCAACTCAAGATGGAAACCCAGAGAGAGCCCGCTGGACGTGTTTCACTTTAGACTTGCTAGAAATACTGGTAGGCATGTCTAAAGAGACACTTAGTCCTCTTGCTTGTCCACCTCATATGAAGGGGAATCTTACCAAACTTTAGACTTTGGTCAAGTTATTGGAAGGAAAAGTGAATTCTAAGAATCAAGAAAGAAACACAACTGTAGCATAAAACGCCAGATTCTTAGTCCTGTTGCAAATAATACCATAAACCCTAAAGCCACCCCATAACATTTTGGATAATGATGAAACACATATCTAAGCAAAAACGGAAACATTTTATAAACTTTCCTGTTTTACAATGCACCATATATAAAGCTCATAAAACCGAGAGGGTTTCTCTGGGAGGGCTATTTTGGGGGGTATGATAATAAAACTTCCTAGTGCTCTCAAATTATATTAGACATTTGGTGTCATTTATGACAAAAGGTGAAAATAATCACTTTGCTGTGGAAACTCTCTCCACATCTTGAATTCAATGACACCAGAAACTTCTAGAAAGTGAGATCTAAGAAATCCCAAATTGGAATTTAATTCCATGCTACTGAAAGGAGATTGGAACCAGTTTGTGAACAGTTTATGATCAAATTATAATGAGTTAAGGGTAGAAAGTGAAGCATTTCGAAACTTTTATAGCAATTTGACTTTGCTGTAACATTATATGGTATTTTACAAAAGTAAGAGTCCTCAATGGGCTGGAAATTTTAAAAATGAAAACAAAACCGCACAGATAAGTGTAGAAGTTCCTCTTTGAGCTGATAGCAACCCATTAGCATCAGTATGGTAAATTTCCTGAGAGCAGGGGTTTGATGTCAGGCAGACCAAGGTCACTTCCGGTTCTGTATAGCCAGCCCATGTGACCTGAGGATGCTCGTTTCACTGCCTGAGACTCACTTGCCCCTGCAAACTGAGGGTGGAGATAGTACTCACTTTACGTGATCCTTTGGGGGAATAAAAAGAGATAATGTTTATAAAGAAATTGGCATATTTCCTGAGATATTTTTCTAAAAAAACCAGTTACTGCCAGAGGAAAATGCAACCTTTAAACTCGAATTGCATGTACTGAGTATGCGAAGAACTTGCAGGGAAAAAAATAAGTTAGTATCGTTTCAGAGGATTGATTACAATGATCTAACAGTTACAGTTTATATGTGAATGTTAGATTGCCTATCAAATGAATACCATAGCATCTAGCATTAAATGCATAATTAAATCACTCAAACACAAACAGTGCTCTGTGGGTAAATCACATTTGTAGGGTTATTTTATATGTCAGATGCTAATCTTTTTTCCTTTTCTACTCTGCCACAGAGATAAATAGAATATGCATATACATACATATATATATATGTGTGTGTATATATATGTATATACACACACATATATGCAGCTCCCATGTATTTTTCTTGCCATTCTTGGTCAGATCAATATCTCCTGTGCAATTTTTAAAGCAAGCATCTTGGGCTGCAATCGGTAATTTTCCTTGTCCATTTCAACTTTCATATTTCTCACTAGACCCGTCCACAAGCGTGTTTTATAGCCCCATTACCCAGTCCCCTTAGTGAGACGGATGTCTTTCCTTGGGCAATTGAAGCAAGGTTACCCATTTGTATCATCTATGAGTCAAACCCCCAAATTCTATGCATATGGCCAGCTCCGCCTCAAGAAACAGCCTCCTGAAGCCACTTCGAGCCCTTCTAACTAATGGAAATTCTGTCTCCTCAGATGAGAAGAATAATCATAAACATTTGTATTTTACTTAGAATATCCAATATGCTTTTATATACACTGTTTTATTTACTCCTCACAACCCAGGGAAAGGAGATGACTGATATTCTTCCCAGCTTCCGGAAGAGTTCTACGAGCTCCAAGACAAGAGTAGCTTAGCTGTAATGACCATTTATCAGTCCTAGACGCCTTTGGACCAAAGAGTCGTCAGGGTGACAACTGCTGGTTATTTTTTTCTTAACAGATGGCTTTCTGCTGAAAGACAGTATGTACCTCCAGTACACCGAGCTATATGCACTTCTCTTCATTCTATATTTTATTTGATTACCGGATTTTCTTTTAATGAAACATTCATAATCATTTCCCTTGCAACATCAATGTTCTCAGTTCCAGGAAAAATAGAGATTCATTAAATTATCAAATGCCAGTAATCGTTTTATTGAAGCCAGGAACACCATATACATATAAATACCCAGAAAATATTTTAAATTATCAACAAGGCTGCTTTAGTCAAGAAGATAAGCAGAGGATACAGACACAAGGCGGAAGTATGCTTTGCCTGTGTACGTCTCCTGGATCGTGAACGTGAAATGAGAAAGAAATGGGTGGGTGATGGGTTAGGAAGTTTGTCTAAAATGGAACTATTTTGCAGTGTATCCAAAAACTTACATTTGATGTATTTTCCTCTAGGGAATAACAAGAAGTAAGTGGCACAGTCAGGCCTGCACCACGTTTCCAGACTCCAGACACGATTTTCTTTCTACCCCTCCGCCAGGCAGCCAACGATGCTATATTCATGACCTAACTCCCACATCTTGCCAGCACGTCCCACGTGTAATCCAGAGCTGTCTACCTAGGATCACTGGTGTGTTGAACTATAGAATCCGAAAAGCCGAAGATTGTGTTTGCTACGGTTGGGATTTAAGCCTGTCTGAATATGCCACTTTCTAGCCAAACAAACCAAACCCAAACCGAGGGAAATCTGCCAAGACAAACTTTCAAACCCCAAGTTTAAAAACATTGGAATTACGGTCATGTAGCACTCCAATGTAAATGTTGTCACGTTGGGCCAGACCGTCAGTTTAGGAGAGGCCCCAACTGTGGGAAGGGTGGGCGGAAAAATTATTTCTGGTGTCATTGACTAGTTCTTGTTGACAATGGCAGAGAACGTGACTTACTCGCCCCACTATTACTTCTCCTCTTCTTCCTTAATGAAACCCTGAATTTTAGCTGGACACATCATTTCTGACCCAAGAGACTATAATTCCCAGGAGCCTTCTTCCATACGAACTCACACTGCTTTGATTCAAACTCCATCACTTCCAGACCAAACAGATGCAACAAACTTCCAACTATTTTCCCTGCCCCCCATCCCACCTACCTAGGTATTATTTTTCACATCACTGAGAGCGCTCTTGACAAAATCCAGATCCAATCCTAGTTGTCCTCTGCTCCAAATTCTTTAACGCTCTTTATGATTTAGAACACAATAAGGCTAACCCCTAGCTTGGCACACAAGACCCTCAGATGTCAGACCATGCCCATCTTTTCAGCTCTGTTCTTTGCCATTGTCCCCCAAAATACACTACACTATAACAATAGTGTCTTACCCGAACCTTCCCAAAGGACCAAACCCCTGACACTGTTATTCCTTAGTCTTTGTAGAAACACTTACTCACTGTTTTTGAAACGTGAAAGCATCTCCTGACCCTACTTCTTTTCCTGGGCAAAAGCTAATATTCTCTGCTGTGTTCTCAGAAATCATTCTATGTATTTCTTTTGTATAGCTCTTTTAACAGCTTCTTTGATAGCTGATTATTTCCAAAACCTGTATGTGTCCTTCTTGGTTTATCCTAATGTCTCAGGGCCTTCTGAAGACTCTCAGACGATGTGGGAAGCGAATACACATTTAATTGCCTAATGGTAGCCGCTGGTGACTTTGGTGAGCTGTTGATAATTTTGACTCTACGAACATAACTTTCATCTATCTTCCCTAGGAATACGAGATTCACTGAGGTGCCAAGATGTAGTAAAGGCCTCTTTTAACTGCATGCCCCAAGTTAACATCCTGGACATAAATCCCTTCTTAGATAGTAGAACTTGGAACTGGGTCATATAATGCTCTTAAGATTGAGACAGACTGGGATGGAGACTCTGTGGTCTGTGTTATTTAACTTAATTAGCTTAATTGATACTCAGAGTAATTCTGTGAAATAGATGGTCTTATTATCCTAATTTTGTCATTATTAAAATATCTTTTATGTACTCATGGTCAGTCATTAGCTGAGATTTACAACATGTAGATCCCCAAATTCTCTGCATGGGAACAACCTTTGATCTGATATGGGTGTTATCTTTGAAAGTAAGGTTTTATCTCTTCCAACTGTGTTCTCACATATCTGTTCTAGCATCTCTTGGAAATCCTTGACCTACTCCACAGGGAATCTGGTATTTAATGACAAGAGATGGATCCAGTGGAAACTCACGATCAGATATTACCAGGTTTTCTTAACCAGTAGCCATATTCTACCTGCTGTGCTCAAAGCTATAACTAGAACTTTCCAAAAGCAGGTATCACAGCCATACATTTGTTCCTTGTTTTCTCTTTCTCCATGATGTATGGAGATTCCAAAGAGAGAGAAACCTGCCAGGGCTGCATAAGTCTACCTTCTTATTCACTCGGATATTTACATGTCTCAAGTTCATTGTCAAGCTTTCAGTGAGAAAAAAAAAAATTAACTTTTTTCCTAGAACATTTGAGAGCATTTATTCTAATCACAGGTTCATACAGGGCACAAGTACTTACATCAAGTGGTATTATGTCATTTGGAAGGTCATGCTCCTAGTTCAAATGATCTTGCTCATTGTCTTGACACTATATCTAAAAGTTTATCATTAAATCTTTGTTCCAATGTGGTCAGACTTTTAAATCCTCAATAATTTCCTTGAAAAAGAACACAGGGGGCTGAAACAGATGGGTTTTTTTTTTTTTTGCTAAACGGCATGGGGTCCCTTGATAAGGCATCATCAGGTGCCAGCACTAAGAACAGCCCATCAGACCCCAACTATTTCATAAAGCAGAAGATGTCAGGCCTTTCTTTCCCCTTCAACAGATACCTATTAAGTATCTAAAAGATACCCTTTCTAAGTTGCTAGATATAAACGAAATTGAAAAGCCTGTTTTCTTATCAAGTTTACATAAGAGTGGGAGAGTCTTTGGTTTTATTTGTTATGCTTTCTGCTCTGTCTATAAATATTTCTAAATATTGACAAAAATACACCACATTGTAGACTCTGTAGTGTGCCTATTTGAAAAAACTATATATACTTCACAAATGCTAAACAACGAAAATGTACTTGTGTTTAAATTAGGAAAAAAAAAATTATCCTGTGGAAGAGCCATGAAGAGGATACATACTGGCCAATTGAACTAAAAATATCAACTAAACTGTTAACACCTACGGAGTTTAGTGTGAACAATGAATTTTCAAACTTGTTAAATAATGCAATGCCTGATACATGCTGCATACCCATTTACATATGTGCATTTGCAGATGTCTCAGCTGAATCACCAATAGACTTTAATGTGTTTTTAAAGTTTTCAAAGAACAAATATCCCATCTCACAGCTGCAAATGACCAAATATATATTTCTGTAGATATCTATATAGGGTTATATACAGATACCTACAGATATCTACTACACAATCTACTATGATTGTGATCATTGAATGTAACAAAATATAATTATTTTCCAACTTCGATGTAATTTTTCTTGAACAGCAGGAATTATGATGATGACAGCCTCATCTGCAATTCGCATTTCCTAAATTTTAGTATATTGGGTTTTTTTTGAAAGAACTTAGCACATAAAATTCATGAAACACTACTAGATGAGCGAGAAATAAATGGTTTTATTTAAGTTAATGTTTCTACTGATCTATCCAACTCCCTTATGTTTATTCCATCCCTTACATTCACTGCAATAAAGGATAAGAAAACAGTATAAGTACCAGGAAATCAACCTCAAAAACTAAAAAAAAAAAAAAAAAAAAAATCAAATTTTCAGGAACTAAAAGCATTTACATGTTTTAATTTTATTCTTTTCTAATTTACATTGCAACTATCGATGACTAAAAAACATTCTACAACCTCGGAGAGGTCAAATATTCTAGCAAGTGTTTCCAATAAGGCATTCTATACGTATATCAATAAAATGATTATAGTGAATACACAGAAAGCTAATGGCCACACCTGTTACCAGGTAAGCATTTTTAGCAAACCATTTATTGGGCTCAGCCTTACACTTTCATTAGCAATCTTGCTCATTGCTGTCTGAAGTCATACTCTTTTAGTTCGTGACTGTTCATCAGTTACAAGAAATTTATGATTGAATTGTGTGTGTGTGTGTGTGTGTGTGTATACACATATAATGTATATATATGTAATTTATTTATTATTTTTTTTAAAGATTTTTTATTTATTTATGTGACAGAGAGACAGCCAGCGAGAGAGGGAACACAAGCAAGGGGAGTGGGAGAGGAAGAAGCAGGCTCCTAGCGGAGGAGCCCAATGTGGGACTCGATCCCGAAACGCCGGGATCACGCCCTGAGCCGAAGGCAGACGCTTAACGACTGCGCTACCCAGGCGCCCCTATATATGTAATTTAAACACAAGTATACATATATACATATACATACATATCTATATACAAATTCTATATAAATTCACAGATCTGACGTGTATTAGGGAAGACCCCACACCTGTAAATTTTATGTGCATTAATAACAATTTTAAGCAGAGACTATGTTCTTATTTATAGTAAAAGAAAATAAAAACACTGTCTTTAACTATAGATCCACCAATAGGAGCATAAATAATAAACATAAAAACAACAGACACTTTACACGTTGAAAAATAGAGACGGTATTGTTTGGCCTTGAAATTGTAGGGAACAGGGGCTCATGCATGTTCTAAGGCTAAGGCGTGCATGACATGATACAAATGGTATTTATTTTTAAAAAGATTTGTCTGCCGGATCAGGGAAGGTGGAAGAGCAAAAGAGACTCAGGAGCCATTAGGTGGCAATTAATGTGATAAAAGAGGTGAGATGAGCTACGTGGAGATATTGAGTTGTAAGAGACGGATGTTAATCCTTCACACGCACCATATTCTTAGAAGGCAAGAACATTGGCGCGGTGGTGCCTGTTTAGTTCAGAGAGATACTTGTCAAACACACTACCGTCTCCATTTTACTTGGGACTTAAAAAGAATAATAATCCTTAAGATGTTCCACATGTGCTTTTCAAAAGCTCTTGTCGCTAAGCCAATAAACCAATTAGATCAGCCTAAACAAATTCTTACCGTTTTGAGAATTTCCTGTACCTTATGCATGTGTAAACATTTAAGGCATTATAAACATTGTAAGAGCAGAGAAACACAATTTAGGCATCTGCTTGTCAAATGAAGTTCTCCCAGTTTTCTATTTCCACAAGTTTCATAAAAATCTTCATGGAGAAGTATCAGCAGATGAAAACAAACAAACTAATCCAAACGATTGTGGATTTACCTTGTGGACAGTAAACTGTTATCCGCACTGTAATTCCATTATTTCTGAGTCCTAGATGCCCATTCATGTGCTACAGTTTAATCTGAGAATGCACTACAAAAGGGAAAGAACCAATTTTCTTAGGAAAAAATTCTAATTATACACTTTTACAGGTCCTATAAAAAATATTTAATTAAACACTGTTCTCTCTAACAAACATAAATCAACAAATCCAGAATGCTATAAATTAAGCACCAAAAGATGAGCCATTAAAAAAAAAACAAACTTCAGGGCATCTGGGTGGCAGAGTCAGTCAAGCGTCGAGCGTTGGACTCGGTTTCAGCTCAGGTTATGATCTCAGGGTGGTGAGATCAAGCCTAGGATCGGGCCCCTCGTGGAGTCTGCTTAAATTTCTCTCTCCCTCTCCCTCTGCCCACTCCCATGCTCCCATTCTCTCTCTCTTTCAAATAAATAAGTAAATCTTAAAAAAGAAAATCTTCTATTCGTTCTGTGATTTATATTTTACAAAGCATCACTACATACATAACATTTGGTCATGATGATGGTGACCAGGATGAATATTTCTGTCTTGGCCATGACAATGACTTGGGTTCCCAATAGATGTAGTTTAAAGGGTACACTATAGACAAATGTGTACCATTTGTTAATATGGGACATTGACTTTCAAGCATTTCCCTCATCTCCCCTCCATGACCTCCCTAACACCATCCCCATCACCCCTAGTCAAAGTCTAATGTATAACACTGAACATGTAACATTCTCCTGAAGCCTTGTTTCTATCCTAAAAATTTATGTGAGTTTCAACTATTCTGTCATAACGTGTCCATATTCATTGTGATATAAATGGTTCTCCCCCACCTACTGATCTTTCAGGAAAATGTAGCACGTTGATTACATGGCTTTGAGGATACCAGCACACTCTGTCACATATGGCCAGCTAAGTTGGAGAAGCACTTCGATAATGTTGAAAGATCAGATCCCGGTGGACTAAAAAGTAGGTGCAAAAAGAGTTTTCAGCCCCAAATCTCCATCTCTGTGTCTGTTACTTTGTTACACACTTACCCTTCTGGTAGAGGTGGGAAAAATATCAGGCCGCAACTCTCAAGGAGAGGAGACCTTCATCCTTTTTCTTCACCAAACATACTGGCTTCCCAGGGAGAGGTGAGCAGAACGATACAACCCAAAAGGAAGACCCAAGAGGATAGGGCCCCAAAAGAAGAACAAAGAGTTGACCTATTATGGAAATAAAAAAAGCTTTGAATTCTCTCCATTTCTAATTTTCAGTTCTCACTTCTTAGTGCTATAGCAATTCGCATTTTTAAACTTAACTCATTAAAATGCTTCTCTTTAGGGATTGACTTGGGCCCTTTTCCCCTCAAAGAGGTGAGATTCTGAGCATGATCATCCCCCACACTTGGAACTTTCTTCTTTGAACACAAGGAGATTCACAGTTAACCACATACTGTTTTCTACTTGAAGGGAAATTGACACATTAGGATTAGGACATTAATTCTCCATCTTTGCCATTTCTTCCATGAGTCAACCTGTAGCCAATAGATAACTCAGTTTCTTAATGTCTTCCAATTCCTCCTTTGGGGTACATCTAGAAGTTTCTGAATGAAATCAGGTCATTGCTTTGATAATCTTCACCACAGCCCGACTGTACATTCTATCAAAAAAATTACCTTCTATTTATTTGTCATCTCAAGTCATCATATTGTACCACCAGTTCCATTAGATATTTTATGCAATGCATAACAGGTAATAAAAAATTGCCAATCCATGTCAGCCCCTGGGAGAGTGCTGGGGCTAGCGCTCGGGGGATGGGTTGGGTGGAAGGAGCCATGAGGGGCCACCTGGAGCCCCCACTGTGCATTCCTGGGCCCCATCCCCCAAAAGCTAGGCAGAGCCAGGTTTATTGGGGGAAACAAGAGGGACAGCCGGGCACCTATCCCACCATACTGTGCAGGGGCCCAGCCTTTCTCCCCTGTGCCAGACCACCCAGATGGGGGATCTCCAGGCCCTCCCCGTGTGGTCTAGCCCAGCCTGCCCAAGTCGTCCCACCAGTTCTACCAATTGACCACCGCCCAGCCCCACATCCTGCACTGGCTTGCCAAGGATCCGGGGATGGGCAAGGGCCATCTGGCCCACTCTGGAGTCAACAGTGTGTCTCAGGCGAGGCCCAGTGGTGATCCATAATGGGAATCCAGTCAGTTTGGGAGCGGACTGGATTCAGCTTCATTCAGCATTACTACGAGTGATTTCATAACGCCAGAACCCCATAGGTGCAATTTATATTGATGCATCATGCCTTACACGCATCTCCGTACATGAGAGGGAGAGCAATCCCAGGGGAAAGCTGCCATTGTGGAGAAGTTGCCTAGCCTTCTGTTGCAGGAAATCCAGCACAGCACCACAGCGCGGGACCATCAGCCCAGCGAGACGGGAGCATCATCGGCATAGTCACTGGCCCGCTCAAGGTGATGAAGACCCCAGCATGGGCTTCCACCAGATGTTCCCCTAAAGAACATCAATGGTGCATGGGTTTGCATCAACGGATGTTCAGGCTTGCCCTGTGCAACTTTGGCTGACCTCCTCCTCCCAGCCTACCATTCTTGCTCTTTCCTCCTCCTCCTCTTCCTGACACTATTCACAAGTGTCCAGATGCTCCGCATACCAGCACAAAAGCTCAGGGCAGCCGTGGGAACCGGCGCAGCTACTCCGGGTGTCCCGCCTGAGGTTCGGATGCCGGATTGCTTGCATCTGACCAAAGGTTGTGTTGTTCCAGAGCCTGCCTTGGGAAGACTTAAGTAACGCAAAAGGTTGTCTTTTGTTTGTTTTGTTTCAATCTACTGACAAGTTGCTCAGTAACCCAAAAATGTGAAGGAGAAAGTCTCCGCCTCACTGCCCAGGTCCTGGTTTATTCTGAGGTTTCGATGCCATATTATACAAAACAAAACTTGAAATTTTCTTAAGAAAAAAAAAAAGACAAAACAAACCCAATCCCAGCAAAACAAAGAATGTGGTAACATCTCTGCTGGATAAATAACCATATTTACTGTCATTTCAGGCTCATCAAATGCAAGTTAATTCAATTACTCCAGGGAATACTGCTTCTAAGCAGAAGAGCCGGAATTCAAACCCGGGTCTGATGGACCCTGAAAGGGAAGTAAGTGCTTGATCATTTTACTGTCCTGTGTCCTCCCCTTTAGTGCCCGTCCCAGATAACTTAAACTCTTACATTTTCTTTTCCAGTGTAGGTAATGTTCTTTCAATGCCTCTTTCCCCAACAATGTCTGCAAGTAAATGAAAAACCAAAAATAGTTTTTAAAAAGGAATGGTCTATTAAGGAAGAAGAAAACCAAGAAAAGTAAACCTTTGTACTGTTTAAATAGTTTTCACTATTTAAATTTATTTTCTGAAACTAGTAGGAATAAGAGGCTAAACAATTCTCTAGCAATACTAAAGAAATCCCCCCAGGTGTTCACTATAAGAAGATAGTGCATTGTTACAGTATATTTTCACCTTAGAATTACAGTACGAGTCTTCTCTGTAACATAAAGCTCAGAATCCCAAGACCGCTTTTAATTGTGCTTTTAAAATTATAAGAAGTTTAGAGACAGCTTAGGGAAAATTGAAGAAAATTTGTTTAGAAAAACCACTTCCAATAGTAAATAAAAGGACTAGGGTGTAGGCGTGTATCTGGTCAGAGAGCATCTACCTGAACCCAAAAGTTCCCCAAAGCAGCAAGAGAAGCACCTTGCCCTTTAATAACGCTGATCAAAAGCTTTTGTCATAATTTATCAAAATAGTGGCTGATTGGCTAAGTCCTTCTAAAAACCTAGAAGTTCTGTCAGGTCAAAGTTCAGGTACACCAAATGGACTCAGGAAAAAGAAAAAAAACAAAAACAAAAACCACCACTTTCATCTTTAAAAAACCCAGACTTGTTAGAAACTAGTTTTCTTTAGTGTCACATAGCAATTTCCTAAGCACCACATTTCTTTTAAGATGATACCTTACTTTTTTTGTTGTTGATTTGATCAACATCCCTGTTGTCCTCGTCACTGGCATCCTCGCTGTCCTGCCGTACTTCTTCCCACTCTCCTTCTGTTCAGTTGACGTTTGTCGAGAGTGATGCATTATGGGGCTGGGTAACTTCGTGTCTGTTACCACGTGGGTTACAGCAATAACAGTACTTACGTTCTCAACGATTTTCAGAGTTACATAGCATGATACTACGAAATAGTATAATATGTGAAATATTATGATAATATTATTATCATAGTGATAATAGTGAAAGTCTATTTTTTTAAGAAAGTGACAAAACAATACAGAACTTTGAATATTATTATTATACATCTTTATGATCAATTTCTAGTGTCATTAAAATCTTCGAAAAGTCTTTAAAATTCATTTTCAATGGCTACTCAAACATGTTTGAGTCATTCTAAAATAAGCTATTTACATTTTACAGATGGGATTTGTATCTTCTTTCTCTGAAAAGAAAATAGACAAATGTCATGGTCTATTTTTATTAGGAAGAATGTTTCAAATGTACTGGCTTTAAGAAATTAGGAAACAAATTGATTAGATAGTAGTATATCCAAGAGCCTTTCCACAGGAAAGCTAAAGATTTATATTATTTCTTGTTTACAATTTCTTAAAACCACTCATACAAACAGACGTGACCCACAGTATGATTTAAGGTAATCTGGAGCACATTGTGTATGTCTGTGTGTGTATATACATATATTTGTTTTTAATTTGTTATATATGTGCCTGTTTGAGACAGTTCACTCAGTTACTAGCTCACTGCATTAACAGACTGAGGACTTACTCATAAGGAAATGTATGATGTATATTCTCTGTACAGTGATGGCAACGGCAAGCGGTTTTGGGATACGACTTACGTTACAAAAAACCCTCGGTGTGCAAATAGAATACATCATTCAACCTACTTAGGAAAAATATATACAAAACAGTATGTTTTCCATAAATATCTTTTTGGTAATATTGAAAATGGAGTAAACATATTTGCAGCGTGCCGGCATATCTTATTCTCTTCAATTGCCAGAACTCGAAGTTGAACAGCATTAAAGCAATAAGACTGAATACAAAGCAACGTGAGGGGAAACCTGAATGCAGTGCTGTGCCCCAGATTCTGTATAGAAAGATTATAGGACAAACAGAAGAATTCCAAGTTATATTAACCTATACGCTTTTAGCTTTCCCAATTCTAAACTAAAACTAATCAAATGCAGCCATTTCCCCCCACACACACACAATCCTATAATGGTTCATGCACAGATCTTGGTGTTGACCTGAGAACCTTGTTCATGAGTAGATAAATATTTCTAAATGTTAAGATTCCAAGGTGAGTCGCGGCAGGTGCCATGTGAAACTCTGAACAGCACAGATGGTCTATCAACAGTTAATTAAGTAGCAGGTCCTAAAAGGGCAAGCTGCAGACCCAAATTCGGCAGTCAATTCTAGGGTCCTATAAAGAGGAAAGCAAAACTTTCTGGGAGCTGGCCTCAGGACACTGTGACATCATTGGGAGAACCAGACAGCAGTGCACACACATACACATACACGCCGGCACATGCAATCCACAATACAGACCGGAAGAATGATGTCAAGACAAAGACAGGGGCTTGGGATAGAGGTAATGAGATCTGAGGTCCTCAGCACAGATCTCAAGTCTTTGTCAGCATCTTTAATCTTGTTTAATGCAACTGGGACAAAAAGTCATTAGCCTTTCCCATCTGTTCACATAATTATATAAAACAGGAGTGGGGTCCATATCCTATGCCTGGATATCCCTGTCTACACTCCCTGCCCCCTAGGAGCTTCCCACCCCAAAATCTTTAGAGTACACTGTGGATATGAGAAAGATTTCATAATAATCAAGGCAAACAGGTTTTGTGTGAAAATATGCAAGTCACTTAAGCTCTCTGAGCCTTGAGTTCTGCATCCATACAATGGTGTTACTGGCACTATGGTATAGGTAGAAATATGGGAGGACAGAATGTGCTGATCCATCTGAGAACAGAGCCACATACATTATAACCGCAGAAAACAAGTATGAGCTGTTGCAATGATGACGACGTCTTCCTCAAAGTCAATTTCTAATATATCATTATTTCCGTATATAAATCAGTACTTGGCACACAATAGGCAAGTATGTGTTGAAAGAATCAGCGTATGTTGAATATAAGGGCATAACTCTGTGGGATGGATACTAATACATCGTGTCACAAAGAGAATGAAGCTCAACGTCAAGGGGATTAGATGAATAACCTGACCCGCTAGTAGCCATTCGAAGTGGGCGAGCAGAGATGTCCCGCTATTCCCTCTTCTATCGTGATGTCAATCTGCTGTCACTGGGGCAGGTCTCCCTTGATCAACACAGCATACCTGCGAAACAGAGAACAGGTGTTTACTTCGCAGGCAGGTGAGTTAACTGATGTCCACAAGGATAGAACATTTTGCCTTAGACCGTTGTGTAGGTCTTGGGCAAATGGATGGTAAGTTGATTTTAGTGATGTGGGCGGGGGACGGCAGAAGAATTTTTGTTCTGGGCCCAGGATTTCCAAGATCTGAATGATGAGTCTAACCCTGTGGACACCTCTGGGCAAACAGGAGTGAGAGAAGTGACGTGTTACACCCCGGACTTCATTATGGCTGCCATTTGGCCTCTTAGCTTGTGACACAATGCCACACACTATAAAGAGGTCATTATTCCTCACCACTGCCTACAACTGTGAATATTCTATCTTTGACTTTAAAAAAGTACATTATTGTGTATTTAAATGCAGATTTTTTGCCTTTTATTTTTTACATTCTATTGGAATAAGATGTGACAAGCATTACCAAAGTTGCTCTCCTATTGAGAATCTCTTTCACAATGACTTTGATGCAATAGAATATGGTTCTTCAAAACATGTTATGATTGCCAGCCGTGAGAGGGAAACAAGAGACAGAGCGTCGAGCCGGTCATGGATCGTTCTTTATTAGAATACATTTGACGACAGAGAAAATCTCTGCTTTTGAAAGACATATTGATAATAATACTAATATATAAATACAATAATGACTAAACTGGCTTGATACACTTAGAATGCATGAGACACGCTGCAGGCAGTCACTCCCATACAGAGATGCTGGTTAGTACCGGGCTCTTGGTCACACAGCTACCGAGGAGCAGAGCTGGGGCTGAATGCGGGGGTCACATGCTGAGACAGTGTTCGCTCGTGGTTACAACATAGAGGCTGTGCTTGGCAGGTGCTTAAGGATGCTAATCACTCTTTTCGGTGCCGACAGTTTGGCAGATAAAGTACCTTCACTCCTTCATGAAGCCAAACACTGTGTGCTAGCAGCTTTTATATAAGATAGCCAGAACACAATAGGCATAGGTGGAATGTCACTGCATTTTTTTTTTTTTTTTTTGTAAAACTGCTTTCGAAGACAGGCTTTACCATGACACTCAGTATTCCTTATAAAAGACATGTGGGAAAACTCAGATTAGACACAACGTCGCCTCTCCTGACTAATTAATATACTTCCTTTTACGAGAAAAGGGGAGCCATAAAAACTCTGATTTTCCATATTTCTCTCGGATGCCAGGAAGCTCTGAGAGAAGCTTGAGATTAATTGTAGTTGCTTTACAAAGCTGAAGTTTTTTTATTCTGATTATTTTCTTCTCTTACTCTCTATTACTTGACTCCGTGTTATTTTCATTTTAATGTAATGCAAGTTAATGAAATGCAATTGCTTTAATGTACTCGTTTTTAGTTTTATTTTTTACATATTATAGTTTTCCATTGGAAATAGATCCCGTCTTCAGAAAAGCAAGCAGACTGGACTTGACTGGGTGATTTTTGTATACAACTTTGGTGGAGTGAATGCCGGAATTTTAACATTTTTGTTATTCACTGTCCTGGACAGACTCATTGTTTTTCAGAACCCCAAAAGGTATAGATGTGTTTGAGAAAAGAATATAATTTCATCTGACATCTTTCAACAGACTCCTCTTCTATTTCAAAATTATACTGAACATGTTACATGAAATCCAAGGGGATAATAAGACTATTATAAATTATGAAAAGTCATACACATAAATCAGTCTCATTAGATTATAATTATAACCCTTATTCACATCAGACTAATAAAAGGGTTGATCTTTGACATATAGCTCTGGGCAAAATCGATCCAAAGTCCTAACTGCAATGTAAAGGCTTTTTGAATAAAAACACAATATGTGAATTGGTTCTTAAGGAATTATAGAGAATTATTTGGCAGACTTAAGATAAAATGATACTTGATGAAATTTACAAAAAAAAAGAACTTCTTGACTCATTTAAATATTAATATGACACAGAACATTTAGCATCATGTTTCTAAATATTAATATAAAAAGTTCAACACCAATGAATATCAAGTGCTTTAGGAACTTATGGATTCTTTGGGAATTCTTCCTAATTTGGATGGGCCCTCAATTATTAAAAATATAAGAAGCTAAAGTACTTCATTATATGTTTTATCGTTATGTAATCTGAGAGCAACACCTCTTTAAAAGGGAAAAAGAAATAAAGGATATCTCAGTGGGCATCTATTATTTTATTTTCTTCTTATTCTTTATTATCATGTTCCTATTATTCTTTTGTTTTCTTACTATATTTTCTTATTATATAGTCTTATTTTTGTTTCCCACTGACAAAAATAAGATACCTATTTCATTGAGTAGAAAAAATAGAACTTTATATTTTTTTCTCCATTAATACTCATAGCTTAAAAGTTAGAAATTATAAAACTCTAATATACAGGCCTCTTTACTGTGATAAAGCAGAGAGAGTTAGAGTCCCAGAGAGACCTAAGACGTACCGTGTGGGTTGGGAGATCATGTTTCTTAAAGATTTTATTACTATTCAGCATATTTTAATATTTAACACAAGTAGTGATAATTGTAGGACATAAACTTTTTTCTTAGTAAAAAAAAAAATGTTAAAATAACTAGGACACAGTGGAGAAAATGAGGTACTTTCCAGTGTAAGAAAGTCTCATCACCACTTCCCTGGAGGACTAGGGGTGGTCGGGGAATTAATGGGAGCAGGAGAGGAAGGGGACAAGGACCTATGTTAAATCCAGTCATAGCAAACAAATTCTAACTGAAGCTATTTAGTGGCTATTTTTCTTCAGAGGAGGTACTGAACTCTAAATTCCCCAAAAATCTGCCAGTAAATGACTTTGAGGTCCCCTTTTCTATGTATGTCCAAATGTTACTATTCAAATGTTACCAACTGTAGGAGAAATTAATCAGATAGTGGTTTGGTGACTCCAGCCCTTGGAATTCAGCCGACAAACCCCCAAAGGAATAAAAACACCAACTGGCATTAGCAAGTATGGTTTATCAGAGTGAAATAGGCATAACTTTTGTGAAGCTTAATAAGGGGAAAATACATAAAAGCTACAAAAAGCCTCAAGCCTCACGTGCAACAATTACAAACCTAAGACTGTTTCCTACAGAAACGACCAGAGATGTGTACAAATAGATTTCAACAAACAAGGACAATAGTGAAAAGCTGAAACAATACAAAGTATCAACAGCAGGAGTTCAGCTGAATATGCAGGATCTAAGATCAGGCAGACACTGAATACTTTCAACAACCAAGAAACAAATGGTGACGTGGAAGAATATTCATGATACATTTTTATGTGAAAGAAGCCATAGAGAAATGAACAATGATTCATTATGACCTACATTAAAGTTACCTTGTTTGCTCTAATAAATAAGTCTTGATGTTGCCAGACTTAAAAAAATAGAAAATTATTTCTTAACATGTAAAGTCATATTGGTAGGAAGCTTTCCCTCATACAGTCATTTAGGGACCCATTTTGATAGGAATTCTGCCATCTTCAACAGTCTACATTTCTATGGTCGCTCTGGACAACAATACCCAGCCAGCAACAGAGGGAAGAGAGAGGAGAAGAGAGAGGCCCATTACAGAGCATTGTGTAATGGGCCAGTCCTGGAAGTGGCTTCTATTACTTCCACTCTCGTTTTGTTAGCCCAAACTTGAATCCTGGGCCGCACTAGGACATGTAGTCTGGATTTATCCAAAAAAGGAACAGAAGAGTCAAACAGTTTTAGTGTACTTGTTCACCAAGGTCTGCCGAGGACCTCAACTTGACCTCCGTGTGTGTGTGTGTGTGTGTGTGTGTGTACACATATTCACATATGTACATAGATTTTCCCTTAGGTAGTAGGATAATGACATTTTTATTTTCTTATTTATACTTTTCCATATTTTAAATTTTTCCAGAATTTTTTTATCACTTTCATAACAAAAAAGTTAAAAAAAAACCAATGCTGAGATTTCATTATGGAACTGCTTTATATTTTTTTCTTTTTTCCCCTCCAAATTCTCCTAATGTGAATGTAAAGGTAAAGGTAGAAATATCTAATTACAGACAAAACATATTTTCTATAATTAACCCATATCTGAATTGAGGTTGAGTTTGAAAGAAAGAGTCAGATTGTTCATGACATAGAAATAAATTCTGGGGGCGCCTGGATGGCACAGTGGTTAAGCGTCTGCCTTTGGCTCAGGGCGTGATCCCGGCGTTATGGGATCAAGCCCCGCATCAGCCTCCTCCGCTAGGAGCCTGCTTCTTCTTCTCCCACTCCCCCCGCTTGTGTTCCCTCTCTCGCTGGCTGTCTCTCTCTCTCTGTCAAATAAATAAATAAATAAAATCTTTAAAAAAAAAAAAGAAAGAAATTCTGGAATACTTTATATATAACATATTAATTATTAATTAGCAAAAGTATATACTTGTTTTATAGAGAGCAAAAACGAATATATTACATATGTGTCAAAAGTGTATATAATATATGTACATAATTTCAGGCACAGCTCCTTTGAACCACCAATGGAATGTCCCATTAGAAATGTTGACCAACAAGGGGTGCCTGGGTGGCTCAGTCAGTTTAGCGAAAAGCTCTTGATTTCAGCTGAGGTCACAATCTCAGGGTTGTGGGATCGAGCCCCAGGTCCAGCTCCTGGCTCAGCATGCAATCTGCTTGAGATTCTCTCCCACTGCCCCTCCCCCAAGCTCACCTGCCCACTCTCTCTTCTCTCTCTCTCTTAAAAAAAAAGTTTATCAACAAGGTGCATCTCTGTCTCAAAGCACTCTCCACAGCTTTATAGTATAGTGGATAAAAAGAGTATAAAGGGACAGAAAGAAAAAAACTGTGCATGGAAGAAAGGGTACATTTTAAGAGATCAAAATTCTTCTCCAGCATTCTCTGAGTCAAAAGTGCCAAGTGGAAACAATGAGGTTCTGTGAAGCCAGAGAGAACATGGCTTGAGAATGTCCCCAGTCAGGCGTTGAGCAGAAGTGACCACATGGCAGCAGTCCTCTCAAAGCCTGGGGGTAAATCCAATCTCCACAGTCGGGAAAAATGACATAAAAGGCTCAGAAATCTTTCTCCACATGCCTCTTAGATTAAAGTGCCCCCAGGTGCCTAAATCACCTGCTTTCCTGTGAGTTCCTAAAGAAAAACAATAAAATATGAGCACCAAAGGGCATAGGAAAGTTCCTGAGGACCCAGATGGCTTGTGTTTATAGCACTGACCAGCCCCACTGGTTTACCTGTGAATACATGACACAAAGTCGAGAGGAGACCCTTTTCCCTTCACTAGATTACTTTCCCTTGTCCTGACTGGGGGCAGAAGCTACTGCTTCTAGACATGGCCAACTTCACCTTGGCTGAGGGTTTTGCTTTTACCATTTCCCTCCTGCTTGTGGGGACCACGTCTACGCTGGACTGGAGTCTCAACCCAATGAGCTCCAGGAAGCGAAAGAGAATTAAGGGAATCTGGCTGGCACGGAATATTTAAGGTCATGTCTGTGGGCAAGGTCTCTGTTCCCTGCTGTCACTGGGAATCTTCAAGAAGCATTTGACCCGGAAGGCTTTCATCTGTGTGGGCATTGCTTCTGCTCTCTCCAGATACCCTCCACTGTTCAATGCACTTCACAAACATCAGTTCGTACTTTGCAGCCACCACCATCAGACCTTTATTTTTCTTTTTCTACGTTAAAACTTTTATACATCTTTTTTCATAGTGTATTAGAAAAGCCAATAACTGCAGAGAAAAATCCATGTGACATTTGGCAAGGAATGTACTGTACTGTTTTATTTTCCTTCTTCTTTTAATTAACACTAACACCTGCCTGTTCCCTTGCACGGCTAGCCCACTGCACACTGACTCGTACAAGGTTACTGTGTGTGATCTCGGGAGGCCTTTGAAACAGTGGCCAGTTTGTTCCCTCAACATGAGTGATCCCACGTAGAGAGGAGTCAAATAGGTAAATGATCTGTCTCCATGGCCTGGAGAGGGTTCTCTTCCGAAGCTATGAAAGAGACAAGTACATTTGGGGACAATGGTAACCTTTTTACTACAGGGGGGGGAAAAGATCAGCAAATTGTACATTGGAGGTAGCCGTGTAGAACAAGATACCAGAAACTGTTCTTCAAAAATTATTTAAAAGCAATTATTGGCAGGATTGTGCAATTTCCCGGGGAAGAAAAGGAGGGCACACACGTTTAAAAGAGAGAGATCCTGATTTGCACACACTTACTATTATCACGTGCGGTACCCACGCAAGCTCTGGGGCAGGGGAAAACGGACGGGCTGAGCGAGCAAACTGAAACCACACAAAAGCGTGTGTTTCCTTTTAAAGTTCATCCCGATTAGCCCATCCAACTTAGAGTTTCTCTTTAAAGTAGGGTTTATAGACTAGTGGATACTAAAAAGGTCAATTTTCCAAGTAAACATTTATCTTCAAGTAGAGTATTACAGAAACGCCCAAAATGGGAGCAACTTTTTCCTTAATTTGGACTCTAGGTATTGGTGTCCTCTCCTGTGGACGAGGGAATTTGTGTCTTTCCAGGAAGACTGAGCTCCCAAGGAGGCTGCGGGTACATTTCGGTGCAGCCTGATGCTTCAACTCAGAGCTGATTCACATCCCACCTACAGCATTCAAGGCTCAGGCTTTCTGTGTCTCTTCAAGGATGGGTGACGCCCGTGTCTTTGGTTGTCAGTTGCCTGCCTTTTAAACTGGAGGAAACCAGATGGCAGGGCCCTAGGAGCCGGGGGTGGAGGGGATGGCAAACTCAAAACTGTGCGCTCTGTTCTTCTCCCAGCCGGTGACTCAAGGTGTGATCTCAGACAAGTCACTTAACCATTATTATCCTTAATTATTCCATCTATAAAAGAAGGCTTAGTGAAACACGAGGCAATATAAAACTTCAAAGAGAAAATTATGAACCTACATCGATGCGAAGAAGCATTTGGGCCATGTTCTCAAAGGTGAGTAAGAAACTGTGTCTCCAACTGCTTTTTTGTTTCGATGTATCAATCTCTGGGCTGGAAAAGGATTTGGAATTCACTGGGTTGTAACTTTCCCCAATGGTGCATTTAAGTGACAATATACAATAGTATCTTTGTAAATGAGATCTTTTGCTTTTGGCTGAGGAAAAGTATTAGGATTATTTTCAATATCTCAAGTAAGACTTCTCATTTGAGACGATACATATTTCTACAAACTTAAACCAGATGCTTGCTATAATAGTGCATATAGTGATTTTAAAAAAATTTAATAAAGGTGAGGATCTCAGCATGTAAATTGGATATGGAAATCACTATCAGCCCTATAAATCAATTTAACTGGCTTCTAGTCTACCCATAAGTAGGGTTGACACATACAACACGGGATGCCACTTAAATTTGCGTTTCAGATAAACAATGGGTTGTTTTTTAGGTTAAGTAGGTCTCATGCAATGTTTGGGATATACTTATACCAAAAAAAAAAAGTCTTCGTTTTTGTGACATTCGAATTTTACTCGGCATCATGTAATTTTTATTTGCTAAACCTGGCAAATCCTCTTCGTAAGTCAAGTTTGCACCTTGCTCTCTGTTCTAATTGCTACTTTGTGTCTTTGTGCCTCCTCTCCATGGTGGCCCTGCACCGTCTGTTAAGAACCCTTGATAAAACACAGTCGGAACAAACAGGGTTGTTGGAGGGGAGGGGAATGGGGGATGATGTAACGGGGTGCTGGTGTTAGGAGGGTGCATGATGGAGTGAGCACCGGTGTTCTACACAACTGATGAATCACTAATCTCTTCCTCTGAAACTCATAATACACTGTATGTTAATTCATTGCATTTCAACAAAATTAAATTGAATTTTAAAAAAAGAACCCTTGACAAAACACAGTAAAACCTTTTGCTTATTTGTCCTTCTCTCTCATCCTGGAAAATAAGTTTTCTCAAAGCAAAGAACCACATGCCATTTGTGCCATTACTTTGAAGCCCAGCCAGAAGTGCACATGTTCTTAAACGTAACCTGAGCAGGTAAGACCGTAATTCCCGGTGACACCGTCTCAACTGCTGTCTTGGGCCCCAGCTTTCTTCTTCTCTGCCAGCAAATTACAGGCACTTACCCTAGAAAGAAGGCAAACCGACCAAGGGAAAATGTCTTACCTCCAGTTTGGGGGACACAAATGTGCATTGGTGTTACTTACCAGAACTCCTGCAAATATTTTATTAACAGCTACAGTATCAAAGGTTGAGAGTGGCTTATATTTTGTGTGATTTTTTTCACTTGTTCTTTCATGTATACAGCGCCTGGCCACTGTTATATATATATATGTATATATATAATATATATATATAATATATATATTATAAATATGCAGTATATTCTGCAGTATTGAGCAATAGTGGGACTCTGGAATTAGAAATATGGAGTTAAAATTCACTTTTGCCTCTTCTTAGCTCCTAAGCCTAGTTTTGCTCCCTTACTGTCCTGGTGTGAAAATTAAAAGACAGTTACTTGCCTGGGCCAGAGAAAAAACTCGACAAAAGGTAGCTGGCATTTTTGTTAAAACACAATCAAGATTACCTCTTTGAAATGGCAGGACCTACATAGGTTCAAATAGGCTTCCTTGAGTGGACGTGAAAGAGGTGGGGCTCCAGGTACGATTTCCGCCTCACTTCCAGATACTTCTACGAGACAGCCACGCACAGACACAGACGGTCATCTGCAAAATGCCATGTGAGAGGAAGTGAAAACAAAAAAAGTTAAGAATAGTCCAGAAGAAAGAATGGCTCAGGAGTTTTATCGAGTTAGACTGGTGTATGACACTGGAAATTCCTTAACCTCACGGAGCCTCAGTACCTTCACCTGCAGAGAAAACATATCCACTTTGTTTTGAAAGGTGAATAACTTATGAACCTAGAGCGCCTGGCCTAAATGTCTGCCCCATACACAGAAGTCCCTTAATAAAGGTGATTGTCTTTCTTTCTCCTTGTCCCTTTCCTTAAAGCATAAATCCTATGCTCTCGTCTTGGTATCAAGTTTACCTACAGTAGCAGTGGGGTTGCTTAAGCCCACACTGAGTCCCTTTGAACAGGACCAGCTCAGGATTAGTAACTCAAGCTGAGCTCATATTCTCTGGACCTTCTGCACCTGTATATTCCTGGGCACCGTGTGTACCACGTTCGTCAATTTCACGCTAACGTCGGGCCATGAACGTCAGGAAACGTATGAACTCTAACATGCTCCTCCACGGCCAACCGTGCTGGTCCATCCCTGCACCTTATTGCTCTGAGCTGAGCAGACACCCAGCTCCTCGATGCGTCTCCCTTCTCTTAATGCGTAATCATCACCAAGCAATCAAAGTTCCAAACAGGTAAAGCCTCTTTTCATCTCACTTCTAACCACCCTGTTGACTTTATGATTTGTTAGTTTTCCAAAGTGCTTCTGGGTCATCTTCCATTTTTTTTCTTGCTCTCCTTTGTCCTCATGTTGACCTCAACTGTTGGCATATTATATAAATGTACATATAAACAGTCATTTTTAATCACTCTGATCTTTCAAAGGTTATTATGCTCAAGTCATATGAATTTTGGGGGGAGTTTGTATGATGTTTTGTTTTTGGCACACAGGACTCAGATGTTGGTAGCATACCTAGAAGGGTCACGGAATGAAAACAAAATCTCAGAGAGTGAGAGAGGGGGGAGAGAGAGCGAGGCAGCACCTAAACTGTTAACACACTTCAAAAAAGAAACAAAGTTAAAAGAAAAACAGAGAAAGAATTTTCTTTCACCCCCATCTTTAATCTTCTTCACGGAGTACTATTCATTCTTCAATGAATATCTTCCTCTTGACACTTTGGGATATGTGTTTTTAACTATTTATAAACATGCATTATTTTTTCTTGTTAGGGCAACTTCTTAAGGTAATTTCCTTACACTTCACGTAGCAAAACCAAGACATTAAAGTTTTTTGAAAGACTTGGAAAAGATCCAATTACTGTTTCTTCTGACAAATAATGGCCAATTTGTGCCTATACTCTGAGCATTAAATGTCATCTAATTGCTTATTTTTTAAACAACACACCTTTTCGTGCAGGAAAAAAAAACAATGAAAACAAATTAACAGTAAATTAACAAGTATTTTTATTGAGAAAACAATAATAAAATATCACCATTGTTTGGTGTTGCTCAACATCTTCCTGATTTCTTTTATAAAATAGGCAGAGGCTTTCACTTTGCTATAATCCATGTGAATGAGAAGTTTGGGGATGTTTCTAAGTCTATCCAAGCCTGTTGATGCAAACCGCTGCTACTTTTTAATATACAAGTCATGATCAAATTTTCTGTGCAGATTTGAGAAAGTACCCATAACCAAGTTGGGTTTTTTTTGTTTGTTTTTTTTTTTTTTTTTTTTGTCGATAGACCAAAATTCAGTCAATAATGCTAATCCTTGGTGTTCAGTAAATACTGTGGCCATGGTGACTGAAAGAGAAAGAAGAAAGAAAGAAAGAAAGAAAGAAAGAAAGAAAGAAAGAAAGAAAGAAAGAAAGAAAGAAAGAAAGAAAGAAAGAAAGAAAGAAGAAAGAAAGAAAGAAAGAAAGAAAGAAAGAAAGAAAGAAAGAAAGAAAGAAAGAAAAAGAGGAAGGGGAAGGAAGGAAGGAAGGAAGGAAGGAAGGAAGGAAGGAAGGAAGGAAAGAAAAAATACCCTTTTAAAAAATCTCCCAGCATCCCCTCACTTACCTGTAGATATTCCCGTGGATACGTTCATTCCATCAACCTCTGATCTCACTATCACCCATGTGTCCAGGGGAGTCCTGAGCACTGGAGGTAAAACAAAAATGTCCCATTCATTCTCCTTAATTGAACTCACAACCTAATGGAAGCAGTAAGTATAGGCACTTTTTTTTTTTTTTAATGAATGGGAAGACTCTAGTAACTTGGAAAAAAATCCTAAATTCAGAATTCTTTGGGTGTCCTCAGATGGACTATTCAAATAACAGGTCATCTATGCCTTGAACCAAAAAGGCAGACTCCAGAGGGTAGGGAGGCATGTCCAGGAGATACTGGCCACTGTCCCAGGATAGAGGTCTGCAGGAGGGAGTTTACTCTGGTAGCGAGACATGGGCTGTAGCAAACACCTCAGCAGTACAGAGACATGGCCAATGGCCCAAGTTACTTAATGTTTTTCTTTAAGAATAATATTGACTTATTTTGGAAAAAGTGATTTTGCTTTCCATGTTCATAACTGTTGTATCTAAATGAATTGTTCCAAGTGTCTTATTGAAACAATGAGCAGAAAACTAGTGAGTATTTTGGTGACTTTTTTGCATGCACATCCAGGACCAATGCTATAACCTTGCCTCTCATCTGTGCCCCATGGAATTGCCAAACTTCCATATTCTTCAGTTTCACTGCACAGAGAAGTCAATGATTATTGTTCAACTTTCTATGCACTCACCACTCAAAAATGGCATTTCTGGATCTCTTAGAAAATTAATGTTTAAGATTATGCTTTTGGAAATAGAAAGGTCAAGGACTTTCATAATTTACTTCTCATATTCCTTATAAAATAGTTACAGTCAAAGACTTCTTATACTTTAAATGTGTATTAGTTTTATACGGCTACCATTCAAAGTGCCATTAATTGGGTGTCTTAGCAGAAATATATTTTCTAAAGGCCAGAAGTCTGAAATCAAGGGGTTGGCAGAGCCATGTCCTCTGGAAAGTTCTAGGGGAGAATCTGTTCCACGCCTTTCTCCTTGCTTCTGGTGGTTGCCAGCAATCCTTGAGGCTCCTTGGCTGTAACTGTACCACTGTGTTCTCTCTCTGCCTCCATTGTCACACGGTGCCCTTCCTGTATGTGTCTGCTTCTCTTCGTATAAGTATACAAGTCATATTGGATTAGGGTCCACCTAAATGATCTCATTTTTATCTTGGTTACATATGCAAACACCCTATTTCCTAACAAGATCACATTCTGCAGTGTTACGGGTCACTACTTGGATATGTCCCTATGAGGCACAAATTCAACCCGTAACAATATGGAATGGTGATGTCACAGTTCTCTTTAAATTGGTTCAGGGAGAAAAATAGGACATCACATTAGCAAATATCTACAGAAGAGACAACTATCCTGTAAACCGGAATTATTGAGTGTTTAATACTTAAAATACTGAATGGAGACAGATGACCCCTTTTAGGAGTGACATGGTGAATGTAGACATTTCCAATCAGAAACCTTGATGCGTTGAAGCTTAAAATTAATCTGAAGGTTATAGATGGAGAAATAAGCAAATAATTTCAAAAAAAGAGCAACGCTGTAAAAATTGATCATAGTATTAAGAATTCTGAGATGCAAGGGCTTCGAGTAGATTTACAATTATGTTGCCATTGTTATAAGTTTATGTCTTTTTTCCTGTGCCTTCCAAAATGGCCAACATACTCTGTATCTAAAAACAATCCGTCAACATCTGTACTAGTTTCCTAGGGTTACTGTAACAAACTACCATGAATGGGGCGGATTAAAGCAATGGAAATGTGCTCTTTCGACTCTGGAGGCTAGTTTAAAATCAGGTGTCAGCAGAGCCATGGTCCCTCGGAGACTCTCGGTAAGATCTTCGTTTGCCTCTTCCTTACTTGCGGTGGTGGCCTTGAAGCCCTGACATTCCTTGACTGGCAACTTTGTCACTCCAGTGTCCGCGTCCATCATGACCTGGCTCTCCCCCGTGTGTCTGTGTCTCTTCAGCTCTTCTTATAAAGACACCTACCATATTGGATTAGCACCCACCTTACTCTCACCGCGATTTTATCTGCAGAGACCCTATTTCAGAATAAGGTTATTTTCACAGGTACTGGGGGCCAGGAGTTCTCTGTAGCTTTTGGGGGGGACACAATTCAGCCCATAACAGCCTGCCCTCTGATTGGCAGGCTCCACATGCTCTCTCCTTTAACAACGTACCATAAACTAATGTGGATTGCCTGAAAGTGGATCGCTTGACATATGTTGAGTGATGTTTTGGGCACCGATGAGATACTCTCAAAATGTATTTTAAAACCATTTTTTTTAAATAAGAAATACCGCCTAGCCTCTTTGGAACTGAGAGTCCCTCTGGGCTACTGCTAGCGATCCCCCCGTCATTCCACAGTGAGCGAGGCACTCATTCTCTTAGGTAAAACAGAATTAAGTTGAATTTCATTTAATAAATTGTTTTGATGATGCCTTTTCTTTCAAATAATTGGAAACACCAGAAGGTACCCAAACCGTGCTTCAGACTCATGGGTGCCAGAAATATCTTTCTGTAGGAATAAATATCTGACTATATATTAGAAAGTAAATGATCCAGGCCTTTGATATTTTTCTCCTGAAAAATTCTATATTTGATTCTGCTCTTTGCTTCAGTTGTCTATCTTAAAAAACACTTTTAGTGATGTATGTAAAGCAGAAAAATTGCCAGTTCTGAAAATGGCAGAATGATAAATTATTTTATTGTTGGAAGGGGCATTAGGTGCCTTTGAATAACTTTAATGTACCAATTATTTTTAAAGATAAATAAGAAGGTATTTTTGAATGAATTCTAAAATTTGGAGGTAAATTTCTGAATCGTTTTGGACATGAAGTTGAGTAACATTTGGTAAGATACCCATTTGCACCTATATTAATTGTTCAACAAATATCATGCAAATTACTTTCCTCAAGAATTGGAACTCTGCTTCTTATAAATGTGGGTTTATAGTATGTAGATAAGAGGCATCAATCTGTCTTTTCTGGTCCACAGGGCCATCTCATGAATTATCACAAGCTTCGGCCATAGGTGACTTCCACAGTCTCTCAATTGCTCTCCTGTCTGCAAGACAAAGAAAATTGCATTAGGTTCTTTTCAAGCCATGAAATGCAGAGACACTACCTAAATCAGGTTTGAAATACTTGTGGATAATCTTGCTTTATAATAACACACTTGGACAGTTAAGTGTTTACGCGGCTTAATGAAGAGGGTGTAGGAAACAGCAGAAAGTGCCCAGGCCGATTCAGGCATGAAAAATTATACAGTAAACCAGAGGGGCACACCTGTCTCCATTCTGGAAACAAAAACTGTGTGTGACTAACCAATAATCCACCCCAACATTTACAAGGGCGATTAATTAACTGGGAATGCACGATTCTTGAATACAAACTTGTTCTGATTCAACGTGAGTCATGCAATACAAATTAATGTTGTCTTGTAGACTTAGGATTCTTAGGAATCAATGCCAAAAGACCCGCGGTCTCCCCTTGCCTCCTCCTTTCTAAAAGGAGCAGATCCTATGTGAAGAGATCTCAGCAGGTCGTGTCCAACTTCACTCAAGCCTCAGCCCATCCAGCCCCTGCCACATTTTATCATTATCATACACCCTAGCTCAGTCATTATGCCCTTAGGTGTCCAAAGGTATTTAGAAAACAACAAGACAACTTCATTAAGATTGGCACGTTACCAGAAATCCAGATGCTTCTGAAGGCAGCGCGCGCAAAAGGGCTGGCAGACCAAGGATCTGATTCCCGAGATGTCCGAGGTAATCAGTGGAGTCAGAAGCATCCATCAGGAACGTGTCACCCGGTGGACATGGTTTAGGAGGGGACAATACCATAACGCATAAAACGTAACAGCTCCGTGAAGTGGGTTGCTGGGGACTGATATTTGCAAGGTGCTTGGACGTCCTCAAGCCCTTTCTTCTACATTATCTCATCAACCGTCCACAGGAGTTCTCAAGGTGACCCTCACCTGTGCATCCGTCAGAACAAGCAACACGTCCGTGGAGACCCCAGAGAGTCAGGGCCAGAGCTGAGATGAGTACCTGATCCCTCACCTCAGGCACGCTAAACCTTCCAGACTGTTTGAGAACACAGTGCTTTTAGTAAAAACACAGACACTTTAGTCCCATATGGAAATACGTTGTCTTGATTACCTAGATGTTGTTAATAATAGTTCAGTTGTCCAGATATTTTCATAACATTTAAATCATCTAGAGGCTTGAATAACATTCAAATTATCTACATACTTTAGAAACATTTATTTGGTTTGTACCGTTATGGAAAAATTACCTCAATTCTCAAAAGTCCGTATTAAACAAAATGGAAAAATCAGCAAAGCAAAGCAGCCACCTGCATGTGATTACCAGACACCCAGATGCCCCAGACAGACCCCGATACGTAGGGTGCAGTCGCTCTAGCAAATCGCCAGAGTGACTGTATCTTCCTGTAAGGGATCTGGAGCACTCGATATTGTCCAAAAAAAATATTACCAACTTAGAAGGATAAGGAAAACCAGAGGATCATATGGAACTTCTGAAGTGCTTGCCCAAGTCCCCTGGCCACAAAGCCACCTCTACAGGGATCTGGGGTGGGCGGAGGGGACGGACACCGCTGGGGGCAGGCCAGAGGGGCAGCGTGGATCGCCACTGATACGCTGGCCAGCTTCCAGCAGTCACAGAGCTCTCGGGGCCTCAGTGTTCTCATCTGTAAAATGAGGATAGCATGGGGATGAACTGCAGAAAGCCACAAACGGAATAATACTCGCGAAGAGCCCGGTTCATGCTAAGTGCTCAGTCAACAGTAGCTACCCCGTGAGAGTAACTGGAAGTCAATGTTTAAAAATCAGGAGACACAAAGATTTTTTCCCTCTGAATTTGAAGTCTTTCTGTGCGACATAATCACTCTGTGCTTTGATTGGTAGCTGACTTCTTCACCATGTCCTCCTGACGAGCTCACGGACACTCTCCCGTGTCTTCCCATTCCTACAGAACTGGCTCGTGCGATCGACGACTTCTCAGATTATGTGTTAAATAAACTGCCCTTGGATGGAATCACGCACCAGCGTGGAACAATAGAATCATGAGAAATGGTTCCATTGGACTGAATTTAGACATACATTTTCCCACAACACTCTGAATGTTTCTCATTGGGGGGGGGGGAATGGACACGCCTGGAGAATAGAATCACAACTACAGAGGGTGCGTCATAACCTTGCAGAATCCGACCCTGGGCTGGACAATATAGCGCCTAAAACCTGCAGCGGATTTTGCAAAAACAGAGTTACAAATCTGTCCGTCTCACTTTGGGCCTTCAGTAATTTGCCAGTGTTATCAGTATATAACACAGCAAAGAAGAAAAGGGAAGGTCGGTGGATATGCTGTTTTTTTATTTACTGTTTAAGGAAATTAACTTATTTTTCTTCATTTTGGGTGGACATGCACTATCGCTTTTCTGAATAACTAGTTATGAAATTCACTATTATACATCAATGGCATATGTTAAGTCCCAAAGATTTTTGAATCACCGGCGGTGAATATCTTTTTCTGATTCCTGAACTTGAGGCAATTAGGCATCGATCTGGGAATTAGAGGATGAGAAACAGGTGAAAGCATGAGCCTGTCACTTGACACTCCGTGTTTGTCCCCGAGGACACGCAGCGCTGCAGAGAGAGTGACTTTGCCAGTATCAGATGGCTCCCAAGGTTGTGCAAATCTGGTTTTTCACCTTTCTGTCTTCCTTTTCTCATTCTCCTTAGTCTATCAGTGTCTTTCTCTTCCTGAAATGCTGACCTTGTAGCTCAATCCTTTAGTATCCCCTCCATCTCTATGTCCTTCTCGATTCCAGGAGCGCTAAAAACCTTCCCTCTGGCCTTAGGATGATGATGGTGCTTCTGGTATTGACCCCAAGGGGAATTAAGAGGGAGTCAGGGAGCAAGCCGGCAGCCTCCGATGACAAAGATTATTCAGTCCTTATTTGGAGAGGGTTAGGCACAGTGGGTCGGCTCCACTTTAAGTCATGCAAATAAGCAACCATAGCTGCAGGGCTGATTTTCTTTGAACTTGAGGGCCCTCCCTGAAAACCGCAGGGAGTTCCCATCTTCACACGCAGGTCAGGAATTCCATTGTCTAACATGCCTCCCCAGGACGACCTTCATCAGTAAGAATGAGCTCGTTCAAAGGAGCACTCCACAAGCCACAGTTTCCAGAATTATTATCACAACATGTGTTAGCACTCACGACTGCAGAATGCCTGCCGCAGCTCGAGGCGATCCTGGGGGCCTGGGTGTGGAAAAAGCACAGGCAAGATCCTTCTTAAACTTGGACTTGATCCCGACATATCCATGGATAAACAGTGCTGATAACTGGAGCAAAAAATGAGGAGTATGAGAAAGGATGAGCTCTTGGATAGTTTGTCACACGGAGGTCTGAGCAGCCGTTGAAGGGGCAAGACTGGTAGGCGTCCAGGTCAGGGACTGTTTGCCGCCCCCCCGCCCCCAAGCATCAGGCTGTACTCCGCCTTCCTCAGCTGCCCAGGCAGTCAACAGTGCTTCCCTTCTGCCTGCAGGCTCAACTTTGTGCGGGCCCCAAGGCGATATGGGCCCCTCCTGGCTCCAGAGAGCCACCTGAGTTCAGGGTAGGAGGCCGTGGGATGCAGGTGCAACACGCCGTGGGATGCAGGTGCAACACGCCGAGCGGGTATACAATGGAAGCTCAGCGAGCCGAAGACTCCCTTGGGCACACGGGCAGCCAGTTGAGGGCACGCTCAGGTTCACAGGAAAGCCTGTCTGCAAAGAGTCTGTCCCTGTGTGGCGTTTACTCCCTCCTGTCTTACACACACACACACACACACACACACACACACACACACACACACAGAGTTCTTAGTAGAATACCACTTCTCCACAAACTAGGTGCTCTAAGCCTTCACATTGCCAGCTGGATACGTATTCCAAAAATTCCAGCAAGGCTGGTGGGCGGGCACCCCAGGACTGCGAGGGGTGAATCAGGCCCAGGAAGAGGAGCCAGGATGGAGGTCAGGAACACGGGGTCAGAGAGCGGGGAGCATGGGGGCTGGAGCTCCTTAAGCAATATCTGCACCACACAGAGACGAAGCACTGAGTTTGAGACGCTCTGGGAGTAAGAATGAAGGGGGAGAGGCAGGAGGGGGCAGAGCTGAGAGAGGCCAGCACCTCAGCCCTGCAACTTTTTCATCACAGTTTCCTTAGCTGAGTTAGGGCCTTTCCCCCAGTCTTCTCCCACTTAGGATTCAGCAGATTGTATCTCCCTTGCTGGAACTAATCGAGGGTGTCCCGAGCATCCTGGCTGACGGATGACAGGCTCTTCATGAGGACCAGCTCCTTGCAGGAAGCCAGCCTCCGCGTGCCTGTGCTGCTGACCCTGCCTGTAAGCCGGACTGATGGGTGGGTGGGAAGGTGCCTTGGGCCTTGTCATGGCTCAGCAGCGGGGACACAACGAGGCTTGGCCATCTCACAGTCACCTGGGGAACTTGGTAAAATCACTACTAAATGGAAGGATCTCCCCTTCATAAAAGTCTCGAATATTCTTGGTTTAAGACTAAAATGCGAATTGCTATAAAATGTAATTTCCATCTAGGACCTGCTGAGAGGAGAAAATTAGTTTGGTGTCATTTTAAATACCAAGATAGCATGACAAGTGGGGTTGTAAGGTAGCTTGGCTATTTTGGTGGAAGAGGCATGGAAGTTGGAGCCCGGCGCTCGCAGTTCTGCCTGACAGCCACGCATACCACTTTAAGGTCTGTGCCGGCCACCTTCAACAAGGGCCATCCTCCAGCACATGCACTGGTCCACGTGGACACCCTCCCAAGAGGTCCTTCACCCAGGAGACTTCCAGAATACTGATTTTTGTTCGGTTGAGATTTAAAAGATTATATAGACCTTGTTTGCTTGTGTGACAACTATTGATCATGAAATACAATCTGAGGTATATTTCTTTTTTAAAAAATTATTTATTTGAGAGAGAGCAAGAGCAAGCAGGGGCCAGGGTAGGAGGGAGGAGGAGAGAATCTCAAGCAGACTCCCCGCTGAGTGCGGAGCCCGAGGTCCGGCTCCATCTCGAGACTCTGAGATCATGACCTGAACCGAAATCAAGAGTCAGATGTTTAACCGACCTAACCACTCAGACCCCCTCCCGAGATAATACTTCTTTATAAAAACTGTGTATCTGGATGCAGTGAGTTTGCTTCCTCACTAGGGTAGGAGACGGCAGAGCTTTTAACTTCAGAGAAAAATATCCCTGCTGGTTTGTAGTGAACAATGAATTTACAAGGAACTTTAAGCCTAGAAGAAACAGAAGCTGTACTCTACTGATGAGTTTGCTCAGAGAACATCTGCTCCTGATGTAGGGGAGGCAACGATGGGCCCTCCTGGTATCTCAGACGTTGGTCCAAAAATCTTAACGGCTTAGGTTTGAATGAGTCAAAAGCATCTCTTAAAAAAGATTTTTTAAAATGGTTTATTATTTTGTAATTTTTCAACATGCTCCATGGGATGAATGTTTAAAACATGAAGAAAATCATTATATTATAATTAAATATCAAAAAGTATAAATTTACATATAAAATATGATATCATCTGTCAAAACTGCTATAAAAGAGTAGTCGCTGGATCCTATCCCAGCAGACTTCTGATACAAAGACCATGGTTGTCCAGGGAACAGAGTATTAATTGCATTTAATCAGTTCAAAAGCTGAGTTGATAGCACCACACTAATCGAATCTAGATTTCTGCCTACTGTTACATTTCTTTCTTGTTCAGAGTGATATGTTTCAGATACATGTTCCACTCCAGGACAATTACCTGTCTCAGAGCTCTCAGCCTGTCAGGAGCTATTAGTGACAACTGTTGACCATCTGCTTACCCCTCAGAAGAAATAAGCGTAGATGCCCGCTCACAAGAAGAATGGAAGAAATTTACAGCTCTTAGAACAAATGTATATATGGACTCATCTGAACAACTAATCGTCATCGAATAAAAGTAGAAATCTAAAATATCACATCAGAAAAGGCAATCCTGAAAATCTGATTTGCAAAGTTTTGTTTCTGTTTTAATACATACACGTAATACTTAATAAACTTAATACTTAATAAATACACGTAATATTGAAACACACCACCTAACCAGTAAGGCATAGAACTGATAGATGGACAGATCCTAAGATAACATCCTGAGTCAGACCCCCAGGGTTCATATCCAGATGACGGTGCCAAATTTTTATGTATGCAGCGCTCTCTCCCCATCTGTAAGATTGAGATTTTTACGCTACCAATCTCATGGGGTCTTTTGCCAAGTTTATGAAACAATCCCTGGAACATTCTTTGTCTGCTACAGTGTGTTGTTAGCACTCAACAAGCTAGCTAACTATCATTGTTACATCTTATTGATTTGCTTTGGGTCACATGAGAATTACTGACATATGACATACTCTCAGCAATCAAAATCATATTATTGCTTCATCGTGTGATGTTTCACAGTTGAAAGGGCACCTTACCCACAGAAGTTCAGTTAAGCTTCCCAGGAACTCTGCAGAGCATATAGGTATCGAATCTAATTTAGGAGACTCTAAGTGTTCTTTTCCCAATGATTGTCTGCTAGCGAGGCTAGGAAACACAACATTCTGGAAAATGAAGGAGCTCTCTCAAAACAGCAACTCAAGGGCAGCAGCTCAGAAATGAAAAGTCACAGTAACTCGCTGGCACGGCTTCTGCCCACATAATAGAAGGATCACGTTCACCCATGAATGAGGCCACTGGAACTAAATTATGGAAATGAACCGGGGATCAAGTTTCATCTGTTCAGTTTCTCAGAACTCTTTATGGACCAAAGAGAGACCTCCTGAATCTTGCAGTAGGACAGGCAGGCAGGGAGGCCGAGGAGGGCCAGTCTGGGGGCGGACAGGCCTGGCCTTCCTTTCTGCCTCTGCCGCTTTTTAGCTGAGTGACCTTGAAACAGTTACTTTACACTGTTTCGAAATTCATATTTTCCTGTCTGTAACTGTATATGGTGGGCGTTGTTGCTTATCTCTTGAGTTTGTGATAAAGACCAAATAAAGTCACTTGTGCCAAAGCTTAGTGTAATGTGTAGAACATATTAAATATTCTGTTACTAGTAATCCTCAAGGTACTGTTAATATTTTGTAACTCAAACATAAGAATGAGGGACTTGAAAAGGTCTAAGAGCCCCCAGTCAATAAACAATGACCTAAAACAAGATATCAGCACATCCCCAAATGCTACATGACACGGGGGACCTCTGGTCCTAGGGACACCAAAGTCCTCAGGACACCCAAACCCAGCCGTCACCCACCCCCCCCGCCGGCCCAGAGGTGATCCTGCAAACAGGCACTGCAATGGCCTTCACGGTATGGTCAGAGCAAGTTATGAGATGAGTGAAGACTTTAGGGCCCATCATATTTCAGGGGTAGTTGGAGGATGTGAGAAAAACATGGGGAGAAGGAAGGAAACACATGTGTTGTGTTCTAGTTCTTTTTTGTGGATTACCCCATTTAATACCAATTCAGCAGGATAGCTCTTGCTGCTCTCATCTCATTCACGAGAAAACTCGGGCCCTGAAATTGTGTAGCAGGTTGGCCTTGAGATTTGACTACTGATGCAAGAAGCATCCAAGCAGTAGCGAAGAGACACAAGAGTTGGAGATTCAAGGCGAATCTTTAAGAAGAGAGGTGAATGGTATTTATTCATACAATGAAGCTCTATTTGGCCTACCTTGATTGCCACGATACCTCAGCCCTGCCTCTTCCCTCACCAGCTCTGCTTTCACGCTGGTTTGCTTGCATGGCCTCCTTCCACCTCCTAGCCCAGGGTTGGACCAGATGACCCAGTTCCCACGAGGGTCTGATGGCGGCATGTCTAGATGTAACTGTGAGCAGGGAAAGCTCAGAGTCAGAATATGCCACCGGAGGGCAGTCGGGGGGAACGTTACAAGCTCAAAAGGCACAAGCATTAGGACAAGGTCAAAGAGCTGGACAGGAGGCAGGGAAAGTGCTTCTGGCTCTGCAAGTCCAGAGACGAGCAAAGGGCAAACAGTGGTATTCTTGAAGGGCTCCACGCTACTCAGAGACTCCATTCACCCTCCCACCCCCCGTCACTGTGTCATAACCCCTGTGGCGATGTCCAGATCTCTGATTCATAAGTCAGCTACTCACTGGATGGCTCATATGGGATGTCCAGATGGCAGGTGGCAGCACGAGCTTAACTCCTTTTGCACCCCCCCCCCCCCACCAAACAACATCTACTTCCTGCATTATTTTCTCTTCCAAATTCTGTAATTTCTCCTAATGAAGCCATCAGCTTCCCTGTCCCACAGGCTAGAAACATCAGTCACCTTAACATTCCCTTCATTTCATCCCACATTCAAATATTGTCCAATCTTCTTGGTTTTCATCCAGGCGCGGCTGTGGAAACTGGCTTCTTCCTGCACCTGCCGCTCCCGTAAGTCCAGCTCTAGACTATGACATAGTCTGAGCCTAGAGAGCTGGCCGGCCATGCACACATTCTTCCCTCTCCAGGTCCAGCCTCCGGGGTGGCCTTGCCAATGGTCACATGCAGTCACATCCCCTCCAGCTTCTCCTCGGTCCCTGGTCCCCGGCTCCCTCTGCCCCCAGCCTGAGGTTCTGAGCTACAGCGTCACACCCGCATCTCCAGGAGCTGCTCCAGGCTCAGCCCTGCTTCCTGCGTCACCCCCCATCGCAGCAAAGCTCTGGCGCTGCCCCAGCACACCAAGACCTTCGTGCGCTTGTCCGTGCAGCCGAGTTCTGTGCCTGGGACTGCTTTCCCTTGATATGATCGGAGGATGCTTATCAGACACCATGCTCAGTCCTCGACTTACTGTCTTCCTTAATTTAGACAATAATCCTCTGGGGTACCTACTCTTATCTCCTTTTCACACAGAAGAAACTACAGGGATAAAAAGATTGAGTAGACTCTGCAAGGTCATAGTACTAATAAGAGGTGGGGGTCAGACTCCAACCTTGGCTCTCGAACACCAGCACTTTCTACAGCTGAAAAACTCCTATGCACCCTCTTATGCCCACGTCAAATATCATCTCTGGAAAGCCTTTATCTAGGCCTAGAGAGAATGATCAATTCTGTGTTCTGCTCTCAAAACATTGTGTTCCTTTGTCTGCTATGTTTCTCATATTATATCATAGTTACTTATTTTTTGTGTATTTACCCCCTGCTAGGTGTATTTATCCCCTACCGGAAGGATTTCAACCTTCTTAGTCTTACCGGAAATAGCCCAGATCTCCTGACACCGAATAATCAATACATGTTTATTAAGCTGAGCAAACAGGTAACTGAATTAAGAGATAAATTCAAGAAAACATCAAGTGTCATTCATTTAAATTCTTATTTGTCTAGATCTGGTGCTGCTGGTTAGAATTTTCACGTTCTTCCCTTTGTTGCCTATTCCCTGGCTCGACACACTATTCTCTGGCTTTGCTTGGTCCTTCTTAGAAATGATCACTTTTTCCCTATTCTCAGGAATCAATAAACGATTGTACAAACGATTGTACACACACACACACACACACACGCATATGTATATATTTAATCCAGTTTAAGTAGTAATGCTGACATTGGAACAAGAGACCTGTGCTGGGTGAAGTTGCTGTTGTGACTCAGAAACACCACGAAACTGACAAAAAGCATCATAAAACCTGCCCCTCCCTCCTCATGTTCTAACTACCGCCCTTACCACGCCCTCCTGTGCTTTGTCCCCGGCCAGCGCCACACCTCACTCTCAGAATGTCCCTCTTTCCCATGGGTATAAAGCACACTCCCTTCTGCTTCAAAGGACTCAGGAAGGTCCATCTCCTCCGCCCCAGGAACCCATTCCCACCGAGAGCTCTGATGGCAACTCCCTGGCTGCTTCATGGGAAAAAATGACTGATGCTTGGAAGTGGGAGAATTCACTCATTACAAAATCCCAAATGATGGCTATTTTCCTTGGTAGAAATAATAATTTGTTTGTTCATCCAGGGGCCTCAACGACAGGATGTACAGTCACCTTGGAGTTTGTAAATTCCCCTCCGCAGCTCATGCTGCTTTTAATTTGTTTGGATTGAAAGCTCCTAGTGGGCAAGGATTGTAATTGTTAAGTAACCACTCATCTTGGATGGCTACTGAACTGGGAGAATTGCTGGGCCCCACTGTGCAAAAGGCACCCTACCTTTGACTTCCTCTTGTGCCGCGCTAGCTGAGATATAGTAGCTGAATATTTTGCAACAGGAGCTATGAGGTGTTATCTACCTAAATACATTTTAACCTTGGGTTCTGGGAAGAATTTTATACTGACCCACCCACCCAATTTCCTTACAAAGTAACCGTTTACTGGGTGGCGAGATTGCTACTATCTCTATTATGGTAGCCTACGCATGAATTGCTGAAGTCAGATATTTTTAAGAAGAGAAAGAGAACGGGAATCACAGAATCACCTCTCATATAAACACAAAATAAATGTCTTCCTGCAATGGAAAGTAATGGAAAGAGGAGTACACAGTCTGCCAAGTTCATTTACTCCTGTCTTGCCTTTAAAGAGCAGGTGCGAGGCCAGCTGGCTGTTGCCAACACCTGTGCAGCACATGATTGTGGGGATGATTAAGTGCCTATCGTAATAACCCACAGATAGTGGTGGTAAAGTAAAACTAACTGATGATAAACATCTTAAGGGGTTGAATTCTTGGGTCTTTGTCCCTGAAGTGTTGATGACAGAGACAAGATTTACTCGAGATGTTTGACTCCTGACATTCCCAACAGGGGCAGGCAATTCTTGAAAAGGGGATGCCCTATTGCTTCCAGAGTGTTCTCCTTCCAGGCTTTCCAACTACCCCAGGATTCTATTGGGATGCAGGGCTTTCATCTGTCAAATCCCTCCTGCCTGGGATAAATGTTCATGACAGCATTATTAACATTATGTATTATATTATATTAATATAACCTAGGTTTTAAAATCACACTATTGCATGGAAAATATTGGAGCACGTGTGCAAACAAGTATAATGTCGTTTAGAGAGCGTCTGGCACATAAGCACTAGACACATCGCACCATTATTCCCACTTCTTCAGAGAAGACGGTGTGGTGAGGCCAGGCAAGCATTGACAGAGCACCGCTGGGGACCAGTCCCCATCCCTGTGACCACTGATATGTTCCAGGAGAGACACCTGTCACAGCTCTCCTTATGCTTCTGGGAGATCATAAAGAACAATATTGACCTTTGTGAAACAAAACATACCTTACAGATCAAAAGCACTCCGATTTCTTGCCTGATTTCAGAAACAGATGTTTTGCTTAACGACCCCCGCTTAACCCAAGACCTATATTCACTCCCCTGGATTCTAATCCTAGCAGAAATACCTGACACAATTCACAGAAGAAGGTCATTTCTACTACTCTTCCTCTCTGACTCTGAGACATGTGCTCCTTGTTTAATATGGATTTCTGAGCTTGCCCAGCAATCTGATTTCCTGTTTAAATGCCCACCGCTTGAAGCCATAAACTGGAATAAATTTGGGATACAAGGCCTATTAATGCCAGCAAAGTGACTGCCCCACTTCTCAAGGGCAGAAGATGCTGGAAAACACAATTGCACAGAGAAGACTTGATGGCAGCATAGAATTACACAGGGACCACATCCCCGATCTTCCCGGCTTCCGAGCCCATTTACACCTGTGTCCTGGCATGGGGACAAAAAGTGTCCCTTTCACTCTCAAAAGTGTCAGCTTTCAATAATACCTTATGAGCTCACTATAATTATAATAAATGTTGATAATGTTTCCTCTGAATTGTTAATTAAGGACCAAACTACAGTCAATCATCTCTTTTCAGAAGAGAAGTATACAATCATTCATGGCCAGATCCGGCAAAATAATTGGGTTAGATATTGATCGAGCAATTGTGTAAGCCTCAATGATCTGGAAATTCGCTGCTTCAAACATGCGTGTCCCAGAAGTTGTTACATTAATGAAGTGTCACCGTAAAATGCTCAGCTTCTGCTATCAGTTTTCTGAATCATAAATTTGTGATTGTACTTTTAGGTACGTGTTGTGCTCACTTGGCTTGAATATGTCACTTTTGTTCTCTATGACTCTTCCTATCCTGATTTTTGTCCCTGACTTTTAATGTTGCCCAAGACTTAAGCTTCTTCTGGGATCATCGTTGTCATACACCAAATAAAACCATTTCATACAAGGCCATGCTTAACAGAAGGCCAGCATATTGTTGGTTTTCTGTAAATGTTACATTATAATGACAAAAACACAAGTTATTTTGGAGAGAAAATAGCTAATCTAACTTCCCATCTGGTTTCCAGGAAACATTATCCAGAAGCATTTCCCTTGAACACGCTAAGTGTCTTCGCTGGTGACCAGGGCTGATTTCAGCTTGGTCATATTAGTTTTACTTCTTTTTCTGTCACTTTTCTCCTGCTTCGAGTACTTTAAATTTCCAATTAAGATAAGATTTATGGCTTGGTGAAATATTCTTGCTCGGCTGCCTTCACCCCGTCTCATCTGAAAGGTTATATGTGGCTCCATGTAATGCCATTCCGCGAAGGAACTGCTCACGTGGGATTCTGTAAACACAAATGGCATGTTTCAGTTGGTGTTATTTTTAGAAGCTGGGAATGGTTCTGGGTTTCACTGTCCACCCTCCGCCTGAAGAAACCCAGGCACTGAAGCTTGTTCCTCCCTTGGGCAATCATAATACCAACAACAAAAAGTGACACAGGCTTTTAAGGATTAGATTTTTTTCAGTGCAAGAAATGGGGAAATTATAACTAAGTCAAGCACTGTGGGGGAACCAAAACAAAAGTTAGATCAAGATAACAGTGATGGGGCATTTCCATTGAGCTAAGAAGAACCCAGACTCTGCATGATTCCATTTGTTTCTTTACCCCGTGTGATCAGTACAGTTGTCCTTGTCTTCTAAAACTGATGTCACATTTTTGGTTTCATTTATTTGGGTCCTTTCTCTTTTCTTTTTGGTAAGTCTAGCTGGAGGTTGATCAATTTTATTAATTTTTTCAAAGAACCACTCCTGGTTTCATTGATTTGTTCTATTGTTTTTTGGTTTCCATATCATTTATTTCTGCTCTAGTCTTTATTATTTCCTTTCTTCTGTTGGCTTCAGGCTTCATTCATTGTTCTTTTTCTAACTCCTTTAAGAGTAGGTTTGGATTGTTTGAGATTTTTCTTGCTTCTGGAGGTAGGCCTGTATTACTATATATGGCACTCTTAGGACTGCTTTTGCTGCATCCCAAAAGTTTTGGACCATTGTATTTTTCACTTCTCATTTGTTTCCATGTATTTTTTTAGTCCTTCTTTGATTTCCTGGTTGCCCCATTTTATAGCGGCATTATCACCAATAGCCGAACTATGGAAACAGCCCAAGTGTCCATTGACTGATGAACAGATAAAGAAGAAGTGATACACACACACACACACACACACACACACACACACACACACACACGATGGAATATTACTCAGCCATAAAAAAGAATGAAATCCTGCCACTTGCAAGGACATAGATGGAGATGGAGCTAGAGAGCATTATGCTAAGTGAAATACGTCAGTTGGAGGAAGACAAACACCATATGATTTCACTTTTATGTGGAATTTAAGAAACAAATAAATGAACATAGGGGGAAAAAAAGAAAGAGAGAGGCAAACCAAGAAACAGACTCTTAGCTATTGAGAATACACTGATGGTTACCAGAGGGGAGGGGAGCAGGGGGCTGAGGGAAATAGGTGATGGGGATTCAGGAGGGCAGTCGTGATCAGCACCTGGTGATGTATGAAAGTGCCGAATCACTATATTATACACCTGAAACTAGTATTACATTGTCTGTTAACTACCTGGAATTTATTTTTTTAAAAAATAAAATTGCTAAGAAAACAATTGATGTGAAATTTTATTTCAGGAGAGTGGGTAAAAACCAATCACATTTTGATCCTAATCAGGAATGACCAAGTGTTTTTATACAGTATCGATTTTTAAAATTATGGTAAAATATACATGGTATAACATGCACCATATTTGCCATTTTTAGATGCTAAAGTGTTCATTATTGTTAAGTACATTCACATTGTTATGCAACCAATCTCCAGAATTCTTTTTGTTTTAAGAAAACTGGCTCTCTATCCCCATCAAACAGCTCTTCATTTCCTCCTCCCCCAGCCCCTGGCAACCATTTTACTTTCTGTATCAGACCCCTCTGGTAAGTGCAATCATACAGTATTTGTGTTTTTGTAACTGGCTTGTTTCACTTAGGTGACACCTCAAGTTTCCTCCATGTTGCAACACATGTCAAAATTTCCTTTAAGTCTCAATAATATTCCATCGGATGTATAGACCATTGTTATCCATCCTTCTGTCCGTAGACATCTGGTTTGCTTCCAACTTCTGGCTACTGTGAATGATACTGCTTTGAACATAGGTACCCAAATATTTCTTCAAAACCCTGCTTTAAATTCTTTTGGATGTATACCCAAAAATGGAATTGCTGGATCTTCTGATAACTCAATTTTTTTTCTTTTTTCTTTCTTTCTTTCTTTCTTTCTTTCTTTCTTTCTTTCTTTCTTTCTTTCTTTCTCTTTTTTTTTTTTTTGGAACTGCCATCGTGTTTTCTACAGCAGCTGTACCTTTTTCCATTCCCACCAACAATGCACGAGGGTTCCATTTCTCCGCATTCTCACCAATAATTGCTATTTTCTTTTTCTTTTTTTATGTGACCGTACTAATGAGTACGAAGCAATATCTCATTGTGGTTTTGATTTGCACTTCCCTAATGATTAGTGATATTGAGAATCTATTCATGGGCTTGTTGGTCATCCAAATATCCTCTTTGGAGAAATGCTTATTCAAGTCCTTTGCCCATTTTAAATTTGGTTTTTGTTGTTAAGTTCTAGGAATTCTTTATGTATCCTTGATATTAACCCCTTATCAGATATATCATTTGCAAGTATTTTCTCCCATCCCACAGGTTGCCTTTTTACTGTTGATTGTGTCCTTTGATGCTTAGATGTTTTTAATTTTGATGTAGCCCAATCTATCTCTTGTTTACTTTTGTTGCTTGTTGCCCACATCTTAAGGAGAAGGAGTGATACTCATAGGAAATAAAAGACTTCCCTAAAGTCATACTAAATTACAGAGTTCAAATTTGACTCCAAGTCTACCTGCTGTGGAATCTCATATGCCTTCTATTATACTTCCTGGCTTCATTAAAAAAACAAAACAAAACAAAACAAAACCACATAGGAAGCTACCAAGAAGGTATCAAAGTGGAAGAAAATTTGAAGAGAGTATATATGTAGTTGTAGGAGCTGAGAATGGACTCATGAAAGAGAGCAGAAAGGGGAAAGACAGATACGAGTAACATGGCTGAAAGCAGGAGCTGTGTCCAAGAATGTTCACTGCAACGTTACTTAATATAATAGAAAACTTTCTACTATTCTGCAATAGGATGGATTAAGTATATCCACTGAGTTGAATATTATGCCACTGATAAAAATTAGCGTACAGGAAATGTAATAAAGGGGGCTGTTGATGGATACTTTCCCTGAACCCATTCAGTGCACCCCCTTGTGTTACAGCCTTTATCATGGGATTACCCACCCACGTCACTGCCACTGTTATCAACACACCTGCCCCCACCACCAGTCAGCATGCCCCCACCCACCTTGCCACACAGACTGGCTCAGCAAGTAAACTGAGGTAAGCCACTAAGCCCAAGGTGTTTGAACCCAAGACTGTAGACACAAGGATTATTCACGGTGGTGGACCGATCAGAAGAAGGAATCACTCTTACTTTCTCAGTCACATGAGCTGATTACTTCTTATTGTCTAAGAGACTTTGTGTCATTTTCTGTTACTTGTAACTGAACACACAAAGTAATACATAGTATGTGTATTATTTTTCTTAATATAACATATAAATTAAGATAGAAAACAAGACTAAAAGGGCACCTGGGTGGCTCGGTGGGTTGAGCGTCTGCCTTCGGCTCAAGTCGTGATCCCGGGGTCCTGGGATTGAGCCCTACGTCGGGCTCTCTGCTCAGCGGGAAGCCTCCTTCTCCCTCTCCCTCTGTCCCTCTCCCTGCTCGTTCTCTGTTTCTCTTTCTCTCAAGTAAATAAAATCCTTAAAAAAAAAAAAAAAAAGGAAAAGAAGACTAAAGATACACATATCAACTGTTAACACTCCCAGAGGTGGGATAACAGGTAATAGTTTGGGTTTTTTCCTCTATATTTCAAAAATATTCAACATTAAGAACACATTTATTTTGTAATCAGTGATAAAAGCAACTTTCTGCTGGAGCATTTGTGTCCCCCACATACTTTACAAATATTAGCTAATTTAATTATTACAACAACTCTGAGATAATTTTAGAGTCTGGGACACTGAGACATAGAAAGGTGAATTAGCTTACCTAAGGTTTGCTCAGCGGGCAAGGGGGCGGTGGTAAACTAGGACCCCGGTGGTCTGGCTCCTTGTCCTACATTTCAGCTCATCTCCTCTTTTGGGGTCCAGTGACCTCCCTGAGCTGGATGCCCAGATTGGTCCCCAGAAGGTTTTATCACAGTAGTTTCCCAATGAAGGCAGAATAAACAAAAGTGGTCCTAGATATGCCTAATAAATGAAATGTTATCTCCCTCATAATTGTGAGGAAAAGGATTAACTTAAAAATTATTAAAATCTATCAAATATTACTAGATTTACCAGGTTATTTTATCAAAGGCAGACTTGGGGCTCTGTGGTTGGAGGTTGGGTCAAACTCGGAGGCGCTTCCAGAGGGAAGCCTGTCCTGTGGTCTGGGATGAGACCGACCAAGCATCCAGGCATGAAAAGCCATCCCAGTAGGCACCATGCAGTTCCATGCAGTTGACAGGGATCATGGCCACAGAGCCAGTTAGGGACAGGCAATCCTCACAGGGGTTCCTGCCGCAGGAAAAGCAGTCTCACCCCCACGTTGTTGACTTCTAGTTCCAGAAAGGACAAACTGGACACTAACAAGAGGAAGCTAGCACCCGAGTAATGGGTCCCACGGCGGCTCTCAAGAATGCTGTTCCAGCGTAGAGAAACGAGACAGCGAGACAGCGATACTGTAGAGAGAGGGGCAAAAAGTGGAAGTGAGGCTAGGAACGAAGGAAGTAAGAGGTTCCTGAGTTGAAGCAGTGCTGGTAACAGGTGTCATCAGTCCAAGAGACGGTTACTGGGCACCCTTCCCTCCGTCCACATACAGGTGGGGACTGTAGCCAGTGCTTTGGGGGTCAGAGCCTGGGGGCTTGAACGTGTTGGCATTACTTTTTCTCAAATATCTTGTGGAGTTCTCAAGGGTAGGGATGGTCCCGCTCACCCCCGGCTTCCCCGGTGCCTGGTGCCGTAAGCCTGTCTATTGGGACCTTAGCGACATCTATTGGGAGATAGGACTGTCCCTTAAATAAAAGTCCCACTTTATTGATTTTGTACCAAAGAATGGAATAACCATTTCCCCTTTGTGGGACACCAAAAATAGGCTTTCTGAGACATCCGTTTATTCCAAGTATGATAAACTCTCTCCCCATCCCCCCAGACTTGATGCCTTTGTGTTTACTGAAGAGATAAGACGCATGCGCACTTTTATTCCCAGGGCACACACCGTTTTCCAAGATCACTCACACACGTGGTTAATCCCCTGATTTTGAGGCTCTGCCGCTGCTTACATTCCTCAAGGGATGTGAGTACGGAAGAGCTGTTTCAAACGGGCTGGTAAAGTAACATCCTCTGCCCTCAAAGGCGAGCGGGGCAGGTCTTTGATCACCGAGCTCTCTGGAGGAGGAAGAGGCGCCTTAGGATGTGCTTAGCGCACAAGGTCAGACGGAAGGAGAGTGATCAAAACCGGGCCAAGCGTCCAAATGCGAATCCCCGTCCGTCCGGGGTCTCCCGGAACACGGAGCCCGCGACGGTACGAGCAGCGTGCCAGCTTTCCAAAAGGACGTTCGTATGCACCTGCTCTTCACCTTCGTCTGCGACCAGCACAACCTAACCTTGATTTTACAGATACTATCGTAGCACTGCGGCAGAAAACGCTGTGTTTATTTTGGCTAAAAGCAGTGCACCATTTTTTGCGGGCCTTTAGGCCAACATCTTGAGAAATAAAACTTCAGGGCTTTTTTAGAAATGGGTTTTAATGGTAATAATTTTTGACCTTGGCTTTTCAACTCTGCAACGTTTCTCCACGTTCTTCCCTGTAACAAGGTTTTTATTCCAATATTGGCTATAATGTGGGTACTAGAAAAATTCTGGGCAGGGGTTTAATAGAGGCAGCTGGTGGTAAAGCCCTTTCAACTACTCAGAGTTGGGGGGGATCCAACTTTTTCCACCGAAACTGCTCTCTCTCAGACCCTTCCTTGCAAATCACCGTCCCTTTCCATGCTCCCTGCTGCTCTCCCCGCCAGCCGGCTCCCCAGGAATATGCCTTTCTGGAAATGAGGTTATGCCCTCGTTCTCCTGTGTTCTCCCAGTTATGGCTCTATTTTAAAATTTAATAACGTTGTGTACATTGTTCTTACGCTTAAGGTTTTTTGCGTTAATGAAGTACAATACTGAGTTTCCAATTATAGCAGTTTTTTTAAATTAATGAAGTAAATCAAATCGAAGACAAATATTAAGTGAAAATAATACAAGTTTAAGAAGATATGGGGAAATTTGTGGCAGTGGTGTGTTATGAATGAAATTTGGGAAAGGTGCATTAAAAACTGAATGCTTACTGGATGGAGAGAAGAACTGATTATAAGGAACAAAATGGGCTCAGAGCGTTTAAGAGTCCCCCGCGCGCAGGCCCACTTACACCATATTCCAGGCGAGTGACTCTCAAAACACCGTCTCAGGTCTGCGTTCCTCAAGCTCGTGCTAGGCGGCGTCGGTGCCCGGGACACAGCATCCTTTCTGGGTTTTCCTTTGTAGGAGTTATTCATTTCCTTATAGTGCTTGATAAAATAAGAGACATCCTTATTAGTTTCTCACGAGAACTAGTGTCTCTCTTCTGATCTGCTCTGATGCTTTTCCTGTTGTGCAGAGCGGGGGAGAGGATGTCCCTCCTAAGCTGGAGATGTTTAGAAGCGAGGGACCTGCCTGCAGCCGGCAGTGTGTGTATGGGACAGCCACAGAGTCCTAGAGAGGCACAGAGTCTCTATGGGAACCTTGCCATTAATAAAGGAAAAAAGAGTGCCTTCTTTTTTCCAATTTAGAATTCAAACCTTTCCTCACCATACCGAGAAGAGAGAGCCCTCAGAGAATCAACGAGAAATGTCACCTTGTAGCTGGACAGTTTCTTCCTACCTTCCTTGATCACCTTGCCATTCTTCTCATTTGCCTGTTTTTCTTTTCTTCCACCAATATCTTTTCTGCTCAACGATGTATCATCTATTTGCATATTTATTCATGTCATTTAATCACTTTATGTTAATTCTGCACTAATACCAAAAACATACTTGGGTTCTCAGGCATCCAAAACCGCAATGCACATAATTGCCCACAAAATTGCTACCAAATACAATGAATTAGAAAGCTACTGAGTATTCACCAGATTCTATTAAATCTAATTATCTGAGATCCTTTGAATTACAATGAGATTGCTCATAGTTAAAGTCATGGAGTAGTGCATAGTTAATTTGTTAATTTCTAAAATGCTACTAATTTTACATGGTACTATTAACTGGCTTAACTAGTCATAGGGTAAATTTACATCCTGCCATGAGCAAGGCGAGCCCTGCAGGGAAGGCAGCCACGCCTACCTCTGTCCTCAATGTCTTTATTCTGTAGAACAATTGTCAACATGAAGGCCACGTCACAGGCCCCTGGGCAGGGCATAGGTTGGCCTCTGAGGACCGTGAAATGCACATATTAATAATTTTCAAGATGTTTTTGTGAGTCATCCCTTCCTTCCCATCTACACTCACCTTCACGCCTTAACTGCTCTGTTGTGGATATTTGTTGGGGCAAATTCCTGCTTCCAGATTAGCCCCTCAGTAGCACGTGCTAGAATTAGAAAGAAGGAAAGACAGGAAAAAAAAAAAAAAAAAAGCACAGTATTGGATTGCACTGAAGAATCAATGAGTTCGGACTGCTGGTGCTCAGAAAGTATTAACCGGAAAGACTCAGATCTTAGAATAAAATCCAGCCCCTGGCTGGGACGCTCCTTCCCTGGACTTTTTTGGAGCCACTGCTCAGAGAGACACAATCGAGGTCACTCTGGAGGAAGCTGGACGCTGCAATGAGCCTCTTGTGCTCACATCACCATGGCGGGTTTCCTCTTTCAAGCGTGCAGCAAAGCACATGCTCAAAGGATCAAACAACTTGCTCCCCACTAATGGAAAACAACTCGACCCTCAGGGGGCCAAGAGGAAGGAGCAGGAAGCCAGCGGATCTCTTTGGCCAGATGAAAATTTCACAGCCACCAGGCTTCCTGGGGCAGATGCCTTGGCATTTCCATATCTGTCCCCCCTTGTTTGGTTAAAGCAACCGCTGTCAGCCGGGCATACGTTGAATAGATATGGCAACTGGGCTGGGAGCAGTGGCAGGGGGCGTACAGGGAACATCGGCTCCGAACCCTCTGGCTATGCCAGTTCCATGGTGTGTAGCAGGCAGGGTATTAAGCTTCTTTGGACCTCACTTTCCTTATCTCTGAAAGTAATGATGAGGATGTTAGCTCTCAAAATTGTCCTAAGGATCTCATGAGCCAGGATCAGGTAGGCCCTCGCAGGGACAGAGCAGCCACGATCTCACTGCCTGTCTCCACATTCGGTTGCATAGAATGTTAGGAGTCAAGAGCAGACCTGACAGTCACCGCGTGCACAGATCGGAAAAGACCAGTTCCTTCCAGAGCAACCCAAAAGGGTGCTCGGATTCTATCAAAGAATGACCCGCAATCCTCCCGCCTCACTTTGCAGATGCATTACAATGCATGCTAGTAATTCTCATGCTTAAAACTGGACTCTGGAGAGGGTGCCACTGAGGCCTGGAGAAGGTCAGGGACTCGCCAAATACGACAGTGACAAGAAACAGCAGAACTGGGGCCCAACCTGGGGTCTCTGGTCCCCTGGAAGAACACTTGCTAAGTGAGCCATGCATCTGCCGCCGTGAAGGCCTATTTTTCTAGCAGGAGGCGGCAGATCAGGAGGGGAAAGTAATGGCACGTGAGCTAATCCCCACCTTGGCCTGCACCCCTGCCACGCACACATGTGGGCTCCCGGGGCTCGGGCAGGCTGCGCGCTCTCCCACAGCTGTCAGACAAATCAAAGGCCCACATGCAAAACGCAGGCCTCGCAAATGCTATGTGATGTGGTTTTCTAACACTTACTACAGGCCTTGGGGTCTATAAAATAGACTGAGCATTAGGGGACTCAGGGCACTAAGAATAGAATTTTCATGTGTGACAAATGTAATCCTGGAGGAAGAAAAGGATAGTTTTCACGTCCTTTAAAAGAAAATGGGACCTGCTTACAGCAGCCCTAGATTTCTAGCAAATGAGAACTTGCTACCCTCTCTTCAAGCCTCCTATTTCTGTGATGGATGTAGGGTTGCTGCTTCTGTTTGCTGTTTGAACAAAGGACCAAAGCCTGGAAAAGAGCAGTCCAGAGGCAGAAAGGCTGGGTGTGGTGCTGGACGTGGTGTCTGAGGACACAAGCGTGGGGTTGGAAGAGACCCTGGTCACGAAGCAGTCCCTTTCTGAAAGTACCACCACGGAAGGGCTGGGTCACCCATAAACTCCTGGACCACAGACCGGGTGATTTTCTGAAGCAGCAAGGACAGCACAAGCCAGCTTCTGAGCGCACTGACCGAGGCTCAACACCAGCAGGACTAGAGGGGAACTGGGGCCGGAAGTGGGCTAATTACCCCAGCTTTCAAAACCATTATTACAGGGATGTGCAATCAGAGAGGGGAGGGGCCAGCTCTTCGTGTCCCTCCCCACATCCCCAGAGTGCCAGGAGACAGTGATAATCCCTCACTGGGATACGTTAAACGTTCCCCAGCCAAGTCGGGGATAAGGGTACTGCCAAAAATGAGATCTCAGTGCAAGCACATGAGGGGCCCCCTGATTCTTCAGAAAGGCCTGGTATTGTTATCTTCAGGAGAGAGCTTCCCTAGTCTTATTGTAGGCAAGTGTCGTAGGGCCAAGTCTGCACCGGGACTCGGATCCAGGAATGTTCTTAGGGAAACTCTGCCTGGGTGAGAATCTATTGGCTAAAGTCTTGTCCAAATGGCTTCATCCCTGCATGGCAAAATTATCAAAAATTTGGTTTGAAGCTATTTGAACTGGAACGGCAATCAAATCTTATTATTATTTTTTTAGTACTCCAGAAAAAATAGCAGCATTCAATATGTCTGAAAAATATCCCTCTGAACCATCACACTAAGCGCACAAGGTGCTCGATGGTCAGTTTCTCCCAGGAAGACAGAGCTGTGAAGACAGCATCCAAACCTGGGCTGGTAACTTCAAAGGAAAAAAAGACCTGGAAAAAGAGTAGGTGGCAGATGACAGATCAGGCTAGGAGCCACGTGCCCCACGCCTTTTTTTTTTTTTTTTAGTTCCAATTCCACAGAAAGAAAAATACAGTGGGGGGGGGGGGCATGAGAACAGGTGGTGGAGGCCTGGATCCTATTTGGCCCCAAGGCACCCCATAATGAAGCACGCGGTCCTGCCTGGCTTTTCACTCACGGGTATACTGTGCCCCGCCTTCCTTTTGAAGTTCCACGCCTGCTCCTGGTCATCTGGGCACAGCCAGCTGCAGAGAGAAGCACACACCTCGCGATGCCCACCCAGCGCTCACCGCGACAGAGCGTCGTGCGAGACCTTGCTGAAGTGGGATGTCACAACGCAACTGCCCTATCATTTTCTGCTGGGTACTATGCGTTCCCCGTGCTCTGGAGAAAGCCACGAAACACCTGCAACCTCTTTCTTGACATAGCCTCGTCCGCAAGTACAAACGGCCCTATTCACGTTCGGAGATTCACTTTGGCGAAGGCTGTCACCCTTGAACTCAGCCAGTCTGTAAAAGCTCCCTTTCTGAGGGCCTGTCTTTGCACCCCTGGCCTTGGGAGTGACAGCCGTGATCTGCACCCATGGAAATTCAACCTACGCGTCACACCATCGGTATAAACGCCTCTCCGATGTCCACAACGACCGCGAAATGCTGCCGGCAAAGGTTCTGCGTTCTATTAAACACGTTGTGGCTTATAGATGCCTACACCCACAAGTCAGTGTGTCCAAACCCGGTCGTCACTGAGCTGCCTCTGCTCGGCCCGTTTGCGGTCCACTCGGAACGAGGGGAGCCACACACTGGCAACTACACACTTGGCCATGGTTGCAAGGTTTCGGCTTCTTGAAGATGGTAATGAGAAAGCTTACGTTGAGCTCTGTGGATGTTCGCCTTCTAACTAGGTCGTGTGCAGCTATCTACATGCAAATACATATACATATCAGGTGTCTTAACACTTCTGAATATTGATGAAATTTTAGTGTTTTTCTCCCAATATTTGTAAATGCACTGCTAAACATCCCATAACACATTTGATTGGAAAAGAAAATCCTCTGTATCACATGCTCATATATATTGCAAACTAAGTATAAAACTACTGCACTCGATTTATCAGTCACACAGCATTTTTCACTCTTTCAGTGCTAGTGTATTAATCTACAAAGACAGCAACCCAGCAGCACTGTGTCATAGGCGTGGTTTACGCATGTGACAGTTTAGCGAAGGCGACCCGTGACCTCTTTATTTTTCCTATTATTTGAGCTGAACCGAACTCTTTGAAACTTGGAAACATTCAGGAATCCCACTTGTAAAAATACCCAGGGATTTTCAAGTTTGTGCTAAAATGAGCAAGATCCATAATTAGCAGGAGGCAGCCTTTTCTTACCGCTATGTTTCTGGCAAAAACAAAACCAGGAAGTGCCTACCCAAGCAAACCCAGTCAGGCCCTGAAGGTAATTAGTCTATTCATCCCAGACACTTATCATTCATCAAAGATGTGAGAAATCTTGATTGACAAAACAAGGTGCTTCCCTTGCTGAGGCGGAATGTCAGAAGGCAAATTCCTTGATTTATCATTTTCTGCTGGGTATTACTTTACAGCAAGCCATCGTGGAAACCACTGATTTTTTTGAGAGGGCTTTTTCACTCTCAAGCTTACTTTAAGGTAAGGGAAATGCTTTGATAAGTTGTTTTCAGTGATTAAAACCACCACGGCCAGAACGGCAGGCCACTGTGGGCAAGGCTTAGAAGAAATCCGAGCGCACATGATTAGTATTCATTCACTCGTGCTTTCATCCCTTGAATAGTTATTTATGGAATACTTACTATGTGCTTGTCACTATTCTAGAGACTGGGAAACACTTATTTTAAATTATATATGTAGTCAAGTCTCTTACAGGTGCGTGGGGAGGGGGACGGGGAGGTGACTCGTGTAAACCAAATAAACATAGCTAGAGGCTACTTAGAAAAAGTAAAACAGGAGATGTGATGGAGCGTGGAAGTGCACGGGTTGTGGCACTTAGGAAATGTCTCTAGTATAAAGCAAAACTTAACCCTGAGCTCAGTGGTAAGCAGGAGGAGTCCATGCGGTCAGTGGAAGGACCCGGAGTGCTTGATGGAAACGTGGCCTAAGGGTATGGCCAGAGGCTTAGGAGAGGTGGGGCAGGCAGCGGGCCAGCTCCTGAATGCCTCCACCCACTGTTGGGTCTTTGCTGAGTGACTGGAGAGTGCCAGGAGATGAACAAGGGCGACAGTCTCACGTGGGGTAGCCAGGGAGCACATCTTTGAGGAAGTAGTATTCAAGCAAAGCCCAGAAAGACTGGATTCAAGTTTGGAAAGTGAGAGTTGAAAAGGGCATTCTTGGCAGTGGGAACCACGTGTGATGGAAGCTCTGTGATGGAACAGGACCTCAGGTGTTTGGCAAACACAAGGAGGTGGATTCATTCCTCAGGCTCATGGAAGAGGGTACTCCCAGCTTGGCTTGAACAACAGAAATGTATTCCTTCACTGTTCTAGAGACTTGAGCTCTGAAACTCAGGTGTCAGCAGAGTCATGGCCCCTGAGATTCTGGGTCAAATCCCTCCTTGCCTCTTGCTGGCTCCTGATGGTGCCTCTCCGTCCTTGTCACACAGCTGTATTCCTCTCATCTCTGCTTCCGTCACCATATGGTCCTATGTCTTCCCACAGTCATCTTCTCCTCTTGTCCCCTCTTGTGAGGACACCAGTTCTGTTGGATTAGGGCCCATATTCATGTTCTCCTCTTAACTTGATTACACCCACATCAGCACTAAGTTTAAGTAGGGTCACATTCACAGGCACCAGGAGTTAGGACATATTTTGGGGGTGGGGAGTGGCATGAGAGCACAGTTCAACCCACAACAGGGGGCACCATGGCAGAAGTTGGGGAGCAAGTTGGAGAATGGCATGAGTTCACGTGCGGGAGGTAGGCCTTGGCTGTAGCCTTGCAGCCCGTGGTAAGCAGCCCGGACCTCATCGTACGTGAACAAAGAGTCCTCACATAATGGAGAAACATGGTATATTCTTAATGTTCTCTGGACCCCGTGAAGGACTAATACAGGTGGCAGCAAGAGTGATGGAGGAGAGATACTCCTGCAGTGGTCCCGAGGAAAGAACTACAGAGGTGACAGCTGTGAGGAAGCAGGTGGACGCGATCTACATCTTGGAGAAAGAACCAGGATTCAGTAACGGGTTAGTCCTTCAGTGTGTAGACGAGGGTCAGAGACCCCTCAAAGCTGTCTCTGCAGTTTCTGGCTTGAGCAGTGGGGTAGCTGGTAGTGCCATATACTCAGAAGAGGAAGACGGGGTGGGAGCGGGTCTGAGGACAGTCAGATGTTAGCTTGGGTATGATAAACCTGAGACGCTTGCGAGACATTCAAGAATACATTTCAAGAAAGCAGCCAGCCAGATAAGTCTGGGACCAGGAGACAGACTTGAACTGAAGAATCTGAAAGATTTTGGAATATATGAGAAATATTAATGGATTCTATTTTTATTGTTAATATTTTAATGCACTATCTTTTCTTGATTCAATTATAGTTGTGTGTACCTACGTCAGCTAAATCTAACATAACGGAATTAAGTCGGCAGAGAAGGCAACCCCATGTCACAAAAAGGTGATAGGGTAATGTTCCTGGTACTTGCAAAAAATTAGCACCTGGCCTACAGCACCTCTAAATCTTTGATTCTTCTATTACTGGGCAGTCTTTCTATTTGTGTGTTACTTGGAATGCGTTCCAAATTGAGTAGGAGGCAAAGAGGGTTACAGTTATAAATATTACTAGGCAAGTGGAAAGTACGATGCCCCAATTCTATCAGACTTGTTTTTTGTGATTTTTTTTTTTAAACTTTTTGCAAGACCACCCTATTATAAAGGCATGACTCAAAGCCAAGCCTTCTCGATGGTTCAGGCCAAGACTTGTACCAACTTGTAAAACACTTTTGCTTTGTACATAAATTCTCCAGAGGTCAGACTAAAGAGACCCGATCGCTAAAGTCATCTATGGAGGGAGAAGAGCAGAGCTGCTCGGCATGTGGCTTTCTGATGCCGTACACATGAATGGTACCCTGCCCAGCTCCTTGTGTTTCCTGCCATCCCCTGCCACCCACGGGAAGCACAGTTAGACCTCAGGGAACAGAGTCTTGGTTCAGGCAAATTGTGTTTTAATTTATATTTCAAAACTTATGTATTTTAACCTAACAGCATGGCAAAAGAGACAAAATAGTTTGAGCCAGCAACAGAATACTAAAAATTAATATTCATTTAGTTGGTGGTGTTATAACATTTAATGGTCAGCAAAATTTTTTAGGAAAAAATATACCTTGAGTGTGTATATATATGTATTAACATACATCTATAACATATTTTAGATACATATGTATATAAGTGTATGTATTTTTAACTTTAAGTGAGGGTAAGTTTATTTTGCAGTAAAATGATTGCCTAGACCTAACGTCAAACCCTTGCCTTACACCATATGTTTTCAGAATGGAAAAAGTTTTCTATTTTTGTTAATCTAAGGAGAGGGTGAAGGGCTTTCAAATGCTGTGTATTTAAAAAATAGATTATCATCTTGAAGGCTTTTTAGGGAGAGGGGATAGTGCTGAATTGCTTTGTAAAATATGGGGGTTAGGAGCCAGGCTAATGTGGTTATTGTGGTCATAGATTTTTGCCTGGATCAAAACCACACGTGTCAAGAGCGAGTGGAGTTCCGAACATCACATCATTACAATAAATATGATTAACTACTGTAAAGAGGCCAGACTCAGGATTCTGGGAGAGTCTAAAGATATTGAAGTCTATTATAAAATTATTCTCAAGAACAGAAATTATATGGTTCTTGAAAGTAATGCTCACACTCCATCTGATCCCATCCATTAGAAAATTCATCCTGAATATCCAGTGTCTCCAGCGAGCCCATGTGGCATCCAATCTGGAGGAATTTGTTTGTTTGCTTTGGGTCTGACTTTAACACTGGGTTATATTTCATCATTAGAATCAGCTATTGTAACCAGTTGGCATATGACTGGCCCTGATTGCCTTTGCCTGGTTCAGTTTAATAAAGGCATTTGATGCCAGTGCTGGCAATGCTGACGGAATCGGATGGAACAGGGGAGGGAAATGCTTGATAAAGTCAAACTTTGCCAAAAAGGTGAAGTACAACTGCTAATTTAAAACATCTTTGGTGATTTTGCCGTCGCTTTACATCGTAACTAAAGACCGAACAGACACGATACCAAGAAACTGACGATCAGAAAATTTGTCTGCAGCAGTTTTGATTCCGAATCCAAAAGTCATGATTCTAAATAATGCTTTTGAAACACAACTTCTTTAAACCCCGGTCCTAGCTCAGAAATCGAGTGCTTTCAACACAGTACTACAAAATTAAAACTTTGCAATATTTAGGAAATAATGCAAAGCCTTACCACCTAATTACTCCACAGACACCTAAAATCTGCACGAATGAGCAGGCCAAGCATCCCATGTTGGCTGATTAATTCAGACGTCTCCTGCTGAAACAAAGTTTATAGGGGCTCCTGGGTGTGCTGTCAGTTAAACCTCCAGCTCTTGGTTTTGGCTCAGCTCGTGATCGCAGGGTCCTGAGATATGGCTCTGTGCTCAGTGAAGAGTCTGCTTGAGATTCTCTCTCTCCCTCTGCCCTTCCCGCTCGTGCTCTCTCTCCCTCTCTCTCCCTAAAATAAAATAAAATAAAATAAAATAAAATAAAATAAAATAAATAAAAACATTTATAAATTCCCTATTGTCCAACTTCTAAACCAAGGATCTCACTGGGCCTGAATTTTGCTGACAATTTCATTTAAAAATAATATTTTGCTGTCTTTAATTCCAGGAACAATTGCGTGCAGGCCTCGTGTTCCTTTACTGGTGAGATTTTGTAGCCATTCTCATCTAACACGCAAAGCTCACGAACTCAGCCCGTCTTGTAGAGCGAGCGCCTTACCTGCACTTTGATGCACGTGAGATTCGTGTAGGAATCTTGTCAAATGTTGGTTCTGACTCAGTTGGTCGGGGTGAGACCAGAGCCTGCATTTCTAACAAGCTCTGGTGAAGCCAGTGCCACTGGTTTGAGGATCCCTCTTTGAGCAGCAAGACCCTGGAAAACCCATTGTCTTGTCCCCCCAGACTTGCTTTTCATCCTGCCCTCCATCTTCCACACAACAGCACCCTTACGTCCCCGTCAGCACCACTCCCCGCTTCTTATTCCGAGACCACACGCATCGGCCTCCCTACCTGCTCACTATAGACAAACCCTATTTGTTGCTAATTCCTGTGAATTCAACCTCGGAGACATCTGGATTTGTGCCCTCCTCTTCACATACATTGCCACTCTCTCTCTTTTTTAAAGATTTATTTATTTATCTTAGAGAGAGAGAGCACACACGCAGGAGGAAGGGCAGACGAAGGGGGAAAGAGAGAGAGAAACAGATTCCCTAATAAGCATGGAGCTCAACATGGGGCTCAATCTTATGACCCTGAGATCATGACCTGAGCTGAAATGAAGAGTCGGACACTCAACTGACTGAGCCACCCAGGCGCCCCTACATTGCCATTCTCTTATATGTGACATCATAGTACCCAAGCTTTTCTAAATATCTCCTACCTGACTGGTCTTCTTTTCTCACCACTCTCTTCCCTTAATGCTCCCCACCTACCACAACCAGGTGACCTTCTCAGAGCCCCATTCCCATCACAGTATCACATTGCTCCAATACCTTTCCCTCAATCTAAGACCTTTCTCTCTCTCTTTCACAAATGACACACTCTTACCATTCCTTCAGGGTCACCCCACAATTTCTTCTTCTTTCAAAGATGCCCATCTTCCATTCATGACAGAAAGAGTATTGTCTCAAGGGTCTTATAACATTTATTAATAGATCTATCGTGGAACTGGTAACATCTTATAATAATGACTTACTGCATTTTTGTCTACTTTCTGGACCTTAAAATGTTGAAATGCTGGGACTGGGTCTTTCTTGTTTTATCCTCAAAATTTAGCACGGTGCTTGACACTGAATAGACTCACAATAGACATTGGTTGAATGGGAGACTTTTAAATAATTTAAATGACCTAGTTGATTTAACACAGACGTGCGTTCCAGTTTTAAAATATTAAAAAAACATTGAGTGTAATTCATCTATATCCATGGTTTAAACAGCGGATTCTATAATTTGAGGATAAATAGCTAGTATTTATTAAACACAAACAATTTGAGACAAGGATAGTTGGAAATATGAAATCTTAATTTCCCAAAAGTACAGTCTTGAGTATTTCATTTCAAAGCTTCAGATTTCCAAAATCAAATTAATTTGAGCCCTTATTATTAGTGAATTTCTATAAAATAAGTTCAGTTGAAGTAAAGGACCACTCTGTAAAATGCTGACATGTGCCCATACTATACAATGAATTACTTTCAGTGCATACTTTTTATTATGTGCCAACCATATTTCAAACACCGGGCTGGTGCTAGAAAGAACAAGGCTGGTGTCTACCCCTGAATTCCTCATGCTGCTGGAGGCTCGGCTCGGTGTTTCCCCTGGTCTACTCAATCCTGTAACAAGGTTTACAGAAAGGGTTGACTCATGGCCTATCTCAGGGGTGTCCTTTGAACAAGAGAAGGGCTGTAAAGGAAGGAAAGGATGGAAGATGGCACTAACGAAAATAGGAAACCATCAGCCACAAAACACATACCAAACGAATGTCCACAGAGAGAGCAATTTCCTTACAATAGCTGTTTACTCTCTACACCATATTCTCATACATCCACTTGCTAATCTGACCTGCCAATCGTTCTGGAAAGGAGGTGGAAAAATGTTATTTTCACAATTGGACAGAGACATGGATAATTAAAGGGTCATGTCCAAGGTTATACAGGTGCAAGAAGAACCAAGACCCAACCTCATTTGTCCATCTGTTGGCGTGCTCGCCCTCTCCCATGGCCCCCTGGTCTCATCCATGTGGTGACCCTGAGACTTTTCAAGGTGGCATGTAGAAGAAACGTGGTCACTGAAGTACTCACCAGCCATCTGAACGGGAACATATCAAAACATTGAGATTTGACTTGGGGGAAGCTGTGTCTGCTTGGAACCATGTTGTCGACCTGTTTTCGAAATTCTATTTGTTTCATTTTGTTTTGGATTTTGCCTTCCCACTTACTTATATCTCAGTCAATGAGAGGAAGTAAAGGGTCTGTGATAAGGACTTACATGGAAATGTTTTACATAAGTTAGGGACAGGAGGAAGTGAATGGAGTAGGAGCAGGAACATGGGTCAAAGAGGAAATGGAAATGTGTCAAAATCATCGGTAAGTGGCATTAACGACAAATGCCCTGTGTTGGCATTTGTCCTAAACAAACACACAGAGAAACAAACAGGCTCAGTCGTCTCAATAGGGATTCAGTCTGACGTGCACCTTTAGGCAAGAGATCTCTGAAATAATGAAATTAATAAAACAGAGATAAAAAACAAAGGTGGTGTCAGGCACCATCTCAAAAATGTATCCTGGTGACAAGCACAGTTTTACAGGTTGCAATTCAGAATTGAAAATCAATGGGTTAAAATTTTGAAAGACATTTGGGATCTGAACCATCCCCTTCTTTCAAATTATTCTTCATCTGAATTTGGATTTGTTTTCAAATCACTGCTGCAAAACAGCTCTCCGGAAGCACAGGAAAAATATGTGCAATGCGAGAGTCCACAGCTATTATCCTGGCCTGTTTCATCACTTGACCATCTAAATACTATATTTTGATTGTAAAAGTAGTCTCCAGAGATGTCAGATTGAAGGCAGGTAATTTTCTTTAAAGGAAACAAGTAACATAAACAGAACACTGACAGGGCAGAAACCCGTGCCGTCAGAGCCCATATGCGTATATTTTTAGAACAGGATGCAGCGAAACAGAAGGAAAGGGATCTAGATAAATAAACGAGACACCGTTTGTGACAAGCAAACTTTTTTTTTTTTTTTTTTTTACCTCTTGAACAAACACAAAGACTCCAATCGTCTTTGGCAGGAACGTCACAGACCAAAGCCAAGACAGAGAGTCGTGCTATTTATGGAGCCATCCAACCCTTTTCCTGAATGTCTTTCTATATAAAAGACAGACCATTAACAATAGAATATTAAGCAATTTAAACATAATCGCTTGCCCACGTGGAGAAGCGGCCGCCGAAATGTATCTCAACAATTACTGACGGGTCTCCACAGCTCTTTATCTCAAAGAGCGAAGCAGGAGCCGAGGCCACAAAGACATTCTTTTTTTCATCTCCAATGATCCATGATAGATATAAACAAGATGAGGATGATCTGAACTTATTTAATTGATCTGACTGTAATGAATTGAGGCTCGATCTTTCCCCTTTATGCTGTTCTGAAGTCACTCACACTTCAGACGTTCGGAAGCCATCGTACTGAAAAGGCTTATGTGAGTGGCAGACGTCTGAGAGTGGCAGACGGCCGGAGCTGCGAGGGGCTACTTTCATTCTTCTTTTCCTTTCCCAGAAAGCCAGGTTTGGGCTCGGCCATCAGCCCATCAAAACCTTCCAAACAGCTATCCAAGAACAAAAGGGGATTTCAAAGTCTGCATAACAGAATCTATAAAAGCTTCCATTATTTATTTCTTAAATGCGTAGATAACAAGTGCACACACACGTTTCGTGGGTATGATTTGAAGCAAACGATGAAAGGACCAAAAGAAATCCCCTTGTTGGCAACTAATAAGGTGTTTGTGAATAAACAGGTAAACTAGATCGCTGATACCAGGTTTTTATCTCCAGCAACTACCACGCCCCACACCTTGTTATTGCTTTTAACTTCGCCTTGCATTTGAAAGTAGGAACATAAATATGTCTACAGAGCAAAGCGTGTCTTAGGGTTGTGTCTACCCGAGGCAATGACGCCGAGCTGGGGACCCTGAGCTTCAGTTCAGTTTAGCCAGAAGCTCACTGCCGGTTTGCACAGATGCCAAACAGCACAAATTGGGACTTGCACGGAGACATTCATTATGAACAGGAACATGCCTGAGCACCACTTTATCTAATCTGGCACCGTCAGCAGCTCCCGGGAAACAGCAGTAACACAGGCGTGCCCGCCCCACGCAGCTCCACCGGTGAGGGCTCCCCCACACAGGGCTAAAGGTGTGCACAGATCTTCAAGCCCTTCAAATAGCGGCTGGTTATCGGGGGCGACGGGATCCACACAGACGGTCGTGGTTCAAACACCAACTGTCTTAGACACGTTCAAACACACGTGGATTACCTGGTTGACGGCATTATCTCCAAATAATGATGGACGGTGATGGCATTTTCTCTGCTGATTTCCAGCCGCTGACTGAAGCGTTTTAATTTACAGTCATGCGCTCTCAGGGTATCATAAAAACTACAGAGTTATGCAGCCCCAAGTAGCCAGCAGCCTCACAAATGGGGCCATTCCAAATTGAGATATACCACACTTATAAAATATGTGTGGGATTTCAAGGCGCCAGGATGAACGATGAATTTAGAATATATAATTAATAGTTGTATATTGATTGCCTATGAAAATTCTATTTTGGATGTATTGGGCTATACAAAATATATTCTTGAAATTGACTTCATGAGTTTATGTCTTTTGAATGTGGCTGCTAGAAAAAATTCAATCACAGATGTGGCTTGTATCGGACAGTTCTATAGAATGACCAATTGTCAAGCCTACAAATGTCAATTGTGTTCATTTTCACAGCCATCTTGGACATAGTTTTTCAGCTGCATCATAAATTATGTCAGTATTTTGCACAATCTCAAAATAAATTCTTAGGTTGTTGCATTATGGGTGCATCAGTTTTATTGTATATCAGGTAAGCTATATGACTTTTGCATGTAATTAACATTCTCTGAGGAAAATGTGTGACACTCCACGGACATATGCTAATTAAACAAATCACGTATTCATTAAAATTAAAAACAAACAAACATGCAGTGCACGCTCACTTTGCGGGAGGCAGTATGCTGTGTTCTGGAGAGGGGCAGAGGCAAAAGATAAATACCCTGCCTTCGAAGAATTCTCTGTCTAGGGGAAGGGACGATTTTGCACACAGGTGAAATGACAACAAAGCAATTGAAGCGAAGGCAGAGCGATGAGAACACAATGTGCATAGAAGCACCTCGCCGCCCTGGGGAATTGTCCTTTTGGACGCCTAGCACTTGCACAAACGTTCCCTCAGTCTTCCCATTGTACAGGTGAGAAGCTGGAGGATGGAGGGCTGAAATTATTTGTGTATAGACAGTGGGGAGGCAAGATGCAAACCACACCGAGCTGACCCTGAATCCCATCCTTGGGCCTCTCCACTACAAAAAGCAAATGACAAGAGACATGCAGAAGGACACACTGCACAGAAGAAATGCCATTTCTTAGAAAGTCAACTGAAAAGCTCCCGGTGTCCAGGAGAGGGGACTAATTCTGTCTGCTAATCATAGTCTCCTGAAATGAAATAAAGTGAAGGCACAGAAATCTGTTGCATTCTTTGCAATGCCACAATTTTCAGATTTTTAAGAGTCTCTGTCAGCCTGAGGGTCTACAAGCCCTAACATTTAGGTCCGCTAACACCCCAGAGGCAGCTCTATTACCCCCGCACTCATGCTTATAAGCAGACCACTCACCAGGGATGAAGTCCTGGAAGCCGAAGTATTCTCTCCTCCCAGTGCTCAGGCATCAAAAGTCCTCCACTTGGGATCCTCTAAAACAAGACAGACAGACTTTCTGCAACGGGCCAGACAGCAGCTATTTTCAGCTTTGGGGGATATCTGGTCTGTGCCACCTGTACCCAGCTCTCTTGCAGAAGCACGAAAGCCTCCCAGAAATACAGAAACAAATGGGCGTGGCTGTACATATTCAATACATTTTATGAATGGACAAAATTCCAATTTTGTGTGATGTTCCTATGTCAAAAAACATTATTCTTCTTTTGGGCTCTTTCCAATGATTTAAAGACATAAGAACCCTTTTCGCCATGGCATCCCTAACCACGCCTTCTCTGTGACAGTTGTCTTCTGCAGGGAAACCTCGCACCCTCTCCTTGTGTTTTGGGTGAGATCATTTTTGAGAATCTTCATCTTTCTCTCCCCCTGAATGCAGAAGCCTTCAAAGATAACCTACAAGCACATACTAGCAGCTTAATAGTCCTCTTAGATGTGGCAGCAAGCATTGATGAAAATCCTCCCAAAATGATCTTCCAGGCTGGCCACAGCGGAATATGGTGTTTCATCAATGGACGAAAGTGGTGTTTGCACTCTTCTCTGAACCATGCTTAGAAATGCTCAACCAAGAGTTTAAACGGACAAAACTGTTATTTTCCTTCTTCTTTTCATGCTAGTTAGTATTCCTCAGCTCCCCAGAGGAGGAAAAGCATGCCCACGGATCGCATTTCCATATGCACACTGCTTGCCAGGATCCCGAGTGCCTTCTAGTTCCCCCGTAGGTACAAGTAACAGAACTCTTCTAAAAGCTGTTTTATTTAATACCTGTAACAAACCTGGGAGGTAGGTCTTACTACCTCCTGTTTAGAAGTGAAGACTCTGAGGCTGGTCGGGCGCTGGGCACTGTCCTCTCCCTGGGCTGTCTCTGTGCTCTTTTCTCTACCTCTGCCCCACAAGCCAGCAAATGCAGCCCCCAGCTCCAAACCCAGCCCAGGACCAGCAGGTTGCTCTGACCCCTGCCTCAGTGCCACTTAGCTTACATGCCAGGAAGAGGCATGCCAACAATCAGCTGCACTGTGAAGCAGAATGTGCCCTCAGAGAGAGAGAGGACGGGCTGCAGTGGGGGCAGGGAGGGCAAGAAAACGTGAGAAATGAGAGAGGAGGAAAATAAAGGAGGCAGGAGACTGAGAACTTATTTTGTCTTCTTATCTTTTCATGCTTACCACTCCTCCAGGCCCTGATCAAGTGTTTTGGGGTTTTGTGTGTGTGTGTGTGTGTGTGGAAAGGTAGTTCAAATAGAAGAGGCCTCTAAAACCAGGACAGTCAATGGGTCTGTTTTAGGGTTAGTAAACCCTGAGGATTTAAGCCAGAAAATAATATACTTAAGAGCATGTCAACATAGTTTTGGGACAAAAGTGTTGCCTCCCTGTACTGAGTCTGGAATGTCAAATTTTCGGGGTTCTGGACATTGGCATTTTAAAAATTGCTTTAGTTTTATTAAACTGTATTTTATTCATAGGGAAGAAATATTTTCAATACAGACAAAGGAGTTTACATTGTAAAGCCGGGAAGCTTTGATGGTTAATACCCGTTGATTGCTCTAGTGTATTATCATTTGTGAAAAAGTTAACTGTGATAATGTTACCATGTCTTGCCAACCTGTCATTAGTAAGGGGGTTAGGAGAAATACTTTTAGCCCAATTATCATTCCAGCTGCTTGTCAATGTCAGTTGTATTAGCACAGCTGAGACTTAGCATTAAACCCGAGCTACAATCAAATGATTGTCTTTTTTTTTTAAATCAACTATTCCCCCCACATAGAATGATATGTGAATTCTGTTCTCTGAAAAAAAAATATAAAGCCCTAATTAATGTTAATATATATGAGGGGAGCATTGTTTCTCACTTTGAAATTAATCGGATACATCAACATTGATACGAATTGTTTGCATTAACAGAAAAAATGCGGAAGGAAGCACTCACGGATAATCCAAAATGAATTTCCCAAATGAACCATCTGAAAAGGAACTTACATTTTGTTTGATGGTTTGACTGAAAAATTGCAAAAGCTCAAAACTGGCATTTCAATGCATTGAAGGAAACTTGCAAAGAGTTTTAAGATGATCAGGCCCACTTGCTTTCAATTCTATCAAGACAATTTTGATTTCTAACAGCCACGGTAATAGGTGACACAGCGTCATCTTTCTTTCATTTGACGTGAATATTTGAAAATATGAGAATCCATTTCAAAAATGTTGAAGCCATACTGTGAAGTTCTGACTCAGGCTTATAGTACCAACAGCCTGGCCAACCCACAGCTGAAATATTCAAGATCCTGAAAGAAGCTGGGGCCACAGTGTATGTGGATTGAAGCAAACTTCCAAGTACAGAATTTGAGCCTGGAGACCCTCATTCCCACTATGCTCCCTGCCAAATTATAGCCTCCTAGGTCCCCAGTATGGGGTGTATGTCTCCCAGAGCACAGGCACTGGATCCATAGGAGTGAGGGGACAAAATACCAGAACATCTATTCATGTTTTTAATCTAGAAAAGAAAAAAAAAATAAGCATTTATCTAAAGTGTGTATTGACTCATTAGCCTTGCTCTATCCATGTTTGCTAGTCAGTTTCAGTGATCATAAGACCTAGTATTAATAAATCAAGCCATATAAATTAGACAGTGCCTTAATAATGCCTTCCCCCCCGAGATTCCAAAAAGACCCTTGCAGCCTCCAGATCAAAAGCGATACTAGAAATGCAAACACATGTGAACAATAAGAACATAGTGAAGCAGATCGCAAAGCTGACACTTCTGTTACTTTAGATGGAAGCCACGTGCTTCCTCTGCTCCTTAGAAGGACTGGTAACTTTTTAATAATGTTTGCTTTTTAAAAGAAACTTGCCAAGGGGATAGACTTTTGAAAAGTCTCTGATATATATTTGAAATATGTTTGGAAATGCAAGGAACTACCTGACTCTTTTGCTGGAAACAAAGTGTCACATAAAATTTTAATTTCTGTGCACTTAAAAGCATTGAATATAGGGGCACCTGGGTGGTTCAATGCATTGAGCATCAGACTCTTGGTTTTGGCTCAGGTCCTGGTCTCAGGGTCCTGGGTTTGGGCCCTGCAGGGCTCCCTACTCAGCAGGGAGTCTGCTTGAGATTCTCTCTCCCTCTTCCTCTGCCTCCCACTTGCTCTCTTTCTCTCTCAAATAAATAAATCTTTTAAAAAATTGAATATATAATTGTTTTTACTAACCTATTAAAATAAATCTTCCAAGCGATGAGCTTCAGTGAACTCTGAATTTGTTGAAAGTAAAAAAGTGCAGGGGCGCCTGGGCGGCACAGCGATTAAGCGTCTGCCTTCGGCTCAGGGCGTGATTCCGGCATTCTGGGATCGAACCCCACATCAGGCTCCTCCGCTATGAGCCTGCTTCTTCCTCTCCCACTTCCCCTGCTTGTGTTCCCTCTCTCGCTGGCTGTCTCTATCTCTGTCGAATAAATAAATAAAATCTTAAAAAAAAAAAAAAAGAAAGTAAAAAAGTGCAAACCACAATAACTTCCAATGAGTTTGAAGAACAGCTGATTGCCATCAGGAAAGATAGCATTGACCTTCCTCATGTCAGCGAAACCTTGGTGTCAGACGAAGCCAGTTCTCACTTCTTCCTTGTTGCTCAGCCTCTCGGTGTGATGTCTGCCCACATCGTCTCTGGTACCAGATGGGAGAAGTGTCGGGTGCGTGGAAGGATTCACATACTCATCTGCCCAACACATATTCTTGACCAAATCACTCTTGCATTTTCAAAAATCTTGTAGTGAGGCAGATGACCTGTCATTTAAATTTGAAAGACATGTTTATAAAACAAGGTACATAAGTGCATTCACTATATCATCAGGGTTAAGATTAAGATGAATATCTACTTGCAATGCTGAATATTAAAGTTGTGAATGCAGGGACATCTCGCTAAGGGCGTAACTTCCGAGGGGCTAAAAGCAAGTGCTGTTGGGACTGGTCCCAACACTGCATCCTGAGCAAGGTCGTAGAGCTTTGACTTTGTGTGTCACCCTACGACGTATCTGGTCTAAATGCACATCTAAAATCCTAAGGGCACTTTATATTCATATATATAAGCTGGAGTCATGAGTGTTTGGAAATAAGTTTAAGGCAAAAGAAAACTGAAGGGAAAATACGACTTAAATTCAAGACTGCCATCATAAGGAGGTATGCCAAACGTCTAAGCTTACTACACACGGTCCAAATGCTTTCAGCATAGTGTCAGCAGTTAGCACTGGAGGGTATAAGCTTTACTCGGAACAAGGCAGTAAATGCAATCTTATACGCCACTGTCAAAAATGTATTGCTTATATTAACATTCATTCATTAATTTCACTACATTGGCAGAATGAATTTTAATTATTCTACAATCCAAAGTGCTTGTGTAATATGAATGCTGATGATATTCGGCAAACGTGGAATGCTCTGTACCTCTTTCCAGAGCTCTAACTGATTAAAATGCACAAAACCTATGTATAAAACACATTACCATTTTGAAGACAGTCACATTATCTACACTCACAAATGAAGACTAGAGCCACACACGTTCATTCGTTTACAAAGAGGACAATTGTTTCATCCTAGAATACAAAACATCTTTCATGAGATTTCTCTTTCAAATGTAATCGTTAAAAAAAAGTCTGGTCCTCATTTTCAAAGGATGTATGGTTTGGGGTGTTTCTAAAATGTATACTAACGGATAATTGGCCTTTAAGTGAGTGCTTTAGTGCTTTAAATCAAAGCCCTTTGATGACACAATCTTCATTTGAGATATAGAACTCTCTGCTTTGAGAACAGCGAGAGGGAAGGATCTGATGTAAATCATTCTTCTTCCCCGAACCGTGCTCCTCCAGTCCCCTGTGCCCGTTTGCCCAGCAAATGATCTACGGTTGAAGAAGTTGTCCATCTGGCAGCACCAGCACCCTCTTCCCAGCCACGTCCTGTCCGTGCTCACATTACTCACTGGCCCTTAGCCAGTGCCTGGCATCTTGAAGACGTCACAGATTAAATGTTTGTGAAATAGACAAATGTATGAATGAAAAAATGTGAAAAGCATAACTTGTTCTAGGTAGGTCCTTCAGTGTCAGAGACTTCAAGAATATCCTTTATTGAGAATGTACTTCTAAAATTATCAAGGAATCAAAAATTTTAACACATGTATACTTATGGGGCTGGTGGCTGGAAACAGCAGAGGAAGGGCAGGACATAATGAAATCATGAGCCCCGGTTCCTAATGATTCCCAAGGACATCTTTAAGACAAGAATTTTAACATTTGGGATTGTCAATAAACAATGTTAGTCTTTAAACCTCATAATACTTCCAGGATCTCCAGCTACTTGGTGGAACTTGTAAAAGTCTATCTTTGTTTCCCAAGTTCCTTTGAAAAAACAAGATACATTTCAATATATGTAAATTCCAAAGTATTATGTTATTTTTCTTCCTTTATTTTATTCTCCCCTTGGGCTTTATTATCTCAAGTTATATAAAAAAAAAAATAGGCATAGGCATAGAGAGGAGGGAATAAAGCCTACAAAATCTCCTTGTACAGGATATTATTCTCCACAACAGAAAGGGGGAGGGATGGGATTTTCAAGCTTCTAACTTCTATATCTAACATTACTGCCTGAGAGCCAGCTCTGCCAACAGCCAGACAGGAAAACACTCACGAGAAGATCCTCTCCTTTGTACCTGTTTTACTGCACAAGAGGCGGGAGTGAAGGAGTCAGTGATGGTGAATTACGGCCGACAGAGAGAAGACAGATCTTGAACCTGATAATACACAAAATGTCTCCTTCAGGAATGAATTGTAAGATCTCTCACTGCAATAAGGAAGAAAAATAAGGCATGGGAAGTAGGAAAACAGGTCTTCAGTACAGATCTGGAGAGTTTAAATGGCTGGGGTAAAGCATAACTATCATTTTGTCCAGAAGTCACAGACCAATGTTGTTAGCTGCAGACTACAGAATGTCTAGTTTCTCACTCACTGAGGTGTAATGGGATTTATTAAAGAGCTTTAGATGCTGCAAAACATCTCTGGTCGGGAACGGGGGCAGGAAGTTGCACTTGGGTGTAGTCAGAAATTGTAGTCACAGAAATTGAGCTGGGACTGCTGCTCGGAGGTGCGCTGGGGAGAGTTCCTGCAGAAAGGTCATTGTCGCCGTGAGCTGCTGTCCAGCACCATTGGGAATGGTGTGCAGAGAAAGCAGACCTCCTTCCCAGGCTTGAAAACATACACCCCATGCCCCATGCACGTCCACTGCTTCCTAACCTTCACATCTATGCTTGAACTCACTAGGTGTGTCCATGTGTAGAAACATAGCCAGATATGTGTCTTGCATTCTCTCACCAGTGGTACATGGAAGCAAGCTAGAGGGTGTCGAGGGTACGTTGGGTGAGCCAATGGCACGATGTTTTTCCCCGTTCCAGGATCTTGAGATACTTCAGTGAACAAGACGGAATGTTACCACCCATTTGACTGAGATCATCTTTAGGCATCACAAAGAGTGTGGCGAGCACGAACTACCCCCAAGGAGACTTGGCTCCTAGCCTTGTTCTATCCTGGACCCCTTGAGTGACTTAAGATAAGTCACTTGCTTCGCTGTGCTTTAATTTCCTCAACAAAATTAATTGCTAATAAAATAGGCCCAGTTTAGTTGGTCAAGGTGTAAGTGGGAAACAGAATTCACTTGCGACAGATCCAATGAAGATGTTAATAAGGGAACTGCTTACAAAGGTGTGGGCAGATTTAAAGGATGGTGAGGCACCCGAGACAATTCACAGCAAGAAGTTGTTACCAGCCCTGGAGCTGAAAAGATGAACAAGAGAAATAGTGAGTGGAGCCCATTGAGCCCTGGGACTGTGGAGATGGGAAGGCATGGGGAGCCCTGGTTGGGGGGAGGTGGGGGGGGACGGCCACTCCCAGAGGGTAGCACGTGAGCCCCATCTCTCCCGATCTACCCTGAACCTCCTCCTAGGGCCTCCTGAAGACCGAGCCGGAAAGCCAGCGGCAAGACAGCCTGGAGGAAAGAGAGCAGGCAGGGGGAGAACTGCAGAGAAGGGACTGGGGAGAAGACAAGTGGAAAATAACCAACACACCTAACTATTCCACAGAATTATTACGAGGACTCCAGGAGATCACATGGACACACATCCTTTAGAAAGCATTTGAAGTGTTGTTTTTAAACTGGGGCAATATTTGTCCTACGGAGAACCTCTCTTTTGGACCTATTATTCTTTATTCTGCTCTTACCAAGGAATGTTTGATTTTTCTAATTAGCTCATGAGACATGAGGAGCGGTTGGAATGAGTTCAAAGAAAGGAAACGAAGGAATAAGTTTGAGCGGGGTAAGTAGTCGTGGAAGTAGGGGCCAGGGACAGTGTCTTGAGGGAAAAGTTGTACAACGAAGACTCTCGAGGCCAAATGGAGAGGAGATGAAGGGGTGTGGAACTCAGCCATGTGTTAGAAAAGATCACTGCAATAAATCCTCCTGCTTCTCACTTTAAAGTAAATATTATTCTCTGGCTTTAATGTAAATAATAGAGCAGTAATGGGATAGTAATGGCAAGGAACACAATCAGTTCATCAGCTTACACTCTTCCTCTATTTCATGCAAGGACCTATTTCTTAATCCTGAAAAAAAATATTTTTAAATGAACAGCATTTCTTCACAGACTAAAAAAAAGGGAAGTTGAGCTCCTTAGTTTGGTAGATATAAATGTTACCAACGTAAAAATGACTTACAGAAACATCTCGCTCATGCGACAGATATTCGGAACAAACTCTTTCCGGGCAGAAAGACCAGCAGATGTGAGTGGTGGCAGAAATCGCAATGACTGGAATCCTGGCTTAGAGAAGGCAGGGTGTTTGCTGACTGATTACGCTATTCTCTCTAGTTGTATTCTCTGCAACAAAAATGAAACATCCAAAATTCTCTGAAAAGAAAAACCTGAAATCCAGGCGTGTTTGTTCATACTTCGGTCAGATGTCATCTGGGCATCTGCAGCTGGAAACGTTAGAGTAGGAATCAGACGGGAATGAGACACTCCATCATGTTCTCGTAGCTTCTATTGGCAGCAGGGTCTGAAACTTAAATAGAATCCTTTGTTATTGTGGTGCTTCCATGAGAAATGAAAGCGTGGAACTAAGCTTTAAAAATCCTCTCTAAGTCTGCCTTTTCAAGGCTGTTACTTTGGGAGGTGAGCTAACTCGGGGCATTGTCACGGTGGCCCTTTGGCAGCGCACAATGAGCCCTTAAATCTCAGCGGATAATGACCAAAGACACTGAAAGTGATTTCGTGATGTCAAGAAGGCACCAACTGGATATTAACCAGCTCGCTTAGCCTCAATACAACCAGGTTTATTTACTAAGCAAGAGTGAACTAGAGCCATGTATGGGGACCCAGGCTAGGAAAGAACAAATCTAAGGGTAAAAGCAAGATTGCTCCAGAAGTTATTTGTGTTAAAAAATGGGGTACTAGTGTCTGGTAGAATCATTGTTTATGAGGACCGTCTTCGCTTAAAAAAATTAAAATCTCATGGCTACCAAGATACAGGTTTTCCAAAATGCACTGACAACAAATGTGTGTTCGCTCCCTGCTGACGTGAAACGCTGCTTCTAGCCTCACATTCTTTCGTGTAGATTTGAAGTCAATTCCCCACCACGCTACAGATCTGTTTCAGGTCAGCCTTATGAATGGACACCATTTACGCCATTCATCTAGCAACTTGCCTTTCCTGAGCAGCATGAAATATGAAGACTCATTGTATTACGCTCTGAAGGTAAAAGCTGTGGCTAGATTGACGAAATAATTATGTAAATAATGGCAGACGTCTAAGGAAGACTAATGGCTGAAAAAGCTGAATAACATTAAAAAGTTAATATATTTAATGTTAACCTTTGTAGCTTTCAGTAATAATTCAAATGTAGGAAAATTGTTGTAGAAAGCACAGTAATATTAAAGCGAAGAGAAGAACGTCATGGTAATAAATGAATCCCCCAGTTTTCCGGGAAACTAGCAGGATATTATTTTTACTTAAACACTAAAAGCTAAACACAAGATTTTATTAATATTGAGTGCCATTCTTCTTTGTTGTGTTGGACTTACCTGAAAAGCGGAGACTTTTAATTTCTGACTATTTATTTTGATCAACAACCTAAAACATCTCAACACAAAGGCTTAAAAAACAAAAATTGCTACGATATAAAAGAGAAATAATTTAAAGACCGAAATGCAAGAGACTTGTTGGATTTTTCAAGAACACACAGTGAGTACTTCATTAAAACTACCCAGCAATATAACAAAATTACACATAAATTATATTTCCCTCCCCCCAAAAATATTAGGGACCAAAGATAACGCAAGGGCAGAATGAGATTAAATGGGTGGTTAGATGATGTCCTTTGTGTTCATCTCACGAATGAAAGATGATTGGGAGTGAGACAAGGAGCAAGGAACTTCACTAAGAAAGATAACGGTCTCCGGAAAAATTCTGGGTAATTGCAACAACCAGGCCAATCTTGACTTGGAGAAAGGGTTCGATTTCTCATTAGGGTTCCTTCAGGTAAGACTGGAGATCATCTCACAGAGAGAGAGAGAGGGAGGGGGGGGGAAGGCGATTAGGAGGAGGTTGTTTTCATCTGGAAATATCTGGAATACCAAAGATAAATATTTGAGAATCTACGAACGGGCCCCTAACTCTTTTGCTGCTGCTTCTCCTCTTCGAGTTTGGATTCTCTGCCAAGGAAAGCTGACTTAAAAGCATTGCTCACATTCTGAAAAGGAAATGTGTAGAGCTGCATTTTTCTATCTATCAAAAAGACAATAAAGACAGCAGGCACTGGACCAGCCTGTTTACAGCTAGAGTCTCTTCAACCCCTTAATAAGATTTTTGGAATATCCATAAGTTGCCTAGTATTTGCTGCTTGTGACCTCAAGAGCCTAAAAACTTATCTTTTGTTTTCCATTTTAAATAATAAAATATCTGTGAGATCAGGGAAACAGATCTGTTTTAGGCATTGTGTATTAGAGGTAAAAGCCAACGTAAATTCATTTCTTTTTTTTTTTTTTTTAAAGATTTTATTTATTTATTTGACAGAGACAGCCAGCGAGAGAGGGAACACAGGCAGGGGGAGTGGGACAGGAAGAAGCGGGATCCCAGCAGAGCAGCCTGATGTGGGGCTCGATCTGAGAACACCGGGCTCACGCCCTGAGCCGAAGGCAGACGCTTAACGACTGCGCCACCCAGTCGTTTCTGTACCAACAAAATTCATTTCTGTACCAACAAAATATATGGGATTGAATGAATTCCATAGGCTTCTGGATTTTGAGAAACACATTTTCTCTCTTTGGGCTCTAAAAGCAGCAGAAAATAAGCAGGTCATGGAAAAAGTAGACATTTGAGAACACACTTGACTGGCTTACTATCGAGGATTCTGGACAAGTAAAATATTAATGCCACACCTTTGTAATGATGCTAGAAAGCTAGAAACATATGACTTACACAACAGTCTCTCCAGGAGCCATATTGTAATGCAGGCGCTATGAGGAGCATATCTGGTTATTACTCCCCAAACACATTACATTGCTTGGTTCTAGTCTGCTAGCTTGAATGCATATTGCTCCCTGGAAAGAGCTTACAATTCCCTTTACAATGCATTTACAGTTGATTAAAGAATGGATTTGCAATTCAGAGTCTATAATTAGAGCAAAGGGTCTCTATAATTTTTGTTACCCTCATCCACTAATGATGATGTTATGGAGATTAGCCACTATTATAAGGACCCTTGGCCACTAAAATGATTACTGGAAAACATGTACTGAGTTTAGTAGCCCATTCTTTTACCACAGGAAGCCTATTATAAACAGTGTTATGCAAGGCTACTAGACAGGAAAAACAAGATTAACAATTAACACCTTGCTCAAAGGATTAGTATATCTCTTATGCTGTGATGACTTGGATTCTAATTAAAATCCTCAGAGGGGTGTGTGTGTGTGTGTGTGTGTGTGTGTGTGTGTGTAGACATGTGCCCACACATGTATGTGCCCTTTTCCAGGTGCTTGGCACTTGCTTGGAGTTTTAGAAAAAACGGGTTGGATCATGCCATAAGCTGGAAGCACACCTTTTCACGAGGAGGGATTTCTCATTGCTCTTTAACCCGAAACCATGTAGTGTCTTCTAAGAAAAGTCTCAATATTAAAGTATTTAACTCTCTTATAAATCTATTTGGGTTTTATATATGATGCAATTGCACCACTGATTTATGTAGTCCTTCCCATGGGGTTCTGCAATTGCGTAGTTTCACAACATTTTATGTACACAGGGTCTATAATCCTTCACAAATCACGGTCCATCCGCTCAGAATTAGGGCTGTAAAACCGTGGTACGGGTGTGGGCAAAAAATGTAAAATTTCTATTTACATTGTTAAAAATTCATCCTTTTCTAATTTCTGTTTGTGACTTTTAAAGTGCATGTGTAATTGGTGTAGTAGCACATTATTATATAATTTATAAATAATTTGCATATATTAAATGTGTGTGGGGTTTCTTTTAACTGAAAGGAGTTTGCAAACAAACAAAAAAATAATTCTCATCTTTTTTTCAATCTTTGTCAGCCATGTGAACTTATGAAGAGACTCCAAAGTGTTTCCGCTCTCACCCCTTTTCCTTTTCTGAATTCAAATTGGTAGGAAAACAGGGAAATTTAAATTCATTTTCTCCTCATATTCCTAGTTATTCTTGGATTAACTGAGTTAGAATTATTCATGTTCCAGTTAAGCCATTTCATTGCTGGGGTGAAAATGATAATAAGAAAGAAGTGTTATAAATAGTATACATTAGACGGTGACTAAGTGCCATGTTTCAGGGAAGTAGAGAAGATTACAGGTGGAATGAAGCTTTACTTTAGGCTTCATTAAAATTTTGAATAACTTCTATATAATCTCAGTCAATGGGAAAAGGACGAGGTCACTAGACAGAAGAGGCAAGAAAAAACCTTCTTCAAAATTGAGGAAAATCAAACAGATTCAAATCTGAGACCATGGTTTAAGCATCATAGTACCCGTGGGCTTAGCTCAGCGCCTAGGACATGGTCTGTGCTCAGTAAGCGTCTTTCTTTTTTTATTTTATAATAATATTTTTTTATTATATTATGTTAGTCACCATACAGTACATCCCTGGTTTTTGATATAAAGTTCGATGATTCATTAGTTGCATATAACACCCAGTGCACCATGCAATACGTGCCCTCCTTACTACCCATCACCAGCCTATCCCATTCCCCCACCCCCCTCCCCTCTGAAGCCCTCTGTTTGTTTCCCAGATTCCACAATCTCTCATATTTCATTCCCCCTTCTGATTACCCCCCCTTTCTTTATCCCTTTCTTCTCCTACCGATCTTCCTAGTTCTTATGTTCCATAGATGAGAGAAATCATATGATAATTGTCTTTCTCTGCTTGACTTATTTCACTTAGCATTATCTCCTCCAGTGTCATCCATGTTGAAGCAAATGTTGAGAAATCGTTCTTTTTGATGGTTGAGTAATATTCCATTGTATATATGGACCACATCTTCTTAATCCAGTCATCTGTTGAAGGGCATCTCAGTTCCTTCCACGATTTAGCTATTGTGGACAATGCTGCTATGAACATTGGGGTGCATATGGCCCTTTTCTTCACTACGTCTGTATCTTTGTAAACGTCTCTTAAGTAAATAAATGAACACATCTATGATATCACTGTGAACAGTTCAAAGATTTAAACACATGTCAGAAATAGTAATACAACGCTTGGTGATTTTTTTAAAGTTGAAGATGCGTAAGATACAGAGTAGAGAAAGGGCAGACCGGGGATTGCATGTAGCTAAGACCACTTCACAATGGGGTCAATCCCGAGCAAGGTTCAAGGTCTGATAGAACCGCGGAGTATCTACTCTAGAAACACGCACACTTGAAAGAGCCACTTTTTTCCCCTTTTAATTTCGAGGGGAATTTTCCATATATTGAATGTAATTCTTTGAATAATGACAAAGAAATAACATAACAGGAACCTGTGACTTTTTCACTTCTGTGAATGATCACAGACGTTCTGCATGACACTTTGTTTAGGAATTTTTGAAACTATGGATGTCAATGACGTTGCGCCCAAACAAATGATTATTTGATGAAGGAAACAGGAGCGAGCGCAGTGAAAATGGTCTATTAATGATAAAACAGATTGCATAGCCAAACAAACATACAGGCACAGTGATATTTCTAGTGATAGGTGGGAAAGATCATTTTAAACAAGATCTAGGATTGATGGAAGGAGAATTCCAAAGTTATTGTAGGAAAAAAAAAATGAACTGTAGTATGATCTCCTGAGGTTTGAAAAAAAGGAAAGAAGGAAGATCACAAGCTGAACAAGAGTATGAATTGGTTCTATAAGAATAATAATTAGGTTTTTAATTATAGGTAAAAGAATGTTAATAAAAATAAATAAATAGGATAAAAATTGCTACGTAAACAAGTATGTTTACCGTTTTAAAACAATAGTATTTAATAGAATATTAGTTATTATTTCAAAGATGAAATCATTCCACACTTTCCAATATACATGAACGTTTTCATCCTTACATAATGTGTAAGTAAAACATAAACAGAGGCAACAGAGATCATAGCAAAATCTCAACTGATCACAGTGTAGAATAATGAGGTTTGGTTGTCTTTTTTTTCAAGTTAGGAGACTGGACAAGTTCTGTCTAGAAAGCGTAAGTAAAGAAGAGACGGAGTAACTGTCTAGAAAAGCTTTTACAAACATGGTGGAGTAAATGAGGCCAACCAATCATTCCTGGCCCTCTCAAAGGACAGAACTAGTCACAGGCCTGAAAGGATGTGAGAATAGTACAGTTTAAATGCATTATCACGCTCCTCTGATATGAGCACATGAATGAGAACTGATCTCTGGATTGCTTTCAAATGACATTGGCATTCCGAAAATTTAAAAATAAGGGGGGATAGCTTTCTAAAATGTGTCTGATTATCCCAGGCTTCTACAATATTTTAGGATATGCTGCACAAAACAAAAAGAATGGGCCCATTTCATAAGAGAAAAAAAAATTCTTCCATTTTAAAATGATCTTTAAATACCAGTGGTATTAAATTTGAAAAATGGGTTTGCCTTGTAAGATAACTGTATTGTAAAGTGAAGTAATAATCAAGATAGAAAGTTTAGTAAACAATAGGAAGTTTTTTTTTCAATAAACACTTCGAATTTCACCACTAAGAAATATGTGAATTTTTCTTTTCCCTTTTTGTCGCTTTTCTTTGGAAATTGATTGTACACAGAAAGTTTTTCTCCTTTTTCATTTCAAAAAGTGGTTCTCATGGGGCGCCTGGGTGGCACAGCGGTTAAGCGTTTGCCTTTGGCTCAGGGCGTGATCCCGGCGTTCTGGGATCGAGCCCCACATCAGGCTCCTCTGCTATGAGCCTGCTTCTTCCTCTCCCACTCCCCCTGCTTGTGTTCCCTCTCTCGCTGGCTGTCTCTCTCTCTCTGTCAAATAAATAAATAAAATCTTTAAAAAAAAAAAAAAAGTGGTTCTCAACCCAAAGCAATTCGGCCCCACCATGGGTGTTAGCAACGTCCTGAGACCGAGGGATGCTACCGACCTAGTGTTTAGAAGCCAATTGTGCTGGTAAGCACCTTATACAGCGCAGGACAGACCCCACAGAAGGTAACCATCTGCCCCAAACGTCCATAGTGGGAAATATTTGAAGTAATGACATAAGCATTTTCAAAAATTGTTTGACTTATTTTTAAATATTTCAATAGTTGCATGAGATGACATCACGATTTATCATAAGATACTTCACCCTTTCACATTTGTTCAAACAAATGATATTTTTAAATTTTAGTGTTCCCAAATATTTGTCAAATATCAAATTTGATTTTTGATTTAATTAGAGAAAACTCCATGATTTGTCTTTTACCCTTCACTTAAGTCTAAAGACTCTGCTGAGTTCGTGTTGTTATTTTTTTTTTTTTAAAGATTTTATTTATTTATTTGACAGAGATAGAGACAGCCAACGAGAGAGGGAACACAAGCAGGGGGAGCGGGAGAGGAAGAAGCAGGCTCATAGCGGAGGAGCCTGATGTGGGGCTCGATCCCATAACGCCGGGATCACGCCCTGAGCTGAAGGCAGACGCTTAACCGCTGTGCCACCCAGGCGCCCCACATGTTGTTATTTTTATTCAATAATGTGAATTTGCTTCCCAAATGCTTGAAGAGAATTTCATAATATTACAATCCCCTCCACTCTCTAATAACTTCTAAAAATAGCCATTTACATTAAGGGCCTGATACTCCTCATACCCTCTGCTGACTAAAAAAACCAATAGATTCTAAATTTGGTTTGCTCGATAAATGGAAAAAATGATCCTTCATATACTCTCAAATTAAGCCGTGTTACAGTCATTTTATCAAGTCTCAACTAGTTGCTGCTTTGTTCCTTCTTTTCTGAAGCAATATAACATTATGTATGAACAGCCCACGCTCACATCTCGCCAAAAAAACCCCCAAAATTTAAAAACCCATATTGAAGACATGATTGAAGATTTTAGATGTTTTTGCCAATACACAAAACCACTTATTTTCTCCCATCCCTATCAATTTTCCTAAACATACAACTTACCAGTAGATTTATAGCACTGTTTCTACATGCTGTGAATCGTTGGAACATAACTTAGAAAAAATGGTTTTTTACGTCATTGTGGAAATGCCAGTGTGAAGGGTACTTTTGTGAGAAATGCAACATAGGTTTCTTTGTGATGTTTTGGTATTTTTCTGATGATATCGTGCACACCAATCACATTTTTCGTGCCCTACTCCTTGAGCCACAGACTACCTTTTCCCACAAGAGCTGAATCAAATGCTTTGATGGGAAAATACAAAGGAGAAATAGGGCTTATCCCCCTGCCCCAAGTGAATACCGTCAGAATAGAGCCCCAGTTGGAATTACTGCTATCTGTTGGGTTCTCTGTCCAGGTGCTCCCCAGAACTGTCTGGAGCCTGTAAGGACAGACCAGCATATGTATGACAGAGCCCCACATCGGTTTCAGGACGTGGGGGAGAAGAGGCAAAAGGTGAGTATAGAAAAGATGTCATTTCTGGTGAAATGTTTCTATCACCTTCCCTGAGTTCAGACAATGATTGCAGTGAGTAAGTTCGCTGCCAGCTTTCTTTTCTGATTTTTACCTACCTGAAGATAAGAGTCATGTTCAGCCTCCCTCATATACATGATAAGATAAAACGAAGAAGCACTCGTGTACCATATTCTTTATCACAATAATTTTCTGTTGTCTGTGTGTATGTGTGAGAAACATCAGCCTATGTCCAACCATATTAGTGATGTCCTTTTGCTAGTGTTTGCTGATCCTACTGGCTACCTCCTGACCGTACGGTCTGATCAATATCTTTGAAAAGAGTGAGCCTATTTCCTATTCCGCTATGCCAGCTGAAGTCTGTCTTCCTTTCTCTTGGTGTCCAGTTTGGTTGTGAAGGCATCATTCTTATCAGGGTAGAAGCTCTCTTTCAGGAGGAAGTGATTCGATGAGGGTAAGTGATCTGAAATATGCACGCCCACACTCCATCATCCCGAGTTCACCAGGAGCCAGAACCTCCCATGGACCTTCATTTTACTCTGGGTCTGATTCTCCGTAGCTGTGTACTCACCAACAGTACGCTGTTCTTGGCAACTGGACGTTTCTTTCCTTATCAAATGAATTGCATTTTTTTCACTGTAAACTATATCTTGCATTTGAAGTCGATTTTCAAATTAAGCATAGGTACATGTGACAGAGATTTACCTCAAACTCTTATCAGCCAGTGTCCTAAATTTATTTCTCCATTACTTTCCACTTTAATATTTTTCACTGTAAAAGGTAGGTCTATGTATTTACAAATGTTTTAATTAAATGCGTTCAGAAACTAAATAAACAATATCGAGGACTGTTTTATTTAGAGATTGCTGGAGACATTGGCAGTAGTGCGATCTAATATAGTGCATATCGATTGTGGTTCACAGATCATTGATGATTAATGCAGCTCCATGTTAGGAGGAAACACCCCCAGTCCTTCACAGGGGAGGAGCACTCACTTGTCTACCACTTCCGGTTTCTCTCTCTGCCTCCTGGCTTATGTCATACATGAGTATTTGAGCAGACTGGGAGTTAGGTGAAGATTGGGGATCCTAACTCCGCCCCTCTCCTCCTCATGAGGCCAGCTACCAGCAGGGGTGAGTATTCTGGGGTCACTCTCTGTCATGTTAGATTTTGGGGTAAAAGCGCCGCCCTCAGATAAGAGGCCAGTAGTTTTCTAGAACCTTCTGGAATGGTGTGGTTAAGTCAGTGTGATGTAGAATTCAGGGTCAGAAATCCATTGTTACCACACACCCAAGGCAGCCCTCCAGCCTCGCCTTGACCTGGAATGGAGTCATCTGCATTTTCAGGTACATGATTTTCCATCTGTCAGTTAGTTCCTTGAGCCTCTTCAAATACCGCAGTAGCTTCACTGATGCTCACGTCTCCCTGCGGATTATAAACAAATACATTCTTCCACTCAAATTCCTAAGGGTTGCTGGGAAGATTTATCCTTATGAAATAGCACTTTTGCTGCCCTGGGGTTCACAGACTTTAAGCAAATTTCTTCTGGCAGAATTCAATTCATTTCTTCAAACTCTGTTTGGATCTTGAGTTACAAACACACATGCCATTTCTCTCGGCTTAATTGCATCTTGAAATTTGATTGGAATGAGCTTTATGTCTTTGTCAAAGTTATCCACGTCTGTGGAGACTAGACCAACCTGCTGAGGCTAAAACTGCTCACAGAAAATGTTCTCCATTTTCGAATTCAATCTATCAATTGTCTCTCTTACAGTCGTCCAAACTGTGAAATTCGTTTTATAATTGAAGCATAATTCATATGTTGTGAAATGCACAGGTCTTAAATGAACATTTCAATAAGTGTGACAAATGCACACATCCTTGTAACCCACACCCAGTCAAGATACAGAACAATTCCTCCCTCCAAAAATGGCTCTCGCGCCCTTTTACCCGTCAGTTCCCTACCATGGGGGCTACTGTTATTTGATTTTTATCACCGTAGTCTGGCTTTGCCTATGCCCTTCTGACCGAGTTCTGCAGGTTCGCTGAACCCTTGTCTGTGGCTCCGCTCTGGTCTTCATCTCACACAAGGATGGCACAGAACGGTTACTACTCTGTGTCTTATAACAAATGGCAGAAATCCCTGATCGGCTTGAGAACTTCCTCAAAAATCATCCTAATACTGAATTGTGGTGTTGACCGTTGTTTTGAGCTGGGATTTATCGAACCTGATCTACAAAATAGCTACCACCCATTCGTTATTATCCCAGAAATGGGGTTTCATTTTCTAGGAACGTGTATCCATCTCTGTTTAATCTATGAATGCTGCTCACTCAGCTGGCTGTGGATTCTTCCCACAAGGGATGCCAAACTCAGAAAAACAAAGACTAAGCAAACAGAACTGGGCGCTCAGTTAAATTTGAAGCTCTGACAAACAAGTAATAATATTTTAGTCTAAGGATGTCTCAAATATTGCAAGAGACATACCTATCTTTTAAAAAGTTATTCATAGTTTATCAGAATTTCAAATTCATCCTGTATTGTATCTGAAAACCCTATCCCACATGAGCTGTGTTCCACTAATCCTACAATGAGACAAATATTATAATTCTTTTGGCAGGAAGAGCAACTTCTCTTAGGAGGACCAAACTGAAAATAGATTTGCCCAACAGGATGAGCCATGAGGCATGATACTTCCCATGGAGACCATTAAACATGGTACTGGCTACAGTAGTTCATCAGTGAACCCTTCACCTTTTTCATGAGACCCTTTCCTGTGCAAGTTTCACTATAAAGCAGTTATGCAAAAAGTGAACTGAAGTCTACACCAAAGGCCCTCAGCTCCGTTAGTGGCTCTTGGGAGACTCTTAGAGTAAGTCCTGGTGAAATATTGATCTCCATGTGCTTCCACGTCCCCTGTTACTACCACTCATGCTGTTACTATGACTTATCTTCAACCCTCTACGCAAGGCTGGGGTTCTCAACACTGTGTACTGGAATCACCTGGGGAAATTTCACATCTCCCGGTATTCAGGTTCAATCTCATAAATTAGGTCAGAAGTTCTGGGAGTGGGTCGAAGGCATTTTGAAGCAACCTGGGTCACTGCGGTGTGCAACCAAGACTGGGAAATAGTACCAACCCAACATGCTGCATTCCTTACATCGACAACAAATGAGGGCTGGCTCTGGCTCCAGCTGCCCCCTCCCCAGTAAGCAATTCACAGTGATCTCGTTACCTCTTGCTTTTCTTTGTTCCCAGTCTGCTTCTTTTATAATTTTGCTTTCTTCTGATTCATGACTCTATCCTTTCTTTTTAAATTTGGTGTTTGAATGTGATCTCCCCAGGTTCTGAGTCCCAATATCTCTCAAGGGCTTGACTCAGGTTCCCCTCTACGGCTCTCCCTCTCCAAATTACTTGCTCTTCTCTGCTAGCCTGCCCATCTCTAAGAGCCCACTGCTAAGTCTGCTGGTAGCTAGGATCACAGCACAGCCAGCCTACCCAGGCCCTGTGCACAGATGAATTTCGGCAGTTCCATTCTACAGGTTGCTAATATCCATCCTGTGAAGGCTTCCTGAGCACTTATAAATATTCTTTCTAACTACTCATAAGGAAGATTTAAGCCTTCCGTCTCCCTCTAAGGACGCCAGATAATAGAATTCCTGTTTCATTACAAATTAAGTCACAAATTATGTAGTGGAAGAGCAGACCACAGGAAAACAAAGAGCCAAATATCATATGGTAATCACGCAGATTTTCCAAGCTACTTGTAGCTGTCCCATGTGCATGGCTGGGAAAAAGCTACATTTCTTTAATAAATAATGCAATATCTATACAGAGTTTGGGAGAGAAACATTTCCACTCCCTCCCCCCACACACATGCTCTCTCAGTGTTGGTAAATGAAGGGCATTTTTTAATTAGCACTTGTTATTTGGGCTTTCAATTTAACAGAGAAACTTACATAAATAAAACAAACTTGTAAACAGAAAGCATTAGAAAATTTAGCTCATTAAACAGAATAGGTGGTCAAGTAGGACTATTTGTACCACAGAAAATGTTGAAAGGGGTAAGTTATTGCTTTACACAACTTTCAGGTGGATGACAAAAGGGAAAAAAAAAAGAAAGAGAACAAAAGAAACAGTAAAATTCCAGCCAAGTTGTCTTTTTAACACTTGATTTGGATAACGCATAAAACACATGTCTCTCTTAAATGAATTTTACCATATATGGATTTTTAAATGTGACTAATGCTCACATTTCTGAGAATTATTCTTGGCACCGAATCTATTTAGATACCACCTTTCAGCCAAGAGAAACACTCACCATCATACGCCTTCCTAATATTGTACACAAAAATACTAAAAGGTGCACCATGGGTTTTGATATAAATGCTCTTATTTTAAATACCTAAAAGGTTACTTTGGAATTATATTGAAATTTATTTCTCCATCATTATACCTAAAAAAGTGCTTCTCTACAGTTAAGAAATAATAATCTTTTACTACGCTATGTCACTTTTTCTCCAAAGAAACACAAACAAAAAAAAAAAATCCCAATGCCAGTTACTTTACACACATGCATGAAAAGAAAACAGAATTCATACAAGCTAGAAACATGTCCATATCCTGAAATGCCATCAGTCGAAGAATGGAGTGATTTTTGACTATTTATTTTCCCCTGAATGGCTAAGAAAATGTAATATCGCATGTACATTTAAACAAACCTTTCTCTATGGTGGAACATACACGTATATATTCAAAGTGTAATTCAAGGTGTTGACATCATCCTTTACACCACTCGATATAGTCTGGATCCTGGTTTCCGCGGGGATTACTTCAGCAATAACTAATAAGATAACTTGGCTCAGGGCACTGCCTCTAGTTGAATTATTTATCCTGAGAATCAAGGCATAAGTGTTTTAAACTGGGTTCCACCAGGGACACTCACACTTAAGACAAATTGTCAGTTTCCTGTTTCTCTTGGTTTCTCAAAGGGACGTCCTGCCCCAAATACAGCATGGTTCTAACCTAGGGGAGTACTTTGCACCCCTTAACTGAAGATCCGTTCCTCTGTAGCAAAAGCACACATGGAGCAGTGATGAGGAAGCAAATGTGGGTCCATCCAGCCAGCCAAGTCAATAAAATCAACTCTGGAAATAAGATATTGGACTTGTAGGCTCATGTCTCTCACCTTTATTCTTCTATCCCACAGGACACACGGAGCGTCAATATGTTAGTCTCTGCACTGTGGGCTGGGACACCCCTCTGCCATTTTAAGGCTTTAGTGTCATCCTGTGTCAATGTTCACGAAGCAAGGGGTCAAAAGCTCATATTTGAAATTTCAAATATTCATACATTTTATTTGAAAGAGTAAGCAAAATATCCATTACCAAGAAGCTACCTAATACCTTAATGTATACACTTTAAAATTTTAGAAGCATATGAGCTTACAGAATGCAGGTAATGAAATGGTCCCTGAAGATGGACTTTTTTATAAGAAAAATGAGTATGCAATGGGGCTGTAAAATTAACTATACATTCTGCAATTGTCCACCAAAGAGGGGAAAAATGAACTAATGGACATTTTCAAACAAATATGGTTGAACTTATGGTAAATGATGGTGTACTCAAACCCTAGCCACTGCTTAGCTTAGAGCACATGCTATAAACCCGCTGGCTGCAAGGGGCTTTGGTCAAACATTGGAATTGACACACGGAGCTCTCCAGATTGTTAGGGCTGTGGCACACTTGTGGAGGGTGAGACCTTGATCCATATTCTGAAACAGACCTTCGGTTTAAGGGGATTACACCCAATTCCTCTTAAAAGACAAATCTGAACATGGATAATTAGCACACATAAAGATTTCAAAATGTTTCGGAATGGGAAGGAGCAATCCTGCACAATGGCTGACATCTGAGAGGCCTCACACAAGCAAAAACTTGGTAGATAATCAGGAAAATGACAACCAGTGTTGGCACTGAACCAGTCTCTTCACTGGATCACTGTTGCTCTGACCAAAAAAGATTTTCCATACTGCCTCTGTATTGTCCAGTCCAGGTGAATGCATGAGGTCTCTCTCTTAAAATTCAAAACGTATTTGATTGAGCTAACAGTCACTTAGAAGAAAGGCAATGGCAAAAAAGCCTAACACATTTTTCCTGAAGAGAAGTAGGTGAACCAAAATAGGGGGCGGGGTGGGGGGGCTGACTAGAATGGCTGATCCCAAAGAAACCAGCACGGCAAGAGTGCTCTGAGAAGCCAGGGGATAAGACTAGGCAAACAGGGTCCTGAAGACAAATCATGAAAATTGCCAATTTTGTCTAAGGCTGGGGAATAAATCCACTTTGCATCTTCTTTGGAAACTTAAAAACATCTCAGTGCTATACCAGGTGATATCCTCAGGTGAACCTGTTTTTTCTTTTCTTAAAAATTGAACTCAGTAAAATACCGTACTGTCTCCTTTAGTTGTTTACTCTGTGGTTTGAGTCAAATAAATCCCACTTAACTATTTTCCATAATTTAGAGAAGAATGATGTTCATTTTTAATTTTTTTTTCTTTCCAAGTTTTTACTTAAATTCCAGTTAACATACAGTGTAATAATGATTTCAGGTGTACAATTTAGTGATTCATCACTTTCATATAACACACAGTGCTCATCACCACAAGTGCCCTCCTTAATACCCATCACCCATTTAACCCATTCCCCCTGCCCACCTCCCCTCCAGTAACTATCAGTTTATTCCCTATAATTAAGAGCCAGTTTCACCAAAAACCATAAGATACCTAGGAATAAAGCTAACCAGAGAGGCAAAAGATCTATACTCTGAAAACTATAAAACACTGATGAAAGAAATTGAAGTTGCCACAAAGAAATGGAAAGGCTTTCCATGCTTATGGTTGGGAAGAAAAAGCTGTTAAAATGTTATACTACCCAAAGCAATCTTCACATTTAATGCAATCCCTATCAGAACACCACCAGCATTTTTCACAGAACTAGAACAAACAATCCTAAAATTTGTATGGAACCACAAAAGACCCTGAAGAGCCAAAGCAATCTTGAAAAAGAAAAACAAAGCTGGAGGCATCACAATTCTGGGCTTCAAGTTATATTACAAAACTGTAGTGATCAAGACAGTATGGTCCTGGCACAAAAACAGACACAGAGATCAATAGAACAGAATAGGAAACCCAGAAAAGAACCCACAACTATATGGGTTCCTTTATCATTGACAAAGCAGGAAAGAATATCCAGTGGAAAAAAGACAGTCTCCTCAACAAATGGTGTTGGGAAAACTAGACAGGAACATGTAGAAGAATGAAACAGGACCACTTTCTTATACCATACCCAAAAATAAATTCAATATGGATTAAAGACCTAAATGTGAGACAGGAAGCCATTAAAATCCTAGAGGAGAACACAAGCAGTAAACTCTTGGACACCGGCCATAGCAACATTTTTCTAGACATGTCTCTGGAGGCAAGGGAAACAAAAGCAAAAATAAACTATTGGGACTACATCAAAATGCAATCTTCTGCCCGGCAAAGGAAACAGTCAACAAAACTAAAAAGCAGCCTTCTGAATGGGAGAAAATATTTGTAGATGACATATCTGAGAAAGGATTAGTATCCAAAATATATAAAGAACTTATCAAATTTAACACCTAAAAAACAAATAATCCAGTTAAAAAAAATGGGCAGAAGACATGAATAGACAGTTTTCCAAAGAAGACATCCAGATGGCCAACAAGCATATGAAAAGATGCTCATCATCACTCATCATCAGGGAAATGCAAATCGAAACCACAATTAGATATCACCTCACATCCATTGGAATGGCTAAAAATAACACAAGAAACAACAGCTGTTGGCGAAGATGTGGAGAAAGGGAATACGTTTGCACTGTTGGAGGGAATGCAAACTGGTGCGGCTGCTTTTGAAAACAGTACGCAGTTTCCTCAAAAAGTTAAAAATAGAACTATGCTACAATCCATTAATTGTATTACTAGGTATTTGCCCAAACGATACAAAAATACTAACTTGAGGGGCACCTGCACCCCGATGTTTACAGCAGCACTATCAACAATAGCCAAATTATGGAAATGTCCATAGACTGATGAATGGATAAAGAGGATGTGGTAAATGTATACAGTGGAATATTACTCAGCCATCAAAAAGAATGAATTCTTGCCACAGCGTGGAGGGAGCTAGAGAGTTATTAAGCTAAATGAAATAAGTCAGTCAGAGAAAGACAAACACCACATGATCTCACTAATATGTGGGATTTAAGAGATATTCATTTTTAGGACAAAATGGTGAAGAGCTTAGCAAAGAAGAGTTTGGGATGACACTTTAAAGGTGGCAAGAAGTATCCCAGGCAACCCCCAAATCTATGGGTTCACTCTTTGTCTGAATTTGTCACAATGTGATTTCTTCTGTTACCACCAGATACCTTATTCTCATTATGAAATGCCTTTGCCCCTTTATATTTTTGATGTAAAGTTGGGCAAAAGAAAATTAATAATAAAATAAGACCAAGAAATCCCTTAGGACTGCAAAAACGCTGGCATTGTCAAAACTATCTTTAATAAATAGCAAGAACATAGAAAAAGGAAAAGAAAGCTGTGGAAGACTTCCTGAGTACCAGCTCTGAATCATCACAGCACCCATCCTTCATTTCCAAAGGGATGATACACCTTCCTCAGATGCAACCTCTAGAAGCTTCTGGGCCTTGCACTGCCTGCCTTTTCCACTAGACAAGAGCTCTCTTTCCTCCTTCCTCAAATCACCTGCTAGCCTCAAGCAATCCCCAAAAGTATTATATTTGACTGTAAGACAGGAGAGTGATCATGTGATCAGTATTAATGGCCACGCCAATGCCCTGTGCATCTCCAGAATCCACCTGACAGCACTTTCTAAAAGCCGTTTTTAAGGAAGCCAAACACCTGGTGTCTCCAGGGTGTTGTACTCCTTGGAATCCCTTCATATGAAAATGGGGATCTCCTCATTGCCCAAGCTTTGCTCCGGAGGAGATCATACAGCCAGTGCGATTTGACATCTTTTCTGTTTTTCTGCTGTAATATAGGCAATTCGCAAGAACTGATTGGATCCTTGATGATAATCTGAATCAGTAAAAATAAACAGGTTGTCTATGTTTGGGCTTTGTATTTAAATGAGAATTAAGTCCTTTATTGCTTTATAATAATACTAGTCATTGCTCAATAATTACCTTTTGTTCAAAAGGGGGTGGGGGGTACTTAGACGCCTGCATAGCGCCTCAAGTATCTTACACCAATGCCACTGATTGAATAGAAGAAAGAATGTATTTTCATCTACAGCAAAGGCAATTTACTTTGGAGAGTACTTTACAGTAAGGTTTTTTTTTTTTCTTTTTTAAAAGAAGGCTAAAAACAGATTTACAGTCATTAGCAAAGGGAATCCCTGTTGGCAAATGATGTCACATGTCAACACACAAAAGTATACACAGTCAGGTAATCATATGCCATCATGTTTCCTGTTTCATTCACTAGCATTACAGTGAGGATGTGGGAACACTGCATTTCCTTTCATTATTTGCTTTATGTTCTGTGAACTTCCCCTCTTATTGTAGTGTTTGCAGGGGAAACAATGGTGTCATGAAAGCATAGCATATTCTTTCCTTTTCTCTTGTTCATAACCTTTACACAAAACAATCCCTTTTCAGATTACATTTCAAGAGTTGGTCTTAATCCAAAGGCAAATTATCCTGGAGAAGTTGAGGAAAATATAACCAGATGTATTGGATTTACATGATTTTTAAAACACACCTTGTTGATTTAAAAACAATCTAAAGCATACAATACTCTGGGACACTGATAACTTAGAAACGCGTATATGTATTTCCATCAAATTGTGAGATTTATAATTTAAGTAGTGTCAAGATGAGAAAAGTACTTCCAAACGTTGTGATTTTTAAACTGTGAGTAGAACAAAAGGAGCCACATCGTCCCCTATGTGGCACTCTGCTCTCTCAGATTCTGCAGAAAGAAATTAAGGAGTAAAGTTAATATTAAGAAGAGACAATAGAATTTTCTTTTATAAACAGGAACTATGTTACTGTTTACTGATTATCATGTATTTTAATAGTAACAGGTTTTATGAATCATTGGCTAATTAAAGGAATACATTTTTCTGCATTGAATTTAGAAAAGCAAAAATGGAAACTTTTTCCCATAAACCGTTTTTCTGCATACTCCTCTTTTATATTTAAAAAAACCTGCTTAAAAGGAAATGTGAGTGGAAAATGCATATTCTGAATACTTATTTTAATAAAATGTATATCGAGACTATTTGGTTCCTTGAAGAGACGGTGGATAACCTATTCTTAAAGTAAATATATGTTCTACCTTTTATAAATTAAGCCGGTTATCTGGAAAAATTGTTAATTTTATAGTTCTCCTCTTATTATAGTGTTTTCAGGAAAATACAATGGTATCATTAAAGTACATCATACTACACTCTGCTTTTTTCACTTATTCATAACTTTTCCACAAAAAGATCTCTTTCAGATTAACTTTCTAGGCTTGGTTTCAGTCCAAACCTAAATTATTCCAGAGAAGCAACGTTCTTTCCAAACCCAATTGCTCACTTTAGCAGGTGGATAAGGATGAAAAAGTTTCAGTGCCTATTATACATCCTCTAACTAGCCTCCTGGATTGGATTTAAGCCCCCATGAGCGACGGGCTGAGAGCCAACAATTCTAGGGACCGTGATCAGGAGAGAGTGGGGACTCGGGGACCAAATAGTTCTGCTCTAAAAGATGAAGTATTCAAGGACTTGGGGAGAAGACCCATCACTTCATTTCTACGTAAAACCCAGAACTTGCGGGTATGAACTGACTCGGACCAGTCGGGATAGGGTACAGCATTATGCTATGGTAATGACCCCCAAAACTCCCCAACCCCAAATAACTGCAAAAGTTTTTGTTGTTCTTACTTGTTTGTTTGATCGGTTGTTAGCCTGGCTTTTCTCTCCTTCGCTCACTATTGTGATTTGTCTGGGGACCCTGCTTTCCTTATATTCACATTAGGACCAAGGTTGATGGAGGGGCTTCTATGGACACTATTGCCTCTCCTGACAAGAAGAAAGAGATGGTGATTCATGACAATTAAAGCTTCTGACAAATTGGTACATGCATTCCATTCACCAAAGCACATCACAGGGCTGAGCCTTATGTCCACAGACCAAAGAAATACAACTGTCCCTCTGATGAAGTAATAAGTTGTGTTTTTTTAGAAGCAATGGTGTTCTGCTGCATGGATACCACTGAAGTAGATGGTGAGAGTCTTTCCAGCAGTATCCAAGGGAACGGGGTGCCACTCTTAGACCTCGAGTCCCTACCTGAAGGTTAGAGACCCTTAGTCTGGCCTCCTTTTTGAAGAGGCTAAGAATTCAGAAGGCCAAGGGAAAATTAACAAATCTGAATATTAGTTTACCAAAACTGTTTTAAAAACTAAGATACTGTTAGCAAGATTGATGAAGAACAAAGAGAGAAACCTGAAAACAGCAATATCAGGAACACAAGTGGGGAAATTATGACAGATCCTACATACATTACAAGGATAATATGGGACTAGTATGACTAACTTTCAAAAACACCAAAATCTAAATAAATGGAAAATACACTATGTTCATGGGTTGAAGAGTCAGTATTAATGAATGTTGACTCTCCCCAAATAGACCCATAGAGTCAGTGCAATACCAATCAAAATGCCAACTGTTCTTTTTAAAAGAAAAGAGCAAGTTTATTATAAAAATGAGGAAAGGCAGGAGATCTGTATCAGCCCAAACAAATCTTGACAAAGAACAAAGTTGGAAGACTCACAAATAAAGTTAATTTTAAGACTTAACCATAAAGTTACAGTAATCAAAAGAATATTTGCATGGATAGAGAAATAGATCAATGGAACAGAATAGACACAGCACAGAATGGATATGAAAACATGTTCAATTGATTTTCAACAAAGGCTCCAAGGATACTCAACAGGGAAAAAGTATTTCCTTATAAAAACTGGATAAATGTATGTTAATAAATAGATCTCAGCCCCTAACAAACATCTGTGCAAAAATACCTCCAAATAGGTCATTGAATTAAATGTAAAAACTAAGTGTGCGAGGAGCACCTGGGTGGCTCAGTCATTAAGTGTCTGCCACCGGCCCAGGGCGTAATCCCAGGGTCCTGGGATCGAGCCCCGCATCGGGCTCCCTGCTCTGCTGGGAACCTGCTTCTTCCTCTCCCACTCCCCCTGCTTGTGTTCCCTCTCTCAGCGGCTGTCTCTCTCTCTCTGTCTAATAAATAAATAAAATCTTTAAAAATAAATAAATTAATTAATTAAATGTAAAAACTAAGTATGTGAAGTGTCAAGAAGAAAATAATAAAATATATTTTTGGGAGTAGGCAATATTTTCTTAAACAAGAGACCCAAAACATATTTTGAAATGTTTTTATGCTTATGTAATGTTTTATGTTTAAATGTCATGTTTTTAAACATAACAGAAAATTTTTTAAAACATTGGACTTCACTGAGGTAAAGAAAACAGTTATGTATCAACAGAAGACTTTAGGAAAATGGGAAAGCAAGCCACAGAGAGACAGAAAATACCTTTAAGGGACATGTGTATAATGTGTATATGTATAGACATATCTGACATAGAATCTGCTTCCAAAATGTAAAAGAGAACTACAAAATTAAGTAGTGTCAAGTAACTCAACAAAAAGTCAAGTAACTCGAAAAAAAAAAATAGGCAAAAGACTTGAACGGTTACTTTGAAAAAAGAAGGTCTATGTCCAAAAAGCACATAAAGTGCTCAACATCATTAGTCATCAGGAAATTCACATTAAATTCACAATGAGGTACCATTTCTCACTTACTAGAATGGCTAAAATTAAATAGGAAAACACACGAACATATTAAAGTTGTAAGGATACGGAGCAAATGGGACTCTGATATATTTTCATGTGGGAGTGTAAAATGGTACAATGACTTCAGAAGATGTTTGGCAGTTCCTTATAAAACTAAAGCTACACCTACACTCTGATGTGGCAAGTCCTCTTCTTTACATTTATCCCAGAGAAATAAAGATACGTGGATCCAAGAGACACGTACAACTATGTTTATGCCAGCTCTATTCATAACAGCAAACACTAAAACTAAAACTGATCAACAAGAGAATGGATAAGCAAACTGTGGTATGTTCATACAGTGGAAAACTTGTCAACAATAAAAAGAAAAGGAGTAGTGATTTACAAACTGGTACAGATAAATCTCAAAAACATTAGGTTGAATGACAAAAAGGCCAGACACATAAAGGTTTTTACATTCTAAGTCTATGCATTTAATGAACATAAACAAGCAAAACTAAAATATAGTAGTAGAAATCAGAATCATGGTTGTCTACCAGGGGTGCATTTGTTCCAGAAGAAAGCACTAAGGAACTTTGAAAGTCGATGATACCTCTTGATTGAGAGGGTGGTCGACTCAAGTGAGTACCTTTATTAAAGTTCACTGAGCTGTATACTTAAGTTCTATACATTTCATCATTTCACTGTATAAAAATTTATTTCCTCTGAAGCTTCAGAGGGGAAGGGGGTGGGGGAATGGGATAGACTGGTGATGGGTAGTAAGGAGGGCACGTATTGCATGGTGCACTGGGTGTTATACGCAACTAATGAATCATCGAACTTTACATCGGAAACCGGGGATGTACTGTATGGTGACTAACGTAATGTAATAAAAAAACATTAAAAAAAATTATTTCCAGTCATACACATGATCTTCTCAAGTGCACATGGAGCATTCTTGAGGATAGACCACATGCTAGGCCATATAAAAACCTCAAAAAATTTCGAAGGATTGAAATCATACAAAGTACGTTCTCTGGCCACAATGGAATGAAATTAGCCATCAGTAATGAAAGAAGATTGGAAAATTCCCAAAATGTAGAAATCCAACTATATACTCCTATATAACCAATAGGTCAAAGAAAAAAGTCACAAAAGCAATTAGAAAATACTTCAAGTAAAAACTAAGACCCAGCCCATCACAACTTTCAGGCTACACCTGAAGCAGTATTTAGACAAAACTGTATAGTTATAACATTCATATAAAAAATAAACAAAGAACTCAAAACAAAGACATAAACTTGACCCTGAAAAAAGAAGAGTGCAATAAGTCTAAACCAATCAGAAGGAAAAGAATCATAAAGACTGGAGCAGAAATTGATGAAACAGGGAATAGAAAACAATAAATAAAATTAAAGAAACCAAAGTTGCTTAAAAAAATAAAGTCAACATATTTGACAAAATTTCAACTAGAATGACGAAGAGAAAGAGAGAAGATAGAACTCAAGGTACTAAAATCAAATGAAAGAGAATCATGGCCAAGTAGAATTTGTCTCAGGAATACCGAGTTGTTATAACACCTGAAGATCAATTAACTTCTGGGCACCTGGGTGGTTCAGTCTGCCAAGCATCTGCCTTCAGCTTAGGTCACGATCCCAGGGTCCTGGGATCAAGTCCTGCATCAGGCTCCCTGCTCAATGGGGAGTCTGCTTCTCCCTCTGTAACCCCCCCCTATACTCCCTCCCCCTCCCCAGAAAAAATAAATAAAATCTTTTAAAAAAATCAATTAACTTCATATTCCTTATCCATAGAATAAGGAACAAAAACCACAGGATCTTTTCCTTAGAGGCAGAAAAAGCACTGGACAAAATCCAATGCCTTTTAATAATAAAAACACACATCAGTCTAGGAACAGAAGGCAACTTTCTCCACCAGGTAAAGAGTGTCTATGAACAACTTGCAGCTAAGATCTTACTGAATAGTGAAAGAACAGAAGGATACTTTCTACCTACAATCGGAAACAAGACAAGGTGTCTGCCCTTACCACTACTATTCAACATTGTGCTGAAAATTCTAGCCTAGGAAATTAGCCAAGAAAATTAAACAGAAGCACCAAGACTGGAAAGGAAGAAGTGAAACCATCTCTATTTGCAGATGACGGGATCTTGATTATAAGAGATCTTAAGGAATTTGTTTTCAAAAAACGAAAACGAAAACGAAAACAAAACACAATGATTAGAACTAAAAAAACCCATAAAACTTCAGCAAGGATGGAGGGTATGTGATCCATATGCAACAATCAATTGTATTCCTGTGCACTGGTGATGAGCAACCTGTCAATGAAATTAAGGAAACAATTCCAGTTGCAATAGTATCCAGAAGAATAAGATATGTAAAAAAAAAAACAAAAACAAAAAACGTAACAAAAGAAGTGCAAGGCTTATACTCTGAAGATTATAAAACATTGTTGAAAGAAATTATAGAAGACTTGAATAGAAAAAAATCTGTGTTTACGGTCAGAAGATTTACTGTTCTTGAAATGACAGTAATTCCCAAATTGACCAACGTATTTAGCAAAATCCTTATCAAAATCCCAGCTCCTTTTTTTTTTTTTTTTACAGAAAATGACAAATTGCTCCTACAATTAATATGAAAATGTAAGAGCCCCAAAAAAGTCAAAGAACAAAGGCTGGAGGACTCACAACTTCCCAATTTCAAAAACTTATTATAAAGTTATAGTTAACCAAGACAGTGTAGTATGGACATGAGGATAGACACATATATTTCAATGGAATAAAATTCAAAATCCAGAAGTAGACCATTACACTGGCTGTCAGTTGATTTTTAACAAGGGTGCCAAGAAAATTCGGTGGGAAAGAATAGTCTTTTCAACAAATAATGCAGGGACAACTGGATAGTTTCACGCAAAAGAATGAATTCATACCCCTTTCTCACAGAATACACTAAAGTTAACTCAGGATAGATCATGGACAACGATATAAGAACTAACATCATAAAGCAGAAGAAAACACAGGAGTAAATCCTAGGCAAATCTTCTTAAAATGACACCAACAGCACAAGTAACAAAAGAAAATAGAGATGAATTAATTTCATCAAAATCAAAACCTTTTTGGTTCAAAGACCACCACCCAGAAAGTGAAAAGACAACCTACAGAATAAGAGATATTATTTGCAAATTGTATATCTGATAGGGAACTTGTATCTTGAATATATGACTTTGCACTAATAACAAGACAACCCATTTTAAAAAGTGGGCAACAAACCCTGAATAGTCATGTCCCCAGAAAAGATAATACAAATGATAGATAAATGCATGAAAATATGCTCGATATTAGTAATTAGGGAAATGCACATCAAAAGCACTCTAAGATCCTACTTCCTGTCCGCTACTGTTGGCTTGCACATGTTCCTTTATAGGGAGGACAAGGAGAGACCAAAGAAAGAATTAGGCCGTTCTAGATTGGTAGGTGGCAGGTTTAACAAGCAAGGGAACTTACAAGGCTTGTCTTGAGCAGCTGCAAAATAAGGAGATCTCTGTACTGCCTGCCAGAAGCTTCAGAGTTTATATAGACGCCTTGATGGGGTTCCGTCATATATTCAGTGCAGACAGTCTCAACAGCACCTTGCTCTCTCAAAGCTGCATCCTTGAGGGGCTCCTGGGTGGCTCAGTCAGTTAAGCATCTTCCTTCAGCTCAGGTCATGATCTCAGTATCCTGGGATCAAGTCCTGCCTCTGGCTCCCTGCTCAGCGGGGAGTCTGCTTCTCCCTCTCCCTCTGCCACTCTCCCTGCTCATTCTCTCTCTCTCTCTAAGCAAAATCTTAAAAAAACAAACAAACAAACAAACAAAAACTGCATCCTTGAAACAGCTCCCGCTATGGGGAGGAGGGAAATGGAGAAGACGACATTAATTGTACACTTAAAATGGATGAATCGTATGGACTGTGGATTATATATCAATAAGGGTGTTTCACACACACACACACACACACACACCCACAGCATGAGTAAAATTACTCTTCCAAATTCTGTTAAGGAGAAATGTCTTAAGTGGGAATAACAATTTTCTCAGATTGGAGCCTTTTCTAGGTGTGAGTTCCTCCTTGTGTCATCATCGAGCACAGACAAATGATGGAGTAACCAGCAACAGTGTCCGGAATTTGGTTTGCAGTCATGCTTAGCTATCTAGCTGCCCTTTGGCAAGTCCTTTAATGTCTCTGGCCTTCTACAATCTCGCCCATAATGTAGGGTGTCCAGACCTGAAAACCTCGGACCATCTCTAGCTCCAAAAATCTAGGCATTTTCCAGAGAACAACTGGATGGCCACTTTCATTAGCAGAATGCTACCTTCCTATGGGTCTCCTAGTTTTTCCCATTTAATACTAAACAGCCTGAAGCCTTTTTCCTAAACAGATACAGGTGTGATCTTGCTTCTAAATCAGGACGAACAGTGACCTGTTACTGGAATGTCCATTGCAGGTGTTTGCTACCTGCCAACTGTCTTGGAAAGGAAAGTCTAGTTAGAAGGAAAACACCAAGGCGATGAGTAGTCCAGAGGGCTTCAGATGACAGCCACAGAGGTGTTAATTTTGGATTTAGCGATGTTTTTGAGAACTCAGTCCCCGCGCTCACGGTATTTGCTCAGATGTTAGAGCATCTGAATACCAGTTGGCCAGCAACGCAGATATTTATTATTCACACTCCTCTTGACACATAATACATTTCCAAACATAAAAGAGCATCTTCCAGCCATGCAGAATAAAGTGGTTTCTATGCATTACTAAGAAATTGAATACTGTGTCGGCAGAGTAGAGAATGGACTTCGTATGGAGGATATGTTAAATTGTGCGTGGTTGGCCATAATACTGAGTCTTAACGCGGGGACGGGGGCAAACTGTTTAAAGTCTTCTCAGTCTGGCAAAGGTCAGTGCCTCCATAAAGTGGGAGAAGATGTACTTCAAACTGTTTATTACTAATGGTTGAGTCCATTATTACGTAAGTTATTGATGCTTATGGTGGAAAGCCTGGAAATTGAATTCCTGAATTGAGTTTCACGTGAAGCCGCAGAAACTTACATCAGAAGTTCTTACATATTGGTTTAAAGGTTCTTTTAGAATGTCGATCCTCTTTACATTTCTCTTACTTTCCAATTATTGAATAACAACAAGAATAGCTTGTATTTTGCTTAAGGATCTCTCTTTGCCCAGATACGAATTTCACAGTGACTACTTTTGTTCTATCTGCAAAGCACGTATTACTTCTGAAGCTCGGTTCCTCTCTCAACGTCTGATTCTGTGACCTGCAAGGAAGAGGTCAGGCTGCCATAAACCCTTAGGGGGAGAAGTACTCTGAAGTTCTACGCAAGGTGACAATAAAGAAGTCCTTAGTTGGGAATGGAGTCTCCTTAGGGAGCGTGGGGCACTTGAAGACATAACTCCGTCGGTTCTCCCTCCCTCGTTCCCCACTCTGAATAATTATACATAAATAAAACCAAGCCATAGCTTATACTCATCGAGGGCCTGAGTGAGGGAAATGTTATAAAAGGAAGTCTATCAAGGTAAGAAAAAGAAGGAGTCGGGCCCACACTTTTCTTCTGATGATGTTTACGAGCTGATTGTGTAGGAAGTGTAGGTTAATTTGTTCTCATTAAGCGACACCCAGGCCCATTCTAGTAATTTTGGGGCTTCATTGGGGAGAAGGTTGTTGCTAAATGCATGGCTGCCAACAGTCGTTTCAGCCTTCCACGACTGATAGGAAGTTTGCTTATGTCCAGTAATTTCACTTCTAAAGAAAATGGAAGTGGAGGATTGTCACTTACTCCATGGGTCACACTCCTATAAATTACTTGCAAATCTGCCCCAAACTAACAATCGTTCAAAGTAGGTACTGGGTTTGTCATATCACGCTTCCTTATGTATACATACAATTTTTCATAAAAAATTAAACACTCATCAGTAGGACTACAGCTCCTTTCTTCATTCGCTAGAGACTTTTTACAAACATAACCCTGTGTGCAGAACAAGGCTTAGGCCTGCCTTCGAAAGGCGAACACACCTGCATGAGAGAAACGAGCCAATCAGGCAGCAGAACTCAGCAATAAAAGCAGAGACACAGAATCTCCCCTGTGGGCCAGAAACGTCTTCTCCCTGAAATGCAGAAAGTCTGTTCGTACTGGAATTCCGTAACCTGAAACTAATCTAAGAACATTCCGAAGTGCAGAATAGACAATATTATTAAGACGTCTCTAGAATCTTCACAGCATTTATGGTGTGTGTCTTCAATGTGTTACGTGACCTTTTTGGAAATAGGATGGGGACACACACAACCATGTAAGAAGAGGTTGTACAGGGTGTTGGCAATAGGACGGGCCCCTACCCAGAATGACCGGCGTCCTTACAGAAAGAACCGCAGTTATGGAAGGACGGTGATGTGAAGTCACGGGAAGCACCGCCTCTCTGGGGAAACCAGCCGCAGATGCTCGGGGACGTGCATAGAAAGGCTTCCCCACGGAGCGCTCAGATCGCCCCAACCCTGCCCACACCTTCATCTCGGCCCTCTGGCCTCTGGACTGGGAGACAATGAAGATCTGCTGGGTAAGCCGCCCCGTCTGCGGAAATGAATACAATACCCATTGTAAATCTCTCCACTACGAATGGAGATTAGTTGAAATACACCTGATATTTGACTGCCTCTTGATCTTGGCAGCATTTCAAAATTACTAAGTCAGTTGAAATTGAACTCTCAAAGGTCACCAATGATAACTAATTTCCAAATATGGGCCCCTTCTTCATCCTGCATTCCTTTACAGCACTGCTGACCTTCCCCTGACTCTAGAAACTTCAATAAAGGCCCATGCACGTCTTCACTCCGCACTTTCTCTTCTTATTCAGCGACATGATTTTACACTCATTTTTTTAAAAGTATCGTTATTTTAATTTTATGAATCTAACATCTCCGTGTGCTGAAATGACTCCAAATGCTTCACTCTCGAACCTTAAACCTACCATTACATATTGCAGGATCTTTGTATCGCGGCTGCCATTATCAGCAGCAACCTTGATTAAAGACCTCTCCTGAGCGGCTGCTAGATGTAGCCGACTGTGCATACAGCACGGTTCGCTGGGCCTTTTTACATTACTTGGCCTCTCTGATTAATTACTGGGTGTAATTTTTGGTGTCAACTGAACTGTTCTATGGGATGCCCAGATACGTGTCTAATATTATTCTAGGTATGTCTGTGTGGATGTTTCTAGATGAGATTTACATTTGAATCACTAGACTGAGTGAGGCAGCTTGACCCTCCCCAGAGTGAGTGGGCCTCCTCCAATCAGTTGAAGACTGGATTAAACAGAAAGGCTGAGCTTTCCCAGCTAAAAAGGAGTTTCCTCCTGCCTGACTGCTTTAGGCTGGAACACTGTGGGGTTTTTTGTTTTTCTGATTTGTCCTCCACCCCCGCACCGCCTTCAGATTTGAGCTGAAAAGTTGATTCTTGGGTCTTAAGCTTGATGACTTTTGAAACAGAACTTCCATCATCTGCCCTCTTGGTTCTTGGGCCTTTGGACTCAGACGTTAACTACATATTGACTCCCCTTGGGTCTCCTCCTTAATACTGCAGATCTCGGGTCTCAATAACCACATGAATCAATTCATTATAATAAATCTCTCTCTCATTCTCTTTCCCATAGTGTTATGTTATAGATAGATAGATAGATAGATAGATAGATAGATAGATAGATAGATGATAGATAGACAGACAGACACACCCTATTGATTATGTTTCTCTGGAGAACTCTAACAGAGCCTCACAGCTCTACAGGAGACGTACTATCGTACTTCCATTCTACAGATGAAAGAATCACATTGGTCCAGTCCCATGTCCAAGGAGGACCATTAGATCGAGGCTGAACCGAGATTTAAAACCAGTTCTAACATTTTATCTCAACTCTTCTTTCTTTTACCTGAGCTTATCGAAAACCCCACTGCTCTTTCCCTTAGGGGCATCGTGGGTTTTCCGTGTAAGCCAACTCCAGTCCTCAGAAAGAACTTTGTCTCCTTATCTAACACGAATATGTCTTCCAAATCCATTCACGAGTCTCCCTTCATTTACATTTCAGCTTCTACAACTCAGTTGAGTCTCGGAACACATCATGGTTGCAAAAATCAGGCACACTGAAGTGAATGCTTTTTTCATTTCCATCTTTTCACTGTGGTTTATCGGGTCTTTCTAAGAACCATAGTGATGGCATCGTTGTGCAGTTCAAAAGACCTAAGTGCGCTCCCACTGCCTCACCAAGGGCTGTGGCAGGACTAACACTCTCCTGATTTGTCCCTGCTCTGATGGGTCAGGGCCCATGCTGTACCGGTGGTTAAATATTTTCAGTATCACTAGAGTGCTTCAACATCCTTCCTGGGGAGCTTTCCCCACCCCCACATCTCCACGTGCTTGCCACCTGAAATCTTTAGGTGGTGATGAGCAACTATCTTCTGATATATTTTCTCTCTTGTAAATTACCGATGGGCAGATCCATTTCAAGCTGGCTCCACTGTCCCCATCTCAGCTGTGATCCTCTTTTCCAACCTTTCGACCACTCTTTTGCTACATAAACTCTCTACTTCAACCTCTGTGAGCACACCCTTTGATTTCCACTCTCTAGACATTTCTATATGCCAAACACATCACTGGAGGGGCCTCTGACTCTTAACCGAAATGCAACCCATTCCAATGTCTATCTCGAAGCCTGCTTCCGCGGTCAATCTCCCTAGACCATCAACACTGAAAGCTATCCCTTCACCTACTTGACTCTAATTGCTCCACGGCTCCCGGGGTGGTCCGGCTGTGCTGAGACAGAATGTAACATGATGCCGTCAGGGTTAAGAGGCAAGTAAAAGCTACACAGGTAAGAGACCAGGATTTGAGGTCGCTGAGAACAGACATCAGCACCAGGTTCATTCAGGTGGTCCCGCATTTACTTAGAGCTGAGGAGAGAGAGCACACAGAGCCAGCTCCTGGCACCCTATTGCTACCCCCACCGCCCCCGCTGCGGATCCTCTGCCCGGCTGACCACACCTCCCACAGCCTGCGGCAATAGAAAGACCCCTCCCCTCTCCCTGTGGGGTCTGAGACACACCGCCGGCAGGGGACATGCCTGGGGCCACTGACGCAAGGGTTTAAGTAGAACAAAGGAGTACAGAACAGAGAAAGGTATTCCCTTACTAGGCCCTAAGCCCAGCCCAGACTGTGAGGGCTTTTTAGCTCCCAGCAAAAAAAAAAAAAAGTGTCCCAGGCCCATTCTCACCTGGTTAAGTGGGAGTTGCCTTCCCCAACCCTGGCAGTACTTACTGTCCTTACAGTCTGAACCGAACACGGGCAGGCTACATGGTTTGAGAGTTATTATTCAGTGCATATGTCTTTTCCCCTCAACAAACTGTACCCCCTGAGTAACGTAACACGGCCTGGTTTCCTTTACGTTTCTCAAAAGACCTTGAACATGGAGACACCCAATACATCTTTATCAATCAAAATGCTGAGGACAATTGTCCAAGTTCAGGAAGCTAGTACTGGCCGTGAGCACTCAATCAGGCCACAAGACCAGAGGGACACTCGCTGCTGACATTTGTACAACTTGGTGCGACGTCAATATTTTCACAACTGGGAGCTTCCCTCTCCCATCATGCATGTCACATGCTGCCTCCTCTGCTCATTGCAGAGGTTCTAGAATCCCTTCTGCACCTAGCAAAGAACTTTCCCTTTCTTTCCCAATTAAAAAAAATAAACGATGTAAATTTTCCTTTAAGTTGCATCATGGATTTAGCAAAAATCACGCAGATCACTTTATTGCCCAAGCTCTTCTTGTTTCTCATGAGAAACACCTTGGGAAATAATGTGATCATTCACGACCGGGTGAAAATATTGAGTGTCACTTTATGCCAGATTATGCCAAGTTGATTTCAAAGTTAGTGACAGACTTTAATTAGGACAATTTAGGGTTCACGTAGTTTAAATTCAAGTGAGGGAGAAGAATTTCAACAGCTAAATTATTTTTGCTATTTCAGGTAGAAAATACTCCCCCCGAATTATTTTCTAATGCCAACATTTATGTTACCTGCCTTTATAAGACCTTTAGAGATTGTTTTTTTTTTCATAGCCTGGTTTCCTAGTTACAAATCACCACTATCAATGGTTTGAAAGGAGATTAGGGTCTGGAAATTGAGCAGTTTTATGCTAAGGACCTGTTTCCTCTTTGACTCAGCCCTCCAGGGGTTAAGGCAACATATTTACCTGTTCTGACTCATTTCAACTCATGCCTCTTTGCATTTGCTCTTGCCAACCCCCAACTGTCAAACCTTTGCGAGTCTTGGGCTCAAATCTAAACTTTGTTCCTTTGTACATTGAAACCACTTCCCTTCCCATGTATTGAGTGCATGGGTTGAAATAATTCGGGTTCATCTTTCAAATCCAGATTGGAGGTTTCCAATGACTTGTGATCAGAATTTACAAGATAATTACACCCAGCACCCCTTTGAAAAGCCCCATTGAGGAAAGAATGGCTGATTACTTCCCCATTTTATTCATGCAAAAGAACCATTTAGTGGAACTTCACGTGGCTAAGTACTATTTCTAAAGCTAGCAGTTGACAAAACAAGCAAACTACTAACTTAAGCTTGGATTTTAAAAGCTCTTTTTAAAAGGAAGTCTCTGGGCAACAGCTTTTTCATTTCATGATGGCGCACAACTCAGAAAAAAACTGGATTTTCTCCCTAATCTTCTCCTCACTCTGGGTTGCCCTTCGAGGGCCCTAGTCCCCCTACTTGCGATGTATTGCTAGAGTTTGGGGTCTTTTTTTTTTCTCCCATTGTAACTGTTCCGCTGTGCTGCCTAAAGCTTAACACCCAGGAAATTTTGGCAGAACTTTCAGCAATGTCTTTATAAAATAAAAAAGCCTTCACTGGAACAGACTATCCATGGCAAGCGTAATTTTGCTGGTGTAAAGAGACAATACTAGTTTCCAATTTTTTGATGATCCCATATTTTGTGAACTGTTTTTATTTTTCACTTGCATTAAAGAAATAACCGATGTCCAGAAGCTCTTTCCTCCACATATCTAGCAATGAGCGTATTCACAAACACCTCCCATCTAAGACAGAGCCATGAACTCCCAAGTCTTCATTAGAGAACTGGCAAGTGGCAACTGGGGGAAGTAACAGTCACTGTGTATCCTCTTCAAAGTGGAAAAATGGAGTTCCCGTCATGTCCTAAGGAAGGGGGTGTTGACTGGGAATTGTGGATAAAACTGACACTGCTTATTTTAAAACTTAACCAGCTAGTGTCATGTGAGCACTTCCTCAATTCTCTAGTATGTACTGGGAAAAGAGTCAAGATATACAATGCCACTCTGAGACCACATTAGACAGTGTTAGTCCTAATGAGAGAAGAAAAAGATGGAGAGGGAGAAGAAGATGGGGAACAGGGGAAAGGGGAGGAGGAGGAGACAGTGATTCTAAAATCACAGCTTCATTGGCCATTTCGTGTAGGCGCAAAGAGCACCTCCAATTCATACCAGTATTGGAATATTGCGATAAAATACCTGCTGTTTATAAAATAACCTTTGTCCATTGAAATATGTATCACAGTCCTGATTCAGTGAAATAAATAATACATTTAGGAAGATGACCATCAATTTGCTGAGGTAGGTTTTGACGCTTCAAGGGTGATCCCTTAAGCCATAACATCTTGGCATTTAGAAAACTCAATTCTTGATGGCATAGTTAAGGTCTCATCTAATAGCATATTATTCATAAAATTCTGCTATTACTCTCTCACAGTCCAGATCACTCTCTAGAACTATTATCCATGCTGCTCTGGTAGAGAGTGGGAACAGAGAACACTGGAGAACTCCGTATTTTAACAAATGTTAATCTATTGGCCACTGTTCAAGGCATTTCACAAATGTTAACTCATTTAATCTTCACCATAACTTTATGCATTCGATCTTCTCTATTGCCCCATTTTGAGATGAGGAAATCACTCACAAAGAGATTAAGTAATTTGTCCAAAGTCTCACACTGGATGTGTTTTCAAGTGCCTGAAATTTCTCTAGCCTTCAAAAAAAAAAAAAAAAAAAATTTTAGTACTAGATTCTTTGCTTTAAACCCTAAGTGAATTTAAATCTAAATGTTTGTAATGTGTGGCTTCCTTGGTTACTGTCTATTGAACTGCGTGAAATACGAGTTTCTGTTTCTTCTGAAGACAGAAAACATTCTACTCATGTATTTATCTTTGTTGTAACTTCTGAGGGAAAGTGGTAAAAAAAAAAATAAGATCAGAAAAGAATAGTAAATTACAGCATATTAAACAATTTTTAGAGTACCTACTGCATACTACACATGTTGAGTACCTACTGCATACCTTCTACCATCTCCTGACCCAGTGGTCACCTAGCCACTGCAAGCTTACATTGCATCTACAACCCAGTAAAACACCTGCATCTATTTTAATTTCTGGAAGACACCTAATTTACCCAGATTACAAATGCAAATGACTCTTACCTGGGGGACATTGGTCCTACAGGTTTAAAGGAAGAAGCCCCAGTATGCATTTCCAAGCTCCATAAATCAAACATGCTTAGAAATGATCAGCGTCTTGTTGAATTTCCCTTTATGAGCACATCATCCATGTCCAGTAAGTTTACTTGTTATTGAACAAACAAAACATTATTTTGGGAGTAAGCGCGTTTATTGGTTTGCCAAAGCCTGTATCCAAATTTGTTAGCCCAGCAAATGGTGAGATGAGTCTTCGTTCATAAGCAAGAATGACATACTTCAGAGCTCAGTTTCATAAACTAAACATCTAAATATCCTGTTGTCAAACGAATGGAGCTTCTCCAGAACTGGGCAGAAAGCAGCCTGCAACATCGAATAACTACAGTACACACCTACTTACCATAGTTGCAAAGTTTGGCGTATTTAAAATTATTTTTAAAATATGAGCATTTTAAAACAGTGTTGTCTCTATAGTAATGAAATTGTATCATTTTTTCTAAATAACGGCTACCTAAAAAAATTTTTAAAAAAACCCAGTTCACATTAAATAATGGAAAACTTAGGCACAAGAGGACTGCTTGGCAGAAGTCACTGAGAAATAGTTTAAACTATATAAATTATTTCATTAAAAATACCTGTAACAGGCATTCTATCTCCAGAAGGAGAAAACCTAATGTATAGATTAAATGATTTGTAGATTATAATTTTCATTCATAACCTACAGATTAAATAAAGTTTCCACTTTCAACAGACGTGTGCCCAAGAGTTTTAAACCACTTTGATAAATAGGCTTTGAGGCTCTATCTTTAAATAAACATGAGAAAGGCAAGGCTGCGGCTCTTCCCGCTGGGCATGGTGGGAAACACAATGACCAATCTGTAATTAACCCGCGGGTCTAAGCAGAGGAACTGGGCAGTCAAGGAAATTCAAACCCTAGTCATCCACATTTTCCTCATGCAACTGACTAATTGAAAGAGGATTTAAGATGCTCGGGAGGAGATAAAACAGGGACTCCCAAGTTCAGGGGGCTACGGGACAGGTGAGAAAGGCAAGGCCGTGTTGCCTCTCGTGGATTTGCAGAAACAGTGCAAACACACACGCAGCCTGTGTCTGGCAGCAACGTTGTGCCTGCAGGAGAAGCAGGAGTCAGTCTGGGTGTGGAAAGCAGGATAGCTCAGGAAAACCTTGTTCAGACCAGTCTGTTCCCTAGCTGCGAGGGGAGGTTGCTGAATATCTTCTAGATGTGCTTGATAACTCCAATGGAAATAATGCTTTGACAGAGACAGAAAAAAATATTTTACTACTGATTTATGAGAACCGCCTTCACAAAATTATTAGGCCTACTTGGTTCCAGGGGCTGATACTCAATCCTCTAACTGTATTTATAAAGGAAGGCAATAAGAACAGGCCACGGCGGGGGCGGGGGGGGGGATTGAATATGAACATCTCAGGGAAGGAGGGAGGTGGTCGCTGGGGAAATGTGATGCAGGCTTGCAGGAAATCCACCGACTCCCTCATCGGAGCTCTCCGGGTTCCTAATGCACCTACTGATTCATTCAGTAAGTACATTGAGGTGCTCTCTGTAGCTGGGGGAAGATGTGAATGAGCTACAGTCTCTGCCTCACATTTCCAGAATACAGACTCACAGGGCTGGAAGGTACCTTCTTGCCCAACTATCCAGCGAAGGCATGAATCGCTTGCATAAAGTCTCTGCCGAAGCTTTATACTACCGCCATAGAGTTAGCAATAGCGAAGATGTATCGGCTCTTTGACAACTACTACTGCGAAACCACTTTCCTCCTTGTCATCTGTATGCGGACTTTGTTTAAATTTAAGTGCACTCTTACCTCTACCCTTGTAACGCACTTTCCTTTAAAAAATCATCCCGTGGTTCCAGCTTGTTAAGAACTTCTTGGAGCCAGAGTATTCGTTAGACCTCCCAACACTGGGTTCCATGCACGTGTGACAAGCAGGCCCACCATAACTTCATCTAGGTCTTCATAAAGATGTTGACTAAGGCATTCCCAGCCCTGAAACACAGCTCGTGCCAGGCTGACCCTCTGCTCTCAGCATCTGTGGTTGGGTCAGCAGGTTTCAACACCAGGGTCTTAACTCTATGCTACTTTAGAAACTCATCCATGGCCAAATGGTAAATTAAAGGCCTTTAAGAATCCCTACCAATGAAATGATAGTAAATTATACAGAAAAGACACTGTTTAGTTAGTCCCAAAAAAGGACCTCAGGTGTACATAGAGATTAATTATGTGTCCTGATCCACCAAGAAACCCCAGTTCACACCCGGGACCCTGATTCACTCTCACAATATCCTAAGGTAGATAATAAATTATTATTTACGGCCGCCTGAGCTACTGAGCCAATGAACTATGTTTTTATAACCACCTTTCCCTGTAAATCCCATGGTCCCCTTTCAAGCAGGTTTAGAGGGAAGCTATTTTCTCTCTTTCTTGTCATAATATCTGTGAGTTCTTAGGCCCTGTTGCCACCGCAGAACAATAAATACTTGAGGGCTGAGATCAGTCACTGCTTTCTTCCTTGCAGCTAATGTGGTTCCTGGAACATACAGACACTCAATACATTTTTATGGGTGAAAATTAATGAATGAATATTTCTGTTCTTCAATGTCCTAATCTGTCCAGTGGGATTCTGTGACTTATGAATATGCTCTTAGGCTGGTGAGGACATGTGGGTGCTGATGTGAATCTTGCCTGAGTGGACTTCCTTTGCCTTTTGGGACATCGCATTCTGAGGGTTTTATTTACTCTGCTCCTTCATGCTTTTGGCCTGTCAGCTTGGCCTTCCAGGTAACAAATGACCTATTGCCTCCTGGCCTGAGGCCTCTTTAGACTTCAGTGAAACAATAGATCCCCTTGCAAAGGTCCTGGGGAATGGAGTTAGCAGGGCATGGCTTTACCCCTTTGCTCCCTGTCTCCCCACATACATGACTAAAGCATTCGGATTCAGTGGCAGGATTCGTAACATGGGACTCCTGGTCAGAGACATTGATCCTTTGTTTGTGTTCACTCGTATTTGTCTGCCAAAACGCTCATGATCATTTAGCATCCTATTTCGTTTCCCACAATATACATAAAAATAACCTGTAGTAAAAAAAAAAGATAGCTTAAATACGACCCATTCTAACTTGGAAGAAAAATCCTGTATTTGGTCTCTGTAATTATGCTCTGTGTTCAGGGGCTGTACTCAAATTATTATGTGATGCCTTTCAAAAGACATTTCGTTTAATTAAAAACTCGTTACTGAGTGCCTACTGTGTGTAACACATATATTTCCCTATACCTTCTGAACAATAGGAGAAATGAAATATTCGAATGGCATGGCATTTTTCTCTGAAGGGGAAAACCTTATGAGATGAGATCTTTGTGCATTGGCTAGCAGATGCCAGGAATACAACTTATTTTTAGAATAATTTTAGGCTCAGTACAGAAAACAGTTGAGTGCATTTTCATAAAGTCCTCTGGTTTCCATGGCAAATGGGGCCATTATTTCTTCTGAAATGGAAGGCTTTTACTTATACTTTCCAAATGCTTTTCATATTGTGCCAAAAACTCAAGTCAGTCCAGAAACAAGTACACTAGTGGCTTATTGTTAAAAGCAGTTCTTAAGTAAAAATGTGCAGCAGGTCAAAGTGACTTTCCATTCAGGCCTGTGGAGAACACCGAATAATACACTCCAGTCAAATGGCACGCATTCATCTCAGATGTAGACAGTGGGGCCTACGAAGAGTTTAATGATCCAAAGTACTTCATCATGATGAGATCTAAACACAGTAAGTGTAGACGCATGCCATGAAAACTATATTATCTTATATTATCTAAACTATTATATTATCTAAACTATCTTAACTTAGAAGACGTGGGCTCTAAAAATCACTTAGATGCAAATCTGTTTAATAACTAATATTCATTCCACATATTAAAACATAAACTACATAAACTAGATAATTTTGTAAGCTCTGCTTAATTTCATGGTAGGTGATGATATTTCTTTCTTAGAGGATCACAGATTTTTTAATATTGAATATTAAATGGATTTTGGCAATGCAACTAATTAGACCAATAAATATCAACATGATATTTATATTGTTTACTGGTTCTCTGCTTGTAAAAAAATGATACTATTACTATGGGAAATCAGTTACAAATGAAAACCTCTACACAAAATTGGAGTCGAATCACCTTTTCCTTTCAGCGTAGACGATAGTATACAGTATCAATTTAAATTAATGGAATTAAATCTAAAATAATTTTAATACTAAATTGTATCCTTTCACATAATATCATTGCTTATTAGCCACCCTTTAAACTTCCTGTTTAAATATATTGACTGCAGTATGTCTTGGTGGGAGATCTATAGTCACAAATATAGGACTAATGTTTATATATAACAAGTATATAACCAACCAAGGATGAACTATTCAATTATTAAATCCTTCTTCAGGGGCAGCTGGGTGGCACAGCGGTTAAGCGTCTGCCTTCGGCTCGGGGCGTGATCCCAGCGTTATGGGATCGAGCCCCACATCGGGCTCCTCCGCTATGAGCCTGCTTCTTCCTCTCCCACTCCCCCTGCTTGTGTTCCCTCTCTCACTGGATGTCTCTCTCTCTGTCGAATAAATAAATAAAATCTTTTAATAAATAAATAAATAAATAAATAAATAAATAAATAAATAAATAAATCCTTCTTCAATATGGAACCTGGACAAACGAGTTGGGTCAGGAAAGATTAGCAAGCTCTTCTGTCTACTGGCCACTGACCAAAGAAATATGGATTTTAATACAGGTTGTTAGTGCAACCTTTCATCCTTATTCTATGTGCTAAGCTTGCAAGTTACTGCTGTCTCTCCTCTCTGGCTCCCATCTCTATACCAACGTAAGCTCCACTTTTCATTCTCTCAAGATCTCAGATCACATTTGATGATAAGCCAACCTTATGTTAGCCTCTGCCATTTTCATTTTTGTATAAATTAAGTCGTCCTGGATAGATTTTTAAACCATGGCCAATTCAATATGGATGTGCTAGGACTGCTAGTGCTGTATGTTACAGAATAAACAAATTATAAAGAGTTGACAATTCATTTCAAAAATGTGATTCACAGACTGACTTTGTCCACTGAAGGCCTAGAGATGAGCCGAGTCAGTGCTCAGTAACACCAAAGGCAGTCCGATGGCAATACGAAAGGCGTCTCCATTTGACACGATGAAGTGATTTCACTTTCCTAATGAATGTCCCCTTCTGTGCCATCCTTAACAACTCTTTCCCAGAGTAGGTATCTCCGTTAATGCTTATTGGGCCAAAATACATACTTTTAGCCGCTTCGAGTTATTTGAATAGCGTCACTTGAGTATTTAGCACTTGGTCCTTTTATTGTAGGGTCTTCCATTTGATTCAAAGAACTTTTCTTCCCTTTCCCCTAACAAGAATAAAATCTATAGGACCTACAGGGTTGGACGGCAGGAATTGGGCTGGTCTCCTACCTCGAACTGTTCTTGCTCTTTCAGCATGGAGTGGGAAGGAGGGAGAGAGAAACAGACGAAGCTCTTCATTTCCTGGGCAAAGGTAGGATTCTCTCTGTCTCTATTTCTCTAACATCCATTGCTGCCAAAAATATCTGCTTGGCATGTGTCCAAATGCTGGCTCTCTCCTCTTGGAGTCCAGATGTGTCTTCTGCAGGAAGTCCTGTGGCGACCTCATAATGCACATTTTCTTAAAATGAAAGCTGTCTCTTATTACTGCTTTCAGCTCTTTCTTAGTTCCTACCACAGGAGGGTCAACCTGAAATCTTTTGCTGCCTTTTTAGGGTATCTATGATGTGAATCAATCCCAGTTTTCTCCTGCAATGTCCACTGACAATGAGAAATGCATGTATCTTTGGGGTGTTGGCTTCTTCAATGATATGACTCTCTTAGGAAATGCACACTAAGATGTGTGTGACTGACAACATCTTGAGAACTGGTTTTTGGTTTGTTTGTTTGTCTTTGCCTTCACATGACAATGTAGGGCAAAGGAAGACATATTTTAAAATGACACTTCAGGTAGTTAGCTAGCAAAGCTTTATGAGGCAGGGAACAGGCTTCCTGGTATCCACAACACCGTTTCCAGCCTTGGATGAGGCCAGCTTCTCCTCCATATATTGGTGCCTCTATGAAAACTTCATTAGGACCTTTCCAAAGAGCAAGGCAAAAACAAGAGTGTGATCTGATTTATTCCAGCTTTCCCCCAGATAAAATGCTAATGGTTTCCTTTAATAAGCTTCTCATTTCTGAGTTAAAACAAAACAAAAAACAATTCCAAACAGCCAGCCAAGACAGTGCTTGGTTGAGGATACTGATTGGATGTGTCTCATTGGAGGGACAAGAGTCTTGCTGAAGCAAATAGATGGGAAAGAGGAAAATTTATGAAATACTTTGATAAGTAAAGATCCAGGGCTGGCAAGCATGGCGACATGTTACAATGTGTAGTAGGACAGAGACGGTCCAACTTAGTGTTGCCAGCCAAATTTCTGTTTAGAAGGAACTTAGGGGCAAAAGTACACTTGGGTTGGGAAGAGGAGAGTGGCAGCTTCAGTGGCTTCCCTTGAAATGCGTTACCTTAGTAAACTCCGCGTTTTTCGCAAAATCACATGTGCATTTGGGTGGCTTGCATAGACCAGTGAAAATTCTGAGGCTGCCAGAACTTCTGACCAAGCACTCCTTATAAACACAACAAAGCTAAATTAAACAAATCTATGTCACCACTTGTCAGTTAAGCTATGTGAGAGGTGGAGAAGGCAGAAGGATCGGACCTCCCTTCAACAGGAAGCCTTGGAATAGCTGAAACGGGCCAAGTGCATTCAGCTGAGCGTGGTGCACTAGAGACTGAAGATGAATCAGGTACCCTGGCATTCAAGGGGTTTGTAAGTCATGCTGTGAACCTCTTAGAAGGTTGGCTAGTGGAGGAAGAGGCAGCAGACTGACGATTGCCTGGAATTCTAATATTAGAAAGGAAGAAAATACCGGATCATTTGTTTCAATTCCCTTTTCATTTAATAACTACCCTCTGCAATGGCTGTTCTCCCAACTGGAGAAAGAATACTGATTTTTAAAACCCAGGCGGCTTCAAGAAATAGAATATATAGGTTGAGAAAGACGATAGAAGACACACACTGTCACTCATCTTATAGGTGAAATATTAGGTATGGAGAGCATATACCACATATGGAGTTAAGAATGAAATGGTCAAATGGAGATGTTTCATCCGTGATAATGTTCTTATTTGGATAAAGGAATTTTGTAGCACATGTTTGAAAGCCCACTTTTCACGAATCCTTGTGAATGGTTATGGCTTGTAATCCTCATTCACTGCTTGTGGTGTATCTACTTGGACTAGCTTACCAACATTGCCAAGTTCTCTGCGTCGAGGCACAGAGGGTCTGGCAGACAACACGAGGTACATTCAGCACTTCAGAGGGAAGGTATCATTCGACACACACATCTGGGCAAACGTGACTGACAATTTCCTCTTACGTAGCCCAAGTACCACCAAGTCCATCAGATTGGGGGAAAACATAAAAATAAAAGCCCACAGTATTTATTTAAGGATTTTACTCTAATTGAAGAAAAAGCATTAAAATCAACGAAGCCATTTGCAGTAGTCTCGAGAGGCCACTGTAAGAGACGACAAGCTAATGACTAAGGAACTCAGGCCGCCCTAATCCTACCTCTGCTCACTAATTTGGACTCAGAATATTACTTCATAATCAAAGAAGGCAATTAATACAGCTGCCACAGAAAAATAGAAGTATGTGCACAGCTCGTGTGCTAGAGACTTGCCAGTAAATGATAACAGGTCAGTATTTGCCTTCAACAGTTTTAGGAAAAACTTCACCTGAAGATCTTTTGGTTTAGCTGGAAACAGAGAAGTCCTAGCCTAGGTTCCTGCCACCCAGTTTCCCTGACAGTAGAAGGTGATTTCCCTTCAAGTCTTACCTGCTTTAAAAACCGTCATATAGCTATTTGGTTCATTAACAAATTACATTCCTTTGTTTCCTACACAGAAACGATATAATAAGCACATCTTTTTTCGTTACGCTCAAGACTTTGAAAAATGATAGTGCACCTGTGACTTTTTCCACGTCCAAAATATAAGGAAACTTTTTAGTCCAAGAGGAAATTTTGACTCATTCTCAAGGGCCATTTGAATCCATGCACCCCAATGGACAGGACAGGCATGCTAACTAGACTATCACATTTTAGCTCACTCTTTCCAAAGGAAAAAAAAAAAAAAAGATTCTCAAGTCTTAAAAGTACTGAAGTAATATTAAACAGAGTGCATGTTGACTTTGGGAATAACAATCTTACAAAAAGAAGCAATTTCCAAACAGCTTCTGCATTATGTTACAATACATATTTACTAGTAATTACGTATTGAAGGAAAGCTATGTGAAAGGGGCACACATATTTTGGTTAACTGTGCTTCCTATTTATACCATCCTCCTCTTAAAAATAGTTTAAATAAAAAGTGTGTATTTCCAGGGCGCCTGGGTGGCTCAGTCGGTTAGGCAGCCAACTCTTGGTTTCAGCTCAGATCATGATCTCAGGGTCCTGGGATTGAGCCCTGCACTGGGCTTTGCACCCAGGACACAGTCTGCTTGAGATTCTCTCTCCCTGTCCCTCTGCCCCTCCTGCTCGTGCTGTCTTTCTCTCTCTCTCTAAAAATAAATAAATAAAAATCTTTTTTAAAAATGTGTATTTCCAAAAGAAGTAACATAAGATAGCATTTTAGAATTTCTGCTCTATAGCATTCTGGCTCTGCCTTCTCCCGCAAATTAAACTCCCTATGCTTCAGTTATTTATCAATATAAGTAAGGATAATGACACCTATTATACAGGGATTTTGTAAGGTTTAATAAAAAAGATGTTTGAAAAATGCTTAGCAGAGTTCCTGGGGCTTGGTAAATAATGGCTATTATTTTTGTAAAATGAAAATTGGATTTTTGAATGTACATATACATTTGGCTTTGTTCAAGTTCCTTATAGAGCTCAAGTGATAAAATTGTACTTGGAATGATCTAGAAGAAAGAATAGTTTGAATGTTCATTGAGAGAAAAATAAATAAAAAATTAGTACAGAGCCTGAATGAAGAAATCTGCAAATAGTAAAAAGCATTGGTGCTATTTTTTCAGTGCTTCAGATAAATGATGTACATAAACTAGGTTTGCTAGCTGTAAGTTTACTATAAATAGAGTCATTAAGAAAATCAAAGAAATGGTTTTAAGAAGTATTGGAACAAAGCAATAAGGATATAGGCTCTTACTGTTTACGTACATGTATACACACACACACACACAGATAATTTGATGATATATGATGATGATGGAAAACATTGGGAGAGGAACTCTGCTTAATATTTCTTTATTCAGTGTCATAAATGAAAACAAGATCCTCTTATCTCATCAGTCCCACCATGAGATGAGTTCCATTTTATGTTGCCAGACACAAGATTTATCACTGCTTTTGAAAATCATCAAAGATCTGAAAACTAGATTGTTTAGTATAATTCCAAATTGCAGACTTTTTTGGAGAAAAAAGGTTTCCATCGCATTTTCATTATTTTATTAATACATTATGATTTGTTGAATATTGTCAGTGGCATTGAATTTCATAGAGAAAAAAATTCTGCATGTCTGTACTCATTATATATGTATACTTATTTTCTTTTCATTACTTAAACTTTCACTGTTCATTTCATTAAAAAGCTTTGAAGCTGTTTTGGCTTCTGTAAGCAATCAAACTGGCAGATAATGACTCCCCTGCTTTCTCTCTTCTCGTTTTCCTCTCCTCTCCCTTTCCTTTACGTGCGTGCACGCGCGCACACACACACACACGCACGCTTCGACGTATAAACACATACACACAGCTGTGTGACACTCACTGGCCAAAAAATCAAAGGATGTTGTAACCCATTACAAATCCCTTCCTGGGGCTCTTTAATGCGACTAAAATTAGAGAAATCCAAACTAAATTCACAGCAGCCTCCTCACAACTGTACTCAATGACCACAGCTGGCGACTTCAGGGGAAAACAAATGCTCGGCAGTGCTGGGATCCACCACAGAAGCCAGTCTGAATGGAGGCAGTCAGTGGCCACCCGCGGTGGGCTGGGGAGGGTCATCTGTATGCCAGTCGGCTCCAGGACTGATACGGCTCAATCTCTTTAAGCATTGCCCTAAGCGCGGCAGAAAATACCTGGTTATAGCCGCTCATCCTTGTCTTATTTTGTATCTTCTCTGAGGCACAAGGACCACAGACTCATTCCCTAGGAGTAGTTTCATCATTATCTTAGGGTGGAAGGGGGCAGTTATGAGCAAGTATGGCTTAGCTCACTGGCCTCCTGGAGTGCTGATGGCCAGTTTACATCCTGTGTGAATGAATTCCCTTGAGGGCTACACAGAGTGAATCTGGCTCTGAGAGCAGCCAAGTGCTTCTATTATCCAAAATATCTAAGCAGTGGAGGATTCTGGAAGGTTTAAATATGGCTGGCACCCATTTGGCAATATTGTTCTAAGTCTCAGATTTCTGCAGAACCTTCCAAATAGCCAGCTGAAAAAAAGTGAAACTGTGTTTCCAAATGCCTCCCAGTTGATAAGCTTATTTTTCAAAGCTTTACCAGTTTACAGACTGGTGATAATGGATATAACAGGTAGATGTATTTTTAAATTAGTCAAATAACCAGGTAATGCAAGGAACAGGCTGTTTATGTTTACCAGAGTCCCATAACTATGCCAAACTTTCACAGCTCATTGCTCATGGTTTACACACCAGAAGTCATGAGATCCTACTGGTCCCATTGAAGATGACACAGCTCCTGCTCCGTGGCCGGGGTTGTAGAGAGAAGGATGACGACTGGCGGCCCAAAGAACACGAGGAATCAGAAAATCTGAGTTCTAGAATCTGTTCCATCTGGGGTTGGCTGTGTGTAACTTTAAGCCAGTTACATTTCAGGACTTCAGTTCTCCATCTGTCAAGCAGACGTCGTAAATCCTGTCCTACCTGCCCCCCAGCATTGCTGTGAAAGCTAAAGGGGGCATTTCATGTGAAGCCGCACTGCAAGTTACAAATTGCCATAGAAATACCGTTTAGGATCATTCACTCATGCTTGCAAGGTTAGCCCAAGAATTAACTTGACAAACTTTCACAGCGAGTTTGTCATGTGCTGGGCCTCATGCAGCCCGTTGGACTGGTCCCTCTGCAGACAATTCTGATTTCAGGACCTCTTTGAGCGACCCCCAAACCTGCTCAGAGGCCATTTGTCAAGGCTGGAAACCATGCATTTTAAATATTTCCTCAAGCCTGCCACCCAGTAGGAAAGCTCCACATACCCACCACTGTTCATATGGTTTGATAACTTTCTTCCTGTAACAGGAACAGGGAAATAAATGGGATGGGTGATCCCCACAAGCAATGAGTGAACAGAATAATGACATGAAACCTAGAGTTGAAGGAGTGGGAGGACGGAGATCCTGACGTGCTTGAGGCACTGACTACACAGACGCCATCAGAGCGCTAAGTAGTCAGGACACTCTACCTATGGAGGAAACACGACACACCAAACACAAGAAACTTCCATATTCATGATATACTAAAGACACACAAGCTCTCAGTATTCACAAGGTCTTTACTCCCCAGAGCGTCCGCGCCCAGAAACACCAATAAATCCCATGGCTGTTCAGCAGACTCTTTGACAATCTATAGCACTTGTCCAGGCTTACTTGTCCCCGTGTCTCTCCAAAGGAACAAGTGTCCGTCGCAGACCCGGGCACCTTGCTCCCACCTCAATCACCTCGTCTGCAGGAAAGACTGAGGAGGTAGAGAGGTGGAACATGTCAACATTGCGTGCCCCGCATTCCAGGTAGAACCCTGCAGTCATCCTGTCCGCCTACCCCATGTCTCCTTCCCCTCACATCTAGCTGCATGTTTTAAATGGATTAATAAACCATGGCATGTGAGCATTTTAAGTTGGTCTATGAGTTTGGGTTTTTTGTTTTGTTTTATTTTTCTGCTCTGTGACCGCCTGATCAATTTCCTAGGACTACCAATGCATGTAGGTCACTGCCCACATGACACCCGACTTTTAAAGCAGCTGCAGCCTGCAGTTGGACTCTTTAGAGTAACCTTAATGATCAGATACCTCTTTGCCTACCCGCTGCCTGGCTACTACCGCATTATCTCCTGGGCCTGTTTCTTAGCTGACAACTCTTAAACCGTACTAGCGTCATTGCTAATTCTAACGCCCTACGTGAATTGAGCTCTGCTCCGAGCCCTTAATATCTATGATTACATTGATTCTTGTGAAAAGCCTAGGAGGTTGATAGCATAATTATGCTCCTCATTTTTAAAACGAAGGAGCAGAGACGCAGGAAAATTAAGCTGTTTGCACAAGTTGTTTGCACAAGGCCATGCAGCTAGCAGGTGGGAGAGCTGAGATCCAAGCCGAGCAGTCTTGCCTGAGAACCTTTGCCTTAACCATCCTGTTGAGAGCTGTCTGTAAGCGGCAATGCATGGCCTTTGGACTTCCCAGTCTTTTAATGCCCTCCGTCCGCTTGAGCTGTCAACAGTAAATGTCTTTGTATTCCCCACTGCTCAGCCTGAGCTGGGTGACAGTGTGAAAAACGTGGAGGCTATTTCAAAGGAGAAGGTTGAGGAAAGATGAGAGGCCCACGTCGAGGACTGGAGCACGGCTTTATACCAAGAGTGCACGCACAGATAGGAGTGTTTTAAAGAAGCTACGCCCCTAAAGAGGGTAAGACGGATGCAGTGCCCCTCGGGAGACGATTCTTTTCCTCTGCAGCCTTCACGACCCAGGGGGGCATGCATGCGTGGCTCGAAGAGAAAGAAGCTGCACAACAACATGGAAATGACTTGAGAAGCTTCAGGAGAAATTGCAACCCTTTTCTGCTCTGATCCAGCTCCAGAAGGCTCTTCCTGGCACTCGGTACGCGTGATTGCATTCAACCCACACCCCAGCCTATAAGAGGCAATGGCTCTATTTTAGAGATGAGGAAGTGGAGGTCCAGAAACACTGTAATAGTCCAGCAGGCAAAGCTAATAAATCGTAAAAGTGGATTACGAACTCAGGTCTTGATGACAGCAGAACACGTTCTTGCCATTACATTTCACCACTGGTGAGCCTCCGCCGATAAGAAATGCCAAGAGCCACATTGTCACACTGCCCTTTCACCCCATTTGCTGACACTCCCTGACAATGATTCATTTTTTTTTTTTTCTTCTGAGAGAGAGAGAGAGGCAGACGCAGAGGGAGAATCTCAAGCTGACTCTGCACAGAGCCTGACGTGAAGCCCCATCTCACGACCCCGAGATCATGAGCTGAGCCAAAATCAAGAGTCGGAGGATGCTTAACCCACTGAGCCCCCCAGGCGCCCTGACAATGATCCATTTCTGTGGCAGCCCTGCTTCTGGAGGGTTGGGTCTGTCTGGGCTGAGCGTCCGACCGACCTCCTGGGAGACCGGGGAGATGCAGAAATGACCAGAAGGCACCAGAGCCAGGGACACAGTTAAAGCTTGGATGTAACCTTTCTCGGAGAGTGGCTGATTTCCGTAAGCTGTAAAATGTTTCTCTGCCCACCTCCAACCCCACCCACAGCCCTTGAGTTTTTGGCTGGATCAGCTTATACAGCAGTCAGCTTTCAAAAAATATCCCCTTGGCCACATGTGGCCCAGATTTTCAGACATTCCGGAAATGTCCCGTTTGATTTGTACATCCCCACACCTAACAGATCACTCAGGCAACGCTGACCCGCGGAGCAATTCCCCTCATGTGTCATCTACCATCTGCGCCGACCTTGTTGCAAGAAACAAGAAAATTCAAAAGATGGTGGGGATTTGTTCCTGCTTTATGGAACCACGACCATTAGTGGGGACAAATAGCACTGACATGCTCTTAAGAAGGGGGTAAATTATGCCTGTAATTCTAATTTATCAAATCGGTTATCATTCTAGTTCTAGTTAGCAGTTAATTGGTCATAGATTTTCCTGTGGATTGTAAAACAAGTAAACCTGTCTATAGAATTAGTAAACATTTCATAATACTAAAATCATACAGTTCTTATAGATTGTAAACTTCTTTAATAAATCCCTCGATGGAAACTTTCTAATTAAAATCTAGACCAATGGACCCTGAAGTGTAGGAAAGGGACCCCAGGGGACTTTGAAGTTATTGCTAGATTTCCAAGAATCCATATAAATTGAAAAAGAAAATAATAGGCTTTGCGCATGTATGTATTACTACTTTTCAAATGTATGCTTATCAAAATGCAAATTTTCACTGAAGAAAAATGCAAATTCACATATAATTGATATTGAATTCATGGCAATTCTTGTTCTTAACCATTTATATAATTGATTGATTCTAAAAGTGTATTTCCTGTTACATGGAAAATTCTAGAAGAAAAGGCATTAAAAAGGCATCCTTGCATTTATTCTAAGAGCCTGGGAACCGCAGATCTGGTGGGATTATCTTTTTTTGGTATCGCACCCATTTGAGTCATTGACAGTGAACCTTTGACCCAAGTTGTCAAGATTTCTTCAGAGGCCCAAGTGATCTACATCTGGCCCGAGTCAGATGGTTCAGGCTGACTGGGAGTTCTCTGCTTTTTCCTTTTCCTTTAATTTTATCAACACCAATCAGCACTGTAAACCCTTTTCCATAGGTTCTAATGGAGGCCCCTGGGCAAAGGTCACTTCCTCTTTGGAGTCTCCCTGACCCTGCATGCAAGATTCTGTCTGTCATCTGCCCCACTGCCATGCCTTATAACCCCCCTATTATACCACTGAACACACAGCCCTTCCAGCTTCTGCCCCTATACCTCCAGTTGAGGGAAGGCACAGAGACCCCCCGCCTTGGAAAAGGAGGCTACTGATCCAGAAGGCCCCTTGTAGAAGCACTACAGTGGCTATCACAGAGGTTCCATCTAGAAACTACTGGATGAGTTACAGGTAATAATAATAATGAATTCCCTTCCCTTCACCGCATTTCTTCATTATGGCCCCCATAACATGATTTAGAGAAATAAACAAACCAGTAACTTGAGAGAGCAGCAACACTAGACACAGAAAACAGAGACCCAGGAGAAGGCCATGGGGTAGGGCTGCTGCCATGTGGAGAAGGAAGGGGATATATAATTAAATAATAATAATAATGAAAATCAGGTGAGAAGCCTGGAGGCTGTTGGGTGGGTAGTAATATTCACTCTTATCAAGTGCTAATTATGACCCTGTCCTGTTGTTCGTATTAATGCAAGCACTAACTTACTTCTCTGAAAAACCCCATGAGATATAAGCTATTATTGTCCCCATCTTGAAGAAAAGGAAACTTAAGCACAGAGATGTTCAGTAACTTGTCCCAGTTCCCATTCGCAGCTAGTGAGTAGCAGTGGGGGATCCAGACACAGATGAACATGGCTTCTGCAATAGGAGGACATGGGTTTCTTTAACTCCCTGCACCATCCCCAGTTCCTTAGCATATCCACCAAGTCTGGAATGAAAGACTGATACAGAGAGGAAAAGACGGTTATTGGGGGACACTTATTCTAAGACACGTCCTTAAGCAGTTATATTTGTGCCTAATCCTTACAACCCTATTGGGAAGGTATCATTATTATCTGTTTAGAAATGAGGGAACTGAGACAGGGAAATTTATTAATTGACCCAAGATCACACTGGAAGGAAGTGGTGGAACTATTTCTGAGCAGAAATGATCCTATTTATCTTCATCGTGCAGCATGATGCCTGGCTTAAGGTAAGTGTTCAATAAAGCATTTTGTAAATTAATTACATAATCAATTTCAAGGGCAGACATGCCCTCTAGCTACAGTCAAGACAGTGGGACAGGGAAAGAAGAGACGCAGAAAGGCAGGATTTCTCCCTCCCTCTGTTTCTCTATCCTCCCCTCCTTTTCTTCCTTGTTCCTTTGAAAAATATATATTGAACATCTACTGTTTCAAAAACTCCAACATAAAGTCTAACAAAATGTGGCTCCTGAAGCCCCAATACACTTGTAGTAATATGAAGGCAGAAACCTGCAAGCAAACAATAAAAAAGAGAAGACGCCGTGGGTAAATAATGATACAGAAGATGATGCTGAATGACCAGTAGAAATCAGAAGGACAAAAAGCAGGAGGGGGGAGTATTCCATACTGAGAGCACAGGCATGAGGGATGGACTCGCAGGACACAGAAACAGAAAAGTTCTTCGCATGGTTACAGCGAAGGGGGGAGGTGGTAGAAGGATGGAAAGCTGGGCTGAAGAGCCTCACGCACTGAGCCGAGGAGTCAGAGTGCACCTTGAGAACAAGAGCCACCAAGGCCTGTGATCAGGAGAATGTGACAACGATCCCATATACAGTTTAAAAAGCTCCCTAGCAGGACTGTAAAGAAAATGGCGGGCGTGGAAAGTAGGAGCAGCCGGACTACGTTTCTGATAAAGGCTGGGTGGTCATGGGCTGAGTGTCACAAAAGCACAGATCAGGGGAAGTGCCTCCATGAAGTACTCAGGCTTTGTGGGGGGGCCCTGGAGTTTAAACACTGTCTCCAACGTGACTAGAATGGAAGGCATAGAGAAGGCGGAATCCAAATAAACTTAAGATCAAACATAAAGCTCAAATATTTTGACTTTTACTAGAGATCACTTCAGATTATGTCTCTGGTTGTATCTTATCTCTCTGGAACTTCTTGTTAATGAGGGAGAAATACGAAGAAAAATCTTAGCCATCTGCAGAGGGATATACTGTAGTCATCAATGCAACAAGTAGGAATAAAAGAAATGGATGGATCCCGGCGACACTAGGAGTCAGGCCCCCAGCGCTTGGAGATAGTGGTAAGATGGAGCTGAGGAACAGAGGACAAGGCCGGCGTGGCTGAGGTTTCTGCAAGGGGGTACGAGTGTTAGACAAGCAGCAGGTGTGGAACGCAGCGCGTGAGCCCGGTTGCGGACCTGCCATGCTGGAGGAGCCCACGGGACCATCGCATGGAGAGAGGCAGAGACACAGCCCAGAGAGTTATTCGCATGCAGTGGCAGTTGAAGCCCTGGGTGCGAATGAGCTTCATCCAGGAGCATGTGTAAAGGAACGAGAGAAGAAAACCAAGATGCGCGCTCAGGCACCATGGATCATTCAGGTATGCACAAGGGAAAACGAGACAGTGAGCGAGAGGAGGAAGATTTCAGAGTGACAGGAGAGAATCAAGGAGAGGGGCATCATAAAAGGTAAGAAAAAGAGAACAATGCAAAAAAGGGGAGGTCAGCTCTGTGAACTGCTGCCAAGAGGTCAAGAATGGCCCTGTGCTCCGGCGCCTGGAGCACGACGATGACCCTACCCTGACAGTAAACTCCAGCGCGCGGCTGCAGAACATGCGGCAAGGTGCAGTGAGCGCTGCGGAGAGAGCCGGGGCCGGACCTGTGTGGAGCAGCTGGGAGGGAGGACAGCTCCATGGGTGTTCATAGGTGTCACCTGCAATGTCTTCTAAAGACCATGTTCAAGTAGTCCTGCAAAACACATGAAGCATGTCCGGGTATTGTTTTCCCAATTTACATATACTTACTCTTTCTTTTAAAGCAGAGGAGAAATCCTCTAAACACTGCCTTTTTAGTGTTCCTTGGGCAATGCCAGTCCAGTCCTACAACTTAGTTGAGTGTTAGAGAACTCCTCAGAGGACTTCTTGTTAATCTCTCCAGATGTGAATTTTTTAAAGGAGAAACTGTAATAACGCATCTCTAGAACAATGAAACAGAAGAAAATCATGTCCCTGAATTTGACATCACTTAATAATGAAGAGGGTTTTGGTCACTTTCCCTAACAGTTTTCCTTTGCTGTCACTAGACTCAGCCCCATTAAAGAGGTGTCAAGAGCGTGACTCGCGACGAGCTGTGTCCTCCATTTTGCACACCCCAACAGTGGTGAGCCCACTGGTCATTGGCAGCGCTTGGATGGAGACCTTGTTTATACCTGGAAGCCCTGCGTTTGGTCTCAAAGTTCGGTTGCCCTAGAAACAGCCAGGTTCAAGTTCATAAAGCTAAAGAATACTAACCAGGCAATCCAAAGTGGTATTTTTGCATCTCTGGCAGAAAATCCGCCGACACTTTGTGAGCACTTTTATGGCTGTAATATAACGGTTCTTTTGCAAATGGCAGTAACACAGGGAGCAACCAGGGTCATGTTCTCACTGTCTGCATTTGGACTTGGGAAGAGCGGGCAGAACTCACTACACTTCATGGTCACGGGGACTGCCACTCCCGCTTCATTGGCATCGTGCCCCGGGGGGAAGAGCTCATCTCAGTTGTTGGTGACATCCTCCTCTGATACTGTTTCTCAGTACGGCATTGGAATTGCTTGAAGTTGACAATTATTTCTCCTAGCTAATAACAGCCCTCTTCTTTTTGTTTCTTTCTCATTGAGAAGGAAAACTGCAACGTGCTCCTGTCCAGAGAAACTGTGAGTTCCATGCATCAGTATGACTCTTTCTTGTTTTCTTAGCAACTCACTGAAAGCCTTCAGTCTAATCTGGGCTCTGGCACCATCTAAACTTGAACGTTAGTTACAAGCTTGCTTCACCGCCGCCATCCCTCCGCCCCCAGACATGCACGCACACCCACGTGCACGCAGGCATGCCGGCGTGGTCCTCGTGCAGCAGCCAGAAGGTACAAATGTGCTGTTTGTACAACCACTAAAGCACGACTCATGAGCCATTACTGGGGATCATTTTGTCTTTACTAGGCTGCGGAGGTTGGAGGGGTACTTGGGCTCCATTCTTGGCATTGTCAAATAGGCCTAATCTCATTTTCTACGTCTGGAGGCTTTTGCTGTGCAGTGACTCTGACATAGTTAAGAGGATTGATATGACATGTACAGTAGTTGAGTGATTAGGTCTTAGAAGGGGATTTTGTGTGTGTGTCTTGTTTTCCTGTTCTATCACGCACCGCAGACTTCTGTGATACCTCGTCAAGTAACTCTGACACATCTTTGGGGATCTTCTGCAGCTTTTCCCCATGCTCTTTGAGACCCTCCATTAATCTCCTTAACATAGCCTGCCTTGTTCTTTGCAGATCATTTTTCATCAGGGAAATGTTCTTTATTTCCTATTTTCCATGGTCTTCTTATGTAGCAAATACTCGGGTGCCTACACTTTTCTCTTCCTTTTAATTTAAAAAGGCACTTGAATTTCTTTGTTGGGCACAAGGTCAAATTCTTAAAAAAATAAAATTTGTCAGGCCCAGTTCTCAAATTCCTCCGTGGAGTGAGGGATAACTCACTTTCTTGTGTTTTGTTCAGCTGAGCTTGTAAAATGAATTTCATTTTCTCAGAAGAGGTGATTAAATTATTTCAGTGTTTTGAATGGGATATCCCTGGACTGATACTGTCTTTCTTGCTTGGCCTGTTTTTTTTCCCCCTTTTTTCTCTGTCTTGAATATACCTTTTCTCTGAACTATTTTTGAATAACTCGGTGCACTGTTTCATCATCAGCATTTAAAGCTACTAGACTAAATGGGTCTAAGACTGATATATCAGGGTTTGCTTAAATCTACTTTCACACTCTCATCTTGGTGTAAGACCCTCACATGCCAACACTTTCTGTGGGGATACCAATTACTCGCGCATTTCTCAATTCTACTTCATGCTCGTTTCAGTCAAAAAGCAAAGATGTAACACAAAGACCCCTGAGGCCTTGAAGATGCCAACTCTCAAATTATGATAATCTTGTCTACATTTTGACATAGGTTTGCTAGGAAAATCCCTTTTGGGTGATGCTTTTGGCAAAACAATGACACAATAATTTGTAGCAAACAACATCCCAGGGAAGAAGGGAAAATGCCTGTGAAGCCAGTAACAAGATTAAGCAAGAACATGGGAGTTCCTTACAACCAAACACCTAAATGTTGCTGTGTGGCGTCAGAGGAAATCAGGGAGCGCAGCCTCGCTGAGGATTTTTATGTCGGAAAGCAGCTTTTAAACGCATACAGCACAGGGATTAATAAGACCCAGAACGGGTTGGGACTCTATCCCTACAGTTTTGTCCTGACAGTTCATTCTCTCAGGCAGACAAAGGAAAGTTCTGGGCTCGAAAAATGGGCCCACCTGAATCTTAATGCAAATGAATTTATACATTGCAGTACTTTTGGCCAGTTTAAGATGAAATTTTTGTTTATGCTATGACTTTGAGTTTTTAGTGCTTAGGAAGAATGGGGGGGGGGCTCTAATTATTTAAACGTAATGTTTCCCCCAATCAGAGCAGTGGTTCTCAATCCACAGTGATTCTGCACCCTCTTCTCAGGGGACATTTGGCAAATGTCTACAGATGTCATAACCGAGAGGGGGTACCCCTGGGTATCCAGTGCATAGAGACCAGAGATGCTGCTTAATAGCCCACGATGCACAGCATGGCTGCCCACAGCAAAGAGTTATACAGGTCACAATGTCAGCAGGATCAGAAACTCACATCTACGCCGGCAGAAGACACAGTTCCGTTATTTTGTAACCTTAGGATAGACAAAGACGAGGCGTAAGTGAATAATCAAAGGGCTGCTCGGCAGTTTCAGGTGCTGCTACAGATGTCCTGAGCGTGCTTTGCGTTTCCCTAGCTCCTCGGCTGCTGCTTCCTTCCATCAGCGGGAAAGAAAATAGCGTTTCCGTGACATGGAGGAATTTACAAGGCAGGGTCTCATCGATCAAGCGGAACACAAAACTAATTTGGGGAGTAAGTTTTATTTCCTTACCGATTTTTAAATAACTTTTGTGTTCATTATAATTAAAACTTAATAATGTAAATAACGATTTTTTTCCTAAAATACAACAACACATCAGCTGTTCATCCTCAGCGCCGAATGACAGAAACAATGAAACTAAGCACTTACTTTTCTCAAGCTGCAGCTCAGTAATTTTTAGAGACTACAAAAGGAACAGGTATGTGTTCCTAGTGGGAACTTGGAGAATAAGACCTGAGGCATTGAAGGGAATGAATTCCAAATCACTCCGTTCTCGTATTTGAGAGCACTTTCTTATCTCAGTCATCAGTAATGACTGTAAATCTTCGCATGGTGATGAAAATGTCTATTCTCTCTTGAGTTGTTAAAATCTCTAAATTGGTTACTTGCTAACTATGGTTTTCATGTCTTTAGCTTTTAAATGGACGAGACAATATGGGTATTGAAATTTCTAAATTATACTGCACCTGGTTTCAGAAAGGGTAATATTACGTATTAGAAAAGCATACTGTGTCTTATTCAAATCAGTCATAACCTCATGCCTTGATATCATAACTCTCAGAAGGCTTGGGGCCCTATAGGCTTGGTCCTGGCCTAGGTCCTTCCGTAGTGGGGTGCCATTTGTCCTGGAAATCCCTGTTGAGGGTGGGCAGGTCTCGCAGGAATAGTGGGTACGTGTTTGCACAAGTGTGCCAAAAGCGTGTTTACCCCTGGTTTAGTTTGGAACATCACGCTTTCTCAAGGCAGCTTCCTTAGATTTCTCTGTGGGATTATATATGGAGACATCTCAAAGATATTCTTTCATACAAATTCCTGTCTAAAATGCTCACAGACATCTGCTGAATCCAAGGTTCCAAAGAAAGCCATGTCACAGTGTTCTCTAGACTGAATCCTGAGCGCACTATAGTGGGACAATAGAAGCAGGTGTTCCTTACTCTGCTTTCTCTCTGGAAAGGCAATTGTACTTTTGGTGACTGCCATCAAATGATGTTCTTCAATACACAAAGGAAAAAAGGTACCACTCACCACCTGTTCAGTGGTAATGTGTAGAGATCCCATTACTCTTTTTCCCTCCGCTGCATGGGATAACTTCTTCTGCCTCACTCTCTACATCAAATTTCTTGTTCTTAGTCAAAACCATTTACAAAAAGTCAAGGCTTCCGAAGGGTTCTCTCTGAAAATTACCTCAATGAACATATTCATTGAACGACATGGTCAAAGCTGAACATCTCAGAGTGACTGGGAAGGAGCACAGTGATGGCAGCCCCACTAGCTCCCCAGACAACATGCCAGCGTGCGTAAGAATGTGCTTCCAATGGTTTAGTTTTGAACATCATGCTTTCCCAAGGTAGCTTCTTCAATTTTCTCTGTGGAGATTATACATGGAGACATCTTAAAGACAGTCTCTCATCTCCTGTCTAAAATACAGCATCACCTCGCTCCATCGCTCTGTGGTCCACCTGCCGACACTGGCTGGTGGCAGTCCTGGGATCACACCACACTACACTCGCCTTGGGAGATGGATCATTCTCTCCCCAGCACTTGCATTGGCTTGAGCTCCCCCAGCTTTCGCTGATACCCCAGGCTGGCCCGGTGGCCTCGGTGAGCTGCTCTGTCTTGTAGACTTCTTTCTGGTGCTAGGGAGGCTCTTCACAGTGCTGTTTTCTTGGGTCTAGTACATTGCCCAGCACACAGGAGACAGTGTACCATCACTGAATGAATAAAAGAATGACCGGATGAGCCCTCAACCTCTAACGGAAGTTACAAAATCAAACAGGGAAAGCTAACTATTGAGCAGGAAAATGGGAAGGGTAATGTTATGGATGAATTGTGCCCCCCCCCATTCCTACAATGAAGCCCCAATCCCAAAAGTGAATGTATTTGGAGATAGTGACTCCAAGGAGACAATTAAGGTTAAATGATGTCTTAAAGATGGGGCCCTAATCCAAATCTGACTGATGTTCTATTTTAAAAAAAAATGAACATATACAGAGACACCGAGGATGTATGAGCACAGAGAAAGTGTGCTCATGTGAAGACACAGAGAGAAGGCAACCAACTGCAAGCCTAGGAGAGAGGCCTCGGGAAAAACTGCCACGTGGACACCTTCATCTCTCAGACTTCCAGCTTCCAGAATTGTGAGAAAATACATCTCTGTCGTTCATTCCCGTGGTCTGTGGTGTTCTCTTACAGCAATCCCAGCAGACCAGTCCAAGTGAGAGCACAAGTACTGGTTGAGTGCCTACTGTGTGCCGAGCACGGTATTAGGCTCTGTATTATCCCAGCTCATTTTAATAGTCACAGCGTGTCTAAATGATGCTGACAGAATAAAGCATGGGAACGATTTCTTGGGAGATCATTATGTTCATTGTCTTATATTATATCCTTTCTTTAGAAAAATGAGGCTCTAGTTTCCACTACCCAACGTCGTTGACACCCTAGATTAGATTGCACCCTAGATTAATGCTTGCATTTTGTTGGGCAATGCATTTTCATTGAATTAAAACAGAAATCCCTTCCAATGTGATACAATGAAGTCTTCTGAATTGATCATTAGTTCATTTCTAGTCTTCTGATGTGCCAAAAATAGTTAAGTTATAAACTAATAACTTAATAGATTATTAAGTTCTCCTCCTTTCGTACGCTTACGGTAATTTGATAAGGTCTTTTATAGACCACAGGAGATGCCCCTGGCAGTGCTCATCAGAGTCTGTGCTTCACAACATTACTTATTATTATTCATTTTCTGGCTTGCCCACTAGACTATATTTTAGGGAAGTGGGGACCGTATTGGTCAGTGTTCTCATCTCTAAAGTAGGAATTCTACAAATACTTGCGTCATGGACTTAAATGAAATGATGGATGTATGTAAGGCACTCAGCACCATACCTGTCATGAAGTGAAGACAAGTATTAGGTGTCATTGCAGTTCTGTTATTATTATCATTACATTACGTTTCACTATCCTAACTGTGCCGAGTATGGGGCCTGAGCCATTATGGCTCCCCTAGTGTTTGTAGGAGGAATGAATGAAAATCATTCTGCCTTCAAATATGGAAAAGGGCCATCAGTTCATACTAGAACATAGGCTGAGGACACGTGATGTTTTCATCTGTTTTTTACCTTGTTATTGTCCACTCACTAGCCCGGTTTGGCACTGAGTGAAAACTCAGTCAACATTGGTTGGAATTCATTGAAAGCCTGAGTAGTGTAGGCACACAGAGGAAAGACTTCTACAGATTCCTCAGGGGTAGGGAAACTTTCCTGACCCAGTTCCCTCCTAAATGAAGAAGGGCAAAACACATGGACTTATCCCTCTGGCAACTTTATAAGTTAGTTATTTCTAGTGTCCTGGGAGGTTTCTGCAGGAGTAACCTCAGCTCTGTTTAGCTTCTTACTCCATTAATCAAAGGCTAGGTTCATGACAATTATTATTAATTGGAATCTCTGTCTTATATTTATTTATTTTAGTACTTCTCAAGAGTTCCATTGATCTGAATTCAATGGCTTTATGTTGATCTGTTACAGGTTTACCCTTGAACCTTTAACAGAGTGACCTTCGGTATGGTATAAGACAAAATATACAACAGTAACTTAAAAATAGTTCAGTAAATTATTCACTATTATAGCATGTATTTAAGTGCCATGCGATAATATTCATAACACTTAAAGACAAACTTCATCTTCTTTTATCTAACAATGGCACATGCTTCCATTTACTGTTAAATAATTACATAAAAATAATGTGTTTTCAACAAGTAAATACAAAATTGCATATTGTATCATTTTTGGTTGGGTACTGAATGCGTGCACACGCATGTATTTTAAATAGTAGACTGAAATTTAACTATAATTATAACATCAAATATGTTTTCATAAACTGATGCTTGTAATCCTTTTTCTGAAAAAAAGGGGGGTATATTTTTATAGTTTTTATGTGTTGTTTCTAAATTAGGGGATGGGAGTTTTCAGGCTGCTCTTTGCAAGCTCCTTTCTAAAAATAATACATTGAGGACATGGAAAGTCTTTATTCTCAACAAATGAAAAGACAATTTGGATTTAATCATCACTACATTTTCCCTTTTCAACATTTGTTTTTGAAGAGCTGGAGCCGTCCTGAGAAGCCACATAAGAATTTGGATTAAATGAATGCTAATTATTGACCTGCTCATCAATTCATCTTGAAGCAAATTTGCAGAATTAGTATCATTTTGTACACTACAATACTTACTGTATTTGACCATCAATGTTTTAAAACAATAACACAGGCAGGATGACTGTTATCATCTAGTATCTATTAGCAGCGTTCAGCTGTGAGCTTGATTCCCTATGATAGTCACCTGGTCACCACCACGCAGCACCCAGCAACAGAGGTTCTCAGCCCACTTTAAAACAGAACTCCAAATCATTATTGCATTCACTTCTTTACAAAGCAGACATCGAGACTGACAGCATTACTATCTTTGATAAGAGGAAGCCCCTGGAAGTTGGTGACTCACCAGTGGGGCAGAATTTCTAGATATTCTCCCTCCCTCTTTGAATGAATGGGTGCTGTATTTCAAGGACTCCCCAAAGTTGCCCACCATTTAAAGTGAATAGAAGGAAGACAATCAGCAGTGCCGATTCTCTTTTCAAAAGGAAGAGGAGACACGTATGGAGTAGAGGATTATAGTGAATAAATACAGTAACGATGTTATTCTTAGAAGTTTACCTTCTTGTTGGACCCCTTTCATTTCCCAGTTGCTTCAACCTCTTCACACACAAGATGAGAGTGGAATAACTAAGGCGATTTGGAAATACTACTTCCATTCTTTGCATGTATGCAGTGGGGAGGGGGTATCCGCATCACATTAGGGCCTACTTGATATTTAGAGCTACACGTTCTCAGGACCAGGGTGCGAGGCTGTCCTGTAGAATCCACATGGAGCAGGTACCTGACGTCTCATTCAACTCCATCTTCCCTGGGCCTGCTGTTGCCCTCTGCCTTAAAAACCACATTCTTTAAGATATCCTTAGACATCTCCTCCAGGTGCGCCCACACCTCCAAAATTTTATTTGCATAATTTCCCTCTTTTCATAATTCAACTCTCTAAGATCACGCACTGGCTCCTTCCACTGACCTAAACTTCTGACTTTTCCCTTTAACACCATTTCAGTGGTTCTCGCCATGATCTCCCCCTCGCCTTAATCCGGTCTGTTGGGTCATAGGACTTTCCCTGTCATTAATCCCACCAGACCAAAACTGGGTTTTTGTAGAAGTAGAAACCCACACATACTCTTAAAGCACCATATTTTCAATCCTTATAACTGACTTTAAAGTTCACCTCCTAAAATAGCTTTTGCTTTATGCAATATGTGATGATTCATGTGTAGCCATTCATCAGAGTATATTCTTACCAGATTAATCTTCTAGTTAAAATGCTTTTATTTCATCATTACTCTGCTCACAACACAAGTCTGTCCGGATTTCAAAGCCCATCATCAGCTTAACAAATTCAGTTCAATTCCTTCCCCAACAATAAGGTAGGGGTGGAGTCCTCAAAATCACAGAAATGTAGGGATTCTGTAATTTAGCAGAAAGGGACGCAGAGGCAGTATAGCTGCATTCATCTATGTAATCATGAATTAAGACCTGAGCATTGGCGTTCCTCATCTAAAGGCGACCTGAAAAGTTAACGAAGTGTTAGGGGACTCAGGACCCAACAAACACGCCATATTTATTCCGGCTGTTCTGAACTTTTTTTATGTTCAAAACAAGATTTCTGATTGAAATTCTTTTATATATGAAGGCACTCAGACGACACACACATATCCCTACCTATTCAAAAGCCTCATCTCCTGATGGATGAGGTCTGTGTCCGGACCACCTCAATAAAGAGTGGAAAGTGCCTAGCCTGGGAGTCAAAGGAGGAATTCTGCTTCTGTTCTCAGCCTTTGCTCAACTGCCTTCTGTCAAACTAAGTAAATGACATAATCATTTTTGAACTTCAGCTTCTTCACCTAGTGTCAAAAACCTGCACCGTCCAATGTAGCAAGCATGACCCTCTTCAGTAGTCTGATAAACATATATGCTTACCGTTTTCTCTCTTTTCCTCTCAATTACTTATCATCTCAATGCTCTTATTAACAAGAAGTTTCATAGCTCCTCTTGTCACATCCCTTCAAACCCAAGTACTCTAGAGACATACTCAGCTCAAAAATGGTCAGTGTTACTTCCAAACACTAGACAAAAAGAACGGGAAAGTCCAATCCGTCCGCTGATACTGCTGTTTTGATTGCTTCCCCTGGATATTGCTATTGAACTGACACTACGTAGTCCTACAGCTCTCTGTCTTGATTCCAGGGGCCTCTACTAGTCCAGAACTCACCAGAAGCCAGAGAGGAGCTTCCTACTTGAAATGTGGAGATGACACAAAAAGCAAGTATTACACGGAATTAAAGATGCAATTAAGGCTTAAAAGATTTCCACATGGTCATGACCATGGAGCTCTGGGTGTCTCAAATTGCACTGAAAACCAGGAGGTGTGCTCTGTGATCATGATAGGAGCCCTGGTGTTCTGGTTTCTCAGTGACAGAACTTTGGTTGAAAGAACACTAGCATCTGCCGTGAAGTGAGTTTTTCAAAGTTGGTGTTTATTTGATTTGGGCTCATGTTATTGGAGATACATTGTGTAGACAGATGTGCATATAAATGTCTAATTCTTCAGAGGGCTATTCTGAGGGTAAATGATTAACAACAGTCAAGGAACATTAACCAACACTCCTCAGGGAACCACACTAGACACCGAAAATACAGATAAGGCATTTTTTACCACCCTTGACAAGCCTTCAATAGAGGAAAGCAAATATGACTTTCAAGTTCATTGTTCTCTTAGTCCGCCCTTAACATGTGGACTCTGTTCCCCACAGCACGGCCCAACAAGAACAACTGGGTCCTCAGATGGCTTCCAGCCTCAACATCATGCCTGCAAAAGCTAGTTCTTACAATCTCAAACTTGACTGCAAATTCCCTGGGGACAGAGGCAAGGTCTGTACATTGTATGACAGTTCTGTAGTATCACAATGCGAAGGACATATTAAGGGCTCTGGAAACACCTGCCAATTTACTAGTTTGTAGACACAATTAATTGTTGCTACTTTCAAATTATATCTCCTCCGCTAAACTTTTTTGCAGACAGGGCATACTCGTCACTTGTTAGGTTCTTTAGTATTTACTCTTCTCTATCGACAGCTTTGAAAGGATAGTTTAAAAAAGCAGAAAACATCCCTATCTGTATTTCGGTTACGAGGATGCTTCTTAGACGGCTGCTTAGTAAGTTTCACGCACCGCACCATTCACGGTCCCCCACCGCAGCCTCACGAAGAAGGTCTTTTCACACATTTTGGTGAGCAGGTGGGCATTTGCAATGACAGGAGCTCTAACTGAAATAAACTCCCAGTGTCGAAAAGCACACTTCACAGCCTACTCCACAGCCCCCTCCCCCCCCCCCCCGATGACGTACCCAGATCCAAGAACCTGAGCGCCACGTGGCCGTGGTTAAGATGGGACCTGCTGCCCATGTGCAGAGCAGAATGTACATCCAGAGCCCAGGCTGGAGAAACCGGAGTCTTTCAAGCTCCAGCTGCAGTTTTTATCCCTTGTAATCCTTACTTTGTGTGTCATCTGCACGTCCCGCAGTATTTCTTTCCGTGCTGCTACAAATGAGAACCTAAGCCTACAGCTCCAGCAAAACCCTATCGGAAGCACATTGCAAGCTTCCCTTGCGTACGGTAGCTCCTTATGCATTACGTTTCCCAGGTAAGAGCTGCATTTTCCACCCGCGCTTCTCGTTGACTCAGCATGAAAGTGTCCACAGATGCTGCCTCCGCCTTGAAATGGACGTGCTCACGTGCGCCTGAGTCGTGTTTGTAGGGAATTACATGAAGGCGAAGCTGCGAGGGTGGGATGTTATCCTGTTTTTCATTTCAGTTCAAAAGCCATATTTTCTCTTACTTACCAGGAAGCATAGCTAGTGAACATGAAGTTTACCCCTGGCAGTGAACCAACTCCAGCAGCCCCAAACCTCATGGGATTCCTGCAGATAACATCAAACAGGACAAGTAGAGCAAAACACTAGGGTGAAATTGAATGTATCTTGAGGAAGAAAACCCTCACCAAGATCAGAGGTTTTATGAAAATTTTAAATTATGTAAACATTGCTGGTATCAGAGAGTTTAATAAAATGCATATAAACTTTAGATTTAAAAAAAAACTCAAGCTAAGCATTGCTGAACTCAGTTTTGGTCTCCCAAACAGGCAGTTATTGTTTTGTTAGATCAAAGATGAGAAGGCAATAAGAAGTGTCTGATAAAGTGAAAACAGGGCTGGTGGGAGACAATAGCACATAGAGAGAGAGGAGGTGGACTGAGTCCATCAGAAAGTCTGGGGGTGGGGGTGGGGGGGCCAGCAGGGAGGAGCCGGTGGGCCAGGCCCCAGAGAACAGCAATGAGGGCAATGTGGGGATTGAAGCTTGCACTCGCCGAAGGCCACACCTGGCAGGGGCACCTGCCTCCCCTGAGTAGGTCATCCCCGGAACCCAAACAATCTGCTGCAATAACACAGCTTCAAACTCTTCACCTTATACCTTCATGTCCCACCCCGGATGCTTAGCATTCCTCTAACAGATTAGCCTGAGATTACCGAGTCATAGTAAGATCCCTCAAGGGTAACGTTGTGTGAAGTTCATATTCATAAAATTAAATATATCAGATGAAAGGTTTTTGTATGCTGCAGAAAGAAACATGGGAACCTAGAAAGTGAGCAAAGATGGGAAGGAGGGGCAGAGGGACCTCCTATGCAGGAAGCTGGGATTTATGGGAGTTGGGCCTTCAACACTCATCTTTCTTGGGACCATTCTTCAGGGTCCAGATCAAATGTTATGTCCACGAGGAGCCTTCCTCAGTTTCCCTTTAGAGGATGAGTGCAGCACCCCTGGACTGAATTTGAGGCTCTTCAGGCACAGGATGTGTTTCCAGGCAAGGACCTCAGCAACCGAGCTGGCACTCAGCTGGACATGAAGACCGCATTAAGGAGAGAAGGCCGCTCCCTTGACAACTAGCTCGGTCCCTATTTATTTCTACTACTTTCTCCTCACATATATCATAGTGTTGTCATTCTTTCATTATTTATTTACTTGTTGTCTAGGATCATGGATAGGAGGAAACATCCAGCGGCATTTTCCCTTTCTGCACAACACTATCAATGACATTATTGCCAATCATTCACCCAACTACCCTAGAACATTCATGCTATCTTGGCAGCAAGGACATCCTCAGAAAGTATTGCCAAATTTGACCCTCCACGAAGACCCCCAAAGTTCCTGCCATCACCAGCCCTTTCTGCTATCACTTTTCTCCTACTCCCCTCGTATCTAGCTTTGAAGTGAGCAGAGTTGGAAATAATGAGCATCGTAGGGAACCATTTTCACAGGCACCAGACTACTTAATGATTCCAAATCTCATCCTTTCAGCCTACATAGATGCTTTATGAACTAAGGTTTATAGGTCTTACTAGCTCATCAACTCAGGACCAGCAGCATCATTCCCAGACATAATCTGTCCAGCTTTAAACACAGGAGCAGTAAGCAATGTGTGGGAGTAAGAGTAAGTTCTGGGCTTCTTGAAACTTGTTGATGGGGAAAGAGAAAATCCAAGTCTTCTGCCCCACCTCCACCCAGCTCTGCTTCTCCACATGAAGCCGCACTTCATTTCATGCATTCTTGGGCTGAGCTGAGCGTTCTTCAAAGAGTAAGAAGCATCAAATACAGACCAACACAGAGTAGAAAGGGATTATCCTAGCATATCTTGAATGATTTTTTAGTCCACATACATAGGATTCCAAAAGGCAATAAATAGTGGTCATGATTCTGTGCTCTTCAAGACCAACCAAAATTCCCAGGACATGGAAAGTGTTCATGTTATGGTTCTTGAATGCACCAACACCAAGAAACTATTGATGGTATCTTGGAGCAAGGGGAAAATACTGCCGGGTGTTTCCTCATATCATACTTTAAGAAAATTATAAAATAATAAGAGGGTGACAATGCTCTGATGAATGCCAGAAGTGACTGAGGAGCAAATGCTAGAATAAAGACTGAGCCAGTTTTCAACTTAGCTGTTTGCACTCTTATTAAGTCAATTTCAGTAGCACATCTGGCCTCAGTTTCCTTATCTGTCTTAAGGGTATTCCAATTATTGGATTTCTGTGGTCTCTAAGTTTCCTTAAGCCCAGAAATGCTAGGTTTTCACTTTTAGCTCTCAGCATGATACAGCTTTTAAATCTGTTTTTTTTTTTTTAAAGATTTTATTTATTTATTTGACAGAGATAGAGACAGCCAGCGAGAGAGGGAACACAAGCAGGGGGAGTGGGAGAGGAAGAAGCAGGCTCATAGCGGAGGAGCCTGATGTGGGGCTCGATCCCAGAACACCGGGATCACGCCCTGAGCCGAAGGCAGACGCTTAACCGCTGTGCCACCCAGGCGCCCCTTTAAATCTGTTTTTTAAACAACAATTTATTTAAAAAAACTTTTATGGGAAACCATCATTTAAAAAATAAATAAAAGCCAATACTGTTGAAATTTCAGAGGAGTACCCCCCCCAAAAAAAAACCCTTATACATACCCTGAGAAGTTGAGGGATAAATTGAGAATAAAAATCAAATATCAGATAAAAAAATAGAATTATAGCCACTCTCTCCAACTCTAAGAGCCAAGTGGGTTTGGTAATACTTAAACTCCAAATTACGCAGCACTGAACTGAAACAGACCTCAAGTCATGGAGAGGTGGTCATAAACAGGTGCTCTATATTTCCTTTGAAATTCTGATCTGATCTTTGATTAAAAAAAAAAAAGAAAGAAAGAAAAATAGAATCTTGGCAAGCCTTAGATCCTAAATAGCCTTACAACAATCAGCCAACAATGCAGGTGCCCCACGGACAAAACATCACTTCTTTTCTCCAAAGAGAACCCAGTCTGTGATTCTAGTGGGAAAAAATGCTGTTTCTCTATGTGCGGGAATGCTTCTTTATTGTTCTTAGAAATTTTCTACATTTGGGGGCTAGAAATAAAGATTACATTTTAAAGATGGCACAGCAATATCTATGGTGTCCAAAAATAAATTTCTGCATTAATTTCTTATTGTAAAATTATTGCAAAATCAAATTTTGTATATAGTGATTTTTATGATACCTGAACATTTTCCTTGAAATGCATAGAAATTTATAATTTCAAAAGACACATCAAGAAAAAAAATTCTTTTGTGGGAATCAGACAGTTATAATTTTCTATTAAATTTTAAGCCAGACTCAGATGGTTTCAATTTCATATCCAAGAAAACCAAGATAAATTTAAAAGGTATGTTAAAGCCTTTCTTCTTGGACATAAAATAAATATTCAGGGTCATCACAATATACTAAAAGTCGGACTTCATTGACTAACACAGATATGTTGGTCTGAATGACATCCCCTTAACATGTCGGATCAGATTATCTCTAATTTCTTGCATTAACATACTTGAGGAAGAATAAAGAAATTTTTCATTTTCAATAGCACATTGTGGCAAATCAGGAATCTTTACAAAACTGGCTGCTCGATTGCAAATTTGAATAACATGGATGTGAAGCTCAACCATATTGAGTTCTTGAATTCCTCCCCTGAATCAAGAATTTATGCCAACAGGATATGATTAACCATTTACTAATTTTATAATCACAAAATGACTCATGTGAGGCTGAGAGTCAGAATTTTGATAAGAGAAAGCACAGCCTAGTGGATAGAAGTAATGACAGGAAATTTACTGATAAAATTAATAAATGACTGGGCATATGCAGTCATAATGCTGAGTCATTGTTTATCTGATATCTAACTTGAAAGTTTTTTCAGGAGTCTAAGCTCATGATATATACTATTTAAACAGTCATAAACTAGATGAATTCTTCCCTGTGACTGATATAAGAACATGAGAATGTAAATTAAACTTAATAACAGGATCTAGTATTCACTGCCACAATTGATCACAATTAATGCCAAGGCACCTTCAAATCAATCATGGCCTTAAAATTGCAAGAAGTGCATTGAGAAATAAAGAGCAGTATCTCTTAAAATCGTAATAAGGAGAGAAATTTAGGTAGACTAAAATAAAAGAAGGAAAGTTGATAGAGGGCGCAGAAAGAAAATTCCTAATGTGACTCTTATTATACTAATTGAATTATTTATTTCTAAGGTTATAGCCTTCATCTCTGTATCACCAGTGTCTATCCCAATGCCTGACACTGAGAAGGTTTTCAATAAGGTATTTGAACTAATGAATATGTGAATAACTGACTTAAGATATTAATCTGCCACACCTCAAGGTATGAATGTAGTAGGCATGCCCATGGGCCATGGTGGGGGGGGGGTGCTTAGGGGGAAGAAGGAGTGGTAGAACAGCAGAGATGGGGGACAGAACCATAGAAAACAGCCACATTTTGAGAAAGGGAGGAGGAACAGAAAGTAGCGAGGGGGAAGGACAAAGGTCAGGGAGGAGTATCAAGCATGAGGAGTTAAAAGACAGAACAAAGGAATGTGGACTCTGGAGCAGTTTCAGGGGAGGACTGGGACAGACATTCTGTTGTCAGAGTTTAAACAGTGAGGATGGAGAGTTCTAGAAGCAGTGAGTGCAGAGAAAGACCATAGGGGAGGCCTAGATGGTGTGTCGGAAGGAAGTCAAGTGGAAGTGGAAATTCTCAGTTATGGAGGTGCACTGATCCTGCAAGCAGGTGGGCTTCCCAGCTATTGCTGCACCTGTGCCAGCCCGCTTTGTAAGTCTGCCTTTTCCTGAAGTACCTCACATGCAAACAGCTGTCCTAAATGCCATCACATTATGGCAAAGAAGGTCCTGGTGTGTTCTCCCTTGAGGGAAAAAGAGTCGATGGAGAGATTCACAGATGAAAGAAGGAACAATCCTTCTTTTAAAACAGAAGTAATAGATGGACAACGCAGGAGAAATGGATAAACTCCTAGAAATATATAACCTACCAAAACTGAAACAAGAATAACTAGGAAATTTGAACAGACCGATTACCAGCAAAGAAATTGAATCAGTAATTTAAAAAAACAAAAACAAAACTCTCAAAAAACAAAAGCACAGGACCAGATGCCTTCACAGGCCAATTCTACCAAACATTTAAAGAAGAGTTAATACCTATTCTCAAACTCTTCCCAAAAATAGAAGGGAAGGAAAGCTTCCAAATTCATTTTATGAGGTCAGCATTATCCTGATACCAAAACCAAATAAAGACACCACCCAAAAAAATAGAATTACAGGCCAATATCTCCGATGAACATGCATTCAAAAGTCCTCAACAAAATACTAGCAAACTAAATCCAACATTAAATAAATTAAATTTAAATACACTTAAAAAATCATTCACCACGATCAAATGGGATTTATTCCTGGGTTGCAAGAGTGGTTCAATATTTGCAAATCAGTGTGATATATCACATCAGTAAGAGGAAGGATAAGAACCATATGATCATTTCAATAGATGCAGAAAAAGCATTTGAGAAAGTACAACATCCATTCATGATAAAAGCCCTCAACAAAGTAGGTTTAGAGAGAACATAACTCAACATAATAAAGGCCATACATGAGAAACCCACAGCTGATATCATCCTCAATGGAAGAAATGTTAGAGTCCTTCCTTAAAGTCAAGAACAAGACAAGCATGTCCATTCTCACCACTTTTATTCAACACAGCACTGGAAGTCTTAGCCACAGCAATCAGACAACAAAAAGAAATAAAAGGCATCCAAATCAGTAAGGAAAAAGTAAAATTTTCATTATTTTCCAATGACATGACACTATATGTAGAAAACCCAAAGGACTCCACCAAAAAACCGCTAGAACTAATATGTGAATTCAGTAAAGTCACAGGATACAAAATCAATCAACAGATATTTGTTGCATTTCTATACACCAATGATGAATCAGCAGAAGCATCAATTAAGACAACAATCCCATTTACAATTACGCCAAAAATAAAATACCTAGGAATAAACCTAATCGAAGAGGTGAAAGACCTGTACTCTGAAAACTAGAAAACACTGATGAAAGAACTGAAGACAGTACAAAGAAATGGGGAAAGACATCCCATGCTCATGGATTGGAAGAACAAATATGAAATGAAATGAAATGAAATGCCTATACTACCCAAAGCAATCTACACATTTAAGGTCATCCCTATCAAAATACCCTCAGCATTTTTCATAGAGCTAGAACAAACAATCCTAAAATTTGTATGGAATCACCAAAGACCCTGAAGAGCCAAAGCAATCTTGAAAAAGAAAAGCACAGCTGGAGGCATCACAATTCCAGTCTTCAAGTTATATTACAATGTTATAATAATCAAAACAGTATGGCAGTGACTGAAATACTGAAAGATGCAATTCATAGCCTGTTTCAATGCTTCAAAATGCTTTTCTCCTGTCTCCAATTCCTAGATCTCCTAAAGCCGTGCCAGAGGGTTTTCTCACAGACCCCCAACCCTCCAACCCATCTCCATCGGCCCCTCGGAACCCACCCCCGGAGCCCTCTCCTGGGGGCATCCCCTTCTTTCTCCTGTCCACCTGCTGCTTCAAGAGAGCCCAGGAATACTCTGAAAAACATAAGCCAAAGAACATTTTCTTCTTTTGCAACATATGAGAGTGAGTAACATCTTACCACTTGGAATACTTCACTCTACTAATATCCATGCTTCCATTGGAAAAACAATGCCAAGGTAAGGCGGATTTTGAACGATCCCCAACTACTTTACCTAGCTTCCATAGCCCTAAAAACAATGCATCCATTCAATTTCTCCTGTTTGTGCACATTCCTTAGCTACTGTCCATCTTAACAACAACGACTACAAACACACACACACACACACACACACACACACACACACACACGTTTAAGGAGGCAAAAGGAGCAAATAAACACTGTGAATGGAAAGGAACACCTGACTGAGAATAAAAAAGGATTAGACAACTCCATTTTCCTGGCTAAGGTGTGCAAGTGTATGCTTGTGTGTCCATGTGTATAAGTGTGTGTGTTCTAGGAAATGTGTACGTGCATTTTGGGGCTAGTAAGTGAATGTCTGGTCTCTTCACTTGAATTAGGGAAATGTAAACCCTCCTTTATTTCATTGAATTAGCTCTAAATGACCATATGTCCTTTTCCCCTGCAAGTTTGGTCTTAATGAAAAGCAGAAATTTCACATGGATAAATCCATTATGCAATTTTAATTAACCTCATTAAAGATATAAAGCGACCCAACCAAAAGACATATATTTAGTGACAGCCAAATTCATATTTTAAACTAAATTGAAGAATTTAGCAAATTTCAAACCCTATATAGTGCCTATTTTACAGGACTAAAACCAATAAAGCCTCCACCTCAAGATAATAGCAAATGATGCGTGTACATTCACCTTCCTCGAACAGCATCGATTTAAACCTTTGATGAAGCCGTTTAGACTCACCACAGTACAGGAGATCAAATACGTTTTGCACAATAAAGTTGAATTTTCCATCGTAAAATACAGTGGGTTTTTTTTTTTTAAGTTACTTTCATGAGCTCAAGCTTTCAAGATGTCGCTTCCTCATCTGGCTCTGCTCAGATTGAATGAAATGATATTCAAATAATAAGATTCAAAATAAATATAAAGATATAAGAGGATCAACTGGCCTAAAATGGGAACGTGTTCTGGGCAAATGAAGAAAGCAAAGTTAATCTTTGCGGAACCTTTATTTGCTGATCCCTTGGTTTTGGGAGACTCCCCTCCTCCCTCAACGAAATTCTTCTACCCTAACAGGTATCATTGTTTTCATTCAACACAGACCATCTCTACCTGGAACTGAGAAAAGATGGTCTTCTTAATACATCCCGTATTCCAAATCCTCCCCTACATCTTTCGTCCACCCACATTAGCTAGTCCCCTGGGCTTTATTTTTGCCCGTTCAAAATGTACTTCTGAGAATAACCAGAAGCTTGTTACTCTAGATGGTACTGGTTTAGCAAGAAGACATATTCCGTAGTCAGCATAAAACCTGATGGCTGTGCGCACAATACAAGATGATGGAAGCAGGTGGGGGTACATTTGGTGAGACGGTGCTGATTTAGCCTGTAGAACGGACCATAAATAGCCCTTGGAGTTTTGACCAAGGCTCTTAAAAGCAGGTACTTTGGTGCCGGTCTCAAATGCCATTCGCTTACCAGTTAGAATAGTTTTATCAAGGACCGGGATGCGCCTCAGATAACCAGAGGAGGAGGTGTCCCAGGCACCGGGCCTCGGGAACACGGCTGTGCCTCCAGCAAGCGTGTCCATTCACCCCCACTCTTGTAGCTCATCATCTCCCATTTTGCTCATAGCAACCTCAGTGAGAGAATCTAATTAGCTAGTTTGGGTCACATAATTCATCCTCAACCTAATAAGAGCAGAGTGCAGCCCTGTAAGTGGTCCAGGCGGAGAGCCGTCCCCTTCCAGCGGTCAATGTTAATTACCAACAGGAACGAGGGGAGATATCTTATGCAACAGACAAGCCCCAGAAACAGGAAGCACTTTCCACTACCTACGCCCAGAACAGACCCATTGCTGGTTTGCGCTGGGTCTGGGGTTTGATCCTGCCCTTGAGAATGAAAGCAAGGACGGCAGGAGGGAAGCAGCTTCCTGCAGTGGAGAGGGAGGGACTGGGGTTCTCGAGGTTGTCAGACCATGCCACCTGTGCCCCGCTCACTTACACACAAAATGAGTCAACGGGTATAGGTGATCTCTGCAACACTTTGCTTTATGTTCTTTTCCTTGCCGTCCATTCCTCTTTTTTTCCTATGTTAAAAAAAATAAAATCGAGCACTTTGACAATCTGAAGATTTCCATCTGCCGTCATGGTTGGCCCTCTCTGCTATCACTACTTTGCCCATAATATTAACTGACATTCAGCTCACTTTCCTTCTTGCATTTATTTTTTCCCTCCTGTTTTAAAAAAGTAAATAGAAAGAGGTTGGGCCACATGAATTTACTTCACATACACATAATCAAAACATTTCTGAGACATTCCCAGTTTTCTCTAGTTGCAGGAAGGGGCATCGAAGGGCCCTGGGCCTAGAAGCAGGAGCTCTGCAAGCACCCAGCTCTGCCATGTACTAGAAGTTTCCAGAGCACTCGAAATCTCATCGTCCTTATGAAAATCGAAACACGGCCTCTTCTCTCACAGGAGAAGTGTAAGGATGAAGCAAGACAAAAATATGCAAACGCGTCATAAATAATGAAGAAGCAGACAAATGTGGGATATTTCATGAGGCATGAAAGTGGGTCAGCAGTAGTCATTGCATAAAGTCAATGCTGGAAGGAGCACCACGGGACCAGTCTTTTCTATCTCTGGACAGCCTCAAATGTGACCTCCTCCCTGGAATGCACCGGCCCATAAACAGCAATCCAACACACAGGTGTCTCTGGATGCAGGACCCTCTTCCCACTGTTTTCAGGACTGGACACCATTGACTCGTGCCATCGTGAGCCCACCAGCCCTGCTTACCTCCCTGCAGCAGAGAAGCATGACCGTCCCACTGCTGAGACTCCGCCGGCCCCAGAATTCTCTGGTTAGCAGACGCTGCCCAGGGGCATTCCTCTAACAGAGGAATGCCTCTCCCCAGGTTCTGAATGCTCTTTCCTGCCTCTCTGCTTTTCTGAGTAAATGGATAAAAACAGTGGTCTCTACAGGAGCAGGTGAGTGGGAGGTAAAAAATAGAATAAAAACTGTCCATTATTTAGTATTTCCTATGGGCGAAGCATGCTGCCAACTGCTTTACCTATATTTTCCCGTGTTATCCCGCCTGCGACATTTGCAGATGGGTACCACTATCTACTAGTCAACTAACGTGGAGAAGATGTAACCCACCCAGGGTCATGGTGCTGGTGAGTGGCAGCACCAGACCGGCCTGAGTCTATACACAGTGCTCTTAACACACAAATCAAAGCTGTGTTTCTCCAAGCATAGCCTGGAACTGGAGCCTGGGCCTCTCCTGGGACGTGGTTAGGAATGCAGACATTCAGCCCTCCCCAGAGAATTACTAAATCAGAATCTGAATCGTGACATCATCCCAGAGGGATTCACACCCTGGTTTGAGAAGCCCTATGTTAGATTTCATGATAACCGGTAAGTAGAGAAAGGAAAGGTGTAAGAAAGAGAAATTCTAGTAAAACTCTTTTGAGGACTTTGGGAAACAACTGTCGCGATTTGGTAAAGCCAATTTGAGCTCTGCATTCTGTTCAGCTCCTTCACGTCCTATCAGAAAGAGGGTACCCACTTCTCACAGGAGAGTATCGATCTGTGCAGAAAAGGGAACATTTTGAAAGGTTTGATTAAAAATACAAGTTTTTAACAGAGAAGTAAATGGACACCCACAGGCCTCGCATTAAAGGTTTTCACTCATCCTGTCTTTTTTTTAGAACCGTGTTGCTGAGAAAGAATAAAACACAGAGACTAAGGACTCTTGCAAAAGACTCTTGTCAATCGATCACCACCCGAACTGGGTTTTGGATGTGTGTCCTGGTAGACATTCAGACTGCCGACTCCGAAACCCTGCATAATACTCTGAGCCAAAGACGCTATAAAATTAAAAAGGCAATAAACTTAGAATCACTAAAACCAAAGGGCTGCTCTGTATAGTTCACTCTGTGTATTAGCCAGGGAAGGGGAGTTCAAGGATCCTCGAGGCGGGGTGAAAAATAAGAGTGCCTTCCCCATAGAGATTCACCGCTATACACAGCAAACCAATCATGCCTCGGACAACCCTATGAATGAAAAGTTGAACCCATTGTGGGGGACAGGAAAACAAGTTGTCAAATTAGGACAAATGTTTTCACAAATGTAATCCATTCTACAACTGGAGTTTTTGGGTCCTGGCCGGAAGGAGACAAAGACACCTGAACTCTGCTTGAAATGGACACGGACGGCTACACGACTTCTTGGTCCTAATCTCTCCTAAGCGAGGTGGGCTGTGAGGGAGACAGGTGAGGGTGAGGGAGGCAAGATATGGGGACAGCTGGGGACCAGCTGAAATAAAAGGGTGGCCTGTGACCAGTAGGGGGTAGACAGGGGACCTGGTCAGTTTCGAGCAACGCTGTTTATTTCTGATCTGGAAAAGGGAAGGAAACAGCTGTGCTTCGAGCCCGGGTCTCCGTTTAAACCTCAGGACTGGCCATAGCTCATTTGTTTCCTAATGAAATCCAGAGTGGACACTTTTATATGGAGAGTCTCCATAATCTCCAGTCCAACAAACAAAAGTCACGTCAACATCTGGCCCTGCAGAGAAGCCCAATACACCATTTACAAAAACGCAGGGATACTGTGAAGATTGAGTCAGCCGGTAAGAGGCTGCTTGCAAATCTCTCCAGAGTGAAGGGGCAGCTTTATTTAGAATAGTCCTAACACGCGGAAAGGAGGACTTCCATTCCTCTGGGATGATCCCAAATTTTTGGCGTTAGCCACGTGGACTCTGCTCTTCAGACAGGACGATAGTCCTCTAAAGGTTCTAGTTTTATGAATGTGTGTTCCACAAACATTCCCTCTTTAGGTTGTTTGCTTATGGTCTGTCGGTTGTGGGTGCAGAAGCTGCTGTTTTGCCCCAGAGGACTCCCTGCCCACACTGGGGCAGAAGGGCTCCTGGTTAACCCTGACACTGCTGGCTCTGCCATTTAGGGGCTCAAAGCAACACACATTCGTGATCTCCCAGATCGGCACATCAGCCGTCCAGGTTGGCTGGTTTCTCTGCTCTGGGTATCTCAAGTCCAAAGTCCATGTGTTGGCCAACTGGGCTCCTGCCTCAAGCCTCTGGGGAAGAATCTCCCATATTCAGTCAGGATGTTTGCAGAGCCCAGGTGCTGCCCTGGGGGGACTGAAGTTCCTGCTTCCTTGCTAGTTGTCTGCTGGGCTGGATCTTAGTTCCTAGAAACCTTTCCCTGGTCCTTACATTTACCACGACTCTCGGAGCTGCAAAGGCACTTGGGATCGTATTCACACTAGGAATCTTTATGACATCTCCTTCAGCTGCCGCTCCCTGCTTCCAGCTAGAGAGAGTTCCTTCTTTCCACCGCTCACATGATTAGATTGAGCCTATCTGAGAAATCCAGGACAGTTTATCTATTTCAACATCTATAATCTTAAAGTCTCTTTGTCAGGTAATGAAACATATTCACAGGTTCCAGGAATCAGGGCATGGACATTTTGGGGGGAAGGGGGGAAGGGAGGGGCATTATTCTGCCTACCACCATCTCAGATAAGGGCAGGTGAAAAATTGTTATGCACAGCTGGTGCATAGCATGAAAAATCACCTGTAAAGGTGACTTGAAAGGATGATCTTGTAGCAAACATTCATTTTTATGGGTCCACTGAAATTTTAGAACTATAAATATTTTAGCTTTAAAGTAGCATAAACATGGGACACCTGGGTGGCTCAGTTGGTTAAGTGTCCGACTCTTGATTTCGGCTCAAGTCATGATCTCAGGGTCCTGGGTTCAAGCCCTGGGCATGGAGCCTGCTTAAGATTCTCTCTCCTTCTCCACCCCACCTCCCTCTCTTAAAAAAAAAAAAAAAAACCATAATATCTTGCCTTGTGTTTAATACTATGGATCTAATCCTATGAATTTGCGTGAGTGTGACTTCGTCTCTTAAAACCAGGAGTTATTTTATACTAGCTTTTCAGATTAAAAATTTGAAATTTAGAAAGGATAAACAACTGGTCTAAGTTTTCATTGTAAATACATCTAGAGATAGACCCTGAGCACAGGCATTCTGAACCTCAGTCCAGAGTTTACTGTATCATATCGCCTTGCACAGAAATGTTGTCCATCGAAACCATGATGGAGTAAAGGCATAAAGGATGGCGGGAAAATACATCCCGATGTAGCTCTCCAAATACTATCAACATACGAAAATTACAAGTCCCCCGATATTTGGTAAAAATAGAAATGAAATAAAAATGCCTGAAATCTTTTTGCAGATTGTAAAATTCAAACAATTACCAAAAAAAAAAATAAAAAGGCAGAATTATAGGCATTCTCTAACCTTTATTTATTGAAACCACCCAAGCCCATCAGGTAAAAGTTTAATACCAATGACTAGACTTCTTTTTTCCTGGCTTTCTTTTCTTTTAAATGCTGCTTAATTGACAGAGGAGGGACGTGAAATCTAGGTCATGGGCATTTCTCTGTGACTCCTCAGCCTCCAAATGTCAGATTCAAATATTGATAAATGAAGAAACCCCTCATGGCTACTGCAGAGACCCCAGGGAAGGAATAGCTGCTTATTACAATCTGGCGAAATGTACCCAAGCACTTGCACACACTATTTATTTTGAATGGGGCTTCCTATTTTAACATTTTTATAATCATTAATTTTTTTATCTGTCTTGATAAGAAAAGGTAGATTTGATGTGTCTATTTTGAGAAATCCATAAAACATTTTGCGTAAAGAATCCGGTGCATGACTGATGCAGGGTCAGAAATTTGTTGTTGACCATGTAATTAGCTGTGTGTAAAATATTTCACAGTAAAATGTGTTGAGAGTCAGAAATACTGGGGTGAGGGGATGCACATAATACAACAATAAGAGAATGTGATTTCCAAATCATTTTCGGGTTAAATAAAAACCCCTTTCTGAATGACTAATATCACAAAATGGTAAGAACCAGAGTAATATAACCTGCAGTTAACAGAGAGTTAAAAATAATTCTGCAGTGTAACTGGCAGGGTTTTGGAATATGGAGGACAAAAAGGAAAGATTTGAAAAGGAATAGGAATGTAGCTGTCTCACTCAGCACCAAACCCTCAATGTCAGTGTCCACGCTTGGAAAGAAAGCAAATGAAAAACAAAATGAAAAATTGTCTCTGACCACAATTTTAAGCAAAAATAAATACAGAAGAAAAAGAAGTTTCCCTTCAAACAATCCAGACATGACTCAGGCAGAAAATCAATGTTGATTTGAATTCAACTGTGTATTTTCGCACGAAGGGAGGTTGTCTGCATAATCTGGCTCAACTATTTTCTAGGGGAAAATTGCAACCCTCGGAGGTGAAACACCAGCCTCTCCTTGGCTCTGGGTTTTCCAATTTCTACATTAGTGCGTATTCCACGGTACCAGGCAAGTAGAAAATAAATTTGATAAAGGACTTCAGGCAGCAAAAAACAACACTTCTATTAAAAATGTAAATCCAGAAATTGTCCTGAAAACTTTTTCTTTTACTTTCTGCTTTGTTGAAGGCTCTCCTTCTCCAGTCAACGATACTAGTTTTTCAATAAAGAGCCACCAATGTGCGTTCATTTAATGTCTCCCGTGAGTAGAATATACTCCACGTCTTACGGCATAGCAAAAAAGTACGGTTTCAATCTTTAACAGAACAGCATCATTCCAATGATGATCTGAGATTCCAGAAGACCGACAGGGCTAGGCACTGATGCACTGATCCTGAGTGGCATTTTCTAGGACTATTCTGTTGTTTAAAATATTTTTAAAAATTTATTTTATGAAAGTTATTTGGGGATAAATTAAAATTTTCTAAAAAACCAAATATATTTTTTATTTTCCCCTGATTCCCTAATACCACTGCGGAAAATAACTATTAGGCAGTCTTACATGTGTGTATGCACACAGACACACACAACCCAACGTAGGTGTGACACATATTTATACACATATGGCGTACATACGTACAAAATATATCTAGAACTTAAAAAAGGCTACAGAGTACTCTATTGAGTGAATTTTTATTTTTTTAAGGATTTTATCTATTTGAGGGAGAGAGGGAGAGCACAGAGGGAGAGGAGAAGGAGAAGCAGACTCCTCACTGAGCATGGAGCCCAATGCAGAACTCGATTCAAGGACCCCAAGACCATGACCTGAGCTGAAGGAGGATGCCTAACCGACTGAGCCAGCCAGGCGCCCATTGAGTGAATATTTATAACAGAAACTATCTTAAGGGGCGCCTGGGTGGCGCAGTCGTTAAGCATCTGCCTTCGGCTCAGGGCACGATACCGGTGCTCTGGGATCGAGCCCACATCAGGCTCCTCCACTAGGAGCCTGCTTCTTCCTCTCCCACTCCGTCTGCTTGTGTTCCCTCTCTCGCTGGCTGTCTCTGTGAAATAAATAAATAAAATCTTAAAAAAAAAAAAAAAGAAACTATCTTAAGCAACTTTCATTTCAGTAACCCACCAACTTTCCTTCCCTTTACAAACCATGCTCGCACCCACTAGCTACCTGTTGGTAAGTTGCCAGTAGGTTTCTCACTGGTATGCCCCTCCCCCGACTCCACTGTCCGTCAACCAGTAGCTCGGTGTGTTACTAATGCACGTTACATTCGTTAGTGCAATTATGTAATTTAATTAGGCATAATATAATGTAATTGAGTATGAGTATGAAGGGAAAGAGATATGTTTCTCCAACAGCTACATTTAATGCATTGGGAAGATTCTATAGAGGGGATTACAAAAGTGGAAAGGGAGAAGTGTGAAGGGAGGCTGCAAGAGTAGAGGGTCGGGGCAGAAATGTGTGATCTTCTGCATTTATTTTGTACACGTGCTTCACAGTTTCTGGTCAGGCTCACTTACACACATTCCGGCTAAAATAATTCCTAGCCAACAACTCTGGAATCTAACTTCAAACCACACAGCTGTATGCCTCGCTCACATTTCCCATCCACCTTGAGTTGTAGGGCACCCAGTTCCATGCTGTTCTCACACTGTGTCCTGGGTCGTTGAAGCATCCACCATCAGGAACCTGTGCCTTCACCATGTGAGCGCAAATAGGAGGGAAATTGTCAGCTCTGGCTGTTAAATCTTTCCCCTTAAAAATGACATCTTTCACTTCTATTTGCAATACATCAAAGTAAGTCGCACCGACTAACCTAAATGCAGCATAGATATACAATCCTTCCTCCTGAGCCAAAGGAGAGAAAGCAAGGGATTAGGGTGAACCATAATAATGCTTGTTAAATGAGTGTTCTCTGGGAATTGTAGATCAAGCTTTAGATATCGATTCATAAGAAAGTAGGTGATGTGGCATCCAGTCCATACACAGAGGAAGGGCTTGGCTGACATCTTTTGTCAGTTTCTCTACATATTCCTTGGTTAGTTAAGATTTATCCCTTAGTATCTGCTTATGGAAATATGCTACTTATGGGATGTATATTTTCTCCATTTGTGCCTACATCTAAAAATACTTTCTGCTGCCTTTCTTCCAAGAAGACAGTTTGGCTTAGTACAAAATCTTTGGGTCTCTATTTTCTTGAGGACATTATAGGCAATGATCTGGTAGCTTTCATTACCAAATATTGTAATGAAAAACTCATTAGCCAGCCGGAGATTTCTTCTTCGTAGGGGACTTAATTTTCTGTCTATATGCCCTAAGGACTACTAATGCTCATAAATTTATGGGTGTATATCTCATATTTGAGCATTAGTCCAACTGTTTTCTCATACATAGGGCATGCTTTCAAGGTAGAGAGTCAAGTTTCATTTGGGGAAAGTTTTCTTGAACAATATCTATAAATGTTTTATCCATATTTTTTTCTGAAATACCAATCACGCTTGTGTTGTATTTCTCTTCACTTCACACTTAATGTTTTTTTTTTCTCTACTTAGTATTCATAAATCTTTGTTCAATACATTTTTTTTTCTTGGAAGACAGCATAACGATCAAAAGTGCAGGCTCTGAATTCAGTCTTCTTAAATTAGAATTTTAGTTTCTAACTTTGCTAAATTATTTAACTGCTTTTGTTGTACAGGTAATTAGTAATAGTACTTACCTTCTTTACAGGGTTGCAGCAAACATTAAACAAGAGAATGTAGATAAAATACTTACAACATAGTTCCAGGCACATATAAGCATAATGTATTTGCTGACAATGTTATTTTTTTGGATCCTGTCCTCCTAACTCTTTATCGTGTTTCCAGCAGTATCAATTTCCCAGTTCGCTGCTTCCAATGTGGTCTTCATTCCTGTTTGTTTTGCTTTTCAACATATTTTGTGAAGAGTGCCAACTTACATTTTACCTCCTCCCGTCGTCTGATCATGACTTCTTTCAGCTCTCCCTCTTCTTCAGTTTTAGAGACATGATTCATTTTCTTGTAGCATCTTTGCGTACATTTTCTTTCTGCTTATCCTTGATTTTTGAATGAGGGGAGTTCTTCCAGAAGAAGCTATTAGCAGGAGCCTTCTGTGATGGGAGGGCATGGCATCTCCAGACCAGAGGCATGCGCTGGACTGTAGGAAGATTCTAGCGAGCGCTGTGGTTGTTCGGTGGATCATTTCCTGTTGTAGCAAACATGCGATTTTTTTGAGGCATTTGGAGTTGGTTTCCTGGAAGAACAGGTAGGTCTTTAAAAGTAGATATGACTGGTGTGGAGACATGGCTGGTGGGGAGGGAATTAGAACAAGAGCCCTTGTTGTAAGACAACGTAGAAGAATAGTGAAGTATGTGGTGTGTTGAGGAAATGTGGAAAGAGAACCGTGACTTATTGAAGAAAGTCTGTGTCTGGCTGTGGCTCTCACATTTTTCCCCACAATATGCTCAAGAAATAGAACATCCAGGAATTATTTACCTTATACAATCACAGTAATCTTTTGACAGTTATGAGAGAAGGGGACCCTTCAGGCATCTTCCTCCCAGCTGCGTTGGTTTACTCTGGAGATGTAAATGCAGGTGAGTCTTTTCTTAGCCAACGTTCTAGTTCTTCTGACAGGTGATTTTTTAGAATCTTTTGATTCTCTATAAATTAGTGACATGTTCTATTTAATAGTCTTTACTTTTAGAAGTGTTTAGTGTGTTACATGCTACACATTTTATAGTTTTGTATATTGAAGGAAAACGTCTTTCACAGAATACATTATTTTTGAAAAGTTGCAAAAGCATGTGTGACATGACCACTCTACATAGTAGCATTTGGTTCATGGTGTCACTGTGTGTATCAGATACGGCCTCTATCATAATGTAAACTCAGCCTCTATCATAATATAAACTCCGCGAAGTTAAAACAAAGAATTTTGTTCTGTTCAGCCAGTTTGCCTGGCATCTAGTATCAATGATTTCTTCATTCGAAAACCAAGCACACACACAAAAACGACAATATGTGTAAAACTTATATACGTGAAATAAATGTTTTTACAAATTTTAATGAAACTACAAATAGAATTCAGTGATAGTCATGGTAAGTTATAAAGTTGTGTAAGATCATCAAGCCAACCCTTGTGACCCGAAACGTATTCACCGCTCACTTATAGAGATTGCACGTGGTCAGAAGCAAATAGTTTGGTAGACAACGCATACATGTACAGGGTGGGGTTTATTCAGGATTCCTCCTGTTCTGTTTCATTCCACAAATATTTACTGACCACTATTCCAAATACATATAGAAAAGAAGCCAGTCCCTGATGATTATATAGAAAAAGGAGACCTAGAAAGTATATAACCCCTGCCAACAAGTACTCAATTCTTGGAGAGTAAATACGCACATAAATACTTACTAACAATAAATAAAAAGGGATGAGAGTAAAAATTACCGTATATACCAAGAGTTATGGAAACATGGAGAAAATCTGGGCAAACCCCAGGTAAACTACATGGAGAAAGCCTTGGTTGAGAATGTGTTCAAGGATGGGCGGGAGGCTGTAAAGGACATCCAAGCTAAAAGATACAAACAGGAATCTGAAACAAAAACTGAGGAGCACTGTGCCCTAGGCATGGGGAAACCTTTGGTGAGACAATCATGGGACCTGAGGGAGGGAATGAGAGGCGGACACCTCGGTTTGTCACTGAGGAAGGCATTTATCTGACTGACGGCCGTCTAAAAACTAGGAGCTATGTCTCCCCACACGAAGCTGTGTTGGAGCTGGCCTGGTGCTGGTGCTGGTGAGCCTCATCACGGCTCTGAGTTGGCATCTGTGCTGTTCCCCTGGCCTTCGCCTTTCCCCTGTGGCAGCAATATGGCTGCCAGACCTTCAAACTTCATGTCCTCAAGCCATGGCATTCAAAAGCGAAAATGAAAGATGTGGCCCCACTCAGAGATAATCTCTGCCAGAAGCTCCCAGGAGATTTTTTCAAATGTATTACACCACAGAAGAGGAATACATGTCCAACCCTGACCAACTGAGATAAAGGGGTCTTTCCCAGACACCTCATAAAATCAGGTTCTGTAGACAAAGAAGGAGGGAGGGATTAGGGTGGGAAATAAACCATGTTTGCCACATGTAGTTTGGGGGATTATGAAATCATTATTTGACATGCTAAGTAAATGGGTTTTATCAGATAGTGAATGGGTGTCCATTAAAAGATGTGGGTAGGAAGTCTGCCATCACAAAAGTTCTAATTTAGACAGAAGATAACCATTGGTGATGTGGACAGGAGCCTTGGCAGGAAAAGGAGAGAGAGAGAGAGAGAGAGAGAGAAATGTGAGGCAGACACAGTAGCTTGGGTGAGGGGAGGTGAGGGCCTGAAGCAGACAGAATCAAGGATGGAGGACAGTAATGGTGTCATGATGATATTTTCTTGATAGTATTAGAAGGAACAAATTGGCTGGGTGTCAGGGAGTGCGCTGAAGAGGAAGAAGAGTCAAAGGTCTCAAAGGTGGTTTTTCTGGTTTTGATTTTTGTTTTGACATTGTCACTAACTGCTGAGGCCAGTGGAAAAACAGGGATTTGCACAGGTGTAAGAGACTCTCTAGTTGACAAGGCAAGGAGTTGGGGTTTATTTTGGCGGCGGGGGGTGGGGGGTTGCGGTATCTGAGGCAGAAAGTCACCAGTTAAACTAGAGATTTGGTAGTTAATGACATCAAAGTTCCTTTATTTGCTCTATGGTTGTATTTAAAACAGGACAAGAAGAGGACCAGAATCTGGGGAGACCCGAGCATCACCATTTCAATGTTAAAAGATCCAGAGCAAAGGTATTTAAGATGGAAAAGAAACTGGGAAACACAGTATCACAAAATCTAAGATGAGAATTTAAAGAAGAAAAGAACAGTGAATGGTACCGAATAGCATAAGGGTCAAAAAAGAAGAGAATTAGGAAAAGTACATAAATGTAGAAATTAGGAGATTCTTAGTAATACTATTGACAACAGACCAAACAGAGCGTTGAGTGCAAAACCCAGACGGCAGAAGGTTAGAATACAAGTGGAAGGTTAGAAGTAAGGAAACTGATAGTTCCAAAAGTTTGCAGAAATGTGAATACTAAGAGTGTTCCGTGAAGACGGGAGGGCCAAATGATGATTCCAAAAGAAGAGGCTTATGCATATCTACACAAGGAGGGAAAGGAAAATCCTTAGGTTGGTACAGATGGGCGATATTGAAGGAGCACGGGTATTTGGACAAATGAAAAGTCCCCAGAAAAATAAACTTGGAAAAAAAAGTAAGGGCACATTAATTTTTAAAACATTTTTGTTGATAAAGCATATGGTGGGGTGCCTGGGTGGCTCAGTTGGTTAAGTGTCCAACTCTTAGTTTGGGCTCAGGTCGTGATCTCAGGGTCATGAGATCAAGCCCTGCCTTAGGCTCTGTGCTCAGCACAGACACTGCTTACATTTCCCCCTCTCTCCCCTCTGCTTGCTTGCTTGCTCTAAAATATATTGGTAATCAGAAGGGGGAATGAAACATGAGAGACTATGGACTATGAGAAACAAACTGAGGGTCTCAGAGGGGAGGGGTAGTAAGGTGATGGGAGTAAGGAGGGCACGTATTGCATGGTGCACTGGGTGTTATACGCAACTAATGAATCATCGAACTTTACATCGGAAACCGGGGATGTACTGTATGGTGACTAACATAATAAAAAAAACATTAAAAAAATAATAAAATAAAATAAAATATATTTAAAAAAAAAAGTAGGAATGCCTGGGTGGCTCAGTAGCTTGGGTGTCTGCCTTCGGCTCAGGTCGTGATCCCAGGGTTCTGGGATTGAGTCCCGCATCGGGCTCCTTGCTTAGTGGGAAGCCTGCTTCTCTCTCTGCCTGCTGCTCCCCCTGCTTGTGCGTGTGTGCATGTGTGTGCTCTCTCTCTCTCTGATAAATAATTTAAAAAAAAAAAAAAAAGCATATCAGGAACTGCAAAGACCTTAAATATAGAGTTTGCAGAGTTTTGACAAGTTAGTTTCCCATGTGACAATACCCTGATCAGGTTACAGAAATTTCTATCACCCAGAAATTTTTCTCTTGTACTTTTTTCTGCTCTCCTGCAGAGGAAACCACTATTCTAACATTTTTTTCTCCATCATGTGGTTTGACTTATTCTAGAACTTCATGTAGATGAAATCATACAGTTTATACCATGTTATGTCTAGCTTCTTTGGTTCAACAAAATGCTTGTGATGTGTCCATGGTGCTGTATGCCATTTTCCTTCCTGGTGCAGGCTTGTCCTCTGCTGTATCATCAGACCATCATTTGTTTATCCATTTGTCAGACTGTCTCTAGTATTTGATTACTAGTAAAGTTGCAATGAACATTTGCGGGCAAGTCTTGTTCTCATATTTTCATTTTTCTTAAGTTGTTTAGGAGTGCAATTGCTGGGTTATGAATTAGGTGAATATGCAGTTTTTTCAGAACCTGCCAAACAGTTTGGGAAAGGAATTATACCTGTTTGCACTGCCCGCAGCAATGTGTGGTCCAGACCCTCACCAACATTTGGTGGTATCCGTCTTTTTCAAATTTTAGCCTATACATTAGGTGGGTAGAGGTGTCCCTTGCAGCTATAATTTGATTTCCAAGTAAGGATACTTGTAATTGGATCAGAAATCTCCACTAAATGAATTTTTCAACCAAAGACAAGACTGGAGAGAGAATATTTGGGTTGATTTTAATATAAACTTTGAAAAGTTAGATAGTGTAAATGGGATGAGAAAACAGCACGTTCTAAGGAGTATGCAACAGAAACTACTTTCTAAGGCATCAAGGAGGGGATGAGAATTATAAAAGAGTCAGGTAGACAGGTGGCTGGGGAAAGGGTGGGCCAACAGCCTAGAAATCCTGAAACTGCAGTTCAGAGAAGGGAAATGAGCAAATAGAAGGGAACCATGGTTAGAAAGTTCAAGGTTTCTGACAGTTTCAGGTGATGACAAAAATCTAGGTTTCAGTATGAAAGAAGTTTGCTAAAGGACAGTGGAGAGAAATGTCATTTGAAGTGAAGGAAGCCAAAGGTCTGTGTGGGTTGGGCATCTGTATCAGGAGAATTTATAAGCAGCCTGTGAAATGGATGAACTGAAGAGCAAAGATTATTCAGCTGGATATTCAATTTCCAAGAGCGGCGCTCCAGCTAGCTCACAGAGCTGTCCTAACGCCACAGTGTGGCAGAGAACTTGGGCCACAGACCGAATCTTCTGAGATGTCTCCCTCGATAGGAAGTGTGTGGGACCCTGGGAGTGAGAACAGTGGTTGGTCATACACCTGCACTCTCCCCACACCCCCAAAAAAACCCTGAATCTACATTCAACTGCCCTTTTTATACAAGCTAGAAGTGATTGTCTTCCATTCACCAGAGAGCATTTTATCAATATGAAGTCGTGACGGTGTCACTTACGTGAACAGTTTGAGATTACTGTTCACATTTGTTAATATTCGCGACCCTGAGCAGTTAGGACTAAGTTGTGACCCCAGAGTACATGTCCGGTGGCGCCCTAGGAGGACGCTCAAGGAAGATCAAACAACACTGCTACTTGCTCCGGCCAGGACTAGGCTGGGCCACCCTTCAGACGCTGGCATGAGAAACAGAGGAACTTCATTATTCATCAGAATCGGAAAGCCAGTTCTGCTGGCAACAGCCTACGGGGGCCAATTAGGACAGGATGGGAAAACCACCCCATTCTCATCGGTGCTGCCTCATGCTGATCCGCAGCCGTGGTGACAGCAAGTTAATATATGCACGGCACCCTTGGATCTTAATGGAAAAGACTCATCATTGCTCTGATTCCACTAAAAAGAATCTCAGAAATGATTTTTAATTTCATCCATTTACTTGAAGTAGTTTATTCAATTGTACAATGAACAAGGCAAAAATTAAGATCTCAATTTCTTGAGAAAGGATTTGGAACTACTTACACATTTTAAAGGACTTTTGTTGTTTTGATTCATATTAGAGTGCTCTGTTACTGAGGCTAGCATTCAAACACCCTCCTGATTTCCCCCCACTCTATCATTAAATACTATTGACACCACGTCTCTGAATTCTATCATCATTGGAGGATAGGAAGGTGGAGGTGAACCAAGAGCAGATGCTTAACTTGTAAAAAACGAAAATACCAATACATCTTAATAAATATCCCCTTTGGGTGATGATTTTACTAGAACCTAACTGAGACATGCTGAGTTCTAATAAACTATTTTACTATGTTGGGGTATGTGTTTTGACATAACATTTCCAGAAGAAAGTTTTAGGTTTTGATCACTACCTTAAAGTTTTAATTTTTAAAAAGACCTTCAAGAACATTTTTATTTTGAAGTTGATAGGACTCTCGTGTTTGAATAATGTATGTCAAGTAACACAGAGTCAGGGGACCCGCCATTCTAGGTCATGCTCACATTTTGTGTGCATGTAAAGAACATTCTCCTTCACAATCTGGCTGGTGGATGATAAATTAAAAGGAGAATTACATTGTCAATTCAGTCAGAATTTACTTTTCATACATCATAAAAATAGAACAAGTCTTAAGAGAAGACAGTGTAAAATGACTTTCAAATTCTGAATTGCCTTACATATCTGGCAGGAATGGCCTTGAGGTAGGAAGGTTTGTGGACTCCCACTGTGGAAGGGTACTGAGCCAGTCTGTTGTACAAGATGGTTTTAGATGGTTTCAAATGCTCTTTCAAACCTTATTTCTGGTGTGGTACTGGCCACACAAGTTCCCACCATGCCACATCTTCCCATGCAAAGCTCGACGTATCGAGGTAGTCAAGTACATCAAGCAAAACTCAATTCACTGGAGCTCACAAAGTGATAACAGCCCACCAAATCTTCATCCCATTTTGGGGGAAATCAGCTAGAAGACATACATGGTCCCTTCTTTTCTGAGCTATGGCGTGACCACGTGACTGCAGTCCAGTTAATGGAAGTGAGTGGAAGTTTGGTTTCCTCCCAAACTGGAAACAAGTCAAATGTCCATCAGCAGGGGAATGGATAAGTAACCGGACACTCACACCACGGAACATTACTCAGCACGGAGCTGATGATTAATAAACGGAGTGACGTGGACGAATCTCAAAATATTCATTCTGAATGAAGGAAGTCCACACACACACAAAAATGTATTAGTCCATTAACATAAATGCTAGAAAATAAAAACTCATCGATAGTGGCAAAAAGCAGATGAATGGCTGCCCAGGGAGAGGATGTAAAAAAATGGCAGGGCAGCATTATAAAGGGGTCTGAGCAAATTTTTAGGCCCAATGGCCCGGCGCTCCCTCTCGATTATGAGGCTGTTTCCATAGGTTTATACGTATGTCAAAATCTACCACATTATACACTTTGGGTTTATTGTATGTCAAGTATACATTAAAGCTGTTTGAAAAGAGCTATGTACCAGAGTAAAGGGCAGGTTACAATATATCCTAGGCATTTAAAATGGCAAAAACTAAGATTTTGCGGAAGAAGGTGTATGTTAAGTGTTTGAAAATTAGTGTAAAAACTTTATGCTTACCTGCATCCCCTTATTATATCAAGTCCAGATTCTGCACTTCCTTTCAGATTGTATCCACCATGGCTCCTAACTCACGCCCCCCAACACACCCTAAACCATTCATCATCTCCTAGATGATGAGGGAGTTTCCAGTGTCCATTCTGTTCACGTGCCACCCTCCTTTATAAGTCACCTTTACTCTCTCCACCACGTATAAGGCTCAAATGAACTTCCCATCCTTCCTGGCATCTTCCCAAGTTGTGTTCTAATTTTTAAAAACATTTTAGTTCCAATAGCACTTAGTACACACTAAGTTTAGACTTGGTTATGTGATATCAGGCCCAGGCAGGGATGCTTTCATCTATCCTGTGTGCTCCACAACTAGCCTGGTCCAGAGTAACTGCTGGGGAGCCTCAAATAGATCAGTGGAGAAAATAACACATGAATGAATCATCTGATTAAAGATTTTCCTAGAAAGAGATTACTTTTAGCAAGATAAATGTGGTCGCACTTCAAACAGAGCACTTCTGAGTGTCATAGCAATCCCACAGAACAGGTATCCTCGTCCACCTTTGCAGATAAAGACATTGAAGCTCAGAAAGATGAATGATTCTTCTAAGGCCACAGGGCTAACAGAGGGCACAGCTGGAACTGAAAGCCAGGGTTGCTCCTGATTCGAAGCCTGCACTGGGAGAGGGGCAGAGGAATCTTCGCCTGTGCCCCGACACAGTGGTTTTTCAAGCCATGCACGCCTCCTTCGCTGCACTTATTCTGCACTTTATATTCGGGAGTCGTATTCATCTCCAACTCTCTGGTTTTCTTAGACACTTCAAAGTTGGTTTGGGGCACAGGCACAGAGTCCTATCAGCATGACTGTCCTTTCACGTCCTCAATGCACACACGCCTGGCCCTTCAGAAGACCCCCCACTTGTTTTTAAGTCACATGCCATCTTTCCTCGCTATTAAAATAAAGTATCCTTTGACTAAAACACGTAAATATATTTAGCAGAAATGTAGGACACAGAGACAAGAGATCTACACGTGACCTAAGAAGGACTCTCTAAGGATATGTGTGGGCTCTCATCTGAGGCCATGAGCGCTGCAGGGTAAGAAAAAAGGATGGTATTAGCGGAGGGAAGGTCACTTGAGGTTTTCACAGAAACCAAGTAACCAAAAGATAGCTCAAGAAGATAAATGCAGATGATCTGAAACCACAGTGTCGTTGCGGTCCCTGTACTGAGGCGTGTCTTCAGCACCTGGCCAGCTGCTCAAGCTGGAAGGCAGCAGTCACGTTGGGCTTCCTGCTCTCCCTCAAGCACCATATCCTCCCTCAGTAAGCTCTGCTGACACCACCTCCAGAATTCCTCACAGTCTGCCATCTCCTCTTTTCCCAGGAAAGTCCACCACTCACTCCAACTATCATACTGTGTCACCTGAGGTGGTCATGGCCTTCTAATCGGTTTAGACAATTCTACTTTTTCTAGGATTTTTAAAATTTGAGACAGAGAAAGAGCAAGAGAGCACAAGTGGCGGGGGGGGGGGGGGAGGGGCAGAGGGAGAGGCAGATCCCCTCTGAGCAGGGACCCTGACGCAGGGCTCGTCCCATGACCCTGAGATCATGACCTGAACTGAAGGCAGACGCTTAACAGACTGAGTCACCCAGGCACCTCTAGACAATTCTACTTTTGATGTCCGCTCTCCACCTGGAAGCCAAAGCGATCCTTTCAAAATGCAAGCCAAGTTGTGCTGCCACCTGCTTAAACCTCCAAAGGCCTTCCATTAAGCACAGGATGAAACCCAACTCCTTACCACATCTCACAGGACCCAATGTGCTCTGGCCCCACTGACTTCCCACGCTCAGCTCCCCAAGGGCCTGGCAGGGCCACCTGTGCGCCCATGCAATGGTTCCAAAGCAGGCATCGTCCCCGCTCATGGCAGAAGCAGCTCAGTGCGCATTTCCTTAGAACAACTTGTTCTGTGCAATTGTTCACTTCATGACCTTTCCTAAGTCAAGGCACTTAGATTTTCTACCTTTGGTCTAGTTGGTTTTAAAGTCTTCCTGGATACTGCTATTCGTATCCCTCCTTTTGCCATTTGTAGAATTCCCTTGACTCTCATACTAGACTCAGGCCACCCCGGTGCCCAAGAGCTTAGATAAGAGGGAATTACAGCTCAGAGTTCCAGGACACCAGGGCATCCACTATGCTCCCCCTCCTGACATGCAAGTTTCTAACTTGAACCCAATTCTATGCCTGCTTGCAGGCTGTGGTTGCCTATCAATGGCCTTGATTTCCGTACCAGCATGGAGATTTCAGGGCTCCTAACAGGTGCCATTTTGTTGATGCCGATCTTCTTGAATTTCCAAATATGACCTTCTCTAGAGCTTCCAAACGCTGGACCCCATTGTCTTGTCTTTTTTTTTAATTTTATTTTTTAAATTTATTTTTATTTATTTTTTATTTATTTATTTTATTTTTATTTGACAGAGAGAGAAAGACAGCCAGCGAGAGAGGGAACACAGGCAGGGGGAGTGGGAGAGGAAGAAGCAGGCTCTCAGCAGAGCAGGGAGCCGGATGTGGGGCTCGATCCCAGGACCTTGAGATCACGCACTGAGCTGAAGGCAGATGCTTAATGACTATGCCACCCAGGCGCCCCCACCGTTGTCTTGTCTCTTAAAGAGATTCTTGAATCTCTTCCCTCTTTTGAAAATCATTCCACTTTTTGTTTTAATAATAGTTTATTCTAATATTCTTAGATATACTTAATGCTCCATCTAAGAGTAAATTTATTTCAACTCTTAGAAGTTATTGTTATAATTAGATTGAAACACACTACTGTGAATATTAATGTGTAATTATGTTTTGTAATAAATGTTAGAGTGAAAATTTTATTAAAGCATGTTCTAATTTGTTTCCTGTGGACAAGACAAATAACACTATTTATGTTAAAGTAGTATTAAGTATGAAATAATACTAGGGTGGTATTAACTTCTAATTCTAAGCAAAAAACTTGATTCGTACATATTTGTGAATTTAATTTAGTTGTGAAAAAAATTCAAATTGTGTGGTTTATTTCAAAATATCTGCATCAATATGTAATGGAATAATCTACAGTTAATGATGTGTTCAAAAATAGAAAATTCTTACCATCTTATTTGGGGCTAAAGTAAAAAAAAAATCCTAAAAAATTTAAAAAGTTACAATAATTCACAAAGCCAGAGAGTTTTCAAAAGCCTTCCAGAAACTTGAGATAGTCTGAAAAATTCAGTAACAATGGCCCAGAATCTGTGATACTGGAATACTTAAGTGTAGTTTTATCTAAATTTAGTTTAATCTCTTCTTCTAGCGAAACCTGACACGAAGCTTAGACTGTCTGCCATATGTGGTCTACCAGCCGTCCCATGCTTGTGTATGACATCTCTATTAAGATTGTAAATTCCCCGAGGATGGTATTCCCTTAGGTAATTTATTCCAATATATTCGCGAGTTTGATCTCAGCTGTCACTCAAAAGGACCAAGAAGATTTCCAAAATTAAAAATTAGAACCCAATTAATCTTTAGCATAACGTCAACATGTTTCATATTTCCTTCAGTGAGCCAAGAAATTTTGGGAGGTGACATCATGTCTGCGAAAATGTCACACCCGGCAGGAAAGATTCTTTGACTAATTAGAGTAGCCCTTCGAGGTGATATTGTGCAGAAGAAGTGTTGAAATGTACAGTTGTCCAAAAAGGGATAGATCGGTTCACTCTTCTACGTTACACAGTATTTGAAGTCCATCTCACGAACCCACGATCTCATGAAACCATTCTGTTTTGGGGCACTGAGGCCACATAGATTATATGGCTATCTTCCTGCTTTCCAGTATGCCGATGAGAACAGAATGAGAAGAGAGATTAGTAACTACAGATCTAGGGCAATGAAAGTTAAATGTAGCAAACCATAAGAGACTCTTAACTCTGGGGAACAAACTGAGGGCTGCTGGAGGGGATGTGGGTGGAGGAATGGGGTAACTGGGTGATGGGCATGAAGGAGAGCATGTGATAGAATGAGCACTGGGTATTATATGCAACTGATGAATCACTAAATTCTACCCCTGAACCTAATAATACACCGTATGTTAACTAAATTGAATTTAAATTTTTTTTTAAAAAGAAAGTTAAATGTAGCAAACAGCTATTCTCATTGTGGGAAAGACCAACGAATTTTTGGCCCATTGCTGTGCTAGAGGGCTGAGCACAAATCCTTATTTCCTTTCACGTTACTCATTCTGGGGAGGAGACAAAAGAGAGAATCATCACTCAGAAGCAGTTAAAAAGGCAAGCTCCTTGAATCCCAATAAAATATCATTGCATATTGTGGTTTATTAAAACATTTATCAATTTTTGGCTGCAAGATACTATAAGTTGATCAGAATGATATTAAACAGCATAAATATGTTGTTAAAGACCTTGCTTAATGTTTATGTCATTGCTAAAATAAACACGAAATAAAGACGAGGGTTAATATAGGAAATCGTTTTTTCTCCTAGAACCAATTCGTTCTTGGAGGAATGTTGCCAAAAACCAATGTGTTCCAGTCACTAGGTCCATCTCATCTCTTCAAGAAAATAAATACGCTTTTAAAAATACCATGTGTTGGTATTTTGAGAAGCTTAAATAATTCATAAAATATACATTATGTGTTCCCTCTCTTAGTCATCTCATCCTTTATAATACCAACTGAGGCTTCTTTGTGAATAACTCTCAGATTTATTTCTACCAACTCCAGACCACTGTCCAAAATTTGGCCCCTCATTTCCAGCCACCCAGTGGCACCACCGCCTGGCCATCTCATGGAGACTCCTCACGAGAGTGCTCATGGCGGGGCTCATCACCTTCCTCCCCAAGTGCACTGGTCTCCCTCGGCATCCCACCCTGTCTTCATTCACTTAGACCCAGGTCCAGCCTCTGAACCACCCTAATCCCACTTCCACAGTCTCCTGTGCCCACAGCACTCCCCGTTCCAGCAGTCCCTCCGTCACAGTCCTTTCTCGTCTCAATCAGGACACTGTTTTTGTTGGGTTGTCCCACGAACTCCACTCCTTTTCCATCCAATCAGGCTGGCTCCTATCTTCCAGCTCATCATCAAAATACAACATTTCTGTCCACTCATCTGCTGAGCCCGGTCCTAGCGATCACAGCCCAGGCTCCCTCGCACGGCTTCTCAGGCCTGGTGTCATCTCACTTCCTAGATTATTTCCTGAGATGTCCTCTAAACATTCGACATCACAGCTGCCCCCCTTCTTCTTTCCTGCCTCCCTGCATTGGCTGTTTGTAGCTTATCATCTGTAGATGCCTAGACGCTCCACAGCCTTCAGGTCTCACTCAAATGCCACCTTTTCTATAACCTTCCAATCTCGAATGACTCTTTCCTGGGCTGAAACAGCCATGCCATATTTCTACTCCCGTCGCTTACCGTTTCTGCCTTGTGCCATCATTTCTCTATGAATTCCATCTTCCTCGCTTCAGAACATAAACTTCCTGAAAGACGGTATCTTACTAATTTGTATGTCCCATTTGTCTTAGAGAAGAAAAGAGAATGTTCATTCAGTTAAAGATGTTTTTTTTCATGTCATAAATACAGTGCATCATTTTTAACTCAAATAAGGGATTACAAATTACTGGTTTTCATCAAGGAAGAAGTCGATTCTTATGTTTGTCTTATGGTCAGAAATAGTCAATTGAAATAAAACACCCGTAGTGTCTTCATTGATCCAATACAGCCATGACAAACAGAAAACCTACTGATACTTTCACATAAAACTCAGGGCACCGTGGTCTGCCCGAGACTTCACTTGTACTTCCCGTGTTTTACAAAGCATGACCTTAAAATTATGAGATTGATTCCACAAGCCAAATGGGAAAATTGGAATCATTCTTTAATGGGCATTCCTCAAATGATACCAAAACATCATAACCGCTGTGATTAAGAGCATTAAGTGAAGGATGAAGATATACTGAATAGAAACACTTAGCCATATGGGAAGGAAATGAGGTACTAATACATATGGGCTCAAATAAATCACATCCTAATAGAACTGAAGTGGGTTCTAACCATTATTACTGGTCCTTCCCTCTGTTACAGACTACGCTTCCCCCAAACCTAAGGAATAATCGTCTAGCCTCTTGCGGAGTATTTTTAATAATCAGAAGCTGACAACCTTTACAGCAGCCCTTTATGTTACTTATACAACTCAAGCAGTTGTAAATGCCATCCTTATATCTTTGAAAATTCATCAAACTTTGTTTCCAGTCCCAGACCTTCTAGAGAAAAGTACATTCTAGTGTATCTTCACTAAATGCTTTCAAAACTATCAAGACAGTGATTGTGTTTAAGAAACAACCTCCTTTCTTCACTAGTTATTATTTGATACTATTTCCATGCCACACACCACCCTGGTCAATTTCCCGTAATACACTCCATTGTGTTTATTCATTTGGCTCTCATTGCCCAAGAAGTTCGCAAGCATTAGACTCTCACCTGGGGGGGGGGGGGAGGGTTCAAAGATGGACAACATGATTTACTTGGAAATACAGCCTTCTTTATTTCTAATGCCATTATTCCATTATAATTGCACTGGGAATCTCAGATCGTTTGTTTTTATCTGGACAACTGCAGGTGCGACAGCCAACTTTGAATTATGTGGGTCTGAGAATTCTTCCAAAAACGTGCCATTGGCCAAAAGTTCCAAGAAAAACTAATATTCTCTATAAAATCCCAGTGAAAGTTTAAAGCATGTCATATATACTCAAAGAATATATTGCTTAGTATATGTGTGTGGCCTGTACGGAACACAAATACACAAAAGCATCTTTTAATATTTGTCCTACGTATGATAAGGTTAAAAAAAATCCATGCCATGTGTTCATTCCTGATTTTGATTTGGCCACCTGTACTGTGAGAGCAAGTCCAACAGTTGGCAAAGAGAGTCCATCTGAGCATAAGAAAACATCCAAGTGTGGCTTGATTTTGCAGAGGAAGGGACTTTTTCCAAGGATCACATAATATGATATGCGTACCCACTCTTGGGGATGGAAACCAGTTATATATTCTAGCTTTTACTATTTTTTTAAGCCAAAGCAGAGATGTGATGAGTCCAACTCATAAAAATTCTGGAGAATATGTATGTATTTTTTAACAGATATGGTGGCCTGCTATTTCAAACAGCTGAATTAGAGTAAGTTGGAAGTATCAACCCGGCTCCCTGAATGCCTCTCTCAGGCCAGTCGTGTAAGTGATTTTAATTACCCCTGCATAAGTGGGAACCACAGAACAACGATGGGGGCTGCCGCCACACTTTTAGCTGCTACCGCTAGCTTTCTGGACACTGGTATGTGGCATGTGAGATTCTGGACTTTCCGTGGCCGGAGGGGGAAGCGTCTGTTCAGACACGCCAGTGCAACGGGTCTAATCTCTAGTGCTGCTCTCCGCATTTCTGCTGCCTCCGCCACTGACTAGTCACTCTGTATTCCCACTCCGACGTCGAGAGGAAGGATCTGATAAACTCATAAAGTGGTATTAATTATTTATGGTCCCCCCCAGCACTGCTCGCATTTTTACAGGAGTCAAGTATGTAGAACATTCATCTCTGGGGGTGGAATTTCAAGCATGATTGGCAGAGCAGACTGGGGACTCGGCGCCCTCCCCGTCGCACCCTGCAGACTGCTCTCCACTTTGCTTATAGGTAAGGACAGCTCTGAAGCCTGTCCTTCTTCAGGATTCGTAACATGAATGTTTATTTTAGGTTCTTAGGTTTTAAGGATGAATAGACATATATAAAATTACTCCATCGTGCCCTTATCACTAAAATGCCCCTTTCTTCCCGCAAACAAAATGTTTGGGCATTACATTCTTTCTCCGATAATAAAGCCCCCTAAAAGACAAAACTAAATTCATATGATTTCAAGATTAGAAGCTAAACCATATATTGATAAAAGCAAGGCGTGCGTTCAAAGAATAAGACACGGACTTCCCGAGAAGTAGGCTCTTGGTGCTTGCGTTGCCCCCCCCCCCAGCTATAATTAGAAAAGGTTTTTCTCCCCGCATCTTCCTGTTCCCCCTTACAGTCTAATCCCCAAGGGAAGTCAAAAGGATCCTTTGAATATGTAAACCAGATGATGCCCTGCCTTTGAACAGAACCTCCAATGGCTCCCTTTTTCTCAGACTAAATGCCAGGTCCTCACAATGGCCCAGCAAGCCCTGCTTGGTCGGGCTGTGGACGTCCCTGTAGTGATATCCCCCTCCTCTCACTCTCCAACACAAGGAGCTCACTCTTCCTCTTGCCTCAGGGCCTTTGCACTTCTCAACCCTTTGCCTGGAATGTTCTGCCTTGAATAGCTTCAAGGCTTAGTCAGCCACTAAGTTCAGATTTCTGTTCAACTGTCCCCTCATCACAGGACTTTTCTTGACAGGTGTGAGGCAACACATACACCAGCACTGTCTGCCCCACGTCCTCTCCTGGCTTTTTCTTCATAGCACAAGACCTTGGGCTCTCCTGTGTTTGTGTCTTGTCTTTCTCTCCCCCAGGAAAACTTGAGAACAGGAGCCATAGCTCCCATTCTCTTGCTTCAAGACTCTCAGCAGTGTCCAACACGTAACAGGTGTTCGATAAAGATTTATTTTTACAGAGTGAGTGAGTGGGGGGATGGGCAGTGGGAGAGACTCTGGAGCAGACTCCCCGCTGAGCGCAGAGCCCGAGGCAGGACTCAGTGTCCTGACCCATGAGATCACGGCCAGAGCCGCAGGGAAGAGTTAGAGGCTTAACTGCCTGAGCCACCCAGGTGCCCCAGTGGGTGTTCAACAAGAGCTGATTAATGCGATGAGTAAAACGAGCAACCCCATGTGCATAACTCATACACAGTATCATTTTTTTAACCCTCTGAGGAACTTGTGAGTTGGGATGATGAACCCTATGCTTGGAAAGATTAGCAAATTTGCCTGACGGATGACGTAGGCATGCGGACCTCCCAAGTCTGGGCTCTGCTGACTAATGAGGAGAAGAGAAAACCCAGCAGCATTCAGGCTAACTCGGAAGACTCTTGGTAAAACAACACCCTTCTGTTTGTGCGTATTATTCATAGGAACCTCGGAAGGAAGACCAAAAGCCATTTGAAATTGTCAGGTTTCTCTCATTCATCCACAGCCCCTTGAGTCTAACTCGATTGACAGCCTTCCAAGGAAGACTGCTGGAAATTATGGAACCTTACAATCTCACTCTGCTGGAAAGGAAAAAAATGAACGGGCAAGCAAGAGAGAAAATGAAAGAAAAGAAAAGAAGAAACTTCCCCTCACCAGATACACTGAAACTGTCAAATGCAGCGAAATCTCGTAAATGTTCCTCCGCTGTAGGCCATAGACTAGAACTGTAATAAACTCTGACCCATAAAAAGTCATGTAAACATTATAACCTGTTTTTACTAGCCCTTTAAGCACGGGGAGCAATTGATCTAAAACAGCTTGGCTCTCCTACGTTCCCCGGTCTCCAGGAGAATCCAGCCTCCAACATGGGTGTTCAAATGCCTCCGGCACCAAAAGCCAAAAATAGGAACGAGCTAGAAAATTGCCGCTATTTAGCTACTTGCCCTGGGCAGATGTTTGATATTTCCAAGAGCAAAACATCCAAAAGGAAAGCAGCTTTGCAACACCTATTGCCATGGAATTATTTAATTCACAGTGCCCGTAACCAAAATAAATATCCATGCGGTCCTCAGCTGCCGGTCGGAGCTGTCCCTAAAAACCACACTAAGAAAGTTTGTCATGCGGTAAAAGTAGTCCCATCACTGCCGCAGGACAGATCAGCTCTGACTGTCTCCCTACGGCTAAAAAGCTTTACCGTATGAAATATAAATGTGGAAACATTCAAGTGAGATTTTTACAGGTGTCAACACGAACGCTCATTCCATTACCCGTTTGTGGCATGCTAGTTAAGTCTGCCTTGAAAATATCTTTTCCTCCGATACTCCTAGAATCCAAAAGAAATTCAGCAGAACGAGGAGAAATTAGGCAGGCAGCCTAGAGGCAGTTGAGCAGATTACCAATTGTTACACGTTTCCAGCCTTGTTTTTAATTGTCCTTTGGAGGGATTTAGTGTCTGTGAGTCCGTCTCAGTTGAGAAGTGGATGGTCAGGTGGCTGAGAGGAGAGGCAGCATAGCTCCAGAATGGAGGGGTGAATTAGCTTCACAGCAGTATAGCAACCCTTGTCTGGTGTGACCCTTCACTGTCCCCGTTCATCGCTCATTGTCCGCGGGCCTTCATTGGGGCTCGCCCTGCTTTGTTAGGGGAGACACATCATGGATGGATTGAGTGCCTCAGTTCAGCACACACCATCACGGACTGCCTGTAGAGAGCCAAGGAGGGCGCTGGACTCTGGTCTGAAGGCACTCACGAAACCCCAGGGGTTCTAGAAGCCACCAGGGTCTGCCTCGGCTCAGACACCCTGGGCAGCTGGACAATGACAGGTGCTCATATTCCTGACATTCGGAACAGGAAGCAACTGTGTCAGATTGCTTGCTAAGTGCTCAGTGCAAATTGCCTTTAAGTAGAAAAAAAAATTACAACGGAGAAAATAAATTTTATTAACTCATAATTGGAGACTTTGCTAAATTCAAAGACAAATATCAAAATTTTTTTTTTTTTAGATTTCAGAGAGAGCGCACATGCACACGGGCAAGTGGGGGGAGGGGCACAGGGAGAGAGAGAATCTCAAGCAGCCTCCCCACTGACCCTGAAGCCAGACTCAGGGCTCGATCCCAAGACCCTGAGATCATGACCTGAGCCAAAATCAAGAGACAGCCAGGCATGCCACAGTTTTTGTTTTATGAATGTGATTTACATAAATACATGTATGAATAAATTTCATAATTGGGAAAGTAACTTTCCCTAAGGAGGATGTATGTTTCAGATTTTTAAAAGAGTGGTAGAAACCTGAATGTGTCTCTACTTCTCTCTATACACGCAACCTTAGCAACATGCATTACTAGAATCGAAAGGGGAAAACATTTCTTTCCACCTTCTGCTATCCCACTGCACTGCAGAAACAGAAAGAAACACTATAATTTACATATGCATAGTCTCTGCAGATCACTCAGAAGACCAGCGCATCTGAGCTTCACAATAACCCCGGAAATTGGCCAATTAAGACATTATCTCCATTTTTTTTAGATCTACAAAACTGAGGGAAGTTATTTTTGTTAAGACCACAAACTACACAGGATCTCAGGGTTGTGAGATAGAGCCCTGCATCGGGCTCCACACTGAGTGTGGAGCCTGCTTAGGATTCTCTCTCTCTCCCTCTCTCTCTCTCTCTGTCTCTCTCTGCCCCTCCCCCAGCTCACACACTCCCTCAACCCCCCCCCACACTCACACAAAACCACACAGACTACAGCCAGGTCCTCAAACACTTAATGTTCTTTCCACTGTAGTAAAGTGGGTGTCGACACCCCGGGTCCCCCATGGCTGCTGCCCTTTTCTTTTCTGACCGTCCTTCTTGAAAAGAAGCAGGTTAAGGTGATACCAGAGAGAAGGGACTCCTCCATGAACCACACCACTTCCTAAACAGTAGGCTGGCAGGATAGCTCTATCTTCTATCCATGACGGACATAATACTACTATTGTCTCAAAATAAAGACCCCGCTATATATTGTATTTATTTTAAAGAGTGCGCGTGTGCATGCGAGTGAGTGGGGGGAAGGACAGAGGGAGAGAGAGAATCTCAAGCAGATTCCCTGCTGAGCGTGGAGCCTGGTACGGGGCTCGATCTCAGGACCCTAAGATCATGACCTGAGCTGAAACTAAGAGTCAGATGCTTAACCGACTGAGCCACTCAGGCGCCCCTAAACTGCTATATATTTATCACTGCATTTGGATTTTGATGCTTTCTCAATGGAAGAGAATATTTAAGGGAATTAACAGTTAAGATCAAATGAAACTAATCATCCCAAGTGTTTGCTATGTGCCAGCCACAATGCAAAATACTTTCCATGGATCTCATTTAAACCTCGTAAAATACACATTAAATAGATTCTGTGATTTTTTTTCCCATTCCACAGGCATGGGAACTGAGGCACAAAGAGGTAAAGTTGCTGGCCTGGGGTCACACACACAGCTTGAAAGTGAAGACAGGATAAATGCTCCAGTGGTTAATTACTACATTGTGCAGACAGCAACCGCTATAGACCGAAAATTTATATTGAAAGCTCATCCTTGAGGTGATGGTCTTTGGAGGCGGGGCCTTTGGAAGTGGTTAGGTCATAAGCCTGGAACCCTCGTGAATGACATTCGTGCCCTTATGATGAGACCCCAGAGAGCTTCCTTGCCTCTTCTGCTAAGTAAGGACACAGCAAGAAGATGGTGGTCTATGAATGGGAAGAAACATTACTGGACACTGGATCCCCCCGAGCCTTGATCTTGGACTTGCACCCTTCAGAACTGACAAGTAAATTTGTTGTTCACAAGCCCTCTGGACTATGAGTCCCCTGTTACAGCAGCCTACGTAGACTAAGACAAAAATATACTCAACGGGTACAGCCGCTGAATGTTAGGACGTACCTCAGTGTGGCTATTTGTATAAACAGATTGAGACATAGGCCTAACAACATTTGGGGGATCTCTATTGCAGTTAATTAATGGGCATTTTCTTCTCCACCTTGGGAAAATGATCAGGGCATTTGGGGCAGAGGTGGTCTCCATGCCAATTAAGTAGCATTGAAGTGTCCCTGGGAATGTGACGATGAAACAAGGGGCTGGAAAGTGAAAAGAAGCGGAGAAGGGAGGGCAGAGGGAATGTGCTCCATCCACCCCACGTTCCCGAGGTTCCCACTCATGGTGTTTCCAAAGCCACGGCAGGATACATGTCCTTTAAAGGCATGGTTCCAAACAGAATCTGGGGAGCAGAGCCACCATATCAACCTGTAGCTCTCCATAGATAAACCTTGGGTAAGAAGCTTGGACCAGAGAAGAGACTTCTCCAGTTCCTCCCACGGGATAGTTTCCTTAGCACAGAAAAACAACGCTTCTCAGTTTTAGTCAGCTCTGGTATACATATAGTACCATGAAAACTCTAAAGGAGGATGCGACTAGCCCACTGGGCAGCATTTAGACTCTCAGGAGGACAGGAACCTTTCCTTGTCCCCATCACATAGAAAAAAAGCGACGAAGAAGCCTGTGGATAGGCAAACACCCTAAGAGCTTGAGACTTTATGTAGGAACGTTACAAATTACCTACCATGTTTCTCTCCTTCTCAGATTACAATACATAACATGTTAACATGAACTAAGCTTCCAGCCACACAGTTCTGTTTGTGCTTTTGTGAAGGGATCATTAACCTTTCAAAGTAATCAGAGCAAGTGAAATGGATACACTCATTCGCTAACGTTAGTGGCGGTAACGTGGACAGAACACAGCAGTGACGTGTGTGCACGAATGTGTGCACGTCCAGCGAGAATCAAGTTCGATTCCACAGGATGTAAGAAGCCAGACCTTGCCTAATGGTGGTTATTTTACCCGGTTTTGAGGGAAGGTTATGGTGGAAGCCTGAATGAGTCTGATTTGGATGAGAAATGGTCTTGTGCCGGAGGAGAGAGTGGGCAAGAAGAGTCACCAGAGGAACCAGGGGGAGGAGGAACCTGTATTATTACACTGATCAGACGTGGTTGGGCGGATCGGTGTTTTGGCCAGTGACCGTGTCTGTTGCCATTAAAAAGTCTTCAATAATCACATCCAGATATTTCAGATAAATGGCTTGAAAGGAGTCAAAATTTATATGAAAACATGTTTCCACACTTCGGGCTTAACGCCGCATATATCCCGTACGGTCTTTTAAGTTCAGCGATCTGACAGTTGGCTGGACAGCACCTCTCCAGCCTCATCTACCCTGAGAGTCGGTTCTAAGGACGAAGTGGCCTGAGTTACTCAGGACAGCGGCAGGTGGCTGCCTTCTGAATCCCAGCACAAAGGAAACCCGGAAGCTCACAGACCAAGGCCATCCACATGCTCAGTTGGAAACTGTGCTCAGAATGAGCTCCCAGCAAGTGGGAAGCAAGGTTTTCCTCTCTTTTCCTCTGGAACCTGTACGTTAACAGATTTAAGAGGATGATTTAGCAGTGGTCTTGGGAGAGAGGTAGAGAAGCTGGGCTGATGGTCATTTCCCCTGCCTCCTGTGTGGTGACTGGAAAGGATCTAGGGATGTCCAGCTCTGCGAAACGTGAGGAAAAACAATGACTCAGTCTGACTGGGTGTTTACTACGTGGCCGACACTTTTCTGAGAGCTTTAGACATGTTAACACTGAGTTATCTACTGGTCCTACTCCGCAAGGAAGAAAATTCAAGGCCACGTCCGAATCATCGTATACAAGTCTCTGTGTAGACAGAGAACTCGTGTGTTAGGGTTAGCCAACTACCATCACTCCGATGGTTTCGAGAAGAATTTTAGGAATTCATCTCCAATTAGAGATTCATAAAATCTAGATGTCTATGTTTAATGTGTTGATAAAAAAAAATACAAATTTTCACAGCTTACTGTAAAAGTAAATGACTACCTCAATCCTAGGAAATAGCTAAGTAGTAAGATAAATAAAACCCTTGATGGGAGGAATAAATTTCATATATGAGCAAAGTCAGGGATAATTCCAGCAGGCCTGAGGCTGGCGCCACCTGGGGAGGGGGGGTGTCTTTGGAATAGGATAGAAAGGCTGGAGGAGCCAATGAGGGCCCTGTGAATTATGTAGGATTCTGAAGTCACCGGGATCCGTGTCTCACTTTGGATTAATAAGCGGCGATTCTTTGCAAGGCCCAATCTGCCTCGGGGTTCCTGGAAGGTTTGATTTTATCGAAAGCCTTCCTCATTTCAGAGCAGCTATTGCACGGTGAGGCTGGATTTGGGGGAGCAGACACAGGGCCTGGACAAACACTGGCTGGGCTCTCATCCCGCAGGATGTAATCCCAGAACATAGTAAAACAGGCAGTTTCATACTGTTTCATAGCTCTGGGGTCCCCAGGGAGAAACGAATCAGAGGCAACAGCAGGAACCTGCAAATGTTTCTGCAATCTGAAAACAGCCTGGAATTTACTCCCACATAGTTTACTCACCTGAAAGAGTCGCCCCAGAATCCCCACGTGGAAGGCTGCCTGACTCTGGGTGCATAATCTTGCACAGCACACGCTGCAGGGCGCCCCGCCCCTCTATTCCCAGCCAGCACCCAGGCACCCTCCTTCTCTCCTTGGTGATCTCGCCTGAGGCTTTAGCAGCCTTGCAAAACGAGGTCAGGAGACACGGAGCGGCCTTATCGGATAAGTCCACTTGGGCCGGGAAGGACAGAGGGACGTAAAGGACTCTCCCCAAGCTTACCAGGCTTCCTCCCTGCATTTGCCTGACTCTGTTACTGGAAGGCCTCCAAGGGGCCAAGACGGCCTGGGCTTGTTGAGGGATTCCTTTTCCTGGGAGCAGGGGCTGGGAGCCACCACCCAGCCACTAACAGAAGAGAGGAGAAATCTTCCTAGCGATAAATCTCTAGAACCGGAGTTGAAAATTTTTCACTGCATTCTGCTCTTTCATCAGGGGCAAACAATGATTTATAAGAACTAAATTAGGTAGGGCGAAAATTCTCTAAGATTTTTTTTCTACTCCTTATATCTCCCATGTTACCAAAAACAAATTCCTTTGATGTTTTGTAATTTCTTTGTTTCTCTGTTGTGTTCACTGTTTTTTTGTGTTTGTTGTGTTAAGTTTTAGAAAAAAAAAAAAAAACCCTCTCAAATATCAGATTTTAAAGTATAAAATCTGGCATTTAAGATACCAAATGCTTCTGTTTTTAGGTATCACAAAACGCACAGATGTTTTGGAATACGCAATCACAGTCTCCAGGACAGTTCTATAAGAAAACATGAAATCGGGAGAATTCTCGGGAAATTTATGTTCAGTTCTTGGAATTGGGTGGTCATTCTATGGGGACCCCATCTCCGTTCTCCTCTCCAGTTACTGGGGGACTGCATGCTGGTGTTTGACCAATCACAGTCCCTGAAGTGGAGGCCTGGGCCGAGTGGGGGTGCTCACCCTTCCCTCCACCACCCCGTCCCAACCTATTTCCCATTCTGTGACCAAGGAAGAAAGAGGAGGTGGCTTAGTGAATTTGCATTAGGGCAAAATTCACGAAGACATAATTAAATGCTTAATTCACACTAGGGGAACACGTATCGATAGAAAACAGCAACACCCTAAAGGTGGACAATGAAAGGTCTAGAGAGGGTTCAGGAAAAGGTAGAGCTCCTGCACAACACAATTAGAGGACACGGATGAGCGTCTCCTCCATGCTACGCCCAGCTAGCCCTCCAGTCGTCTTCTATCCCGGTCCAACAAAAATCTCACCAGCACTTTTGCAAAAGTCAACCTCTCCATTCTGGCACAATGGATTAAAAGGCTTTATTAACCATTCTTCCTTCTCTTATAAAAAAATCAGGCTCTCCATTCTGGCACTTTGGATTAAAAGGCTTTATTAACAATTCCGCCTTCACAGTAACCGATTAAAACCATATAAAAATGAAAATCTTTATAAAAGCAGCATCTAAGGCTTCCAGTCAAATAAGAACATTAATACCTATTCCGCATCTTTTTAAATATTTTATTCCCACTCTATTGCTTTTTAAACTATATAACTGAGTAGTAAAATACAATTGGCTTACAGACAGTTTCCATATAGATATGTCGCTAACATGCACTGCACCCAAAAACGATCAGAATAAAATAGATGGTATTTTAAGCTTTTATTATAAACTTGAATTAAGTTTTCCTTGGCTGTCCTCTAAAAGGTATTTGAAGTATTAACTGCATTTATCATGCATTTTTCACACAAAATATTATTTCATATGAAATAATATCACATTAGGTCAAACCAATGGCTTTTACTCAACTGGTGTTCTATTTGGACATGCACTGAAATATTTATAGAGTCTAACAGAAAAGGATAATATAACAGGTCTTGAAAAACTACACTATGTCAGAGAGTCCATCTCTGCTAACACCTTGGGTGGGCTCTCATGAAATACAAGTTTCACCATTCAATCTTGAAAGCTTTGAAGAAAATCCGGAATAAATTATAGGTATTCAGACCAACTTCAAATTACTTTTTAAGATGAAGAATCAAACATATAAATAAATATCATTTGGATAATGGACTGATAGTACATGGACATATTAGGAGCTAAAAAAATTGGAGATCATATACTTATTTTCACTCGAGACAGCTCATGTGCACACAGGAAGACTGATGAGACGGGGATCTTAACAGAGTGTTCTGCTAACGTTAAGTAAAATTGTATATGCCAAAGATGACTAAGAAATCATCCTACTATAATCTTCTATTTAAAATGATCAAGAAGGGGCACCTGGGTAGGGCAGTCGTTGGGCGTCTGCCTTCGGCTCAGGGCATGATCCCGGTGTTCCGGGATCGAGCCCCGCGTTGGGCTCCTCCACTGGGAGCCTGCTTCTTCCTCTCCCGGTCCCCTGCTGTGTTCCCTCTCTCGCTGGCTGTCTCTCTGTCACATAAATAAATAAAATCTTTAAAAAAATATATAAATAAAAAAAATAAAATGACCAAGAAAATCTTCGAGTGGTTAGACAATAGACTCTTAAGTCTTATGAACCAAAAGATTAAAAAAAGTCAACAGAAAAAACAAAAACAAAAAACCTCACGGGAAAATAGTTTTCGTTTTTTTGTTTTTATGTTTTTTTTTTTTTTAAGAGAGTTTCTTTTTCATTTGGGGAGGTATGAAGAAGAGAAAAATGGTTTTACAACTGCACAAGATTGTTAGTTTATGAAAGTAGCATAAAGGCAGCATTATTTTTTAAAAAATTAAAATCAACTTATAATTTCTTGTTGACTTTGGGAGCTGGGGTTTTTCCCTGCTCTTTTTTTTATTTTTTATTTTTTTTAAGATTTTTTATTTATTTACTTGACAGAGAGAGACACAGCCAGCAAGAGAGGGAACACAAGCAGGGGGAGTGGGAGAGGAAGAAGCAGGCTCCCAGCCGAGGAGCCTGATGTGGGGCTTGATCCCAGGACTCTGGGATCACGCCCTGAGCCGAAGGCAGACACTTAACGACTGCGCCACCCAGGCGCCCCTCCCTGCTCTTTTCTGAGTCTGGTGACTAGTTCTGGAATTGTGATTATAAGGGGCAAACACATGGCAGGCTGTCCCTCATGCAACCCAAGCACAGAGAACAAGATTCCCTTGGGGAAATTTTGAGGGAGAAAAAGCTCATTTGGGATGCTTCCCTGGGTGCCCTCTTTTCTCTGACACCAGACACACCCACTGTTCCACACCATCCTCTCCTCCAATCATCTGTCCCACTGTCTCCACTCTTGAATTTCCAGGACCTTCTCCCTCCTGCTAAACTGGAGATAAACTACAGCCAACATGTTTGTGATGAAGGCTCAAAAGCAGACATTTGCCAGCAGTATGGACACTTGCAGAGGAAGGAAGGTTTCAGAACTGTACTCAGAACACCGCAGTAGATAATCAATGGGGTTTCCCAGGGCACTTTTCCATGATGCCAATGGCACCCACTACGCCACCCACCCTACATAACCACATTCAGCCTCCTCCCAGAAACTTCTGGGGCAGCGAGGTGCTAAGTGGGAATGACGGAAGGCAGAGCTGTGCAGTACAAGAAGCCTGGGCTCCAAAGTCAAGCGCTACAAAGGTACAGGCTTGGCTCTGCTGCATATGAACTGTGTGGATTTCAGGCGCCATTTCTGTAGAAACTGCAAACTGCCCTGTGCCTGCCTCTGAACAAAGAAATGAGCAAGCCTGGCCAAGGACAGGGACTCCATCTGCACGTCACCTCACCAGCAGGTCAGACCTTGCCTGGACTAGACACTCAGCTGAAGGCGGAGCTGAGGTCTGCTATGGAGAGCCAGGAGAGCCAGGGCTCCCAGTGAGCCTGTAGGTCTCATGAATGAGGACGTACATAAAATAGGAAGCCAGGGACCTGTTCCCTTGGCCAAGAGACATGTGTGAAGGAGGGAAACCTGAGGTTTGCATAGAAATGCCTATTTGGGGTCCCTGCATGAATAGCTGTGATGATCGGCACATAGAAAATGCTAAGAGATCATTATTGGTGGTTGTTATGGAGGGCTGGCCTAGATTCGGGAGCAGGGACTGCTGCCTGTTAGCCCTTTGGGTCACCTTATACAGTTTTCCAATTTCTTATTTATCAGATTAAACTTGCTGCCCAGGATAAATATCTAGACAGGTAACCATCTATAGACCCATGAAGATTGCCACACAAGGACTGGTCAACAGGCTAGGATTAAAAAAAAAAAAAAAAAAAAAGACACTGCATGCATATCAAATTGGATGCTAAAATCATCTACTCTGTCCGAACACACTTGTTATAGGATATGACACACACACACTACAATGGAGGCAATGTCCACACATGCACAGTAAACTTCAAGTTCAATACTGGATTTTTTTTTTTTTTTAAGATAGGCACAGATTAGTTTTGAGTCTCCTGTTGAAAAAAAACAAAAACAAAAACAAAAACCCAACATCAGTAACAAAAAAAGTTCCAATATGTAAATTCAAGGCAAGGAGCAAGACAGGAATTCCATGCGCCAACAATGGGAGATTTAATGAAACAGCCAGCCATCACTTATCGATACCCTGGTGTTAAACTTGGCCCTGCCTCCGTGCATCCTACATGTTTTATTCATATCAACCATTGGGATATTATCCTCTCCCAACAACTGAACTATACTTGCCAACTTATTTTTAATTTGTAGGGGAATGCAGTTCCCCAGTTTGTAGAATCAGGGTTTACCTATCTTTCTCCAGCCTGATTAGGTGGACGGCTGTTGAAATTTGTTAATTTTTAGCTATTCCCAAAGCTTCGAGTATCTTATTTTATTCTATTAAGATTTTATTTATTTATTTGACAGAGAGAGACAGCCAGCGAGAGAGGGAACACAAGCAGGGGGAGTGGGAGAGGAAGAAGCAGGCTCTCAGCGGAAGAGCCTGATGTGGGGCTCGATCCCAGGACTCTGGGACCACGCCCTGAGCCCAAGGCAGCCGCTTAATGACTGAGCCTCCCAGGCGCCCCTCAAGTATTTTAAATACCTGTGGCAAAGCTATAACAAAATGAACCTTCTAATACCGATTGAGTTCAACAATATACTAATTTTGTCAATAATAGATCTTGACAAAGAAAAATAACTTCTTCTGAGTACATTTTTAGTACCCTATGGATAATTGGCTTTCTGAAATCTTGGTACAGTTTGTCACCAGGTCTCAGGTAGATTTTGAAATCGGTGACTCCCTTTCTCCTACAGAGCGCTTTTGTCATTGCGAATTTCTTGGCTCTGACATAAGAGGACTTTCAAGCCAAAATAAATACATTCCTGATAATGGTATAGAACGCCATTCCCACCTGAATGGAAAGTTCAGAATATTTGAGCCACAAGTCCCCAACTTTTCTGCCTGGAGTTTGAACACAAGATCATTAAACCCTGAAACAAGCCTCAACGAAAGCCATGCATTTTCTCCGGGTTTCCTAACCAGGCTGTATTTTCACTTCACTCTGCTTCAGTGTCAGTGGTTGAGTCACATCGGTTGTGTAGGGCGGTCCCATGCCCTCTTATTCTGCCACTCAGCAGTCACACACCTTCTTTATTGAAGAAACTGGAACAGCCAGAATGCCCACTGTGTGTGTCTAACCTCAGAACAGAGCAGCTGCAAGGTTTAGGGTAACCAAACCTAAGCTCCATGCCTTTCGCTATGAAGTTGGCCACCTGAGGAGAAGCAGGGAGCTTACGGTGTAATTAAGTGGCAATGTCAGGGGGTCAGGCAGCATCATCCTCTCCAGCCTCAAACACTTGGAACCCTCGTGGGTCAATTTATGGGTGTGTTGCCTGGCCGACCACCAGGCACCCAGCTATCTTAACTCGCTCAGGCCACACTCTGAAAAGCTAATCTCTAGTCTTTTGAATGACATCTCTTCATTTGTGGATTATCACACATTCTCAGGAGGCACCTCACCAATCACACCGATTGAAATGACTGCTGCTAGCTTTCTTGTGATGTCTGTGAATTGTGGTTTCCTTCATATCCCTCTCGGTGTGACTTTTACTATAACCTATAATGGATTTATCACTGAAAACACAGCCATAGCGTCCATATTTCAACTGTGCCTAATTAGCAAGAGCATTTAAGTGACCAGCACTTCCTTGTGAAACCAAATGAAAAACTGGTTTTACTGGGGGACCGTACAGGTGAAACCTCCTCCTGGGTTCTCTGGCTGATTTCCTCTGAAAGGAGGATAAGGATAAAGAACGGTTGTATTCTTGTAACCTACAAACCACAAAACCTCTCGTTTGTGTTCCTACATCACTCTATCAAAATGGTTCCCTATACTTTGACTGATTGGCTTTTAATAACCCACTCGGTTTCTTCAGCCACTCCCTTGAGTCTAAGTACTGTTTTTATCAATAAAATTATTCATCTAAACCGTAAAGAGAAGACCGAAGGAAAATAAGTCAACCGGAGAGACTCTGGAGGGAACCAATCCTGCTGACACCCTGACTTTAACCCATTGGAACTGATTTTGTACTTCTGGCCTCCAGAACCACAGGAGAATAAATTTGTGTTGTTTTCAACGACTACATTTGTGGGAAACTGTTACATCAACAATAGGTTCCAATACATGCTCCCCTGTCCAATAAGTAATTAAAAAGAGTTCCTGTTAATTTGCCGTTTGTCAACACTGGAGATTTTCTTCTTTTGTAAGGGGCTCATTTATGTTTCTATGCCTTTTTCTATTGTTACTCCTCTCTCTCATTGATGTGGCTTGCAAATCTGATGCACCTAATCTTTCCTGGATATATAAATACAGATGTAGGGTTGGAAATGGATGTTGAGATTTTATATATATAAAATATATATGTAATCATCTCTCCCTGAATATTAATCTTTTCTTTCTTATGGGATTTTGGTAAACAACAAAACTTAACTTTGATGTAGTCACTGTTTATCAACTTGTTCCTTAATGATTAAGAATATTAAGAAAGGGATAAAGAAAGGGGGGGTAATCAGAAGGGGGAATGAAACATGAGAGACTATGGACTATGAGAAACAAACTGAGGGCCTCAGAGGGGAGAAGGGTGGGGGAATGGGATAGACCGGTGATGGGTAGTAAGGAGGGCACGTATTGCATGGTGCACTGGGTGTTATATGCAACTAAGGAATCATCGAGCCTTACATCGGAAACTGGGGATGTACTGTATGGTGACTAACATAATAAAAAATCATCAAAAAATTTTTTTAAAAATTAAGAAAATAATCTCCTGCCTTGAAACCATGAAGATATGCTTCCATATTATATTCTGAGGGTTTTCCAGTTTTTATTACGTTTATGTGTTTTGTACAGCTGGAATGGATTTTGGCTGAGATGAACTTTGTGAATTTTATTTTTCTTCACACAAATAAACAATTTTCTCAATACCATTTGCTGAAAATCTCGTTGTCTTCTTCTACAGTGCCCTTTCTGGGTGTGTGCGTGTTTTTTCCACTGACCTATTTCTACATCCCTGTCTCTATCCTACATTGTCTTCATTGCTGAAGTCTTATAATAATCCATGATATTTGTTAAATTTATCCTTCCATTTGGTTCTTCTATATTTTGAATATCTTAGTTATTCTTAGCCCTTTGCAGTTTCACACAAATTTTAGATTTGGCTTATTAAGTTTTACCAAAAACTTGTCTGGGTTTTCATTGGACTACATTGAATGTGTAATTCAATTTGGAAAACTTAATATCTTTAAAACACTGAGCCTATCCAACCTATATAGATATGGACTGTCTTCCTAGGTATGTAAGCCATCATTAACGTTTGTCAATAAGGCTTTATAATTTCTTTTATAAATAACTTTCGACTGCTGTTGGATTTATTCTTATATGATATATATATATATTTGATGCTATAGTAATGGTGTCTTCATTCAAAAAATTTGGTAATATTCAAATTTTTCATTTAATAAAATCTCATACTTACCTTTATGCTTAATTTTGAACAATAAATTCCTACCCTAATGCCCTAAGTAGTTTCCAGAATTGCAATCACATCAAATGCCAGGTCATGTTATTACAAGATTAATCAAGCGACTGATAGAGCCTGCAGAGCCAGCAGCTCTGGAGGTGAAGGACCCAAGGAATCGAAGCCAATTGCCTGTTGCATTTTATCTAAATCTGTGTCAGCTCTGGAGCTCCCTGTATCATTAAAACACTGCAGAACGTTTTGCAGAGCAAGGAGTTGAGTTTTACATCCACTCAAACACAATAAACTGGTGATTTTGAATTCAAGTTTTCACACAGAAAGAAATGTAAGTCTCAAAAACAATGAGATTGTACGGTTTGCCTGACAATGATAAAGGGTGGCAAGAATATAGAAAAACAAACCCTTTTATACACTGCTGCCAGTTTTGTAAATTGGTATGAACTTTTTGGAGAACAATTTAGCAATTGCTATCGCAGGGCAGTATGCTTGTGCCTGCTGTCTCAGCAATTCTACTAGTAGAAAGTTGTGTTGTGACTATACTCCCATGGGTGCGCGAAGAGTAGGAATGGGGTGCTCCGTGTAGCTGAAGTGTTTCATCCACACACACCCTTGTACAGCCATATGAAGCATGCTTATATAGAGAGAGCAAGGCAGAAAAAAAAATATAGAAAGAATGTTCCCATGAGCACATTTTTTAAAGACTAGATGTGTAATAGATAATAGTGCATTATGGCTTTCCAGAGAAGAACCGATAGGATGAATAGATGGAAATGCCTGTACATTCATAGAACCTTTCTGTAACGAAACCCTGGAAACTGGTAAAAGTTGCTTCAAGTGAAGGCAAACTAGAGAAGATGATTGACTTGATTCTATCACCTACTCTTTTGTGATATTTTCATTTCTAAACCACGTACATGGGTTTACTTTTTCAATAGCCGAATTATTAAATCCCATAAAACAAATGATTAACATGAAAATACATGGAACTTCTCTCATTAATCCCATTTCCCTCCACTCCGTGTTCCCCGCCACTACCTTCCAGGGCTTCGGCTCCTCCGTACGTGCCATTTCTCAGCTAAACCTAGATTTTCACAGTAGGGATTGTTCTGGATCGTCACTCGTTTGCGTCTATGTCTGTTCTATTGCGACTCCAGGCACAAGATCTTGTGTTTTTCTTTCATGTGTCCGTTCCAGCATCCAGCAAAATGCTCGAGCTGACTCCGGTTGAGCATCAGAGTTATGCCTGCAAGCGCCTAATAGAACTAAACTCTGGAGAGTCTGTGGCCCAGAAATCCCAACTTCCAAATACAGCCACAGCGCTCATTAGACTTCACCCACATTAAAGCCTCTCGGTTGAGTCTGTACCTAAACTTTATGTGAACCCTACACATTCCAAATCCCCAGCGCTATTTTAACCCCCTATTTTCTCCAATCCTGCCATCTACCCACCAGCTGCCTGCTTTTCCCTTCTTTGGAACTATCATTTATTGACTATACGACAAGTCATCTCCTAGAAACCTTCCATAAATAAGCTCTAATCTTCACAGCCCTACCAGGTGAGTATTATCTTTGCTGGTTTTGGATGGGGAAGCTGAAACAGAGAGGTTCAGTCACCTCGTCCAAGGTGGCACCAGGAGGTGGCCACAGGAGACCCGGTTCCGCCTGACTCCTGGGTCCTGTGTTTTTTCTGCTTCGCCCTGCTGCCTGTCTGAAGATCTGTACCACCACAATAGCCTGAACATCACATTCCTGTGATGCACCTGTCTCTGGCTACCGTGTGGTCCCTTTTTGCCTCCTACCTCTTTCGAGTTAGAGTCATCAAGGACAAAACTCCCTCTAAGGTCAAATTCTTCTATCTCCTGGGTCTATAGGCAAAATAATTTATATTCTGTTTTGAGACAGCAACTTGCAAAATCTATATGTTCTTGCTAACATTTCTGTTTTGCTACTAGAACCATCTAATTCAGACTTTCTCAGACCTCTCAGCCTCTAATGACACCTTGGACTACATCTTTTTGTGGGGGGTGGGCATTGCCTGTGCATTTTGGGGATGTTTACCCACTAGATTCCAGGAGCACTCCCTGCTCCCAGTTGTGACAACCAGAATGTTCCCAGACATTCCAAAATATCCCCAGGAGACGCGTATTAAATTGCCCCACTTGAGAACCACTGAACTCTAACTGGCTATCCTGCCAGCTCCTAAAACTCTATTTGGCCTTCCCCCAGGAAGTCTTCTCCCAAACATCTCCACTTTACTTCCTAATTTCTATTAGTGGGTCTAATTTACCTCATTCACTCTCTAAACCTCTATACCATCCACGTCTACTTCAGCCTCCACCTCCAACCAATCAGTAAGATACGTAGCATGGACTTCAAATCCTAAGTCTCTCATTTCCGATTTCTCTCCCTGGTTCTGGCCTCCATTCCCTCACGCTAATTCCCTTTAATCCGTTGTATCCAATCACACTGGATAAAGCTTTCTCAGGGGTAGCTCACATTATCATCATCATCTTATTATTATTATTATTATTATTGTTATTATTATTGTTATTAGAACTATCAGCACCTCCTTATCATAAGCCCAGTTCCGTATCAGTTGCTCACCCTTGCCTCTCATGGTCTCCACCATATGGCTCCACCTCCCTTTCCAGCCTCATTTCACACGTCTCCTCTACTAGCACCAACATGGCTGCTATTGCTCATTGAAAATGGTCTGTGCATATGGCCCAATGCCTTCAATTCAGCTGTCACCTCAGTTGGTGAGTCCTCCTCCACAATTTTCCCTTTAAAAAGGCTGTTTTACAAGGACAGTCTGAAATCCTACACTACTCACAAATCATTTCATGGTTGACCCAACAGCATGTGTTCACTTTCTCCTGAGTCCTTTTAACTCTTCATACTACTTCTCTCATGTCACTTGCACGTCATCAGGATGCCGTCTTTGCGGTGGTAAAAGTGTCTTTCCAACCTTGCTGACAGCGGAGACTGGGGCATGCTCCTCATACACCCTCTGGCACCTGGCACTGCCATGTACGCTTTAGCTGTCCTTGATTATTCATCCAAATGAGTAATGAAAGAGCACTTACTCGCCTACCATCCTAAGCCAGTTCCTCACCATTCCTTCCTTAAGGAATTTGTCTCTCACTGGGCTTGCTGACTCACTCCTCCCCACCCCATTCTCTGCCTGCTACAAAAGCCACCTTTCCAAACACAAGTCTGAGCAGGGCAGAGACAAACTCCTTTGCATGGTGTACAAACCCCTCTGTGTTCTGGCTACCTGGCTTGTCTCTGCAGTCCTACCTCCGTTCACGCTCTTGCAACAGGTTGGTGAGTTTCCAGTTCCAGCTGTCACGTGAGGCTTCTTGTCCTATGTGTTCTATACCTTTGCTCACACTGCTCCTTCTTCCAAGAAGGCCTCTGGCCAACCACATGCACCTGCGACATCTGTTGACTCATCACCACTGCGCAGGGAAAGCCCCTGCCCTCTCAGTGAGCCTCTCTCTTCTTCAGACACCCACTACACCCTTGTTTCGATCACAGATCCTATAATACTTTGCTCTGCTTATTTTTTACATGCCTAAACCCAACTACCCCTTGATATGTACGTAGACAAGGCATACAGCGTTTTCTCAAATTTTGCATTCCTGTTGCCTAATGATGAGGTTAACGAAGATGGTCTTGCTGAAAGACAATGGATGAATCCAAACCAGAAAATCAGTCTATTCTGGTTATTGATTAGGAGAAGAAGTCTATGTATAAAGTGTCACCTACCAGTAACAGCTATTTTCTAAGACCTGAATATCTGACGTCGTTGAGAGAAGAGATAAGCTGAATGAGTCCATTTTCCAGTTTGTTGCCATTGTTCAGGTTTAGATTTTAAAAAATTCTAAGTTGCATTATATATTTCCTTGGCTTGGTCAATAGAATATCCAGGAAGCAATTTTACCATCTCCATATTGGAGTTATTGTTATCAAAATAAACTTCTATGTGGGTTTACCTAATTGACACCCAGAGATACCATGAGAGAATAACCTCCTGCTGAGAAGCCCCAGAACATCTGGCTTTCCTCCTATTTCCTGCTTTGCCAGCAGCTATTACTTGTCCTCCTGTGAAGGTATCTACTTTAGACACCACTCGGCTCCTTCAACTACTTCTTGACCCCTCACCTCTCATCCACATCTATCTTCTGACTCAGGGGAGTTGTTAGGACACACCAGAAAAGCAAATGTGTAAATCACATACCTAATTCAGACATTTATCAATTGATACTAGCCTGCGATTACTCTATTTCTGTCTCTGGAGAAAAAAATGCGTGGGCTTCATGGGAGCTGATCCCCATGTGTTGCAATGGCTCTGTACGTGAATTTCTGTGTCAAGGCTCCGATCCTGGTTCTTGAGGTTGCCAACAGCCTGACCCCCAGAGCTTCATCTGCCATTGGAAGAAGGGGCCAGGTACAATGAACAGAGTTGTTTTATGTTTACATTCTGTGCTCTCATCCTAAGAAGCTGGAAAGGAGAAAATAGAAGAGCAAGCCTCAAGTTCCACATGCCCAAGTCGAAAGGATGTGAAAACTGAAATAAAAGCAAAGATGTTGCAATAAAAAAAGAAAAAAAAACCTTTTAAAATAGCACAGAAAAGAAGTGAACAGATTGGAGAAGATCAAGAATCTATAAAGAGATACAGAAGAGTTACATATAATAGAATATAAAAGTCTATACTTATAACTGAGAAGGAGATAAAAATTTACCCTAATCATCTTTGACAGAGTAAAATAATTGAAATAAAGGCACACAATGTGGCATGCTTAAGAAAATAATGTGCTTGCTAAGAAGAGGAAATAGAAGTTCAGAGGAAGGAATCTGCCCAAGAGAAGAACATGGCAAAGTCAAGAATGGAAGGAGTCGTGGCAGCCCCGGTGTCCAGATGGTAATCACTGACATTCCCTGGGTGTGTGCTCTGTGGCCGGCCCCAAGCAAGTATTGTCTATGCATTTTATCTTTTAACCTGCACAGTAACTTTTGAGATAGTCCCAAATATTTTGCCTAATTAAAGATGAGAAACTTGAGTGATTCTTTTACCTATTGCTGCAAGAATGCCGCAAACATCCACAAAACCTCAGTGGTGTAGAACACTAGTTATGTGCTCAGGAGCATTGAATATTATGCCGATCTGGCCTGGGCCCCCGCGCACCTCGGCCGCACGTGCTTGGGTGTATACGGCCAAATGCAGGTAAGCTAGTCACCTGTGTTTGGTGGTGGGCTGGCTGACAGCTGTTGTAAGACAGACCCAGCTAGATCTGGAGCCACTCGCGTGGAATCCACACATTCCAGTCTTCAGCAGGCTACGCTCAGGCGTGTCCTCCCTGTGCCAATGGCAGAGAGTGGAAGCCCAAGGCAGAGAGTGGAAGCCCAAGGAACAAAGTGAGGGTGCTCTTTCAAGTTTCTGCTGGCATCCCGTTAGCTCAAGCCAGTCACCCGGCCAGCTAAGAGTCAGAGTGGGCAGACAAGGCAAGGTTACCTTTCCAAGAGTGTTGCCAGAGGGTGGGCTTAAGAATGGATCCTCGATGCAATCAGTCCACCACACTGTAGAAGAGATCCACTGGCTCGTTTGCCAAAGGGTGCCAGCCGCTAGGAGCCTGGGTTCCAGTTAGACCTATCCGACTCCAGGACCTGTCTTGCATTGGCTACAGTAGACAGAGAACCCATAATGGGTCAGACTGAGAACCTGGAAGTCAGTTAGCAAGCGACGTGCCAACAAAGGTATGGAGACACCGCAATGTTAAGGAGATGGGGTGGAAAGTCCAGTTAAAACAAACAAACCCAAAAAAGCAAATGAAATCAAAACCAAGCCTAAGATTGCAGGGATAAAGCCACTATGAGCCCGACGTTCTGAAGCATAGGCCTCAAAAGTTTGCAAAAAGAACAAAAAAATCATCCGGCCAGGAAGGAAAAGCTTTCTACGATGGAAGAAAAGGGGAAATAGGGTAGATGGTGAAAATCTAGGTTTACAGCATTTATATTTCAAGTGTTATTAATGTCTTGTGTCTGGATTTTTTAAGTTTTTTTTTTCTAACTTTGAGGTATAATTGACAAGGAAAATCATAAGATATTTCAAGCATAGAACGTGATGACTTGCTTTACACTGAAGCTCAAGTTAACACTGGCTTTTATTTTTGATTGAAGTCTCGGAAGTTTGCATTATGTAAATAGATTTCCTAATACAGAATGCTATACAATAGATCTTTCTGAAATTTGCTAACAAAACCCATCTCACAAATTCTCTTTAGAAATTTGGGGAATTATTTATATTCACAGAACCATCTTTCTTGAATGAACTAGACTGGCCATTAACCTCCTGAGTCACCTTTTGTTTCTAGAATCTTACAGGACTTTGAAGGCAACGAGATAGCAGACGTAAATAGATTTGATGACTACTTTCTTAAAAGTAGTCCTGATTGTCCATTACACTGGTATCAGGGCTGAATGGCATTAAAAGCCAGCAAAGAGATCTTTAGTGTTAATTTACCTAAAATAGATCCTTTTTGAAGGAACCTATGTGAGATTATTGCCACCCACATTCAAATTCAACATAGAATAAAGGAGACAGGGAGCATTTTCTATTGCTGATGAGTGACTCAATTTAATTTTATCCCGTGGCTAACTTTTAACTCAGCATCTCGTCTGACAAAGCCATTTTCATTACCCGGCTCATCTGAATGTCACAACGACATTCAGCAGTGTGAGGGTCACTGTTACTCGAGCCTATTGGCCCTGCTGTTCTGACTTTTTGCCTTCAAAGTCTCTGACGTTTCCTTATCGGGTAAATTAGAGGCCACATGGGAATGTTGGATTCTTTCTTCTTTGAGGCCACCGCTCAGGACAGACAGGAATGTTGCCTCTTAATAGGATCGGTGCTGGAGAAAGCCATACTCTGCAGCAGGGGACGCCAGGCTTCTCCTGTTACCATGGCAGCCATTCCTACCGCACTTGTCCACACTCATCTTTGTCATATTATCATTGGTAGTCATCGTAGGAATAGTAACAGCTAACCATGTTTTGAGTGCCGAATTGGGCCCCAGCCCCACATTGTCTTATTGAATCCTATCGCCTTTTCAGAAGCCATCATTATGGGTATTTTTCAAACAAGGAAAGTAAAATTGAAAGAGATTGAATAACTGCTCCAACCCAGGGCCTGGAAGAGCTTGTTCAAGTCAATTTTAAGCTCTGGTTCTTTCTCCTATGTGAGCCTAGCCTTTTTCTTATTTTTACACCTTAACCTCGAAAAAGAGAGCCATAGGGCGAGAAGGTTCGAACGCCTGGGATCTTCCGTGGTGTTGTATTTACTTTACAACCCGTGAGAAGTCAGACAAGCTCCTTGGTTCGGCAGAAGCTGGACGACCAGGGACTCAGTTCCGGTTCTCCGTGATTGTGTGATCGTACTCGGGTCACTTACCCTTGCCCCGCTGGTGTCCCCATTTCTACAAATGAGGTTACCGTCTGTGCCCTGTCCACTTGTCAGGATATTTTGGGAGGACCGATGAGGATAAAGTAGGTGAAAGTCCTTTGCAAACTGTAAAGCAACGCACATAGGCTCTTGTGATTTCGGCCTCATTAATCTCCTGCCTGGGCTTCGCAGCAGCTGTATCATGTTCTGTTTCCAGAAAGGACGCATAGCTGGGCAGTCAGGCTAATATTATTCCACCTTTAACTAGATTACCCTCCCGCTGACCCTCTGCTCCTTTCCCATGCATGTTGATTTATCTTTTAAAAGCAAAACAATAGTGTTCTGGTCACTTCCCTCCTTCGACTGCACTTGTCACTCTGTGCTTGCCAGTTGTGTGTGTGTGTGTGCGTGTGTGTGTGTGTGCACGCGGATGCGTGCACGTTTTAACAGGACTCAAGGAATGGAAACCAAATGCACACATCACCACCAATTAACACGTGCTTACATCTCTTGCAAGTGATTTTTTTCCCCTCTCCCCTGCAAAACACAAAGGGCATTTTCCTTCCTTAACTTTTTCTCAGCCCTCTGCTCAGTGATGCAGGGATTCCATACCTAGGAGCAAGCTGTAACTGTTCAAGCGATGGTGATTTTTAAAAATTATTAGTGCTGTCCCCAGGGTCTCAGGGAGGCATTCCACAAATTCTGTTTACCCTAAAGCTATCTTGTTTAGACATTATCTTCAATCTAATGCAAACCCGAATAGAACCGTCCTCTGACCCCGACTGAGGAAAATTATAGGGTGACCAGTTATGTTGGGTAGCCAGGGACTGGCCCATGTTTAACACTGAAAGTCTCCCAAAGCAGCAAACCCAGCCCTGCCACAAGGGATGGTCACTCACCCTGAACACCGAGCAACGTGCTTCCTGCACTAGCCCTTTGCCTATCTATCTATCACAGGCTCTAAGCACAGTGAGTAATTTCTACCCAACCTACTTGCCTGAAGACTTTCTGGAACAGTGTTTAAAAAAACAAAAACAAAACAAAACAAAAAAACAAAAAAACAAAACAGGGGCACCTGGGTAGCTCATTCAGTTAAGTGTCCTCGGTGGGCTCAGATCATGATCTCAGGGCCCTGGGATCGAGCCCCATGGCCCGCTCCCTGCTCAGCGGGGAGCCTGCCTCTCCGTCTGCTTGTGCGCTCGCTCTGTCAAATAAATAAAATCTTTTTTAAAAATTAAAAAAAATTTTTTTTTTAGAAGAACCCAGAACCTCAGTACTTTATTTTTGCTCTCACAAAACACCCTGTCCCGCAGAAGCTGGGCTGAGCCCACGGGCTCCCACCTAAAGAACACCTGCCCCAGGGCTGCCGCCTGCATCGTCCAAAGTCACACTGGGTCCCTTGCTGTATATTCCGTATTCAAACCTCTTGATAAATTATCAGCTGGTTTTCATGTTTGTAGCTCTCCCAGAACAATAAACCAGAGATGTTTGTCATCCGTAAAGCACAGCTGCAAGAAACGTGTGGGAGTGATAACTGGATGACACCCAGGCAAGGGGAGAAACGGGGAGGGGGGGTGCTTTTCACCAAGGAGGCCGTGCCTGGCTGAAGGCTGAGCCAGCGGCGCCCGGAGGAAACGGCCCGGCCCGCACGCGCCCGCGTCCCCGCCCGGCGTCCCCGCGCGCAGGTTCCATCCGCGCCGCCGCCGCTCCCACCTGCTGCGGCAGCTGGAGGCCCCTGGAGGGCTGCTGCGCCCCGGCTTCCAGGCGGCCACCGCGCTCCGAGGGGCCGGGCGCCTTTCACCCCGGGCAGGGCCTCCGACGGCGGGGCTTTGATGCCCGGTGCCCCGGCCGGGGCAGCTGTCGGGACTGGCCTCCGGCAGAACGGCGAGCGGAGCCGGATGGTGGGACAGCCGCGCTGCCCGCGTTTGATCCTCGGTCCCCGCCGCCTCCTCAGATCTCTCCCGGACAACGTGGGAACTGGGAGAATCCGTAAACAAAGCAGCATTTATTCGCTCTTCTGAGAAAGGCCGGCTCCTCTTTCTCATCTCTCCTCCCGGAGACTCTCCAAGGTTTCAAACTCATCCCGGGGATGTAGCGTCCATACGCCGTTTAAAGCTCACAACTTCGACATAATGCCCCTCTATTTTCAAATGTAAGTTGTGTGGGTTAAAAATAATAAAGTCAGTGGAGAATGCTAAAGGTCACAGTTGAAGGATGAAGCGTTTTATCACCTTCACTCTGGAAAGATACACAGCACAATCTGGAAGCGCCATTAGACCAGGAGGGAGGCAGTATGAGCGGGAGGCGCAGGGGTGTGGCGGGCAGGAGTCCAAGCTTTAAAGGGAGAAGAAGAAAGGGGGGAGATCTGAATTGAGCTCCTTTGGGGGGTAGGGGGGTGGGAGTCCAGGGCCTCAACATAAACAGCCAGATCCTGGCAGGTTCCTGGATCTTTAGGCAGAGCCCAGGATAGCACAATGAGTAGGAGGACCTTCCCTGCAGTTCACAGAAGCTTCTGGAGATCCTGAGGGGGCGTTGCTGCTGCAGGTCTACAAACACTGCCTGAAGGTGTATTTCTGTCCCTACATCAGGGACAACCTTTGCACCACTGATATTTGGAATTGTTTGAGTCACAGCCTGTCTTAGCTCGGGTTGCCATAACCAAGTACCATGGACTCAGTGGCTTAAACAAACGTTTGTTTCTCATGTCCCGGAGGCTGGAAGACCAAGATCAAGGTGCCAGCAGCGTCGTTCTTAGTGAGGGCCCACTTCCTGGCGTGCACACGGCTGTCTTCTTTCTGGGCACTCCTGTGGCAGAGAGAAACCATCTCTCTTGCGTCTCTTCTTATAAGGGCACTAATGTCCTTCATGAGGGATCCATTCTCATGACCTAATTACCTCCCAAAGTTCCCAAAAGCCAAAAGCCATCACACTGAGGATGTGGACTTCAAATCAGAATTGGGGGGAAGGGGGCCACACATCATCAGGCCCTCCAGGAAAGAGGACTATTAAGTAAACACACTATTAAGCAAACACTATTAAGGAGTCCCGCTAGTTCCCCACTCTGGGTAGGGTACATCTCAATTTTTGTTCTTAAACCTTTCAGCCGATTGGATAAAGCCTACCCACATGATGGAGAATAATTTGAAGTCAACTGATTGTAGATCTCAACCACATCTTCAGAATGCCTTCACATCAACACCTAGAGTGATTAAATAATCGGGTTCTGTAGCCTAGCCGAGTTGAATAAATGAAGCATCATAATTCTTCCTGAGGGAGTCTCTCTGGTGCCCTGCAGGATGTTTAGAATATTTCTGACGGCTACTTGTTAGCAGTCAGCACCTCCCCCTGCTCCCACTTGTGACAAAAATGCATCCAGGTCTTGCCAAAAGTCCCATGAGAACCACTTTTCCAGGCCACGAGGTAAGGAACTTGGATCGCAGGTGTCCTCCCGCCAACAGACTGCATTATCCACAGTTTGACATACAGAGCCTAGCTAGGAATCCTTGTGTTTTCAGAATCCTGTATTTTCACTCAGGTGCTATTTTTTTTTAAGATTTTATTTATTTGACAGAGATAGAGACAGCCAGCGAGAGAGGGAACACAGGCAGGGGGAGTGGGAGAGGAAGAAGCAGGCTCCTAGCAGAGGAGCCTGATGTGGGGCTCGATCCCAGAACGCCAGGATCACACCCTGAGCTGAAGGCAAATGCTTAACCGCTGTGCCACCCAGGCGCCCCTCAGATGCTATTTTAACACCCCGAAGGTTAAGGAGTCTACAGTGGGCAGGACATTTCAACCTTTGGGTGGGAGCAGTCTAAGTAGGAAATGAATTCCACATTCAAGTACTGCCCTGAACTCCCGCTGGAGTGACAATGGCCTTTCCCCTGAATGAACAATAAAATAATGTTACCAAAGGTGAAATTTGTCCCAGAAGTCTCAGTTCACCTGTTCAAGCAGGGCCCTAGACTCAAAAGACTGTCCCTACTGAAAATTCTGGAAACGCATAATGTCACAATTTTGATATTTCATTGAACAGAATATTTTTACTTACCGAATACATAAAAATAGCTTTGAGCTTGATATAGAGGAAGGCAATTTGACAAACATTCACTTATCCTAAATTATAGAAAATTTTCCTTTTTTTGGTGTGTTGCTATTAACAGATTTTTAAACGTACCCTTCTAATGTAAAAAAAAAAAAAAAATGTCCTGTGCTCTTCCAACCATCTGGTGTGAAATGACACATGGGTGGCAAACTTCTATTTTAAGCACTGAATGCATTATCTATAAGCAAGCATGATTATCTCTTGCATTGTAAATTTCCTGCTGTGCCACAGTAATTCCAGTATTTTCCTGGTCATGCACAACTGTATAGTATCTTACAAGCAGTCTACATACATTAAAAAGAAAAAAAATAAAAGCAGAGAGCTCTTTAATGGGGTCTTAACCACAAAGTTCTGGTACCTGGACTTGGAAATGAAGACTCCAAATGGCTAATAAACCATTGTTTGTAACTGAAACATACATATTAATTTAGTTGCTTCAAGCAAGGCAAGGAAAAACATCCAATTTAGAATTCTGACCCATTAAGCATCATGGCAGGATATGGAAATTTCTCTTTGGCATTCTTCTTTGCCTATTAAAAAACAAAGCAAAACCAAAAAAAAATATTTTACTAGGCTCTTAAGTGGCCGCATCTTCTGTCTGATTTACGGTGTGGGCGGCTGAGAACCAGATGCTAAATATGTTTATTGGAAAATACACTGGACATCGGTCCTGTTGGTCCAATGAAGCATTCATTTTGCTGACCCCATTTTAAGGGGCCTATGTAGACCCAGGCAGAAGCAATATTCTGGTTCACTGCTGAAGGGAGACTTGTTTTTCCTGCAAACCCACCTAGATGTTAGTGTGAAGCGACTTCCCAACAACAGATGAGTGATGACAACTTCTATCCTCTTCCAAATGTTTAACTAGAAATGGATCTAACTGATGAGAGAAGGAGCAGTCAAGATGTTGAAGGACTTTTTTTTTTTTTGTCATCCTTCATCTTAATCCTCTCTGTGTGGCCCTTTTCATGTTGACTTAAGATAAAATGAAAGTGATGTATGCATCTTTATGCCCTGACTCAAACACAAATACACACTCTACCTTGGTTCACTAGTATAAACTCTCCCAGGTTAGAGGTTAATCTTACACACTCAACAGTAAAATAAAAGCAATGTTCTTCATTATGAGTGTGCCACAGATCAATAATTCTATTCACTTTGAACCTGGGAGAGTCCATCAGTTGCAGCCCTACCTTCTCTGAGAAATTGACAAACTGTTTTTTCACTATAAACATCCTGGATCCGTTGCTTCACATAGTTATTCTCATTTATCTCTCACAAGGATCTTGCAAAGCAGATAAAATTATTCCCATTGCCAACATAGAAACTGAGGCTTGTCAAAGAACATGTCGTTAATAAGAGAAGGGATTTTAAAACCTCTCTGATGATTGAACCCATGATCTTGCCACTCTTTATAATCTAGTCCATTAAGATGCCCAAGTGAGCAGCTCTGGAGACTTACAGCCTCATCATCACAACCATATCCAAATTCCTTCGAGATGATAGAAACAGAAGACGATTTGATGGGAGAGAATTTCATTCATCAAGGCTACAAACGGCCCTCCTGCCAAACTCCTGGCCTTTCCCATCCCCACAATGGACTTCTTTTTAAGACCTGTCAACCATCTCATTGCATGTGTGGTTCTTAAGTATACACTTGCCTGACTTTCTTCATTTCCTCCCAGCACTATTTCTTCCAAAATATTACCCAGCCAGTTTTCTCTATTTACCATATTCCAGCTATTTCGTAGTTCCCATGTGTCTCGCCAGCATCCTGGTAGGTGTGTATCCTCAGCCTACACCCCTCAGACAAACTCCCACAAGGTATGTTCCCTTCTGAAAGTGTTAGAGGATCATGCAGTCACTAATTCTGAAACTTCTATTTTTTCCCCATTTCCTCTTTTTCTTGTAATTGCTCTGCCTCTAAGCTCAAATTTCCCACCTTGCCGCGGAAGTATTCATTTCCCCAACACCACTGCATTGTGTGTGCGATCGCCCCTAAAATCGCGGGGAGCTCTCTTCTTGCGTCTGCACTCCCACTCGAGACAGATGCGGGAGATACTCGATTTATCAGGAACTTCCTGACAACGGAGAAGCTCTTAAGTAGCAGGAGTGTAGAATGTCTCCCTGAGGACCTTTGGGCTTGGAAAAGAAACTGAGATATAGCAATAATTTGTGAACAGCCGTAGGGCAGCAAAAACACTTAGGGAGTCATCTCAAGGGAATGCTCCCGAGGCATTCTCAGCCCACGGGGCACCTACCCCTGACGCAGGGATCTCACTCGCTCACAGAAAAATGCAGTCTGACCGGAAGTCAAATGAGATAAACCACCTTGAGTTTCCTCAAATTTGATGTCTCCGTAATTTCATAAAATATTTGTAATGAGGATTTCGGAGTCCTAGATTTCAGTTTCCTTTTCTGAAAACACTGGCCAATAAACCAAATGCCCTTGACTAAAAGGCATCTAGACAGCTGACCCTTCCACACCCAAATGACACACTGATTCAGAAAAAAAAAACAACAAAAAACTAGATAGATAGATAGATAGATAGATAGATAGATAGATATAAAATACACAACTTAATGTTGAATTAGAAAGCACTTCTATCTTTTAAAACCTTGTGTCCTAAATCCTGAAGTCCCAATTAGTTCTGAGAGCCAGCATGCCAAGGTACTGAAACACACTTGGAAAAGCTGGGTGCTTGCTAGTTTATCTGATGTGTTTAGTTGTAACACATGGCAGCTTCCTAGGCTGGAAGAGCCACGGAAGGTCGGAAAAGGACACTATCTTTGGGACCCAAGAACACATTAGGGATAAACACAGGCTCTTCTGGTGAAAAATGTGGGTACAGTAAAAAGAATGGGATTTAACGAGGGAAGCTGTAGCCATGAAAATTCACACTATGATAGGCTGTAGAACAGCCTTGACCAATGTATTTCAATTTAAGGAGACACCACAGAGGTCAGATGGTCCCAACTCCTGCTCATCTACCAACCAAAAACTAGCCACAGGAAGGGCTGGCCTCTCACCACCTTCCCAGTGCCCCGTAGCTAAGTTCACGGCAAAGCTGGGACAGGGACATGTGTGTTTGGAATTCTAATCCAAAGCTCATTCGATGGTCTATGACGCCTCTTAGAAGGGAGAAAGTTCTCCTGAGAAGGGAGAAAAAGATTTCCACAATTCCTTTAAAATTCAAAGTGTGTAAAATAGAATTGAGCATTTACAATTCAGAAAAGCCCTCGATCTACAAGCGTATACCCAGATCACATCAAAGAACCGAGAACCACGGTCTCCCTCTTTTACTGGTTTCCTGCAAACGAACAAAATATTGGGCTTTATTTTTAAACACTGGATTTCCACTGTAAGCTGGACCTCTTCTCCCTCAGTGCCATTGCTCATGAAAAATATAGTTCTAATCCCTTAGCTGTGGGTTAAACTGGCATGGAAATTCAACTTTTTTTATGGCTGAAAAATGCCAGTTAATTTTGTGTCTTAACCGTTCTAAAATGCCAGATAGTACGACATGTAATTTTATAGATTCTCTTTGCATCCTGTGATCAGTATTTCAATACCCAGGGTAGAGGTATTTGAAAGGTGCTTCCTGTTCTAGGCATCTCCATTTGGGGTTACAGATTAGAACCCCTACACATAGCATATGCTTGTGTAGTTATAATTTTGTGGTCTATAGTCTCAAAATCAGTTTTTCTTTTTTTTTTTTTTTTTAAGATTTTATTTATTTATTCAACAGAGATAGAGACAGCCAGCGAGAGAGGAACACAAGCAGGGGGAGTGGGAGAGGAAGAAGCAGGCTCATAGCGGAAGAGCCTGATGTGAGGCTCGATCCTATAACGCCAGGATCACGCCCTGAGCTGAAGGCAGGCGCTTAACCGCTGTGCCACCCAGGCGCCCCTCAAAATCAGTTTCTAATTTTAGTCAGAAGCTACTCAGTGCAAAACTAGCAAGTGTGGTGGGACAAAGGAAGAAAAAACTAAGTCTTCCCATGCAAAGGGAAGCAGGGATTTCAGGTGAATGAAAGTCAGGTTTATTCAGGTGAAATGCACACATGGAGAGATTCACTCTTTCTAGATGTACAGTTGTAAGAATTTTAACAAGTACATAGTAGTAGAACCATCACAATTAAGACCTAGGACAGTCCCATCACCCCATAAATCTCCCTCATCCCCTCCGCAACCACCCCTCTCCCCAGCCTCAGCCACTGATAAACATGATCTATCTCCTGTCCCTATAGTTCTGCTTTCTCCAGAGTGTCCTATAAATGAAGTCGCACAGTATTTAGACTTTCAGGCATGTGTGGTATCAGAAGAAGCAGGAGCCAGGGAACCACAATTGTCAAACGAGAGAGACCCCAAAAAAGAGATTAAAAAGTAGTGGATAGGTAGAATGCAAGCTGGGAGGGTATTTTATCCTTTAAGTAAAGGGAAGTGAACATTTCAAGAATAATGGGGGACAGAGAGATAGGGGTGGGGGAAGGAGAGGGACAAATCTACACTTTCCAAATTTAGGCCAACCTTTCAAGAGTTCTTTTTCTTTCTCCCTTGAACACCCATAGCAGTTTCCCTGTCTTTATTATGGTTCTTAGATACCCTCAACTAAATTACACTTTTAATTAATTTCAACATCTACACATTGACACTTCCTAGGAGCTCCTGGATATGGAGACTGCATGACTCAACTGTTCAGTTACGCTGTAAAGTCCTGGATGGCAAAATTTTAGAAATTTCACCTTTGTATCCAACAGGGTACCTAGCACAGTGCCTGGTAAAAAGGAGATGATTATTGATATCTGTCGTGTGTCTGTGAATAAATCCATTGATTAAAGATGCTGATAGAAAGTATTTTAAAAAGTAAATCTGCACCCAGATTTTCAAAGAGTAAATCTCATTATAAATGTACTTAAAGGATTGCTTGATTATTTACAAGAGTCAAGACATGGAAACAACCTAGATGTCCACTGATGGATGAAAAATGAAATTGTGGGGTAAATATGTACAATGTAATATTCAGCCATAAAAAATGGGGAATCCTACCATTTATGACAACATGGATGAATCTGGAAGGCATTATGCTCAATGAAATAAGTCAGACAGAGGAAGACATACTGTTGTGATCTCACTTATATGCAGAATCTCAGAAACCTCACAGAAAAAGAGATCAGATCTGTGGTTGCCAGTGGAGGAGGCCAGACGGAGGGGGAACTGGAAAACAAGGTACAAACTTCCAGTTAAAACATAAAGAAGTACTAGAGATAGAACATACACGACTAGAGTCAACACTGCTGTATGATACTGTACGAAAGTTGTAGGGTAAATCCTAAGAGTTCTCATCACAAGAATTTTTCTGTTCATAGTATCAATATGAAAATATGGATGTTCGCTGAACCTACTGTGGTCATTTCGCAACGTACGTAAATCAAACCACCATGCTATTTGCCTTAAACTTTCAGAGTGGAATATGTCAATTACTTCTCAATAGAACAACAAGATTGCTTGAATCTTCCACCTCGTATTAGCTTTCCCTTCTTGGTCATTCTCTGGCTTGTATAAATAATTACATAATCTCCGAATTAGTACATAGTAGAAAGGGATCAATACCAGACACAGACGGATGAATATACCTCCGAGAAAACGAAATCATTATGGTTTGTGAACTATGAAATTACGTACCACCACCAGGCATATGCCAAGAGCTTCCTGCAATGTTCCTTCAATAAGGCATCATTAACTTCCAGAACTCAGTGAATGGAGCCCCCTGCAGATGGCCATTCGTTTTGATGTCCTCCAACTACATTATGTTATTGATGCGTTCATAAAAATGGTGTTACTGACCTACCATCAATTGGCCGTGCACTGGAGGCAGCTTTCACCGCAGCCCAAACAGGCTCACTACCTCAGCAAGGCAGCCAGCCCAGGTCGTGGCTGTTGAATACTTCGGTCCAAGATAATCGCTTCCGCAACTTGAAAACTCAATCCTCTCTACCCTCAATCCGTAGACGGTTACTTGTTAGGAGGACCATAGATCTACCTGTTGCTTTTCTTCACTAAGAGTGGAGAAACATCTGCCATGGAACACAATCTGGGCAAATCAGACCACCAAACAAGTTTCATAATTTTAAAGCTTCTGTGAGTTCTGTTGCCATCACAGAATGAACAGCTTCGTAACCGGACCTATTTCTTTCTACGTTGGTCCAAGGAACGTTCTGGGAAGACAGGAAAAATAAAGAGGACGTGGCTTCAGGTCTCCATGATATTATAAATTCTTTTCTCCTTGAACAAAAGCATTGGTGTGGATAATTTTTTATCTTCAAAAAGTAATTTTATCCTAAATACACTTCTAGGCTAAGTTACCTCTGAGGATTAATATTAGTCATTAGAGGTGTGCATGTAAGACTAAATAAAAAATTTTCTGCTTGACAATAAAAAGTAATCCTTATTTTTACATTGGCCAGCAAGGACAGTCGAGAGTGTGAAGAAGCCAGCTCTTCATGTACCAACCTGCCAAAACCCTCACCTAACTCACCCTCCTGCTCAGTGATAATCGTGTCAAAGTTTGGGAAATGAATTGCTAGGGAATGGCAACAGGTCCTTGGTTTCTTGAACAAGACCAACTCCTGCTGAAAGAATTGAGTTCTCCCTAAAGAGGGGACAATCTCACCATGGAACAATCATTCCAGAGGGTCTGAAAACCATGGACAAGTAAACAAGTCTAAGAAACAGTGAATGAAGTATGACCTAACCTACATTCACTCCCCCACTGGCCCAGTGCAGAGAAAAAAGAATGTTCCTGAAATTGAGGCAAGGACCAGGTACCACAGAAGTAAAAGTAAGATGTGACCCATAGCAGAATGGGGAGTGGCTGAGAGGAACAAAAGACAAAAAGAAGGACCAGACATAAGACAAACTAAGTTTCCAAACATATTGCAGACGTGATTAAAGGGGATGGGGTAGAAGGAGGATACCATCCTCAGGGGATTAAGATTATGTTAGTACTTCTCATAATCACGGTAGCCTTGATACATTTCTATTCACTGTTGGGCCCCGTAAACCATCTAAGGACAGTCCCTCTCAAAGTTCAGTTACTGAAATACTGAAATAATTTTAATGTACTAGGTTAGTGCCCCCTCAAAAATGCACTTCTATCCAGAAACTCAGAATATGACTTTATTTGGAAACAGGGTTTTTGCAGGTATAATCAAATTAAAATGAGGTCCTACTGCAGCAGAATGGAACCCAATCCAATGACTGGTGTCCTTAAAAGAGGTGGCAAACTTGGACAGAGACTCAGAGTTGGAAGATGTGTGGGCACACAGGGAGAATGGCATGTGATCCGTGTCATGTGTCTACAAGCCAAGGGACAGCAAAGTAGACAGCGACCACCAGAAACTGGAAAAAGGCAAAAAGAGGATCTTCCACTAAAACTTTCAAGGAGAGCATAGCCTTGTCGATGCCTGGATTTCAGACTTCGAGCTTCCAGAACTGGGAGAAAATACTTTTCTGTCGTGAAACCACCCAGTTCATGAACAATTATATTATGGATAGACTACTGAAAATGATTATTTTGATTATAGACGGAATATCTGCCACATGCCAAAGAAAAGTGTCTTACCATTTAAACAAAAAGAGAAATATCCCATTGAATGGATGGCACGTATCTTGGCAGGGAGACAACAAACAGGCTCCCCAAGTACGTAGGATAAGTAGCAAGGACTTGGGTGGAACATTAATCATAACCCTGACTCTCCCAGGGACCCTGTCTCCTTACTGCTAAAACAAGGTCAACAGAAATCCTTGTGTATATTTTATGTATTTTTTTTTCACATGGCCATTTGAAAGGTCAAATAAAATGTTTTGAGGAAATGGCAAGTGTAAGGTTCTACGCAGATATAAATCGCTTTATTAATAACCATAAGGTTCATTTTATTCTCTAATAGCACTGAAATTTGAGAGAATAATTCCAGGAAAGTTGTTTAGAAATCGTAGCTCTTGAACTCTTCTGTAATAAGTTGTTCAGCCTGGATCCAAAGATTTAATAAATGTGCAAAGTACACACATATTAGGAATAAAAAAAAAAAATCTACAATCAAAGGTCAGTCTAACTCTACAGGCAACAATATATTTTACAAATTAAAAATCTACATAATGGAACAAACATGTGACACTCCAGGGTGAAGGCGAAGGGGATAATGTGCTAGAATTGTGTATAAATACAAAAGATACATATAGATATAAATATGCACAAATGCTAACATGTGTGTTCTCTAGGGCTAGTGCACACGGCATACATACCTTTACTCGGGGTAGTCTCTTAAAAAAATAGGAAATACTATGGATCTCAACAATCCTGGTCAAGAAGATACAATGTGTCCTCTCATATACAGGCTGAAATGTCCTTCGTTACTTTGCCCATCGACGGCAACTGGCCACCTTATTTCATACACGGTAGCTACTAAATATTTTTCGCTCTTTGTAACTATGGTTAAGAACTGCACTTTGGTAATCTAAATAATCCACTCCACTCCTCCTCTCAAGAAAACAAAACCGATTTCCCCAAAGACTAATCCCATATCTCACATACCAACCTAAATCAGGTTACCATTTCTTCAAAGATTTTAAGAACTAGATTGGCAATGCGAAATGGGACTCGATCTCTCAAGGTGAAATTTGATTAGTATTTATTGAACAATTATATTTTAAAACAATTGTGTGGCTCATAAAAAATGAAGAAGATCTAGAATATATATATTAGTCTCATTGTAGTCAATGTCACAGTCAACTGTCTATGGCAAAGTGAGTTTTGAAACCCAAATAAGGTAATGGTATTCACTATGTCCAAACAGGCTCCCTTCCCTGGCCTCAGACTTCTCAGAAACGGTGTTCTTTTTTATTGAGACCACATCATCGCAGGAGCCCAGCCAACTCTCCCATCTCGCAGCAGCCCATTCATCAAAAAGGGCAGATGTGACAAAAACCCTCCAGTCCCCCGCAGATCCTGCCCTCTGTGTGTCGTTTGCCTGCCCTGCCCTTAATTCCGTTCACCCACACAGGCTCTTCAGACTGTGGGACTTTCATCTTTCTAGAAAATTCTCTGAAAGGTCAGGAGTGTCTTCTCATCAACTCCAAGGATCATTTTCCTAACCTCAAGCATCTGCCCTTTCTCTGATTGTTTGGCATTCTTGACCACTGCTTCCTGAAACTTACTCCTCCACTTCCTGCTTTTCCATCTACTGCCCTAATCACTCCTCCCCAGGCTCCTTGCTGGCTCTTCTTCCTACACCTGATTCTCAAAGGTAAAGTCCCTCCAGCATTGGTCTTCAGTTCTCTGCTCTTACCTCAGGGACTCATTTGTTCTTCCCTACTCTTGACCTCAATCTGCACCAGAAGAGCCACATTCACCCCCAACTGTTTACATGATTATTTTCAAAAGGATGTATATTGTCTATTTGGTAATTGCTTTAAAATATGTTAGTGTTGGGGCGCCTGGGTAGCGCAGTCGTTAAAGCGTCTGCCTTCCGCTCAGGGCGTGGTCCCGGCGTACCGGGATCGAGTCCCACATCGGGCTCCTCTGCTGTGAGCCTGCTTCTTCCTCTCCCACTCCCCCTGCTGTGTTCCCTCTCTCGCTGGCTGTCTCTCTCTGTCAAATAAATAAATAAAATCTTTAAAAAAAATAAAAAAATAAAAAAAATAAAATAAAATATGTTAGTGTAAACCATGTTGTCTATATGTGAATAAATTAATTTTTATTTATTTGGGCTGCTTTGCTATTGTATACTTAATTCATAATCTATATAGTAGCTACAGCAAATGTTTTAAACACCATAACCTAAGTTATACAGACTCAGTATAAATTATTCCAGGAAGTTTTCATTGATGAAACAAATATCCATGAAAGAGTTCACAGAGCCCCACTAGCCCAACATAAGGTAGAAGATCTAGGAGTCTCACACCTGGGCTTAGAGTTCTTTCTCCACGCTCCCCCTCACCCACTCCCTCCATCTTCTGTCCCCCATCCCCACTCACCTTATTCCCCGTCTCCTTTGCACCTGACTAGAAGTTTACCCAACCCTCTATCATACTACCATTGCATCCGTCTTAGAATCAACCTTTCAATATTATTCTCAATGGGGAAAAGCTGGAAGCCTTTCCCTTAAGATCAGGAACACGACAAGGATGCCCACTCTCGCCACTATTATTCAACATAGTACTAGAAGTCCTTGAAACAGCAATCAGACGACAAAAAGGCATAAAAGGTATCCAAATCGGCAAAGAAGAAGTCAAACTGTCTCTCTTCGCAGATGACATGATACTCTATATGGAAAACCCAAAGGACTCCACCCCCAAACTACTAAAAGTTATAGAGCAATTCAGTAATGTGGCAGGATACAAAATCAATGCTCAGAAATTAGTTGCATTTCTATACACGAACAATGAGACTGAAAAAAGAGAAATTAGGGAATCCATTCCATTAACAATAGCACCAAATTTCATACATTATCTCGGAATTAATCAGAGAGGTAAAGGATCTATGTTCTAGAAACTACAGATCACTGTTGAAAGACATTGAAGAAGACACAAAAAGATGGAAAGATATTCCATGCTCATGGATCAGAAGAATTAACATAGTTAAAATGTCCATGCTACCCAGAGCAATCTACACTTTCAATGCTATCCCAATCAAAATACCAAGGACATTTTTCAAAGAACTGGAACAAATAGTCCTTAAATTTGTATGGAACCAGAAAAGGCCCCGAATCTCCAAGGAACTGTTGAAAAGGAAAAACAAAGCTGGGGGCATCACAATGCCGGATTTCGAGCTGTACTACAAAGCTGTGATCACAAAGACAGGATGGTACTGGCACAAAAACAGACACATAGACCAATGGAACAGAATAGAGAGCCCAGAAATGGACCCTCGGCTCTTTGGGCAACTAATCTTTGATAAAGCAGGAAAAAACATCCGGTGGGAAAAAGACAGTCTCTTCAATAAATGGTGCTGGGAAAATTGGACAGCTACATGCAAAAGAATGAAACTTGACCACTATCTCACACCATATACAAAAATAAACTCCAAATGGATGAAAGACCTAGATGTGAGGCAGGAATCCATCAAAATTCTAGAGGAGAACATAGGCAACAACCTCTACGACATCGGCCAAAGCAACCTTTTTCATGACACATCCCCAAAGGCAAGAGAAACAAAAGATAAAATGAACTTATGGGACTTCATCAAGATTAAAAGTTTCTGCACAGCCAAGGAAACAGTCAGAAAAACTAAGAGGCAGCCTACGGAATGGGAGAATATATTTGCAAATGACACTACAGATAAAGGACTGGTATCCAAGATCTACAAAGAACTTCTCAAACTCAATACACGAGAAACAAATAAACAAATCAAAAAATGGGCAGAAGATATGAACAGACACTTTTCCAATGAAGACATACAAATGGCTAACAGACACATGAAAAAATGTTCAAAATCATTAGCCATCAGGGAAATTCAAATCAAAACCACGCTGAATACCACCTTACGCCAGTTAGAATGGCAAAAATAGACAAGGCAAGAAACAACAATTGTTGGAGAGGATGTGGAGAAAGGCGATCCCTCCTACATTGTTGGTGGGAATGCAAGTTGGTACAGCCACTCTGGAAAACAGTGTGGAGGTCCCTTAAAAAGTTAAAAATTGAGCTACCCTATGATCCAGCCATTGCACTACTGGGTGTTTACCCCGAAGATACAGACGTAGTAAAGAGAAGGGCCATATGCACCCCAATGTTCATAGCAGCAATGTCCACAATAGCTAAATCGTGGAAGGAGCCGAGATGCCCTTCAACAGATGACTGGATTAAGAAGTTGTGGTCCATATATACAATGGAATATTACTCAGCTATCAGAAAGAACGAGTTCTCAACATTTGCTGCAACATGGACGGCACTGGAGGAGATAATGCTAAGTGAAATAAGTCAAGCAGAGAAAGACAACTATCATATGATTTCTCTCATCTATGGAACATAAGAACTAGGATGATCAGTAGGGGAAGAAAGGGATAAAGAAAGGGGGGGTAATCAGAAGGGGGAATGAAGCATGAGAGACTATGGACTATGAGGAACAAACTGAGGGCCTCAGAGGGGAGGGGGGTGGGGGAATGGGATAGACCGGTGATGGGTAGTAAGGAGGGCACGTATTGCATGGTGCACTGGGTGTTATACGCAACTAATGAATCATCGAGCCTTACATCGGAAACCGGGGATGTACTGTATGGTGACTAACATAATATAATAAAAAATCATTAAAAAAAAAAAAGAATTAACCTTTCATGGGAAGTACTTATCTGAATGTGTAAGAGAAAGTGGAGACGTGTCTGCACTTACGAGTATCTCCATGACGGGCTTGTTTTTTCTTGCTTGCTAATAACAGTTTCCCTTTGGGAGAATTTCAGTCTGATAGTTGCTATAGTAAGATATAAACACATGATGAGAGGGATCCCCTGACAGTGGAGAGCCCCCAATTTTCTACCCTTCCCAAATGCCTGACTCTTCAGGTTTTCCCCATCCCAGTCTGGAAGCATGGCAGGTCTCCTTTCTCCACCACTTCTGCATCATAGATCGGTCCTGTCTCGGTACTGCCTTTCCCATTATGCTCCACTGTCCATCCTTGTTATAGGTTGAATTGTGTCTCCCTAAAGTGGCGAAGGTCTAGTCTCTTATATGAATGTGACCTTATTTGCAAATAAGTCATTTAGAGGTGATCAAGATGAGGCCATTAGGATGGGCTGAATCCAATATGACTCATGCTCTTATAAGAGGAAAGACAGACACAAGCGGAAGACAACCATGTGAAAACAGACAGAAACTGGAGTCCTGTTGCTGCAAGCCAAGGAACGCGTGGGGCCACCAGAAACTGGGAGAGGCAAGGAAGGAATCCCTCTAGAGGTTTTGGAGGGAACGTGGTCCTGCTGACACTTCCATACTATGTGACAATCAATTTATTTTAAGCCACCCAGTTTGTACTTGGTCCCGGTAGCCCTAGGAAACTCATGCAGTTCCCAACATACTGATCCTGGTTAGCCCTCAGAATAAATTGGTCCTCAGTAATTGCTTGTCATACAAATGACTGATGATTGATGGCTTCGAGGCTCTGATCCCATTCACTCCTCTTCATCCTTTGTATTGAGATGAGATTAATTTTCCTATTGTACAGCTTTTGACTCCTGTTATTCTCTTGCTCAAAATCCTTGAGGATTTTTACCTACATTTAGAACAGAGTCAAAAGCTTGAGCAGAGGTCCCCAACCCCTGCTCTCCAACTGTATATCTCTCCTTCCCTAGATGCTGGAGTACCCAGCCCTTCCCACAAAGCCCTGTTGTCCACACCTCTACCCCATGCTGCTCCCTGCCTAAACTGCCCTTTCTCTTACCTCCACCGGTCAGACCTAACTCACAAGCCATTGCTTGAGTAATGGCTTTTATAATCTACTCTCCCAAATAGGCATTTGGATCTCCCTGCTTCTCAAGACCACAAGTATCTGTAGCTCCCTTATAACACTTTACAATTCAGTCTACTACAGTACAGAATATATTAACATTTTCTATCTCCTCCACTGGATTCCAAACTCCTTAAGGGTTTTCATTTTTGCACGCTCTGCACTCTCTTGCATAGACATTGACATATCATGTAATATTGATTAAATTGGAAAAAATGAAGTGTGGGTGGTCTGTCAAATTCAATAGTCACGCGTTAATGATGTATCCCTCCTCCTTATCAAAGGCTGTACACAGTCAGGTCAAGTCTCTTTAAGTTACCAAGCAATAGATCACACATCAGAGACAGAAACAATACTCATGCGATTATTTGCCTTTGGTAATGTAATCACTGTGCACGCATGCCCGCATGCACACCCTGGTCACTACTTATGTTTTCCTTCTCAACTTCTCTAAATGGAAAAAGGGAATCGGTTATGCATGCATTTGTATTTTTAGATCTTGTAACAAACATCAACTCACCACACACCTAAGATAATTTGCTAAAAAGGGAAGAGGTTATCAGAAATATGCCACCTAAAACTAGGAAAATGAGCCTTGTAAACTCATCTCCATAGAAACCTTGGAATTCTTTTGCTAGTGTGGTGCCATGACGCACAATCGACTCAGTCTGATATTTATCTTTGCCGATCATGACTGACTGGTGGAATGCCATTTTACAGGCGTCTTTCAGGTCCTTAGTGTTCAAGCATTCCCGTTACTGTATGTAGCCGATGAAGGGCACCTAATAGACGTTCCTCTCTACGTTCTGTTTTGCTTCTGGCTTTATGGATTCATTCTGGCTAACTGGTGCTCTGTTTCAAACACTCAAAGATTCTCATGTAAAGAATAAAAATCAAAAATAACTCGTATGCAAGATCCAGGAAACGACTAGGAATGGGGAAAATGGGTTTACAAATGTGTTTTCAACAAAATCTTGAGATAAGTACTTTTATTATGAGAGTCGGTATCTAATATGGAACAAATGACATCACCTGCGAAGGGAAAAATGAATTTCAAAAAATAAAGGAATCTAGTTTAGGTCATGCAAGTTCTAGAAATATGAAATACTATGTGAAAAAGGCACATTCACTCTGGTGTGCCTTAATAGAACCATGGACTGTAAGTTATGATGACTGATTCAGAATGGCTTTTAAGTTATAATGACAGAGTGATTCAACCCCAAACTGTTGTTTCTCCATTTCAACATCTATACTTACCCATTGAGAACTGCGTTCCTCATTTCTGCTTGGCACCTATGCATTTCCAAGAAAATTAAGAATTTAAGAAGAAAAAAAATCACTGTTTTCTGTAGAGTAGAATACTGGAGCATTCAGAGTTCAGTCTTTAGCATTAACTTTCTACTCCACTATTATTGTTTTGCTTTGAAAAACAAAAAATAAGAAAAAATGTAAATGTCTTACAGTCAAACCCTGTGCTATATATCCTCATATCTCCCAAAGACTGAACTAAAAGTAATATCAGCAACGGACTTCCTCCCTACCCGCCCCCCCCCCCCGCCCCACCGCCATCTTGAGCTAGATACGCAAAAAACAAAATCAGACCCCAGTACTTCAGAGAGAGCCAAGTATGCTGGTTTTCTTTTAAAACAGGTCTTACAGAAGCAATGCAGATTTGATATCTGTTCACGGTAAGAAACAAAACTCATGCTTCAGCTGTACCACCTTTGCAGAAGTTCTCATTTAACTGAGTTGGTTTGCTTAGGGGTCAAACAACATTGCAGATTTTAGAATGGGCAACCAAGAATTTCCTCAGAGCATCAAGTTTAACTGTTTTCAATTTTATTCCTTTGGTGATTTTTTTAGTTTTCATCAATATCATGGTTTTATAAGGGTAAGGATGTTGATATTCAGAGGAAAGTAGTAAAACACTGGCTGTATTTGAAATACTTTCATTGCCAACCAATAGGATAAATTCAAATGTGTCACGGACCTGTCTACATATTGAACTAGTCTTCGGAGATAGTGAACATTTGGTTTTGTGTCTTCTCGTATAGTGGGATTGACCTCACAGAACACTGAATGTATTGGTTTGTCCGCAGCCTATTTCAAATTTTCCTGTCCCCCAAAAGCATTTGAGAAAGCAAAACTCAGGTATTTACTGGTCCTTGAGAGGCTAAAGTCTAATTGATAGATTAGAGGTTAAGAAAAAAGAGATATGGAAATTATTAAAATCATACTGATGTTTTAAAGGAAATTGTTCAAAGATTTTTTCAGTGTAAACATTTTCAATGGGTTGTATTAATCTGGAAAGATTAGTGACCTTCCTGATGAGCAATTTAAAGGGCATGGAAGGCCACTGGTAGTACTCTCTCTCTCTCTCTCTCTCTATATATATATATGGTGTCTCAAGTAACAGGGAAAACAACATAACAACCTCATCACCACACATTATTTAAACTTCAATGGCATCATACTTACATGTGTAACATATTAAAATAGGAGTGGAATCAACTAAGTGTCTTCCTATAGAAAATTCCATTTGACAGTAGTACTTGGATTTGACTTCCTCCCCAGGTCTGAAATATGAGTCAGTAAAAGTCAAACATGATTATAGACAATAAACAGTTACGCTAATAAATGACCATTGATGGATATGCACCCTTAACACTCAACTTCAAAGAAACGATACATCATAAATGAGTATGCTTGAAAAAGCCAATTTTAAATATGATCTCAATCCCACATAGCAACTGGAAATCCAGTTTTTAAAGATGACTTATTCAAATATTTTATATCATGTAAACCAAATATCAGAAACATTTAATAATTTTGATTTCATTTCCATACTGGAATATATTTTGTGGATCTTATTTTTAGACCCTATGCATTATACCTTAGTTTGTGATTCTGCTCATTACATGATATTTTCAGTCACCTTTTATTTCACTCAAACAATTCTTAGTTCTTTGCATGTCTCAAAAACAGACAAGCCAAATTTCCTCAGCTATGCTTACGTACGAAAATTTCTGGTACCCAACTTTTCCACTTTTCTTTGCAATGAGATAAAAATAAAAACGTATCCTTTTAATTAAAAAAAAAGCATCAAGATGACAAAATTCTTTGAGAAATGCAAGCTAAAATGAAAAAAATGGAAAGGATACAAAAATTACTGCAGAAGTTCAAAGTAAATAGCAAACTGAAATTACTGGAATTTAAAATGAACAAAATGGAACGATATTTCTGAAATGAACATATGGTGTCTCACCCTTTAATAAATTGCTGTTAGTATCAACAGCAAAAAAAAAAAAAAAAAAAATGGAGCTAATGCTTATTCGACACCAATTCCAAACTATAGACTACACAAAATTGACTTAACAGCAAGCAAAAAACCCCACAAAACTCCGGCTTTACTGTTGTCATGGTTGTTTGATTGGGAAAAACAGCTAAGTGCGAACTTAAGGTCCTATGAAATCGTACATGGAGAAGTAGTACTGGGGTAGACATAACAAGGTAAATAAAGGGTTCCCTTTTCTTAAAGGATATCCTTCACTCAAGAATTTCATTTAATGGTTTCAAGGAAACGGCACACAACTTTACCAGACACACCCCAAGATTCCACAATCCCTCCTGCATCTAAGATATTCCCAAGCACAATGGGGAGCTCACCAACCACGTGATACAGGAAATTGATACGGTACTAAAAAATGCATCTCTTAACACTATGGGTAGTCTCAAGGAATTTTAGAAACCCAAGAATGTATCTATGGCCTGCCTTTCCCGCTACAAATGTGGATAATTGTAGCAATATTTGAATCTGTAAGCACACACCTCTCTAAATATATAGATTATGTACAACTGCTACCAAGAAAACTAGTAGGGAATACGAATATAACTCAAGCATATGCACATGTGTGTACACACAGGTAAGACTGTCAGGTCAGCAACATTTTCTGTCAATTTTTTTTTTTCAAGCCACTTTGAGGTATAACGGACATACAAAAAGCTGTACATGTTTAATGTGTAAAACTTGATGAGTCTGGAGATAAGTAAACACCATGAAACCAACACCACAATTGATGTCATAAACAACCATCACCTCCAGAAGTGTCCTCCTGCCCTCTTTATTCTTATTACTATTATAGGAACCCAAGATCTACCTTCTTAGCAAGTTTAAGTATACGATATTGTCAACTGTAGGCACAGCGCTATACAGCAGATCTCTAGGACTTATTCATCTTGCAGAACTGGGTACATTGTACCCTTTGATTAATACCACCTCATACCACCCTCCCCACCCCCTGCCCCTGGCAAACCGCCATTCCAAGCTTTGCTTCTCCGAGGGACTAATTCCTCATGTATGTGGTACAATACAGTTTTTGACCTTCTGTGTCTGTCTTATTCCCCTTAGCCTAATGTCCCCCAGAGTTGATCTTAAACTGACATTTATATCCAAACTAAAATTTGAACAATAGTAGAGGAACAATGCCTAACATTTTAATAATTAGGGAGTTCTATTATTCTATGAATCTCATGATTTAAAAGGTTTTATATTTTCCTCCTAAGAAAAATTGAATTCACAATGTGTTTCCCACTGCGTTCGTTAGAGACAAATCTAGCGGGCACTACAGTAAGCACAGCACATGGTCAACGGACACAAGCTGCTTCTGTAAGTCTTGTTACAGTGCGATATTTAAAAAGATCTTCTGTGCACTCAGTTTTGAGAACCAGTATCAGAGGCCATGTGACTTAGAATCAAGAAATCCTGCTGTAAATCTTAGTTCTCATATTCACTGGCTGTGAGTCCTTAAAGAAACCACTTAAACCCTGTTCAGGAACCTCGGTCTTAAAGTCAGTAAAATTAAAGTAAGGATACCATCATGCCAATATCATGGGTTATTGTAAGGATTAAATTTTTAAAAAGAATGTATGTTTTACAGCATATATTAAAAAAACACCAGACCCATTAATATTAAAAGTTTAACCACTTTGATTAATATTTCTGGCATATATAAACCATAAATTATGGGATCATTCCAAAGTAATGGTGAAAGGGACCTATGCATTTTCCCCCCAGCAAGGATTTTTGCAAAAGAATAACAGACTATGCAGTGTTGGGGGAAGTGCAGAACCGCACAATGCAGCATAGAAGTCAGAAAATGCCCACGTCTAAGAATCCAGAATCATCTTAACATCTTCTGATGTTGCATTTTGTCAATCAAGGTGCAATAGCAATGTCAAAAATGCCCTACCAATACAGAACACTGTTACTAGTAACTATGGCAGTAATAGCTGTAGTAATAGAGGTATTATTAAGGTGGGGGAAAGAAACAACAGAAAAAAAAGTCAAAGTTGTTCATAATCAAATGTATGAATAAATATTAATTTGATCTAAATTTTGATCCAAGTTCATAGTTACTGATTTATATTATGAGTAAAATCTATGAATTGACAAGTTTTTTAAAGATTTATTTACATACTTTTGAGAGAAAGTGAGAGCACAGGAGCAGGGCGAGGGGCAGAGGGAAAGAGAACCTCAAGCAGACCCCGTGCTGAGCACAGAGCCAGACCTGGAGCTCGGTCCCAAGACCCTGCAATCATGACCTGAGCAGAAAACAAGAGTTGGGCGCTTAGGCGACTGAGCCACCCAAGTGCCTCTAAAATCTGTGAATCTACATACTAAGAAAATGTTGTGTTAAACTAAACAGCTAGATGGAAAATGCAGCCTCGAAATCACCAAAGTGACTTAGCCAACAGCGATTTGAGCATGCACTATGCACAACTCTGCTCCAAGTACAAGAGGATCAAGATTGTGATAAGAAATAACACCCAGTTCTGGCAAGGATAAGGGCAATGACCCTCTCGCATATTTCCAGTACTTAAGTGTATTACTACATCTTCTTTGAAAATATTCTGCAAATATCTTTTTAAATTAAAATACATATGGCCTTTGACTTGGTGTTGCCCTTTTGAAAACTAGCCTACAGAGATAAACATAAGATATATATAACAATATTTATTGCAATATTTTTATAGTAGAAAAAATTACAACAGTAACAAGTACAACAAATCTGGAATGATACTTGATATTCGTTAGATAATAGACAAAAATAGAACATTAGAATAGATAAGATAGAACCATATATACTGACCTGGGAGAAGTCCATGATACACTGCTAAGTGAAAAAAGGAAGCAGGAGAGATTCGAGGAGTTCTATTTAAGCAACTGATTATTAACTTTTGCTTTATAAAACCATATTATAAGCAATACTTGCTTAAGTTTTTTAATTGGACAGAAATAAACAATTGTGAAAAATGGCAAAGTATGGAGATGATTTTGAGTTCGCATTCGGGTAGCTTAAAATAAACAGATGACAGACTTGTAAGCAATGAACTCGAAGTTAAAAAGAAAAAGCACTCAATAGGAGGCATTCATTCCCTATTATCAAACACACAAAAATGTCATGGGGAGCTGAGGGGTGGTTAAAATTGAACTGGAAAGGATTTGGGTAGAATGATTGGATTTTGTGATACCCCTCCAAGAATATTCTAGCTCAAATGAAGTCAGAGGCAGAGGCTGGGAATAGCTGAATGAGACAAAATGAGACTGGACTGAAAGATGGATTCTTTTCAATTTTCTCTGTTCAATAGACCAGCTCTGGTCAGGTCAGGAAGATACTAGTTGTCACCTCACTTGAATTCTTGGGAACCGAGCCCATTGAAATGTTTGGTTATATCCAGTTTTACTGTAATTTTGTTCATGTAGCTTAAGAGTGTCAAAATAATATAGAGATAAAGACATTAATTAGCATTTCTAAGTAAATTTGCTGGGCTATAATCTTAATCTGGTAATATTCTAGATACATTGAAAAAATAATTTAGTAAAAGAAAATGCTTATTAGCAATCAATCTTGAAAAGATAGCACATCCTCAGAGCTCATAGATACAGATGGCACACTCATGGTGGGATCACAATGAAATGCTAAATAAGCCAATTTGTATACCATCTTTGTCTCAAGTAATAGAGTATTTGTTTTTGTGGGATTCTGATTTCCAAAATTACCCCCCATGTAGACCTGAACATCATTCAGGCAACTACTTAGCACTTAAAAAGCTTTCGCAGAAACAGATGGCATTAATAAATAAATCTGCATATCAAACACTCACTGATAAAACTATAAGCCAGCTATGAAAATTAAAGTCTAAGTAAAATAGGTAAATAGGGAAAAAAACAGTTTAGTGTGTTCCCAAATAAATAAAAATAAATGAACCCTGGAAAAGTTCTTAAAATGGCAGTTCTACGCTTCAGGAAAGCACAAATTAAGTCAAATTAAAAAGTCTCAATCTTTAAATTTCAATCAAAGCTTGTTAACTACGAATGGAGTGAAGAACTAGCTCTTCAGGTCCCCAAGGTAGAACGTGTGTAGACGGTGGCCACATGGGACTCAGATGTGACATCGTGGTGGCGTATACACATTCATATAACACAGAGTAGCTAATCAGACAACAGCCATCAAAGAAAGAGCTTCCAACAAACAATACTTTCCTACATATTTTTAGTATCCAAGAATCTAAGTGTCAACTATTGGGTAGATTGTCACTTCTTTATCTACACCAAGACAGATTCAAAGATATCCACAGATTGTTTTAGCCATCCAGGGTTCAAGAATGTCATTTACTTCTTTCTCTATTACACAAAATATATGAACCTGTTTTTATTTAATATAGAAAATACACTTCATTTACGCAACCCTATTTAAATTACGAAAGTATATATATACATACATATATATATATACATATATATATATATATATATAAATAAATAAATAACAAAGACCTGCAGAATAGAATGTTCCTTCCAACATGAGTAACAAATTAATAGTGCGTGAAAGTCACAGGGCTTGAGCTTTTTTGATTACCGGAAAGCCATTGGCCAAAATCCCCTTCGAGTCTCCAAAGATTTGCAATGCAGTCTTCGCTGACAGTATAGGGCAGGAGATGTGCTGCCTACCACATATAAGAAATATAAAGAGAAGTTCGGGATTTCTACACCAATTGCATTTAAGAAAAGCTGGTAAACAAGTTTGCTCCATCAAGTTTACCTTTGTGCTAAAATACTATCTCCATTCTGGTTGAAAACCAGTATATACATTTAATAGTGTTTTGAACAATTTATCTTCACAATAAATCAAGAGAAGATTTCATTGAGTGTTTAGGCAGATGTGCCACAAGATACAGGCAGGCTAGGACCTATGCTTCTTGGACATCTGGAAAACTCTGACAGTTTTGTAGCCAAGAACATCATTGAAAGACCTGGAAGGATACATCCAAAATCATTGCTTTCTGGTGCCTTTGCTTCTGAAATAACAGCATATACAAACAACCACCATTTTTCAGAATTAGCCATGAACTTATGGGCTCTGGACTGAGCTCTCATCTCTCCCCCTACCCCAGGCCAGCCTGCAGAAGGCCTCTCTCCACAAATCCTCCATTGCACCAATCGCTTTCAGAGCCAAGAGTCCCGAGAGAAAAGTCTGTGCTCACCCTCTCTCCATCCTCGCTTCCACTCTTCTCTCAACATCTGCTTCCTTAGAACCATTTCCTCCTGCAATTTCTGGGACATGACTCCCTGTAGTGTCAACGCTGCCCCTTCAGACCGCTGCTCCTCTGTTTTCTTTGTCCTCTTTCCTCTGCTTGGTCTTTACAGGTCAGTGACTCCCTAGAACTGTCCTTGGTTCTCTTCTTGGGCCACCCAGACAGGGTCCATGGAGAAATTTCATCTACACTTCCCCAACTCCTTCTCTTCTGGCAATGTCTCTTTCCTAGTCTCAAACCCTATGTATCCAATTACTGCTGGAAATAGCCACCTAGAGTCCCAGGAGAACGTCAGCCGAAACAGTTTTATAACTTACATTATCAACTTCATTCCCTCCCTCCCTCCCCATCTACTTACGCTCCTGTATTTCTTGTCCTCGCCCCTGGGAACGTTTTCTTGACCAAGGAGGCACACTCAGTGAGTGAAGAGCTTGAAGGCCTGGAAAAGAGGAGGCGATTTTGCATTCACCTTTGAGCCCCAGCGTGATGTGACCAAGAGTTCATGACCCATAAATGCTTTTTGAATGAGAAACAGTAAGTGAATTTTATAATGAAAACCTTTGAAGAGCCATCCAAAAATTGAACAAGCAACGAAAATGTGAAACATTGAGACTTAAAATTTGTTTGTTTTTTTAAAGAAACTGGAAAATAAAAATTGGTGCCTGTGTACTCTTAAACTTGTAGGGAACGTCTCTAAGACCTGGTAGCAACAGGTACTCAGTAAATATTTATACAATGACTTCAGGAGTTAACTCACTTGTCAAAAAGCTCTATTTTAGATTTTAACCAAATATTTGAATGACTAAGACTTTAGATTTTCCGCTTTGTTACTTCTAAGCAATAAAACCTGTGAGCACCAACTGCAGTATGGGCTTTGGAATCTGTAAGACTTGGACAGGAGTCCTGCTCCTGGCTCTAATTTCTGTAGGACCACAGGCAAGCTGCTTCCCATCCTAAACCTCAGTTTCTTTATCTGTAAATGGGTTTCCTTACTCTCATCGTGCATATCCTAATTTCATCTCAGAAAATATCAGGATTGTGCATGGAAACTGCCACACCAGATACAACACGTAACAACGCAGCAAGAACGTAGATTTCTGACCAGGACACGTTAAAACAGGAGACTTTAGGAAATCCTGGGAGGGTTTAGCTGCACTAGAATCAAAATCTCTGGGAGCAAATCAGGTGAGCTGTATTGTCCAACCCTGAGTCAACCTGATGCACATAAACCAGACGTTTGAGTACCCCTGCCTTGGGGGAGGACGGTCCTATGTACTCTGTAGTCTTCTATTATTTAAAGTGCTTTCAAACACATTTATGTCATCTGTTTCTTTCAACAAGTCAGGGAGTCATGGATTAATTCATTCATTCATTCATTCATTCATTCATTCATTCAATGGCCAATGATTGAGTATAGGACACTGTGTTGGGTGTAGCATGGGAATAAGACCAGACATTCGTTAGTCATGGAACACACAATTCGCACAGCCGACCTTACTCAAATACTACGTTGAATAAATAAAATTACATCAAGCCATGTGTCAGGAAAGAGACACACATGTCACTGTGAATCTCACCCTCGTTGCATTGGCAAGGAAATCATGGTGAAGAAAGGTTAATGTACATCTTAAATCAGCCTCCTCAGCCATGACTGAGAGTAGTAAAAAACTGGATTTGTTTTACAATGAGCATTCTGCCATCTGTGAAACTATTCTTACCAAATTCTGGCTTCAATATGTACAGACAACAGAGTGGTAAGGTTCCAGGGAGCTCACATGTGATGAGCTGACCTTGAATTATGGCGATTTAGGAGTGCCAAAACAAAAGAAAAAAATCCCAAGGATGCCCTGAAACAGAGTTTCAAAGCTGTGGCAGGGCCAAGGTCTAGAGATAAACAGAGGTCAGACAGGCCATCTTCCCAGAGAGCAACCAAAAACAGAAGATTCTCAAGCACCATCATTCATTGTTGGTAGATTTGCCCTTCTTGAGAAATTTGACAGGATAGAATGTTTCAAGTCTTATAATTGTACACATCCTTGGGTCTGGAAATTCCGCTTCTAGGAATTGAAATTTCAAACATCTGCTCGAAATACAAAGACTAGATGTGCTTTATTTTGAAATGTTATTTATAATTTTAGAAAGTCAGAAAAAACTTAAATATTCTTTTAGTGTTAGACATTGAAGTATGGTCTAGCAATAAGCTTGAAAGTATGCAGCCATTAAAAAAAAAACAGGGTTTTTGAGACAGAACATGTGTACTGCATAAGAATAGAAATAAATTATATACATGGTTTGACCTGGAGTTTAAGAATATAAGCACAACACCATGTGGGTGCTTCTGTCCATTGCAGATATGAAGCGGTATATACAACAAAAACATTCAGATATACTAACACTGATCAACTCTGCAATTTTAGTCCATTTTCTGTCCCCACTCCTATGAACATGCATCTATAATGAGAAGAAAAACAATGACAGGCATTTATCAAAAGAACAGAGTTTCTTCCAAAGAACCACATCTCTCTGGCTGCCCTGGAGGCCCCCGGACCAAGATGAACAAAGCGATAGCCTTCTCAAAGAGCCGCTTCAGTGATGAAATTGACAAAGAGTAATTTTCACGTGTGACCTGGGCATTAATGGTCTTCCAAAAAAGCATGAGCTCCGTTCTCTTCCAGAAGCCCAGAAGAAAACCTATTACTGAACCTGAAGACTATGACTAAAAAAAGAAGAAAAAATCTTGTTTCAACAATTTTGGGACAAAGTGGTTATACTATGGATTTATTAGAGTAGAATAAGCCTTTCCTTAAACTGTCTGGATAGTCAGGATATATTTGAAGACTCATCGCTTTCTTGCTGTTTCTTCATTAATGTAACTGTTGCTTTCACGTGTGCCCTCTCAATGGGGAGAGATGGACAATGTAGGCATAGTAGCTACATTCTCTTATGTGAACCCAGTAGGGAATACTGTGACATCAGCAAAACGCAGCATAAGATCCCAGATTCAGAAGAGAGGTCCCTCTGGGAAGCTTCAGGCGGTGACAGGTTGACAAGGCAGTGTCTGAGCTTGTGGACCGCCTAATGGAGGGACATGATGCACTTTCACGTCCGGTCTACTGAGCCCCGTGATCTGGGGGTAGATGCACAGGCTGCCCTCCCAGCTGGTGGCCATCTGCCTAAGTGACAACTGCCAGATGGGGGTGGGGGGGGGACTGAAATGGGGATCAAACATTAAATAAAAGGATTTCTTGAAAAGCTGCATTGGCATTGATTATTCATGTGACATTCTAATGTCTTGGAAGTTTTCATTTGAAATATTTGGGTAGGAATAAAAAAAAAAGATAAATTCCTGGATGAATAAGTCTGGTGCGCTAGACATGAAGTGCTTTGTGCTTCCTACAGAAAACACACTGAATTGATTTATAAGTGGACTTGTTCCATTCAAGCTTCCAACTCAGATCAAAGCATCAATAAATAAAGTTTATCTCCTCCCCCGTGGGACAGGGAGCACTTTGACTCTTCCCTGATCACATTCCCAGTTGCTGCTGGGGTAGATTCCCCCAAAGCTGTTCCATGAACCTCTCACCTGTGTGTCGTCTAACTTTGCGGACTGAACGATGAGCAAAGGGAAGAATGGAAAATGATGGCAGCAAGGAGACTATAAGTGATCTCTGTACCTTCCTTTTGGTTTGGTTGTAAATCTAAAACTGCCCTAAAAAATTAAAGTCTTAAAGGAAAAAAAAAAAGTGAAAACTGCCCCAACTCTCACTGATTTGTAAGTCATAACCGGGAGGGAGAGCCAGTCATGGAAGGGACCAGAATAAATAGTCTCTTTGCTACTTTTCCTTATCTCATTTTGAAAACATTATAAGGAAACAATTGTTCAGTAGCACAATTTTTTAAATGTTACTTTTGAAGTTTAAGGCAACATTCTAAACACAACAAACAACAATGTTTAAGAAGTGTGGGAATAATAGTAGAGACACTATACTTGCTGTTATTAAGAAACTAATAATTAACAGTCAGAAAAAAAATGAAGTCAGGGAAGCAAACAGATTTCATTTTTTAAGGAAATTTGAATTGTAGATACGAAAAGATAAAAAGGCTTTTTTTTTTTTTTTTTTTTTTACCACCACCCACCTTCCTAATCAAATCCAGACTGAACACATTACAGGAACATGAACACGAACTTCGGTGCACTTAGGAATAGAGGTCAGAACTAAACCATTGACCACCAAGGATGCTCAGGTCTTCCTGCATTATCCCAGGACGGCCGGGGGTGCTCACACTGGACTCAGTCCTGAGAAGTTATCTCCAGGACAGCTGCATCAAAACCTCATCTTGTTCTTTAGTTGCTGTCTCAATGGTGATGCCAGTTGATAAGCTGTCCACAGACCACTGTTTGTTCGCTCACTTTTAAGTCCATTTCTCGCTTTTAGGCAGGCGATTGGGTCTGTGCAAGCACGGGCTTTATCAAAACTGGCAGTGCTGAGGCGAAAATCTCTAATGAAAACAGACAGTGCGAATCCTCCAATTTGATCTTTTCTGGAATGTTCAATTTCATTTCAACATAATTGCTGAAAGAAGCTGTAAGTTATTTTAATGTATTTATGGTCTTATAATTCCTGCTTCTATGGCTATTTTCCATTTGTTGTATAGCTTGTCTTTTCTAGGTTTTTTTTTTTTTTTAAGATTTTATTTCTTTACTTGAGAGAGTGAGCAAGGAAGGAGGAAGGAGCAGAGGTAGAGTGAGAAGGAGACTCCCCACTGAGCAGGGAGCCCGACCTAGGGCTCGATCCCAGGACCCCAGGATTATGACCTGAGCCAAAGGCAGATGCTTAGCTGACTGAGCCACCCAGGTTTCTCTTTTCTAGTGTTTTTTTTTAATGGAACTAATGTGCCCTTGGACACATACACGAAAATGATACAAAGCAATGTATGTTTACACGTAGATTTAAAACCAAAAAACCGGGGCGCCTGAGTGGCTCAGTCGTTAAGCATGTGCCTTCGGCTCAGGGAGTGATCCCAGAGTTCTGGGATCGAGCCCCACGTCAGGCTCTTCCGCTGGGAGCCTGCTTCTTTCTCTCCCACTCCCCCTACTTGTGTTCCCTCTCTCGCTGGCTGTCTCTCTCTCTCTGTTAAATAAATAAATAAAATCTTTAAAAAAAAGATATTATGTATTAAATAAAATAAAAAAAATAAAACCAAAAAACCTAAATCAGAACATTTTTATCTAAGCTTTAAATACTATTATGAGAAAAGCAAAATAAGTTCAATTTAGGCTCAACGTTCGATGGTCAGATATATTTCTAAGAAAATAACGGATACCAGAAGAGCTGGAAATCTCTTACAATCCCTACTGACACGTAGCTATGTATCTTCTAGAACATGTAATGATTCTGCGTAGAAAGCATATACAGCTGTCTATATATTACTGCAAAGTTAAGAAACACAAAGAACAGAGAAGCTAGGGAAGAGTAATTTTAGAAATGGCTGGTTACTTTTCTAGAGATCAAGTTGAAGGGACACCAGTCAGACAGCATGGGACATGAAACAAACAAGTGTACTCTACATGGACACAAACAAATTCTTAAAGTCCCCTCTGGTAAGGCGAGGAAATGAGGACACCCCCTATGTAGTTTTTACTAAGACGGTTAAATAAACGCCAACCGTTTGTAAGCCCTCAAAACACACAGTCAGCTCCACAATCTTCTAAGAGGGCATGGCAAGTTGTTGCCTGTCCCTACTGTTTGATATATTCTTAGGCCATCTGTTCTCCCTTCCTGCCCTGGGGGGGGGGGGGGGGCGGAGACAAGCATTATTTCCACAAAACAAGGGATTCGCCCCCAAAATACAGATTTGGACACAACTCCCTTGAGTCCCCATCTAAATTCAGTTTTGCAGAGAATGTAAACTTCCATGGGCTCTGCATGTCAACATCAGCTATTCGGACCTCACTTGGGATAATCTGGGTTAGTGTTTTCTGGTGGGATGTCACATTTTCTCCAGAGCTATGCTTTAGAGAAGTATTTCCCATTTTGTGCCCAAAAAAAGCCCTGTCAGGAGATACTTAAGTTTCTGGTGCATTTTCTGGTGTCGAGACAAGCTTTTACTTGGACTGCAGTGGCTACAAATCCCTGGCAGGTCTCGATAATGCAGTACCTTCCACTCTTAACCATTTCTCCCAGGTTTTTCAGAGAATAGCTAGAGTTTCAAAGGAGCCCCCATTTCGGAGTAGTTTCAGTAGCGGTGAAGAATGCAGACTGGAGTGTCAGAAAAAAAAAATCAGAATCTCCATCCTGTCGCTCACTTGGCTAGAGGATTTGAGCCATGCTACCCTAATGTTCTCAGTTTCACCATCCTGATCTGAGCAATGATTGCTAAATAAGGTAATTCAAGTGAAGAGCCCAGAACAACACCTGGCTGGTCAAATGCTTATTACCAGTAACATTAATATCGACTGACCATAAACCTAGTCATCAGGGTTTCTCTGACAGCTGTGATTCACCTGTCTCATAAGCCACAGTTAGCATCCAGGCAGGGGCAAAGATGCACAATGCCATCTGACTAGTTTCTTGGCCACACATCGATCTAGGAGACCAACTAAGGCTGCTGGTGATACTCAGCGTGTGTATTGACACAGGTGCTCTGGGTCCCTGAGCAGTGTGAACGTACCTTTAAGACAGGGCAACAAACTAAGGATTTCCTAGTGAAAATACTACATGCATCTAGCAGTGCCCCACTAAATCATCACCAAATAAATGTTTTTAAAATAGGAAAGCTGGTTAGGGGCACTTGGGTGGCTCAGTTGGTTAAGTGTCTAGCTTCAGCTCAGGTCATGATCTCAGGGTCCTGGGATTGAGCCTCACGTTGGGCTCCTCACTCAGCAGGGAGTCTGCTTCTCTCCTTCCTTCTCTCCTTCTCTCTCCCCCTCCCCCCCACTCATGCTCACTCCCTCTAAAATAAATCTTTTTAGGAAAATTAAAACAAAAAGTCTGGTTAATGTAGCAACAGTTGCTCAATAGGAAAGTGATGCTCCCTACCCTTATTACCACTCAGCACAGTCTCCTTTGCAGTACAATCACCCTTCTAAAAAATCTAGAATTCCCACCCCACCCTCAGGTTGGTAGAGAAGATCTTCCAGTTATGATCATGGCTAACTTCCAATTTCTTGGTATAGTCTTTCTCTCAATCATTATCACACTCTCATGCCACAACAGAGAACACATTCCGTTTGAAGAGCCTATGTTTGTGTAATAGCTTAGTTATAAACCACTGGCAAAAGTAGTACAAAAGTCAATCATTTCAAATGCTGGCTATGTAACCATACTAATAGCCATAAACATCTCAAACCATCAATTAAGTATCAATAGAGTTAAAAATAATTTCTTAAACATTCTACCAAAAAAAGTGAGCACAAGAAAGGTTAACTGACAACCCAGAAAAAAGTATTTGCAGTTTTCTAATACAAAGAGCTCTCATAAACCAATAAGAAAAAAAAAATCTATAGGGGGATAAAAAGGGCTAGAAAATATTTTTTTAAAGACATTCTTCTATAAGAAGAGAAATAAGAGAAATTCAAGTGGCTAATAGATCTAAAAAAGTTTGGTCCCAATATTAAGTAAGTTAAAACAGTAAGATGAAATAGTATTTACCTAACAGATACAGAAGTCACAAATATTGACCAGTGTAAGTGTGTGAGGAAAAACACCTATGTGAGTGGGGGCATAAATGGCATAGCTTTCTTAAATATCAATTATAACATTTAGACAAAATTTTAAGGTGTACCATCTAACTCAAAAATTTTAAAGTTTAAGGATATATGTACAAAGATGCTCCAAGTTATTTATAATGCTAAAAAACTATAACGATAATGAGGTGCCGGGGTGGCTCAGTTGGTTGAGCACCCAACTCTTGGTCTCAGCTCAGGTCTCAGGGTTCTGAGTTCAAGCCCCACACTGGGTTCCATGCTGCGTGAGGAGCCTGCTTAAAACGAAACAAAAAACCAAAAAACTGAACATGAAGGTCCATCATTAGACAATTGGTTTATAAAGTGTATTATATCTATTAAAATTAATCATGTAATATTTAAAATATATAAAATCTAAACTCATACTGTTGATAGAGAGCTAAGTTCCCAGGTATTTGTGCATTTAATGTTACCACTTATGTAAAATTACGCATGGCTAAAACGATGTAGGATAAGGAAGGTCAAAAACATGATTATTTGGGGGCAGTAAATCTCCAAAGGTAGGTTAAATATGCTGTATTATTTACATTTTGCTATGAATGTGTACTTTTTTAAGACAAACAACATTTCACTGGAAACAGAAATTGTGCTTCCTCGACTGGAACCATCGCGGTCCTCTAAAAGTGCGCGAGTGGTTTGCAGCTACAATGCGATTCTCAGAGAAGACGGCTGTCCAGCGTGAGATTTTGGCAGCCAGGACCGCTCTCAGATTGAGCAGTTCAAGCACTGCCGAGAGCTGTGAAAAGGGAAGGACATGTGTCCAGACCAGAACCAGTGAGGGTAGAACAGCAGCAAAGGTGAGCGAGTGCCACCCTAGATCATCCATCTGGCTGGCTGGAACAGCCCGTGCGAGGGCCCTGCTGCTGGGCAAACTGGAGGCTCAGAAGGCAGGCAAGGGGAGAAGCCACAGTCAGACAAGCTGAAGCTGGGGGCTTAGCGCCCCCTCCTCCCAGGTTCTTCCATCCGTGTCCGAGCAAAAAACCTACTCCAAAGACAAAGACGAATGTGCTGTCTCTGAGGTCTTGATCGAGAAGGTGAGATGTGGTGATGCCAGCAACGTGGGAGGAGGAAAACCTCCCTCTCCTACGAAACAAGTGTCCTAAGAACAGGGCTCTGGGACCATCTGACCACACACCCCTCTGCATGTCCCCTTCGCCTTCCACGGCAATTCCTGGACACGGTTCTCTAGGAAGCAAGCTTCCCTCCACACTGAACTCTTCTCAGAAAACGTCAACTTCTGCTGCATTCTCTTCCACCACTCCAGGACCACCATATCCTCTCTTAGTCCAAAGAGCCCTGGCTCCTCTTGAGCTCATACTGTCCAACTTTTTCCCCCCTCACATCCTTGACTTCAGAGAAGTCCCCTGATCACCTCCTGTCTGCCCCTCCCTCAGCGAGGACCCTGACACCTGGCTTGCCGTCCTTGGATGCCAACTCCTGCCATCCTAAGTCAGTTCCCCACCCGATACCCAGCTTTGTTCCCAGAATTCCCCAGCTCCAAGGACCTTGCTTCCACTCCACCTCAGCCCCTCTTAAAGCATCCACTTTGAGTCAGTGTGCTGTTTTCTGCTTGACTTACCCAAGTAGCTCCGCGGCAACAATGTTCCCTTAAATGTAATCTGTGTCTGTGCGTGGCACCGTACTAAAAGCTTTATAATTTTAGCTTCAAAATAAACCTGAGAGTAAAGAACTACTCCTGCCTGCTATTTAGAGTCAATTCCATGTGCCTCACACTTTTTCTTAAGTTCACGTACATTCACTGATTAATGCAACCCTCTAAGGCAAGTACTTTGACATTTCCATTTTATAAAGAGTATTTAAGCACAAAGAGGTTATCTACTTGTCCAAGGTCCTAAAGCTGCTAAGTGATGAAGCGGATTACAACTCAAGGCTGTATTGTCTATACGAAGTAACTCAGACATGTATCTGCACCCGCACGGCTAACCTTCCTTTCCAGGACAGGTGGGACCTACCCACCTCTCAGCAAGGTCCTTCCTGTGCTCCCTGGAGCCCGTGCCCCCTTGACTTCTCAGGGACTGGCTTTGCCATCACTCTGCTCTCGCCCTCGTTGCAGTTCAGCCCTTGCCCCACTGTCCACTGAAGCTCCTCTTGTCAGGTTTGTCTAGAAGACCCCATCGTTGCTTAAGGCAGCAGGACTTTCTCAAACACAAGGTTTCCAGCCTTCGTAGCAGGATTGACACCACTATCTTCCCCTCCTTGAAATTCTCTGTTCTCTTGGCTTCTGCCATCAACACTCTCAAAGGTCGTCTACTATGAATTTTCCTCAATTTCCTGATACCAACCCCCTTCTCATTGATCTAAATTCTGGAGACCCTTAGACCTAAGTCTTAGGGCCATCTTTTCTGCTCATATTTTATCCTCTCAAGGAATTCCCATCAAGGCCCATGGTATATTAGAAGTTCTTAGTAGCAAATAGCAAAAACAGACTGAGAAGCTAAAAAATAAATTTGTTAAGAGGACTTAGGGAAGCTCATCAAATTGTTGGAAGAGCAGAAGAACCAGACTGGAGGCCGAGTTGCCAAAGCAACACCCCAGACCACACCACAGAGCTGGCTGCTCTGGGGCTCAAACTTTACTGCCATCAGCAGGGCCACCACAGCTGGGACTACTACTGACCCAGATCAAGAACACGAGACACCTCCCTCCTGGACCTCTAGCAGGGTAAGTCTGGGTGGCAGAACCCAAAACTTTCGTGGTCAGGGAGGTTGGGAATGTACCCAGTATCTGTTCCTGTGGGGGAGGGATGTTTTCCCCCATGCTAAGGTCATAAAGTGGAGAACTATCCAAACCCGGACAGGGATTCCGATGTTGAACGCGCACCATGAGAGCTATGCATCATGGCTAGAAGTGTCCTCTGTATGCTGCAGACTCTCCTACTTCTATCTCCAGCTCAGAGATAATTTTTGAGATCTGATATCTCATTTAGGGTACTTATGCTTATCTCAAATTTAACATATCTGAAGCCAGTCTCTGGGTCCACAACCTTACCACCTGCATCTCCTACTTTTTAACACATTTCTTGACATCTGATTGCTCATACTGAGAACTCGAATGACCACCTTGATACCTTCTTCCCCTTCTACCCTGCACCCAACCTGACACCCAGTATGGTTCATTCCCACCGAAGAAGCTCTCCCCGTTCTCTCCATCTCTTTCTATCCCTTCTTTCACCCCACTTTCACCTGCATCTATTCTAACTTCTGCCCTGGAAGCCAGCCTCTCCTCTTGACAGCCTCTGGTCTATTCTCACAGCTTTTTACTAATCTTTTAAAAGGGCGTTTTGGAACATGTCAGTCTCAGAATCAAACTCCATCTGTGGCTTCCCCTTTAGAATTTTATATAAGAGGTCTTGCACAGAGTTTGGACCTGCAGACTTGGTCCTGGCCCTGTCCTATAAACTCCTGGGGTTACCCCCTGCACTGCAGCTTGAGATCTGCAGTTACTGAAGAGGTTAAGCTTCTTCCCAGTCCAAATGCATCACTGATGTTGTCCTCTTTTCCTGGAATGTCATATGCCTCCCTCCTGCTTCTTCTTCTGACTCCAACCCAACATAGTGTCCTCCATTTAAACGCTATTTGCTCAGTGAGGCCTTCCCTCATCCTGCAATGTTAGCTAGTTCACCCACATGCCTTTGTTTTTTTGTATTCTCTTCTTTCCTGAACTTTATGATAACTTACATTTTCACATTTGTCTGTGATATTACATATCAACATTTGGATCCCCAACTTAGTAACGTGAAGGTAGAGGCTGCCTCTGTCTTCTTTACCAATGGAGACCCGGGGTCTTTCTAACTACAGGTAGTTGCCTGATAACATTTGATTGAGCAGAGAGGTGACCCAAGAAACCAACCCAGTCATGTAAGATAACCCACCTAGGAGACAGAAACAAATACTAGACTGTCCCTGCTCCCAGAGACTGAATAAGAATTGATGTGAGAAAAACAAGATGGTAGTTGCAAGTAGAAATCTTTAGTTGAGTAGATTTGATCAAGGTCGTACCTAAAAATATCAATTTCCTTACTTTATTCTGTAGTATAAAAAGAGGAATGGGGTCCAAGGTAAGCAGGATTGGGGGCAGGAGTCCCCCACTGCTTTGAAAAGAGGGCCAAGAAGGGAAAGGACAGGATGATCCACCTCCCGAGGACTAATGAAAAGGGTTTGAGGAGTTTCCTCTCCTGTGGTCTCCCCTCCCCCTGCCCTGCCATGGGGCAGTCATTCACATACCTCATTTCTACATGTGGCCGTTGGACAACCAGTCCGTGTCTTTCACTGAGTATCTATTACGCTCAAGGCAAAAAAAAAAAAAATCACAATTCCTGCCCTTACATAATTTAAAATCCAGTACAAAACAGGGCAGGCACATAAGTAATGTTATCATAAATTAATGCTAGTTACGTTGCTACTGTACTTGACAGTCTGCACAGTGTGATGCCCTTATTCCATGTGAAACGTGTTCCGTGCTCTAAGAATGGCATGATCGAATTTCTATAGAAACACAGGGGATCCTTCATACTTAAATTTTAAACACAATACTTAAGAAGATTTGGAAGAGTAGTCCAAACTATTCAACAAGGCTCTGGTTAGATCCTAATGAGAAGGACCTTCGTGAAGCTAGAGACATGATTTTCATTGAAACCATGTGGCATTTAGTCATTTCCCTGCATAGTGAAGCTAGGCAATGTTTGTTCAAAGACAGAGCCTCTGCTTTGAAACAGCTGGCCCGCGGTGGGAAGTGCTGACATAGAGCGTCTCCCAGGACAGGAGACCCGGACATCAGCAGCCTTCGTTGCCGCCATGTCCGGAATCAGTGGAGAGCCTCCGTGGACCTCCTTCCAATTCAAAACATAACCGTTCTGCTGACTGGTGTCATCCCCTAAAACCAGACTCAACTCCAAGAGTGAAAATACACGGTTGTATTATTTAACACTTGCGGTGATGGAGAAGTTTTCCCTTTGTCATAGACCCATTGCAGCAGCAATGACAGAGGACTCTGCCCGGGACTGCCTCACCATGGGCTCGGCTCTGAATGCGATCTCCCGTGATTATGCTCCCTATGAGTGACATCAACTGAGGGGAGGTCAGCCTGCTCTTTATCTATACTTGCACTGGGATTATAATCGAGAATTCTCTTTTGTCCCATAACAAAGCTCAAATTCACCTATGTGCCACATGTCATATTTCAGCTGCTCTGTTACCTGCTTAAAATAGTCCTTAATGGTCATTTAGGCGCTGTTGTGGACATAGCTATAATGTTTTAAATATTCTTCCCAGCTTTTTTTGTATTTTATGATAATCCAGAAATGTTAGGTGTGGGCTTAATCTTATTGCATGAAAATAATTGTCATGTCCTCAGCACATATGTACATGTTTTTATAAAAACTTCAGTGAAATCAATTTCTGGACTCTGCTATACAATGTTTATTATGTGTTTCAGTTTGCCTTACTATCAGAATGGCATGCAGATAAAGTAAGACAAGCAAAAATAAAAGATACTTGTTGTCCAACTTCTTTTGCTTAACAACTGAAACGAATCTCTTTAATCTTACATTCATTTGGAAGAGCAAAGAAAGGGGAGGGGAGAGGAGTAGTTACTGCATATCTTTAATGGACCAATTGCTATACTCAGAAATCACATATTTTCTTATTCAATTATCCCATCACAGCAAGGTACAAATTTGCACTCATATTTTAGAGACAGTGAAACTAGGGCTCAAAGAGGGTAAGAAAACGTCTAAAAACTGTCAGTGTAGCAGCTAACACAGCCATGCACCCTCTTTTATACGGTGTCCAAAGACAGCAACATACAGATCTCCATGACCTCAGACTTTCTACACAAGGAACATAAACAGATTCACCTTCATTCTCTTTGCGATTTTACTATTTCAGGAGGGTTCAAAGTGTATTCACATTAAAAAAAAAAAAACATGCAACAGCTATAATAATAAGTCAGCCCAATTTATTTAAAAAAAAAAAAAAAGGAAAGGGGGAAAAATGCAACCTATAAACCATAAGAGAAAGTTCAAGACAGAGCTATGTCTGACAGTTTCACTGCAGGTTAACAGGGACAGCTGTGTTCCACGTAAATTTGCTGACCCTCATGAACTTTCCATCAACAAGATTTTCTCATCCTCCCATTATTGCTGTTCAACAATTAATCAACAGCTGTTGAAACATTATAAGCATGCTTGTAATTTGGGGTAAAATTAATGATCGCCTATCTATTAAAATGCTGAGGGAGGCTTTGATGCCCAGCCCTAGTGTGAACTTGCTGATTTATTCCTCAAATCAATTACCCTCCTGAACTCCCTTGCCTCCTGACTTGGCTAAGAGCACCCCACATCCTACACATCTCCCAAGTGAGCTTGTGATATACGTAAGAATGTACAGGCTTACTCAGCCACGGGGTTTTGCAGAACACAGAAATACACTAGCAGAGTAAAAGAGAAGCATAGTTAGGAAGAACAAGATTTTGTATTATTGTGTCTTACAGTTATCTGAAAGTCAACTTCTAGAAAAAATGGTAGTATCAAAGCAGTTATGAACTCAGTGAATCAACAGCTCAAATAGTAGTACCAAGTTTTATATAAAAAATAAAACAAAGCTAATGAAAGCACTTTGAATGGGTTCATTCCTTGCTGGCTAGTATTTGCAAAGTGTTTCATGATTTACTTAAGATCTCAACCTGTTAACCCAGACATGAGCACTTAACTTCAGAAAAGTGGATGGCCCGTCAATGGTAGAGTCTTGGTTCAGTCCAGCCAAGCATTGGGATTCTGGCTTTGATGGCCAACAGTCTTGACCCAGTTCACGTTCACCCACTACATTGGGAAGAGAAAACCATATGCTTTGCTCCTTCAGGCTCATTTTAGGAATGCACTGTACTGTTCTGATTATTAGTTTGATTTACCTTTTCACAGTCATGACATGTCATCAAGGAATAAAATAATTCTCTTCAATTCAGAAAAACGCAAGTAGAGCGTAGAGAGAGAAGTGAATCGCTACTACTCCGTCTATACTACTCTCTACAACACACAGTGCAGGGCACCTACCTGTTATTAAATCAACTAAATAGTAAGCAGTCACCGTCACATTTCCAGCCTGATAGCTCAGGAGTATACACACGCTTCAAATCACTTACCCAACCACCCATAGGGCAACTCTAAGGAAAACCACCATTCGAACAAGTCTCAGCTCTGCTGCTCACCAAAGCCAATAAGAAGGCCATTAACCTGTTTGTGTTTGTCAGATTACATGTAGGAAGGAAAATAAAAATCAGATTATTTTTTGCAAAAATATAAACAGCCCTTGCTCTGAGGATATGAAACATAATTTAGGGTGAGTAAAGATTTTAATTATGTAATAGATACAGATTTCCATTCTCTTCTATCTGAATGAAATGCTTTGGTTCTCACTTCAACCAGTCTTTGTTTTCCTTCGAAGTACAACAAAATATTTTTCTCTTCCACGAGGAAACAATATTTTTCTATAAACTACATCTAATATATTAATAATAATGGTGTGCCACTTCAAACCAATTACAAACTAATGTTAGTGTTCTTACCAATGGTACACCAAATAACAACTCCCTGCAGGCCAATTTGCATACAAAATGTAGCATTTAAAGCCAAGTTACAATTAGCACTTTATTATGGAACCCTCTGATTGTAATATACTGCAAAGGACTTATACCTGCTATGATGATTTTCATCTATGAAATATTACACTATTAGAATTGTCATCACAACAAACCAACTGCATTCAATTACTAACAAACTCAGACCAAGAGTCATTGTTTATACTTAAGGAGCGAGAAAACACAGAGCATCGCACCCCCTCCGATGTGACAGCGGAATATAAACAAGATGGACGGCAGAGCAATTTTGTATTTAAATCACAAATACAGTGACACCATACCCGTCCACACCCCCCAATCACATTCTATACCAAAACAGCAAGCGTGGAGGAAGATGAGCAACTTCAATCCAAAAAAAAGCAAAAGTCACAAATATCACTTGCCTTTCAAAGTGTAGGATTTACTTATGAACAATATGGGATATACTGGGTTTCTTCACAAGAATTTGTAAAACTAGATAATGGTGTCAATAGTACTCTCACAGCCTTCACTGTTTAAAAATTAAAGTCATACGGGGGTGTGTGTGGGTCTCTGTGTCTTACCAGGGCTCATTTTTCTTACTGATCTTCCAAAATTCATACATGCAGTTTGCTAAAGTCTATCCTACATTTTAAGTGGAAGATTGGTTCTCAGCAGCAAGTCACAAGTTCTTCATTCTAAAGAGAACTAGCGGTCTCACGTGTTCTGATGGTCTGCTTCTTACGGAAGATGCGGTCGCCTAAAATCGTAGTTACACCCTTCGGATTAGCTTCAGGTTATTTTCTATGCTCCATCTCAATGTAAAAAGTAAACTGAAGTTGAATACGTTTACATTTTGGTTTGGTGTATATAATAAAGTAATAGAGCAGCCTGATTTATGAAGATATTCCAAACACCGAGAAAAGCCAGAGGTGGTCACATAAACCAATGCACACAGACATCTCATGAGCGCGCACATGCACGCACACACACACATGCACACACACACTCACACATTTCATCTGAATGAATCTTGAAGACATCGCACGTGCAAACCAAATTCCATTTAACAATGATCTCAGAGTCTTTAAGCATCTATTAACAATCAAAGATCCATTCTTCTTATTCCTCATTTCAGCTTGCTTTTTTGTACACTAAGAATGATAGAGTCCCCCAATCTTTCTCATTCTTCCCTGGTATAATTTTCCCCCCGTTTTAAATATTAGTCAGAGTACAGGAGTAAGTGGCCGGGGAGGGGGAGGGGGAGGGGGTGGGAGACACCCTGCAACGGCGGATTCTATAAATACTGCAGCTAAATTCTGTTCTGAGATACGCAGAGTCACAGCTGCCATCAGCAAAAGAAATGGAGGCTGCACGAGACGAAACGTTCCCCAGTCATATTTTTATAGTGAACAGAACACTACAAAGTAATAGAAATTACAGTTTCCTGTGAAGAAGGGTTAGCACTGACTTTAAAGTATGTTCACCGCTTTCCCACTGATTTGGGTCAGGACCTCAGACAAGTCATTGAACTGCTTTGTGACTCAACTTCTCAGACGCTAAATTGGCAGAAACCCCATCCGACATCTTCCTATCAGCAGCACAATGAATATTACAGAGATAGTATAAGTAAAGACACACTGGTTTCCAGAGGCAGGAGGACGACATTCCCATCCAATGTTAGCATACGCTTCTTCCGATGGAATGGACAGATGCCAGTCTGCCTATCATGACTTAAGAAATCAGGAGCTTTTAACTTCCCAGGTTAAAAGAAACCTTGGCACATTCATTAATGTAAGTGCTGTGTAGTATTTATTGTTATTACCCATCGCTGTTCAGCATTATATTGACTCCAACAATCTCAGGGTTGATACCAGTTCACAAGCAAACAGATCAGTACTCAATGAAATACTCTTAAAATTACTAAAATACTATTAAAATGTTAAAAAATATATTTTATGGGGGCGCCTGGGTGGCACAGCGGTTAAGCGTCTGCCTTCAGCTCAGGGCGTGATCCCAGCGTTACGGGATCGAGCCCCACATCAGGCTCCTCTGCTGTGAGCCTGCTTCTTCCTCTCCCACTCCCCCTGCTTGTGTTCCCTCTCTCGCTGGCTGTCTCTATCTCTGTCAAATAAATAAATAAAATCTTAAAATATATATATATATATATATATATATGTGTGTGTGTGTGTGTGTGTGTGTGTGTATATATATATATATTTTATGGTGTGATCTCAACAGAATGTAAATCAATTCGAGATTTTCATTAAGGGTATTTCTTTTCCTTATTTTGCTGTTTATGTTCCCTTCTGTAGAACAGGAGGAGAAAAAGCATAAGCACTCAGCTCATTGTCATGTTCACTGGTGCTGAGCTAAAAGTTTGGTGGCCAAATTATCATACTTTTCTGAGCTTCCTGATTTTCTGGTCTGATCGTAAGAGGCCTTTGAGAAGATCCTCTCCTCACCCAAGCTAGGATTTCTTTCGACATGACTAGAAAAGTAGAGGGAGACTCTGGGCAAGGCAGGATTCTCAGCTGACTTTATCACTGGCAGTCCTCAAAAATACATTTATGGTTTGTTACTGGGTGCTTTTCTGACTCCTTAAAAACCATGGAGACCAAGCTGCAGTATGAGTATAGAACATGGGCTATCTTACTCGAAGAACAATTTGCAGGCAATAGCATTTTGTCAAGGACTGACGGCTTAACGATAAATCCCGGACTAAAAAGTTTTGAGCAAGACATTGTGTCTCCAGTGTCTAGTACAATGCCTGGCCCACATGTGAATGAATAATCATGTATGTGGGAATCCGAGGTCAAGAACACAATCCACGCCAGGTCACCTTTACTGGTACTGCAAGGGTGCCCCAAAACTTGGGAGAAGCTTAATTCTTGGTGTGAGTTCCATGACAACCTCCTTGAATTTCAAACTGTATCTAAGTTATTTCGTGTTCGAGATAAGTCTTTTCTCTTTCCTAAGCACCACTACTCACTAAAGGTCCAATGGAGGTGATGAGACAGATCTCTGTCCTTTAAGTACTAACGTCTAATGCAGAGTCAAGTATGGAACAAGGTACAGCACGGTGCCTTGTATAAACTTCACATTCAATAAATGTCTACGTGACATGAAAGGCCATTAACTATATGCCAAGGCGGAAAACTAAGTGCTAAAGACGAGTATGAGGATCTTTAAGAAAGCAGAGTAGAAGAGTTTAAATATTTTTGATTGAGATTTTAAAAAATGACGCACAGTTAAAACATAGATGGATTTTAATTGAGGAGAATGAGAAGTGATAGACCAATGGAACAGTGCAGGCAAATATATGGAAATGATACGACATGACTTGAGGTTGCAGGACCTCCTAGAAGAGAAATGATCTTCCGGGCTAGGATATAACGGTCATGGTGGGATGTAGACCCTTCTGGAAATTTCTCTTTTGCAGACCCTTGCTCCAGACCTGCTCCACTGGCTAGTCACAGGGTCACAGCACCTTGCTCTATGCTAGTTCCATTTCTATTAAAGTCACCTAAAGGCTTATAAATCACATTCTCTGTTGTTTTGTACGGGGTTTGCACCAACTAAAACCTGCATATCTTTTTAGCAAATATTGTGCAGCTTGGTCACACATATTTTTTTTTTTTTAAGATTTTATTTATTTATTTAACACAGATAGAGACAGCCAGCGAGAGAGGTAACACAAGCAGGGGGAGCGGGAGAGGAAGAAGCAGGCTCATAGCAGAGGAGCCTGATGCGGGGCTCGATCCCATAACGCTGGGATCACGCCCTGAGCTGAAGGCAGACGCTTAACCGCTGTGCCACCCAGGCGCCCCATGTCACACATATTTTTATAAATTATTTTTTAACCTAATGTGAAGTCTGACACCGATGTTACATTTTTGTTGCCATGGTGATTATTTTAATTTGTCAGAATTTTCTTTCAGTCCTGACTTTGTCATCCTCTGTAATAATGATTCCTCCATGCTTTGGGTAATGATAAAATTTAAGTTTATAATTACACTATACATTTTGAAAGAATCCAAGACCGAACCTGGTGGCATGCCACCAGAGACCTTCAGCCAGACTGACGGCGCTCCCTCAAGTAATACTTTTAAGTACTGACTCTTCGGTGATCCAGTCTACATTTCTCCAGCTTCTACCACACAAAGCTCACGAGATACTTTTTGAACAACACTGGTGAAATTAAAGCTCAGGCTCTCACTCCCACCCAATGTGTATCTAAGAATAAGTTCTGTGCATGACTATGCTTCTCTTAATAGAAACAAAACTTAGATTGAGTATTTCTGTGAGTTTTTTTTTATTTTTTTTATTGAGTCATTCATTTATCTTTTCAACTGACATTTGTCCACATTAGTTCTTCCAAGTTGACCAGAATTTCAGAATAGCCCCTGGCAAGCTGTAGTTGGCTGGTACTAGTTTATCAGAACCAATTGTGCTCCCATCCTTGCAACTCTACAATCAGTGATTCTCACTGGTAGGTTAGACAGCCGACGAGAATATTTACCCCACTAATCCCCACATGCTATGTATCAGGGATTGTCGTTTTTGAGAAAACTTGGTTAAACATTTACCAACATAAAACTGAGAACAGTTCTAATCATTCTCCAAGATTTTGAGCTTTTGCCGGCTCAAATAGTGTCCTCTGCAAATAAAAATTTGTTTGGGATTTTAAAAAAAATCCTATTAATACATGCTGCATTTGAGGTGATCTCAGGACATCTTTAAGCCATGTGGCTCACAGGTGGAAATAAAGGAGTGAAGCAGAGGGAAGAGCCAGAGATGCCAGTTAGGGAGACAGCAATTTGTTGATATTGATACAGTCTCAGACCAGATGAGACTTACAAAGGAGGATTAGCGCAACAGAAAGAGCACATTTGGGGAATGGCCTCTTGTGGGGCACCTACAATCTTAGAGCGCACAGAATACAGGGAGGTTTGCTTCAGGGAAGAGAGAAAAGTCCAAGATGCAAGAAGCTTCCACGGGCATCAGCAGAGGACCAAACAAGCACTCAGGGCTGGGAATTGGGTCTGGAAACCACTCTATGCCTTGAATCCCTGGTGGACCCAAATACACAACCTCATGTTCTAGAACGAAAAGGACTATTCAAATAGAATGCGGATTTAAAACATTATTGCAATTTTAGCCTGAAGAACACATTTATATCAACATGGAATCTAGCATAATTATCTTTCATCATTTCAGAATCTCTTTTAATCTAATATTGGGAATCTGAAAAGAGGTTTTGCTCTTTCCTTCAGCCCCCATGGCAGAGCCCTGGTTCATTTATCATCACTCAGAAACCTGATGTTCTCTTTTCGATGTAGGACCATTGAAAGAAAAGGAAAGATAAAATTAACGATCCTTCCCAATAATGCTTTCTAGCGTTACTGAAGTCACTCTCACCTGCTGTATTGTTCAAATGAGTCTGCATTACCTTGTGGAACCATGGATGTTCTCGATGGGATTTATTGAATGAAATTTGTAAATCTCAAGAAAAAATTTCTACAGTAGTGACAATATAAAATACGAATGATCTGTAAAATGGTAACTTGGAACACGCACAGTGCTTCCTTTTCTTCCAGACACTTATGCTTTTTCACCCAAAGCTGTAAATCTTAGGCTAATAAACTAGGATAAAGATCTACCCCAACTAATTTCTGCAGTTTTCCTTTCTCTCCAACACCGCATTCTGGACTGTTGATGTCAGAGGAAGTCCCAAGAAGTACATTATAAGCACAGCTTTTCTTTTCCTGCTTTTATGTATTTTCTAAGTTTCCTGCAGTGCACGTCAGATTTACAATTTTTTAAATGAATCTCATCTTAAAACGGAGAGTGGTTGTTTTGTTTTTTTTTTTTTTTTGCCTAGGCTGCGATTTTCATTCATGACCACATTTATATCAGTTTACTTTGTTTTATCACAAACATAGCTAAGAGAAATATACACACACACACACACACACACACACACACACACACACACACATATAAGTTCTATTAAGAAACTGAGTTCACTAAAGAACCTGGAAGGGATTTTAGAGGAAGGAATTGTAATTTCATAAGAAATGTGGACAATTTTAAGAGACAGAATAGTTAAGGCCAAACACAAATTGACATAAATACAAACTTGTCATAAATAGAAAGTCCTTTGTCGAGGACAGGATAAACCATAGAGCCCCTAAAACCTTGTAAGATTATCTAGAGGGGCAGACCTACAGCCCAAATTCTGTTTATGTTGCCACCTAGGAGCGCTGCAGGAAGAGCTTTAAATTACTATCGATTTGCATGCAAGTGTGTAAGTTTGGTCTGAATTACATTTAATGTATGGAGCAAGATTTTTTTTCTCTTCCATGATTGATCTCTTCTTTTGCTTAGTTCAAAATATATTACTCATTTCTGCCAAAAAAACCATTCTTCCAGCAACAGATGTTATGTCATAACGAGACTTACGCATGTTGGTATAAATAACAAAGGTGTTAGCTGGGACTAAAGGGAGAGATTTCCTGTTTATATATCTCTGCAGTGATTACTGAGCGAGGGCAAAAACCTACTATAAATAAATTTTACATAAACAACATGTTTAAGGAAAATTGGAAAGTTGGACTGAGAAAGAAAAGTACCTTCAAATTAATGACTGTTTTGTTCACCCCATCGAGAGTTTACATGACTGCAATATACATACAGATTCTAAGATATTCATTAATCATCAGCTTTGAATTAAATCCCCATTTGAATAGAGGACATGTGCTTCTGGGTGTGATTTTTATGAACACCAAGATGCCTTAACACTACCCCATGTTTTGAAATCCGTTATTGCTTCCAAAACCTTCTCTTGGAAAGAAATCCCAAATGGAAATGGTCCCCTGCCACCCCCACCCCCCGCCCATCATCCCTGGCCTGCTACTCAGGATCAGCCTCTGTCACCCTGCTGATACCAAGTCACCCTGTCCCATGCAGTGAGGTATTCCCTGCTCACTCAGCAGTTGCTGGCAGCTCAACCTTTCCAACAGCTGCTTTCAGACACTTCTAGAGGGTTAGAGGAAAGCTGAATTGCCAACAGCTGGGGGACCTCTGCTCTACAAGATTCTAGTAGATTCTAATCCAGGATTCTAGAAAAAGCATGGAATGATTTGCCCATTCTTCACAGGTCCCCCTTCCCGTCCCCCCCACTAGCCCCAGCTCTTGGAAGGTAGTATAGGACAGCACAGTGGTTTAGAAGAAACAAACTCCACCTGTGATTTCTACAGATAGAAGGGTTCAAATCCTCTCTTCCACACTGATGTGTAACCTCGAGCAAGTCATTTAGCTCGCTAGTGCTTCAGTTCCTCCCCTTACAAATTAGGAATGATAATACCTACCTTATAAGGTTGTTAGGAATACTTAATGCATGAAAACTTGTCAAGGACTTGGAAATGTGTCCAGCGCAAAGTATTTAAGGCAAAAAATAAAAAATAAGACTTCATTGAATCAACAGTGCTTTCATGCATGTTCCTTAATTTTTTGGACACAAAAGGATAACATTTTTTTTTTTTTAATGTAGGTAAGAAATCTGAGGCGTCGGGGCGCCTGGGTGGCACAGCGGTTAAGCGTCTGCCTTTGGCTCAGGGCGTGATCCCGGCGTTATGGGATCGAGCCCCACATCAGGCTCTTCCGCTATGGGCCTGCTTCTTCCTCTCCCACTCCCCCTGCTTGTGTTCCCTCTCTCGCTGGCTGTCTCTATCTCTGTGGAATAAATAAATAAAATCTTTAAAAAAAAAAAAAAAAAAGAAAGAAATCTGAGGCGTAAAAGGTTAGCCAGATTGTCAACCAAAGGGTAACAGCCCCACTACTGTCTACATGGAGAGTTTCCACAGACCTTGTTAAATAAAACTTAATGTTAAGAACAACTCCTAAGATACTAGATCAAATATTCGCCAGGGTCATTGTGCACCACTCCAAAATGGATTTGGGGAGGCCGATTAAAAGCACAAAACAACAACAAAACAACAAAAGCACAAACAAAAGTAAATAAAGAGGGAAATACTGGCCATCTTTTAGAACTAAATGACCACAGGTCAGTGATTAATATTGTGTGGGACATAGGCAATTCAAGACCAACTGAATCTGTGATCCTATCTTAAGATTTACATATCAAAATCTTCCATAGATGTTCAAATATCTCTCAGACACCCTGAAACCCACTCGAGGCATCCAGGACTACTTTTGGCTATTAACTCCTTTCAATCATATGTCCTAGAAAAGGGAAAATATTAATGAAAAATATGATTAATGTGATTTTTTTTCATCACAGGAATAATGTAACTGCTCTCAAACAGGACTACTCTACACAAGCATAAGTATGGCAAATATTCGTTAACGATGAGGACACAGAGGAGAAAAGTTGATCCCACAGTTGGGATAGAGCCAACAGCTCAGAGCAAAGAGGAGCGCACGGGGATATGTGTGTATATATATGAGTAACTATTGATCCACATACACGTATCTGGTTTAGAAAAGGGCATAACTGGAGGAAGTCTTAAGTCTATATTCTAGAAGAAACAAAGGTAAGAAACTAGAAATTGTATTCTTGGAGAGAAGATGGAGAAGGTGAAGGGCATAGAGAACACATAGTAACAAAGATGAATGAGAGATCCCATTTCTTCTCCTTTCTCCATGATTGTTTAACTAACTGGTAAAGGCAGAGGGTGAAATCATCCAGTGGAAAGATGTCACCGTTGTGGTGGGGAAGAGGGTTGCCTGGGAAAGAACTCTCTGGAATGAGAGGAGTTTGCTCCAAAGCCAGATGCTGAATTGTTGGGCATTTAGACACCAATTAGGGAAACTAAGGTCTTCAGCAGTCCAGTGTTTCTATGGTCTGGGGTCACACACCGAGACTAACCTTCCGAAAAACCTGGGTCTACACACTACAGCCTTCTGAACGTCAGAGCCATCCAGGCACTCTTTCTTTCAAAACTAGCCTGTGGGATATAAAGCCTAAATAACCCTTACTTTAATGTAATAACCTAGAGATATAGGCAAAATCAGTGTTGAGGCTATTTCACTAATTTACACACATCTTTTAAATAATTAACTTTATCAAGATCTGTAAAGTCCTTCAAGAGTATGGTGACCAGCTCCTTAAGCTCGTGTATCTCATCTGTCCTGTCATCCTCCACCTCACGTTAGCCACGTGCACAGACAGCCATGGAGTTGAATTTAATCCTAATACACATACCACCACATATGAACCATTTTACAAAAAAATACAGCATATGAAACCAGTGAAGAGGGTTTCACAGGAAAATGAAGACACAGAGGTCCTTGTTTATCAGAGACCTATATGCTAAGTAGAAGTTATCACTATTCATACATTTGCATAGCTGGAGCACAGCTTGACACACAGGGGTTGTTGCAAACCTAATGTTTGTATCCCCCCAGCCACCCCCCAAATTCCTCTGTGGAAGCCTAACCTCAATGTGATGGTATTTGGAGGTGGGCCGGTGGGAGGGGATTAGGTTGACATGAGGTCATAAGGGTGGGGTCCCCATTAAGTCAGTGCTCTTAGGAGATCAGAACGCTGGCACTCCCGTGAGCTGTGTGGGGCACAGTGTGTACCATGAGGAGCAATCCAGGGAATTCTGATGCATGTTACAGCGGGAGACCCATGGTTCTAAGTCAGCAACACTTAAACTTGACCACATCACCCGGAAAGATGTAAAAATGTCCATGCCTGGATCTCATGCCCAGACATTCTGATTTATTTAACTGGTGAACCCCAGGCAGCAGGAACTGTTAAAGCTCCCAGGTGATCCTGAGGTGCAGACACATTAAAGAACCATTGTGCACCGTCATCAGGACTGGCTACCTCCCTTCTCTCACTCACGTGCTTTCCCTGTGGAACCTCCCTGTGCCTTGCCTCATCCCAGCCATCATGACCCCTGTCTATACCTCTCCATCACAGTGCAGGGTCTTTATGGGAAGGCCTCTGCCAGCCTCAGTGCCTCTCCCTTAAATGTGCTCCCTTCCTATGTGCAGTCCCCTCCATGGACAGCACCCCAAGCGCTAGCCAGAGAACCACCTGCCCCTTGGAGGCTTGGCTCTGCTCGGTTGGAACAGTATTTAACCTGGGGAAGCTTGTTCCTCCTCATTATGCCTCAGTTTCCTTCTCTTTAAAATAGAAATAAAGACCTACTCATGTAAGGTTATGTTAATGATCAAATGAGCCCATTCGTGTGAACAGTGACTACCGTGGAGCAAGCACTAAAGAAATTGTAAGCATGAACCACAAGTAGCTCAGAACAGAAGCCATTGCTTTCATCAAAGGGCCCCAAACACGGTCATGGCAATCTTTGTCACCTCCGTGGGCTAATACACAATTGACCAAAGTCACTGCCAGCTTCTACTTGTTGTGCTGCCTTCCTCTGTCCATTTAACGTGCCCTGTAATTCCATATCCTTAACGTTTCTACACATGTCCCCTCCTCACCTTCCCCTTGCTGTAAGGATAGTCATGGCTTAGATTTTATTCTGAGTGCAACAATGGCTTCTGATCTATCTACTTCCTCCTCATCTTCTTACAATCCCTCCTTCATGTTGCCAGTGGAGAGTCCTTTACAAGAGCAAGTAAGCGCTCAATGAAAACCTGGTCACTCCTGCAGTGATTACCAGCCACCTACAGTTAGATCACACCCCTTACAAGGCCAGTGAGAGCTAAACAACCCAGTACCAGCCACACAGTACCGCCACGACTGCCTCGCTAGTAAGGTCCCTAGAGAGGCGGTGTGACACCAGAGGACCTCGTGTCTTTTCCTCTCTGATCTCTGTAACTGACACAGCACCTGGTGAACAAGAAATGTTCAATGCCTTCTTGAAAGAATAAAGATTGGCTAGATGGCTGGATGAGTGGAGCTTATGGTGATAGTGAGGTAATAAAATATACACCATCACTCATACTTAACTCTTACTGATTCCCAGGAATATCCCATGTAAGAAATACCATTAACAGAAACATTTGATTATGTAGAAGACCATTTTGTCTGAGAAAATGGAATATGGGCATTAACTGGTCTATCTCATGGTTTTTGAAGAACACAGTCAATTAAACTTCTCTCTATACATACTATAGAATTTTTCTCATAATTTTGTATTGCACAATTACTGGCTTGCCTTTAGGCCAGGATGTACTTATGTAGATTATTTATATAGTATCCATCATTGATAGATCCAAACATATAAAGAGAATATAGACACAATCTATAGAGATCCATAGATCTATATAGAGTGAATGCACACACTTAACGTGAAATACTCTTATCATTGGTGAAATCCTGACATAAAGGCAAGCCTGTAGTTTTCCTGATGGAACAGCATTGTATTGTTTTATATACCCGTCTTCCAATATGCATAAAGAAGATAAGTAGTAAAATCAAAGGTATGTTATCAACTCAGAAATGGTTCAGATAGTCCTGTGCTATCGTGCTCTCTGTGAAACAATTTTAAGATTCTTTATAGTATATTGATATCCCCAGACTGTTCATTTCAGGGAAGTGTAGGACATCTTAGCTTGTGCCAGGAAGGTGGGAATTATGAAAATAGTGAAATATAATTCTACTGGCTTAGTTTCATTAGTCTGGTGAAACATATAAAGCTATCCCTACCCTTAGAGTAGGAGAACAGCCCAGCTATTGTAGACTGAATGTCTGCCCCACCCCACATTCACATGTTGAAATCCTGACTCCCTAAGGTGGTAATGTATTTAGAGGTGGGTCTTTGGGAGATGATTGGATCTTGAGAGTGGAACCCTTATAAACAGCATTAGTGCCTTTATTAAAGAGACCCCAGAGAGCTCTTTCACCCCCTCTCTACTTCTGCACACAGAGAGGAGATAGCTATCCAAGAACCAAGAAGTGGGTCCTCACCGGACACTGAATCCATAAGGCACCTTTATCTTGGACTTCCAGAAATAAATGTCTGTTGTTTACAAGCCACCCAATTTATAGTATTCTGTTGGAGCAGTCCCAACAAACTAAGTTCTGTCTACAGAAGACACAGTAAGGAAGGCATCCTCTGGTCATCAGTTCTGGCGAGACAGACATCTCACTGGGGAGGGCTCAAGTAGTGGGATCCTCACCTGATACTTTCCTCCTGCTTTTTCTGACTTTTACTCCCCTTCAAAATTTACTTTCAAAAGGTAGAAAGGTAAATTTCTATTTACTTTGAAACTAAAAGTTATTTTAGAAAAAAAAAATCCCAAATGTAAAATATTGGTGGCAAAGACTATTTTGGACATTCGATTCTCCATGTAAACACTGCTAGTTAAAATGCCTGAATATACATCTAAAATAGGTAAAGGTCCACATAAGAAAGGTATTTCTGTAAGATTATGGTTCTGGAAGTTGTCAAGATGGATTTCACAGTCTCATCATAGTCATGATGTTTAAACAATACATAGGATGAAGCCGCTGACTACTCATACAGACCCCTGACCAATCAGCATAAACAGGAGCTCTAAATGCCAAGTAGAACTACGTGATGCAAACTAGCACACCACCGGCTGTTCACGTCCTGTTGCTGGATCAGTGGTTCTCAGCTCTGCTGCACAGTCGGCTCACCTGGGGACTTCGGGAGATAATACGCCCATAGGGGCTCCTCCATTGTAACAAATGGCCCACCCTGGTGGTGGGGGGGGGGGATGTTGATAGATGAGGAGGCTATGCCTGTAGAGGGGAAGGGGAGAATGAAACTCTACACTTTATGCTGAATTTTGCTATGAACCTAAAACTGTGCTTAAAATATAATTAGAAAAAAGTGACTGATGCCTGACTCCCATCCCCATTCTGATTTAGTATTGGTTGTGATGCGGGTGTGGGATTTGAGAGTGCCCAGGTGTTTCTATAATGCAGCAAAATTTGGAAACCCTATGCCGGATGATTAGTATTTATGTCACTAAATGTTTCAACTTCAGATCATAATGCTTAACTGATTTCATGATTTAAAGAACACAGTGAGTATTGACATAGATGTGTGAGTTTGTAGTGATAGCCAAACACCTAGATCAGGAGTGTACTGCCCTAAAATTGTAAGTTTATTTCAGATTTTTAAGAATCATTTCTTTTTTTTTTTTTTAAAGATTTTATTTATTTATTCGACAGAGATAGAGACAGCCAGCGAGAGAGGGAACACAAGCAGGGGGAGTGGGAGAGGAAGAAGCAGGCTCATAGCGGAGGAGCCTGATGTGGGGCTCGATCCCATAACGCCGGGATCACGCCCTGAGCCGAAGGCAGACGCTTAACCACTGTGCCACCCAGGCGCCCCAAGAATCAATTCATTTCATTGCTAAGTAAACCTGCAGTCCCTCTCACTGCTCTACAGACCATTCTAACAAAGTTCATAAAAATAAAAGTTCATAAAAACTTCTCAAGAAGTTGTGCAAATCTCACAGCACCCAGAGCCATCAGACTCAGCCAGTGCTCAGTAAATACTTGAAGATTTAGGGATTATTACAGGGTGACTTTGGCTAGGACCGTGTTACGTATTAGTAGAAAAAAGGTGAATAAACATTAGTATTTTTTTTTTCCTGATCCTGACTATAAAGGGTAGGAAATTTCAATCTAAAATATCAGTGTTTTGGGGCACCTGGCTGGCTCAGTTGGTAGAGCACGCAGCTCTTGATCTTGGGGTTGTAAGTTTGAGCCCCACGTCAGGTATAGAGATTAACTAAAAATAAAATCTTTAACAATAATTATCTAGAGCGAATTTGCTTCTGTGGTCATTTTTGGAGGTTTCATTCATTTATAGCTTTTATTCTGAAAGCGTGCGTACACAGCACAGATAAGAAACAAGTAACAGGTGATCCGAACACAACAAAACTGCCAAGTACCTTTATCAAAAGTATCCACAGGAATAGTTGTAATGGGGACTGTTTTACAGGCCTCGGGGATTGGAATCGTTATCCACAACTCTGGCAAATTCAAAATGCAATAATGCATGATAAAATGAATATTCTTCCTGTATAAATATTCTCACTTGTTGCATAATTTTAAAGCTATTAAATGTGAGGTGCAGAAATGTCCAAGGGAACACCAGTTAGAATGGCAAAAATTAACAAGACAGGAAACAAGTGTTGGCAAGAATATGGAGAAAGGGGAACCCTCTTACACTGTTGGTGGCAATGCAAGCTGGTACCGCCACTCTGGAAAATAGTATGGAAGTTCCTCAAGATGTTAAAAATAGAGCTACCCTACGACCCAGCAATCGCACTACTAGGTATTTACCCCAAAGATACAGATGTAACGAAAAGAAGGGGTACCTTCACCCCAATGTTCATAGCAGCAATGTCCACAATAGCCAAATTGTGGAGGAGCTGAGATGCCCTTCAACAGATGAAAGAATAAAGAGGATGTGGTTCATATACACAATGGAATATTACTCAGCCATCAGGAAGGATGAATACCCACCATTTGCATCAACCTAGATGGAACTGGAGGGGATTATGCTAAGTGAAATAAGTCAAGTAGAGAAAGACAATTATCATATGGTTTTATGCATATGTGGAACATTAGGAAGGACCAGAGGAGAAGGGAGAGAAAGCTGCATGGGAAGAAATCAGAGAGGGAGAAACCATGAGAGACTCTGGACTCCAGGAACCAAACTGAAGGTTACAGAAGGGAGGGGGCTGGGGGATGGGGTTACCGGGTGATGGGTATTAAGGAGGGCACGTGTGGTGATGAGCACTGGGTGTTATACACAACTAATAAATCACTGAACACTACATTAAAAACTAATGATGTACTATATGCTGGCTAATTGAATAATAAAAAAATAAAATAAAATAAAATAAAATAAAATAAAATAAAATAAAATAAAAAGAAATGTCCAGTGGTCCCGGCATGTTTCATTGGACCCATGAAAGAGCTCTGCCACAACTTCCAAACATGGTGTATCACAGTCTCAAGTCTACCAGCTGTCCTCTGTCCCCGCAGCACCCATCCCACCTCACATGGTTATTTATGCTTGTTCTGCTTCCTCTTTCTTCATTTTTGTGCTTAGTCCCTCCCCCACACACCTACACACACACCATTTGTAACTTAAGAGGTAAATATTGAGAACTAAAGCATTTAGAGGACCACTTCCACGATTTTCCATGTACAAGGAAAAGGTCGACGGAATAGACTACTATCTGCACTTTCATGGACCTTAGCAATCACAAAAGGATGCATAAAAATAGAGCAGTTATGTGATTGCTGAGGATGAAATAAAGATTTACTTTAGCATCAAGGGATACTTCTCGTTGTTCTGATTCTTGGCTTTTATAGAAGCATGCTGTTGAGAAAAAGAAGCCCTACTTTGGCCCGGTCAGGGTTATTCTATTACCCCATACTGCCCTTAACTTTAATTCATTTTCTAGGAGCAATACCATCGCATTCTATTCATTCTATCCTTGTAAATGTGATAAACCAAAATAAAACTTTTTTTATACCAGATTTAGCAAACTAGGCAAACTATGGCGTTTGGACCAAATCTGGGCCTCCACCTGTCTCTATATGGCCCCCAAGCTAAGGATGCCTTATACAGATGAAAGTTTGCTACTGATTCGATAAGGGAATATGAACACCAATTAAGAAATATCATAAGCAGATCTGTATTATAAGATGCTGTACTCAATTTTTAATGTACTTTGAGTTTATTTTTTATAATAATTTTTTATTATGTTCTGTTAGTCACCATACAGTATATCCTTAGCTTTTGATGTATTGATGTATTTTGAGTTTAATAAGAAACTTGTACAATTATGTTTCCTTCCGTGTTATACAAGTGCTTACATCATATCCTCAATTTTACTCTTGGCCCGCAAAGCCTAAACTGCTTCCTATCTGGCCCATTACAAAAAGAGTTTGTGAACCCATGATTTAGATAATTGGTATTTTTTTAAGAGGCAAAACCAGTATTCCAACAGACTAAGCCTCACAAAGTAGATGGAGAAAACCAATGCTCCTGGCAGCTGCCACCTGAAAACCTACCGCGTCAGTCCTTCCTCTTCCTCCTCACCTTTAAAATAGAATCTCAGGCTGGTCTCATGCTATATCCTACCACTCTCAGGTAATAAATCTATTTGTTTTGGTCCCAGTAACTCCCTCATTCCCTAATTAAAATCTCTCCTCTCTTGGAGTTGTCAAGATTTCAAACTCCACTTAGGTCGATGGTCATTTGCCCTGCCCTAGCCAGACCCAGTTCAGGGCATGGTCACCCTCCCCCAGCCCACCCCCAGCTGCTGGCTGGTTCCCAACCCTCTACAGTGGGCCTCGGTTGGGACAAAAAGGGAGAAAGTCTTTATATTTAATGAGCCTTGGCAAAAGGTAGTACAGCTTCCACAGATCCTGACAGATGTGAACTTTCTTAAAGACATGGTGTTAGAATCTGGCAATCTTGACTTCCAATCTAGAGACATTTCTCTAACCCTTTCTTGCCCCATTTGGCTTTATAAGTAGAAGGAAGAGTGGTCGATGAAGATTGCTGATGCATTAAGAATTTGACAACTGGTACTTTATCTGTCATAATTCATCACAGATAGGAATTAAAGCTCAAACCCTGCATCCATCCCGGGGAGGGCCCCCACGCCCTGCCCCCCGTTGCTGAGGATATTTGCAAGGCATCTTCTAAATTTTAACACTAAACTCAGATTAAAAATACAAATACATTTTAAGGCTAATAATGAGAAGTAAGCCCTGATAAAATCATGGGGAAATGATGAAAAAATGCACTTGATGTTATTAAGATAAGTATTTCCTAATGATTGGATAATGAGCAACCAGATCCATTATTCCTACATGTACACACAAAACAATTCTCCCACATGTTTATCCAACTCCGTTACACAAATGCAATTCTTAATGGCTTCAGATTGGCTCCTCTGTCCTCCTAGCAGTGACAAATTAAGCAATGTTCCTATGAGCTACAGGCATTCTATAATCACCTCCAAGCAGTTTCTAATATTATTTTTAGGTCATCACTGAACCAAATTCTTATTTTTGCTCCACCCCTTGGAGAATTCTAATCTTTACTGTTACCAAAAAAGGAAGCTTTGCTGATTTCCTAGTAATTTTCCTCAAGTGTATTTCCCTAGGTTATGCTATACAGAGAATTACTACATATAGTATTCAATTTTAAATTTATGTTTTGGGTTAAAAGTGTAACTTGAAAGGGCAGTTGAAATAAAGAAAAAAGTAATTATTTTCCCAAGAAGTGAGTCGTTTAAATAGAATAATATTACCTGTACTGATTGGAGTTCTTAACTATTTTTGTGTCTGAATATTTCCATTCGGTCTGCATACATGGTTAAGAATAATCTTAAAACCTCCCTTAATTCCTCTTCTCTTCCATTCACGATGATGTCATTTTACGTTTTAGGAAGAGGGAAGAAGGGAACCTAAAGCAGATGGCCTCTCTGACGAGAATAGATCTGTCACAACCAATAGAACCATAAAGAAACCTAATCAATCTACGGAAAGTGCCACTTTTAAAGAGTAACCATTCTGGTCACGAGAAACAAGTGAGTGTAAACTTTCCCCACTGTTTTGCATGAAAGTCTGAGCATCTAGCTTGACTGTCTTCCTCTATTATTGGATAGTCAGTACATGAATAGGGTTAGAGTTTGCTGGATAGAATTACGAGAGAACTCAAATATAAGAGATAAAGGAAATGAAGATTTTGTATGTGGACATGTAAAGAATCTATCTGGAGAACAAGTATTACTCAAGTGTTGTTATTTTTAAAACATTTGCTTTATTCTCGTCTACACTTCTGTACCACCTTACAACACAGATCACCACATAGAGTCTGGATTGCACAACGCTAGAAGATAAGACTATGTAAGAAAGAGGGGTATATAATTTTAGAAGAGTTTGCACTTGACACGGTAAACTGTCAGGTTCTCCCCAGATTCTTGGAAGGGGGATGATGTTTAGAGTGTCTATTCTCAGAAGAGATCAAATAAATGAAATTTCAAATTCAGAAAGTGGAAATTGACTCACAGAATGAAATAGGTCTTTTTCTGAGAAAATGTAGTGTCAGATCGCTTCTTTAAAAATGACATAAAAACCAGGAAAATGAAGTATGGTAGTCCCCCTGATTCTTAGCCCTGGAAGAAGAGAGCTGTTCACTGACTCTACAAACAGACCCAGTCTAGTGATATTTTGTTTTTGTGCCACAAAACTGTCAGGACAGTAAGACATGAATGAAATCTGATGAGATACTTATTAGATGCTGAAGATTTTTTCCTTTTGGTATATATCCTCAGTCCTCTAAAAAGTATTCATTTTCAAACATTGGCTAGAGGGGAATGCAAAAGCGGTATAATACCTACCCATGGAGAGAAATCTAGAAATATCAGAATTACGGACACACCTACCTTTTGATTCAATTGTCACACTTTCAAACTCTCTCCTATAGTTACACTTGCACCTAAAATTCAGACCGTATAGGTCCAGCAACAAGGAATTAGCTAAACAAGCTATGGTAGAGCCACAAAAATTCAGCTTTTTGAAAAAGAGGGTACACTTCTCCTTCCAGCCATGATGAAATACAAATGTGATTTACTCGACCATCTGAGACAAAAATGAAAATATATGAAACAGTCAGCAAAACAATGGATATCAGTTCACAAAGAATAATGATCTCTGAAAGTCAGGAAATGAGTAAGTTAGACAATTGCTTTAGCTTATTGGCTTGATCAGCACATGCAGGTCAGGAAACTGCCTGAAAGGGAGGAAAAAGACATGGGAGGTGATTATTAACAACAGTGCCCAGCACAGCCATAGGACAAGGACTCATGCCTGTTCTCACTGTCAGACTGGTAGACCTCAAGATTTACAAGCATTGAGGAAAATACACAGAAGGGCATTGTCTCAATAATGGAGAAAACTTTGCCTTAAACCAAGAGTTGTTTTGGACTGAAATCTTAAAAACCATATCCATCACCTAGTAAGAGAAAATTTACAATGTCTGGCGTCCAAACAAATTACCATAAAAGAGACAGGAAAAATGACTTATGATAAAAATCAATTAAAAATGCTCTAGAATTGATGTTGGTGTTAGAATTACCAGAGAAGGACATTAAAAGAGATTACAAATATATTCCACGTATTTAAAAGTGAAGTAGAAACATGGGAAGCATTTTTTAAAGAGCCAGCTCAAAGTTCTAGAGAATATAAATGACAATGCTTGAGATTAAAAAAATGAAAAATACCCAAAACACTGGATGTAATTAATAGCTGATTGGATATTACAGAAAAAAAGATTTGTGAATCTGAATATACGGCAATAAAAATGATCTGAAATGAAAACAGAGACAAGAGAACCCAATAACAGAGCATCAGTGGTCTGCGGAACAACTGCAAGTGGTTTAATATGTATATTAGTCCTAAAGGAGAGAAGACTGGGAGAAGTCAAAGACAAAAAATGTTTGAACAAATAATGGCTATAACTTTCCTAAATTTGATGAAAACTATCAACCTGCATATGCAAGAAACTCAACAAACCCTAAGCAAAGAAACAGGGAGAAAACATCATCAAGACACATCATAGTCAAATCCTAAATGTCTATGTACACAATAGCACTGCAAGATGCATAAAGCAAAAACTCCTAGAAGTGTAATAATAAATTCCCAATTACAGTGATTTTAATAGCTCTTCAATAATGGCTGGAACAAGGATACATAAAGGACAGCAGGTATTTATATAATATTATCCATCAACTTGATCTGATTGACATTTGTAGAACACTCCTTCCCACAACAGAATACACATTCTTTTGAAGTGTCCACAGAACATTTAGCAAGACAGATCACTTTCTGGACTATAAGACATGTCTAGGGGTGCCTGGGTGGCTCAGTCACTTGGGGATGGGACTCTTGATTTCAACTGGGTCATGATCTCAGGATCATGAGATCGAGCCCCATGTCAGGCTCCACATTAGGTGTGGAACCTGTTTAAGATTACCTCTCTCCCTCTGCCCCCTCCTCACTCTTGCACATGCATATGCACGTTCTCTCTCTGTAAAAACAGGTCTAAATGCACTTAAAAAGATTTAAGCTATAGGAGATATTTTCTGAGAACGATGGAATTAAATTAAAAGATTGATGTTTGGGGAATCTCTAGATATTTGGAAACTAACACTTATAAATAATCTATGAGTCAAAAATATCAAAATCAAAATTAGCAAATACTTCAAACTAAAGGAGAATTAAGACCTGTCCGAATAAAACATCTCAAATCTGTGAGATGCCCCTAATTTGCTAAGGGAAAAATTTGCAAAAGAATTTAAGAAAAGGAGGACAGTCTCAAATCAAGTATCTGAGGCTTCATCTTGAAACTAGAAGACCAATAGGGGCGCCTGGGTGGCACAGCGGTTGAGCGTCTGCCTTTGGCTCAGGGCGTGATCCCGGTGTTATGGGATCGAGCCCCACATCAGGCTCCTCCGCTATGAGCCTGCTTCTTCCTCTCCCACTCCCCCTGCTTGTGTTCCCTCTCTCGCTGGCTGTCTCTCTCTCTCTCTGTTGAATAAATAAATTAAAAAAAAAAAAAAAAAAACTAGAAGACCAATAATAAACAAATGAAAAAAAAACCCAAAAAACCAAAGCAGTGGATGTGAAGATCAAAGTGGAAATCAATGAAATAGAAATCTAAACCAACCAATGAAATAAATCAATAAAACTCTAAGTTATTTCTTTAAGAAAACTCAAGTTGACAAACCACTACTCAAACTGATCAGGAAAACAATGACACAAAACACCAATATCAATATGGAAGAGAAAGGCTATCCCTAAAGCTTCCACATACACTAGTATGGGAAAAAAGGGAATATTATGTACAAGTTTGTGCCAATGAATTCAACAAACTAGATGGAATGGACCAATTCCTTGAGAACTACCAAAGCACGCTCACGCACACTCCTTCCCTGCCTCCCTTCCCCCAGCCCCACACAAATAAAACTGAAGGATCCTGTATCTATTAAAGAAATTAGATGAGTAATTAAATGTCTGCTGCCAAAGAAAATTCCAGATCCAGGTACTGAATTCTACCAAAGGCTTAAGGAAATAATTTTGCTTTTACAGAGTATGTTCCAGAAAATTGAAGAGGGAATTAATACTTCCCAAATAATACTTCAATTCTAGAATAGCCACAGTAACAAAAAGATAAAGACATTACAAGATGATGATAGACCAACATACCTCATGAGCATAAATGCCAAAATTCTAAACAGAATTTTAACAAGTAGGGTACAAAGTATTCAAAAGGATACTGCATATCGACTGTGTCCAAATTCCAAGATGATCGCTAAAAGCCCTGCCCCCTGGTGTAAGGCCCTATATGATTTTCTCTCCTGAAGTGTGGGGGAGATCCATGGATAGGACAGGATGGCAGTTTGCTACGTAAGTGTGTACTACTGTGTAATTAGCCATTTAACTCCTAATTACTTAAGAAAAATGGACGTACTCGTCCATATAAGAAATGCTAACACTAACATTCTAGTGTAATAGCAAACAACTGGAAGCAATCCAAATGTCCTTTAGTGGATGAATGGATAAGCAACTTGTGGCATAAATGTGACAACGCTATGTCACACAGCAATAAAAACATTCCACACGGAGAAGCCTTAAAAACATTATGCTCAATGAAAGAAGTTAGCCAAGAGAGACCACTTGTTGTAGGATTCCATTTGTGTGAAATATCCAGAACAGGCAAATGCATAAAGACAGAAATAAAATCAGTAGTTGCCAAACAGCTGGGATGGGGGAATGGACAGTGACTGATACTGGGTAAAGGGTTTCTTTCTGGGGGTGATAAAAACGGTCTAAAAGGAGATTGTGGGGATGAGAGCTCACATTTGAAAGTGTACTGAAAAACACTAAGTTTTATATTTTGCAATTCATACACCATACCATTCACCATTTAATCTCAAAGCTGTTAATACTGCTTTCATGAATTTTCCTTAAAATCTACAAATTGGCAGCCTTGTTTACATTATTCCTTATTTGTATTTGTTGATAGCCACCCATTAAATAAAACAGATATTACAGGCCCTACCGGACAGATGCAAAGACATGACGCATTACCATTCCCATATGTACCAGCACATGAGTCTGGAATCGCACCATTTGAAAGTCTAAACAGATATCCTTCAACCCACTCAGGGTCACAGGTAACTCCATTCACTCTTGAATGTGTAGGTTTCTACGTGCCCCACTATTGCTTCCCCGCTACACTGACTTGAGACAGACTTTTCCACAAACTGGACCCAACCAGTTGATAGACTAGAAATTCTTCCTCTCCTGACTCCTGTTGACAGGTGTAAAATAATCAAACATCAACGGAGGCTGGGAGCACAGGGGAGGTCACCCAAAGGTTCATTTAAGTATATTTGAGTTGATTAATTAATGAGGCAAGCTTCATATCATCTGCCCTATCAATTAAATGCTCATTCCCCTTTCCTAGACTGTGTTATGGAACCGAAAATCTGAAATCTTAAATCCAGATGGGTGGTCTGGAGACAGGACCAGCTGTGCAGAGAAAATGACAGGACAAAAAGAAACAAAGTCCAAGGTAAGATAAGCTTGGGATGGCAAAAGTTACAGAATTAGGTCAATAAAATGTCAGCATTTCAGTACAGAAAAAGTACAAATTAGGAGCTTAGAAATAACTTAACTTGATTAAATTAGAAGACTACAGGAGAAGACCACACACAGCAAATAAAAAATAAACCCAGATCTAATTATTGTTCTTTCAAATTATTTGGAGAATCATTATAATTGGAAACAAAAATTCCATGCTGACAGAGGTGACGGGATTCTGCAGGAACTGCCGCCTGAGCACAAAACCACAGAGTTAAATAGAGCTTCTATTTGTCCTCACGCTCAAAGTCCGGTAGGGAGGTCAAAACTCACAACCTGAGAGAATTTAAAAACAAAGCAAGAGGAAGGAGTAAATGAGCTGGTCACTTTACCTGAAGTGAACAGAGAATAAAAAGCACACTATTTGCCCCAAAGTTAGGCGCATGTTAGCCATCCATAGCCCTAGGACTTCTCCACATATTTTATTCATTTAGGCACCCAGTATAAAACTGTGACATTTTCCGGTTTAAAGGGGGGGGGGGGGGAACATTCTGAATGTTTTTAAATACCTGGATTATACCTACTTCCGAATCAGCTTCCTTTTCTTTCTTTACACAAATATTAGAATCGAGAAATATATTTATATATAGGAAAGAAGGACAAAGTTTAGAATTTCCTTCTTGGATATAAACAAAAAGAAAATCCTTCTCCTGGCTTACAAGAGTCAAGGGGAACCATACACAGATTGTCATATTTGGAAAAAAGTAACGTTCCTGAGCTTGAGAAAATCTTCAAGAGTAAACTCCCGTGCATTCACCATTATCACAACATGAACCTTGAGTTAGGGTTTGCGCTGGCCCTGGGTACCTAGGCCACTACCAGGTTCAAGGAAAAAAAATACTTAGAACCACACTATATGTTACAATGAAGGTACCACAGAGTCTGAAGCTAATAGGTTTTAAAAATATTCCAATTATTTCCCAAACGCTCCTCCTACTCTAAATGGTATCGCTTAATCCTTTTCTACACATGAGATGCAGTTGAAGAAAATTAGTAAACAGTATGTAAGCATCCCTTAGAAATAAAAGCTCTTACTAGAAGAGACCGAGCAAGGGGATCCGCCATGTGGACATATTAGGGTCAGGTTGGCAAAGCATCCTATCCCTTCTGCAGCCATTTTGGATTTCCTGGTCTTCCATTTGCCTTTCCCATCCTCCTCCTCAGGCCACACACCCTATAACCCACATCCCCCTCTCTGTCCTTGTCCCCATTTCTCATGTTACGCCATCATGGCCCAGAACAAGATCTGCAGTAGGACATCTGGCCAGGAGAGAAGCCCTTCCCTCCTCCTCTCCCCCTACTATCCCTGTGCTTCATCCGTGACGATCTCAACCTACACAATGTTTCCCAAGGGAAACATAGGGTCGAGAATTACAAAAGGTCTGAGCTTTTACCCTTTTTTTTTTAAAGATTTTATTCATTTATCTGACAGAGAGAGAGACAGCCAGCAAGAGAGGGAACACAAGCAGGGGGAGTGGGAGAGGAAGAAGCAGGCTCCTAGCGGAGGAGCCTGATGTGGGGCTCGATCCCAGAATGCCAAGATCACGCCCTGAGCTGAAGGCAGATGCTTAATGACTGAGTCACCTGGGCGACCCTACCCTACTTTTAAACCAAAATAGTCTGTGACAGTTTCATGGATACTGGCAAAGGACACAGGATTCCTGAGTCAGAGAAGGACAGCCCTCTATTTATTAGCAATTGCTGTAGACAGAGGCCCACCATTGATGCTGGTTCCCTAAGGCCCAGCACCCACAGGAAGTGTCGGGGGGTCAGATGATGTTCACCTGATCCAGTGGGTGGTGTTAACAGGAGAGGAAGATGAATCTTCTTTATGGGGTAGTAAGTGCTCCAGGGGAGACATTAACTTATGGGGCAGTAAGCACGCATGCCCTTTGCTCTGCAGGGAAATGTGGCTCAGTCTGCTGAAGTGTCCCCCACATAAACACCCTTCACAAGATAGTCCACAACAGGCATTTGGCGCCTTGTTCAAAGGACATGCAGACCAAGAAACTCACGGAGAGTTCTCTCCCAATGCATCAGTGCACGGTTATCACTCACAAGAAGAGAGGGAGGGGAGGGAAGAAATGGGGTCATTAAAATGCTGACCAAGAAAACCAAGAAGTTAAAGCCCTTTTGCTTAAGACGTTTACAAATGTCCAAGTTAGGACTTTCTCTCCCCTCTTCTTTGTCCTAAGGCCTCTTGATAAGCCCCACCCCACCTTCCCAACCCCATCATGCTGAAGCCCATCCTTTAAAATTAGCATAAATGATTTCTGGAATTGTAGATCCTTCCTCTGGCCCCACCTAGAGAAGGAAAGAGGAACAGGGGCTCTTGAACCCATTAGCGTGCATGCAGCTGGGACAGAGGTGTTCTGGGGGCCTTACACTGGAACCCCAAACGATCTTCCCCCAGAAGCCTTGTTATAGCGGATGCTACCCCAAAGGTACTATTAAGACCATTCAGGAACATCCCAAGGGTCTCCAGAATTGGAGGCACAGTCTACAAACACAACTACCAGGTATGTAACCTCTAGAACATCTTTTCTAAAGGACTTCCCTGAAAAGTTTTAGAATATAGCCACTAGTTAAAAAGAGTCTTTGTGCATTGCATGAAGATATTTATAGGTTAATTTGGTAGCTCTTGGCAAAGGTTTTTATAAGATTTTTATAAGATTCAAACATAGAATCATCTCTGGAAAAAAAAAGAATGTAACACAACCCAGCTATGAAGAAGAAAAACACATTTTTTTAAGTGTTCGATATTCAGTAAATTTAGTGGAACATACTGTTAAAAAAAAAAGAATGAAATAACCTGATTTCCTCTAAGGCGTAAACCCTGAAAAGTTATTTAAGTGTGCCTATTCTGCATCTGGAGGCAAACGTCGTCTAGGCAACAAGAACGACTGGGTATATGTCTATGGCAATGAGGGGTGAGGGAGAACGTGGAACTTTTTCTGGTAAATGAAGAGCAGTTGAAATGGCCTATAAACTGTTAAGCACTGTAGACAATGGAGATTAGAAGCTGTGAACAAATAGTATCCTCACTGATCGAGAGCCCGAGCCACGGATACAAAATCACAAGTGAGACCAGCTGGTGGAGAGGAACCACCAGTCAAGCAATTTCCAAGAGCAACTGCTCTCTGGTGCTACTGAATTGTGGAGTCATGTAGACAGGTAAGCCTGAAAGCTTCCTCCTACATCCCTTTTCCTCCACTGCTCCTGGCCTGGGGTTTTATTCCCTGCATGTGATGAAATTAGAACATTCTTACTTGTTCTGATGTTTTCTTCCTGGAGGGAAATCTGAATGAACAGACACAATTGTTTTCTGGCTTGTGTTAGATGGTGCCTGGGGTTGAAAACCATCATGGGCCTTATTCCTTAGAATCAAGTGCCCAATTACTTGTCCACGAAAAAGTAGTTGCAAACGATGACAACTGCAAAGGGAATGTTGTGACATTCTGCCTGATCTAGCAATCAGATGAGAGCTGTTAGAAGCCTAAGAGAAAAAGGAGTATTGTTTGTCTTAAAGAGTAACAAGAGTGACAATTACGAAGTATGAAAACCTTGATCAGGTGGACTTGAGTTGTTCCTTGTAGGGTGTTATGGACAAATAGCCGTAGAGCGATGTTCTCATGGTAACCCCATACACAAGTTATTGCTTTTTCTGTTTTCTAACTAGTTGATTTCTTGATATGCTGTCATTTTAGTCCTAAAGAATTCTGAAAGTTGAAAATTATACTGTTAAGAATAAATAAAGGAAAATAAAGTGGCTACATATCAGACAGTTTACTTTGCAAGGACGTACAGGAAGTGTTCCCATAGACAATTTCTTTCTGAGGAAGGAATCCTCACATCATCAAACTCAACCTGGAACAGGCTTTCCCCTTTGCTGCCTCTACCACCATGGGAAGGACAGAGGACAGTGTGCCCAGAACAGGGGCAGCCTCCCAGGTCTTATCAATCTGAGCCTCCTGGAGGCAAGCAATTTACTTTAACGTTAATGATGACTGTACAAAGGATTGAACTCTGACGAACTGAGAGAACACTTCTGAAATTACAAAATGTCTTGATGCTAAGAAGAGTAGGCAGTCTTGAATGATGGAGCAGACCACAAATAGGAGATCATCTGGGAGGGAAAGCTAGTTCAGAGCCACAACTGACAAAAGGGCTCAGGCAAGCCCTGGGGAGGACAGGTGGGCTCAGCCACAGGACTGCAGCTGTACTCAGCTGACTACGTAGTTAGGCTTAAGGACATCAGTCCTAAAGCATAGAGTTTCCATCCCAGATGATAGGCTCATTGTCGACTAATTTTTTTGTTGTCTTCCATAGCCCCAAATCATGTAAAGCTTTTATATATTAAAAACAGTTACTTAGGGGGGGTGGTGCCTGGATGGCTCAGTCCATGGAACATGTAACTCTTGATCTCAGGGTTGTGAGTTTGAGTCCCATGTGGGGTGTAGAGATTATAAGTAAACTTTAAAAATCCCATCCAAAAAAAAAAAGTTACTTGGAACAGGTGCACCTCACCTAACAAAATCAACGGATTCTCTTGGAGAAGGTCAATTTAGCAGAGGTCTTCCATTTAAGAATATGCTTTACTTCATGTCTGCCCCAAGCAAGAGAATACATTTAGCACAACCACAGCCTAAATATTTCATTAGGGAGAGAAATCTGAGGCTGAGTACTTTTGTAAGTATGCCAATAGACCCTGACTTTGTCTGATTCTGAAGAAGCTCTAGTGAATCAGGAGCCATAACTTCAATGGAGCAGGTCCTAGAGCAAGAACAGAGCAGGGCTTTATGCAGAACACGTGCCGCAGAAGACAATACATGAAGAATATAAAATTAGCAATAAGTCATCCCCCCACCTGCAAATCACAGTTCTTTGTTGCTTTTTCTCTTCTTTAATAAATTTACACTTGACTTTAATGCCCCATTTGAACTCACCAGCAGGAAAATCCATCCTCTTTACTTGTGGGATTGCTCTCAGGGATTTGCTAAGGTCCCAGAGTTCTCTGCATGACCAAAGAGCTGGAGACCAGTTTCTAAAAGGGTTATCAACCCACTCTTATTATCACCAAGTCACCAAGAGTCTCCTGCTGCTGGCCCTTCAGATCTGGCAACTCTGCCATCTCTATGCTCTGCCCGGGGCACTGGAAGTCTGCGGAGAGCCTGGCAGACTGTCCCGAGGCTAGCCTGCCAGATGCAGGAATCACACACCCTATATGGTGCTCTGCAACCCCTACACTGTACCTAAGAGACCCCTACACCTTTTCATCTGAGGGGAACCTCTGCCCCACTACTGGTCCTCAAAAGCATTTCTCCCTAATGTTCGATAGAGTTCTATTTAAGCAGCATTTGCTTTGAGGTCTAAAAATTCAAGGCAAGAACAGAACCTAAGTCCTCAAAAGGAGCCTTGTTACCTTATGGGCTTGGGGGAGGGCATGAAGAGAAAGGTATGTGGGAGGTGTGCATCCAGGAGAAAAATACAGGAAGGACAGACAAATCTGTTTATCAATTACTTCTCCATCAGCTCTTGCTCTGCCCCGACTGAACTGGAGTAAGGCATTGATCTAATCTGTGGCTTCATTTTCCTATTAGAAGTGGGAACCAAAATTCTTATCCCTCCTTGGAACATAATCTCTTGTGCTTGTCTATTTACTCTAGCTTGTTTAAAAATTACTTTACATGTATGATATGTGTGTATCTATCTTATCTATATATCTATCTATAGATAGATAGGCATATAGATATGGTAGATCACTAAACCTGGTGGAGCCAATCGCAGGTGCAGGGAGAGCTGGATGGAGAGCCTGGGAGCTGACCCCAGGCTGTGCCATGCAGCGCCATGAAGGGCAAGCAGGAGGAGAGTGGAAGCCCCGAAAAGTATGTGAGCATGCATCAATAGCCACACCTGGGCCCAGCAGGCCTGCATCGAGGCCAAGTGGGACAAATACTTAACAGACCTAGATGACCTTTTCTCCTAGGTGGGTCAGCTTTGAGCTCATGCAGGAGCCGCCGTGCGTCATGCCCAGTGGCATCACCTAGGACAAGGACATTGAGGAGCACCTGCACTGTGGGGGCCACTTTGACCCGGTCATCCAGACCCCCCCGACCCAGGAACAGTTCATCCCCAACCTGGCCATGAAAAAGGTCTCCGATGCATTTACTTCTGAGAACTGGGGCCCAGGAGGGACTTGGGGCAGCAACTGCCAGTCCCTGTACATAGTTTGTGTCCCTAGATCCCTGCCCTCCTGTCCCTGACCCCACCCTCATCAGTTCTGCTCCTGGACCATGAGCCCCACCTCTTCTGGGACAGAAACAGCAGGTGAGGGTGGACTGCTGCCACCACTGTCATATAATAAAATCCACGAGCACTCAATATATATATGTTATAGGTTATGTATATGTTATATGTTCCATATAAAACATATATGTAAAATCTATATAGAGAGTGAGCACATTCGTATTAAGAAGTCCAATGTTGTATGCAGAAACAGGTAAGGACTACTGGCTATTACCCTCATGGTTGTGTTGCTCAATCCTTGAACACTTATATGCTGGACACTGTGGTACTACTGATAGCCATGGTCCTGGCCCTCAAGAGCTCTTATAGTCCTATGTCACCCAACATCATCCACTCCAGCACACCCGTGATGAAGAAGGAATTAGTAATGATCACCATGGATCCGTAGAGAGATGGCTTAATAGTTCAATATTAACAAAAATGAGAAATGAAGTGGAAGAGTTTTAAATACATGAGAACATGGTTAAAATTATATCAAGTTATAGTCTGCCTTAAATGGAAGGGTACTTATATATTAAGGGAAATCTACATTAAAGTAGAAAAAATTTGAAAAACTCAAAGTGTATTAAGAAATATTAAAGTGGTTCTCATGAGAAATTTTGTAATTACATATGGTAACAGATGTTAACTAAGCTTATGGGGATCATGTGATATATACAAATATATGTTGTACATCTGAAACTAATATATCAATTATTACCTTAATAACAAATCAAGGTGAAAGTTCACAAGTAATATAAAGCTTGAGGTGTTTTTTAAAGATTTTATTTATTTGAGGGAGAGGAAGAGAGCATGAGTTGGGGGTGGGGTGGGGTGCGGGCAGAGGGAGAAGCAGCCGCCCCACTGAGCAGGGAGCCTGACACAGGGCTGGATTCCAGGACCTTGAGATCATGACCCGAGCCAAATGCAGAGGCTTAACAGACTGAGCCATCCAAGTGCCCCCCAGTGACTGTTTTATTTTTATTTATTTTTTAAAGATTTTATTTATTTATTTATTTGACAGAGAGAGAGAGACAGCCAGCGAGAGAGAGAACACAGCAGGGGGAGTGGGAGAGAAAGAAGCAGGCTCCCGGCAGAGCAGGGAGCCCGATGTGCGGCTCGATCCCAGGACCCTGGGATCACGCCCTGAGCCGAAGGCAGACGCTGAACGACTGAGCCACCCAGGCGTTCCCCCCCCCCACCCCCGTGACTGTTTTAATTCAAGAAAGTGGAAGAAAGGAATTAAGAGGACTATTCCTACAGATGGAAACTGGAAGAAAACTTAAGGCATATGGAAGTTCGTAGATTAAAACGTGATAGATTCTTTGTTAGTCCAGATAGATTTTTTGCTTAAACTCTAAGTTTCTACAGGTCCTGGCCATAAAACAAAATATAATCTTTAATGAGATTAAAACAAGGTTAAGTGAAATAAAGCCTACTTTTGGTTAAATTTTATAATTTTATGTGGAATACCTCCAAAATCTTCAAAACCTTTTGCTTGGAAGGGAGAAGAACACATGAAAAAGCAATGGCCATTACCAAGGAGAAAGGGGTATAAATAATCAGCACAGTGTTACGTAGATTTATTGTGGAATTAACTCCAAATTAGCCTAAAGATTTTTAGGAAGTGCTCATAATTCTACTTTTTTTTTTTTGTCTACTTTTTTTTTTTTTTTACAGTATTTTAGGATATATTTTAAATAACTATTTATACATACTGGATATTCTGACTAAAATATTTCAGGTTTGTTTTTTTGAGAGAGAGAGAGAGAGAGAGTGCATGTACAGAAGCAGGGAGGGGGTGAGGGGGTAGAGGGGAGGGACAGAGGGAGAGGGAGAGAGAGAATCTCAAGCAAGTTCCATAGTCCATGCGGAGCCCAACATGGGGCTCAATCCCACAACCCTGAGATCATGACCTGAGCCAAAATCGAGAGTCAGCCACTTAACCGACTGAGTCACCCAGGCACCCCTCAGTTCTTAAATATCTGATTATTACCTATCCAAGAATAAAGCCAAGCCTCTAAAATATATATCATTTCTATTTCTTTAATGGGGTGGCTTGCCTAACTCTATTCTGCTTTTCAGACAACTTAAGAGGTTTAAAAAGATGTTAAAATTAGGAACCTGTCATTTATTATGATTAGTTACCATCACGGATAAGAAACTCACAGCTCATAAAGTAACAGCCAAACTAGTATGCGTTCCATCAAAAGAAATTTGAACTCCATGGAAACCTTGAGTCTTCTTGAAGGAATAGGATTACAATAGAGGACATGACAGCATTTTCCACAAATACATTAGCCATCCCTTTGCATTTTTGAGCACATTATGAAAATTCAGAAAAAAATTCTAGGGACCCTGGTGGGATTTTCTCCAGGGTGAGTGGACTATCAGAGAAATAGTTCTCAGCTCCATTTTACTACTTCCTGCTTCATTCAAAGACTTTGCATAAGTTTAATACCTATTTTGAGTAACTTATGTTACTGTTTAAAATAACTTTTCCTTCCAGGCAAGAAGAACGAACAGCTCTGGGGACTCATGGGTGTTGAAAGGAGGGGATCTAATGGCCAATCAATAGGATAGAGACTACTGAACAGTGAACATGGAAAGTTCTGAAACAGCATCAGTATATTGAATGTTCTGTAAGATTATTCATGCACACACACTAAGGATGATAAATGTCCGGTCAAGCTTTCTTTTCTCAAGCAGTTATGTTACTGACTTGAAACTTGTAAAGAGCCACGTTCAAAATTACAAGGATGTTCAACTGGATCAAACTTGACCGTGTCTGAAAATTTTAAACATATTTCAACTGATTTAAATAATTAGCTTGGGGCGCCTGGGTGGCACAGCGGTTAAGCGTCTGCCTTCGGCTCAGGGCGTGATCCCAGCGTTCTGGGATCGAGCCCCACATCAGGCTCCTCCGCTAGGAGCCTGCTTCTTCCTCTCCCACTCCCCCTGCTTGTGTTCCCTCTCTCGCTGGCTGTCTCTATCTCTGTCGAATAAATAAATAAAATCTTTAAAATAAATAAATAAATAAATAAATAAATAAATAAATAAATAATTAGCTTCCCCTATAAAATGAGCCTAAGTATTAAAAGTGTGCCTTGAAGCTATGTATGGACCCAAATACTGATTGAATCTAATGGACTCAAGTCCCATAAAAAGTAGTCTTGACTACTCTTCCTCCATTTATGCGTTTAAACGTAGAGAAGTTTGTGGGGCTGCTGATATCCATCCTAAGGCACATTCTATAGATAAACAGAAGACTTTGTTCACTGGATCTTTTCATCCAGAGCCTTTCATGAGTTGTGAATTCCTTCTAAAAGCACCTATCAGCATGAATAAACTGCTAAAAGCAAATGTGTGAAATGCCTTTCACTTAACTAACAGGCATGACTCCAAATTCGGGAACTCCCACTGCTTTCTCTGAAACCCTAACCCATGATGATAGGAAACATGAATTGATGGAAAGTCCTTCACTAATGTTACAAGATCTTTGGCTATTGTGAAATGATAGCTAATGGAAAGCTTTGTCAGGCATAATCTGCTCCTATACAGTCTTTGGGATTATCTCTTGTGACTGTGGTATTTCATTTCTGTACAGAAAGTCAGATTAATAAATCTGCTCAGCTTTTCCAATTTGTTCGTTCGCTCATTCATTCATTCAGTAGCTGCCACCCTAGAACACAAGGAGGTGATCAGTTATGCCTTCAAAGTCCGGTGAAGACATCATGCCCAGAGCCAGATTTATTAAAAAAAAAAAAAAAGGTAGGAAAAGCCTATAGAACTGTAGGGCAATCTGGGCAAATTCACAACAATTCATTTCTCAACTGATGGGTCGAGAAGACAAAAATAATAGTAAAGACATAGGAAACCTATAAAAGATAAAAATCTCATCACAATGATTTTCCCCAGAATGTCTCAAAGAGAACTCACACTTTTCTCAAGTGTATGTGGAATTTTTAATTGTCGCATACTAGTTTGTAAGTCAAAACTTTCAGAGGATTCAGATCACAAAGAAAACTAACGTAATAAAAACAAGAAGTTTTAAAAATCCCTCTGTTTGGAAAATCTGAGACACCTCTAAATTGATAGGAACAATGGAGATGAAAAAGTGTTTATAACCAACAATCAAAACACATTGTAACATTTGCAAGGTTCAGCAAGATAGTATTTCAAAGAACATTAGACTTTAAATGACTACAACAGAAATGATAGGACAGATATCTCAACAAGTTAGAAACCATGCAACAGAATCAATCTAAACATTTTAAGAAAGTGAGATAATGCAGAATAAGAAATATGCAACATAAAATTGACAAAACCAAAATTGGCTCTTCAAGAAACTAATAAAACAGCCCATCTTCTGGTGAGAACGGCAGCTATTGTCATAAAGAAGGCAGAAATACTCCATTCTATGAAAGAAGAGGAGATACACTCAGACTAAAAGGAGAATATTATGAACCAATCTAGATTTTTCTAACAACTTGTCTATTTTCCAATTTGTTGATATAATTTTCAAAACAGGTTCAAGGAGAAACAGAAAGTCCAAAGAGTTCTAATGTTTTAAAAAGAGACTTCCAAAGTAGTTTAAAAACTTTCCACGAGAAGAACAGTTGGCCCAGATGGTTTTCTAGGACTTTTCCATACTATTCCACTTTTCTATGAACTCCTCAGAAAATAGAAAAAGGAGAATCACTCTTCAGTGTGTACCCTGAGGCTTGTATAACATTGATCCCAGAGCACACAGAACACAGCATGGCAGGACATCGGGAGATTAGAACGATCTCACTCAGCAACCTTAAAGCAAAATTCCTAAATGATGTATTAGCAAATCAAATTGAGTCATGAAATCTCTCTCTCCCTCTCTTTCTCTCTCTCTCTCTCTCTCTCTCTCACACACACACACACACACACACACACACCCAAGCTGATTTTACACTGGGAAGAGAGAGAACTTGAAATAACAAAAACTTGTAGGTATATGTCTCCACATCAAAAGATCAAAGAGCCACATATTCATTTCAATAGATGCAGAAAATGTATTTGATGACATCCATTCGGGATACAAAAATGTTACCCAAAGAAATGAGAGTCCTTGATAATATTGAAAAACCTAGAACAAATGTAATCCCTAATGATAAACATTTTGAAGCATTCTTTAAAAATTGATCTCTAATAAAAATTAAGACTTCTGTACATCAGAAGTACAGAAAAAGTATGGAAGACAAAAGAGAGAAGATACAACACATACAATCAAAACAAGTTTCTCAAATCCTATAGCAGTGGACATGAACAGTCCGCCCTGCGAATAGCCCAGAAGCATGTGGAGAGACTCCCCACCTCCTGAGCAGTCACGGAGGTGTGAATTAAGACAAGATACTGCTTTATACTCCCTAGATTGCAGAACTCATGGAGTCTGGCAGTAGTACGTTTGGGCGTATAGGAGTCAAAGGCAATACCAGTCGTGTTGATGGAAGGAGACTTCACACGACCACCTCGGAATAGGAATGGACATGAACATTCACTGATCCTACAATCCAGTAAGTTCCCGCGTGTATGTACAACCTAGAGAAATTCTTGCTTATGTGCAGAACAGAAAGGTACACGGCTCTTCCTTGCGATCACGAATAACACAAGGAGAACACAATCCAAATGGTTTTCAACGACACCGTGGATAAACAGGAGTAGAGTCACATCGTACGAAGTATTAAATAAAAAGTTATTTACCATTATTTTTCTATCCCTGGAAGTACTAGCCCTGACCTGTAGGTGCAGAACAATGAAGATGTTCCTCCCGAAACCCGGAACCTCGCTCAAAGGGTGAGCCACGAGCAGCAGCACGGGATCAGCAGGGAACTTCAAAAAATGCAGACCTCTGGCCCCATCTCAGACCTACCGGGTCATGGTCTGTATTTTAACAAGACTTACATGCACATTAAAATTGGACAAGTAGGGGCGCCTGGGTAGCGTAGTCGTTAAGCGTCTGCCTTCGGCTCAGGGCGTGATCCCGGCGTTCTGGGATCGAGCCCCACATTGGGCTCCTCCGCTGGGAGTCTGCTTCTTCCTCTCCCACTCCCCTGCTGTGTTCCCTCTCTCGCTGGCTGTCTCTCTGTCACATAAATAAAATCTTTAAAAAAAAAAATTGGACAAGTATTGCCCTACCATAGCATTCACTACTCAGTAGAGCGCCAGCTAGTTAGACCCTCTATTGCATCCAAGTATTTTCAGCAATTCAAGCATTATTCATTCCAACACGCATGAACGTAGGTATCACTCCTTGGGCTCCTACCCTGGGCCAGCTGCTTTATTACGCTAGGGATACAAATACTCAAGGAGCTCACAGACTTCTGCATTTACACACACTTACTTGCACAAGTTATGTAACCCTACAAGACCAAATTGAATTTTTTCATGCTGTTCCTAATGTTACAGTAATTTTATATAATTATGTGCATAATCATTTTATTCTCCTCTTGTGTTTTAACGTATCCTTGTGATGAGTCATGATCATGGCTCCTTCTAGTGACACAAAAGATGTTTTAATACTGTTTGTATCCTACCACATTCCAAGAAATTTAAGAGCTTAGACCACCTAAAAACTCGGCTTACCTTTCACACGTTAGCTTGGAACAGGGCACAGTCTCCTGCTATCTGTTAGGCTGCACTCCATCACTTGGAGTTGCTTTCAGGAGGACAAGTTTGGACATTAATTGAGGGACATTTTGAAAGGGGCCAGTAATAGTCCTCGTATAAATTCTCCTGTACTATGGAATGCCTCTTTTCCCATCCTGAAATGATTTCATGATTTTCTATACTTGCGTATGTAATATTCTTAAAAGTGTGTGAAATGTTTACATTCAACATAGGACCACGGTAGCTGCGGCAGTTACAAATCCAGACTGATACAGGCATGTTATCTTAGACTCAGGTCCCGTGACTGCTGTTGCCATCCCGAACTTGGGTGGCGAATAGCTCCTGGTAAAGTTGTAGACCAAAAAATACAAACATACCTCAATTTACATTAAGACCTGTATTCCTAGAAAACCCACCATATATATTAAAGCCTCATCAAAAATAAAGCCTAAAACAGTTAACTTCTAGGCTTAAATCATTTTCAATTTTCTTTTCCTTAACCTGGAAGATTATCCTGTAACACATTAGAAATCCACAAAACTCAGGATAATTGTGTGTGCTATCATAGGGATCAGACCTTTGCAAGATGTCTCAGATCTTTGGCCTCTGTTCAGTCATCACGGTCCCCAGCTCATGGTGACAAAAATTGTCCCCGCAAATTTCCCCAGAAGAGAAATCCTCCAGGAGGCAGTACTGCCCCGTTGAGCCGGCTGTGTTAACCAGGCTTCCTGGGGAAGTCACCCACATTGACCCCCACATTGCCTTTGAGAGAGGCCAATAAACCAACTGTCGCTGTGCCTGGAATGTTATAAATGGACATTCACCTCCATTGCTCTAGTATCCTGTTCTCCAAGCACGTCAGTGTTCCTCCCAGCGAGCAAGGGCCAATTATTAAATAGAGAAATTTTGCAAGCCAGTTGAAGTCCTGTTAGTAGTTTAAATCAACCATGATGGGAATATTTATACAACAGAAATTGGCAAATGCTACAAATCAGGGCTCATTTTGTGGAGAAAGGGACCAGTTGGTAAATATTTAACAGATTTTATATGAAGGACCTTTGGCAGTTTCCTCTTATTCTCAGTTTTATGTTCAAGTTCCCTTCCTTGTACGAGCACATTGAATCTCTTTTGACTGATAATGTTGAAGGATATTACTGCTGTACAATCCACATTATTTCTCCAATAAATCATGTGGAGGCCTTCTTGGCCTTTGTGATTGAAAAAATTACCCTAATGTCAAGGTACGAAAATTGCCTGTTGTTCGCTTTCTTTTTAAGGCATTCATTAAAATCTACTTGTTACAAAGAACGTGCACAGGGTTCCAGTCTTGTAAAAAAGAGCCTTTTTTTAATCTGTAAGTAGGGATGAGGCATTTGGGTACAGGTAGAACTTTTAAAAGTGTGGGGGGAGGGTGGATAAAAATGGCAAGGCTGGAATAATTTCTGCTTTAGGCTGGGCCCTCCGTGCTGGGTACAAGAGCCCGGCGGTTGGCAGGCAGAGGGTCCAAGCTCGCGGAGCTGCTCAGACATACCATCGGACTTGGAACCCTCAGAGCTAACAGGGCAGAGGCTGTAAATTTGGCTCAGAGACTCGGAGACTCCTGGAGATTATGCCCAGAAATCAGCACTCTGAGAATGGGGCGCCCAGACTACACCTCCCCGTACCTTGAACACTGGAATTGCCTTGACTAGGGGTGGCAGCGAGGCCCCTCCCAAAGGTGGGGTAGGCAGTAAAACAGTCGAGAGAGAAAAAGAGGAAAGACAATACTGTGGCTACCTCGTGGGGAAAGCAGCTGCCTGAAGACACTTCTTGGGGCTTCTGGAAATAACCAGAAGTTACTTTTAAAAAACAAAAGTAAAACCACTAAAATAGATGGAAACTGCTAATTCAGCAAACATCTGGGTGACCCTTCAACAAGGAACACCCTTTGCTAGAACTACTGATATCCAGCTGACACTGGCAGTTACTGTTCAGTAAGTGGTTCCCTAACTTTCAGGGACATAATGGTCTCTTGGGGAAATTCTGGAAGATGCAGATGCCCAGATTCCAGAGCTCAACCCCAAGATTATCAAGCATTACACTGGGGGTATGCGGGGGGGGGGGGGGGGGGTTGCAAAGCTGCATTTTTAATGGCCACTCCTTTGATGCAGATTGTTTCAAGCGTACTGGGTAACCCTGTTTTTATTTCTGAGCAAAGAAAAGTTGCTTCTATCGATGAAGAAATTCACCTTCATGTGACCCAGTTTTGTACATTAATTCACATACTTCCCAATTGCTCTTCTCTTTCCGAAGAATTCTTAATCTTTCTGAAGAATAGCCTTTAAGATTACAGTATTTTAAACCTTTAAAATCTCACTTAATCAAAGGGAAGTATCACACCATAGGAGGGACTAGCATATTTTCAATCAACAAAATGTTACAAATTACTTCCATTTGTAATCAGTAAACTGACAAACCACTATAGCCAGATTAGCTAATAGGGAATATAATGAGCTAAGTTCTTCACTACTTTGAAGGGCATATGAATTCGGGTAGAATAGAACGTGACAAAGATAATCCAAACATGTGTCCATGCTGCTTGCCTTTGTCTTGCACCCAAAACCCACAAACCTGACCTTCAAATTTTGTCTACACAACAGTGACCTAATCCAATGAAAATGTCCGAAAACACGATTTCTTTTTAACCTAGAACTGAGCAATTTGTCTGGTCACTCACTGCACAGACCCTTCCCAGCACAGTTTCAAAACAATAATGGCAGATTTAGAGTAATGAAGCATTGTGTTGGCTATTGAACTTACGACACAGAACAAAATACACCAAATGTCCCCAAAAAAAAAGAAAGAAAGAAAGAAAGAAAAAGACTCTTCAATATCAAATTTCTGAGGTCTTGATTCTCAATTCTGCTTTTTAATTCCCCATATCTAGTTATTTCCAAGAAAAGCAGATTTTTCTCCCCCACCCCCCACCCAACTTCATTTCAGGCAGATGCATTTCCCAGTTAAATGTATGAAGGAGCCACATCCTTGATCAAATGGACAATTCGATGAAACGAATAGTGTGTGATTTGTGGTGGAACAGCTTCGAAGGGCACTAGGCCATTTTCCTAACTGAAATGTCAGTAGATTACTAGGCCATCATGATGATTACCCAGGGTACAAACTAAGTGACATTGGAACGTGTGGCTAGAATTCCAATATTTTCCTGCCTTGAAGCCTCGTGACAGAACCATATTTTATAGTTCTGCTAGAATCATACTTTGGGACTACCTAAAGTAATATTAAGACTATACCAGTGAAGCCTAACATTTGAATGCTTAAAAATTGTGGTCATTAACTAAAACAGTCAATCCATCCATTACTGACTAGTTTCCTGAATAAACAGTATTAGGAATCATCCAGATATATTTATTCACCTACACTGAACATAGTTACAGATCATAAGTCAGTTAAAAGTACAAGTCATACAAGCTATGTTCACACAACATAGACAATTAGGTACCGGACCTACAGGGTAGGAGTTAGGGTTGTGTGAGTTTGCAGAGACAAAGGCAAGGAAATGGTCTCATGCAATTAACATGGTGTTCAACCAGAGGCCCTTGTGATGACCAACCATAGGATGCTGTGGATGGGGCAGCCCAGGAAACTGTAAGAGAACAGACGCATCCTTCTGATGTGTTCCGAGGTCATTAGCTCTGAAGACAATTAGCACTGGGCTACCCAATGACAGACTTGCCACATGTGAGGAATCAGTACCATACTTCTGATTTGAGGTTTATATTAAGTTATAATACAAACAGTAATGTGATAGGATCCTCGGCAAAGTCTCTTTCTAAACCAAAAAGCAGCACTTAGACACTGCTTTTAATAATGTGTTTTTCAAAGGAGGATGCATATAGACACAAATTATGACAATATTAAAGATTTTCTTCCCTTGTAAATATAAATGGTACAACTAAGAGGTTTTTTATTGATATTTTCATACAGTATTTTTCCTCTTTACCATACCCCATTAGCCTGGGGAAAATTTTATGAAGAGTAGAAAAACAAAGAGAAAAATTAAATTAAGAGGGTGACAGCCTGCCAGGTTTCATATTAACAAAAACAGTAAAGCATTTTCCTAGAAAAGTATAGTAGACTCATTTGGTATTTTCCTCATCCCAGGAGAAGGAATAGCATTTTCTCAGAGGCATATTATAATAGCAACGTGTACAAAATTAACTTGACCATAGCACGAGATCTCTCTAGACTGAACTGTTGACTATTTTGCTGAAATTTTTCTAAGTGATGGTCTTTAAGTTTTTCTAGTCTAAGTTTTTTTTTTTGACATGAAACAACACTTTCCAAGAATCATTTCACAGCCCCAGTGCACCAGGGATATCCAAAGATGGAAGTCAACAGTCCCCACTTCCTGGGGCTCGCCATCTAGCAGGGAGGACACAGACGCCCATACAACTGCCAAGGACAGGGAGATAACAGAAGGGGCTTTGGGAGAAACAGATCATGTTTCTGGAAATATTTCTGCTTTAGAGCATCAGGAACCTTTGCATTTGAATGTGTCCTAAAAGGGAAAGGAAGATTTCACCAAATGATGGTACATGAAGAGAACTTCCTAGTCAAAGGAAACGAGAGGAAGAAGGGCAGAGAAGTGCAGCCAAACGGGCGGGCTGGGGTACATTAGGAAGGAAGAGTATAAACGATGAGGAAAAAGATCTTAGAATCCTTGATGGCAACAGGTCACAGAGCTCCCTAAAACCACATTTAGAAGTTGGAAATTTATCTTGTAGACTATGCAAAGGCCTGGTCTATGGGACAGTGAGGAGTGATATGGAGAAAATGGAATGGATAAGTTCCATTTCCTGGCATGAAGCAAGGGCTGGAGTAAGAGTTGGGAGGAGGTGCAGGGAGGGAGGAGATGGGCTGGGTTGCTCAGGGATGTTCTAAGACTCAAGGACAGGTAGAGCTCACAGCGGTATCAGGGTGTCTGTTGAAAATGATAATTTAAAAAAAAAAAAGAAGGAACTTCAATGTTTTGGTTTTCAACCACCTGTCCCTATCCCCAAATAACATATCAAATAAGTCTTTTCCTTTTATCAGTGTCAAGATAACATCAAATCAATAAGTATGTATTTGAGGGGGAAAGAAACTTCTTTCCTAAAAGGACTGAAATGAGGGTTCACCAGAGCTGAGGAGAGCAAATAGGAAGTGTGGCAACAGAAAGGGGAAGAGGGTTTATAATATATTTTCCATGTGTCGTTCCACTCGGTGACCCATAGTAGAGGAGAGAGGACAGCGAGGACTCAATGGTGACTGAGGGTTCTCACCTGGTGACCAGGTATAAAGCTATACTCATAGGTGCTCATAGAACAGAAACCCAATTCTAACAATTCAGCTTGAAGTTACATAGAGATGGCATCAATAACCTTCAAAATACCTTTTGAAATACCTTCAAAAGTACTATTATTTTTCGTAACGTGCATTATCTCCCGCTGTGTACCTCCCACGTGCCCTCCATTGCTCTATGCATACAGGCCCGTCCCTGATGTGGCCTGCAGAATGTGAATAGTCTTCGTCGCATTCCTCTAGCCCCGCCACCCTGCCCCTTCCTCGCTCGATGCCAGCATCGTTAATCTTGTCAGCTTTTCAGAATCACTTTGCCGACTGCTCTGCCATAAACTCACCAGCGCTGTCTACCGCAGACATTTCACCCGTCCGCTGTGAACGTGAACTCATCCTTTTGCTCCTCATTTGATCACTTTCTTAGCAAGTGCTTCCTTGATCGCCCTGCCAGGTTCCTTGGAAACGTGATTTCATAGAACTGCATTCCTCTCCTTGGAAGCAGCTTTGATGGTCTGTAGCCGTGCATTCCACGCTGATGTTACACAGCATTAGACTAAACCTGGCGAGAACAGAGCTGCTTCCGTGGGGCTGTCCAGTCCGTCCCCCCAGCAGGTAACACAGTAGACTCAATACAACTCTTGAGTCAATAGTGAGTCAGTGAAAAAAAACGGAGTATCTCTTGTTGACATGAGTTTAGCCTTGCCATTTGGGGACAGACTTCCCCCCACTCAACTTCCCTCCACCATACTAGACCAAGAAAGTGGCACTGGCTCCTTCCTGTCCTGACCAAAGCTTGGCTGTGTTACAAGAGACACTTTGGTAGCTGTCACCAGTGCTGTCTCTGCTATATCCAGAAGGGACAGTGCCAGCTTTGGGGTGCCAGCTCTGATTCAGTTCTTTTTATTCTGGGTTTCCCTCTGATAGGGGAAGGGGGTTTGCTGGTTCATTCTACCACTGTGGGAAGTGAAAATAAATATAGTTTTAATTTATTAGAAACCACATCTACCAAATAGCACTTAGGACTCTGCAACATTGTCTCATTATAACAGAACAAGGCAGTTTCAAGAGAATCCATCATTCTTTCCGACTTCATTTGGCTCCTACCGTGACCACACAGGTTTTCAAAACTCCAGCATTTTGGTTTCCAAAACTCACTTGGAACTCCATCAGAGCCCTCCCCTCCCAGTGGCTCCAACTCGCAGTTTGAGAATTAAGGCATGAAACACATGGAAATACAATGTTCCAATCCATCTAATTAATGCATTAAGTCCCTCATTTGCATAGTACAAATTTCCCTTTATGCTCTCAGTTGCTTGGCAATTGCTTGCCTCAAGAAAATATATTAGCAGTTAAAACGCAGCTTAACAATAAGAGAAACAAAGACATCAGCCCTATTTCCAAAAGCATATTTCAGAAGGGAAAGGGAAAATCCATCATGCAAAGGGATTTCAAATCCTAAAGTGGCTGAACCATTCAATTTTGAGAAACAATTTAACCATAGTAAGTAAAGTAACATATCACTCTGGCAGGCAGGAGGGGTGTCAATTAGTCTGTGGAGCAGATGCTATGAGCAAACCTCATACCATCTCCGCAAATGCATCTTTGCTATAAAGGACACAGAGAGATTGAAAGCCCCCCTCTGACTTTACTAGAGGACAAACAGATCAGACTCCAGAGTTACATTATCCTAAGAGTGGCACTCATATTAGAACCAAAATGCTCCCAAATAGAGGGAAGATTTTAAACCAAACTTATAACACCCTGAACCAACAAAGCGCTATAAACCATACCGAATCGTTGGAAAGAGGCAGATGGAGCTCCAACTTTGATCCTGAATTAATCCCAGCTTGTGTAAAATTGCCATGTGCTCCCCAGGCTTCTAGGGAGGGGCGTGGCGAGGCAGAGGTCGGCTGCGCATGCTCTTCCAGGACCAGACACTCGCAGACCCTCGACTGTGAGAGCGGATGTCCATCCCTGGCATCCTCCTCCACACGATGTGTGCAAGAGAGCTCCCCAGAAGTCAAGGCAGAAGGGGCAGTGTGACCTTCTCTAATTCAAATGTGAAAGAAAAATAAACACGAAGCAGCATTAAGATACATATTCCACGGTCTATGATACAGGACTATCCAGCCCAGGGAACTCTCAAAAGAACGTTTCAAAATGTGGGCTTGGAAATGTTTGAGTGGGTTGAAAGGCCAGCTCAACGAATGCTCACATTCTCCCATATACTATCAAGATCCAAGAATATGCTAATATTGCTTCTTTTGCGATGAGCTTTATACTACCTACTACTTTTAAAGTAGTGCATTAAAACACACAGAAGACTTTATCAAGTTACTATGGATACTTAAACATTAGAAAGCAGGGACTTTCACTATCTTCATATTTCAGATGAGTGCACTGGGTTTCAGGACTGCAATTAGTAGCTGTCTAAGATATCAAAACAGAAAGTTCCAGAGTTGTAACAAAATGAGATTCTGGGATTCCAAATCCCATGGGAAATGGGAGAAGTTAGGATGACCCTCAAGAAAAATACACCAATGAAACCAAAACGGACCAAAAAAAAAAAAATCAAACTGGAGGAATATTAGCCTGCGGTTGCCAACCAACTGCCCTAGTTTTGAGAGCATCCAATTTGAAGCCAAGTATTTGGACGGCACCTAATTCTCTTTAATAGAAGAATGCACAGCTGTAACCCATGATGGCACCTGTCTTGTGTCTTGGGATGACTGTGACAGCTCCCCCACTTCTCAGGCAATGAGCTGTTTGTGGATCAGCTCTATGTGAGGTTTGCACACCCTAAGTTCCCCAGACTCTGGTTTTAGGGTCCTCAACTTCATTCTTCAGCTTGCACCCCTCAACAGTCCCCAAGTCTTCAAGGGAGTCTCCCATGGCCTCCTCCTGATAGCCACACTCACCAATGATTTTGGGACCCACTTAAGTTTTCCCCTGTGTATCAGCCATTCAGGAGTCCTATATGCTGCTATCACTGCAGGTGGACTTCCCCATTCTCTGATCAAATCCTGTCCAACACCAGATAGAAAAAGTCAACCTCCCCACCCCCGAAAGACCTCGTGCTTCCCCAGAGCAAAAGGACTCGCTACCTCTCTTGCATGCTTGTCTCCTCCCCCTTCCATCACTCTTATTCTTCTTCCCGCCCTCTCCCCTCCAGAGCTCCACATCTGAGTTGGACTAGTCACCCCTTGAAGGTCATGAACAAATGCTACCTCCCCCATCCACGTTTCTCTGAACCGGCCCTTGCTGTCCAGAGCCTTGAGCTGGAGTTCCAGGTGCACTTTCCGTGACACTCTGCACGCACCATGTGTGCAGGCCAGGCAGGATGGTTTCCCACGGTCAGATTCTTAGCCACCACCCCCCCGCCCCCACACAGAGACTTGGTAGTCAGCGCACCATGTGCAAAGCCAGTCTACGCTGGCCAACACGCAATGGCTAGCTCTTGGGGAGGGGGGCCCACAGTTTGTAGTACGGGCCAATTTGTGATGTAAACACTCCCACATCACCAATTTCAAGCAGCCGACATGGTCTCCCGTGAGTGCAGAACTGGAGGCGAGAGCACAGCACTGTGCGGTATTCCCATTGTACAGAAACACCTGCAACTTCACACAGAGGCATTAGGAAAGTGCGGTAAAAGAGGAAGTGACGGATGGAGCATTTTTCATCTTTTTAAAATAGAAGCTATAACTGTATAAGTTTATGTCCATTAAATGTTTATTAATGGCTCTGTTTACTGAGCAGCTGCAGATTTCCTGGAAACTTAAAAATCTGTTCTCCGGAGCAAAGGGCTCCAGCACAGAAATCCCTTTTCTACCCCCAGAGAAGCTATGTGTGACCTTGAAGAAATTACTTTACTTATGCAGCTTTAGTGCTCATCTGAAATACAGTGATATATTAAGGTACTGACGGGATGAAATATGTAAGACCATGCCTCACGGATGGTTAAATCTCAAAAAAAATAAATAAAAAGTTCCCACTCAGAAAGGTTAGCTCCATTTTTGTAAGCCCTACAGCTCGTAGCTTTGTAGGGAAAATGTGCCGTTTGTACATCTATTTTATTCCTCGACATCTCTTAAGTGTGTGGTTAGGGGATGAGTCAGGAAATAAGGCCCCAGGCACAGCGGCTGCATTTTTTGTCCCAGAGTCGGTCAGTATCCACGATGGGGACACAAATCCAAGCTGGGAGACCGCTATATTAAACTCAGTGAAATTTGTTTATGGAAACCAACGTGGCGTTCCCAGAAAAGTTTCATTTGTGTAACAGGTGGTGTTTGAGTGTAGACTTCAATTCACCATTTATCATGGCTTTTATTGGTGGTTTTACCTTGAGTCCGAAATTAGTCTTTTACATTGAAAAAAACCCTTATTCTATCTGTAGGATGATTTGTAGTGCAGTCATCAGCACACGTGCTCAGAGCATCTGGTTATAAAGCAGATGCCCTGTGTCTAGGAGAACCGACTTGCTGTGATTTCTCCTTGTGAGGAATGAAATCTGATGTGGGAACACTTATAAAACTCGAACAAGCTATTGATTCTCAGTGAAGTTACTGGTTGTCCAGCACAGCCAGAAGTTTCTTGCTCTAGGGGCACAGAGGCCTGAAAGCAGTCCTGGCCTTCCGTCTCAGAGCTTGGTCTGGCTTTCCATGCCCTCCATCTGCCTGTCCATCCTTGACTGAGGGCTTGCGCCTGGCAGCCTGGATTATTCCAGCACTTATCCCAGGTCTGCTGTTGCTCTGTCAGCCAGCAGACAAGTTCAAGGTCTCTTCCCACCTGACCCGGCAGCGCTCACCCCAGCTCACTGGTCCTCCTGCCATTTCTTTCCCTTGTGCAGCCAGACTTTTTAAAGAGACTCACGAAGTCTCCTTACCTCTATTTACTCCTTCCCTCATTATCTCTACATTACAGGAAATCAGGGTTTGGGCCCCAGTGTTCCTGGAACTTTCTCCTGGTCAAACAAGTCAATGCCTTCCCCATCACATGGCTCAGGGGCCCCCATCTGTGCTCATCCGAGCAGATTCTGTGGCAATGAACACCCTCTCTGGCTTGCCTGCCTCTCTTGTCAGTCTCCTTTCATTGAAGTTTTTATTCTAGGGCTCGACTATCACCAGTTTGCAAATGACTTCCCTGTCCATGCCTCAAGCCCTCCTCTTTCCACACTCACATTTCCAGCTGTGGATTAGACGGTTTCCAAATGAAGCCTAAAAACATGCTCAAAATAGAACACAGCTGCCTTCCCTCCCCCAAAAAAACAAAATTGTTTTAACTCTATTCCACTCTTTAGCTAATGGTATCATTAACTGCCCAGGAAATGAAAGTTAAAACTCGACAGTCATCTCTGATGCATCTCTGTTTCACACCCATGCCCAATCATACAGGAAATCCTGGAAAATCCCTCTATGGAATTATCCCCCTTTCTTTCTACTCCATTGATGTATTCTGAAAAGGCTCTTCGTGTCCCACCTGAGCAATTTCAATGAGGTCCTCGAGAGCTCCCCAGTCTTTTCTGCTTCCAATCAACCCTACAGCCTGTTTTCCCAAGCCATGTTCCTGAACACGAATCTGATTACACTCAAGGTTTTGATGACTGTCCACCAGGTATGGAGTGCAAATGCCCCACCCAGCATGCAAATATTTATTTGGCCTCTACCTATCTTCCAAGTATTGATCTCCATTCTACTCTGCTCCCCAGAACCACCTATGTTTGCCGTAACGCTCCACTCCCTGCCCCCCAAGCCCCTGCTCTTCTGCTTTGCCCTATGACCAGCTGTTCCCTTTCTCTGCAATACTTCTCAGCGTACCTACTAGAGACCCAGCTCAAATCCCATCTTTTCCAGAACGTTTCTAAATCTCCCCATTGCGATCAGTCTTTTCTTCTTTCCCTTATAAATGCTCAGTGTCCCACACCACTTTGAACTGAAAGCTGTATGAATCTATAGCAGATCTTTGAAATTCACACACACACACCTACATATGCACACAGTCCAGGAAAGCAGGGATCTAGAGCTTCTGTGTGCTTTTTTAATCACTCCCAACACCCCAGCGTTCTTCCATAAAATGAGGCGCTTAAGAATTTGATGCAGGGACAGAAGCGCCATATGCACCCCAATGTTCATAGCAGCATTGTCCACAATAGCTAAATCGTGGAAGGAACCGAGATGCCCTTCAACAGATGACTGGGTTAAGAAGTTGTGGTCCATATATACAATGGAATATTACTCAGCTATCAGAAAGAACGAGTTCTCAACATTTGCTGCAACATGGACGGCACTGGAGGAGATAATGCTAAGTGAAATAAGTCAAGCAGAGAAAGACAATTATATGATTTCTCTCATCTATGCAACATAAGAACTAGGAAGATCAGTAGGGGAAGAAAGGGATAAAGAAAGGGGGGGTAATCAGAAGGGGGAATGAAACATGAGAGACTATGGACTATGAGAAACAAACTGAGGGCCTCAGAGGGGAGGGGGCGGGGGAATGGGATAGACCGGTGATGGGTAGTAAGGAGGGCATGTATTGCATGGTGCACTGGGTGTTATACGCAACTAATGAATCATCGAACTTCACATCGGAAACCGGGGATGTACTATATGGTGACTAACATAATAAAAAAACATTTTAAAAATAATAATAATTAAGAAAAAAAAAAGAATTTGATGCAGGACCTTGCTAAATGTTTACTTCTGTGCCAATCCAGATTCACCTGTCCTGATCTCCCCCACAGCCATTCAAAGCAATCAAACCTGTACCTTCTGTACTTTTCTTTGCAGCCTTTGTCGCTTTTACTGTACTTATTTCCTGTTCACGTATATTTATTTTGTGATCATTTTACGATAAATTAGACGAAATTTAGGACTCTGCCACCCTGGCACCCGTGACATCGCCTTGAAAAGCTCATGAAACTTAAGGTCCCTCCACCCCAGGCAAAGCACACAATACACAAATATTTATGTGCTTCTTCAGATTCATGGACAGTCCCCCTCCCTTAAAATGTACTGACAACTAAATGCAGTGAACTTTCGTGAATCCGTGAACTAGAGGGATGTTCACAGGTATGAGAACCAGAAATGCAAACAAAATCCCTAAGGTCACATTAAACTGATTAAGAGGCTGATAAAAAAATTAAGCAGGTAGCACAATTTGGAGATCTCCTGAATCAGGAGCTGCAGTCTTCCAATTCTAGAATTCTAGAAAAGTCGGGAAGCAAATTTTCTTTTAAACATTTTTTTTTATTGCAAAACAAAATTTAACTAGTATGCTATTTCAGTTTCTTAGGCTTTTCCTAAACTATCTGTGGGTAGCTAATAGTTAATATTTATATTAGCCTCCAAATGCAGATAAAATATTTTATATCTAAAAAATGTGAATGGTGCATAGAGCATTTGACCTTTGTAAGGATATCCTTCTGAATCTGAGGGACATACTTAAAAGGAGCTATAATAGTAATAAAAACCATTTGGATATCCTGTGGAATAACTTATAATCTCACCAACAAATTGTAAAGTAAAAATTCTATTTAAGAAATTATATTCTGTATCAAGCGAAAGCCTGAGAATCCTGCTGGACTCTTTATGGTTTATAAAAATTTGTTCCTTGGGGTTTTTTTTATAGAACCTCAAGAGAGATAAGTTTTCAATCCCTCCCTCCTCCTCATTCATTCTTGGACTTACTCTTTCTACAATGTTTGTAGAAAGCTTACTTTGTGTTGACACAGTACTTGGTTCTAGGAATACGAGGTTGAGGAAGGTAAGTCCGTTGTTTTCATGAAGCTTATTGTCTAGCAGGTAACAAACCTATTGTCTTAGGAGTATAATTGTAAAGAGATCACTGGAGGCAGGCTTCTTGGCTAGATTTTTATGCAAAGAAGCCTCTTACAGGAAGTGGTGTGCAGAGGAGTCCTGGAAGAAGAATCAGTCAGTGATTGGGGTTTGGGAATATGAGCAAGAATCTGTCTGTGAGCATCCTGTGGGTGATGTTAGAGAACGTAAACACTCTCTTAGAGGCAATGGGGAGCCTTGATGTTAAGGATTTTAAGCCAGGAATTCACATGAGTCAATGTGTCATTTTAGAAAAGTCACCCTAACTTTGTTGGAAAAAAAAGGGGGGGGGGATTGAAGGAGATGGACAGAGAGGTTAGTCCATTGCTTGAGTCCTCTCCAGGAGAGATGGTGACAATGTCAAGTGCCATGTTGGTGGAGAGCTCTGGCCTTTGGTCAGGGGGCAGGGACAGTTCTGAGGTTTGCTCATTCCGTGGGATTCTCAAAGCTGATCAACAGAGTCAGCGAGAGGGATCTGGGAATGTGGCCAGCCACCATCCAGGCCCCTGGCATTATTTCTTGGTGACTTAAGTACTGATGAGTTTACATGTGAGGAGATCACCAGTCCATTTGGTCCACTCTTGACCATTCCAAGTTCAAGCCATCTTACAATGGGAGAGGTCAGAGGGCAGCCTACAAATTAATCCAATAGCCCTTCCCAGTAGGAACCCCGAATTACCCATCTTTGCCTCTTATAACATCCTTAATAGGCTTATCCCAGACACACCTCCCACAATCAAGAGTTTTTGATCATTCTAATCAGACCTGTTCTCTAACTCCTTCTCACTCCCACTGAACTTTGCATTCTATAATGACCTTTACTGTTTTCCGGATAATATAGTTTAAGCTTCGAGCTATAGTTGATACACGAGAAGTTACACACATTTAACGCACACATCTTGATACACACATCACCGTGACCAAGATACTAAACATATCTGGCTTCCAAAGAGTTCCTTGTGTTTGTGGGTTTGTTGTTTTTGTTCTGTGGCAAGAACACTTAACTTGAGATCTGTCCTCTTATCATGTTTCAAAGCGTACAATACCATGTTGTTAACTATTAGGTGTGTTCTCTTAAACCCAGAGAATTTTAACCTAGCGTCAGCACTTGCCAATCCTTAGTCAACTGATGCACTTAAAAATCTAAGGGGAGAGGGAGGCCGGTGGGGGTGGGGGGGTGCAGCATCCAAACTCACTTTTAAAACAGCCTAGATCCCTTCTGTTAAGTAAATATCCATAAATAACCCATGAGTGAATAACCTAATATTTTTATCCATTTATAAAATGTCATTGAACTTTAAGCGTTTTTACCGCATGTTACATGCACAGTTTAATAGAATACCAAAAAATGAAAACAAACACAAAACAGCCTTGGTCCTTGCACAGAGATGAAAATCGGGATGCATGTTGGTTAGCTCAAGAGAGGATCAGAGGTTACAGAGCAGCACATTGTCACACATGGAAGAAAAACACTTAATTCCTAGTTCTGTCCCTGGGATTCTGAAGCAACGGAAAAAACAAATTGTACTCCAAGGGAAAATAGAGGTAGAAAGGTAACAGGTTCTTGCAATAACCCACAGGAGGCAAAGAAGAAAGGGGATGGAAGGAAGCAAAACATCATAACAGTTATGGGTGTAATATTCACCATATGTCCCATATGTTTTCAGATTACAACAGAGCAACTCTTCCCCACAGCCCATTTGCAAGTGGACCTGACAAGTCAAGCCCACCGAAATCAAAGACTGTAATCTACTATAAATCCCGCCACGCTAGACAGAACGAATATCTGTCAGATTTTTTTACTTAAACTTCTCTTCCTCTAAGAAAGCAGCATCTGGCTCTAAACTGCACATTTAATTGAAAAATCCTTTAATAGCAGCATTAATTTTCATCATTTTGCATTCCGGCAGTCTGTGACAAGGAAACACAGTCTGCATGTGTAAGGCGGCCACACTGCAGAGCTGAGGGGGCGGGGCGGTGGGGGGGGGGGTGCACGGATTGGGGGGGAGCGGGGGGGGGAGAGTTCAGGGGGTACTGTGTGCCCGCAGCCCCGCCCTGAGAGCAGATCCGGTGCTGGGGACAGGTTAGGCTTAAGGTGGGAGAGTTCGATGGTTTCCCACGGAGGAGCTCATTCAAACAGAACAATGCAGGTGAAGCTTATGGAAAGCAAACTGGGCACTTCAGGAGCTAACCCGGCAGTGGTGACAAAGGCCATGAATCCCCATCCTTGGACAGGACTGAGACAGGCTTCCAACTGCAGTTCTTAAGGATCTCATCTAACCTGAGCTCAGGGCTTCGCCTTCTAGATGCCTGTCTCTTTCCACAGAAAAAGTAAAAAGGAACCCATCAGAATCCAGGAGTCCCTCGTGCCACACAGCCCTGTCCCACCCCCGCTGGGGTCGGAGCAGGGTGCAGGGGAGGCTGCGGTCCACCAGGAAAGTCATCTATAAAGTGAACGAGCACCGCAGTGATAACACCTGCGAAGGGGCAGAGTGGGGACAAACTCGAAGCCTGGGCTTAGAGGCAGGAAAGGAAAGCAGTTTGAAGAAAGGACCCCTTCCAGCAAGACTGGGTAAGCACAGGGAAAAGAAAAAAAGAAAAAAAGAAAAAACAAAAAACAAAAAAAGCCCAGTTTTTGTTTGGCCTTCGCAGTGCCCAGGGAACTTGCAGATAAAAGACCAGACTTTCCCCCCCAGCAGGCTATGGGGCAGCACTTGTGTTTGTGAACCGCACACACCCTGGGGTGGGGATTCCTTTGCTGTTGCCATGACAAACGTCTGTCACACTCCTTCAGGAGTCCTGCCCTCGCCCGCCCTCCTCCTGCTGGCTTAAAATGGCCTCGATTTTTACTTCTTCATTTCAGGAGAGCGAGAACCTTGTGTTTTAGGCTTTCTAAGTAGGATGATCCCATTTCGAAGTCCGTTTCCCTCAGTGGCCAAGCAAATCTACATGAAGGTACACGGAGAATATTTTATTTTTCGTATTCAGGGCTTTTCAGAGGTTCCTTGTTGTTTTATTTAAAGCTGTGTTCGGGGCATTAGCAACGCATAAAAATAACTGCTTAACAAATACTGCAAAATGGAAACTGGAGTAGGTGGCCCCTGTGGTGGGGTGAGGGGGAAAGAGAATTCTCTGGAACTCAAATATTTTCCTAGCTGTATTTCACAGAAGTGCTCTAATAAAAAAGAAAGTCATTTTAGAAGTAGTCTGTGGTCAGACCCTTCTTCAAATGTAATTTTACTATGAATGTTCAGTGACCAGTCATTACTCTACTCAAAATCTCATTAACTGACTAAAATCAGCCAAGTAGACCATGCTTGGCTTTCTGCTCAACCTCAGAAACATTTTAAAGCTCCTTATGTGACCAGGTGATGACCTTAGAACGGAGGCCACCTCAACCAACCTATTTCCCCTCCCCCCCACCCCCTCTATTCCTGCATTCTAGAACAGGAACCCTGTGTGACAGGGAATTTCTCCCAAAGTTTTCATGATGACCAGAGCCGTCCCTGGCACATAAGAGCTGCTCAACAAATTTAAGAGGAGAAATTGAGTTATTTGTACATCAGAGGAATCCAAGTCCTAAAATAAACATAGTACAGCATCCCGGATGATTTGAGGAGAAAAACATCTGTGTTGGTTTCAATAGGATATGAACTCGTATTTTGTTTTTCTCCTTGTGTATCAGATCCTTTTCTTCCCACCATCAAGTTGGTTGCGTGGGTTGAAACATTTTTTTTTTTTTAAGGGCTGCACAAGGTCATATTCTAGCAAAAACCAAGCATTTTGTTTCCAAAGGTACTGAACACCCAATGCAGCAAAATATCCTTGCAACAACGCAAGAAAAAACTTCTCAAGATTAGATTCTCCGGGCTGGCTAGCAGCCAGTAGGAGAGTTCTCTGGATCCGAAATGCTGGTCAGAAGCCCAGGGGCAGAGCACTGTGGATGGTTCTAGGCAGACACCATGGGTGGCCTAGGGAAGGTGCCCACACACAAAGTAGGATATGGAGGCCTAGAGTCAGCTGGGGCTATCCAAGGCACAATGACCCTCAGGACAGGAGGCAAAATCTGATACATACACGGGCTCCCACTTCCAACACTTCGACTCTCAAGCTCTCCTTGACACATTCTCTATCCAAATGGCTTTACAGAAGTGTATCTTTAAGACACCTTTTCTTTCCTGCTTTTTACCTTCTACCCAAGAAGATGATCGGGGAAACCTTCTGTCCCACACATGTCAGCAGTGGACAAGACAGACAGGTTTGGTATATATCAGTATAGATATTTCTTCTTACAACAAACCACAATATAGGTCAGAGTGGAGAAATAGGCGTACCTTGGCAAGGAGCAGAGGGAAAGGTAAGGCATGGCCACAGGCAAAGAGAATATTAAAAGTAACAGAAAACCAAGTTTAAAATGGCAGAATGGCTGCTCACTGCTCTGATTGGGGGGTGCCAGGCTGTAACCGAAAGGCAAGGACACCACCTTAAAACACCAGGACGGCCCCCCATACACAGCAGGCCAGGTATGAGTTATCACCCCTATTCACGGCCTCCAACAAAACCAAGAAGCATGTGTCCTATCAGTGGTAGGGGTCTGCTTCCCGCGTTTACCACAACACTTGCATGGTCTTTCCATCAGCCCACGTGTTGACTGCCTGTTTTCAGCCTTACTGCCATTTTAAACTCGCTTTTCTTAGTCTGATGCAATCAGACCACAGGAGGAGGAAAGGGGAAGGTGCTTTCAGATTAGTTCTTCTCCCATCGTCCCCCCTACACCGCATGTACCACAATCCAAGTCCCTCCTCACTGTAGAGTTACAGTAATAGTTTGCACGTCAATGGCCTTCCTGCTCCTAGTGTCTGCGAATCCCTTCTTTAGACCACCTCAGAATTCGTCTAATGAAAACCCTGGATCTGTCTGTCCCTCTACCACGCAAAGAGTTTAAATGGCACGGACAACTCTAAGAAACACTTTATATTCTTTTGACTAACTCAAATTCTGGCAAACCCTGGATCTGTCTGTCCCTCTACCACGCAAAGAGTTTAAATGGCACGGACAACTCTAAGAAACACTTTATATTCTTTTGACTAACTCAAATTCTGGCAAACCCTGGATCTGTCTGTCCCTCTACCACGCAAAGAGTTTAAATGGCACGGACAACTCTAAGAAACACTTTATATTCTTTTGACTAACTCAAATTCTGGCAAACCCTGGATCTGTCTGTCCCTCTACCACGCAAAGAGTTTAAATGGCACGGACAACTCTAAGAAACACTTTATATTCTTTTGACTAACTCAAATTCCAGCTTACATTTGGTCAACAAATGATGATTGAATGGCTACTAGGTTCCAGATACAGTTTCAGGCACTAGAGATTCAGTAAGGAAAGGGGACAAAGGACCTTCCTGCTTTGATGAGTTTGGGAGACTTTACCACAGCGGCACAGAGATGGAATCGGAGTACTTCTGAGCTTTTGTTCATTTTTATCTCTCGCCTCCTGTTGAATACTTTCAAATTCATCAATGTCCTGGGAGCACCGGGACCTTCTGGACATTATAGCAGGACGTGGGGAAGTGTGAGACGTTGTGTCTGCCCCCACGGAGTGAGCAGCCACTCCGAAGGACTCCACGACAGGATCAGTCTCCCAGGACCAAAACAAACGTGATTCCTCTGGCTTGTGATTTCCATCCCTTTTTCTTACTACGATGGCCTGCTGCTCATTTTAGCAAAACCATGTCAGCTCTCCACGAGGGTAGAAGCCTTTGCCCACAACAGCATGGACACTCCTGGGCTTATTTCTAGCTCCTTCCAACACCTAAACCAGTGCCTGGCATATAGCGTGTGCTCAACAGAGATTCGTGGAATAGAGGAGGGAAGGAATAAATGCTTCGCCATTCTCAAATGGTGCCACTGCAAATATGGGGAAAAAACAGAAAACACAATCATTTAATTAGGTATGAGAAAGCATACTAATACTAGATACTGGTAATGCTAGATACAATGCAAGACATAAATTTTATATGGTTTCTGTTTTCGGGAATATTGGGGTTTTATTTGATAATATCTGTAAGCCTTAATGAGAGCTAATACTAATGGCATGCTTACTAAATAAGAGCTGTTGATCTAAACATTTTTCCTGTATGATCTAATCCTTAGGACTTCTGGCTATAGGTATTGTTGTACCCATTTTACAGAACAGAATGCTGAGGCACGGAGCTACATACGGAATCTAAGATTAGTTACGAAGGGGAGGAGCTGTATCGAAGCTACTTCCAGTATAATCCCAGATAACCACTGCCATAACCACTGGTTCTTCCTTCGGTCCAAAATCACTTTTCAAACCCCTAGGACATGTTAGCACTTGATAGGCTGAATGAATCAGACTGTCTGCTTTAAGGGATAGCCCTTCCTAGTGGGGCAGTTCAGTTCATTGAAAAGTATGCTAACAAAATCATGAATGTGGGGGTTTGGGAGCCCGGGCTACAAGACCTCTCTTACCTGAGAGGTCAGAGGGCTCTGGAAGAAAAGCCATAGTTAGGCTTCATTTGGGCTGGAGGAGGTGAGTATAAAGCACCATGCAGTTGACAGAGAGGGGGAAAGACATGCCAGGCCATAGGGATAGTATTTGTGAGGGCCAACAACCGCAGGAACATGGGCATTTTAGAAATTTTAGAAGATTACCATTACTTTGCTATAGCTGAGCAGAGACAGCCATGTGAAGGGATTAAACTAGAACTAAAGGCAATGGTTACACATGGACATGGTCATGGAAATAATGGGGACTTTGTCTGGATGCATTTTAAACAGGAGAGGGAGGTTGCCAGGGACACCTTTTTGAAAGGACAGTGGTGGGTGGAATGGAACTCCAGGAACAGTGACCACCAAGGACACCCAGGTGAACAGGACACAGGGGTCATAGGATCGGGAAGAGACGCCATGAATACAAGTCAGGAGGGTGACTCCTCAGACCCGCTGACTGAATTGTCCGGCCACAAAGGAAGGCGTGAGGAGCACAAGGTTTCTGGCTTGAATTCAGAGCGTCTGAACGAGCGCTCATCCCTCTGAATTGGAAAATACTTTCTTGGGCTGGTGAAAGGAATTCAATGCCAGTTTTGAAGTGTTACTATCTAGGTGCTGATGGCCTTTAGATAGTTCTAGACACGATCTCGGAGTTTAGAGGTGACTTTTGAAATCAAGATCCAGATTTTGATGTCAAGGACATATAGGTGGTCATTTGTGGATCCCAGGGCAGGCCCTTGTGCAGAGAATACTCAGGCTTTCAAAGCCCTGGCGGAGCATCAGGCGAAGCTCGGGGCGCTTCTGAGAGGGACGTCCCGTGTGATGGGACAGACGGCAACCTCACAGAGCCAACTCTGGTGGGAAGGAAGGTGGAGACAAAAATGGACATGTAGGGAATGCTGAAGGAGCGGAGCACAGTACAGCGCACGAGAGGAAAGGATGGCCGTGAACTCAAGTGCAGTTGGTCGGTAAGTGTAAATCACGCATTGGCAGAAATCTTTAGTGTCTTAAATGAGCATTTTGTCCCTTGAGATTTAGTCAAAACCTACATTATGAAGTTTATTGAATTCCAAGGCAGAACAGATATCAGACCCATTATCAGAGCCTCCCAAGGGAGTTCAATAATTTCTGCTACAACAATAGCCGGTCTATGGAGCAAACTAAATGCTGATACTCCCCATACAGACACGTCTGCTTATTACGCGTGAGGACCCAGGCGGGCCGACTGGCTCTCAAAGGCCCCAGGCAAGGCGTTAAGGACCTGGAGGATTTACCGCTGTCCGAGGTTTGGAACCTCAGCTCTACAAGCATCTACTCGGGGGCAGAAGCACGTTTTCTGAGCTCATTAGACTGATATAAAGCAAGAATGCCAATTTAATAATTCCAGAGAAATACAACTGCCACACACACTGAGTGGGACCAGCACATTCTGTCCCAATGGTGAAGCTACAGGAAAAACCGAGTCGTGACCAGGGGCCTCTTCTTTGAGATACCAAGAGGAATCCCTACATGGGGACCCGATAGGGTTGTGGGCAGCTTGTCTAGGTCATAAGCCGGCTTCCTCATCAACTAAGAATTCCCCGTTACAGAAGCCAGAACCCTTCAAATCGGCAGACCTACTGATGGGAAGCCAGACTATAATCAGAATGTTGTTTCGGGAACAGACTCAGAGGCAAGGGGTTAAGAGAATGGAGTATTTTAACAGCATCTGGCAAAGAGGCACCGAGGCGCCCACGCACAGAAGAGACCGTTTCTACCAGCAGGACCACAACACTGGAGGCCGTTTGGCTGAGAAACTCCCTTCCATCAGTATCACACCGGCGACATTTCCCAGGGGCGACTCAGCCAGTACCCCACGCTTCCCTAGAGGGAGGCCATCCATATGTGCTTGCAAGACTCCCAGAGTCCATCCCAGACTTTTGTAGTCTCTCGACCATAGCTGTTGTCTCACAAACCGTTTCCTCTAGGTGGGGAAATAAATTTAACCTGGTTTAGGGGGGTACAGGCCCAGAAGCCACGTAGGTTCTGTAGACGGTCCTCCTGCACATCCATACTGGGCTTCCTTTCGCTGCTCAATGGTAAAACCCCACCGTTTAAGTTGATTTCCTTCCTTTCCAGGGGATGGCGGGGGTTTCCTTACGGGATCCCTTAATCTCCCAAGGCTTCAGAAATTGAGTACAGGAGTCGGGGCTCAGCCTTCTGTGCTGGATCCTGTGTTCTGCACTCTGAAGTCCCTCATTTCTTCTGATTAGGTTTGCCCAAAGGTTTTGTTCCATCGGCTCTTCCAACTCAGAGTCTCTGACTCTGGAGGGTTCTCTGAGCCGGGGCAGGCAGTAGCATTATGGGGAAGGAAATTAAAGGGAGATTCTATTTGCCTAAGAACTTACTGTTTTTAGATCCGTCTCAAGTTCTGGTTTAGAATTGAATCCAACTGTGGGCGTTTCTGAATTTTGACTCTTACTTTAAGTGAAAGTAGAAATGATGTTCAAAGAGTGAGGAGTCGCTTGCCCTGCGGTCTCCCTTCCTGGTCCACCCCAGAGGTTTCTGGAGTAGGATCTCTGGACCAATGGCAGCATCACCCAGGAACTTGCTAGAAATGCAGTCTCCTGCCCTCCCCTGCACACTGAATCAGACACCCAGGGACAGGCCCCGCCCCCGCTTTAACAAGCCAAGGAGCCCTCCAAGGCATGGGGTGCACACTTGCATTTGAAAACCAGTGCTCTGGCCTTTGCATAGCTTACTAACGATGAAGATTTTAATAAGAATAAAATGAGGGCAGTTATAGGAAATTGGCTCCTAGATGAAGTTGTGGTTATCTTTAAATATATTAGGTCAAAGCTGGTTAAGAATTTAACCAAAACAATCTGCTTATTTTCACTTAGCTAAAGAATCCCTGACCTGCATTATCTTAGGCAAAATTACTATCTGAGGAAAAGTCCACGGACACTATTCAGAAAGGCTCAGAACCTTCTGATAGACAAAGTAGGTCAGTGGGTTTAAAAGAAACCTGATTAGATTGATCAAACGAGATCATCTAATGTCCTCCGAGGCTACTTTTCGACTTCCCTGCTCTCAAACCCTTAAGTAAATATGTTGATCTCCATAATTTCACGTAAAAACCAAGCTCCAAGCAAATGCTACGGGGTTCCGTTTTTCAGCCACAGCTGAACACTTCACAGATAGGAAGACAAAGGTCCTCCGAAAATAAATGTGAATGACATAGAAAGGAGTAATTTAATATCATGTTAACTCATTCTGTATGATACAAGGTAATGCTGCATCATGGCAAAGACACGGTGTAAAGTACTCCCAGATGATTTCAGATCATTAATAGGAGAATTCCATATTTTATAACATCAACAAACCAGATGAACCTCATCCACTTAAAGCAGAGAACAGTGAAAAGAACAAATGTCTTGTGAGGAGTGGAAATGAGAGCAACGTGTGTGAGGTTAAACAGTGGAAATCAGTTGCGGATGCTACGCATGAAATAATTATTTCTGCAGCGCCGTTTCTGCATTTCGTTTATAAGCATGTCAGGGTGTGCAATCCAGGCATATTTCAGAAAAAGAAATACCAGTCTACACGATGTGTGGAGAAAGTTGCTGCGTACAAAGCTCCATAGAAGACTCTTATTAAAGTGGAAACTTTGAAAAAGCTTCCCTGACCGGAGTCTATGTACAGAAGAGATGCCTGTCACTCATTTAGGCCCCCTGAGCTTTCCAGGTTTTTCCCCCAACGATTGGATAACCTACAGAGATGGAGATAGGAATTTAAAGACAAAAGCAAGCTAATGGGAAATTTTGAATTGCTACCACAAACAGTGAATGAAGGAGCCCTGGCTTTCCTAGGCTGAGCTCACACGTCCTGGGTATGTATCCTCTAGATAGATGACGGATCAGGTGCTGTATTAAGAGACTACCCCTGTACGCATGCTCACTCACACAAGTTTCTGAAATGACAACCAATGGTATGGAGAGTTCTTAGGTCCTTAATCATACAGCGAACGTGTAAGAACCTCGTAAGAGTGCAAAAAGTCGAGGATTTATTGGGTGGCATTACGAACTAAGGAGTTGTGACTTAGGCAGGTAAAGGGACTTATTCAAGGTCACAGAGCCAGGGGTAGTTAGCACTTGCCACTCAATCTAGGGAATTTACAGATAAGCCCATGACCCCTTTGATGTGGTCACTTAGAGCTATTAGGAAAATTGGGGTTGGGTTTCCTGCAGGCTGGCCGCCTAGGGAGCCACACGCAGGTCAGTCCAGACCAGCCCCAGGCATTCAGTTGGGTCCAGGGCTGAGCCAGCAGCTCAAACTAGTTTCTGCCACCAGAAGTCCTGCATCCCAGTCCCATCTGCACAAGTGGGAGGACTGGAGTGTCCCCGATGAGGTCCTACAGCATTGGGGTCACTCCTCCAGCAGCCCTGTCTCAGGTTGGCCATGCTAGGCCCCTGGGCACTGGCCTAGAATGCAGCGGGGCTCCACCCCCTTCTGCTACTCCAGTGCCCCTCCCTGAGTGTTGAGGAAAATCCACGCTCCCCACCAGCCCTGGCAAGTGAGCTGCACGGACATCCTCACTTGTGGCTTTGTGATCATGTCCTTCCCGGGATGCCGCCATTACTCAAAAGCATTTCCGTATTTGAATCCCCCTTTTGAATCATTTCCAAAGCCTTTCTTTGGAATACTATCAGTAATGGACAATCTTCACACTTTCGGTGTTATTTCTGGAAGGGGGGGGGGAGACAATGGCGGTTCAGAGCCAAATTTTGTGAATAAAGGGGAGTGATTGAGCTGTGAAATGCTACTTGGTTGAAATAAGTGCTGTACTCTAAAAGCTATAGATGGAGTATGTTGTTTGGTTCATAAATGGACTCGGAGAGCTACTCCAAGACAAGGTCTGAGTAAGAGTCATCAAATTCTAAATCTTCTAAAGAAGGGTATTTGAAGGACAGTCCTCATCTGTATGGATAAGTCTTGAGACTGTTTAAGACTCGATAGATTCTAGGAGCGCCTGGGTGGCTCAGTCAGTTAAGCGTCTAACTTTAGCTCAAGTCATGATCTTGGAGTCCTAGGAGTCCTAGGTTCGAGCTCTGCGTGTGGCTCTGCTCAGCGGGAAGTCTGCTTTTCCCTTTCCCTCTGCCCCTCCCCCCACTCATGCTTTCTCTCAAAAATCCACAAAACAAAACCACCACGACTTAATAGATTCCATCCACACTGAAAAGACATAACCCCTAATCAGGGATTTTCTACCTATGAAAAGCTCCATACACCCATCTGCTTAACAGAAAACGCTGACACCTTGAAACATTAAAACTAAACATTGAAATCCCATAAGGTCTCTATGCAAAAAGATACATTAGAAATACTGCTTTTAACAAGTCCTAGAAACCCAAGATTTAGGACAAGTGTGAATAATGCTTTCTGAACCTGTGCTTCCGCAGACCCAAGTGCCAACATGGGACAACCCAGTCAATAGTTAAGAATTTTCCATTTGTTATTTAAGCTACATTACACACAAAGGTTGATAGAGCGAGCTGGTCGAACTCTTTCCTCCTGATCCTTATCAGAACACCCCAACCTGCTGTTCCACCCAGTTCCCCAAGTCCCAAAGTCCGAGCCCCAGAGAGCAGCTGTGCCGCCTGACGCTTACGCAACTGCTCCCAAGATCCCCATTGCATTTTCCTTTTGTGGTTTTCCAGGAATCCAAACCCTGAGGAGGGACTCAAAGCATACAAAGGTCAATTACAATAGAATTAAAAACATTAAAGGTCACTTGAATCAGAAAGGGTCCTGAGAGAAGTGGCTAAGTATCAGACCTCTGTCTCCTCTGCTCTAGAGGTAAAAAGGAAATTTACCGTTAGAGAAACCAACGACCAGTCAAAGCAGAATAAGAGATTCTAGAATCTGCTCTGTCTTTACTTCTCCGTGCACAGGACTTGAAGAAGAGTTTACACTCAAATACATTCTTTAAAGGAATAAACTTCTGACCAAACAAACCTTAAAGCAAAGAATTTCACTTTGTTAGTGTTCTGCATCTAAAAAGGTCTATTTTTCCATAAGCTGTTAATTTCATGCAGGATTAATCGTTAAGATTCGGTCACATCACTGTCGTATTGAGAAGTGGGTTTTCACCACCTTTATTTCTACTTGGTCATCCTTCAGGTTTATAATAACCATTTTTCAAAGATACTTGTTTTAAACCCACACAGGAATACAGACTTAAGAAAACCCCCAAATTTACATCTTTAAAGATTCTCCCATGGCTGCCTGAAATTGCAATATATTTGCATTTAAAACAAAATGTCTCAAAGATCTTAACACTAAAGGGACAGGCAAAGCTGAAGGACCTGCCTGGATTTAACTTCAACAGAATCTGGCAGTTCATGTTTCTCTAAGAAGTGGAGTGTAGTCCTCATGCTAAAGGTCCGATGTGCACACCGGCCATTTTTTATTTTAGATTCAATTTAGATTCAATTCTACATTAGGTGATTAATGTGGATTAAAAAAAAAAAAACTTTGACAGTCTCATTTTTGTGTGTGCTTAGAAGAAAAGGGATTTTAGTGGAAGGGAAATAGCCAAGAGAATATTAAGAATGGAAGAAAGACGGAGGACAGAGTGAAGGAGGAAGTCTCAGTCTGTAGGATGTCCCTGAAGGAACAGTCACAGGAATGACGGATTTCTTACCTCGAGGTGACAAAGGGGCACAAAACCCCCTATTGAGAGTTTTCCTTAGGGTCAGGTTTGAATCTGGGATTTAACTTTCTAGGACCCTGTTAGCCTGAATGAGTTTCAGGTTTTTCTGGTGCCCCAAGGAAGCAGGACCTTGAGGGGACGGTCCACAGGACCGGCGCCTTCTTGATGGGGAGGAGAAACTGGAAACATTTGGAGTCTCGATCCAGAAGTGAGAGGGAAAATGCTTAGGTGAGGAGGGACCGTTGCTGAGATGGTTAAATACAAGTTTCCATGCGATGGCCCGCTGTCCTAGGGCCAGCTGAAGACAAGACAGGATTCAGCACGGGGACGGAGCCTGGAAAAGATCTACAGAAAGTGAGACTCTTACTCAGATGCCTATTCTAGTACCCTGGCTTTTTCCACCACTGCTTCCTGTTGCCGTTCGCCTGTCCCTTCATTTTCTTCTTTCCCTGAACATACTCATGACAAACCCAAACAGGGAATTGGCTCAGTCAAGTTCCAAGACAAGGAAGTATGAAGAAATTCCAGGAAATTGCAGAATGTTCTAAGTTCTTCAGGGCTGGTCCAAACACTAACTGAAAGGTTTCTCTGGAAGAAGCCAGTGTTACCCAGCAGGCAGCATGCTTACCTACCCAGCACTTTAAATGGAGAACGGATTCCTAGACACAGCCACTGAGAGCCTCCATTCCCCCACCTGTCCATAGTTCGAAGCAGGAGAAAGACTGGGGGCAGAATGGAAAAATCAGCAGAAAAGAGGAAGCAGAGGAAAGGTCAGGCTGAGCTGTGGGGGAAGCATACAGCTGCTCAGAGAGCAGGAGAGTGGACATCACCCATCCAGCATCTGGAGAGTTTGCTCTATCTCTCCCCTTCATTCTAAGCGCCCGAGCCACTCAGAGAACACAGATCCCAAGCACTTCCATTTCCCTCCCTGCCACAGAATTTCAAAAATAGAATTCTATGCAGTCATAATTCAAGTTAGCAGCAATCATTTTATCTTGTAACTAAAGTCATCAATGGTCCTGCGGAGAGCACTCCCTCTCCTAGCTCCGGTCCGGGGAAAAGCAGCACCGTTTTCTGCTCTAGAAAAAATGGGAAGGATGAAGGGGTTTCAACTCTCCTCAGCTTTTCTTCAGCATTTCCAGGAGTGGTTCCTGGGACAGGATGTTTGAAAGAACAAGATAGATGATCCAAACCTTTTCATGATTAGACATCTATATGCACAAATACTCCCGTACAGTGCTTCAAGTGCTCAAAAAACCAAAATATTTACAATGTTTCAGTAAGATAATTCAAAGAGAATACATGTTTTCAGCAACTGCTTTTTTTTTTTAAAAAAAGGATCTCTTATTTGGACCTCTATAGCCCATCCTCCCCTCAATTCTTTAAACCACATCCAAGCCACATAAAAGAATAGATTCCACCAGGCTTTACTTATTTCCTTCAACACCTTCACAAAATTACAGTCACAAACTAAAGAATCCCAGATTCCTCTTCTGTATCCTAGGAAAAATTCCAGTTTTGACTCATATATATATATATATATATATATATATATATGATGACTAGCCAGCTTTTTTATATATATATATCGCTATATATAGGACGCTTAGGCATCGTGAGTCTTCAGATCATTTTTTGACCTAACTTCCTCGAAAATTTACTTAGAGGTAAAAGAACGGAACTGTCCATGTCACCCTACATGAAATGCCGTTCAGAAATCTAAAGAAGGGGCTCTTCTGCAGTTTGTGGTGAGGAATCCTCCTTAATTGTGGTCTTTCAAATTTTCCTCTAGACTAATGGCTTCATAAATTGAATTCTTTATTCCGTTGTACTTCCAATAAATGCCGTTCTCATTTGTTAGAGCCTTTGAACAGTTCATGTCAAAAACAGTTCAATCCAGCTTATAAAACATCAGCAGCATCACGATATACAAGACTGCCAACAACAATTCGGTAGAAACACTTTTCGATGACCTCTTTCTTCGGAGGATGGGGATACAAAGATGAATTTTAATAGAGAATGGAACCGGGGAACACATGGGAAGCTTTAGGAGGAAAGTAGGACAAATAAGGGTACAGAGCTGAATACAGAATCAGAGAGTTTGTATCATGAAAACAAGATATTGAATGTGCTTATTCACTCCCTTCCCCTGCCCCACACTTGCTCAGAAGGATATGCTGGCCCATTCCCCCACCCCACCCACGGATAAGGAATCTGTAGGAGCTCAGGAAAAGGCTTTTAGGGTCCGAATAAGCCTACAATGGACAGGCTCCTAGCTTTAAGTCTCTTGCTTATGCCTTTTCAGGCAAAAAAAAAAAAAAAAAAAAAAAGAAAAGAAAAGCACATAATAGCTCTCAACTTTTGAAGGAAATAGGAGATCTGAGACGACATGGGCATTTGAATCTCAATTTCTACATCGCGGTACTTGGACCCAGTTAAATTATGCCTCCCACTGTAGTCCCCCAGCCCGGTGCAAAGTCAAGCCCCAAATGGCTGAATGAAGATCTGAAGGCTTGGAGCAAATAAGTGAACTGCCTGCTTTTCATTATGCCCCAGTCTCAAGACGGGGATACATCTGGTTTTCTGATTACACTTTCCCGTAGTAAAGAAAATTCTAGCCTAGCAGGTCAAACCAGCTGATGACTAGCCAGCTCCAATTACTGACCTGACCTGCTTCTAACCTCAAAGGGGAAAAAAGAAAGCCCTTTTTACTCATTCTTAGAAACCGAAATATGGGTGTAGAAGGTTGTTGGGTTTTTTCCTTGATTAATTAAAGTTGCTTATTCAAATTGTGCTTTCGTACAGAGTCTTTAATTATAAACAAAATAATGCCTGACTTCCTCTATAAACCTCCACTCAAAGGCAAAGAGAAAGAAAGACCAGACTCTTTTATTCTTATAATAAACAACAAAAGCACAGTAATTTCAATATGGCATTTGGAACTTGATTTGTTCTATTTAATGAAGAAAAGATAATAGTAGTTTTCAAAAGAGACTGTCTACTAAGATAAGGGTTATTCATTTTTAATGGACATTCTAAAAGCCATTTCTAACTTCCAAATAAACTTTACCATGGGTTTACTCTGCTAAGCAATGCTTGTGGCTTTGCTTGTATAAAGTGTTAGCCTGACCCAACTTCACTCTACCCCAAAAATAGGCCCACCACTCCCCAGTTTGTAGAGGAATTACACAATTTAAGTTTCTGTCAAGGATTTTAAAGTAATAAAAAAAAATATCTTCATGCTAGAGGATGCTTTTCAGGCCAATGGCTTATAGGAAAATGCACACAAGGCCACCATTTTTGTTAGATTACAATTCAAAAGGTTAGTTTCTCAGAGGAATGTAGCTTCCGTGTTAGATTGAAGACGGAATTGCTAATACTTGACTTTTGACCTATTAGAAATGATTTCAAAACGTTTGACCTAATTTTAAAAAGATATTGAATAGATTATGTTCAAAATATCCAGTCATTTTTAGTCTATCACCATAGATAACTTTTGAATTCGTCTCCAAATGAGAATGAGGAGTTACCATTGTTTCTCTGGTATCGACATGCAAAAAACACTCTTTCAAGTGTCTTCCAAAATACTTAGGTTTATTTTCCAAAATTCCTCACTCCGAAGGAAGCCCACAAATGTTCATTTTCATTTACATTTTAGATCATCCCTGTAAAGCAGGTAATGTTTGGCCCATTTTACAGATGGACCAGTTAAGGAGAAGTTATAAATAAAGCAAGAAAGTTGCTCTTTGAATCTGTTACGGAGTCCATTCCTACAGCCCGAATTTACTATCTCCTTTGGAGAATTCAAATCATGCCCAATAGACAGATCCTGAAGCTCTTACTGACTGTAGATCTGAAAGAGTACGTAGAAGCTTGCTTTGCAGGCTTTGAATTAAATCATACCAGGAAGAATACCAGATGTATACATTTTTACCAAGTCTGGATTGCTTCTCCCCTTTTGCGCCCTGCATTCTGATGAGTAGATTTCAATTCAATTTCAAATATCTATTGGCTGCCTATTATGTATCAAGCGCCTCACTGAACGAGGTTAATTATGAAAAGTTACTGGGATAAGGAACACATCACAGTAATTAGAACCTAAAAACTCACTGGAAGAATACTAACGAAGATTGGTGGACAAAATAAGCAGAATACTATAGGAGAGTAACAAAGGACGACCCTGTCTGTAAGGGACCACAGAATTACAGCTGCACACTGGACGTGCAGTCACGGGAGCCTCGCTCTCTCGTGCTCTCTCTCTCATTTCAGTTGAGGATGCTTCAGTAGATTCTCCTACCGGACAGCATTCCCACAGCCAGACACGCACTTACAATTAAGTTTTCAGAGTGCCAGCAGGAAGTTACTCTCTGGTCTGGGCTTTTCATTCCACTTCTAAAACTAGTAGGAGCTTCCAGACCGCACTTTCCATCTTGCTGCCTGCTGCAATTCAGTTCCCCCCTTTGTCCTTCTGTATCCATCCCCCCAACCCTAACCATGAAGAACCATACCCACACTTCACTCAGCCACCAGTCTCTGACCGTGAACTCTTTTCCCATCCAAGGTCCATCTAATCTAAAAGGAATGTCTCTTTTGTTGTAAGGAAACTGAGATGTTGAATGTTTTCAATAGAGTCTATAGCCTTTCTGTGCCCTTGGTATTATGTCTAGCAGAGGTTGATGGTTCAGTAATCTTAGAAACAATTTTAATCTCTTAAAAATAGCAATATTGACAACTATTAAAAAAAAAAAAAAACATTGCTGGCCTTGCATCTCCAGGTAAACATGCCCTCTTCAACTCCAGCCTTAAGCACTGCTACCTCCCCTCTGACATGCTTTCCATCTTCAGCCAAGTCTTCTCAAAGTGCACTGCACAGTCTCCTGTTCCCTGCCTTCCCTAGGTCCTCCTTACCTCACTGTAATTGGACATGTCCCACCACCATTGTTCTCCTGCTGCATGACCAGCCACCTCTATGATGCCCAAATCCATGGGCTCTAAATAAATGGACTTCTAGCTTGACGCTCTGACACCAAGCAGCATACCATCCCTGAAATGGTCCTCACTGGGTGTCTTGACGGTCTAATAATACGATAAGCTGGGTGGCTTGTAAACAGAAATTTCTCACAGTTCCAGAGCCTGGAAGTCTAGGACCAAAGCACCAACAGTGTCTGCTGAGAACCTACTTCCTGGTTCATGGATAGCTATCTTCTCTGTGTCCTCACATGGCAGAGGGGGTTAGAGAGTTTGCTAGGGTCTCTTACATTCACAGTGGCTTTGCCCAGATGACCTCATCACCTACCAAAGACCCTATCCCCAAGTGTTACCACATCAGGGATTAAGTTCAACACATGGATTTCATAGGAACAAACACTCAGTCTATACCATTGACAATACTCTAATTTCCCTCTGCTTCTGGCAGTTTATTGTTTCCTTCATGGACCCACCTAGGGCTGACTTGTGTCTTGAGTCTTCTTGTTCCTAAGTTTCCTGTCACTAAATCCCTCTCCTTCTACAGAGAAACTGAACACTCCAGGAAAACTGTGGTTTCCTTTCCCATACCTTTTATCCTGACCAGATGACCCACTGGTAGCAGCACTAAGTCCCAACTGGAGTTTATCATCTTTCCCAGCGTGGAGTTCTTACTTCATGTAAGAACACCAGTATCCACTCAACATCTTAAGCCAAAAGCTTCAGGGACATTTCTGACCCCCTCCCTCCTTGCTCTTTACAGTGAGTTTGTGACAAATGTCTCTTATTTCTGCCTTCTAAAGATCTTCAAAGATTCTTCACCCACCTCATCTCTCTCATTTACTCTAGAAAATTAACTGGCTCTGATAATCAGTACCACGCTAAGTTCTACACAGCTGTCAAGAGGCCCTAAGACTCCATGTAAGCAGGTCACAGCCCTGCTTACTCCTCAATGGTCCTCGACCAATTTAGACAATCCAACACCTTCACCATCATCAGGACCCCTCGCCTGCACTCAAAGCTTTGGTTCAGGTCACTTTCACATGGATCAGCTATATGAACTACTAACTATACCATTCCCCAGTCATCCTAGACTACCTCTTAGCTTCTAGCATCTTCTACAGGAAGTTTCCTCCACTAGAAAACACACCTAACTTCATCTTCAAGCAAATTCCTACTCCACATTCAAGCCTCCACTAAGAAGACACAGATTAGGAAGTCTTCCATACAACCCACCTTCTCCCACCATTGTCAAGATCAGATGCTCCCTCCTCAGAGCTGTGAGAGCACATACACAATACCTCTGGTTTAACATTTAGTTTTATTTTGTTGTAGCTGTTACAGGCTCCTTCCAAATCCAGGTTTCTCAATCATGCACTACAGGCACTTTTGGTCTAGGGATAATCCTCTGTTGGGGAGGCTGTCTTGTGCAATGTAAGAGGTTTCACAGCGTCCCTGACCTCTAACTCACTAGAGGTCTGTCACTGTTGGGACAATCAAAAACATCCACAGACATTGCTATATACTCCCAGGGAACCACTGTCCCCAGTTGAGAACCAGTCCTCTAGACTGTGGGTTTCACTGAGGTGAAGGGCTCCCCTGGTCATCCCCAGTAGCAAGCACATGATGTGAAACTTGCTGTGCTTAATGGAGGGCTACTGAATGATTCACACGGAATAGATGAAGTCCTAGGCCTTATGAATCAGTTACGTAAGAACAAATCTTGAAATGACACTTCAAGGTAACCAAGAATATGTCATCCTTTATGTACAATATTGTAAGTTTGTGAAAGGAAGGATGGTAGCCTAGTTGACTTACAAAGAACAACTCCATTTCTGCTCTAAAGAACACAACTCGAATGACATTACTTTATAAAAATAGGTTATTTTAGTGGGAAAACAAGCAATTAGAACCAGGATATTTCCATGTGTTCATTCTGTTTTTATGCAAAGAAAAGAACACCTTAGCTGAATGTATCATGTTTCAATGGATATGTTCCCCTGTATTAAATTAGATCTGACTAAAGTAAGGAACTCCAGAGATAAGGTGATGTTTGCAATACATTCTCTGAGCTATATTACAACCAATCATTGGCAGTGACCCTTATGCTTTTTAAGATCTGTGCTTGATTAAAACTTACATTTTAAACCTTAAATGAGGCCCACCAATTTTAAATCCCTTTCCTTCTCATCCAAACCACACAACCAATTACATATGCATTTTCCTTCAAAAGCTTCATCTCTCAAAAGGATCCTGCTTGCCTTTATCCAAGGATTACGATGAAGCAAAAAACAGGAGCTTGATTCTCTTCTGAGAGAACTACTAAGTAATTAAAAGTTTCACAAGTGAAGAATCTATCCATTAGTTTAGGACGAAGTTTGGCTTCAAGCAAAGAACCAAATTAACTTAAAACCTAAAAGTAATTGGTCATAAGTGTGTATTTGTTGAATCTTACCCTGGTCTTATGCTCTATGATCAATGACAACATTCTTTTAGGTTCTCTGATTTGGGTTAACCAAGTAAACTAAACCTACCTTACTCCCCCCTTCTCCCAGTTGCTCAAGGGGGATTTTTAGGAAATAGAGTTCTACCTGGACTGGTGGGACAGAATATGAAGATCTGAGATTAGCTGAGTACTATTTAGATACCACAGTATTGCTTCTAAGGCTTTGACCACGTAAGCCTGGTGTCAAAGGTCTTTGATCATCAAGTTTGAGGCACATCTTCTTTTAAAGTCTACATTTCGGGGCGCCTGGGTGGCACAGCGGTTAAGCGTCTGCCTTCGGCTCAGGGCGTGATCCCAGCGTTATGGGATCAAGCCCTGCATCAGGCTCCTCCGCTATGAGCCTGCTTCTTCCTCTCCCACTCCCCCTGCATGTGTTCCCTCTCTTACTGGCTGTCTCTATCTGTGTTAAATAAATAAAATCTTTAAAAAAATAAAAGTCTACATTTCTTTATTTTTAGCATTTGTGAAAACATGGCCCTAAAATGTACCTTGTATAATGTGCTGTTTTATTCTACTAAGGATTCTTAAAGATTGAAAGATCCCTTAGACTGAGCAATTCCTCCATAGTAAGTGTAAACACAAACACTAATGTGGTGGAGACTTTGTAAAGCGTGACAACCTGGAAGCCAGGACACAGAGCAAACTGAAGAAAGGAGCAGAAGGAAACCTGAAAAAGAACTGGTTAGTGAAAGTAAAATGTTTGGTGGAATGGTTTTTTTTTCATCTGAACTCTAATTCAGGGTAGTAACAGATCCATGAAAACCTCAAGGTCAAATGCATACTCCATGTCAAGACTCTGTTCAGATGTGGGCTCCTTGAGATGCCTTCTCTGATCTTCCTCCCTTCCACATCACACCTGGACAGTGTTCTGCCCCATGAGTTCCCATAATGCTTTCTACCTCTAGGATACCAGCCACCATACTACAGCATTCAGAACACGAACCTGAATGCTCTGCTCCAAATGCAAGCTCAGTTGCAGGAGTCTGGCCTCTAAACCCCACCTCCTCCTTTTCCAGCCCAAATGGTCATCACGAAAATCCCATCACCACCACCCCTCTCCCCTACCAGGACCTGTAATCCCCTGATCTCCCACCGTTTCATTCTGGCTTACCCCCATTATTTCCATACTTCCCCCCTTCCTCAGCTTTCATTCCAGCTCCTTCATCACAGGCTCTGCTTGAATGGACCCTGAATGTCCTGCCCTCCTCGTTCACATTTGTTGGCAAAACCCTGGTCCTGGTTCAATCTGAGTGGACATTCTTTGCCAGGTTAGCTGAAGGCAGGTGGACAGAACACAAACAAGGTGACTGGTCTTGGTCTTCCTTGACATCTACTAAGCTCATGTGGGCCCTTGGTGCTACCTGTAACGCCCTAGGTTTTGTTGGCTCATCTCTTTTGCTACCTCCTACAAGACTGACCTCTCTCCTCAAACATGCAAACTTTCATCTTCTTCCTTCTCACAGTGGGTCTTTGATTTCTAGGAGAAAAACATGAGCAGACAGAAAAGGACTTCCACTCACTCTCAACCAAGTTTATGGCCCAACTTCTATATCCCATTTTTCCCTTCCTACTTATAGTAATGGCTGAACTTCCTACTGCTACAGAAGGCTGAGGCTCCCACACAGGTATTAGAGCCCATCCCTTCTTACCTACTCAAGGGGGTCACTGCAGGAATTTCTTCCTCCCTCCTGCATCATCCCCTCGTCACTCTGAGGTTGTTTCTCATCAGTAGAGAGACACAGAGGATTCCATGCTAAAATAAAGAACTCCAGTATCCCCACAACTTCCTCCAGCTGCTGGATTATTTCTACACTCATTTTTAGGGCAGTCTGTCTTAGCCTCCTCTTACTTGTTCTCTCTCATCTCCCAGATAGCTGGATGCCAGGAGCCCTGGACTCTTGTCTATTAAACCCTGAAGAATGTTGAACGGGCAACTGGACAACTCAACTTTCTACATCAAACTGAACTCCCGATTTCTTTAGCCACCAGAAGTAGCTCCTGCTGCTCTTTAATGTATCCCTCCTATCACGTGAGTGGTAAGTACGTCCTAGGAGTTGCTCAGACAACATATATAAACATACCTAAATACATAGGAGTTATTTATTCTTTACTTGAAGGCATCCTCATTAAGAAATATACTGATATATTTAGGAGCAAGGTGGCCATTAGAGCAAAGGGCCATAGAACGAATTTATTAAATGATGATTCAAGGAAAATGCACACATATATTCACATGCATTACAAATAGGCATGAAGCTATATATACATATATGTGCATATCAAAGGGAGACGAGGGACAAATGAAGCAAACAGGGTAAAATTTTAACAGGTGAGTCTAGGTAAAGGTATAGCTGGTGTTCCTTGAACTAGTCTTACAACGTTTTCTAAGTTTGAAGTTATTTTTTAATCAAGTTTTTAAAATGAAACCATTGCTGACTCTTCCCTCCTTTATCCTCCCCACCCAGGTCACCAGAAAATCCCATTGCCCCTACCTACGTTTGGGTGATGTCCAAGATCTGGCCCCTGTCACTGTCTGTAGAATCAGCACCCTAGCCCAGCCCCGTGGTTGCCATGTTCTCTCCTCTGTCCTCCCCTCCTGCCCCAGCTCCAACAGCCTCTTGTAGGAGCAGCTGAAGACTATTGCTGCTCTCCTCACGACCTACCTGTGGCTCCCATGTCCCCCGAGTCAGGGCTAAGCTCTCATCAAGGCCTCACTGGCCCATCTAGGATTCCCCCCACCCACCCCAAGCAGCTACAGGTACTCTGGGATACACCAAACTTAATTCCTCCTCAGGGCCATTAGATTTGCTTTTCTTTCTGCCTAGAATATTCTTCCCCCCAGACATTTATGGGTCTCTCTCTAGCAATTCTTCAGGTCTGTGCTCAAATGTGGCTTCATCGGCATGGCTTCCTCTGACCAACCTCTCAAAAGATGCCACCCCTCCCCAGGGCTCACCACTCCCTTACTGGATTCTCTATCAGATTTTAGTAAAACTTTCCTTAAAGGGCCAGGGCAAGTATTTTCACCCATATGGGCCTTACATATGATTTTTCAACTCTTAATGTAGCACAGAAGCAGCCAGAGACCATAAATAGTTGAGTGTAGCTCTGTTCCAGTGACACTTTACATATGGTGCTTGGCCAGATTTGGCCAATATGCCCTTATTCCGGACCCCTGTTCTAGATGAAGGCTATTGAAGATCTTCTGGGGTTCTTCCATCTTCTGTTATCGGACTGCAAGCTCCAAGAGAGAAGGCACACAGTCTTTCATTCACTACTGTATCTTCAGTGCCAAGAGCAACTGGCCTGGGCTATATTTAATACTCATTGGATAAAAAAAATCCATCCAGTTAATACTTTCTAGTTCTACTACAGGTCTTTCCTTCCTCCAATGCGGTCAATGCTCCTTCTGATCCATCGGTCCCTTCAGTATTGTTTCTTTGTATTTTGCCTCAACTAGACTTTACCCTCCTTTATAGCAGAGATGGGTTTCTCCCATTCTGTAAGCCCAACATGCATCAGAATACTTAACTGAATGTGCTCAGATCTCTATTGAACAAAGAAATCGATCGTGACAAGATTGAGGTAAGAATAGAGAAGGCTAAGCGGAGGTGGGAGAGGAGCTTATAGGAAAAAGAGTATCCTAGGAGTGTAATTGCCAGCAATTTTCTTTGATTACAGAAAATGGAGAGGATGTTCTGCTCTACATTTTGCCCATCAAACAATACCTGGAGGGCTTTGTTCTAGTGCTGGTGCCCATACTTTAAGACAGAACAACATATGGTGCTTTAAGAGAAATACAGCCAAGATAGTGAAAGGAAATTTGACATTTGAAGAACCGTTGAAAAAACTGGTGACATTGAAAAACTGAGGCTGCTTAGGCTAGGGAAGAGATTGAGAGGTACAGGATGGCTGTCTTCACATACTTAGACTTGTCAGATCGGAGAAGGATTCAGTTCTCGGTTGCTCCAGAAGTCAAACCACCTTGTGAAAAATTACAGAGGTTGACTTTAGTTCAATAGAAGAACTTTCTAGGAATTAGAGCATCTGAAAACAAAGGAGCAGTTATCAGAAGACATGCAGTTCCCATCACCAGAATCATTCAATCACTTCTCAGGAAAAGCCTGGGAGGATTTGGGCATGAGGTCAAGATTTTTGCCCAGACAACCAAGGTTCCTTTGAGATTATAGAATTCTATAAAAGCTATGAAGGGTATCCAAATTCAGAACTGATGGACCAACATGCCAGCTATTGCACTAGAAGGTTGTTGGGGTCATCTGACAGGGCTCCAAACTCATTCAGTAGACAACATTCCCATGAGGAATGTTGTTTCAACGTTACTCAAAGGTCATAGGAAAAAAAAAAAATTAAAGTCTTTTAAATGTTAATTATATAGACCAAAAAAATGGGGGGTGAAACGGTGTCTATATTCCTACTTGTGTCACAGAAGGAGAAACTCATGAAAAAGGTTCTCTGACTATAGGCCCATAACAGAGCTTCAGAATAGGACCACTAAAGAAAGGCCAAGCACCCAAACCATCAGAACCACATCAGTGTGGCAGGTTCTCAACCAGGGCTCCCCAAGAATCCGGTCCAAACTTAGAAGACCTGCTGGCCAGCTGGCCATCTATTTTCCTGTCTCTTTGCATAGATCTTGAAACTTCTCCTCTAATCTTACTTTACACTCAAACATTAAGATATCTTGCTTCAACTATTTACTTTTCCCCAACAGCATTATCATTCTATCACCTCCCAGGGCAGGGTCTTAAAGGACTCACCTCGAATTTCTCATCTTCCAGGCTGTTCAGGCTGTAGACAGGGTTTTAACCCAAATCACAGCATTTAGCATGCCTCTGGTGTTTAATGCTCTGGAGGCTTTACAGGTGCAGGCTTGGTGTGAAATTCTGAGAGTGCTGGATACTGTTGGCCTTTGTTAGTTAAGATGCAAGTTACGGTGGGAGAGTGATCCAACAATTGGTGTCCTTATAAGCTAATTACATCAGCATATATTGGACACAGACATGGGAGAAGGGCATGTGAAAACCAACATTCAGACACAGACATAGAGGGAAGATATAAAAACAGAGGGAAAGAAAACACCATATGAAGACGGAGGCAGAGGTCAGAGTGATAGTCCAATAAGCCAAGGAGAAGCAAGGCCTGCAGGCAACACCAGCAACTAAGAGAACAGCACGGGACAGGTTCTCCCTGTCAAGCCTTCAGGGACGGCAAGATGTCGCCAACATTTTGATTTGGGACGTCTACACTCCAGAACTGAGAAGAAGTTTCTGTTTTAAAACACCCAATTCTTGGTACTTGAGGGCAGTCCTATGAAACTACTAGAAACAGCAGTTGGGCAGTTCATGGTCAAGCCAGTGCCGTGAAGGCATCTTGGGAACCTGCAGGTGAAGGCTAGTGGAAAGGGACTTGCTTACAAGGGACAGAAGCCAAACCCAAACTGAATCAAGCAAATAGCACAGAATAGACTAGTACCCAAGGGTTTCAACACCCAGGTCCTGTCAGAACTCTCCCCCTGCTTCATCCTTGCATGTCAGGCAGGCTAACCCCTCACAGCCAGCAGAACCCCAGCAGGTCCAGGCAGACCTGATCCCCAGAGCCTCCCTCCAGGGACAGGGGCTCCTGCTCTCAGCATCCAGAGGAGTTCCTGAAGAAATGCTCCCCCTGGCAGCCGAGGTCCCAGGCCTGCACTCACAAGCGTGGTACACCTCCCCACCCGGCCTGGGGGGACAGGGGTGGAGAGGAAAAGAGCTTGCCAGGTAGCAGGAAAAGGAGAACGTAGTGTGAGGCAGACAAGACTAACAAGCGTCCGCAACAGGTACCTAAGTTTTCAGGGAAGACTTGGGGATACAGAGGCCTTCCCGGTGGGGATTTGAAGGAAGCTAATAACTGTCGGCCTGAGGACAGGAGGGAACTGGTTTCAGGCATAAGAAGCAAGTGTCCGGAAGCCCAAGTCTCCCGTGGGTCTTCATAGCCACCTGTTTTTCTAGGTTCACTACGAGCAGAAATCCTAACTCCTACCCAAAGAGGAGATCAACTTTGTTTTCTCTTACAATTCTCACTCGGCAGCCTCCCACCCATGCTCACAACACACGGCTCTTTCTCCTCCTTCTTGGGGTTGGGAGGACATCAGAGGCAACAGGTCCGCTTCCTGCCAACGGACTGCAGAGCTCCTCTCTGCTGCTGGCTTCTCAGGGAGGTTCCCACCGTCCTCCCAGCATGTTGTCAAATGCCACAGGGTCATTTTCAGTGCTGTCACCCCCTCCACACCCAAGAACCCCCCCCATCCTATCTGTTGCGGTGCCCACCACTCAGAGAGGCTCCTAGTGATTGCACAACCTCTAGTCCTTCCTGCTGCCCAAGTACTGTTTCTAGAACACGCACCCAGTCTCATCAGCCCACTGCCTGAGGCCTTCCTGGCTTCCTTTACTACATTCAGGATAGAGACAAAACCGCAGAGCAGGCCAGGAGCCTAGGTTGCCTTTCGTGCCCCCCGGCTCCTTGCTCTGCACCCTGAATACGGTCTTCACGGGTGCTCAGTTGCTAGTTACGCTGTAACAAGCCACCGCGGTCCAAACTGAGTGACTTCAAACAACAACCCCAAGTTATTACCTTACTCTCCTGGAGGTCAGAAGTCCCACACAAGACAAGACTTACTGAGCCAAAGTCAAGGTGTTCGCTGGGTCACATTCCCATCTGGAGGATCCAGGAGAAAATCTACTCCCTTACCTTTTCCAGCTCGTAGAGGCTCCCCGCAATGCATGGCTCCTGGCTGCTTCCTCCAGCTCCCAAGCCAACAGCAAAAGGAGCCCTTCTCGTACCTCACCGCTCTGCCACTTCGGCCGCGCACGTCCACCTTTAAGGACGCGTGTGATTACATTGGACCCACCGGCATAACTCCGGGGAGTCATTAGCAACGTTAATTGCACCTGCAACCTTATTCTCCCCACCCCCGCCACGTCTTCTGACATAGTCCCAGGGCTTTCCTGTGGCCATTATTCTGCCAGTCACACAATCCACGTCTACCTTGCCGGCCCATGAACACTTGGGCTTTTGTCCACGCTGGGTTACGTGGCAGGCTGTTCCGCTGCCGGGAGCACCTATCTCTCTTACCTAACCCCACTCCACTCCTACAGCTCTTCAGAATTCAACTGCCACATCCCTCACCACCTTCCCTCTCGAGCCCCCTCGAGGGCTCTAGTTTGGGGCGTGTGGTCCCATCTCTGGGTTTCAATGAGCTCTCCGTGCTCGCGTACCTCAGAACACCTGCTGTGGCTGTTGAGCCCATTGCTGATTGTTTTCTGTGTGGGCAATGCTGTCCCATTCGTCCGTCTCCCGAGAGGCTGCCAGTAAGTCTTCAAGGTTTTGGCACACACCTCGCCTCCCAGATTCAGTCCAGGCTGGAGTACTTAAGTCATAGATTAAACTAGACTTGGAGGTCTGCCCCCATGCGTCCAGAGACTCCTCTGGTCTTTGTTCCTAAACCATGTCTCATTTTTCTCCATTCTTTGCTTTTTATATAAGCATATGTGTATAAAGTAATGATTTCCTTCCTTATATTTCAAGCGACTTATCTTAAAAAAGAAGTTAACTTCACATATCCTCTGTAGACTCCTAGCCATAACCTAGAAACTGAGAAAATAATCCCTCCATGTTGCCAAAATTTATTTATGTCCAAATTTTGTTGACTGAGTGATATAGATTCTAAGCCTGGAGCCTGGAGCTCTTGCATAACATGCTTTATTTATAAGCACACCAGTAACAGTCTGCAAAGAGTTACAATGATTACACTGTATTATTTGCACAAACGAGCACATGCGTTTATAATTACCACATTTGTGGCAAGTTTTGTTATTTACCAAAGATGACTATCACTTAAATAAGGTCACATTATCAAATTTCACAATATTGTGTTAAACATAAGATTTTATTTGGAGTCCTTCTTCCCCCCCCAATATTGTAAAAACTCCACAGAACTCAATTTATTAATAATGTATGAATAAAATCTGAGGGCTATAATGAATATTAATGATATATTCCTTATATTCCTCAAAATATAAATATTCTGCATTGTATCCCTCACAAAATCAAGCATATAGTATAAAGGTACTGTAAAGCTACATGTCGACAAGTGTAAACGATTACGGTAGAATCCAGGAACTAAACGCAATTACTAGTGTCACTACTCGTAGAGGGAACATAAAGTGTGTGTAATGAAGACAATCATGGATCAGAATAAAATAGAATTACATCAAGATAATTTTCTTTAGGGAATACAGTTTCCCCTGGAGGTTGAGCGGGGCTGTGATGTTATTTACTGACCAGGGAAATCAAGGAAACTAACTCCGAGTAAGAATAGTGTGCGTACAAAGATGGAAAATACACAAAAGCACAACAGTTTCAGGGAAGAAAATCAGGTCAGAGAAAATCTCAGGAAATGTGAACAGATATTATTGGAGAGGAAAAAAGAACAGTAAAGAATTCTTAAGAAACCTGTAGTGTAAATATAATACTTAATCTTTGCATAAATGTTTGTCACCTACTAATTGCCAACCGCTGTGCAACTCGTCAGTTTCTTTCGATGCAAGACCTTTGTCACCAGATAAGGCCCTTCTCCTTTATCTGATGCCCATAGCATTGCCTTCACAGGTTGAATCGTGATGACAGCCTTATAGTATGTAACCAATTGTCCAAAGTTGAGTTACAAGACTTTATGTTTAATGCTGTTAAACGTCATCTTTCTGTTTCTGATCTGTTTTCGCCTATTTGCATCTCTCTCTAGCCTTCCGCTCAGCTATCCACGGTATTGACTGCTCCCAGCTTGGTGCAACCCACAAAGCACGGGCTTCTTTGGTTTAATTCAAGTCGCTAACAAGAACGTGAAAGAGCACCTGGCTTCAAGAGTAGGCTCTAATCAAGGATGAGAAACACACAAGTCCAATGGTCTCCATTGATGGGGAAAGTTCTTGAAGATGAACAGCTGCCTATTCTGCCAAAACAAACATAGGCGGGCCCAGCGAGGAGGAGGCACTGCCAAATAAAGGGAAGAAACTCCCAGTTCCAACTCTGAGCACCTGTTCTGTATCTGAGAGACAATCACGGGTCGCTACCCTTTCCTTTGGGAGGATGGTCCCCTTCTGCTGGGATGGTACTTACTAGATCAATATGAATAAGGTCAGTAACAACACGTTCCTTGCCGCTGGCCTGACTTTTCTACATAGCCATGTGCCTCTCTTCCAACAGGGGTGGAAAAACAGGAGTGGGTTCTTCAGTAACCAGAGCTTTCCTCCAAGCCAGGAAGCTCAGATCTCTGCACAATTAATCAAGCTTCTATCTTCATCACCCTGAAATTCCCCAGTCTAACACTGGGTCAAAACAGGCCCCAGAACCAAGACTTAAGAGAGGGCCCAAACTTGGAGGAATTTCTGAATTTCTTTGTTTCTCAACTTTTGATGTAATACCAGGCACCTCTTCTGAAGGTCTTGCTCTTCAAAAGTTCTACAGTGGACCTGCTTTTTCTTATAGCTCCTCTAAACAAGAGAGCTGTGGGGTAGCTCTTGCCTAAATTATGACCAGCTGTTCAAAGAGAAGGCACAAAGAGCTCCAGTGCTTCACTCGGCCCATACATATTCATTTTGCCCCAATGAGTACCTTAAGGGCTTTCTCGAAGATCTCCTGAAATCCCTAATATGCAAATTCAACACATTAAAAATATCCTCTGCCTTCGGGCAAGACAACACCTAAACCATTATTAAAGACCTCCAGAGAAGACTTCACCATCTCCTTCAATAACTGGTTTCAGTATTTAATAACCCTTTCCATCAGCCAGCTCTTAAATCTAACTTAAATCCTACTTCCTGGTGCTTAAGTTGGGGCATATCCTTCTGTGAAGGAATTTTAAAGTTAGAAAATGACTCATCGGCCTAGGTATTACTGCCAGCAATTAACCACACATGGAAATATCTGGAGCCTGATGCTTTTGAAAATAGAATTCCATTATTCACACTTTCTGCAGCCAAAGACAGAGCCACAAGATAGTATTGTAACCTATTTGGGAAAGCAACCTGGCTCTCGGATCCAACCGCGAGAATGAGCTCCAACCTCCCCACTAATCTCAGTCCAGCCAGCGTGATTCACAGAAGCAATTTCTACATAATATAGAATACTGAGATCATTACTGTCCTCTTTGGTTCTCTCCGCATGGTAGTGAGATGCTTACGCCATCTTTGCAGAGAGAGCACACTAGTAAAGGTGGTTATATACCAGAGTCACCAGAATTTCTCCTGGGAAGCCTTTGGAATCAGGGTTTGGCTCATCACTCTGCTTTCCCTTCAACTAAATGACCTTGTGCAAAGAATATCATTCTGTTGGCTTTAACATCCCCTGGTGTAGACCAGGCTAGCATTGGCCAACGGTGGCTTTTCAGGGTGAGAAAATCATCACAAAATTCTGAAAGACCTATCTATGCACCAACAATGCAGTGTTACTCAACAATTACCAGGGGGAATAAATAATGCCAGTGAAGCTTGGTTTTACAGCCATAATAATAGGGCGTTTTTGTATAAATTCTTTAAAAGGGAGCCTTCACATATTTCCATGCAACCCAGCAAAGGAGAAAATTTAACAAATCCTTTCAGTAGGTGCTAAATACCATCAACATGTGAATCATCTTTAAATCATTTCCTTAACAATAGCCGCATTTTGAATGGTACAAATTGCTTGGCTAAAAGAGACAAGGAGAACGCCAGCATACTGATAAACTAGCGAACTCAGATGAAGTCAGTGTGGCACCTTCACACCTGCTCAGCGGGGGCACGGCCGAGAGGCCACAGAAAGGCACACGATTTTGTCTTGGGAAAAATTACAGACCTCAGCTGACAGGACTTCTTACTAAGCAGGCTCAGAATCTGGAGGGTGCTCGTGACCCCCTACAAACACGCTCTTATTAAAGTGGTTTCCCCACCCCCACTGCTCGGCGTCACTGACGTGGTAGGCAGACGCTGCTCCCCCAAAGATGCCCTAATCCCCAGAGCCTGCGAATATATGACCTTCCATGGCAACAGGGTCTTTGCAGATGTAATTACATGAAGGATCCTGAGAGGCAGAGAGGAGCCTCGATGATCCAGGTGGGACCAATGTCATCACAAGGGTTTTTTATAAGAGAGAGGAGGATGCTCACAGTCAGAGGGGATGTGACAATAGTAGAGGCCGGACTAAAGAGAAGGGGGGGGGGGCTATGATCCCAGGGAGATGGGCAGCCTGTGAAGCAAACAGTAAGGAATTGGTTTGTCCTTTTGAGCCTCCAGAAAGAACGTAGCCTATAGATGCCTTGATTTTAGCTCCCCAAGACCTCTGGCCTCCAGAACCTTCGGAGAGGAAAGTTATAACTTCAAAGCCACCACGTCTGTAGTAGTTGGTCACACACAGTGGCCATACGAAACTGATACCATTGCCACAATGTGGTATAAATTCACAGAATAAAACATAAGCCAGAGACTGATACAGACAGGGGCTGAAATATTTCTTTTTTTAGGCAATTATAGGTTATCACATGATATAGCTTTGTGTGTGTTTTAACTCTGCTTCCGTTCAGGTAACTCGACATTCTGAGGTCTTAAGTCTACTAGCATTGTCTAAGATGACTGTTTTCCCATCTTCTTGCACTTCTGTAAACAGGAGGCACTAAAATGAAATTATATTCAATGCCATTTAATCAAACATTCTAAATAAACCCTCACGTACCCAATAACCTAGAACTAACTTCAAAAAAGATCTTTTCTCCCCCCAAAAAAAGGCAACAGCAGAGCACAGTTTAGAACAGATTTTTGGCAAACTATTGTGTACAGGTCAAATCCACCTATTGCTATAAATAAAGTTTTATTAGAACACAGCTGCACCATTAGCTTATGTATTATATGTGAGTCCTTTCATGCCACAACCACAGAGCTGAGTAGTCTTGACAGACCGTATACTTCACGAGTACCTATATCCCTCCTCAACTTTGTCTCAAGCCTGCAAAGCCTAAAATATTTACTTCCTGGGTCTTTACAGAAGAAATTGGCTGACCCCTGGTTTGAAGGACTCCCTTAGGAGTCAGACAGGATTAAGTTCTAATTGTGACTCCACCGCTGACAAGCATGTCATTTGGAGCAAAGTATTTAATCTCAGGGGTGCCTGGGTGGCTCAGTCGGTTAAGCATCTGCCTTCGGCTCAGGTCATAATCCCAGGGTCCCGGGATCGAGCCCCACATGGGGATCCTTCCTCAGTGGGGAGTCTGCCTCTCCCTCTCCCTCTGCTGCTCCCCCTGCTTGTACTCTCTCTCTCTGCCACATAAATAAATAAAAAATCTTGAAGTATTTAATTTCAGTGAACTTCATTTTTCATGATTTGTAGAAGAGTGAGAGAGAGATCCACACCCACCTTAGAGAAGACCGAAGCCTAGAAAACAGTGCACAGAACCCCTGTGAAAGGGAGCACGTATTATGTATACTGTATCGTATATATCTTGCAAGTCTACAAAATATTAAACACATCAAAAATTAACTTACAAAGTGATAGCTAAAGAAGCAATAGATGCTTCTACCAATAGCATTGCTCCTTCACAGACGCTCCATATGTATTTTGGAATGAATGAGTAATCTGAATTTCCAAGTCATGAAATGGAATCATGCTAAGACTGAATTATCTTGGGACCTGAGAAGACGTTGGCCCCAAGTCTTTACCTGCTGCAATGATCATGGTAATACTAAGAACTCCTCCAGTATCAGGAAGAAAGCATCTCTGGTGAAGGACAGCAGGCTGCACTAATGTCAAGGGCGAGGAACCTTGAGGCAGATCATCTGAGAGCAATCCCAGGGCTAAGTGAAAACGTTAAGTACCTTACCTGAATTACCACTATACACCAGTGATCACCTCATGAATTATTTATATCAGTTCAAGAAAGCACAGAGTGATCCTGAGTGAAGAGACAAATTGTGCCGTCGTTATATGGGGAAGCAGCCCTTCCCATTCCTTGTCAGGAGAACACTCACTGGATTTTTCCAATCCTAAAATTTGATATGATTAGTGAAGCCTTTGTGTTCTTTCTAAGTCAGGAACAGTAATTCTTCCAGTTGATTGAGTTTTAACCACACCTCTTTCCAATGCCTTACTGCAATTCTATCCCTTTCTGGGCCCATCCTTGGCTATTACCTGTGAACAAGGTTAACTGGGCTTGGAGTCAGAACGTCCTGCTCTGAATTCCAGCTCCGTAACTTCCTACTATCGTCATCTTAGGCAATTCCCTATATATCCCTAAGTTTCCATTTGTTCATCTGCAAAATGGAGATAAAATATTTAGATCACATAATTGCTCTAAATATTAAATGAGATAGCTTATGTAAAATCATGTACAAGCAGCACTATTTTACATGTTTCTTATTAGATAATTACATGGTAGAAATTAAAAGCAAACGTATTCTAAATGCTGAAGGACAGCATAAACATCGGCCATTTCTATACAGCAATATATAAAGCAAAATGGATTACATTTTAATGCGTCTCAAAAAGTTATATTAAAAGCCATTGAATTGTCATAGTTTACAGCCGTATTTCTCGTATTAGACAAAAACTGGACACACAAATGTTCGTCAACTGGCAAGTGGGTAGATGAGTGTGGTATGTTCATTCTGTGGACTACAACTGAACAATAGAAAGAATAAAGTGTTAGTACGTGCAATAGCAGGATTGAGCTCATAAACATTATGCTTGAAAGCAAACACAAAAAGCTGGGTGATGATTACTTTTACTAATCCATTTGGTTAGGCTCTGGTACCCAGTTGTTTCGTCAAACACCATCTGTATGGTGCTGTGAACAGCATTTTTTAGATGTGATTAACATTTAAATCAGTAGACTTTGAATAAAGCAGATTACCCTCCATAAGAGTGGGCCTCATCCAATCAGTTGAAGACCTTTAGGGAAAAGACTGAACTCCTTCAAAAAAGGAAAGAACTCTGCCTCCAGACTGCCTTTGGACTTAGAGGTATCACCTCTTCAGTCTTTGTCAGAACTTCCAGCCTGCTGGCCCGCATCACAAACTTCAGACTTGCCAATCCCCATAACCAAATGACTCCATTCCTTAAAATAACATAAATATTTCTCTCTCTTCTCTTCTCTCTCCATATATATACATGATATATATGTATTACCTAAATATTAAGTATATTACATATATATGTGTGTGATCTCCAGTTTCTCTGGAGAATCCTGATGAATCCGGGCTATGTATCATACAATTCCATTTATATGAAGTTACAGAAAAATGAAAACAGCAGTGATGGGAAGCACCACAATGCATATCCGTAGTTCCCTGTGGCTGGGAGAATGAGGAACGTTCTAGGATATTGGAAGTGTTTTATGCATTTGTACATAAAATGTACGATTGTATCGATTGCCAGAATCTCTCAAACTGTATACGTGTATCTAAAATGGGTGAATCTGATTGTATTTAAAATATACCTCCAGAGAACTTGGAGGAAAAAGTCAGGCTACAAGCCATTAGTAGGTTACAATATTCTCTTGTACATCACGAGTAAACTTAATTGGCAATTATTTTGCCTATAGCTTTATTTTTCCATGAATATAGAAATGTGAGGGTTCACTGAGTTGGCATTGTTGCCTAATACACTGAAAATGCTCAAGGTGAACAGACACTGACTAATCTGTCAGGCAGAATCACGGGTACTTCACATATCCATTATTACGAACAAGTTAATTAAAGTCATACTACTAATAAATTACATCCACTAAAGCCATTATTTTATTCATTTCTGATTTATATACAGTCCCTCTGTTGAGTAAATGGGAATTTTTATGTGACAGTAAAAACTGAATAACTAATATATCAATCCATAGTAAACGTCATGCAAAGGCAAACTGTGATAAAATTAAGTCTGTACAATATCAGGGAAGAACAACAGTTGTCAAAAATAAAAGTGTTTATAACTTCAAATGTACCAGCAGTATTACCAGTTCTGACCCTGCAACTTTTGATCTCTGGCTCAAAAGCATTTTACAGCAGTTCACGAGTTATCAAGAAGTCACCCGCTCAGGACAGAGCATTTGACAAAGGTATCAGAGCGGCAAATAAACAGCTAAAAGCCTTTGCTCAGAACTCCCACCTTTGCTCTAGCAGCTGCCCTTCTGGACCAACAGTTCCGTGATAAACAAACTGGTCTACCCTTGATTTGCTGCCACATTTCCTAGATATGAGTCACCCCGCAGAATCTCTTAAGGGCAACCATGAATAATGATCACCGCATGAATCAAGACACCCCACGTCCTTCTGCTACCAGTGCAGCTGAGCCCATCCACAGCCTTTCGATGCTTTGCTGTGACTACTGAGGTTTATTTGGAACATGAGAAAGTATCGGAAATGGAGAACTCTGCCCAAAAATGCCTAGCCGTGTAGTTGATGGCATAAAGTCCATGTCATCGTTGGTAGTGTGGAATGATGGTGAAAACCCGGGTTTTAGAGGCACACCTGGATTTTACCAGCAATTCTGACATTTTGAAATTGTGGAGTCTTAGACAAACCACTGACCTCTCTGAAACTCAGATTCAGAATTGGGAAAAGAATAATGGTACTACCCATGCGTGCCTGTTTAAAGGCTCAAATACTGCTTGTAAAGCCTCTACTTTTAATATGCAGCCATTGTAAGATCTCAATAAAAATGGGGGATACTACTGTGATCAGTCCTCAAAAGAGCCGAATTGGGGGTGGGGGGCCCTGTATTACATTCCTGAGACAGTTGTCATCTCCTCTAAAGCCACTCCTAAACATCACAGATTCTAATAGATTCCAGTTAAAGTAGTTGGAATATCAAGAGCACCTTACGTGGAAATGTGCCAAATAATGGCAGCCTCCCGTCCTGAAGGAGATCCATACTCCTGCCCTAAGGTGCAGGGCTTTCTTTTGAGTATAGAACCAACCATGTCTTATGCCTCTCAATGCTGATCCCCCAACACACCAATCTAAACTTTCATTTTCCAAGACGTGAAATCAATAGATGCCCACCAAGCTTGAAGCTGAACTTACTCCTCGTATAAGAAAATGTGAAAGGGTTGACAGGTGTCGATAAGTGCTGATTGATTTTTAGGAGATATATTAAAAAATGAGGGTGCCAATTTATTTTCTCTGCTGACGACCGATAATGCGCTCAGTTGCCTTAAAACACAATCGCATCCCTTTTAGACACCACTTTGATTGTTCAGGGTTTCTGTACCCCTCACTTCTTCTGTCCCTTTTTTCTCCATATACCTTGTTACTCGCCAATCGATAGCAGCTATGTCTTTATCATTCACACTGAAGCCTGATTTTGGAACCAACCTTGTACCATTAGCACCACCAAAATCTCCGACATCAGCATGGGCGGCTTACCTGACAATATCCAAAAATAGCAGGTGTAAAAGCAAATCGGAACATCAAAGTCCTCTTTACAAAGATATGAGACCATTTCATACCTAAAAGTATACATAAATGTGAATAAATATGAGGCATATTAGCACATAGAGTGTACTATACACTCTTCCAGGGGACATGTATTATCTTTCTTTGGGTTTCTAGCTCTAGCGAAATACCTGGCACGGAGTAAATGCTCAATAAATCCTTGATGAAAGACTAAATAAACCATGTCTCACAAAACACGCTGAAGAACGACAGAGACAGAAATAACATTTTTTTTCTGTCAAGGGGAAATTTTTTGAGGAATGTGCAATGAAAGAGTTAGTGACGTGAGTTCCAACCTGCTTGATCCCTCCCTCATACCAGCACAATTTGTCTGAAGAACCCCATGGGTCAGGTAGAAGCCTGAAGCTCGGCTGTATCTTAGGTCACTAAGTCAAGGGGTCTTAAGTACAGAGGAACCCAAAAATAACATGGGAGAAAGGAATGGGGAATGTACACTCTCTGTTCTCTTTGGGACCTTGGAAAACAATTCAGTCTTTGAGATGACTGATACTCACGACTCCTCTTCAAGAAATTATTCAAGTAAGTCTTCTATAAGGTATCTGTGCAGTGAAATTCATATGCACTAAAGCAACATGAAATTAAGGCATAAGCCTCTATTTTGCAACAGGCAAATCACGCGCTGTTAGAAAGCTCTTATGTTCCCCCAATATTTAGAACTTGGATTTTTTTTTTTTTTTTTTTTTTTTTAGGATGGGTTGGGTATAATTAGATGTATTTACATGCTGCTGTTTTACTTCACCCGTATGCATTCACTGTGATGTCTCAGGACATCGCATCAGCAAGTCTAGTTAAGGTTGGCTAACCTGGAGAGAAAAAGGAATCATGCTAACCCACCAGGATGGTGGTGAATCTTTCGTCTTTTGTCTTAGCCAGTTACTTCCCCTGCTGCCAAATTAGGTGATCCTGACAGATATGGGGTATGAACCTGAGGACAGGTAAAATTAAAATTACAAATTCTTTTGTCTCAGATCTTTGATTTTTCATAATTTGGTGTTAAGAGCCAAGCATAACTTTAAGTGCTAATAATGGACAAAATTCTTATCCTTACTTCCCCACACCCCACTTCCAACAGTGGGTTTTACACATCTGTCCAACAAAAACTTGAAGGCTAATCACAAAAACATTTATAAACACCATGAAGTTCAGCATGTATGTGGAATATGAATTTGAAAATGTTTACTTATGCAAATATTTGGGAGCTAGAATTTTATTCTTGGCATAGAAACTAAATTTTTTTCTAAGCCTGTTGCTACAGAAAACTGACAGCCCGGAGTGACTGTTGCCTTGGAAGAAGCTTCAGGAATGAGAGTAATAACGTTGATCAAACGTTACTTTCACGTTAAAAGGAGCTGGGGAATTTATCTTAAACTTCGACCTAGCTGTCCTTTGTTTCTCGTTTTAACAGTCAAGACTGTAATTTTAAAGGTGGGCTAGTATAGCACTGCAGGCCTGTCTTTCTCAATTTCCCTGACGTCAGGGAAGGCAGACGGGATGAAACTGCGTACTCACTTGGGTCATTAAAAAAATAAACCATGTAATTTCAGTGTTTAGTCAACAAGTGAGTTCAGTAATATTCACACACTAATTTTGGAGTCATTTGGTGGGTTTTTTTGCTTGTTTTGTTTTTGTTTTTTGAGAAAAATAGAGCCAAAACTTCAAGTCCCCTTGGCCACAGGTAGACCTCAAGGTCAGGTCGCCATGAAGCAGGTCAGGCAGGGGTGCTGGGACCTGGGCTGCAGTCTGGGCGGGGGTCCGGGCTCAGAGTCCCAGCACTGCGCCTCTCTGTCTTAACTGATCACAGAACGCCTGAGGTCCTTGTGTTTTATTCACAAACACCAATTTCGCGCTACCTTCAAGTGTTCAGAAAAAAAGGGGGAAACGTTTGCCGGTCACATACTTAATATTTACCTGCTCCTATGTGAAAATAAATACCAGAGAGTCCATCGCCCAGAGCTAGTTCGGGATGGTTTCTGCTCTAGAGGAAAACCTGCAAAACCAGTTTCACCCAATCCTTAGAAGAATGTTTTGTTACACAAAGAAAGCATTGTTCCCCAGGACAAGATAGGTAATTATGATAATGGAGAAGTTTGTGTTTCATTGTGAACTTACATAAAATAGAAAAAGAATGAGTGATCACCGATTATAGAAGTTCTCCTACTCACCCTGGAACTTGTAAGAAAAACAGAGGAAGTTCACTTTCCAAAGGGGCATTCAAAAAATGCTCAAGTTTGTAACCCAAGCTAATGAAAACAAGGAAATGTATAGTTAAGGCTACCTTCCAATCCCTGACACAACAGGATGTCTTCCTCCCCACTTCCCTTAGATGTCCTGTTGAGTCCATGGAGGAAGGTGGGCTTCAGCTGTGAAGTTCCTTATGATTAGTTTCTTTCTCGACCTTACCTTACTTTGAGTGACTCTGTGGTTAGTACATCTAATTTCCTCTGTTTAACAACAGAGTATTACCCCAATAGGATAAACTACCACGACGGAGAGTCAATCCTCGCCAAACACAGGCATTGCTCTAGTTTAAGTCCCATGAAAGGTGGGTTTTGCTTTATTACCAAATCCCACGGATCACCATAAATGGACTTTTTTGGGGGCCACATCTTCATAAAACATGTTTCTAATATTAACAATTTATTTTATGGTGTCAATAAAATTTTATATTTAATGCTTTTTCACATTGTGTTTTATTGTTTCAAAAACCAGGATCAAGAAATCTACCTTCTGTGTGAAATGACGACGGTGATTTACAGGAACTCATCCGCAGCCGCCGTGGTTGGTTGGAAAGGGCAGGATTCCATGGGACACAAGAAAACGAGGCTCACTTTTTCATCCTGCCCATTCAAAACCTTTCTCTGCGGACAGCGTGCCAACCCTCGGGCGGCATCTCAAGCGGGTTGCCTGATGTTCATGATCATTTTCAGATAAGGAAAGTCCTGCGGTCATTTGAGTAATAAAAATAGTCTAATTTCAGTCAATTAAATGCCAAAACCAGTGTACCTGTCAAAATTCCAAACTTCCTTTGGAGTTAGTTTGTCTCCCTGATTTCTTTCCTCCCCCATACCTTGGGCCTGTTTGTGGGGGCCGGTAGTGGAAAAGGGGTTGGGTTCTCCATTTCAACACCTTCTCCTGTTCTCTTCCTACCCTTGTCCCCACGAGGCTGCCTTCTGGTTCTTTCTGGGCTGGAGTGAGCCTGGGGAGGAAGGAGAGGTAGGACAGAAAAGGTTCTGATCAGTCACTGGTGTCCTCTGGACTTTGGGGTCTTCAAAGCTAACTCTTTTTGTCTTGAATGTATCTGTGAGTTCTTTGGAAACACCGTCCCGAATGAAGATCTCTCCTTACAGTTCCCATAACAGGGTAAAAATTCATTCTCTGGCTGTTACCTAAGATAGCCCTCAGCTTCCGCATCAGTGATACAGCTTTTGCCATTGGCAGTAAATGCTCCCTGATGGGGTCCCTGTAACAGTGATCCTCAAGCTGGTTCCTTCCCCACGGCTTACTTCTGGTCCCAGCGTAGCTGTAGCCCTTCACAGGACCGGCTACATAATTTACATGATCCAGTGTGAAAGGAAAATGCAGGGCCTCTTGTTCAAAAGTTGGGAATTTCAAGATGGTGACAAGAGAATCTAAAAACCAAGTGGGAGTCCTTCTATGCATGGGAATGACCCCACTGGTGTGGGCCCAGCTTCTCACTTACCTCCAGCATAGTAGCCACAACCTCTCACCTCCTGTATTCCTCAGGTCGTCGACACCACTCCACAGTGTTTCCCTGAGCTTCACTCCGTAAGCAGAAAGTGGGGGACAAACCTTGAGTCCCTCTTTACAACAGAAGAGGCAAACACCAAGAACTAACCTCCTCTCAGGAAAATTTCCAGATCTCATCAGCCTCAGGTTTTCTACCCTGGAGGCGAGCTTAACCAGAGCTTGACAAAGATCTCCTTTCCTTTCCTTTCCTTTTTTTTTTTTTTTTTGAGGCAGAGAGAGAGAGAAAGAAGGAGAGAGAGTGGGGAAAGGGACAGAGGGAGAGAATCTCAAGCAGACTCCCCACTGAGCATAGGGTCTGACGTGGGGCTCAATCCCACAACCCTGAGATCACGACGTAGCCAAAATCAAGAGTCGGTTGCTCAACCGACTGAGTCACCAGGTGCCCCAACCAAGATCTCCTTTCCAAGGACATACTGTAGTGAACACCCAACAAAATCTTCCAATAACGGCACCAGATGTTCCTCTAGGTGTCCACCCTCTCCACTGCCTCTCGTCCACTTGCTTCAAGGTTATCCAGGATGATGTGGCCAAGCCTCAGCCACCAATATGTCGGCTTCCGCTTGCCAGAGGCGATGACAGGCAATGAGAGCTGTGATTGATGTCCGGAGGAGACAGACTCCTGCTCTTCCCCTCAGCAAGAGACAGGAGGTACATGAGATGACGCGCATTCTGCTGGCCGCCGCCTTGTGACCACAGAAGTGACAGCAGGATGGAGAAAAGGCTGAAACCTGATTATATCTTTTGCGCCCCTACATCCAGCTAACACTGTCATGTCGGGTTAACCGAGACAGTGGATTGATCTCCTTTTGGCTTACGCCAATTTGAATTAGACTTTCTGCAATGTACAACCCAGTCTTAACTGTTAAATTTACTAATACTAACCTTTTAGAGTTCATCATTTCAGATTTATTCCTAAGTAATAATTATTATAAATATAAACTTTAAACAGTGTTAAAATGCCATTGTACCTGTCAAAAATTTTTTTACCATTATTTCCCATGTGTCTTCCAACTCTTTTGTTACTATTCAAGGGCAGGTGACCACATTACTCCTTCATACCCAGGTAGGAAGTAACTAACATTATGTATAAAGCTATACAACTGGGGCGCCTGGGTGGCTTGGTCGGTTAAGCAGCTAACTCTTGGTTTCTGTCTGCTCGGGTCATGATCTCAGGGTCATGAGATCGAGCCCGGGGTCAGGCTCTGCACTGAGCGGGGAGTCTGCTTGAGATTCTCTGTGTCCCTCTCCCTCTGCCCCTCTCCACCGCCGCTCCTAAAATAACTAAATAAATCTTCAAAAACAAAACAAACAAAAAAACTAGACAACCAGCAACACCAAGGCACACGTGAGAAGCACAATATTTAACGGATGATGATAACAAAGGATATAAGGTTTTTGAACCCCTCGGAGACATGTTCTGGGAAATATCAATGCATCAACCTGAACAGTAATTATCATTCATCATTCGATCCTAACAAACACAAGAGACTGTCGCCACTTATATCACTTCTAGAATGTGTAAGTAGAGTATACATGACTATGCGTTCCGTATAGTATATATGACGTTTTCTTAAAGATGGTTTTTAACATTTTCGTAAGTTGATGCTCTGGCATTAATAACTATCATTTTTGAAGCAAGTAAGAGATAAATGAAGAGAAAAATTATTAGCAAAAATAACACAAAGAATATTTTAAAACTTGAACTTTCATTTCCTCCCACCCAGGGAAACTCATATGTTAAAGGGAATCTATAATATAACTTATTCCATATTTTCTATTCCTCGAAGACACTGACATTTATAAAGCGTCATCCCCTCACCAACATGAACACTTCCTTGAACGACAGCGAAGTCGAACCTTACAAATATCATCGAAAAGCAAGAGGAAAGCTGTTCTTTGAAGAAACGTGGCAGGGATGGTCTTCTGTTTCAGAAACACTACCGCCCTAACCATTCGCACCCACAGGTTTCCATTTGATTTTTTCCATTTTAAAGACAAAATGGGGAGACTACAATGGTGGGGGTAATATTTTAAATCCCCTGCAGCTGCATTCATGAATTGCACTCTCTTTGAAGTATAAAATTAATAGTTAAACTATACACCTCAAACAGGGCCCCCAAAGGTGACCACAGTGTGCTAACTCCATGATTTAAAAATGTGAACATTTCCAGAGGTGGGCACACGTGGACGTTGATAACATCTCCATCTGGGGCCTATTCCTCCTGCCAGCTATCTGCAAGCAGTCTTCTTTGAAGTCTAAGGAATCCTTGAGGGGAAGATGCAGAGAAATTTTTCCAGGATAATTGGCCTGGGATACTCTTGGCAAATTTCTCTAGAAAAAAAAAAAAACAAAAAACAAAAACAAAAAGATAGTGAATCACCATTGTATTGTAACTTGAATGCAGCATTTTCCCCAAGAAAACTTGAAAAGACTCTATATATGTCCTCCTAACAAGAGTCAAGCCATCACCATAGCAAAAGATAATCGCTTCTAAAGGATTTCTTGAAAGGATAGAGGGACAAAGTAAGTGCTATAGCTGGAGTGCGCTTTGGGGGAGACATTAAAAATGGGATATTTCAATGACAAGGACAGGATCAATTATCAAGCCTGCTGCAGTCTCCTGATCTCTACCTACCAGGCCCCCCTCCACAGACACAAACTACCAAGAGGCTAGCTCGCTATTGGGTAGGTCTGAGCCCATCACTCTCTTGCTTAAATCCCTGCATTGGCTCCCCTCTGCCCGCACAAGAGGCTGGAGCTTTGGCGGGATACGCCAAACCTGTCCAAGATGGTGCGCCGCCTGGCCTTCCGATCTCGCCCCCTGGCATACCCCTCCCCCTTCCACACATTGACACCCCTCTACCACCACACACATACACACACTCACACACACGTGCACACACGTTCATACACGCACATACACACACTTCTCTCTCTGTCTCTCTCACGCACCCCCCACACTCCAGCCAAGCTGAACACCTTGCGGATAGGGCTTTGCACATGCTGTTTCCTCTAAATCGGGGGTCAGCATTTTCTTCTGTAATGGGGCAAATAATGAATATTTTCAGCTTTTGAGATATAACCATAGCTGGAACTCTTCTGCCATTAGCCATACATGAATGAGCATGGCTGCGTTCCAATAAAACTTTATTGACAGACACTAAAATTTCAATTTCATATAATATACATGTGCCATATGATATTATTTATCTGTTTTTCCCCACCACCTGAATATATATAAAAACCATTTTTAGCTCCCAGGCCACACAAAAATAGGCAGTGGGCCAGACTGGGCCCCCAGGCCACAGTTGGCGAACCCCACTCTAGGTATATGGCCTTAGCTGACTTATGTGCCAAACTCACTCTTTCAGACAGTCCTGGAACCTTCCACACCCAGGCACAGGGCTGCCATGGTCACAAGAATACATCTCTCGAATTCCACTTGTTACAATATTTTCAGTAATTTTTATTACCTTTCCTCCTAACCGGACTCTGGGCTCTTTATAAGCAGCAAAAAGTCTTAAGCAATTTTGTTTCCCACCAAGCTCTCAACCTGTGCCAAATTAATAGTTACATAAAGTGACGGGACTCAAGTTTTTAGACTCCTTCCTTCTCTTCTCTAAAATATTTCCAACGCATCACTCCTCCATGAATAAAAGGCACGAGGTACCATGGGGCCGGCACAATGGGGGCGGGAGATGGCGTGGCTGGAATGAGAGCCCTGGACGTGCCAGATCCCAGTTCTCAGCAGTGTAATTGCTAATGTGACCTGGGTTAGGATGTGGTGGACAGTCACCCATCCCACAAACATTCTGCTGCTGGGTGTTAGGACGAAGATGGTCCTCGCCCTGAGGGATTTACAGACCAGTCGGAAGAAAGACTGTAGACGCCAGTGTGATGAGAAAGTAGAGAGCCCCCTCGAGCACTGAGTGGGGGGAAGCCGGTCCTGCAGGACAGGGAGAGGCTTGGGGAAGACCCTGAGACAGTGACCTGCACACTTGGGCCTGAAGAGAAAGACGGAGTTGGCTAGGTGAAAAGAGACGGAAGGGTCTCTAAGTAGAAGGAAAGGTCTGCACAAAGGCTCAGAGGTGGGAGAACCAGAGAGAGGTTGCCCAGCCATCCCCACTCGATTACCAATTGCATGAGGCTTTAGAAGGGGTTTTGTGTGTGTGTGTGTGTGTGTGTGTGTGTGTGTGTGTGTGTGTGTTGGGTGGAAACCAGCTGCTGCCTGACCCAAGGAAGGCTCCATCACCTGCAAACTGAGAGCCATGAATTAAATACTACCTGGGTCCTTCCTGACTATATTCACTCTAGATGCCCCCTTCTTCTTTTCTGACTCAAGCGGAGAGCCACACAGGGGTGTGAGCCAAGGCACGGCCCAACCCAGCCATGTTTTAAAGGGACAGTGGGGCTGTGGGGCTGAGATGAGGTGGTAAGGGACAAGGACAGAAGCAGGGGGCTGGGGAGGAGCCCACTCTAATCATTCGGCAGAGACCCCTGGGGCAGGAGGCCATGCGCAGTCTCCTCTCCCTGCCTGAACGTGGGGTACGAGATAAAGAAAAGGGGCAAGGATGGGTACCAAGCTTTTGGCTGGGGCCCCGGGAAGACTGGAGTCACCGTTGGCGAGCCAAGACGAGGATGTCTGCAGTGGAGTGCGTTGCAGGGGCCCATCAGAAGCTGGATTTGCTGAGAATGAAGTTTCCCGTAGATTTCTGGGTCAAGAGATCACGGGCAATTGGATATATGAGACTTAGTTCCAAAGAGAGTTCTGAGCTAGGGATATAAATTTGGACATCTGCAGCGTATAAACAGCCTGCAGAGCAGGAGATCAGTTGAGGTCACCGAGCGGATGAATGGAGCCCGAGGAGAGAAGAGGTGGGAGGACTGAGCCCTGAGCCCTCCGACATTAGAGCGATTTATTGTCATTGTTGCAGAACTGACTGACTCCAGTAATACAATTGTCCCAGTAATGCATCCGAAGTCTATGCCCTAACCGCTTTTATGTTACAGCAAATAATATTACACACAACTGAGAATATGCTTTCGTCCTTTTATACTGGCAAGAAAAAAAAAATAACTCTCAAAGTGAAAACTGTGCGCACACACGCACATTTCGTAAGGTGAACAGGGCAGAAAACGGTATTCAGGAACTCCAACCCAGAGCTTAGACACAAAACAGGAACAGGATACCCAGAGACAAAAATAAAAACCGGCCAAGTGTGGTGGGACAAGGGGCTAAGGTGTCACCTCCCTGCTGGGGAGGGTTTCGGGGCCCAGGGCACCCCCAGGCAAAGACCTCTCTGAAACGGATCTGATTTTGACGAACTCCAAAAGCCGAAGAGCAGGAAAAAATCAAAGTTCCTCGTCCCAGCTCCGCCCCACCTGTTCCTCTCCGCTCCTGTCCACCTACTAACAGATCTTGCGGGAATCCTGGGGTCCTTATTATCAGGAAAAACACATTGTAAAACAAATTTTTGAGATATTTGGAGGAAAACATTTTCCTTCCTCAAATAAGTCAAGCACAATAGCAATGCAACAACAGTGAGCAGGGCCCACTGCCAAAATGTGAGGATTCAGCCCATTATCCAGAGCGTGCATGAGCCCAGGGCAGCAGGGAGCTCGGCAGGCAGCCTGCAGCCCCAGGTCCGCCTGGGTGAGATCACCTTCCCGCCCGGGGGCCCCAAAAGCCCGCGGGAGCGAGAGTGCAGCTGTGCTGTGTGCCCTGCCAGGCAGAGCTCTCCCTGCACTTAGGGAAAATTGCAGCATTTCAGCCGAAATCTCTGAGCTACACTCACAGATATCCAAGCAATCCGTCCTACTGGTACCCTCGACATTTAGAATGAACGTTGCCTTACTTTCCCCCTGCTCTTTCTTTCTTTTCTTTCTTTTTTTTTTTTTTCCTTTTTGATGACAGCCCTGCAGTTTACTGGAGGTGAAGAAGGTCCCTTCTTCTGACAAGGTAAGATGACTTTTTCCGCAGGGGGATGGAACGTTGTTAGAATAAGAGGCTACAAGCTAAATTCATGGGCTCTGCTCCCAGTTCTCACTGTGGTGACGGGAAACCCGGTATCTGGGAGCCTCTACGTATGTGCCTTATTAATGACCACTTTACTTTCACTCTGTAGGAAGGTCGAGATCTCTTAGCAGAATAATAGCACCATCATTATGGTGCATGTAAGCCAGTTGTGGTGTCTAAAATTAAAAACAACAAGATAATTGGGAGGCAGGTCCCCTGAGTGGTAGAAATTGTGTTCACCCTGGGAACAACTTTCAATCATCAGGCCCGGGACCTCTCAACTACTTGACTCCCACTGTACAGGATAAATATCAAAGAGTTCCATTTTGTTTCACCAGGGAAAAAATGAGCAAACATTTCTGTTTTTACTGTACCAGCAGTTATTAATTTATGATGTGAAAATCACTAAGAATGAAAAAAATGGAATGATTCCTCTAGGCTTAGGTCCTTAACATGGGATTTTCATGTTCTCTGTATACTCCTTTCACTTTGGACTCAGGAAAAGAGGAGGACCAGCAGATCTCAGTCGGCCTCTGCTTCCTTATTTGAATGAAATGGCATATTCTTGAGACAATTCTTCAAATCAATCGGCAGTGAGCATGTTTTCTTGAAATATCTATTTCTCTGTATCAACCTCATACTCTTGGCATTTTTTTTTTCTTTTTACAAATACTGTGGTGCTGAGTAACTGAGGCACCCGTGTCAGGAAGCATTTGTGCTGACAAAATAGCTACGCACTGAGGTTTCTTCTTCAGTCAGAAGCCGGACACGTGAGGGAGGACAGGGAGCCCGGGAAATAGCCCCAGAGCTGGGACTGGATTCTCCTGACCTGCCTCATTGCTCCTGCAAGACATTCCCCAGGGGATGTTCCCGAAGGTTAAGTCTCCCAGAATTCCGCTCCGCAGACTACGCCTCATGCTTGCAGGAAGCACAAGCCACACTTTCTTCTCTAATATATGAATTAAAAATCAAAAATTTTAAATTAGCCTAATAAATTCCCTTCGTGGTCTGGCCTGCAACATAATTTTCAAGCATAACTAAGACATTGACTTTATTGAATTCCTTCCACACTGAATAATTACCCGATGCTATTTTTAACAAATTTTGCACCATAAATGTGGTGTACATTGTAAATGCTGGAAACAATTCGATCTAAAATGCCTAAACCACACGGGGCATCTCCGTTTGTCACTTTAATCCCTTTGGTATAAAACGTCCTGTTCTTCACACTTGTCCATATTATAACCAAGAAATCGCTTGAAAAATAAGTATCAGTGATTTATTTTTTGTACCTGCGTGTGTGTGTGTTTTACTTTGAATATCTTCTTACTCATTTTTAAACAGAGAAATTGCCAGTCAAAGGCACAGCCTTTAATTTTAAAAGCATTTTCTTTTCTCCCAAATCTGCTATCATCGTAATCCTCCAAGTACAAAAGACAGCTAAATTACCTGTCCTGGTTTCTGACCACAGCAACTTCTAAAGTTTAACTTTGATTAAGATTAAACAGTACCCCAGCGAGAGATTTCGAGAGGATCCTTGAGAAGGTTGGTGCAAGGAGCAGCTGCTTCCTGAAGTTTAAAGGGCAGGGCTGAGGTGGAGCGCAGGGGTGCCATAAAGAACAGTAAATAACCATTATAAAATGCTTGGCAAATGCTTTTAATGTGACACATAAATGCTCTACAGTCAAAGAATGTTCCGGCAAGGTAAAGGGGACCCTGGGCAGGTGGAGGTGTTGGCCTTCAGATGACTAATGACCACGATTAGTGAAAACCTCAGAGCTCCCCTGAGTGAGAGCGAGTGTGCCATCTTGCCAAATTGGTTATCTCCAAATATGGGAAAGTTATTCTTCATTTCCTCTTCCAACGCCTGACTTTTGATTGAGAACCATGGTGCAAATACTTGCTCCCTGACACCATCTGAGTGAATCACGGCCCCGTAGAAACTACGGGAGTGAAGAAAGTGGATTGTCTCTTTGGTTGGGTGAGGACTGGAGGCATTACCAGAACAGTGTGCTTCTCGAACCACACAAGGGAGCCCTTTGCAGCGAGTCTCTTCCTCTGCTTCTTCACTGCTTGTTAATTGGGTATTCACTTCCGTATTTCTTGATTTCAACATGAGCTTATTCTCCTAAATCTCATGGAAGAGCTACCTTTTATGGCATGTGTCTCTCTGAGAGTAAGCAGGCACACATTCTCAAACCCAAGGAGAGCACTCTCAGACCTTGGCATTTCATTTGAGAAACATTCCCTTTAATCAATAAAGTGAATCACTTATCCCTATCAAAATCACCTCTTTTTAATTTTATGCTGCCAACTCTCAGACGAGTTCTTGCTTAATGATCTGAATGCCATCCCATTGATACAGTTGTTAAAAAAGAGATTGTTCCTACAACTTTATCACAATTTATATAAAAACTAAGATAATTTGGGGGCTCCTGAGTGGCTCAGTCGGTGAAGTGTCTGCCTTTGGCTCGGGTCATGATCCCAGGGTCCTGGGATCGAGCCCCGCATCGGGCTCCCTGCTCAGTGGGGAGTCTGCTTTTCCCTCTGCTCCTCCCCCTGCTCGTGCTCTCTCCCCCTCTCTCTCCCATAAATAAATAAAATCTTTAGAAAAAACTAATATAATTTGTCCTGTGATGTATTGTACATATTAGTGAGGATATCTGTCATCGAATTTAAATAAATATCTATCCTCCCATGTGTGTCCTTAATGATGTTTATACGTCATGTTCCCTGTTTTTATTACATACAACTTTTTCGTAAAATCTGTTTATCCAGTAGTGCTCATTTTACCCAGTTTCGCCCTTTCCTGGACCAGTCTGCAGTTACGAGTCTCACGTGGGGACTCGGCAGCAGGAGCACGAGGGCAGAGAGAACAGGTACACACCTCCCTGAGAAGCACAGTATGTTCATCTTCTGGGGACCTGTTTCGAACACACGTATGCACCACAGAGATTTTGATAGGCTCACCTTTTGACTTGTCAGTTCAGCTAGTATTTATTTAGCAACTTCTTTTTTTTTTTTTTAACATTTTATTTATTTATTTGACAGAGAGAGACAGCCAGCGAGAGAGGGACCATAAGCAGGGGGAGTGGGAGAGGAAGAAGCAGGCTCCCAGCGGAGAAGCCTGATGTGGGGCTCGATCCCAGAATGCTGGGATCACGCCCTGAGCCAAAGGCAGACACTTAACGACTGTGCCACCCAGGCGCCCCGATATTTAGCAACCTCTATAACCCAGGCTCTACCCTCCATGTGGGAGAAAATCTCTGGCAGCAATGGGACCTTTGTCTCCTCAGACATGTGAGGCATGGAATCCGGAGGACACATCAGGAGATGGAGACCATTTACTTGTATTTCTGTGTTTCTTGGCCAATGATTCAACCTCCCCGAAATTGATTTTCCTAAAAGAAGCCTTCCTGTGAGATCTTGGGTAAGTCATTGAAACTTGCTGGGTTTTAGTTTTTCTATCTACGTAATCAAGCAGTTGGCTCTCGAGAAAGCATTCAAATATGGACGACATCGAATTTTATTTGCCAACTGCTTTTTTTAAATGCACAGTCGTCAGTTGATGTCGCCATCTTTAACATTCAAGAGCTAAATCATCAATAGACTAAAAATGCACAAAGTTGGCAAAGCAGTAAAATAGCACTTTCCAGGCGAAGGTGTTATGTCATCATCTCGGTAGAGCATGTCATGGCGGCTCCGAGGGTCTGCCACACTCACATCTCCTCGTTGGAGGTTCTCCTCATGTGGGGGGTCCCTCACTTACTCTCTCACTTGGACTTGAACAGCCGAGGGATGAGCTATATTGCAATTGGCTCTCTGAGAACAAGGAAGACTAAGACCATCGAGTACCGGAAAGGATTTGTGGAAACACCTCCAGTGGAGTTGGGACAAGTATCTATGTCACCACCACTCCAGACAGCAATTCGGCCACGCTGAGGACGAGTGGATACGTGCGTGTCCCATGAACCAGTGCAATGTCATCTCCAGGGAAACACTCCCCTGTGCACGGGAAAGCACGTCCAAAGATGTTTGCTGTGGCATATGATGGTGGTGAAGAAAGCAGGTGTCGAGGGGCGCCTGGGTGGCTCAGTGGTTAAGCATTTGCCTTCGGCTCAGGGCGTGATCCCAGGATCCTGAGATCGAGCCCCTCATCGGGCTCCCTGCTCTTCTGGGAGCCTGCTTCTTCTTCTCCCACTCTCCCTGCTTGTGTTCCCTCTCTTGCTGTCTGTCTTTCTGTCAAATAAATAAATAAAATCTTTAAAAAAAAAAGAAAAGAAAAGAAACCGGGTGTAGGGAGGACCACCCCCCACCCCCGCCACAAGAGCATTAACACATACGTTTCCTGGGTGACTTTTAAAGACTGCAGATAGAAAAAAAGACATAGGCAGCGAATAACTGAAAATGTTAGCAGTCTTAAATGTGGGTCCTTTCCTGTATTTCAGAATTCTCTTCAAATGAAAAAAAAAAAAAGTCAATTCTGGAAGGAGGCTACCAAGCTTCTAGTTCACACACACATGCACACACGCAGGGCCCTCCCCCATTTGTCAGCTGTGAGATCCGAGCACGGCACTTAACCTCTCGCGCCCTCAGCAGTCTCCCGGGGGTGATGACACCTGACCCCGCTTAAAGCCCAGGGCTGCCCCAGATGGTCTCTTGAGACGCTTTAGTTCTCAACACTGCGATGTCAGCTTTGCCGAGGTCTCCAGAGACAAAAGTCACAGATCTCACTGAACCTCCCCTAACTTCGGTTGCCCCCGAACTCTGCGACCTGCCCCCTGCATCAGAGAGCCTAGAAGTGCGGTCCTGGTCCAAGCTGGCTCAGTGGCTCCCCCAGAGACCCCCAAAGGAAGCTTTCCATGGAGGAGGATGAGGAGGAAAGCCTTCTCTCCAGGCAGATGCGGCAACAAGCTGGGGGACCTCTGAAAGTAGACAGAGACGGGGGGGGGGGGGGGGAGTCAGCACCAGGAATGGGGGACAGGGGGGACCCAGGAGAGGGAAACGTGAGAGCAAAAGAACAGCCCGGGACAAGCAGAAATGCAGACATCAGGAAGTGTCAGGGACAAGCCAAGGAAAACACAGCTTTTTAGGCTGACATTCCAGCCAGCACGTCATCTGGGTATGAACATGACGGCTGTCACAGAGAGGAGCACGACTTCTCATGTCAGAGCAAAAGAGATAAGGACTGTCCAGAATGCGTGGCTCTCCACTCCCTGGCACCGACCCTCGCAGACCCAACACCTGCCGCTGGGCGTGCCTCGGGGCAATGATGTCACCCCTGCCCCAGGTAAACACAAACACGCCACTCATCCCCTGTGTCGCCTTCGTTTCCTCCCCGTTCGTTCCACTTTCTTCATGCCCCTCCAGCACAGTGGCTTCAGTCTGGTGGGGGGACAACAGCCTTACCCGTGTGCCCACGCCATGATTCAGTCCCAACTGAGTACCTTTGTTCATACAGGTCTTGTGAATGGCTCTGCATTTTTTCTGGGGGAAAAGAATAATCACTTTCCATTGCAAGTTATTGAAATCATCCCTTTGGGTGAGTATGAAAAATGGCAATTTCTTACTTTTTAAAAAGCTACATCAGCCTGTCCCCACCCCACCCAAACAGCTGTGTTGGTTACAATGGTAGTTAGGTCAATATTAATTTCTGAGCATCTAGAAGGAACCATTAGACGAAGGGGATATTCAAAGAACTATTTCTCAGCCGGTTATACCAAGCTGTCTTTAGCAGTCGGCAAGATGTATATAATATGTAATAATAAGAACTAGACAGGAGTTATTTCAACAAATCCCAGGTGACTGGCCTGGAGTCACTGTTTTAAGTGGGATTTCACAACATGGGAGCTTAGCTCTGTGAATTGACTTTTCTACACTGATTTAAAAATTCTTTAACCAGATGTAGGTTTCAACCACACTTAGATATACCATTTTCATATATGTAATTTTTCCCTTAGTTCTCAAATTCCATCATAAAATGGGCAGAGTGATACAGACACTGTTTCTCTCTTTGGAATTTAATATGTAAGATAGAGGGTTGTTTTTTTTTTTTCCTTCTGGAAAAATGTGAATCCACATTGTTCCAGCAGTTGGAAAATTATTCCTCTCATGCCAAACCTATAAAGAGTAATAAAATGTGTAGCAGTTGGGTGGGGCTCCCCAGATTCCAGAAGTCTGTGAAATGCAGAGGCCCCCAAGTTTAAAAAATAAAATGTCTGTTTATTTTGTCCTTAACACATTTCTAATTTGTTTGTGCAGATTGTTCTTTATTAACAAGGGAAAGCTATTTTTGTATTGTTGCCAAGAGACTTCAGAAACCAACAGCCTGATCAAAATAATAACTTCCTGTAATGAATAGTCTTGCTGGTTCAAAGATATTTAATTCTATAATTTTTTTTCCTGAAAATGTAAATTAAGGGCTTTTAAGCATTAGTGACGTGACCGTGCAGCTTTGGAATCGTACACTAAATCAGCCTGCCCTACTTTCATTGCTATATTGGGCAAGGTAAAGAACAATGCTTTTCTTCGCTTTGAAACACTATAGCACTTTGAAAATACTGACAGAGTTAAGTATTCGTTCTAAATGCTATTTGCTTAAGGTTTCTCTAAAACTGAGAGGCCAACAAAAAACATAGCACAAAAAAGGCCTGTGACACATTGACAGCCTAACATAATTTAAATAAATCCTAAAATAAAGTTTGAAATTTAAATTTTGCTCTTTGTCCCCCCTAAAACTTTACATACACAAGATAGCAAATAAGTTGCCAGTGACACAAGCTGTAATATCAGAAATTCTTCTCCAACAAAAAGAACTATACAAGACATTTTTTATTGAGATAGAGTTGACGTATTATATTAGTTGCAACGTAAAATGCATTTCTTGTAAGTTGGCTGCACTCAGAATGCTAGATCTTCTAATAATATGCACCGATGACCTTGTAGGACATAATCTTACAGTATCCCACTATTGTAATAATAGATTGTATTACCATGCAATTCTAATATTTCCTCTACATCTTCTCTGTGATATTCACTCGCATGAAATTTGCCTGTTCTTTTTTACTCGACATCCCTCTAAGTTTCTTGGAAATTGCCCCCTCAGTTTGGTCTTCCCTGAAAAGCCAGGGCTACCAGACAGAGGAAGGGCAAATTACAGTGGAGACTTTTCAATGTCAAATATGTTAAGAGGTCAGTAATTGGAAATACATCGTTTGAGCTTGGTACAATGGCAACATGCAAGGATACCAGCGAAGAAATTTTATAACCTTAGGTATGTTTAACTGGAATTACCGAGGGTCGAAAGAGAAACAAAGCGATGCTTGTTTCTCCACTGGACTATCCCTGCTCCCTGCCTGCCTTTGGTAGTGAAGCAAAAAGGAAAGTTCACCCAAATTATTTTTTAAATTACGGAAAAGTACCGTCATTAGAGCTTGAAGAAGCAATTAAATTTCTTTTTTGATCCAAGAATCCCTTTCACTCAGAGGGTCTTTATTCTATGAATTCAATGAAAATGAATCTTGAAAATTCATACTCTTTTTAAAATCTTTTCTTTTGTAAACTGATTTTATGAAAGCACAACTTTATAGACCAGAGCAGACCACGTCCTCTCCAAACGTCTGTGGAGTCAGACCTGATGAGTAAATCTTCTCAACTCGTTTTCCCCAAGAAAGCATTCTGGTCCCGATTCAAAGGCCATTGCACAAAGTCCTGGCAAATCGCTGCTGTTTCGGAGGGTAATGAACGTCTGTGCCCTGGCCCAGCTGGGGAAGACCAGCGCTTGCTGCACTTGCCAAGTGCCCCAGCTCCTGAGCCTGCAAATATTCACAAAGAAGCTAAAGGTATCATGTTTGCTCAGTTACTGAAGCCACTAAACAATATTTAAAAGAACAAATATTAACACAGGATGACCTTGTTTTTTCAAAAAAAAAAGTGTGAGAAGAGGCGTAGAAGACTAGAGTCAGGTAAAAGATAGGAAGCATCAAAGTCAACGGAACGGGGGAGACAGGCTGTTTGAGAACCAAGTTCAGTGAGCTCCCTCATCATCATCATGCGCTAAGATTAATTACAGTTGGGTTGGAGAGTTTCATGTGTATGGCATATAAACAAAAACATAAAGAACTTCGAAGACATAATGTAATCTTTTTTTCTAACTTCTCATATAGAGGAAGGAAATTTTCTAAGTGCAAAGCAATGGTGGAAATTGAAAATGTTTGATATTTTAAAGTAAACTCCAGGAAAAAAAGAGATCACTAACAACAATAAAAAGACAAGCAAACTAGAAACTATATTCACAATAGACGTACATAAAATGGGTTAATGTCTTGAATTTTTGAAGAACGCCTATCAATTATTAAGAAGAGCACTAAGACCTCCAGTGGAAAAAGAGGCAAAATCACAAGCGTGAAAGTTACAAGGGAGGAATTGCACACGGATGATACATATATGTAAACAAATGTTCAATTCACTAATAATCAAATAAATGGGAATTAAATTGCAGTGTATTTTTCATAGCAAATAAACAGAATTTGGATAATGAAACTAAACAACACTGGTGAGTTACTAAAAATACATGTTGCGGCATTAATGGCCAGAATGTATATTAGATTCCAAATCAATAACAGCTTGGTGTGGACCCACCCAATCAGAAAGGATGGAGGCCATGAGTGTGGAGAGGGGTCCTAGAGTTTACTCTGTGCCTGGGGCAGTCTGAGGGCTCCCGGGAAGGGACACGATGGCCGCGGAGGGGTGGCTCATCCAGCAGCTAGTTACTAACCAGCACACAAGTATCTTTATGTTTTAACAATGAATATGGCTGCACCAATGTGTCGTGACAGAAAATCAGTTCAAGTATTATTTTATTTAAAGAAATGGATTGCAAAAACTAGGAAGAACAAAACGATGAATTTACTCTCTGACTTAGTAATTCTAGTGTTGTCTAATTAAGAAAAGTTGAGAACAATTTATGGAACTATATTGATCACAGAATTAATATCAAATAACAACAGTAGCTAAATGTATAACATTGACTATGTGGCAGGTATTCTCAGTGATAGATAGAGATTATCTCGTTCAATAGAATTATGAACTCTAGCTTTTATTGTACAGAGGAGCAAACCCAGGTGTGAAAAGTGGGAATAGTGTGCACAAAGTCACACAATTAATAAGTGAGAGAATCAGAACTCAAAATTTGCCCCCATGTCTGCACTTACCCATTAGCTATGTGGTTAATAATGTGGTGTGAATTAGCAGGCTTTATAGGTCCTTAAGTAAAAAATAATGATTAGCCTACCTAAATTATATTTAGGCCACTTACATTTCGTTACCCGGTCACATTTGCCAATATTTTTTCTTTAATATTTTTTTTTAGATTAATTTATTTCTTTGAAAGAGAGAGAGCACGAGTAGGGGGAGGAGCAGAGGAAGAGGGACAAGCAGACTCCACGCTGAGCTCTGAGCCAGACATGGGGCTTGATCCCAGGACCCTGACATCATGACCTGAGCAGAAACCAAGAGTCAGTCGCCCAACCAACTGAGCCACCCAGGCGTCCCTACATTTGCCTCTGTTATCTCCTCCTCACTTGTTTCTGCCATTCTCACACACTATCTCACCAGCTCTTCTCCGTAAGATAACCTTATACTCTAGCTATAAATCATGATACGGTTATGATTCAAAATATTTGCCTGAAATGACGCATTTCTCTGGTTGCCCCCAAAAGAGTAAATGTGTTCCTGGTAGATGCATCATTAAAGTCATCAGCAACAACGCTTCATTCCCAGCAAAAGCATAGGCATGCCTTGCCCGGCCTCCCTGGCCCCCCTTGGGCACGGCCCCTGGCTGCCTGCACCACCTGCTGCTGGCTCGAGTCTGGCTTTGGAGCCAGAACCAAACCAAAGAACACTATCTCTGTTGTTAGATGACGTCATACAGCAGAGTTCGTGGTTTGATGAGACACTGAGGTGTGTCTTCATGAGGATGTTTTAGGAGTGGGCCATTTCTTTTTGAATCTCTAAAAAAATCATCTCCAGAGCATGATTTTATTGGAATTAGACTTTTTTTTTAACCTAAATTTTAAACCAGAGTTGTCTTGCACAATCGAAATCTTAATACGAATTTTTCTAAACTTTTGCTATTACGGAAATTTGCAACAGACAAGCCTCTTCAAGTGAATCTTATTTTATTCTCTGCCTCCTCCATGGCTGTAGTAGGTAATCATCTACAATACACAGAGATCCCCTGGGGGAGTGTGTTCCAGAGTTCGCTTTCGGTGTAAAGAAATGCAGTTCATCGAGGGCGCCTCCTCTAAAATCCCTCGCGGGAACTTCCCTCACAAGAACTACATAGTCCCGGTTCTACACCCTTGAGAAAGCGATACAGGAAACTCACGTCAATCTCATTCTCCGGATCTTACAAAAAGTTCTGCGGGCTGATTATGTGTTTGTGGCTGAAAAAGCTCAATGACACAAACCTGGCTTTTTTTCATCCTCTGAGCTCTGTCTTCGCTCCTGAGCAGGGCAGGAGCTATTTAAATACGAAGCCAGAGAGAGATGCCTCACGGCGTCGAATCTCAGCCTCGTCCCCTCTGTCTTTGCTCAGCACCCCCCGGGAAGTTTCCACGCCCCAAATCACGCTGGACAGTGGTGCTGAAGGCCGAGGGGCAGGCGGTCAGAGCGGGGGCAGGCCCTGCTCGGGGTCTGTGCTGGGGCAGGAGGAGACACTCGAGAACCAGATGGGTCCTGGCTCTTCCCTCCAAGGCCAGGGCTGCGTGAAAGGGGATAAAGCTTAGTGACTTACTATTTGGAAGAGCGAGGACGGTAGCAATGAGCCCAGTTGACGTTTGCTGACTGTTTATTAGGCATCAGGTGCCCAGGGCTCGGCGTGGACAGGTCTCCCGCCAACCCCATGAGATGGGTGCCATCATTGGGCCACTGGACAAATGAGGCACAAGTTGGCACAAGTCATTAGAGCACATGCCCAGATTGGAAGAGGATAGAAGTAGGGTTTAGACCCAAACTTCCAGGGTCCAGAGCGCAGGCTCCTAACTGGCCATGGAGGATGGGATCTTACCTTGTGTGGCGATGCCAACCGAGCAGCACCGGCTCAACTCAGTTAGAGTCTGTGACTCTTCAAGCACATTCTATCTGCTCCCAGAGAGGCTAATCAAGCCAAAAATGCCCCCAGCGTTCTCTCTACAGCAACAAGCAGCAGGTCATAGCGACATCCCGATGAGCCTTGCAAGCAGATTCAAAATCGGCTTGGCTTTCCCTAAACATCCCTGTTTCTTGCCTTAAAAGAGAAAATAAAGGCCAATGTATGAAAAAAATTGTATATATTCAACTATCAAAATCCCTAATTCTCAAAACGATGAAATGCATATCTATACAAATCTCTCTGTGCTCTCGTCCTGTATTTGTTCCTCCAACATTTCCCAAGCACCTACTCTGAGCCAGGCCAGTGCTCCGTGCTGGGGGCGCGAAGAGCAGATTCCCTACTACCCGCTCACGGGGGTTTGCTAACCCAGCACAGACTCAGACGGATGGCAGTGACAGCCCTATACTCTGTGCTGGTCTGTCATGCTCAGCACACCGGGCAAGCACAGAGGGGTCCTTGTCAAGGCAGAAGGATCAGGGGAGGCTTTGGGAGGAGGAAGAGGAGGGCCCGGGGTGGGGGAGGGTGATGGGGACACATGGGCAGAGTCCTGAGGATGGTTAGGGGTTAACAAAGGTTTGGAGATGGTCGTTCCAGAAAGAGAGAGCAGTCATAGACTCAAGAGAGGGCGTAGGTTTCCCTGGGTGGTTCCATACAACGGAAGAATAAATCAGGAAGTGCAGAACCCTTGGGAGGGCATGGTGGGAGGCTGCCCAATGGGGTTTGCTGAGCCGAGCATCTTGACATTCCTGAAGGCTGTGGGGAGTCACTGAAGATTTTCTCATTCAAAAAGCGTAACGCAATCAGATTTGGTTTGTAACAAAAGCACACTGATGGTGGTAGGAAAAAAAAATATTGGGGCGGTGAGCTTGAAGAGCGGACACTGTCAGGAAATGAACAAAGTAGAGGCTATTTTTTAATAAATGTGGGCATAACAGAACGCAGAATAACAAATATTTCTCTTATGCGCTACATTAAGTGTGAACCGCTACCTTGATTTTACGCCTTGGTAAATTAAAGTGTTTGAATTCCTGGAGTGTTTTTATGTTACCACCCCACCACCACCACCACTCCCCAGATAAGGTTCTGACTTATGAAATGTTTGGTTGTGGAAAAGAAGTTCGCTGGGTTTCTTTTTGGTCTTCCATACCCCAAATTTGTGAGATCTACCTTTTTATTTTTCATTGTTAACATGTCTTAATGTGGAAGTGAACACATGCCAGACAGATGTGACATGGAGAAGAGGAGAAATAAAACCACTAGGTTTTTGAGCTAAGGCACCAGAGTATTATAACCTGTAAATCCGGCCAGAAATAAACATGCAAACTCTAATCGTTCTAAAAAAAAAGTTTCAAGGTGGCTTCTGCACATGCAAAGGATAGCTTTTATAGATGGCCTAATCCCCAGTACCCAAAGTCCACACAGAGTTCTTAAGAGTGGGTATGTGTCTGGCCTTCTAAGATATCCCTGAAATCTACAACAGTCCAGTGTTTTCCGATGCTTTAAGAGAGAAACTGGGCAGACTGTTCATTGATGACAAGCACCAGAAATTAAGGTTGTTGGCCAGAAATCTGTAGTAGTTGCAATTTCAGAGGCTAAGTGTTTTTCTGTACTTTTTGCCAGAGACTTATTTTTAATGTCTTCCTACCAAAGAGGAAAAGATAGAAACCTGAAATAATAGTTAAATTCACGGGGAACTGCTCTGTCAGCAACCACAGCCCTTCCTACAATTCCGATCAGCAGATGGAGAGTAAACGAGTTTGTTCCCCGCCCCCGACCAACTTGAAAGGTGGTTTGCGATCCCTCCTGGCTCGAGGGCAGGGGCATGTCTGCCTCGGTGGGCATTTCAGTTTGGGAGTAGATTTAGTCCCCCTGCCTCCAGGAACTTGCCCTAGAGATTCTCACCTCCTGCCCGCCTCGGAACATTCCCGTCGTCCCCAGCAGTGAGAGTCCACACGTGTCTAATTTACCCGTGAGTAGCAGGAGCACTTGTCTAATGTGGCTTTTAAGATTTGCATCTTTCTCCCACTTGATCTTAATCCGGGAAACTGTAGATTGTTTAGACTAAGAATTTCAACATAAGCTGCTTCCAACATAAAAGCTGAGATGTAGCAAATAAGGATTCGGCTTTTTCTTTTTTTTTTTTTATCTTTCCATTCAGAGACTTAAAACAACTTTAAAATTTTTATTAAATAAAAGCAATGTAATCACTTCAGACGACATAACATAATAGACATCAAAGATACACACAAATAAGATACGGATTGCTGCAGTGACTTCCACGAAAGTATGCGCACTCGCATTTGGATTTTGTTTTACACGCACAGGCTCTATGCGCCAGATTTGCTTATTCAAGTCAGATGTCGCTTTTGGCAAACAACTCTTGCATTTTAGGTGGCCCGTCTAAAACAGTTTTTTAAAAGCTTTCACCTTATCTACTGGTTCGGTTTAAATAAGGGTCAACTGTGTTGGTTTTCTTCTTATAAAAAGATTCCTAGTCCTTTTCAATGCCTGAAGCCCCACTTTGTTATACAGATTTCCCACCTGTTTGTGGGGGAGGTAAGCCTACTGACTCAGAGCCGTGGGGGGTCAAATAGCAAGGTGCCTGTCTTGGCAGAATGCAGTGGTATCCAGACAGTAATGAATCTGGGGGTGGGAATGAGTTTCACACTGTCCTCTGGAAGATTCTTCAACTTCTAGAGTTATGGGCTATGCTCATCTCTAGTCCCCCAGAAGAAGGGAGCTTTGGAATAGCATCTTGGAAACAGCCCGACATGCCAGCCTACCCTCCTGGAACGTGTACCAACTCATTATGAAATTTCCAGAACCCTTGAAGCTTGCATTCCAAGGCAATGGGGCTTAACCAAAATTCTGTCACAGGCGACAGTTTCCACAAGGCCTAAAGATCAAAGGCAGGGGACAGGGGCTAGGGCAACAGGTGAGTGTGGTCTCGGGGAGCAAGCTGGGGGTGGCACAGGAGAAAGGGTTCCACACTGTCCTGCCGGCTGCCTACCCAGAGTGACAGCAAAACAGGTGTGGGCTGCAGGTGGGATCAAAGGAACGTTTGGACATGAATTTGATGGAACGAGTTGGCCCATTTGTGAGAGTCACACTGTAGTGCCTCAAAGCCATGACTTAATTACCATTTACCAGGGAATACCTTATTAGGGACGTAGGAGGCAAATGGGTTAAGCTTCTAATTGCACCTTGTCTAACTTGAACTTGGAGCCGGCACCTTTTCTCACATGTGACGTCTTTGAGATACCCCATCTGGATTGGCTCCATTTTCCAAATGAATGTTTCTTGTGACCATTCTAAACCTTTCACAGCAGAAAGAATGTGACAGAAGCCGGGAGAGGACCGATCTGTTGAATTATGCCCAATCATACTGCATGTATATAAAAGAGAAAGGGTTATACAAGCAAACAATTGTGGGTTGTTTTATGTTTCAGTGAAAGGAGAGAAGACCCAAGAATGCCACAAAGGACCCTGGGGTTCAAAATATTTAGAAACTTCCTTTACTCTCCAAACAAAACCAGAATGGGAAAGGGACACGCAGAAATTAGGAACAGGCTCACAAGAGAGTTGGCTGACTCTGTGGCTCAGAAAACTGGTGTTTTTGACGCAAAAAGCAACAACTGGTTTCGTCCCCATCTTCTCTGTGGCGTCTGAGACTCAGAGAGGGAGCAATGTGTCCTGAGAGCATAAAACATAATTTATTGCCTCCCGGGGTTGAAATGTCCCCACATGGTGCCAAGAGAGTGTTCCAGAAACCAGTGACGTTTCAGGAAGAAATCATTGTTTTCGTAAGGTGTTGCCTGTGTCCCGTCCTCAACTTGGTGCCAAACAGAAACCGGGCAAATAAAACAAGATAAGAAGAGCGACCGAAGCATCAGAGTGCTGGGTTCCAACAGTTAGCTCACCTCTTATCACGTCTTTGTGCGGCACGTAATGGTTTCACAATCAGCAAGGATGTAGAAGGCTTGGGCCACCATGTAAGTCTGTGGTCTGAGTATTTCACAGAAGCTTATTGGAGCGGCCTCTGTGTCAGGCTCTGTCCTAGGTGCCACGGACCCCAGGAGCATGCCTGAAACCCCCGCGCTGGAGGTGCCCACGGCACAGAGCGGTGCAGACCCTCTCCCCACTAAGGAACCGTAAAGGAGCACAGAGCACCAAGAAGCAGGAAAGGTTAACAGTTCAGTGGGGGCTGACCTTCGAAGAGGCAGGAGAGAAAGAAAAGCCCTTTAGGCAGAGGAAACGGGACCCTTATGATTTTTTGCTCCCTCTGCCTGGAATATTCTCAGTTTCGAGAGCACTGCCGTCTTTAAGATGCAGGTTTCTGCTCAGATGGCCCCCCTTCAGAGCGCTGTCTCTCAGCCCACTCCTCCGACCCTCTCCAAATGTCACTCGGCTTTATTTTCTTCCTGGTGCTTATCACTATAGAACTTTCGGAAGACTTTCAATTATTCTATTTGCTCTTTGCTCCTTCTAGCTGCTGTTGCAATGTAGGCTCCGGGAGGGCGGGGACTTTGCTTTTCTTGCTCATCTTAACGTCTCCAACATCCAGGATGCCTGGCACAGTGTCACTGATCAATAATATTTGTGTAACTAGTAGAGAAGTCCGTGAGACCATGTTGGTTTGTTTTTAACGGCGAGTTCATCTTAATCATGGCAAAAAACAAGGCAAAATTCTTGGCTAAGTAATAAAGAAGTGCTTTGATTTTAACATTTCAAACAAGCATGAGTTCAGCCTTCTATGCCACCATGCATGCTTTAAAATCTCACACGGACCTAAAAACCCAAGCGTAAGGGGCTCACTAGTCCCCTTCACCCTCCTCCACATGCTTTTGATAAAAGGCAATAATTGGGCAATTTCATTGATGTAAATTACTGTCTAAGTAGCTTCATACTAAATACTGTATTTCTATAACTTAATACTGTTTGGGGGAGAAAGGTTTTTGTTTTGGGGTTTTTTTCTCACAGACTCAAGAAAGCTTACTTCATTCTAAGGCTTGATTTCATTTTGAGCTCATCAGCTTAAGGATGAAAACCAAAAGATTCAGATTCAAGTTCTGCCTTTTTTTTTATCATCTTCTATCTAGTGCTGAGCGAGAGAATGTCTCTCGTGTTGGTTTCCCTAGCTGCAAAATTAGGATAATAACAGCTTCCCTCCCCTATCTCATCGAGATGCTGAGAGGATTAAAAAAATCGCCTTTTTAATTAGTGTAGAAACTGCGGTTTTGCGGAAGGTGTGACGTTCACACAGAATAGTATTCGTCTTCACTTCCTGCAACACGTTAATGGAAAGAACAGTTAGAAATCCAGCTGCCGAGAGAAAACACGAGCCAGAGAATCCTCTGTGTGATTGATGGGGCTGCGGAGAATCAATGATAATAGTGTACACATTGGGCTTGGTGGGGATTTTCCTTCTAAAGAAGTTAAGTATTTTATAAATATTATCTCTTTCATCCTTTTAAACTTCCTGTGATGTGGCATTTATTACTCCCAGCTTCCAGATGGACAACTAACCGCAGAGAAATGTATGATCTTCCCAAAGGCACATGACGGCTGAGTCTCGGTGTGCTCAGTTAAACGGGCTTTGATGGATTGAGTCACTCACTCGTTTGCTTGTCCACTCGGGCACTCAACAGGAAACGTGGAGAATCCATTCTGGGTTGGACACTGCACTCAGGACACACGTGGAGGGGGGGACAGGGAGGAGTGGAGCCTTGACAGGCATGGAGGCGAGAAGACCAAAGAGGTGGGCACAACCTGCTACGAGAAGAGAGAGAGAGCTCTGTTACAGAGATGGACGCTGTCTTCACGCACGTGAAGATAGATACACCTTCAGTGACGTGGGAAGATGGACAGCAAGCTTGGTAAAAACCCAGCTTAAAAACAAGTCAGAAGGCCGTGCTGGCTGTGCGTCCTTCTAGGAAACACGTGCGAGTGTCAGTGCATATGCGTCGGAAGATAAATAAGGACGTGTTAAGCCATTAAGACAGCATGTCAGTGTGCAGAAGGATGGGTCATTCTTCACTTCCTTTTTTATGCCTTCATGTATTTTCTGAACATTTTTGCAGTAAGAATGTACTGAGTTTTTAATAGAAACAGGTCACTTTACTGAATATAAAATAGAATGTTTATTGACAAATGTATCCAACAGTGTAAAATAGATGTGGTTAAAAGAAGAAGTAAATGTTTCTTCTTAGTCTCAACTCTCAGAAATAACCACCAGAATCAATGTGTTTTATAGAAATCCTCAGTTTTTATTCATATATATATATATATATACATATATATATATATATATTTTTTTTTTAAAGGAGATCATCACCAAGATTCTGTCACAAAATTATACATACCTTTCCAGGTTAATATATTTCATTTTTTTAATGGATAGACTGCAACATCTTTTTTTTTTTTTTTTTTAAGATTTTATTTATTCGACAGAGAGAGACAGCCAGCGAGAGAGGGAACACAAGCAGGGGGAGTGGGAGAGGAAGAAGCAGGCTCATAGCGGAAGAGCCTGATGTGGGGCTCGATCCCAGAACGCCAGGATCACACCCTGAGCCGAAGGCAGACTCTCAACCGCTGTGCCACCCAGGCGCCCCTAGACTGCAACATCTTTAACTGAATTCCCATTACCAGACTTTAAGTTCTTCTTCCTTCCTTCCTTCTCTCTTTGTGTCCCCCTTTCTTTCTTTCTCTATTTCTTCTTCCTTTTAACTACCAGGTTGACATTACTGACCCCTGTGCATATATCTTTTGAAACTTGTCAGATTATTTCCTTAAGATAAAATCTTAGAGGCAGAATTAATAAGCCAAAGAGCACTTCCATCTTAAATATTGATACATGTTATTGTCAAACAGTCCTCTGAAGAAAAGTTGTATTAAAATACACACGGCCAGTAACTATGCAGAGACGTACCTGATTTCACACACCCTTGCTGTATCATATTTCTCATTTTTGCCCATCTGCGTGAGAAAAGACATTCCATTGCTTAAATTTGCATGAATTCATCATTTGATTTGGTCATCCCTTCGTACGTTTATTTCTCTCTGCATTTCTTCTGAAATGATTTGCCTATTCATGTCTTTGCCCATTTGCTTCTGAAATTTTGTCTTCTTCGTATTGATTTCCAAAAGATTTTTATAAATTAAGAATAGGAACTCTTTGCCTATCACATACGTTGCAAATAATTCCTAAAGCGATATTAATGAAACAAACAAACAAACAAAAACCTTCTAAATGAGTCCGATCATTATTTTCAAATTTGGAAACATGAATTACATGCAATTGCTTTAAACAGGATACTACAAGAAATGAGCTGATCAGTGTTCCAAGAAATTGGAGACATGATTTAAAATTTTTTAAAACGATCGGAGAAGTGGAGACACACAGATGAATCAAATAAATAAACAGAAGGACACAGAACAGTGATTCTTCTAAAACACATAGAAAATGTGAAATTATTTTTTGAGAGAAAGCCTTAACAAAAATAATAGATCCAGTAGTAACCATATGTCTAAGAGGTATTTTTAAAAAGACAATGAGCAGAGAATTCAGGAAAATAAATTATTTTAAAAGGTAAAAGGAAAAAAAAGTTCTCAGAACTTAAGATCAGAGAGGGAGAAATTCCTGAATAAAATCTTATAAAAGCAAGTAAAGAAAAAAAAATTTCTGTATAAATTAATTCACCAAATTTCTTGTAAATCTAATAATAATAATAATTTTTAAAACTTTTTATCATTTTCTTATTACAAATTTTGACAACTAATTCTAAAATGTATCTGGAAGAATATCTTTCAATGAAGATCACTGGAAAGGGGGATTTGTTTATTTTTTTAAAGATTTTATTTATTTATTTATTTATTTTAGAGAAAGAAAGAGAGAGAACATGAGTGCAAGCAGGGGGGAAGGGCAGGGAAGGAGCAAGAGAGAGACAGAGAGAATCTCAAGCCGACTCCACGCTAAGAGTAGAGCCCGATACGGGCCTCAATCTTATGACCGTGAGATCATGACCTAAGGCCAAACCAAGAGTCAGACACTTAACCGACTGAGCCACCCAGGCGCCCCACAGGGGATTTATTTAAAATCAAATAAAATATAAATCAGTGTAAGTTAAAACAATGTCTTATTTGTGCAGAAATAAGAAATCAATGGAGCAAGATGGATGAAAGAGAAACTTATGTATGCAAAAGATTTTAATATGAAAATTCAAACATTTTAAAACTGATTACTTGTAAGTGATGCTGCATAATTTGTTCCTTGCTTGGAAAAACTGAAGTTGGATTTCCACCTTAAATAATACACAAAAATAAATTCTAAATGGTTAAAAGAGGTAGGGAGTGAAAAAGAGAATTCATGTGGCAGTGAAAGATACAGGAGTACTTTTCTTTAGAATTTCAGAGTATGGGTGGCTTCCTATGCAAAACATAAAATTCTGAAACAACTAAAAAAAAAAGGTGGAATGTATGGTCTGAGATGAAGTCTTATTAACACACGTGGCAGATTGAAGATGACTACACTTCACAGCACTTCTCCCCCTGAAGGCTAAGTTCTATGACCCCCTCCCCTTGAATCTAGGTGAGCTCTTTTACTGCTTGCAAAATAGAATTCTCTGAAAGTGATGCTGAGCCAATTTCTGAGCCTGAGCCCTAAGAGAATGGGAGCTTCCACTTCCTGTATCTTAGGAGGCGTACTAAGCTAGCATGCTATGAAAACCCAAGTCACATAGAGAAGCCACTTGTGGACGCTTTTGCCAACAGCACTCAAAGAGTCCACAGCCAACAGCTAACATCAACAGCCAGCCAGCCTGGATATCTAGCCCAGTTGAGCCTTCAGATAACTCTGGTCGCAAGTCCTGAGCTCAATGATTCCAAGTGAGAACTACCCATTTGAGCCCAGGCAACCACAGAATTGTGAGAGATAAGAATTACATGTGGTCCTAAGGCACTACATTTTCGTATTTTTTTAAAGCAGGAGTAGATCATTGGAACACAATTTGGTACTGCATATGGGGTGCTTCATAAAGTCTAAAATAGGTGACGTTAGCTCTGGGAGCGAATGGCAGAGACAAGACGGGAGACTTTTGAGGACCGTTTTAGAGAAGGTAGAAGAGCCTTGAAACAACTGTTGATAGGCCTTGATGAGAGTGAAACTAATTGTGCTGGAGGCTAGAGAAAGGTGACCCTGGTAGATAGCACTGTCACCAACTGTAAAGTGGAAAATAGAAAATATATTTAATGCACTGATGGATCTGGCAAAGGATATTTCCAATCAGAATATTGAATATGCCAACTATTTTTTAATCATGTGTGTAAAAGATAGCTGATCTATTTCTTTTTAAAAATAACTTGCATTTTCAAGTCGAATTTCGAAAAAGTAAATTGAAGGCAAAACTTACTGAGATAGAAAATTAAACTATTTCTCATCCTGAGTTGCTCCAGATGTCAAAAGACTCAAAAAATAAGAAATGGCTTCAGGACAAGTACGAAATCCAGAGCACGATCAGTAAAGCATGGCTTCAGAGTAATGACTTTAATAGTGTGCTATACTACCTTTCGGTGAGTCCTCAGAGTGTTTAATGTGTATGCCTAGTAGGACCTCAAATAATCCTAAGGTCACTACCCATAGATCTTCTCTCTTAGACAATAGGTACTATAAGAGTCTTAAATGCATGCCTCAGAGACACTTCCAACTAAGCAAAAAGCCTTCCGAAAATCTTAAGGCTATTATTCCATAGAACCCTAACTCTTGGCTCAAATAAATAGCTTACACTGGACAAATGCAAGTATGGCTTTTCTCTAATGATGTATAATTTGATCTGCAAGAAGTCTACAAACTTTTAAAGAGAATCATATCAGCTTTGGCTGATGGGGTTGGGATAGAACAAAATTCAAAGGGCCTTTGGATACCCCCTTCCCAAACTACAACGGGCAGAAAGAGGGCAGAGGAAACATTCAGATGTGAACAGTCTATATTTTATGGAAAAAGAAAGATGACATGAAGGAAGAAACAAGAAACCAAGGCCCAAAGCCAAAAACCATGGAGAATCATTCCCAGGAAACAGAACAATTCAAAGAATTGGCAATATGTGCCCAGCTGGATTTCATAATTGCTATGGACCAATGACTGCCATGTGCCTCCTATTTTCCTCACTTTTGATGGGAATGCCATTTGTGGTTTCTCTATGCCTGTCCAACATTGTATGTCTAATGTGTGTGTGGAGATAACTTGCCTCTTTGGTTCACAGGTCTTCAAATTGAGAGGGCCCACACCCAAGGAGTCTCATTCACACCTGGGCCTAATTTAGATGATAAAAGCCTGAACTTTGAACTTGAACTTGAAGCTATCACTGTATAAGTGAGGCTTTAGGTTGGAGGGGGAGGGGGAGTGTTAGGAAGTAGAGGAGGACAGCAGTGTAAATTTTGCATGTGGGAAATTTGCAAATATGTAAATAATTGTGGTAAGAGAGTGGAGTGTGGTGGATTAAAGTGGGTCACAATATTTTTCAATATTCTTCCTGCCTCCTCTCTTGAATTCGGGTGGGCTCTCCAACTGCTTTGAGCAATAGATTATAGCAAAAGTGATGCTTTGCCACTTTCCACATCAAGGATTTAGGAGATTGGCCATCGTGCATCTTGTCTCTTGGACCACTTGTATTAGAAACGAGCCACCATGCTGTGGTGGCCTAAACCACATGGGCAGATCAAATTAAATTAAACTCATGTGTAGACATGTTAACTGACAGCCCCAACCAAGCCTCCAGCCAAGCTCCCAGGGACAGTAACACCAACTGCCACCCTGTGTGGGAGCCTTGGTGGGGTCAAGCCTTTAGGTGACTCTCCTCTCAGTAGCTACTTGACTGTAAGTACACAAAAGCCTAAGAAGGAAAACCTCCGAGCTGTGCCCGGTCAGCTCACAGAACCGTATGAGATAATATTTGTTGATTTGAGCTGTTAGATAGATCACAAAGAATAATACCCATAGTATGTGGAGAGCTGCTGCAAGTCAATAAAAAAAAGAACTCGACACAAAAAGTGGGCAAGGAATACAAGAAGGCAATTCTCAGAAAAAAATACAAACGATAAATGAGCTTATAGAAAGATGCTCATAAGCTATGAGAAAAATACAAATTAAAGCAACAAGGACACAACTGTTTTCTTCTGACTGGCAAAAATTAAAATGACTGGTAAAGCTAGTTTCAGTGGCTGCTTTGGAAAATCGATAGCTTTATCAACTAATGTGACAGTGTATGTACTTTTATGGAAACAATTTGCGTGATTTTTTAAAGATGTATTTATTTATTTTAGAGAGAGAGAGAGCATGAGAGGAGGGGAGGGGCAGAGGAAGAGGGAGAGAAGCAGACTTCCAGCTGAGTGCAGAACCAGACAAGGGGTTTGATCTCGAGACCCTGAGGTTATGACCTGAACTGAAACCAAGAATAGGACACTTAACCAACTGAGCCACCCAAGTGTCCCAGATTTTTCAGTTTAATTCATATACTCTTAGCTTTAGCATTTCTTCTAGGAGGACCCTAGCTTATACGAAAAAACATATATACACACATACATATACACACGTAAGTATTTATGAACACAGATGTTCATTGTGGCACATTTTACAATAATTAAGACCTGAAAATGTTAAAATTATCCATCAGTAATTAATAAATAGTGAGATATGCTTACTATATGAGGATTTAAAAGAATGAGGTGTGTTTACATTGTTGACATGGAAGGATATCCATGATGCATTTTTAAGTAAAAAAGTTGCAGAACAACACATATAAAGTAATCTCATTTATGTTTTAAAAAGTGTGGGTGTTCATGTATATTTGCATATATTTGCATATGTGTATGAAAGGAAACTCTGGAATGGTTCGGAGCAAATACTACCAACAATAGAAATGGAGTAGACTTCATGTCGGCAGATGACGGTGCGTGTCCTTCCGCATGGTTAGCGTCTTTGCAATGAGCAGGTAGTTGCGGGTTATCTCTGACATTTCAAGATGCCCCACCCCACCGCCACCCAACAGCACACACACACACACACACACACACACACACACACACACACACAACAGGGGAGGAAGTGTGTGCAGTATACAGGCAGCTGTTGAAGAGGAATTCTCCAGGAGAATTTTGTCATCAAGACACGAGGAAACGTGTTGAACACTACACACAGGAGCCAGGGGGCCGTGAAGTTGCTCGTGTGGCTTCAGTCAGCTCTCGCAGAGCAGGAGGGAAAGGGCTCCAGAGCACAAGGGTAGGGTGTGGAGGCTGCAGGCCACACCTGGGACCATGGACTGGCCTCAGAGGACCACTGGCGGAAGGAGATCTTACAGACGGAGTGACCCAGCCGGCGAAAGCAGGGCAGATGCAGAAAATATCACAGGCTCCGCTTCATTCTGCTTATGTTTCCCACTTTCTCCAAGACAACGAAGTATACCAGGAAAAGGACTATATTTACGTATAAAATTTAGCCCAGATAACAGCTTTCGCAACTCACAAAGCACTTCATAACTAGAATGATTTTCTCTCATCCACCTCCTTGGTCCCCTTCCAGGCTGTAGACCGGCTCCATCACCCTGCCCCTGCCCTCTTGCCCCTGACAGGCCTGTGTGGGGCCATGCTGCACACCCAAGGTCGGCTCCTAAAGGTCAACCCAATGAGAAGGTGATGAGCTTGAAGTTTAACCGACTTGAACTTTTTCTTCTACAACAAAAAGGAAGAGCACATCAAGACTTAGAGCCTTACGAGGTGGTCTCCCCAGGAAATGACCCACGCCCTCTCCCAATCCAGTTCTCCTGGTTTTAGATTTGACCCAGCACCACATGCACCCCCTTCAATCTTCTCCAACAGAAACACCCCTTTCCAGAAAATACCATTCACAGGAGACGTTTTCGAGGGTTGTTTTCGCTCTGTGCTCATGAGCAAGGGAGGGCGAGGTCCTTTCATTCTAGATGAGTCTTTCACCAAGACAGCCGGGTGATTCTCTTATTGAGTAACCTACTAGTTAAATACACGTGTTAAAATATTAAGCCACAGAGGCAGCATCACCTAATCCCACCTTGGGGAGAAAATAGAGTATATCTGCTCCTATCAAAGCTCTGGATGCAAGGAATGATAAATCCCTCCGGTGAGGAACTCTGCCCCCAGCCCTATGCAGACCGCAGCCTCCCGGCAAAGCCACACCAGCTTCTACCGGTTGCTCGTCTGCAACCTGGGGCAATGACACCAGCTGCCATTATATCTCATTTACCTGGGGTCTCTCCCCAGTGTATGCCAGGAGCAGTCTGCCAGTGCCTGTCGCCACGTAATTATCACAGAGCCCTTGTACACGGTGACAAATGGGATTCCTCCCGGGCTACAACACGGCCCGTTCAGGCAATGACTATTTTTAGGCAGAGGTCCTAGTCCCCGGTTTCATTCCCACGGCCACCTTCTATTTGAGCGTTCCATTGGGCTCGCAGAGCCTAACCAAGCCCACAGAATTCCCTCGGGGGGTTTGCAGCAAGGCAAACCTACTCCCACTCCCGAATTACTGAAGCCCCCTCGCTGTCAGTGCAGCCTAATGGACTTCACCGGGAGTTTCACACCCAGAACAGAGTCATACAAAGGTAACTTAATTCAGGGGTGACCTTTGAGCTCAGCACCTGGCAGGGTTATGAATCTTGTGCCGTGACAGCTTTATTCCTTGCTCCAGGATTTCCATAGGCGGCTTCCCCTTCCGTGTGGCCATGACTTAAAAACGGTTGCAAAAATGTTACCTCTGTCTAAAATGGGCGATCGTCATTGCATTTTATCAACCCTGGTGATAACTTAGCCCTATTCATTCCCCGAATGTAACGTTCTGCTAGACTATCTTTCAAAAAGATGGTGTCCCCATGGTACATAGTATTTCAAGCAACTAGAAAGAAAAATAACTTCTATCCTGTTCTCTTCATTGAAGCACCTGTATTGGTTACTTTCTAAGGCTCGAAAACTGCCAAACTCGGGGTTTTTCTTTACTTTTTAATTTTTTTTCCTATCCTCTTCAGTCATGTCATAATCAGTTGTAATTCTCATCTTTAAAATTAAATGCAAATGTGGCAGGTGAGTTTGAGGTGCACAAAATCTCCAAGTGGAGCTGGGTGAAGAAGAATAGGCTTTCATGGGTCGGACATACACTGGGAGGAAACCGTGAATTCCCAGACTGTCCCTGTTTCACTCCCTCTCTCCACAGATGTGGTTTATCACTTGCCCTTTGTGGAACTTCGAGTAAACAGGGGTGCACAAGAGTGAACGGTGAATTATCTGCCTCTTGAGATGTTTCCAGCTAGCAGGAGAGATCATTTAGTTTAAGCAGAATTGCAATATTGTGTTATACAAGCTACGAGAAACTGTAATGTTTGGGCAGCAAATAGGAAAGGCAAGCACAAGGGGCAGCCCGTTGTGGCTGTATCTCCAGCATCCATTCTTCTGTGTCTGGAGACGGCACCCTTCTTTGCGCTGAGCGGGGTCCACCACCCTCCCACCTCCTGCCCTCCCCCCACAGCAGTGGGTGGGTAACCCAAGAATGGCCCCATCCTTCTGGACGCAGTGACTGCTTCCGGATGAGCACATGACCCAAAGTGGATCAATCAAAAATATTTCTTGAGATTTTCTTCACAGATGCCAAAAGAGAAAAGCCATCATGCTAGGCAATCCATGTACATTTTTATTTGGTGTATTTGAATCGGGCTTGGTTCACTCACAATTGAATGAATCCCGACTAGCACAGAGGCATTGTAGGAAGAGAACAACCAGTGATGGCAAGAATGACTCATCCATGATATGGCAGAGAGGAGAAAAAGGACTCTTGTACCCTCCCATTCCAACCCATCGTTTTGACCATAGTATTTTGATATTTTGATGCTGCCATTTTAACCCTGTTTGATTTCTCTCTGTTCTGCCAAAACCCGGACTGTAAGTGTGTGGTGGACCGAATGGTAGGATATACATAAAAGAAATAGATGATCAACACGATGGGTCACCTGACCATTCTGGACAATCTTGGAACACCTGTGAGAATTATTTAATATAGTCTCCTGAATTAAATGAAGATACACGTAATAAGGTTTTCATTCAATTCATAATGAAAAATATTGAAAATTATAATGAACAAAATTAAAAATTTAATAAGGGCTCAACCTAGACGTGGTAAAATTTTAATCTAAAAATTTCACGAAGAGAAAAACAGACTTGGTAGAAATGACAGGTACAACATAGATGTTACAATGGAAGAAAATTGAATTAGAAATTTTAATTTGGTGAAATAATGTTCTAAGTACTCTGATACAGAGAGATGCCTGATTAATAAATCAAATATCAAGTATAAAATTAACACAGAGATAATTTTCCCAATGAGACTATTTCAATTAAAAGATTCAGAATACACTGTATACAATTCAATTGTGTTGCATAAACATTTAGACAAGCAATCATTTGGTTTACTGTATCAGTGAGAGAAAACATTCCCTCGATAAAAGCTCGCCTTGAAGTGAATTCAGTGGGATTAGAACCTATTGATTCCATACGTACATCAGTTTGGTTGAAGTGCACATTGCAAGGGAGAAAGTGTCAAAAAGCGAAGCCAAAGGAGTAGGAGGATACAGATTACAAAGGCTCAGGCATGCCATGCTAGAGGCTTTGACTTTATCCTGAAGACTATGAATCACTTTAAAAAAGGGAGTAACCCGATCAGCTCATCGTCAAGTCAAATCCCTCTGGTAGCTCTGTGGAGGGGGAACTACAGAGGAGTAAGATCCGAGGCCAGGAGACTAATGAGGATCTGATCCAGTAATCCCAGCATGACTTAGTGAGTGTCCCAGTCTAGGGAGGGGCCAGGGAATGGAGGGAAGGCGGAGATGCGAGAGCTATTATGTCAGTGAATTTGACAGGACTCAATGACTAATTGAACACCAGGAGGAGTGAGAACGAAAAATCACTCCCAGGATTTCAGTCTGTGCATTTGGACACCTTTCACGAAGAAAGAAAATAAAATAAGAGTAACAGTTCTGGTGAGGCGATGAGTTCATTTTGGATGACCGAGTGTGACGTGAGTGGAGATGCCGGTCCGTCAGCCTGACCTACTGCTCAGGAGGGAGGTGTGGGCTTGAAGGGAGGTGGTCCAGCGTATCAGCATATATTTTATAGAGACAATCAGTTCGTCCACAAAGTCCAGAAACAAGGAAAACAGAATTAAGAGGGAAAACCTGGATTTTGTTTGTTTTGTTCTTAAATTAATAGCTCTATGGAGCTCGGTGTGCTCTATGTATTTTAATCGCTTAATCTTCATAACAAACATACGAGATAAAGACATCCTTGTCATCTTTCCTACAGTTGAAGAAACTGAGGCCCAGATAGGTTAAGTATTCTGTGCATGGTAACACATACAGTAAATAGCTCAGCGAGGAAACAGACCCATGTGATCTGGTCTCGATCTGCGTTCTAACCAGCGGAACATACTGCCCTGACTGTGTTGAATACCACACAGAAGGGACAGACCAAAGGCACCCAAGAGAGATAAACCAGAAGTCATGGTCGGGGAAGAAAGAGGGAAAAACAGCAGGTGGGATGTCACAGAATCTGAAAAACGCATGAGTTTTAAGGAGAAAGTGACCAAGAATACCGAGCGCCTAAAAGGGACCATGAATGTCAAGAGCTAACAAGTGGCCCCTGAGCTGTGATGGGTGGACTTTCCTGTATTTTCTGTGGAGAGTTAGGAGCACAAGCCAGAAGGTAGTAGACAGAGAAGAGAAAAGGAAGTGAGGAATTAAAAATGATAAGCACAAACACTCTGTGCTTTCCTTCATAGTCAAGTTGTCTTAGAGAGGTGACAGTGGTGAAGAAGGACCTGAGGTCCATTCACATTGTGACAGGAGAGGACACAAGAAAACTTGACTAGGGCAGCTAGAGAGAAAGGAGAGCTTGTGTGGGAGGAGTTTAGGCCAAGTCATTTTCGTTCTACGCTGAAGTCGGAGAGGTAAATGGTAAATAAAGAACTAGATTTTGTTTTGGTTTTGGGTTTTTTTTAGAGAGAGAGGAAAGATGGGGAGGGCAGAGGGAGAGAGAGAATCTTAAGCAAGCTCCACATCCGTCATGGAGCCTGATGTGGGGCTTGATCTCACAACCCTGAGATTAGGAGCTGAGCCGAAATTAAGAGTCAGACACTTAACCAACTGAGCACTCAGGTGCCTCAAGAGCTAGAGAATTTAAAGAAAATACCAAAGGGTTGAACCAGCTTGTGGGGATTAGGAGAAAGAATAGACTAGAGATGTTTCCCTTAAAGTGATAGCACCCTCGGATACTGGGAGGGCAGCCATATGTCATAGTTAGCCAAGGATACTCCCAATGGATACCTATTGGGTTCATATCGTTGTTTCTCTTTCAAAAGGGTCACTGTTTGGAAGTTATGGAAACTCTAATATCAGAAGATGTCTTAAGACAGAGACTTATAATAAACGGTCATTCTAAGAATGGAGGAGATTCCTTATATACAGTGTGATCTCAGTGGGAATCCATGGGAGAAATTTCAAAACTGATAGGACAATGCTCTACACATTGACCTCTAAGCAATTTAGAGCAAAATTTATGGCACACTCCAAGCAAATATATAGAAGCTTGGCATATCTTTTGTGTTCTGACCTTATCGTTTTTATGTCTGTAGTACTTTACTTTTCATTCCTTAAATCTCCATTGTCTGTCATTTTAAATTTTTGCTATTTTATAATATACACATAGATTTGTAGAATACTCTAAGTCCTTTCCGGAGCTAGAGGCTCTGTTCAGTCTCTCTTTCATTCATTCCGTTTTTCATTTCTCAAAATTAGTAAGTAGGACAGTATAAAATGTGGAGCTGTGAAAAAAAATCAACTGAGATATTGTTATTGTTTTAAGTTTCAGAAGATCTTTCTAATTTGTTAAAGAAAAATTAACCTGGGAAAGGAATGTGACCCTTATGGTTAGGTAGAGTAATGGGGACAAGAATCATGACAAGATTCTAATGGCCATTTGCTGAGCTGAAATGGGGAGCTGTGGCAGATACCACCTGTTTTCTGTAAGTGTCCTCTTTCCCTTTCTTCCTCAGTTTATAGAAACCCAGTTTGTGGGAGAAAGTGTGCCCCTCTCCCATTCCCAAAGCATGAAGGAAAGGTGATCTAAGTCATCTAAGCCAACTGTGTTACTTCTGCTTCCCTTGGCCAGTGACAGGTTTGGGACCAGACAGATGTTCCCATTCTGACCACATAAGGAGATGTCATTTGGGCACCTTCCTGGAATGATGTTTCTCCCTGCTGAAAAGAGAACTGCTGTCCCCTCCCACAAACACCCCTCTCTGCAGGACACATTGCCTTCCTGCTTCAGATATGGTTGTGGAAGTCCATGACATTTGTAGCAGCTATGAGGACACTGAAAAAGAAGTGAAACCAGAGCTCTGAAGCCATCCACCTTGAGGAGGCTGGCCATCTTGTCACGTGAAGAAATGACAGCCCCCTTAGTCTAAGTCAGGTATTAGCACTTACACCTGAAAGCAACTTGACCAATGCACAAGCATTCTAGGTAGCAAATCAAAAATCAGCCCTCTGGGGTTGGCCCAGGTGTTTCTGGAGGATCAGACAACTGAAAGAATAATGCATTCTTAAAGAATTGTTTTAAATAAAATAATTATATATTGGACTTGCCCCAAGACAAAACCCTTGGTGGTAGGTTAACGGTTAGGTTACATTTTCTTTTTGCTTTTCTCTATTTTTAATTTGTTGTATTCTCAGCATATAGTACTTTGGTAATCATAAAACAAAGCAAATACTCTTTATAAAATAAAGGTAGAGTCCCCACATTATCATTTCAGCACTGGGAACTGAACACCAATCGAGAACCAAAAACAGGATGGGTCTGGCCAGTAAACTTGAATTTGAGAGGATATTTTCCCAGCCTCTGGTCACAAAGGAATGCCAGGCACAGCTATGTTGAGGGGTGTACATTTACCCAGCATGTTCCACACAATATGGCTTTAAAGCAGCACTGCTCACTCTTCCTCTCCATTTGGTTGTATAATTTCTATGTCTGGGATTGACTGTTCTAATCTTCCTTTCTTTGTATGCGACCTAGTCTCAGTCAATGCACAAAATCCTATGCAATCTCTAACTGGAGCCTATTAACATATTAAAAGTATAAAAGTAGTTTGTTTTGTCATAGCTTTGTCAAAGGTCGTATCTGTTAAACACCTATCAAATTGTTTTGTATGAAAAACCTTAACTTGTAGCGAATTTAACTCATATTTCAGTTGGTTTCTTGCCCCTCCCCCCATTCAGTCTATCGAAATATATTGAGTAAAAGACAGTAGTCTGCTTTTAAACCCCTGGCTTGATAATGAAATGACAATATGGCTTTCATGACCATTTGAAGGCTCATTAGGTGACACCATCAGAGGAATTCTGTTATTACTGTCACTTTAGAAACAGACTATATGGCTCAAACAAAACGTAAGTCCTTCCAAATGGATGGCCCTTTAAGCAGTATAGTTTTTAAGCAAAAGCTTCCAGGGGTTTGTACACTGTGTTTTGAGAAATGGTCTTTCCATAAAACCTCTAGATTGAAAATAGAATTCTCCAATGAATACATAGGCAATCAATAAAATATCACATTATTAATTTACCTGAGAGTACAATGATGCTTTTTATATTATAATATTCAACTAGTGAAAGAGAAGATAGCAGAGGGGGGTAGGCTTTCATTTAAATTGGTGCTTGAGCTTTGCAATTACTTCAAATGTCATTGCTGATATTTGAAGAGCTTTCCAGTGGAATTTTTCTCAAGTTGGGTATTTGACTGATATGATTAACCTTAGGCCCCATCTTGATGCCACTAGACTGTATGATGAAAAAATTAATTTTATCTTACAATGTGTGCCAGACTTTCAACTGATAAGGAAACTAGAATCAAAGGGTTGTTCTGGGACAAAGATCATGATAGCAATGATTAATTTTTAGATGGTGAGCAGTTCTTTGTTATTAAATTGGTTCATTTTTGCAAAAGCCTTCTTCAAAAATATGTTAAAGCAAATAAAAATATGCAATCGGTTTTGAAATATTTAGTAAGAAAAACAGGAAAACTTTTTTTCAAAATCCATTGTTGCATATTACATTCATTAATAAAGGACAATATAATAGAATATGGTATACAGAAGACATTTGTCAGGAAACCAGTTTATTTAGTTCTTTTGGCTAAAAAGTTCTTTGGAAAACATTTCAGTTTTTTAAAGTTTCCTCACAACAATTTTGCATAAATATTTGTCGATGACCTCCTCCATTGATGTTCATCATGACTTTGCAGGGCCTGAAAGTCGCCTTTAAACATAGCTGTCTTTAATTTATTTTCAGTGGCACCAATAGGCAGAGACAAAACACATTTCCATATACAGATGGTCCCCAACTTATGATGGTTCCACTTAGAACTTTTCGACTTTATGATGATTTAAAAGCCATACGCATTCACTGTACTTGGAATTTTGAATCCAGATCCTCTTCTGGGCTACCAACATGCTGTTTGATCCTCTCCTGATGCTGAGCAGGGTAGCTCCCACTCAGCCATGTGATCCCCAGAATAAACAACTCTTCTGTCCTCATTCAGCCATTCTGTTCGCTTTCAATACAGTATTCAAGAAAGTACGGGAGATATTCAATACTTTGTAATAAAACAGGCTTTGCATTCATTGCTTTGCCCAACTATAGACTAATGGAAGTGTTCTGAGCATGTTTAAACTAGGCTAGGCTAAGCTATGGTGTTCAGTAGGTTGGGAATTGTAAATGCATTTTCAACTTCCAATATTTTCAATTCATAATGGGTTTATCAGGATGCAACCCCATCATATGTCAAACAATATCTGTAAAAAAATATGACTTAAAAAAAATACCTGAACGGTTTACTGAGTGTCAGAGTTTCTGTATGTCTTATTTGAAAAGTTTCCATTCAATTAGTCTAAAACACAAAAAAAGTTCATGTTGGGTTTATTAGGTAACTCTGTCCAAGGAACCCAAATAAAGAACAAATGTTGGAAATTTGGAAATAAAACAGGACTGTTGAGAAAAGAATAGTGTGAAAATTAACTGGCTTTCTGGACTAACAGTATTTCTCCAAATAACACAGCTACTGACAAATTACGGATCCAACTGTGGGTATTACATTCTCCCACAATCACACGATGTTACTTTATCTTCTGAGGAGAGAAGCAATCTTGTAAAACATGGCGATTAAAGTACTATAACAGAACTCAATAGTATTTAATACCTATGTCTTCAGAAGGGCGTGTGTTAGAAATTTTGATCATAATGCAATCTGCTCAAAGCTGTTAAAGTATGGATAATTTCACTCAATTTTCCAGCAGGTTTCTGCCTTGAATAAGTAAATAGTGGGTAATGGTTTGTGTCAAAGTCCTTGCAACACTCCATTAAACATAGAGCATGACAATCTGATCAGATGTCTCTTTTATAGTCAGAAACTGACTTGTGACTTTGTGAGTTACTCAAGCTACATCAGGTCACATCAAAAGTCTCACCTTTTCATCTTGCCCAAATCCCTGGTGGTTTTACATCTGACACATTTTGAATCTCAGCACTGTGACCCTGCTCTTCAACCTGCATTTGATATAGTCTAAGGACTGCTATTGAAATAATACGAAGTAATTATTTAAGGAACTGAATCAATAAGCAAATAATATCCACATTAATAGAATTTCAAAAAAATTTTTTTAAGATTTTATTTATATATTTGAAAGAGAGAGCACACAAGCAGGGGGAGTGGCAGAGGGAGAGGGAGAGGGAGAAGCAGGCTCTCCGCTGAGCAGGGATCCCGATGCGAGGCTCCATCCTGGGACCCTGGGATCATAACCTGAGCCGAAGGCAGACGTTTTACCAACTGAACACTCAGGCGCCCGTAGAATTTCAAATTTTTTAAATATTATCTATCGGTGCCTAACCCAAATAAATCACAATTATGCTTCGACTCATTATCAAATCATCAAAAACTTTAACCGGTTGTTCAACCCTGAGAAATAAATAAATTCAATGTTTGCGTATTTGACTACATAAACTCATATAAAATATAACCAACACCAGATAGTTCAAATGCCAAACCAACCTAAGTACTGCATCAAACAATTAGATGTACATTCTATGTAAATCCAGCCTAACTAAAATTTTGGAAATTCATTGCTGATATTAATATTCAAGTCAAGTTCTCAGTCTGCAACTCAAATCATTTTATGAGACTCTGATTGTAACTGGATTTTTATTATTTATTAAATTTATATGTATAGATAGTTGGCACTTCCTGAGTCTAAAACTGTTTATTATGTTTCCTCAGATTCTAGAAATTTATTTCACATTGACTCTTTAACACGTACTCGTTTAGGGATTGCTGTGTGCAAGGTTTGTAGTATCTAGACATTTACTGTTCGCTTTGTTCACAAGCCTGGGACTCAGAGGGAGTGTCAATGTGAATCTGTGGTCCAGAAACAGAGACCTCGTTGGGGCTTTTCAAGAAACAGAGCTTTCGACAATCTTAATATTCTGGCAGTCCACGCTGATCACCAAAGAACCAAAGATTGCTAAACCTGGAAGGGATCTTAGCGATTCTCCATCTAAGGGTTCATCAGAAACCTGTGACTCCTAGCTTCTAGTCTTTCCTTGAATACCTCCACAGAGGCAAGTTATTACTTTGGTTCACTTCACAAAAATTGTCATCCTTGTGTTGTATCCTTGAGTTGCAGTATGTTCGCCTGGCTCTTTGATGTTAATTTTTCAACCTATTTTGCATGACAACCTTTCAACTGTTTCCGTAAACTACCCCTGTAACCTGCAATCCTTCTCCCTTCTAATTAAATTTCTCCAGTTCTTCCTGTTATTTCATATATGGCATCAATTCCCAGACCTCCTGCCATCCTGGTTAGTCTCCTCTGATTTTTCCCCCTTGGGCTTTCATTGTTTGTGTTTAACTTTTTCTTATTGAGACATAAGCTACATACAATGACGCAGAAACGTCTCCAACATAGAGCTCGATCAATATGTATCCATCATCAGGGTTTTGTTTTTTAAGCCCACAGAAGTAGAATCTTATAAAAATCCTTAGTATTCTACAGGTAGAAACTACTATAATCTAGTCACCATTCCCCTATGGATGGAAAGATAGATCCTGTCTTTTTTCTTTCCCTTCTGTCCTTCCTCCTTTGCTCCCTGCTTCCTCTCCCCCCTCCCCCCTTTCTTCCTATATATTGTTTTTATGTATCCAAAGAGGTAATTGTTTTAACTTCCAGAATTCTTGATTCTCATTGTGGTGGCATGAAAGGAAGCTTCTGGAACCCCACCTACTGGGGGGGTTATTCATTTAGAATACCCTTTAAATATTAAAGTTTAGTCCTTTGAAAAACAAAAGTCTTCTTATTTGTTTTGAAGAATGCTGATTTACTTGGCTGTGACTAAGCAATGAAGTTTCCTGAATTTAAATCTAAATGGTTTGAGTGAAATTACGCATGATCATTAGTTCTACACTTCCAGAATCATTCTGTTTAAGTTAAATGGCCTCGTACAGGATTTCAGGCTTCTGTTTTAGTTGGTGTTTTTGTTGCTATGACATGGTTGAAGGTTACCACTGCCATAAGCGTTGATTCGTACACTTCATGTTAATTTGGCCCTGTTAATACCACATCATCCGTATTATCAGAAGCCCACATACGCTGGAGTATTCAACTGGTAAAGATAATGTGTTACGTACATGTTGTAGTTTCTCATGTAGAGATAGGAATTCTTTCTTTGTGTTATTAAAAAACACAGGATTTTTCTAAAAATTTTATTTTTCACATTATTTCTCTTCTTTTAATACTAATACATGTTTATTATAAAATTTCCAACATTTCAGAAATGTATGGCTTCAGAAAAGTAGGTCTCATAAATTCTCTCTCCTGAAATACTCTGAAATACTCAGAATAAAGACACATATTGGTCACTCTCTATATGTTATTGAGTCTTCTGAATGCTTCTAACAAGTCATTAACATTCAAAACTTTTCATGACACTTCATGAAGTTATCTAAGCCTGGATGTCTTCCTTTCAAAGGATGGAATTCAGAAAATCCATGAATGCAGGTAGAGAACAAAATAAATCTGTACCTTCCTTTTCGCGTCCCTCGATGATGAAGGTAAGCAACACACCACAGTAGCACCAGCTGTGCCCGATGCTTGGTCACTAATCAATATTATTTCGTATCGGATAGCTCCAAATATTCAATGTGCTCATCGAATTAGACCCTCTACTACATCTTGTTACTTTGTGTATTTGTAATGAAGACTACCGTTTCAAAATCATATACTGTTTTCATTTTCATAATTATTTTTAAAGCAAGACTTGTTTTTATTTAATTCTATGTGTTTTATTTTACGCATTTAAGAATATTGTTTTGAGAAGGGTTTGCCAAAAGGAATCCATAGCACAAAAATAGGTTAAGAACTCCTGACCTACTGGCTTTAGGTATTTAATGTCTCAGAAGGAGAGCCCAAATGCATGCTCAAACACATTTCATCAGTGACACAGCACCCGGGAGATGACCATTGGAATCGGCCTTTTTGTAAATTCACTAGGGTTGTCTTGATTTTCCATTTCCTGCAGAATAATCTATATATTATCTCATCTACAGCCAATACAATCTACTCCACTGTACCTCCTCGTACCCCAAAGCCACATGTACTTTTGAACCTTGCCCACAGCTCATCCTTTACCCGGGCTCCCATTTCCCCAGCAAATATTCACTTGTGAATATCGGAGGCTGGTTCTTCTTACCCTCAAATTATGCAATTGTCTTTGGCAACCTTATTAAAGTCTAGCCAATAATCCCACACCAGCAATATCATTTTGAATCTTCTGCCTGTCCTGTAACAGAAGAAGTGTCCTCCTGATTAAACACTACATGTCAGTTTTGTACAGAAGCAGTGCTCCTGGCCAGTATTGGTGGCACCTGTACTTGGTGAAAACGTTGATTAAAGAAGAGTAAGATGATGGGGCGCCTCAGTGGTGCAGTTGGTTAAGCCTCCAACTCTTGGTTTCGGCTCAGGTTATGATCTCAGGGTCCTGGGATTGAGCCCTGCATCAGGCTCCACGGTCAGTGTAGAGTCTGCTTGAGATTCTCTCTCTCTCCCTATGTCCCCCTCCCTCTTTTGCTCTCTCTCTCTCTCTCTCTAAAATAAATAAATGAAATCTTCAAAAAAAAAAAAAGAAGAGTAAGATGAAAACAACACGTGCCTATTCTAAACGTCTTAACTAACGATGTGCAAATGAATGATCCTTGCCAGTGAATGGTTGTAGGGCCGGGACCCAGTCTCTGAATACATTTCCTCTGGCTCGAGCCCAACATCATCCTCTCCACTCTAACACATTGCTCGTGATTTCCAGATTTTTATTTCTTTAAAGTGAAGTGAGATCACAAAGATTGTTGTGAAAGCATCTGAGTGCCGAACCTTTCTAGATTTTTATGGCTTGTCTTCTTCAGTTGACCTGCCTGTGATTCACTGGTAGTGATTATTTTTACCGATGAGCCTTTACTGAATCACTGCGAAGCATTTCACTTAGTTTTCAGAGCAACAGTGCTCTTCCCGTACGCACTCATTTTTAGGTCCTGCTTAATTATATTGTTTAATCACAAACCTAATACAATTAGCTTTACCAAGTGTGGAGGGGGGGGTGGATGCAAAAAACTGATTCTTGGTAAGGCAGATCAAGCTGGACAGAGACAAGGGGCGTGTGCAGGGACCAACAAGGGACAGACTCACTACCACTGAGTAGAAACTGGCACGCCAACAATGACTGTCAGTGCGTTTATAGAGAAAAGGGACATGTTGTTGAATCTGGCAGGAAAATGATGTGGGGAGAGCTGCCACCATAAAAATAGTATGTATATTGCTTTTATTCACTTTTATATTTCTACATTCTCTCTACTCCCATCTTTTATATAATTTCTGTGAGATGTCTTAGAAAAATGTTTTTATGCAGAAAGCTTCAGAGGTTTTTTAAAAAGAAAAACAAAAGAAAACAAAAAGGCAGGCATTGGAATCCAGCCTTCAATGTTAGACCCTGGAGTCTGAACCCATCACACTGTAGCAGAAGCCGTGAGACATGTCAGGACACCTCCCGGTCTCCCCACCTCACTTCTGTGGGCAGACAGATTGACTTCTGATTGGCCAGTGTGTGAAATGAGTTGACAGTAGAGCACTGTATATATAAATATGACACATCCTCAACCCAAATGACTATCATCAAATATTTTAAGATATATATGCTTTAAAACTTACATGACAAAGAGGAATTTCTCCCTAACTTCTAAATTGTTAGAGAATAACTAGATCAGCCTTCTAGCAAATTTTGCTATTCAGCATCAAATGTGACACGAAAAAAATCTGAATGAAAAGAATTTTCCAGTACGTAAATCCACCCACTTTACTCTACAGAAAAGTGAACTTTCTCGGAACGTAATGGGAGCAATTTTGTGTAGAACAAAGCAGCACAACCGAACCAGAAAAATGCAGTGCCAGTTTCTAGCAGATCTTTACAATGACAGTCTTTTGTGGACATTTATTTTAGAGGTCATCAGTTCTACAAGGCTCTGTAGTCCCCGAAAGCATGACCCCATTCCAATGCAGTACTGGATTGTCATGGACTTCTCCATTTGGGATGATGTTCCGTCTGGTTAAAGTAACTAGAAGTACAACCTCTGTAAGGCACGCCCCACCCCATAGCCTTGTCCCCCAGCTGAAGATACAGTATCGTGTCTTAGAAGATTCCAGAGGATAGGTACAGAGAATCTTCTGCTGCTTAAGCCCCCTCCTGTACTATTCTGTTATGGCGGCCGGAGCCCACTAGCACAGCTCCCAAGCCAGCACCAGCATCGTCCACACCTCCCTGTAACCCCCACCCCTGTTTCTCCTCTAACCTTTCCCTCTGGGCCCTTGAAGAGAGAAGCCCTTAAACAAAATATTTCTTTTCAAATTATATTTAATGACCATTAAGAAGAATTTGATGTCTCACCACCATGGAGCCCCAACCCTTAGAAACATAAATTCTTGTTTCCCCTCCCTGGACAGGAAAAGAAATATTTTCAACCTTCCTCTACTGAGTCAGCCTCCTCAAAAAATGGACAGAAAATGTTTGCATAAAGCAAAACTCGGGTTTAAGTGTTGTACCCTGTTCCACATATTTATTTCTTTGCATTAAGAAGACATAAGTCTAGAATAAAGGAGGGGACATGAGTTTTGGAGTCAGACAGGCCTGAGCTAAAGTACAATCAGGTGCGACCTGGCCTCTCTGAGTCTCCATTCTCCTACCGTCCTCTAAAAGTTGGGCTAGTTATATACATGTCATCAAACTAATGGGATAACTGAATAATTTTAATAAACATTCAGCTTTGTTCCCTGTATTTTTAATAGTGACCCTGAGACTGCTAAAAGATCAAATTATCCTCCATCTATAAACACGGTAGGGAAGCATGAAATACATTCAGAAAAGAATATTTTCTAAAAATAATTTAAAAATGAAGTGTTGATAATTGAGCATTCTTTCGGTATCTGGAAAATTTCTTCCATGGAACACCTCAATCCTTCTACCGTGCCAAATTAACCAAGTGTTGTTATCCTTCAGATGAAGCACTTCAGCTAAAAACACACTCGGAATTCAATGAATCACATTTTGCCAGCTTGTTTAGAAATTTAAATGTCATTTGCTTCTGGAACATGTTTTTCTTGTTCCATCAAAGTGAATGCCATCATTTTTTACTCAGAGGGTCCCAGTGGACAAGACCATGAGATAATTTCAGGTTTCATACATCAGGAATTAATATCTGGAATAAACCCGATTTTTATTTTCTAACGATCTAATCCAACGTCCGGAAGGCCAAAGAAGGATCTACTGCACAGAGCTGTGACGTGGAATCCCAAAAAGGGGGAAATAAAAGGAATGATAGTAGGAAATAGGTAAGAAAGACATAGCAACATTTTCTTTTTTTTTTCTTTTTTAAGATTTTATGTATTTGTCAGAGGGAGAGAGCTCCTGAGCACAAGCAGGGGGAGGGGAGAGGCACAAGCAGACTCCCCACTGAGTTGGGAGCCCTAGATGGGGCTCGATCCCACGACCCCGAGATCATGACCCAAGCCAAAGGCAGACACCTAACCGACTGAGCCACCCAGGTGCCCCAGTAGCAACATTTTCTTATGCAGGCATAAAGTAGGCCATCGATTGCTGGAGGGCACATAAAGTAATTTCATAAAAAGCAGCAAGCTCTGGTTTCTCTGCTCTGAAGATTTTCACTCCTCAGAAGCATCAGAGAACCGCAAACCTCATGACCATTTTCTTAAAAAACCAAAGGGGAAAAATAACAGCAGATGCTGCAGGCGCTCACTTTTGTCCATGACCCTTGTCTCTGCACTGCTTGTTGGCTGGCTCGATAGCAACACGAATTGAAACAATGTTTTTAAATATGAGGCTTGCTTCTTGGCCATCTTTGAACCCAGACCAGCCTGTGTGGTCAGGCCCAGCTCATTCCTTACCTGATGGAACAGGAAACGGAGTTTCAGCGAGCAAATCACATCTTTCATTTTGTCAACGGTGAGGTCTCCCAAAAACCAAATGGCTCAAGGTGGTAGGAAATATTTCACCATTGGAAAGATAGGGCACAGTGCTGGTTAAACTAGAATTTTTGTGGCGGTCATGGAGACCACTTGTGGCCTGAAAAATAAATTCACACCATGCTTTTTCTCCCAAACAAAAAATATTAACCAGACCTTTCTCGAAGGGTTTCTGTTAAGGGATGCGTGAACACAGCTCCGCAGAGAACACTCCCACACATCTGAAACTCTTTCCTGAAGGCACATATCTCAAGTTTGGGGTGCAGTAAAACTCCAAACTGTCCTCCCAAACATGTATAACCACGTGTTTGCAGAGAAATTTGAACCCATATGTTTCTTATCGATGTGAACAGCGCGGTTAAGGCGGCCCAAAAGAGTTTACAAGCTTTTCTCAGGAAACTTGTTGTATTTCAAACTCAAGAGTGATACTTAACCAAAAATAAACAAATAAACCAGGGTAAACCCCTACCTATAGGGCATTAATCTGAACCAAAAACCACAAAACTACCTTTTCAAGAGAACTATTACTTTCCAGGACAAGAAGGGCCAAGAGCTAGGTTCTTTCTAGTACTCTTCTAGCTGAGCCTGGTAAGCCACTAAAAGAAGCACTTTTTAATAAAATTGAGAGAATAAAGCTCTATAGTAAATCCAAAATAGCACTTTCTTAAATCCCTACTCCAAATAGAAGACGTTATCACTATTAAACTTGGTTTAAAAAAAGAGAGAGAGAGACTTTAAAAAAAAAAGCGCAGGTTTTTTTTTTCAAATGGTTAAGGAAATTGTCACGTAATCTAGCCTTTCAGGGTTAAGTCTGTCTGTGATGTAAATTGAAAATTAAGGATTTTTATCTGAATTAAATCCTTTTAAAACATTCGCAAATTTAATAGTAACCTATTGTACCCAGGGGATTTCGAATTCCTACTTCCAATATCCACCGGATTTCAAAAGCAAATTCTAGACCAAATATTTGAAGTAACCTGAGTTTTGCCTACATACTATCTTCTTACTAGTTTAAAGGAGGTTTACAGAAATGGGACTCTTGAGAGAAATGATTTCTTCCCAACCATAAAACCAGGTGCATGGAAGGGTTCATTAACAATCAGCACTAAACCAACCAGGGCTTTCCTAGTGAGTCTGAACGTTGTTAGGACTTCCTCCAGCAGTAAAAGGAAATAAATATGTTAGTTGTATTATCTAGTACTGGTAAAATTAATGAGAAGTAATAATGCAGATCAAAAAATGTAAATGTATGGGAAGTTGTTTGTTGGAATATATATATGCATGTAATATATACTATATATTACATATATATTAGAACCCACGTAGAGAGTGAGAAAAAAATTAAATAAATATTGGATAGAGCCAATCATTACCACAATAGTAAAAAATGTATGCCCGTAGGGATAATTCCTTGTGGTGCAGGCCCACAGGAATGCACCAGAAGGCCAGGAGCTGCCAATGGACGTCACACTGTGGGGGGGGGGGGGATCACTCTCGGGAAGAGTTTACATTTGCCTTTTTTAACCAATAACCCTCCACCCCTGAATCCACTTACATTTTAGTCAAAACTAAGATAGAAGAAAGAAAGAATTAAGAAAAATTTTCCATGTTCACCTAATTCAGAGTTCAGGGTCTCATAAACTGACCCCTCTGAATAGGAAGAGATAACATTCCCCAAATTATAAACGTATTCACTCTGCCTTTAAATGTAAAGGTAAATTCCACCATTTTTTTTAAAGATTTTATTTATTTATTTAACAGAGAGAGACAGCCACCGAGAGAGGGAACACAAGCAGGAGGAGTGGGAGAGGAAGAAGCAGGCTCATAGCGGAGGAGCCTGACGTGGGGCTCGATCCCAGAACTCTGGGATCACGCCCTGAGCCAAAGGCAGACACTTAACGACTGAGCCACTCAGGTGCCCCTCCACCATTTTTTTTTAAACAAAGAAGATTATCTTCCCTTCTCTGTAGTCTTCTAAGTCAAGGAAGATGGAGAATTTTCTGCTGTGGGAAGGAACACTCCCCCTCTGCTAGCAAAAAGCCCTTTTAAATTCTCTGCTAGAACCATTCACTTCCTGCAGGTTTTGGCTTCCAGGCTGTTGGTGACGATTTACCCCTTCACACCCTGTGGCTGGAGACCTGTCAGCAGAGAGACAACGGAAAACCACCTGGAAAACTCAATTGTTTGTGGCCTCTGAGATCTGTTAACCTTCAGATGTTTTGTTTTCACTAAACTCCTCTGTGTGCCTCTATTTGTATCGTAATCCACCAGCCAGTAACTCGGCCCCTTTGAATGAAAAATGGAACAAGGAAGGGACAAAACCACTTGCCTGTGGTCACATAGATGGAATCTAAGCAATTACAGTTACTGTTTTAACACCACAGCATTTTCCTCGGGAGTAAACCGACTTGGCATCGCACAGCACCAGATAATAAATATGTTTAATTTAGGGAATTTACTTCTCCCAATTTAGAGGAACAAACGTATACATTTAACTCTTTGGAAATTGAAAACATGTCTCCATTTTTTATGATGTGTTTTTGACTCTTCTTTTCCTTAAATAAGAATGATTAGGTGGACTCACTCTTTAGAAACATTTCATTCATATATATATATATATATATATATATATATATATATACACATATATATACACATTAGCTATTTCTGTTTTCTCCATATGGGTAAAACCACCAGCCTAAGCAGTTCTTCAAGGAATTGACACTGCTTTTTAGGAAGGAAACAGAGTCACGAGGATGTTCTAGAATCTTCAAGATGAGCCATTCTGTAATAGACTTGGTCTGTCAGAAATTAAAATAATACTCTACACGACATTTGTAGCGTCTCTGCTAAGGTATTTAGTTAGGTCCAAGCCTGGACTTGAGAAGAAAGACTATGGCTAGAATAGATTCACATTTTCCTTTCTCCTTTGGCCTTGCCCAAGAAATAATTGTCTGAAAGGCCCGATGTGGGGAGGACAGGCAGGACGTAAGTGTAACTCACAGTGGATTCAACCTTCCTAAGTAGACCCACCTCCAGAGACGAGAGGACCATCTTCCTCCAGGACATCTTCTGCCTTCTGGGGAAGGAGGAAAGGTGACGTCTGGCTGACCGTCGAGTTCACCAAGGAAGATTTCACCACGTGCCCGGCAAGGCCTTTCAGGGTCTAACTGCTCTTACCCCTATAAGGGTAAAGGTCAAGAAAGAGCTGAGGTCACCGGAAGTGAAGGTGTTACGATATAGATTACTCCTGACAGCCGACAATTACTCCCTATGTCCTTTGAGGAAAAGACCGAGCCATAAAATGTTTCCAAATTGCAAGACAATACCCCAGACAGATGAGATACGTGTTTCAGACTGAAGACATCATACAGATTGGGCGAGTCAAAGGGGCACTCTCTATTTAACTTAGAGAATACGATTTTCCCCACATTTTCTTCATTTAAAATAAATACCCCATTGGAGACTCTTCAGTGCCTTTTTTCTCCTGAATTGCACTGTGCAACTAGGCTGGAGGGGACGGGACGAGGGGGTGCTCAGCGAGGAGCCCACATAGCTAGTTCTGCTCCAAGCCACTGGTGATGTGCATGAGTGGAAAGAAGGAAGGAGAGAGAGGAAGGAGGAGGGAAGGGAGGAAGGAGGGCAGGAGGGGAGCCGGCACCGTGAAGTATCGTGTTAAAAATGAAACCGTAAGACTCAGTCTACTAGTACTTCTGCTTCACTGCCTCCCCGTGTGTTAAGATCCCCAGAGCAGCAAGTCAGCAAAAATCACCATGAAAACGTCCTCCCTTCTGTCCTCCTCGTGGGAGGTAATAGCAGCAGGAAAACAGCACCCATCATCCCGTCGTGGAATTATCCGTGGCCACCATGCCAACCGCTGAAGGACTCCCGTGGTATTGGATTAGGCAATTACCACAATAAATGAGCTCATGAGATTTCAATACTTTTATGCTATAGCAAGGAAAAGGACTAAAAATACTTCCATCCTCTTGTCTTTTTCTTCCTCTGAATAACTTCCAACTTCCAGGGACTGAAAATCTAGTTTCACTTTAACTCACTGCTCAGCTGCTTTTCCCAACAGTAACTGTAATTTGCAACTTAAAAAAAAACAAATTATCTTAAACCAAACTTCTTCCGTGCCCAGGTTTATGTATTCAGCTTAAATTACACTGTTTTGCACCATAAATATGCAATATTATCATGTTCTTGAGTCATTTGATTTTTTTTTTTTTAAAGATTTTATTTATTTATTTTGACAGAGAGAGACAGCCAGCGAGAGAGGGAACACAAGCAGGGGGAGTGGGAGAGGAAGAAGCAGGCTCCCAGCGGAGGAGCCCGATGCAGGACTCGATCCTCGAACGCCAGGATCACACCCTGAGCCGAAGGCAGCCGCCCAACGACTGCGCTACCCAGGCGCCCGAGTCATTTGATGTTTTGATCGTCAGATCCTAAAAATATAAACTCCAGCAAGTCAGAATTCCCTGCTTTCCCAGATTTCTACCATACCATGTATTCTAGAGAAGTTTAATAAGTAACTGGAATTTGCTCATGGATTCATCATTCAGTAATTTCAGAAACATAGTAAAACAGATCAAAGAGAGGGAAAAGGACAGGAGGCCAAGACCAGGATGAGGTCATCTGCTTGAACAAGATGAGGACCTCTAAGAATAACAAGCAAAGAGGTTTATGTTCTCCCTCTCTCCCTCTCCAATCCTGATGTCCAGATGAGATGAAAATTGGGTCACTCATTCAAATTGTGTATCTAACACCAGGCATCCGGATATTTGGCTTCAAGTGGGGGAAAAAAAAAAACACCACAATCCAGTGCCTGGCCTTTTTTTTTTTTAACTTTTTTTTTTTTAGATCTTGCAATTTCAGATAAAAGGAAGGCATGAAGCATGACTGATTGAAGTGATAGTACGGTAAAAATAGCAGGGTAACTGAGTTACTTCGGAAGCGTGTTTTGAATCGAGAGTATGGAAGGGAAAGGAGACAGGAATGTCAAGGACGAGGAAGAGAGATGGTCTTGGTTCCGTTGTTTTATAGATTGTCACACATTAAGATGACAGAGTGTTCGCACTGAGGGTCTAAACTTTTTTTTAAACAACAGTATATTTTCAAAAGAGAAAAGACGGTTTTAGAAACACGCATCTCGTCGCAATTTTCTAATAAATAGCAGCCACGGCAGCTGGGATGACACCCCACCAGCTTTTCAGCATCTCGACTCACAAAGTAAACTGAGCATTCGGGTTTGCCTCAACAAACGCATGCCTGCTAAAATTGGAGAGTTTGACAGCTTTTTAGAAATGTTCCATGAATCCTAATTCGTGAGCAACAGTTGGTAAGTGAGCATGCCAATTAAACCAAATAGTGAGTGTTAATTCATTGACATGGTATTTCCACGTGGAGAGGGAAAATAGTCTGCAAGGCAATAACGGCAGAGTATTTACTGATTGAATTTTGCGTCACTTATTAGTTCGCATTTCTTGATCGATTGCGGGTAATTGTTTACCGAAACTGGGATCTCGCGCCGCGCTTTGCACGTGCGGGAGGGTCCACTCATCACTTGCTCTGACACTTATTTCATTTAGAGGAACAATCAATAAAACAGGCTTATTTCCCAAAGAAGACTTTTCAGGCCAGAAGCATGCAAAATTGTCAAATACATGAAAATAGCCCTCGTGAATTGTTGCGCTCCATTCTGTCATTTCAAATTAATCTCCAGAAGTCATTTTAGACCTTCCAGCTCTGGCTGTGGTGCTCAGCCTCCTTCTTTTCCGCTCACAGCAGGAAGAGAAAGGACTTGTTGGACAGTCTCAGCAGTGAAGGTAGTGGGGGTCACACACACACACACACACACACACACACACACACCGCCCCACCGGCTTTCTTTGTCTGGGGCATCGTGTGGCTCCAGCATCGTGTAGATAACAGCAGCCTTGGTATCTACTAAAAAAAAAAAATTAAAAAAAAAAAAGACTCTTTTTCTCTTTTACTTTAATTAGCACAGGAGAGTAGGGTAATTTTTAACTGAACACTTATATTGGAAAGTTTTGTCTCAGTGATTTCTATGTAGAGTTATTAATAGTGAGTTGCACGAAGGGAAGGTCACACCACACGTTAAAAAAGCAAAAGCAAAAGTCTACAAGAATGTAAAGTAATGCGTTTGTAGGCTTATTGCTCTTTAAATAAATTCATTTGTTGTGAATTGTCAACAAGGACACAGTAGGAGAATCGTGCAAGGAGTACTTACAAAACAGAGCTCTTTCGAACTTAAGCTGTCCCCTTACGTGCATCTGCTGGTCAAGCCACCAAGTCACTCTGATGGAAAGAAGTGCCTAGAGTGTGAAGGTTTATTAAGGACTCCAGAAGGGGGAAGAGTCTGAATTTTGCATGGGGGTAAAGTAATATTTTTAGGAAAAGTAATGATTGATATTGAAGGAGAAATAGAAGTCCAAAGTGTGAATGGGTCTTTTGATTCTTTGTCAAGTCTGTAAATGTAGCAAAATTAAGGGGGGAAAAAAACCTGAAGACTATTCTAAAAATTTAAGATTAAAAATGCTTTCTGAAACACACAGGGTATGCTCTTTCTTGTTTTGTGTCCTCCCTCGATCCCCTACTCCGCTTTCTTGTGTAACAAGCTGGAAATATCTTTGCTCAGGAAGTAAACAGACATTCAATCATGCTTCTTTCAACCACCCAATAAATTGAAGTGAAATCAATCCAGTATTGTTTAAATTGGGGGTCAAAAGCAAAACAGACTTAGGAAAGGCAACATTTCATCCCACATGGGTTACAAAGAATTCTCCATGGCCCAGGCCACAAGAGTTTCTACTTCCTACACATAGACTCTTGTGACAGAGGGAAAGAAAAAAAAAATCTGGGTCAGACTTGTTGAATGAGAAATATCCACAAAGAAAACAGCAACGACAAGACAGCATTCTGGGGAATAGCACACAATTTAAAAAGCTGGGAAATAGACTAATGGATAGAATCCATGCGGACATATGCCAAGCATATGGAATTGCTATGCCAGTAATCTCTATTTTCAGATTTCATTGTATCTGTAGCTAAATGATGATGTGATACTTTAATTAGCCTTGACCAAATTTTTCACTCTGTTCCCCCTAAAGTAAAAATTTGCAGATGAAGTGAAAACTTATTCTAAGGACACCCGACATTCTCCCTTTTGAATGATGACAGCAACGTCTATTTGAAAACCCCACTACCACAATTCTGAATGCATTCAAGTGAAATGCAGACTTGTGCTCACAACCCAAAACTCAAAACCATAAAGTCTGTGCTATGTGACAAAGAAATGTTATGTCTTTGAAAGGAGAAATAGCAACCGACAAAGAAAATTGAATCCCGGAAATAACCAGGTGATTTAAAGCTTTCTAGATAATCACCAGCAACTAGAATGATAATACTTTAATAACATATTATATTTAAATAACACCTTTCAAACTCCATCATGTTAATCTACACAACATGTTCACAGGTAAGAAGGAATGGATATTATTCACATTTTAGATTAGAATGTGGAAGGGTAATAGAGGGCAGCTTTATCGAGATCTCTCTCCTTCCTGGCAGTGGAGCCGGTCCTAGGCACTCAGGCGTGCTTTTCAGATTTCCCTGCCCCCACACCAACCCAGCTGGTGGAGTGAGTTGGCCTTCCGTGCCGTTTCCAGCACCCCCATGTAGATTGAGAATTTCTCAGTGATCTGACCAAATCTCAGGCTTTCTCCACTTCCTGGAATCACCTGGTGGGTGTCCTATGAAGACTTCCTGGGACCGACAGAAATAACACCTGAATCTCCCCAAAATCCGTTCTTAGTCCTTAGGCTTTGCCACAATCTGAATGCAGAAAATCAGGTAAGCCATGGGTTAAGGATATCTCAGGGTACAGATCTTTCTCGGCGTTTCCTCAGCTCTGGATATACGGACCCCATTGTTAGGATCCAGCCTCCCTTTGTCCTTGCCCCTGGAGAAATGTCTATTTCTATTTTTACTTTATTTCTACCCTCAGAGTAAGTTGACCTCCCTTTTCAGCCCAGACTACACTTAAGCCAAGTTCAAGAACTATGCAGGCATATCTTTCTGACCTTCTGGGCCAGGTGGCTAACTTGAATTCCAACCTAAAGGCATTTCTACCTTAACCAGCGATGCAGCAGAGACTCATAAGTAGGAAGAACAGTTCTCATTCACACATCAGATGTCTGCAAGAACCTGGTTCTTCAGACACAGATCAAAGCAGTCTTCCAGTAGCAGTGACCACCACGCACCCTCTGCACCACGGTCGCGTTGAGTGCCATCACCCGTATCATGGGCGACGCTCCCCCTGGAGCATTCGCAGAACAGTATGGAAGCAGGAAAGGAGTTGAAAGCACTGAGCAAAACCCTGCGTCCTACTCCGGGGTCTTCATGCTTCTAGCTTCAAACTCACGTGTGTTGTCTTTCACATTCCGTTCTCAGAATAGCGGGGTCTCACCTCGTTCCTCATTACTGCTCAGTGGGGCCCAAGAGCTCTCTAAACGAGTGATCTTTTTCTTCCACGTATTACCAAGAGCTCTGTACAAACACACTGTTTACATTGAACAGTCCACAGATGACATGCTGTCTACCACAAAAGGACATTTTCATACGAACAATCAGTAGGACTTCCACACATGGTTTTGGGGAGATGCTCTAATCCACGGACAAAGCGATAATAAGAATGATACCTTCATATAGGGTATTGCTGTATTTAAAGCATGTCCATATATATCACGGCATTTGTAGGCAAATTATTTCGCTTCTCTGAGCTTCATTTTCTCCACATGTATAGGCAGTGGCACAAATGTTTCATGATATGTACACACATTTAGAAGATTATAATTCAGTTGTAGAACAGAGAATTCAAACACCAATTAGATATTATTTCCATTGGTAATACGTTTTTTTAAGTGACAATGAGTGAGTTTTTGATCATTTGTCACTTACTGTTTGAAGAAGCACTGGAAGTATTAGCTGCTTTCAGATGTTGCTAAATATTTAGAAAACTATCCCATGTGCTCTTAAGGATCCTTATTTGGTTATGATAAATATTATAAAATTCGAAGTTAGCAGTAACATTTCTTAGATATTTTAAGCCAACCCCACTTGATATTGAAAGATTTGTTCAATCTGGCTTATTAAATCATCCTGGGGATGGAGTTTTCTCCTGATTATATAGAACATTCTTTTAGAGTGATCTAACCCATTCACTTGGCTCAAAACACCATTTATATACTAAAGACAGACCAACCTCTTATCTCTAGCCCAGACTTCTCTGAATTCCTGGATCATGCATCCAACATCATGTTTGACATGTTTACTTATAAGCATTTCTTAGAATAATTTCAAACTTAAGCTATATAAAATTAATCACTTGATTTTACTTTCATGAAAAAAAACCCTCGTAAAATTAAAATTATCTCTTAGGGGTCTAATTAATAATATTTTATTTTAGCCAGAGATGTTTTCCACAGTAAGTTGTATTATTTTTTTCCTAATGGCTTTTTTGAGGAGATTCCTGCAATTTATACACACCTACATACCCATTTATACATATAAACATATATTCCCAGGGAGGATTCTTACCATAAGAGAAATTTTGTCAATTTAATAATTTTGACATTGACGTTTTTAATGTCTCAGAAAAGGAGGCCTTTTCTAACGATTGTAAGTCTGACTCAGATCCTGAGGCTCCAGGCATTTCTTGTGATGGGCCAGACCCCGAGAGGCAGGTGCGATGGCTCGCAGGTCGGATGGACACGGAGCACATTATCAGTTCAGAACAGATTTCCTGTTTGTTAGCTTAGGGACTGCTCCTGTATGTGTTGGCCGAGAGCCTATAAGCACGCAGTTATTTTATTAATGAAAAAATAGCGGAAATAAGATCACGCATTATGTGTCCTGACACTGTCTCTTAGCTTTAAATCATCACCTTTGCATGAGATGCTGAATCCCGCGAGCCAACAACTGCCCCTCACAGACACCAACGTTGGCTTCCAGAAACATCATCACATCGGGCCTCTCTGAGCTTTCTGTTGGCTCCCTGAGATTTCTAGGGTCAAAGTGAGGGCTCCCTGGAAATGTAGAATAGCTTCCCTTCGGGGCCCCCGGCATTACTTCTTTCTCCCCTATAAGGGACTAAGCTAGAAAGGGATAGGAAAGGTAATTAAATATGTTTGCAAATCAAGCCCTAAACCTTTAGTCCCTCTTTTCGGGTGTAGCTACCATTGTGGGTCTCGTGACCTCCACTGAACCATGTACTTGGTGTGCCCCATACAGTCTTAGTTTATGATTTCAAAATCTGTGGCTTTGCTCGTGTCGTTTCCTCTTCTCTCCAACACTGGCTCCCTAAATACATATCCTTGTTAAAAGTCAATCCATCTTTTATAGTTTATTCCAAAAGAGCATCTCCTCCACCGACACCTTTCCCTAATCCTCCCATTTAAATACTCCCTGCCAGCTCCCAATTCCTGCTGTCACTTATGTAAATATTTATTCCCATTCATATCCTATACCTTAATGGGTTTTAGTTACTGATGCGTTTATCTAACTTCCCTCATTTCTTGCTCATTTGCTTGCATATCATAGTACCCACCAAAAAATACAGTGGATGAATAGCCCATAAACTCATGGTTCCAAACATGTGCTTTTTAGGTGTACATGTGTCTAAGTTCAAATCTTTGCTTTAGGTGCAAAAACTTGGGCGAGTTGATGAATAGCTCCACACCTCAGTTTCTTCTACCGTAAGTGGTCATAATAATAGTACTTACTTCATGGGCTTATTCCAAAAATTAAATGAGCTAATAATTGCAAAGCAATAGTAAGAAGCCTCCTATTTAACGAGTAAATATTTGAATGAGTGAAAGAATGGATTGTAAATTGAGCAGAACAAGAGCTGGATGTTAGGTATGTGTACTTTCACAAAGAGGCACTAGCACTTAAACTCTGGGAAATTCAGACGTCTGGCAAAGGCAACTGAGATGAAATCACAGTCGGGTAGGCTGATGGGCATCATGGTGGCCACAGAGCCCACGTGGTGGGCTGGGAGCGGCATGAAAGTGTGCTGTGCCTTGTGGTTCACCACGACTCTCTTTTATCGTCTGAAATAAGGCTGTGAGAGCAGAAATCGAGCTTTTTCTTCATTTTTTTACCAAATGATAAAGGACAGATCGGAAACAAAGGAATTAAGGTAGAGGGCGCCCAGCTGAAGAAGGAACACAAAGAGTGGGAAGGAAAGAGAGCCCAGGGTGATGACGACAGACCACCTCACCTATGAAATGCCTGTAGTTAGTTTGGCAGATGCAAAGGAAAAGCCCATTTTACCACATATGTAGCCCAGATCTAAATGTAAGAATGATCATGATTCTTGAAAACTCCTTTGGGGTTATTTAGAATTAGTGTGTTTTTAAAGGTGACGTGCATACACACACACACACACACACACACACACACACACACATTACAAAAATAGCTTTCCTTAGGTTATCTCAACTCATGTTGAGTTATTACAGAGCATATCATCTCATCGAACATCATATCATTTGCACTTAATTTTCCTAATTTGCATTTTATTGCTACTAGGGAAATAATCTTATTATGTATACCAGTGGCTTAAAGTAGGGTTTGCAAATAATAATAAAAGCAGAGACACAAATTCTATAACTAATTTCGGCAAAGATGATGGGAATATGAAATATAAATTCGGATGTGCTAGGACAAGAGAATCTACAAGTGAGATTTTGTAAAAGCAGCTGAAAAGAACAAAAGAAGAAGGAGTGGAAATTTCTGTGGAGTCATCTACTTACCACACTATTTGGTATGTTATCCAGTAAGAAACATTTCAAATAAAGCATGAAGTCACCAAAGCTTTTCTTGTTATTTTCAAAAGAAAAAAAAAATAACTCAGAGTAACATCTTGGGTAGGCGGACAAAGATTTCACAGAACCAGTATCAAATACTGCTTTTCAGCATGAAACTGACTAATTTGCTAAGAGCAAAAGAGAGCAGATTAGAGATATTCTCTAAATTGTCCCTTTTATCAAAAGAACAGGGAAAAAATCATGTAACTGGTGGGAGACATGAAGAATCAGTAACGAAGTTAATGACAACTATGCATGGAGACAGGGCAGAGGGAACCCTTGCATGTTTCCTCGATTAAACGATATTGCTGAAAGTCACATGATATCAATAACATTTAAGACAAAAGAACAGTTATTTCCCCCATGACACCCTTGGACACATTTTGCTTCATAATTGGGTGCATACACTGATGTGTAGAATAAAAATTAGGTCACGGTTTATGTGCAGTGAATATATGAGGGATGAGGGCTCAAAACTTGTACTTTTTTTTTATCGAATGTTCACAGTACAGGAGAAGAGATATTTCACTTAGCTTATGGCTACTTATGATCCATGGTATAAATTGGAAGGACTATGCTACGATTACTATAAACGTCCTTATGTCAGTGCATAAGGAAAATCATTTTTTCATAAATAAAAGTTGTTTACTTAAATGCCAATCTATGTAATATTAACTATTCACTAGGAGCTGATAGTGATCTACAATAAACATCAGTGCTAGAGAAAACAGGGCAAATTGAAATATAATATAACCACTCAATACACACTTCTTCTTTACTTGCCACTATATGAACAAATAAGCAATCAGAGACTCTATTTATAAGTAGGTTGGCTCTCCAAATTCAAGGCGCTCACACATATCGTTTTAAGTAAAGGGTGAAACCAAAACATTCCTTCATGATCTTATCTATGATTTCAAGTATGCACTCAAGAAACACATTGCAGCCATACTTCCAGCATCATCAGTGCTCTGAACCTCTCTCTTCAGAGTTGAAATATAACTATTTCAAGACTATTAGGTAGATTCCGAAAGAAGGCAAATCTGCAGAAGAGAGATCTCAATAACCAAGATTATGTTCTTTCGGGAGACTTATTGAATTTCTTTATTTATTAATGAAGTAACTTGATCCTGTACTGTGGGCATACATTTTTTTTTTAATTTCCAAAACCCACCCACAACACAAAGAAGCACTTTTCAGAGTCAAATTCCAGAGCTGATTCACCCTCTTATCGGCCATGGTCCTCAACGGCTCACCCAGATTTTTCCACTGGACTGTGACCCGCTCCCCTGCTTACCTCCTTCAACTGCTAAAAGTGGCTCCAGTGAAAAATTTCTGCACGTTCATGTTCAGCTCAGTTATCTAGAACGATCTGAGAAAATCAACAAAAGGCTTGCTACCGTTCCTGAGTAGATGCGACGTGGATCACCACAATCCAATTCTGTAGAAATAAAGAGTGAAGATAGAACCTGACTGGGTGAGGAAACTTATTTAGAACTCATGCTATTAGCAAGACACATACAGATAACCAAGTGAAAATTTCCCACAATATGATCTGTAACATACGATGATAGTCATTTTGATTTTGAATTGTGGGTCAAAGGCATTATTTGAAAATGTTTCCAAATTAACCATCAATACCATCAATAATATTGTACCAGTCTCCTGTCTCCACTTGTGCAGCTGAGGGCTCACCTACCCTCACCCTAATCTGAACTTTTTAGTACAAGTGGCACATTATAGATCTTCTTATTTTCATTTGAACGTGTTTGGTTATTTGTGAGGTTGAATATAGTTTCAAAGGATTATCTCTCTTTTTTTTTTTTCTGAATTACTTGCTGTTAGTCCACCTAGTGGGTTATGTGTATTTCTTGTTGATTTCTAAAAATAAAAATATTCACAGTAGTAATAAGAGCACCAAGAGCTGGTGGTTATCAAGCATCACAAAGCACTAGGCACCATCGTAAGTGCTTCCTGTGGATGGACACATTCATCTTCAAGCCAAACCCGTGAAATAGCAGGTATCACTGGGGTCGGTGCAGAGCCCCGGGTCAGTGGTGAGCAGGGTGAGACCCTGGACACTTTGACTCCTGTCTCTGTTCTCAACCATTGTTTTCCACTTATCCATTTGTATGAATTAATCATATATTATAGATCTTGAGCCATATTATGTTGTAGCATTTCAACAAATATTACTAAAATGTTTAAGTTTCATTACCCAAAATGATAAGCTCCCATTACCTGGAAAATCCATTCATACGAAACACCTCATTTTCCAACAATGCCACCCAAATAATGCTACTTATACTTGACATTGTGGTGATCTGTCAATCCTGCCAGTTAGAGTGATATAGAAAAATAGGAATTAAAGGAAAACATTTTGTTAGCTACGAAAAGAGTTGTCCCAAAGCCCATGTACTCAAGTTTGTTTATTTTCTCCTTAGGAGGGACACCTGAGTGGCTCAGTCATTTAAGCGTTGGACTCTTGATTTCAGTTAAGGTCATGATCTCAGGGTCATGAGATTGGCCTCCATCAGGCTCCATGCTGAGCACAGAGCCTGCTTGTGCATAGAGCTTGCTTGAGATTCTCTCTCCCTCTCCTTCTGCACTGCCCACCACCGCCCCCCCTCAGCTCACAGGTGCTCTCTCTCTAAAAAAATAAAAATAAAAAATAAAATAAAAATATTTCTTTCTGTAGGAGAGAGCAGCAGCTGTATTCAGAGGGTTTTACACACACTGTTAATGCCTTTGTCTTTGGGTTTTCGCTGTACCAAAGATTGAGAGTGTGATGCCCAGCTAAGGAAGACCCACTCACATCCACGAAAAGTAGCCTGGCCTAATAACAACAGAGCACAAAGCAAATTCCTGAAACAGGAGAAAGGAAGTTCCTTTAGAGTAACGCTGCATACTGAAGGTGTTATGGTATTAGTTTAATGTAGTCCATCGAAGTCCAATGTAATCCAATAATGGGGCTTAAAGTAACAAGATGGAACATTTTATTCACCAACATTCCAGGGAGACCAAGGAAGAAAGTCCTGACAGTTGGGTGTATTCGAGAGAAAAACTGTCAGTTTAAATTAAAAACCAATTTGTTTGCTTTAAATTAAAAACTGATTTTAATTAAATTAAAACTGTCAGAATAAATTAGCCAACCAGGGGCTACATGAAGTAGGGAAAGCACACATTGGGTTGTGGGTTCTGGAAAGAGCAGGACATGACTGCAGAAGGGCTAAAGTCAGGAGCTGTGCAGACTGTAATGTAATCCCTCCTCTGTGAGCCACCACATGTTCAGTAAATGGGCACCTTTACAGATGCCTGGCTCAGTGTGGCACAAAGGTGTACTCAAGCCAAACAAGATGGCGTACATCAATGGGGGAATGGAAAAAGAGGTGACTTAAGGAGGGAGTGTGTAGTTGGGATTTAAGAGAAATTATGGAAAGACCCTTCTGCTTACATTGACTGTTAAAGATTCTAACTAAGTTCTCAAGGGGCAGAGAAGTTCCAGATTATAATGGTAATAACCATAATACCAATATCCAATGGGGATCCATCGCTTACTATCTGTCAAGCACCCCGCTGAGTGTTTTCCATGCACGTTATCTTATTTAATTCTCACAAATTCCCAATAAGTTTGGTACTGATGATTATTACTTCCATTTTATAGGCTAAGACACTGAGGATCAGAGAGGTTAAATGTGTTACATCGCAAAGTGCAACCAGTGATACAGCCATGACTCGACTTGAACCCAGCTCTGTCTCCAGAGAATCTGCAATTACCTATTACACCAAGTTCATAATGATATATTCCCTGAGTTTTCAAAAAGAGTCCAAGTTTGTTACTAATCTAAGAAACAAGGCAGAGTACGATACCATTTCTCAAGTATTCCCATCAATAATTTTCTTTTTTAAAAATCCTAGCCTATTAGTTTAAGTTTAGAGGGCAGTATAACACATTGATTTGTAGTCAAGAGAGTTCAGTTCTCTTAGATACCTTCAGATCTCAGGTTTTCCATCTATCAAACAATGCGGTGAATGATTGGTTGCTAAGATCCCTTCTTACTCTAACTTTCTCTGATAAACTCAGATAGAACATTTCACTGCCCAACAGCAGTGAGGTGGGCAAGGGTTTTAGTGTAAATTCAGTTCTCGCCTCGTCATGGGTGTGTGACACACATCCACACCTATAAGAGAGCCTTGGGAGCAAACACACTGCTCTTGAGCTCTTCAGACGATCTGAGAGTCACTGGATTCTTCCTTCCATTAAGGAGGAATGCTGTTTGGAGAATTAGAGCTAAATGAAACCCAGGGATCCTGAAAGTTCCTTCAAGTCTCTGTTGTGCCTGTTGAGGTATAGGCTAGAGCCTAGAGTCACACAGCTTAGGATCACAGCTCAGGTGAAGGCTTTGTTTTTTGATCCCCAGTCCAAAGCTCGTCCAACCCCACTCCATGTTTTTGTTTATTGGTTTGTTTGTTTGTTTGTTTTAAGATTTTATTTATTTATTTGACAGAGAGAGAGAGAGACACAGTGAGAGAGGGAACACAAGCAGGGGAAGTGGGAGAGGAAGAAGCAGGCTCCCAGCAGAGCAGGGAGCCCGATGCGGGGCTCGATCCCAGGCCTCTGGGATCACGCCCTGAGCCAAAGGCAGAAGCTTAATGACTGAGCCACCCAGGCGCCCCCCCGCCCCACTCCATGGTTTGAAGGCTCAAGCCATACCATCGAGAATAACAATACTTCAAAATTCCAAGAAGTCCTGGTGGGTAACAGAGAAGAATAGAACACCTTCCATGCCCAGTCGTTAGGTCAGGACGTAAGATCAGGCCCAGAGATCTTGCCAAAGAGGCAACTACTTCACAAGACAAGGGCTCTTACAACCACCATTGGGATGGGCCTGATCCCAGCCTGGTTGCCCTGAGTTTGGCAGATGGTGACGTGTCATGGCAGCCACATATATAAGGTAATCACCCTGTAAACAACAAGAAATATCAGCTTCCAGAAAGTAGAAAATGATTCAGAAAATGGTCCTATCACGAGACTAAGTAGATACTGCCTGAAATCCAGGAGGGCAAGGAAGTGCCTGATCCCATCTTTATTCCCAGCACCTCGCCCAGTGCCGACCATCATGGAGGCCCTCAACAAACATGTGTTGAGTGAAAGAGACAAGAAATGGTCACAACTGTGTCCAATAGGTCGCCATACCAAATGCATCAACTTGCTGACCAGTTCTCAATATGTGTTTATTTAAAGTTTGCCATATTCTTTTATTTTCTCTGACTTCCTCATGTAAGTACATACAGGTACATTGTATTAGTCACACTAGCTCATATTGACTTAATAGATTGCCTGCATTATCTTCTCCTCATTTTATTTTTAATTTTTTAATTGGGTCTACCCAAAATTAGACATTCTTAATGACAGAAACAAATTTAGCAATTTTGTGTGCATGTCTTTAATAGGAAACTATAGTAGTGGAGCTGACTATAATCAGATAGTATGATTCATCCATTTGGTTTGGTTTCATCAAGCTAGTGTACATCGATTCATATGTGTCCCCAGTGCTTCAAAGAGTGCCTAGCACTTTGTAGGCCCTCGATAGATACTAACGTACACATGCCTGTGCAAAGCACTTGTGACCCAGCACCACTGTTTATGAAAAAATTTCTTGGAGTCTTTCTGTCTCCACACAAAGTTTCCCCCTTAACAGGAATTTCATAGTGTATGTTGGGACCACATAGGGCAAACTTCCAGCGACTATGCCTCCGACTACTCCCCTTTACCCACATACACAAAATTTAAACTTAAAAATGCATAGAAACAGGGATGCCTGGATAACTCAGTCGGTTAGGCATCCGACTCTTGATTTTGGCTCAGCTCCTGATCTCAGGGTTCTGGGATCGAGCCCCGCATCAGGCTCCGAGCTCAGTGACCGATCTGCTTGTCCCTCTCCCTTCCCCCTTTTGCTCTCTCTCTTTCTCTCTCTCAAATAAATAAATAAAATCTTTTAAAAATTGCATGGGAACAACTCAGTGAAGTTTGGTGTCATTTGCTAAAATGGGGAAGATCAGGAGAGGGGCAGATTTGTGGAGAAAAGCAAATCCTCTATTTTAGACATTTTTAGTTTGTCATGTAAGAACTGTCAAGAGACAGTTGGATATATAGACTTTTATATTTTAGCAGTTGGTTTAAAATTTTAAAAATAGTTTCCTAAAAAAGGTTTGCTAAAAAATTTTCAATATCCACATACAGTGCGAACCAGTTGGGTATCAAAGAGAGTTTTTAAATTAATCTTAAGAATGCAAATTTTTTTTATATAAGCTGTTACTAAAATTGTTTAGGCATGTGGTCCCATAAGGAAACATCTTTTTTCTTCACCCACACATTCATGTGTGTGCACACACATGCACACACATGCGCACATACACACACATACACACACACACACACAACTACCAGGTACCAGAGCAATAAGCATTTTGTGATATCCACGTATATATAACCCAAAATACTTGCTCTGCGATTCCAGTAGCCAACATCCTAACTCCATGAGGCTTCCCTTGTCAAATGGAAAGCGTCAGTATAGAAAGAAAACACAGTAATTCATTCTTCTTAGAAAACCTTAGCCACAACTTATAAACGTAGGTTAAGAAACCAGTATCTGTTCACCTTTCACAGAATTACACACACGCAGGAACATTTTGCCGTATTAATTTTTTCCACATACTAATATGAAATAGTAGAAACATGCCTTTTTACATTATGCTTGAAACACAGAAATCCATACATGTATCAAACACATGAAAGGATCCCAAAAACTGTGTTGAATTTGAAATTTCTATAGCCCTTCTTTCTATACCAACTACCTTTACGATCATCTTCCTTTAGGTGAGAATTTTTATTTCTTCTGTAATCCTCATAAAGGACCCTCATAGAAATATGAACCAAATATCTAGCTATAGATGTATGTCTAATAAACACACATTTTCACACTTTACTTACAAGTAATTTTGTTCTAACTTTTTGGTGAAATTATTGACGTAAGGGCAAATCTACATGTATTTTGCGATAATAAAGCAAAAATCCTTCATTTTCTATTGATCTCGTGTAAGAGATACTCATGTGATCACATTTATAATTTTTCATGTGTTTATGTTTGAATATCCTGACTCCACGTTCTGGGTGTATTTGCTCGAATTCTGAAATCAACTGTATCCAATAGCAATCCTCTTAATGCCATTTCAATACCCAGTTCCACGGTGCCTCTTCTCTGTGCCAGTAGAGCTACAAAGAAACACGGCCAAGAGTGTGGAGAGAAGAATTGGCTTCTCCACTTGGCAACAGACCCTGTGTTGATGATTTTTAAAAGAATAAGTGTTCAGTTCAAGGGCCCTAGAGAGGCTCATGACTAGAACTCCGGTCATTTGAGGGGAAAAGGAAAGAGATTCTTAAAAGCCCAGGGCAGAGGCATGGAATAAAGACATTTCCTCTCATTAAAAAAAAAAAAAAAAAAATTAAAGCAAACACAAGTTTTGAGTAAGAACATATGTAGTTCCTTATAATTAGATTAAAATCACCTAGATACATAGATTCATGGCTTTTGATGTGTCTGGACTTCAGATCAATTAAACACATGCTAATGTTCAATTTCCATAAGAAAAAAGCAGATGACAATTATATGTTGGCTTAATTTTGTTATGACAAAGACACTCTTCAGACCCCTTAGCAAGAAACTTGGTCCTATTCCATGTGGGTTCACTCCTAGAATCTACAAAATTCCATGAAGAAGAAATTAACTGGTTTGTATAGTAGACCCATTATCTTCTCATGGACTTTTGGGTCTCGGCTGTCCTAGAATAAAAAGAGGATAAAGAAGCGCTGGAGGTCTGTTCATTTCTCTTCAGAACGAGGCCTCTAAGGAAAGGTTTTGGTGGTAGAGACCAAAGCACCAGGCGCTCAGCTCTCTCGGGGATCCCGGAAATGCTCTCCAAATGTATGACCAACCTTGCTTCTCGCCAGCGCCTCTTCCCCACCTTCCATTTGTCTTCCAAGGAAAAGAAAGTAAGGTCACTTTCCAGAATAGAAAAATGTTACCTAATGCAAATTTTAAAATAATTTAAATATAATTTAAAATCATTCTGATCACTCTGTTGGAAAATTAATTAACACTTGAGTCAGGATAGGATTCCAAAACAAAAACAAAAAGAGAAACAAAACAAAACAAAAACCTTAATGTAATAATAAGAAAAAGCTGGTTTTTCACTAAACAGCTAGGTGCGTTGATGAGATTATTTGATCTCTCTTGGTTGAGTCTCCTTTATACAATGGAGGGTTTCAATGCAGTAATTGTGGGATTTTCTAGTTCTAAAATTCCGTGATTCTATGCATGGGGGTGGGGGGGTGTTTGCTGTGCAGGGCTTACAGGCCTTGGTTGCTGAGCATTCTCAGGAAAATTCCAGTAGGATCGGCCTCCATCTCCAGCCCAGATCAAGCGTGAAGCACAGTTAATCTCCATGTCTTAGCTCTTGATGGACGTGGAGGTGGCCCCCCAAGGGCCCCGGAAACAATGGGAGCCCCCAGGGGAAGCCTTGCTGAGGGAAATCACATCTTAGCTCCTGTGCACCCTCCTTTCTCAGCCCCAGCTGACAGACAGGGGGACAGTGAGTGGACAGGACAGGTGCACACTCTTTGCACACCCAGTTGTGCGCGTTGCAGGGCCACGGAGAGAACACGGCAACGAAACCTTTTCCTGTGCCAAGCGCCCCATACTGAAACGATCTTTGGAAAGGATCAAAATTATACCCCCCATGCTTAATGACTGTTGAGAAGAGGACTGCAGAAGAGCTCAGGAGCACACACATCTCCCCGAAATCCACCCACAACTGCCACCCGGCTTCTGCTCCAACGCTAAATAGCCCTTGCTAATTCCAAGCCAGATCTTTAATCTTCAGGGGACAGAATGCAAATGCATGTGTTTATAATTAAAATGAAAAGCAGCTGGATATAAAGGCATCTTTACTTCTTTCAAATGCTACGTTAAGTGACACAAATCTCCTGAAGATGGTATTAATTTCCTCTAATAATAATTTCTGGGTCATTAAGTTCATTGCATTTTACTTTACACTCTGCTTATCAAGGCTACAGAATGCTGTGCGGGTTCCCCCAGGAGTCCAGCTGCTGTATCAGGAAGCCTCACACTTCCAAAGGATTAATAATACCTCTCTGGTGCTTTTAAAAATCCATCACTAATCTCCACACTTTCACTTACGCTGACCCTGCCTGGCCGGGCTTCTGTGTGATAGAATGTCTACACTGGCTTTCAGGAGGGAGGGAAGCGCCCTAACTCACCAGAGAAGGGGAGCAATCTCTCCAGGGCAAGATGGATAAGCCAACCTGTATTTCTTTATTTCTCCTTCTCCTGGAAGGAAGAGTGAAAATAAAGGTCGCCTCCCTATGAATATAGTGGCCTTGTGATCAAAGGCATTTGAAGGGATTTGACTACTTATAACAGAAATCCTAATTCAATGAAACAGTATGACTGCATCTAACCGTGTTAACTCAGGGCACGCCAACGTAAGAACTGGCTTGAAAGCCAGAAGCAGAATTATTCACTGTTTTAAGCTTCTTTCCTTCTTAACAATGCTAACCTTACACTAAGTTGCTATCCACTTAGCTTCGTTTGCAAACCATAACCATTGCTCCAAGGTGGCGATGTTCTTTATTGATATCAATCAAAAATCCCTCAAATGCATAGTTCCTCCCTCACACGCTCTGGGTATGTATCTGTTTCTTATCTAATGCGCTGCAGTGTTTTAAGAAGATATTGCAAGTCCATAAAGTTTCTTTTGTCTCAGGAATGAGGATTCTTTTAGCAGGACGGTCTCAATTAACTTAACTGGAGTTCATTCATTTATTAATCATGCAGCATGTAACGTGGTGAAGGGAGGAAGAGCGGACGGATGTAACCGTGGACCTTCGGGGAACAGGGCTGGCTGGAAAAGCTGTAGGCTGGTGGAGAAACTCCCTCATTCTGCTCTAGCTCTGCCCCCTTTAATACTTTTAACACACGTATGAACATACAAATACGCAGACATAAATATAACCACATATAGTATGCCCGTTAGTTCCCATGCATTCAGCCCAGGTAATTTATGACCGAGCCGTGTTTTCTTCCTAAACCTTAGAAAAGTAAATGAACCTTCAAACTCCAATTGCTTTTTCATCCATTTATTCATTCTTCAAAATGGATTAATAATTCTCTGAGATCTTATAGGACTGAGGTGCCTATTCTCGGTTTAACACCAAATCCCGCACCTAACTCCCTAGTTTCAAATTGTGTATGTGTAGTGTGATGCCGATGTATTTAGCGTTCCCAAATGCGCAAAGGAAGTGAGGGCTTCGCATTTTTCTATAACTGAGCTCATCTTTCTCGCCACCTCCCACTCCAGAGAAGCAAATTCGCCAGTTCACGCTAGCTTACCTGCTTCCCACTGCATCTTCTCTCAGTCCACAATGGTCGCTTTCAGGCCGAAGGTTAGTTCTTGAAAGTGTCACCTGTCCACTGCTCCCAACAATGGCCGCTGTTCATGGCCGCCATGGGAGTTGCCATGAACGTCCTTCTCTGCATCCTCCCTGACCATGAGGGCTAAAAATGTCCCTGGTGCCCTGCGTGGTTCTGCTTGCCCCTCAAGTGCCAGGGACACCTGAAGCTGGTGGGTTTCTGATCGTTTCCTTTCTTGCTGGATCAGACCCAGGTGGGGTGCCCATTGGCCCAGGCCCACCTGGGCTTGCTCTCACTTCTGGGGGACTCAAGTCCACCTAAGAATCTCATTCTATCCTGGCCTGGCTGGGCCATGCACCAAGACCATGGCAGTGTCCCCAGCAAGCTCTCTGGCCAGTGTCATCAGCCACTTTTCACAATTTCCCCAAGGACCGCCTGCATGACAAGGATACCAGCCACCTGCACGACAGCCGACAGAGCTCAACTCAGAACCCCCCCTCCCCGCCCCATACCTCAACTACCAAAAGGCCAGTTTTATTCTGAGAGGCAGAGTCCCAAACCGCATACGGACTGACCCTTCTGCTTTCAGCTTTCTCCCTAGCCCTCAGGGACAATAGCTTCAAGTCCAACCCCCACCCCCCACACTCACACACACATACACACCATTGCCCTGTAGCTCCTCAGACCACCCATTTCTCACTCGAGGATGTTGGGAAACCCTGGTGCGGGACCTCGGGGTCTCTACAGTGAAGGAAACCAGGTCAGAAGAGAGGCCATCTTTCCTGACTTGTGCTCTAGTTTCCACGAACAGACTTGGTTTTGGTCTTTGCAGATTCAGTAACCAGGTCCGTGTGGGAGGTCCAGTTCCAGACATTCTCAGTGGCTAAGGTTCTTCTAGCTCCCTGTTCTTTTCCTTCCTGGAGAAGAGGCTAAGCTTACTCCAGCCACACCTCGTCTCAATTCCAACTTCCTCATGGTGTAAGCAATACGCCCCCCAGTTTGTAAACGATCAAATGCTGGGGCTTGGGCCGTAAGGTGGCCTTGAGGGAGGGCTAGAATGTACATAGGTCAAGAGCAAGAGGATGAATCCAAATTCCTGCCAGATGCTTATAATTTTTTTTTCCTTAAAGTTAAGCTGTTTCCCATCTTTAAATATAATTGTTGATTTATTTTTTTCAGAAACGTTTTGAAGTGGCAAATGTTAACTGAACGTCATGCTTGATTTCATATGTTTCATTGACAGATGAGATACTTTTTATTTCCTGGACTTTGGAGTATAAAAGACCTCTTTCAACTGAAAAACTTGATGATAAAGTATCCAAGGGAATGAAAAGCTCTGCCATTTATTCAAGCGCCAGCACCTTTTTAGAGAAGTTAAGAGTTTCCCTGAAGATAAGCATTTCCTTAATGAGGATACTTCTTCCCTCCCCCAGACATTCAATTCCATAGAGTTAAAAGAAATGATCAGCTGAGCATAATCAATCAGCAGCCGTTGTTACAGCGCATTCCCTAGGTGACCATAATGCTAAGTCGTGGAAACACAAAGGTGAACAAATCAACCCCGGTCTTTGCCCGTGGGAGGCTTATGGTGGGACAATCATTTGCTAGAGAGAGTACTAGCGTGGACTGAGAATAACGGGGTCTCATATGCTACCAGCCAGTTAGTGAGATCTTGGCTGATGGTTTTGTTCCTGTAAGACTTGGTTTACTCATCTGTACAATGGCGATGGTATTGCCTGCCTGTTTACCGTGAGATATTACCATGAAACAAACCACAAGTGTGATTTCACTTCGTGAGTCGTACACAAAGGCAAGGCAAAGACGAGGCAGGAGCAACAGGACCAGACATGCGCAGAACATGCTCATCACGATATTGACAAAATCATTCTGTGGGGCGCCTGGGTGGCGCAGTCGTTAAGCGTCTGCCTTCGGCTCAGGGCGTGATCCCGGCGTTCGGGATCGAGACCCACATCAGGCTCCTCCGCTGGGAGCCTGCTTCTTCCTCTCCCACTCCCCCTGCTTGTGTTCCCTCTCTCGCTGGCTGTCTCTCTGAAAAGAGACCTCTTACTTGGGCAGTATATGTTCTTGCTTTGGCCTGAGTAGCCCTTTATATATGACAAAGGAAATTCCTTTTGCTTTCAGCCAAATGGCATCTCTTCTCGAGTCATGGGAAATCAAAACCGCAAGTCAAATCATAATGAAAAAAACACACGGTTGTGCAATGTTCAAAGGAAGCCCTTTTACTTCTTTACCTCATTTAGTCTTATTTATTCTGATATGACTGCGTTTGTCTCGTTGGGTCATTTTATTATGACATCATTTCTTTGCAGTGACTGCTTAAAAATGTGAAATGCAAAAAAATTTCCCAAGTACCCTCCAATATTGTCTTGCAAATAAGAATTCGGGTCAGTGTTGTGGAAGGTTCACACCCAAGACCGCCCGTTTTAAAGACAGCCTGTGCTCTGCAGTGTTCCTTTGCAGAGCATTTCCCCAGGACAACAGTGCTCCTCCTTGGCTCTGGAAGGCTCTCTTGCTCATGAAGGCTCTTGCCTCTTGTGCAAAAAGCATCTGTGAGGCATCAGGACCTCCAGCCGGCCACCGAGAGGCTCTCAATCACTTGACCCCTTGCCAGGGGGACAAGGACTGAGAAAGAGGCTCATTCAGTGGACGGCCGTAGTTGACTCTTTACTTATTGCTAATGAAACTAGCAGGGAGTCCTGACTTAAGAGCCTCTGTGGAGAGGAGTGCAGAGAGGACAGAATTCTGTGTTGCACTCTTCTTGGATTTTTACTCAAATATAATCCAAATGCGTCATGATTTTTTATCAGATATGTTATCTCTAGTTTATTTTGCTTCTGTAAAATATCCGTTTAAACTGGGACTTGAAAGTGTTTTCTGAGAACACCGACGGTATACATATGGTACATCTAAGTTTATTTCAGATTTACTTTTCTTCTGTATTAAACCTAGAAACTTTTGGTCCAAAGGCTCTATACTTCGGCAATGTTTTATTTTCCTAAGTAATCAATAGCTCTAAAACGTTTTCTTCGTGTTCTCTAGGATAAACGATGGCCCTTGAGCCTACATAGGGAGATACACGGATCTCTGTGACCCCACAATACCCTATATGCTGTTTCCACTTCATCAGATATTTGGAAACTGCTGAACAGAATACAATTTTTCAATAATGACTTTAAAATACTTTCAAAGACAGCAGCTCAATTTTGGATTGCACTTACACAAATCATTAAGAGGGGATTATTTTTGAGGAGTGGGAAAACCCTTGAGAGCACTTTAGATTATTTGAGTTATAATAAGGCTATAAAAACTGGGGGTCTACGGAGTGATGGCAGAATTGCAAATAAGCTTAAATTCCTAATCCACTCACTGGATATCAGGCTCATCTACCAAAACAAAAAGAAGAGTTAGAAGTCTGAGCTGACCCGAAGCCGAGCATTCAACTTCATGCGTAGATTGCCAGCGTAGAGAGCATATCTGCAAACCCACCAGCCCACCAGAGAGAAGGAAACTGAGACTCGGGGAAGCTGGGTGATGGCCCAAGGTTGCAGTGCTCGCAGGGGCTGGAGAAGAAGGAGTGCGGAATCCTTACAAGGGTTCATAGCACTTAACACTAGGGTCCACGATGATACGTTAATGGCTACACTGGAAAGCTGAACAATTTAATTCCCTCCTGAACATGCTCTAAGTCATTCAACTAATGTTAAATTTAATCGCATTTTCACATTTTCCAATAATCACTTCTTAATAGTAACCTCTTTCTCCATTACACAGCACGCTGCCCAAATGGCAGCAGGTGAGCTTACCTGCATTACTCAAACTCTCTGACCCTTAGCCATTCGTAAAATACACAAAATAACACCTCTTCTGGTATGGCAGTCACTCCGCTGCTCAGCAATATCCCAGTTGTCCCCCTCTGGACGCCCAGTAAGGTCGATTGTACTTTCCATTCTCTTGATATTGGGCAATGGCCATGTTGTTAACTCATGCCAACAGATGTGAGCACACATGCCACGTGTCACTTAGAGGCAGAAAGTTTTAAGAGCCAGTGTGCCTTTTGCTGGTTCTCTTTCCAGCGCCACAGTGATGAACAACCTTCCAGGTAGATCCAGAAGCTTCATCAGCCGGCGCCCCTGAATGGAGATGAGATGGAGCAGGGCCCCCGAAGACTCAGAATGGACCTGTAGGATGAGCAATAAAAAGAGAAACATCTGCTGCTGTTTTAAGCAACTAAGTACTGGTGAATTTTGTTACCGCAGCATAACCTGGTCTGTCCCGACTGACTCACCTTTGGGATTCTTCTAGCTTTAAAGTTGTTGTGTGTCAAATGATTACCACTTTGCCTCCAACAGGCACTCAATCCAACGGTGTCACCTAGTTGAACCACCGGAGAAAGAAGGTTTTATTTTTAAACCGGAGGGCATAAATAGCTAAACAAATGGGGTGTTTGAAGTTTGAAAGATGTAAAAAGAAATGGTCACAACTGTTGTAAGTAACGTGCCTGGCTAAGAATAGCTCTATATTTTATATTCAAATTGCTCCTAGAGTGACAAGTGAGACTTTCTCATGTCTGAGTTCTATCCGATGTGGTTGGCCAGTTAAGTAAAAACACGAAGCCGTTCCCACAACAGGTAATCACACTCAATGCACGTAGCTGAATTCACACCCAAGTAAAATAATAATTGTGTACCAGTAACACACACACACAGCCCTTTCTACCTAAGTACTAATAATGTACATGTGTACAGGACTTTGTCTTGTCTAAGCATTTTAAAGTCTGTTCTTTCATTTGATCGAAAATAATTAAGAAGCGTAAAATACTTCAGCAGAATGCTCTTATCTTACTGTGGGGCAACTCTCTCCCGGTTAAGAACTTAAAGAGAGAGATTCTCTCTGGAAAGAAAAATCACAAATACACACTGGGAACTTATGGACCCACTGTGGACTATGCTACATCTTGACTAAAAATTTTGGCGTTCACATCGTAGGGTATTTCCACCCTCACTAAGGGTCTGTAGCAGAGTGGAATATTCCATGGGTCACACACCAGTATTTATGAAACAGCTCAGTGATCCAAAGTATTTGAATAGGCAAAAGAAAGATTGTCAGGGGACGACCACACACGTATTCCATCTTAACGTAATTTGTGCAGGAGAAGCTCTATCCAATCCCTGTGACTTTTACCTTCAGCTCTTCTAAGGAATGAGCCATCCCTCTCATTCCCCAGTATTCGAAGGTTCCATGTGATCAATAACATTAGAGCTGTCACACGCAAGAGTCAGCAGGGGAGGAAGAGGCAAAGGTGGTGTCGAATGACACGGGGAGGGGCTGTATCTCAGACTCTCAAGTCGCCACGGGACTGTTGGGTCACTCAACAGCAGAAAATGCAGAGAATAGTTGCATTGTTTCAGATTTTTATTTTCTCTTCTCAGGCTGAACCTTGCCCTTAGAGGATGACCACTGACCCTACAGAAGGGCCCGCACTCTCTGGCTAAGGTCAGAACGGCGTACCCATCGTCAGTCGTTGATCTGAAACAAAGTGCCTCGGAAAGGCTCTGCCTCGGCGTCCAGGACCATGGATGGCGAAGACAAAGAGGAACCGCACCTCCCGCAGCAAGAGTCTCCCGGTGGCTCTGCAGTCCGCGGGCACCGGTCCACAGGGCTGAGAACGCCTTCCCGCTGATTGCCTTGTACAACCTGGATGTCTCCGGGATCTGGGACGAACCTGAATCCACTTCTGAAACCAGGAGCAGACAGTAGAATTAACTTTAAGACAGAAGTTTAAATTCTCGTAATGGAGATAAGAGGCTTATCGTTTTTCTAGAAAGGGCCCGAGTGTCTCTGTGCGCTGAATCCCTGTGTTCTAAATGAGCTGTGGCTCCGAGTCAGCCCGGGTCCCAGCTCTTATCAGCCTCACGGTGCGCACACAGCAACACACCACAAGGAGATAAAGGTGCATTGATCTTTTGCAGCCCAGCTCAGGTTTGATGCAGATAATGAAAATCCACAGAGTGAGGGCTTAACCCACTGCTTCCGTGTTGGTGATACTTGCAGCTGAGAACATTGTGCTCTTTCTTCTGCCCATTTGCCCACACAACTTTGCTTAGGGCCTTTGGTTGGTGTGTGTGTTCACAGTGTGTTGCATGGCTTATACACACACACATGCACACACACACTACATATCTATATAACTGAGATGTCAGCACCTGTATTTCAGTAAATATGAGAATTCTTTATACACTGTTGTACAGCTTGCTTTTTTTTTAACTTGATAGTACATCTTGGAGAGCTTCCCATATTAGCATGCACAGATTAAACTGGTTTTTTAAAAAAAATAATAATATAAAACGTACATAATGTTTAAAAAAAGTTCAAAGACTGCAAAAGGGAATAAAGTGAAAACTATGTCCTTTTAATTTCAACGCTGTAGTCTCCCTCCTGGTCTCTTTGTCCAGGCGCAGTCTTAGGTAAAGTCATTAAATAGACTATATATATATATATATATATATATATATATATATATATATATATATATGAGAGAGAGGATGAAAGATGCCTGTAGACAGGGGCTCCTGAGTGGCTCAGTCGGTTAAGCAACTGACTCTTGGTTTTAGCTCAGGTCATGATCTCATGGTCCTGGGATCGAGCCCCAGAGTGGGCCCCACGCTGTGCGTGGAGCCTGCCTGAGGTTCTCTCTCCCTCTCCCTCCACCCCTCCTCCTTCTAAAAAATAATTGAACACTACATCAAAAACTAATGATGTCCTGGGGCGCCTGGGTGGCTCAGTCGATAAAGCGGCTGCCTTTGGCTCAGGTCATGATCCCAGGGTCCTGGGATCGAGCCCTGCATTGGGCTTCCTGCTCAGCAGAGAGGCTGCTTCTCCCTCTCCCTCTGCTGCTCCCCCTGCTCTCTCTCTCTGTCAAATAAATAAATAAAATCTTAAAAAAAAAAAAAAAACTAATGATGTACTATATGTTGGCTAACTGAACATAATAAAAAAATAAAAGTAAATTTAAAAAGGAAAAGAAAAGAAGAAAAGAAAAGAAAGGAAACCTGGAGGTTACTCGCTGCCCTCCCGTGCACGGATGGAGTCTGTCTCTCCATCCCCTGGAATCTGGGCCAGTTTTGTCACTGCTTCAACGGATAGAATTTGGCAGAAGAATACCAATTACAGCTCGGGGCTGAGTCTTTTGAGGGCACTCGCTGCTTCCTCTCCTTGGAACTGAGAGGGAAGATGTCTGACTACCTCGACTTACTACTGACTGCCATGAGATTCATCCTAATCACAAGACGCTCCAGTGTTCAGGAATGACTGGAGTCTCCACAGCCTGGTCAATAGAGTGTATTATCCAATTGAGTTGTTGTAGTTCCTATTTCTTTAACTGTGGCAGGCTTTGAAGCATCTTTTTGCAGATTTGACAGGGTTTTTTTGTGTGTTTTTTCCTCCGTGAACTATCCGCTAACCTATTTTACCCTTCATATTGTTAATTTTTTATTGAATTATTAGGCTTTTATATATTGAGAAATTAATTCCTTTTACGCTATGAATAAATTTTTAACGTGTATATAATCAAATGTATCCATCTTTCTGTTATGATCATAGTTGATAGAACTATTTTACTCTAATATTAGTGTCTTCACATTTTCTTTCAGCTACTTTATATGTTGATTTTTTACATTCCATATCTGGAATCTCTTTAATTTATACTGCTATAATAGTGATGTAGAGAACTAGTTGTAATCTCATCCAGGTGGCTCTTTTTCCCTAATTATTTAAATGTAATCTTTATATACTAAACTCTCATGTCCATTTAGATTTTTTCTTCTATTTTTTTGATTCATGCACAAATTCTTGGCTTTGGTTTATTGTCAATTTAATAACTTTATGAAATAATAAAATCATTTGACATCTATAGATGCCATTAATGAATTTGAGCTTAAAATTTAATAAAAAGATTCTAGCAAGCTTCATACAAATTCCAAATGGTCGTCAAATTATCATATTATAAAGTTATTCTTCAAAAAGTATAGAAAGGTTTTTTTTTTTTTAAAGTTCACATTCCCTGAAGAACAAAAGAAAAAAAGCAACGGCCATTTTCATGTAATGCTTGGTAGCACCGAAACACAACAGTATGTGTTCATAATTTCTGAAATTAACAAAATGAATTATAAATTCTCAACATATGGCTCAGACAAAATGAAAGGTTAATTTATCAGAGCAGACATGGCCAATTTGCTCTGGAAAAATAAAAGTTGTTTGTAAACTCTACGGTTACTTGAAATCGCAAGGAAAGCAGTATGCATGGTTGGTTGCTTTGTATCTTAGTTCTTAGTTGTCTCTTTATATTATAGTCCATTTAAAATGGATGTTCTTCCTCCCCTGTGAATGGTGAGTTCAGTTACTAAAGATAGAAAAGTAGCTTAATGTATCTTCGAATCTCCCCTGTGCTGATCACATGCATGGAAGATAACGTGGGCTAAGTAAACGTCAGATCAGTGGTGTGAAGGCATGGATTCAATGTCATATATTTGTATTTGAAACTTCACTAAGGGGGCACTTGGGTGGCTCAGTCGGCTAGGCATCTGCCTTTGGCTCAGGTCAAGATCTCAGGGTCCTGGAATCGAGCCCTGCCTCGGGCTCCTTGATCGAGGGCAACCTGCTTCTCCCTTTCCTCCTGGCTTGTGCTCTCTCTCTCAAATAAATAAATAAAATCTTAAAAGAAAAAAAGAAAGAAACTTCATTACAAAGTCAAGCACAAAGCCTTCGTTGAAAAAAATGAAACAAAATTTTTGAGATATACTGAAATTGTCAAAAATGTTGTTTGTCATTGGATCTAGGCTAGACTAGGCCAATAGGATAGTAAAAGATAATGATTTGGGACTTCATTAATCAGTTATGCGGTACCAGTATATTACATGTCTCTTTTTTCTATCTGCAAGTCTACCTGTTAACTAATTTATTTGTTGAAAACATATTCACAAACGGTTTGTACCCGTGCTGTGTGTTAGATTCCGGAGATTAGATGAAGACCAGTGTGTCC